>NC_012879.2:6907014-8221014 GCF_000003195.3 Sorghum bicolor | reverse complement strand
GCATATCCCTTCTCGGGTTGTCGTCGTTCTTTCTTTTGTTATTTGCCTGAGGACTGAGCCTTCGAGCCGGTCGGGGAAGTGGTAGTGCGTTTGATCATTTCGATCGTGGGTTCGTCCCGCCGTGATCGCGATGCCGAGCGTAACTCGTCTCCCCGTGTTTAGTTGACTTCGTTGCGCTACGGTCGTTAGCTCCTATTCCCGTCCCTCGGACGTGGTCATCGTGGACTCGATGTCGTTAACGACGCGGTTCTTACCCGCACACCCGAGACCTAAATGACCTAGTCGAGTGGGATACGAATTAGGGGACAACCTTCGTGGAACAGTCGGAGGCCAACTCGTTAGGTGAAGCTCATGGTCGCGAGACGCCTCGCCATGGCCATTGAGCCTATCCCATTTTTCTCGCGTGTTTATTTATTCTGTCTCGTATGCTTATGCCACCTAGACCCGGGCATTTCCCTAGTTCCCGCGATGACAACCGCATCGCCTGAAACTATGGAAATGACCTTGTGCCGATTCAGAAGCACCTAGGTTGAGAAGTGTTATGAGTTGGAGTAGATCGTGGGGTCGTATCTCTTTTAACCAATCGTCGTTCGTTCCATGGCGAGTTGGTCGAAAGAGTGTGATTCATTCTTCTTCTCTCTTGTTCTCAATCCCATCGATCCAGTAAGATGTGGATTAAGCCTCTTTTGCTTGTTTGATGTTTCGTTTCCAATCCCGTGATTCTCGCTGTTGCTATGGCGAGTGGGTCACACGAAGATGAATCTCGTATCCCTTCCCTGCCTTTTTGGTTCTTTGTGCTTAAACTCTTGTATGTTTGTACTTAATCAACCGTAGCATTTCTTTGGTTCTCGCGGTGACAACCGCACCGCTAAGAACCTTAGTGATGTCTTAGTGCATTTAGTGCACCTAGGTTGTGGCGCCCTACAAGTAGTTTGAGCACTCGTGTCCTTGGTGTGTCACTCCCTCTTATGCCCTGTCTTTTGCCGTGGCATGAGTATTGGAAGGAGTAGACCACTTCCCTTCTTCTTCTCTCTTTATTCCACCCTCTCTTGGCTCTCGCCAACTACAATGGCGTATGGGTTGAGAGAGACCGGAACTTCTCGTGCTCATAGTCTTTACGATTCCTGTCGATCTCTATGACACTTGGATCGAAAGACCGTAAGCTGTGGTGTTGCTTAGAATGAGTTAGAGTCTAAGCCATTTATTAAAGCCGTACAGGTCGACACGATCGACCCGGGAAGTACCGGCTAGGCTAAGACTCAAGCTTGTACTTGGTGAACAACCATTTCCGTTTCTTTTAGCCCAGGGATCGGACACCCACCGAGAGGGCTAAGCCGTTTTCCTTTCGGTGCTCTTTCAGTGTAGTTGTCCTTCAGTGTTTTGTCGCCTCTTTTCACAGTCTTTCTAGGACTAGTGGATTGATTGTTTCGCCTTGTTTGTCATTTACGAGGTAGTTGCTTCGGGTAGCATTGATCGAATCGGAACCAGTTGAAGGAAGGACATGCAGATAGGAGAAAGACCTTGGATGAGTACAACTACAAGTGAACTGAGGATCTTGGAAATGTCACTCGACAGGTGCCACGTCCCACCCAACCTCGTAGAATCCTATTAGACATACAATATGTAGATGCTAGTGCTTTACTTTTATGCAAATGAATTGAGATAGGTTGCATGGTAGAAATGCTTGTGAGCCATTGCCTTGTTGCAACCTATAACCCTCGCACACCCGCTGTTAGGTTAGACGCTTGCAAACTACTTGCTACTGCTTCTACTACGCATTATATCTGTGATGTGATGCATTGTGGAGGATTGGATGTGAGTGGATCAGGCACGTGGTGCCGATAACTGGTTAAGAAATGGATAATGGATTTGGGGAGATCTTGGCGTGTGTCTTGGGTGTGTGGTGAGGGTCGAGTCGACCGAGCAGGATCTACGACGAGTCTTGGGACAAGTCTTGCCGGAGGACGCTACCTGGGCGTTCTCCACGAGAGATACCTGTGGCGGGTACATGTGACAGGGAGAGGTCCCGGAGTGGAGTGTCTTCGTGGGACGAAGCACCGGGATGGGAGGTGCTGTTTAGCACGGGGTAATCGGATGTCCCGTCGAGCGGGGCATCGGTTGGCCCCTCGTGAAGATGTCCTGTTCGGTCACCCTAAGGACTGAGATGTCCTGAGAACCGGTTCGTAGGAAGCCTTGCATTCCCACTCGCCTTAGCCATGGAACGGGACGGATGTACGACCAGCTAGGGCGGTGCCACTACTACTAGGTTGTTAGCGGAAAGTGTAGGGAGGTACGGGCCTGGGACCCACACCCTCCTAAGACAGCGTAGTGACCTTGGGGGCCCGGTACTACGTCTCACAGTCTCAGCATGCCGGTGGTACTCCGGCATGGCCCCAGTCCTGAGTGGTAGGGTGGCATCGTGTTTAGTTGGAAGGCAGCCCGGTATCAGCCTAGACGATGTACAGCGTCGATGATGGTGATCTTGTGGGTAGTGCAAACCTCTGCAGAGTTTCTGGTTGATCGATCGATACATATGCCGTTTACGGCTATGGACCTTTCCTATGTTTCCGCTTCACTTGACTAGTGAGAGGAGTCCTTTCTACCTTCCCCTGGGTTTGTGTTGGATCCGGCGTTGGCCGATGAGGCAAGGCACGAGCGGGAGTCGTACTTGCCGCCTAGAGAGTGAGAGTGTGGTGAGATGTGTGTGATGGGATGGATGGATGGATGTGTGGAAGAGATGGAATAAAACTTGATGAATTATTACTATATAATATTGATGAACTTACATAGGAAAAACTACAGCCATATATATAGGCCTCTTGAATCACCCTTGCATTCCACTTACCACAAAGCTTACGCAAAAGCATAGGGTGGGAGCCAGTGGCCAGTACAAATCGTACTAAAAATTGTTTAGCAGGTTTTGAACGTGGTCCATGACGATGACTACGGAGAATAGAAGGATTAGGTGGTCTTGTTCCTGCGCTCAAGTTTGGTTCGGAGATGAAGGCTACGCCCGCTGATAAACTACGCCGACTCTGATGATTGCCTGTGAAGGAGGAGCCTTCACCGCTGACGCGCTACATCAACTTTGATATAGACCCGTGTGTGTTTCCGCTAGAAAAACGATGTAATAGGCTGGTTGACCAAGAGTTGTAAAGTAAATGTGATGTAATCTTGTTTTTCACGATGTATGACTATGATAACAGCTGATATATGATAATGTGATGGATCAATTTTTGAATTATCACATTATAATTCGAATCTGAGGATTTTTCCCTTTGTGGAAAAATCTAGGTCGTTTCATACATTACATGTAAGCATGGTGCTTAGATGCTATTTACCTGCAAATACATCCTATTGGCTGGATCGTGTGGTAGATCGTGGAAGTGACAGTTTCGTTGAGTCTTATATAGTCCACCCCCATTGATAGGACTAGCAGAATTGGTATTACATGGGAAGTCTTGCTATGTTCTGACTTTCTTTAGTGATGTTCCTTATACATAGATAAAGAGTCATTTGTGCTATACATGATTGTATATGTGCTAGAGTAGATAAAAGACTTAGTAGACTAGAACCATATCTAGAAATTCAATCTCTTGACTAATCTCCTATCAATCTACCTTTATGATAAGTAGTCTATCTCTAATCTCTGCGTGTGTTATCCTTTGAGCTTATAATTTATTATATTTATTTACTGTGGCTTACCCCCTGCTAAAGTAAGTGACTGTGTGATTGATTTCTCATAAGTAGTCTTATTTTACAAGTTCATCTCTAGTTTATGTCCTTAGTTCCTCTCTGAGCTAAAATATAAATAATGATACCTAGAATATTTCTTGATGAAGTGCTACAATGGTATTTTATTTGTGCGCTTACGGATTTCATATTTATTCTAGAGGAGCAGTTACATTTATAAATACCAACACTTCTAACGTCATGCTAGGGATGACAACCTAGTACCAAAAGTGTTGTTAGAAGTGTCAGAACACCTCGGGAAGAGCTATCAGGGAGGAGCATATAGAGGTTATCCTAGAATTGGCAAGGCCACCTAGAATGGTGCAAAAATCTCGTCTAGAGACACAACGAACAATAAGGTAGAGAGAAAGATTGGGGAAAAGGGTAGTAGATGTGTTTTTTGGTGATTGGAAGTTGGAAGGTAGAGAGAGTTTGCAGGGAGAGGTAGTAGATTTGTTTTTTGATGATTAGAAGTTAGATTCCTTAAGAGCATCTCCAACAGACTATCTAAATAGACTACCTATCCTCAAATTAGGTAGTAGAGGCAAGAAAATCAACTCCAGTAGACTACCTACTTGACCCAATAAATTTGTTGGCTACCCAAATCCCCCTCCCACTACCCATTCCTGTTGGGCCAAGCAGACTACCCAAATCTTCTCTCTCCTACACACGCGTGTGGTTCTTCTCTACTGCTCGGTCTTGATCCACCGCTCGCCCTCCTCCACCATGGTTCCCCGACGATGGCGACCTTCCCCAACAACAGCGCCCTCCCCGATGACGGTGACCCTCCCTAATGGCAGTGCCCTCCCCAACAACGGCGGCCTCCCCAAGAGCAGCGCCCTCCCAACGACGATGACCGTCCCCAATGACAGCGCCCTCCCTAACAGCGGTGGCCTCCCCAACAACAGCAGTGCCCTTCCCAACGGCAGCGAGCAGATTCCCATGGCCGCGCGACTCTAGGCATGGGGCGGCTCCCCGACCTACACGGGCCTAGCTCCCAAACCTCGAGTGGGCGTGGCGCCCTGGTGTGGGTACACTTCCCGTGGCGGCACCCTCCCCAATGGCTGCAAGGCAGACCTCACCGGCGTGGACGGCCTCCTCAGCATCGTGCGACCTGCTCCTAGCGTGCGACTGTCGCAAGAAGAACACCAAAGAGGATGACATGTGGGATCTACCTGTCATTCTCTATTGGGATATGTTTTGGGTAGCCTATTTTAGGTAGTATTTCTAGAGTTGGAAAGAAAATATGGGTAGTAGAGAAATAGGGTGGCTACCCAAATAGACACTTAGGTAGTCTCATTTAGGTAGTACTGCTGGAGATGCCCTCATTGGCTATGATCCACTCATTTATATAGAACTGGTGGTCTATACCAATAGGAAATATGTCTAGAACACAGTCTTCAAGTTTTCCATGCCAAAAATAGATCCAAAATTGACTTGAAAACAAATTAGCCTCGAAATATACAAGAAAACTAGTCTGACCTAGCTAGTTTTCTTGGGGACAGGCACTTTGGCTGGTTGGCTGTACAAGGTCACTGGCCTGGCCAATTTGTGGAGAAAAATCCAATTTTATCATTTGTTTGCTTGTACTTTGATTTTTGTCACACAAAATATTTTTTTATATCTTATTGATGCTAGGAACTTATTGGTAGAGTCCAATTTTTAGGTTAGCATATTTTTTGGTCATCAACATATGCCCCCTATTTTAGGTGATTTTTGTATCAACCTAAAAATAACTAAATAGCTATGATGTCCAACTCATTAGCTATATAGCAACTAAGGCCAATGTATAAATCGGTCATATTGGTTCTAAGAGCCATACATGATCGGACATTGTTTGGAGAGTACTCTAGGCTTCTTGCCAAACACTTGAGAAATATTTTTTTCAAAATACCTCCTACTTGTTGCTCTTGAGAGATTATCACCTTGCAATGTCTTCAGCAAATATGAATTTCCAAATCTCACTTTTATCACTTTATAAGGACTTTCCCAACTCGGTGTCCACTTGCCAAACTTTAGTATGGTTTTCTACACTAAATCTCCAACATGAAATGACTTGTTTTTAACTTTATTGTTATAGGTCTGGGCAAGTTGAGCTTTTTCTTTCTCAATGTCCTTTAGAGCCTTGATTCTTTTATCGGTAAACTTATCAAATTATCTATCATCAAATCATGGTACATAACAACAAATAGCTTATTTGTTAAGCAAGTCTATATGCATCCAAATTCATCTTGATGGGTAACACAACTTCTTGCTCACAGACGAGCTCAAAAGGAGTAAACTTTGTAGTACCACCCAAAGAGCCTTAGACAAAATCTCATGCCACCTCCTTAGATTTTCCTCAATTTTCTTCTTGATGATGACCTTGATCAAAGTCTTATTACCAGGCTTAGCTTGGCCATTAGCTTGAGGATAGTATGGAGATAAACTAAGTAAATTAATCGTATAATTTGGTAAAATCTCATGCCTCCTTCGATACAAATGACGCTCCCTAATTCATAGTCAATGTTTCAAGGATGTTGAATCTATGTATGATATGCTCGGTGACGAACTCAATTGTCTCCTTGTGTGCCATATTTTTCAAAGGAACTGCCTCAATCCACTTGGTGAAATAATCTATAGCAACTAAGACAAAACAATGTCTCTTTGATGATGGGGGATAATCTAGCTAATGAAGTCTAGCCCCCAACTAAGACAAAAGGCAATAGCTTGCTAAGGATTGACTGATGTAACATGCGTTCAATCATATCAGCCTAGCAAGCATGACACATGTACTAGATAGCAAATATTCTCATTTTAGCACATGCCTAGTACAACAACAAGCATAACTTTTCAATATGGGATCAAGAAGACATTGACTAATATAAGCGATCACATATTCCTTTCGCACTATCTTTCTTGAGTCAAAATGACATCGATGGTCTTCTCTTTGGTAGTGTTGGGTATTTTAAACACACACAGAAAAATCTGCAAGTGTATGGATACTGATGTAGCTTTCATCCGGGAGTATTCGAGAGTATCGATTTCCACAGGGAACGTGAAGTGTACTAGAGAATCAAAGCCGTCCAAGGATGAAGATAAGAGAAGAAAGATATATATATATATATTTAGTGGGTGGAGAGGAACCTTCTAGAGTTTTCTAAGTTGTTTGGGTGATTAAGATCAGGCTTACTGGGAAGAAGGTAATTGGAAGAAGGCTGCCTAAAAGTTCTACAAAACACCAATCCGAATGTGGTGGAATACAAAGGCCTAACAAGGCTATCACCCCTGGGGCTACCACAATTATCTATGGGATTGGGTGCAAACTCAGGTAAACTATAGCCTAGACATCACGTCTACGCTAGCGTTTACTACTCTAATCAATACGAAAAGAGATCAAGTAAGTATAATATAGTAAGAATGAAATAAGAACTGAACTTAGAAATAATAATTAAAGAACCTGGAGATTACTGAGTGCAAACCAGATGCTGCAAAAGTACAATGTTGAGGAAGATCTGACAGATCCGGCTCCTCCTCGGCTATCTCCTCTTCTCTCTCCCTATTTTCGAGATACAACTAGACAAACCAGAACTAGAACTAGATGAACTAGAACTAGAACTAGATGAACTAGAGGGACCTCTAATTCTCTACTTGATGAAACCCTAATTTCTAATATGGATGTAGCTAATGAAGGAGATGCCCCTGAGGGGGGTCAAGCTTGTATTTATAGCCCTCTAGGAAGCACCACAGCCCTCGAATCAAACCGACCTTGATAGATGGCCAAGATTACTCCTCAAAGACGGTGGAGGCAGGATCCGTGAGGTTGAATGTGATTGGTTGAGGTGGTGGGGTGGGCACCCATGCCCTATCGGCGGCCGCCCGGCTACCGAGCCTGATTCGCTTCTCGTTTGGTCCAGAGCCTCCTCGAACCTTCTAGATTATAGAAAAGTATATGTTCACCCTTTATCTCTATGTAAACTCGACATGTGGACCATCTTTGGTTGTTTTTAGCTAACACACTGCAGAAACAGACATTCAACAAAACTCATGGAATTTTGTTAGTGATAACTCTATAACTACTAGGTGTTTGCATATAGGTCCATTTATGTTTAGTTGACGGCTAAAATTAGGAGTTATCTACTGTCAGCAAACTCTACAAGCTTACCTTTTGCTTGTCTCTGAGCAAAGATAGACTCAGTGATGGATCATGAGTTGCTACAATACTTTCACGCCTCATAAGTACACATGCGTTCAAACAAAGACTCTCCTCTGGATTAGAGTGAACTATTTTGTCTCAAGATTCACCCATATTACCTTTCACCATGGGGCTTGTAACCGTGACTTGGACCTTGAGCAGTTGAAAGACAGAACGGTCGAGTTGAGCGCTATATTTCTCACTCTTTGATCAACTATTATTCTGTAGGTTTTGCAAGATTTTCAAATAAAACTCAGAGTTTCCTTGTATGACCCTTTCAAGTCTCTCATATGTGGTATTTTTTATCCTCTCTAAGGCAAGTGTACGGTATGCCTTCTCTCTTCTCTCAGAATATGTGGTATTTATATAACTAAGGCATAGTGAAATTGCCTTCTCTCTCTCACCATACTTCTAATAGGCTTATGTGGAGCTTATAGGTGGAGAAGACAATTCAAACCTACTCGCATGTATTGCATAGTTAAACCGTGGATCTAGAGGAACTAGTCATACAATCAAGTCATATGTGCAAGTGAGTGCAGTGAAATAAAATGAGTGATAAGAATGATGGTGATAATAAGGGGTCATGACTGATGGTGAACATCTAATTCTACATTTGCTCCTTGGGGATAACATACCTTCCTAATCTAAAATAAGGACTTGGCTACTTTTTCTTTCTTTTGTGACTTTTGTCCTCTTTATTTTCTTTTCTCTTCTTCTACTTTTTTAAGTAGCCAATCCTTTTAATGCACTAATAGTAGTAGGGAGTATCAACTGAAATAACTGGAGCTTTATTGGATAAGTAGAAAGAACATAATGGCAATGGATATTTTTGGGTGTCCTCTCCCAGTGTAGGAGTAGAATATTTTCTGAGTGGATGTGGAATGTGTATGGATGGATGAATGCGTACTCCTAGGGTAGGAGTAGCATAGGTGTGTATCTCTAGGATAGAAACAACACATAGTATAGTGTGTATATGTGGGTGGTACTTCTAGGAACAGAAGTAGCACATGGAGAATGTGTAGTGGATTTAAGTGGTTGCATACTTCTAAGGATAAAAGTAGCTAAGATCAATGGATGTAGAGCACATAGTATTAACTTTAACTGCATGACTAGTTCCTTAGGGTCAACACAACTTAACTACCTTCAATGCTTATAGGTTGAAATATAAGTGGAAGGCTTTTCTAAGCTAGTAAGCATGAGTACTTGGTTATGGTAGGAATTTTGAACTCTCGTTATACAAGAACTCATCATGCAACAATTTAAAATTTTTGAAGATAAATTCTCCAGAACTCTAGTATCTCTAGGAACAAGATGGACAACAACTCAAAACCTTCCCATATCATATCCGTCAACTACCCAGACTTAGATCAAGCATTGCTACCCATAAGTTTCAGGTTCAGAGTAAATCTCAAATCAAAACAGTTGTGTCTAAAACTCGGGAGAGTTCGAGGTTGAAAACTAGGTACTTGAAAGGAATTACGGCAGAGCAACTATTCATCATTTCTATATAAGAGTTTATTCTGTAGAATTCATTTTAGGAGGCCAACTCTTCACATACTCTCCTATATTTTATTTAACAAATTTAATATCAAACAAAAACAAAAAAGAAAGATATAGATATAAATAAATAGGGAAATCTTTATTTGGGTTTTCTATGGTTATGCATCTTTTTATTAGTTTCAGGTTAACATGGTACACTTAATAAATAAATAAATAAATAAGCTAATGATACTTATCTAGATATACGGGGATGGTCTCCCCCAAGCTGGATGTTAACATGGTCTGCTGAGATTGCTGACGGGCAGTGAAGGCGTACTCATCCGCATGGAGTGTAGTGTGTACTTGCTGTTAGGAACAGTATTTGGCAGACAACACTTTGACAGGGGACAGGGTGTCTTTCTACCTGTTAGCTCTTCTTGATCCTTTAAAACCTATGAAACTCAAATAGACAACTAAGTTTGTGGAACTAATTAAGCGTTAGTGCAATGAGTTTTAGTTGTCTAGAGCCTTTAGAAATTTTAGATTAGATCTTTAAATTGCAAAAACTCAATCACATCTATTTCTTCTATTTAGGTTCAAGAAAAACTTTCAAATGTTGACCATTTACCTTGAATGTGTTACCTCTATCGTCCTGAATCATGATGGCACCATGAGATGCAACATCAACCACTTCGAATGGTCTTTCCCATTTGCTTCTAAGCTTTCCATGACCGAAGAGCTTTACTCTTGAGTTGAATAATAGAACTTTATCTCTAGGCTTAAACTCCTTGTGCTTTATTCTCTTGTCATGCCATATTTTGGTTCTCTCTTTGTAAATCTTGGAGCTGTGATAAGTCTTTTCTCTCCATTCTTCCAGCTCAGATATTTGCATCTGATGATTCTTGCTGGCTAGATAGAGATCCATGTTCCATTTCTTGATTGCCCAATGAGCTCTGAATTCTAATTCAACAGACAAGTGACATGTTTTTCCATATACGAGCTGATAAGGTGACATGCCTATGAGTGTTTTATATGCAGTTCATTATACCCATTGTGCGTCATGGAGCTTGTACTTCTATTTCTTTCCCATCTCATCCACAGTCTTTTGCAGAATGTTCTTGATTTGCTTATTTGATGCTTCTGCTTGACCACTGGTTTGAGGATGGTATGGGGTTGCAACATTATGCTTAACTATATATTCTGTAAGGAATTGTTTGAAGCTCTTGTCAATGAAATGTGATCATAACTTATGACCATTCTTGAGAGGTGGAGCTCGTCAATTTTAAAGCCTAGGTCCACTATCAAAGCATACGTACCATTATTATCAAGTAAATATACCACTCATACGGTTCTAATACCGAATGATAACAAAACTAGCTCGTAAACACATAAATTGAGATAATATATATATATATATATATATATATATATTAATTTCATACTTAAATTCACAACATAATGTATAAAAACATGAAAGTAATTAAGAAAACCAAACTAATGGTGAGTAATTGGCATAGTAAGTGAAGAAACAAGGATTTTAATGTCTCGATCAACTGTACAAAAATTGGCGCAATCAATTAACTAATGGGTATGTGGAATTACCAATAGTCGAATAATACCAATGACAAATTTGCAATCGACAACCACAAGGAACAGACATAATCACCTAATCAGGCAACACACAACCTCTTGCTTGGCAGCTGTTGATATTAGTTACGCTCACGAAAGAATCAAAGAGAAATAATCCGCAAGCGCACAGATATCGGTGAGCACTTCACTCGGGAGATAAGTCTAGAGTATTGTATTTATTTTTTACCACTAGGAGAAAGCGTGCAAAAGACTAACCTTTTATCTTAACTACTACCCACAGGTTGCAAGACAAGATAGCGAGATATAAGCGATATAGAGAGAACTCTTTCTTCAGTCTTCTTCTAACCTATGGTAAGTGTGTAGATATCGTTCTAAGGGGAGTAACTAGAGAAAAGAAACACCTAAGAGAGTGCTTAACCCTAGTACCATATACCCTATCTTACCTCCTGATGGGACGTGGATTACTGAGACCCAAGAGGATTGTCACTTCCCCAAAAGGCTACCACAAATCCGGCCAAACACGGAGTATCTACGAGTATTCTTAGCCCAAGCACCACACTTACGCTACGAATAATTACTCTATTCCCTACGCGAAGCGAATAAAGTAAACTCGTAAAACCAAAGAACAATAAGAACAATAACTTACTAGTATAAGTTGAATTACCAAACAATTCTAGAACCAAGCCTCGGGTTAGGAGAGTTGACCCTGAAGGTACGAAGAAGTAGACACCGACAGGCCGGGCTTCCTCAACTCCTATCCTCACCCTATACTCTCTCAATCTCTCTTGTTGCTATCACCCTAAAGAGACAGATCCATTCGAGGGACCCCTCTTTGTCTAACTCTTTCTGGAAAATATAAATTAGGGTTTCAGAGTTACATCTCAGGGGGTCAGGGTCTTTATTTATAGCCCCCTAAGAATCACCACAGCCCTTGGATCAAACTGACTTAAACGTGTGCTTAAGATTAATCCTCAAAATTGGTGGAGGCAGGATCCGCGAGGTTCACTCCGATTGGTGTAGAGCCCCGGGCGGCTGCCCCTGTCAGGGTGAGGTGCTTGCCCCTACCCTATAACAGGTGGGTCCCATCTTTCAGGTGGTGGCTCCTAGAGTCTTCTAGATTGTTCCTAAGTTGACATTCCGGTCTTCTCTCTATGTAAATCTAACATGTGGATCTTATTTTGTTATTATTCTGGTAACCTCTGCAGAAATAGACAATCACCAAAACTCGTGTAATTCTGTTAGTGATAACCCTATATCTACTAAGTGCTTGCAAATAGGTCCTTTTTCATGTTAAGTGGACGGTTAAAATTAGGAGTTATCTACCATCAACAGCAGCCTTGCTATGGCGTGCATGTGGCCTGCAGGCTGCTGCCTGCTCACGCGACCACAGGGAGCCAAGATGCTGGTCTGCGCTCTACTGCCGCTGCCGACGTAGGGTCGCCGCGCTCGCTCGGCGAGAAGACGGTGGCTGATAGCTAGGGTTAGACACCTGACGGAGTTCGGACTATGGAGTAACGGAGAGAAGGTTCGAAGAGACTAACAAACGCCACACTTTGCTCGATGTCATGCCTCTCTCTGTGTATGTTGGGCCGAAAGGCTACAACATTGGGCCCAAAGCTTAGAACTGGATTAGAAAATTACATATATACTATAAGGGGAATTTTGGCCACGCCTAGGGCCATGGCCCGAGTGGCCCAAGGCCTAAATCCGCCCGTGATTCTTGTTGTGCCAAATCTTGGGAATATAACTTCATGGAACATCTTCTTGGCGTGCTTGGAGTCGACAGCTCGTCCATGATCCTCTCCTTTATATGGAAGGAGAGATCTTATCCTATTAAGCCGACATAAAAAATGGATCCAAAATTGTTTTTAAAATAAATCAGATTAGGAATTGGCAGGAAAAATAGCCCGATTGGTTCAAACTGGCCTGATTGGTTTTCTTAGGTCTAGGCACTTTGACTGGTCAGCAATACAGGGAAACCAGCCTGGCCCTAGCTGGTTTGGTCAGGGCAAACCCAATTTTGTCCTTTCTTTGTCTGTGTTTTGAATTTTGTCGCACCAATTTTTTTTTCTATATCCTCTTAATGCTAGAAACGTATGGTAGTCCAATTTCCATGTTTGCACATTTTGGTGGTCAGCATTAGGATTGTTGTCACAACATGTTGGATCATTTGAAACTCTAGAAATGGATTGATTTTTGATAACCAGCAGTGCAACATCAACAGCTGGAAAATCTCGGTTTAAAGAAGAAATTGGCCTAATTTGCATCAAGGCCAAAGATAACCTCGCAGGTGTCGTGAATAACGGCGGGTAAATAACGAAGAATACAAGATCAAAACACAGCGGAGACACAAGATTTAACGTGGAAAACCTCTCCAATGCGAAGGGGAAAAACCACGGGCGTCAGCTAGCAAATACTCCTCACTATTATTAAGAGTTGGGTTACAACGCCATGCGGCGGCTTACAAATCATATTATCAGTGGACCCTAATTCGCTCCGACCCAACTGAATTTAGAACATATTCAATAGCAGGTTTCCTAAATTTATGGCTAGAGAATTTACATTAGTGTCACACCTATTTTTCTTTTTGAGCTTGCAAGCTCCTTTTATGCACAACTTGTGCATTTCATTTGTGCTCTCCTTTTGCAAAGTTAATACAAAAAAATAGGTGGGGGAATTCCCCCACTGAGCTCTCAAAAAAAACATTAGGACTGTTTTTTTTTATGAAACAGGAGGGGTGACCCCCTACTGGACTTTTATTGAAAAAACAGACTGTTGGCTGTATATTTTTCTCGAGCTATTTTTAGAGGAGCATCAGCAGCATGATTTCTAGAGGATTAGCGCAATCTCATCGGTTTGGACGAAATTTTGGTGTCCTCTCTGTCAGTCTGTCACCTTTGCAAGAGATAATATTTGATTCACTTGCTCCAATTGGTTGCCGTATGACATCAAGCAACAGACCAAGATAGATCAGCATTAACATGGGCGTGTGATCCTTGCGCCTTCACCAAAAAAGAGGATACCGGTAGATGAGTCAAAAAATGTATCGAAAGGGAAAACCACGAATAATTATTAAACTAGACCAACCTAAAAGCAAGGAGTAGGTGGCGTTTTATTTATTTGGAGAAAATCATGATATACATGAAAGAATGAAGGAAGCTTCAGGGAGAGGAAGAGGAACGGTACCAAGCTGATACCATGGAAGAATGATAATGGCCGGCTTAACTTTCGTCATTGAACAAGATATTTATAGTACAAGATACATGGCTCTTCGTATGCTAAGACTTTTCATTTTAAGCTATTTACATTCTAGACTGTCATATTCTAATAAAACATAAGGATGATGCCTAGTTATCCAGAGAATTATTTCCGTTCATTTGAATTTGTTCCAGCAAGAAAAATCTGCTAATTTATTTGTCATACAGAGTAATTTTCTACTTAATTTTCCCTTTGATCAATAAATGGGCTTCTTCTTCCTCCTCCCCTCCCCGAACCACTAGTCCACTACTAGATAAGATCAGGTACTGCCATTCAAGATAGCAGCAGCAGATCCTTTTCCCCGTAGGACGAAGAGACCAGACCACCAGGCTGGCACTGCCACTGCCACTGCCCACTGGTACCCGGCTAACAAGCAGTTCTGGGGTTCCTCGCATCCAGCCATTGCTATAGGAAGAATGCAAACGCAGGTCAAGCAACAGTAGCACTGCGAGCTCTAGCACCAGTACTTGTTGCAGATCGTCTTGCAGAAGTTGCTCTAGATCATTTATGGAGGAGTACACCAGAGTTACGCCAAGAGAGGCAGCTTAGGTCCCTGCCGTCTCCCTTTGCCTGCCGTCACCAAGGGGCACGGCCACCGGCCACCACCGGCCGCCGGCCGGCCACCAACACCAAGTGGGTCGGTCGATCGGAAGTTGCAAGACGTTTCATTGTGTTCAACCCAGCCCAGGCCCTAGCCCTACAGGCTATATGACCCTAGACAGAGTGAAGATACCTTGTTCTCGCTGCCACTGTGCTCTCTAGTCTGTAAACAGCATCTGCCCAAGTCCTGGATTTTTGGCTCTCAAATACACACAAGTGTGTGTATCGTTATATTAGAAGAAAGCAAGTTTAATGTATAAGAAGAAGCGACTGCAGGCAGCATGAATTTTATTTCTCTGGCCACGACTAGTCCTCGTTTGGTCAAGCTTATTTACTGAATCTATCAATAATAATATTTTCAGCCACATCTTTTTAATCAAGTGAACAAACAAGTCATACAAAGGACATACTACTTCTAATACTGCAGTGCATCTATTGGACTAGCTGCATTGAAGATGGCGTTCTGAGCCGCAGCCGCAAACCTGCCTGGCTTCACTCAGAGATTCACCGATCAGCCACAGTTGTTGAAGTAAACCGATGAACACGACTTCTTTAGGCACTGCCCACAGCGCTGCTCGGCGCTTAAGGGCATTCACAATGCAGACTCTATATTATAGAGTCTAAAGTTATTTATTACCTCGAACAATGTGGACTTTGAGTCTAAGACTTAGAGTCTTATTTTTTCTACCTTTTTCTTCAATAAATATGCTGCCACATCAGTAAAATACCATAAATAATATGTAATTAATTGTCTTGGACTCTGTGATAGAGTCTTGTATTGAGAGTGCCCTAATATTACATTTGTATGTCACGAGACCACAATAATGACTTCAGCACCTCATCATTCTTTCTTGCGCACGAGAAAGAATCAATACTAGCTGAGAAATATTTTTTTACTTTTCTTAACTCAGCATCATCTAACACAGTGATGCTACTCGTGCTCAGAGAAAAAATTTCAGGATCGACTTTTACCAACATTGTGGCTAGTCCAGCCGGCGCAGATTGATTTTATTGCCATCTCTGTCACTGTCTCGCTGGCTTTTATTTCCCTCTCGACCAAGTCAGCCTTGGGCACTGCTTGCCACAACTAGGGCTTTGTACCGGCAGCTGCTACGGAAACGGGGCGAAAAAAGTGGCCAAACCCGACGCTTACCGGGTTGCTTCAGCTCTTCTGTGGCCATGCACTGCAGGCCACCAATGCCTAAACTCTGCACGCGGCGGTGTTCGTCAACGCGCGGGCGTGGCGAAACCACCGCGAGGAGATGTGGAATGGTTAGCTGCGGCATCCGTGCTGGCTCTCGGTTATTATTTATCCCCATGATTAATTATTAACACCAGAATCACGAGCCTAATCTTCGATCCCTTTCTGAATTTGATACCCAGAGAACAGCTTTTGCTTGCACCATATATGTGCAACGCCACTCACTTGGAAGTGATATGGACGACCTTACTTGAACAGGATCCATCGATTAATTAATTGCTCGATAGACCGAGATGACAAATCGCATCGGTTTCACATTACCAGCATCATCCCCACACGCATTTATCTCGTACGTCCTTGTTTGCACTCTTCTTCGCTGCGTGTTAATTTCGTCTCTCCTCCCACTTGGTAGTGACCGGTGAGTTGATTTCAGTGACATATATATAGGCCATGGCCAATTTGATTGTCTTCCCAGGCAGACCAGTGTTGGATTTGAGTCCCATGGATATGGCAGCCATGGAGACACCGGCGCCTCTCGTCGTACAAGCCGTATGCCGGAGAGGACACCGTTAGTACCTCCTCCTGGCTCCTGCATGCAGTTTTTTTCTGTCGTTTTTCTACGGCGACGAGTAGAAAGATGCTACCGAAAGCACCACCGTTGTTTTTCTGTGTTGAGGTCGCCGTCACATAACGACAAAACGCAAATACAGTCGGGAACAATAGATACGTGAATACGTCATACATAGGTATGTGTCTTATTCTTTGTTCTGTCAGTTTTTTTTCTAACCTTTCTAGACCGAGAAGCCACCGTACCTCATAGTAGGAATAGCATATAACCTACGTTAAAATTAGATATATATATATATATATATATATATATATATATATATATACACACACACACTTGGTCTCACATGGTCGTGGTCCTTTGGTAGGGATTGAAAAGGATCGGATTCACATAGATCCGATCCGGATACCATCTTCTATGACATTTTAATTCAAAATTTGAATATGTATACTAATATTTTCAAATATGAATACAAAAGGATATCTCTTCTATTAGAATATCTTTCTCAGATTCAACTTAAATTGCATTGTTAGATTCAACATACATGAATAGAACTTTACTACTAAATTTAACAATGACCAAAGTGAAATAAAATCAAAGTACACTTCTAATAATATCCAATATCAAGTGAACTAAATTATAATAGATAATATTTAATAAATGATAGGTCAAGTGAAGATCGGATAAGAATGGTAGGTAACAAGTGCCCATTTTGCTTTATCAATATATTTTTAAAATTACAACACAAGTAAAGATTAAAGTATGTCGGTATATAACATAGACAAGGATACTCATAAAATTAATATAATTATCAATAAATATTTAAGAACTAAATATATTTCTCTTGTTGAGATTTGTGTGGTTAAACATTTGTGTATGTTGACGAGAGATGAAGCTGGATATATTTCCATTATCTAACAAATAACTAAATATATCAATTAAGTAATCATTACTTATATATTATTTATATCATGAAATTATAAATTATATAAAATAATTTAAATTAGTAAATGATTAAATCAAAGAATTTAAATAACTTATAACAACAAATATATTAGGTTTAAACTAAATTAGAAAATACTAAAATTAATATTAAATGTTACTTATATATTAGGTTTAAACTAAATTAGAAAATACTAAAACTAATACTAAATGTTACTTATAGATATACTGTTAAGTAGTTCCAATGCGTCATTAGTAATAGTAAAATTAAATAATAAGTCACTTAATTCATATTTTTATTGAACCATAGAAGTTCTTGTAACCATGGAGAGAAAACTTCAAGTAAATTCATTATGCCTTGTTCTTTGCATATATTGATAAATGTTAGATGTTTCATATTTTTGTCGAATACGGATTCAGAATCATATAGAGAAAAATACTGAAAGCGAATTTAGATGCATTAATTTAGTATCGATATTAGAAAATGATAAGAATATATAGATATCCATTCATACTACAAGTTTTGTGGATAGGAATAATGTCGGATAGGCCATTTTCATTTTTTATCTCTAGTGCGTGGTGACTAGTGTTGATCTAGTAGCTAGGGAGTTTGCCTTGGCACACTAGGACATGAGGCTAGCATCGGCCGATGGCAATTTAACGTGACATGTTCCTAAAGTTTCTTTTGTCTTTAAGGACATGTGTCCTCACTCTCCCGTCCATTAAATTCGCTTTGAGAAGTGTGCAAACATATATCTCAACGCAAAACTGCTTCTCAAAACGAATCTAATGGGTGAGAGAGTGAGAGCATATATGCCCTTAAGGGCAAAAAAAAAAACCACCTCCTCCGCTCGGCGTGCCAGGAATGGCCAGTCTCATCAGGTCGAGGTAGCGACCTCGGGCCTTTTGTAAAACTATAAGCAGCTATAACAACTTTTGTTCTTCCTCTATAAATACGGCATTTTGTGCAATTATAAGAGCACCTACAATTGTAAGGACTTTTTATATAACTTCCGTAGAGTAGTTTTTAAAATCATTGTCTAAATCAGCATTTTCAATAAAAAAACCGGTCTCTATTTCTTTTGATCTTTCATTCATTCAACATCTTTTCTATATCTTGTACACATGAGCCAACCTCGCCCTGATTCTTAACTAGCAAAAAATATCCAGAATATAGAATGCTAATTTAATATTTAGAGATTTAAATAAATAAGTTGTTGAAGAATATTTTTTTATCAAAATTTCTATTTCTCTCTATTATAATGGATGTAAAGAGGCTCTCGAGGCAGGTGGAGGTCAGGCCACTCATCACTGACTCCTATGCGAGCACAAAGGTTTTTAAACGATGATCTTGGCCAATCAGAAACCCTGCTTTCACTGGATCCGATGCCGCCCGACAACAGGGTCGGCTGTCGGACTAAAATACTCCATCCGTTCCAAAATAAGTGTCGTTTTCGCTTCCCGAGAAATAACTTTAATTAAATATATAGTTAAAAATATTAATATTTATAATATATAATTAATATCATTGGAAAGATCTTTAAGTCTAGTTTTTTAACAAATTTATTTAGAGATATAAATATTGCATGTATTTACTACAAATCGAGTCAAACTTGTGGCACGAAAATCTAAAACGACATTCTTTTTGGGACGGAGGGAGTACGCAGAGTTTCACCAAACGTGCGTGGCCTGAAGAATCGGCTGCCGTGAGTCATGCGCGTGCCACTGGATCAAGGGACAACGGTCTAAAACTTTGGACAAAGGAGGGTAGAGGAAAAAGGATAATTGGGTCAATTTCTGTTTTTACCATGCATTGATTTTTCCTTTCAAAACAAAAATCGTAGAGATGTCTGCATTGATCTAGACCATTGAGCACAATTATTAGAATAACGGAAACAGTTTAGTCAATTGGAAGATCAACTTGAAATTGAACACCTTGGATCAGCCCGGCCTACTACTACTCAAAGGCACGCACCGCTGGCACTCACCCCTGTGTGTAGATCGACAATGTGTGGCCATTTTGTCCATTTACTGCCTAGCAATTTGTTCACATCACAGCACCCTACCTCTGTTTTCCCCATTGTTAGGCGCTAAATACACCATACCTAATGAGCTCCTTCGCTTATACATGTTTTAAGTTCAAAATATAGTGCTTCAAATATTTTGCATTTGAAACTTTCCTTTTATATTTTATTAAAAATGGATTCTAGATCATAGTACTCACTATTAATTACTGTACTGCCATAAATAACTTCACTTTTAGTTACTACTACTCACTTGGTTCGAAATTATAAGACGTTTTGGTTTTCTAGATACGTATTTTTGCTATGTACTTAGATATACACTATGTCTAGATACATAATGAAAGCAATGTATATAGAAAAGTCAGAACGTCTTGTAATTTAGAACGGAGGAAGTATATAATAGCATAAATAGTCATTTAACCTACACTGTAGCACCTAAATTGTTGAATTTTCTCTATAGAAGATTCATAGAGAATTGTTTTATCAAAGAAAAACTAAGGTAATAATATTCCTGTTAGGATGTATAAACTTATATGAAGTAACAACCTACAAAACTTTGTTGTCATAGAGTACTAATATGATTTGAAATGAAACCTCAAGTATTTGATAGGGTTAGAAAATATATGCGACTCGTAACCAGCTCAGCTCTGCTCGGCTTGGACTCAATTTGATTTTTTTCACGAGCCAACTCGTGAGCCAGAACGAGCTCTGACAAAGCCGAGGAAGCCCAAATTGATGCTAGTATCAGGAAGCCATAACAACGACCTAAGCCCAAAGCCAACCCTAGGAAGATCCATGCTCTCCCCTCTCCCTCTTCTGTCTGATCTCACATCCCGGCCGGTTCCAGTCCAGACTTGACTACCACTCCACCTCCCTTGCAGTCCCACAGTTGCTTCCTTCCCACGGACGACCCATCCCTCTCGCCCGCGCGCGCGCGCGCTCCGCAGCCACAAGCGCAAAGGGGGCAGCGCACACAGCAGCTGTGCCAGCTGCCTCCTCCTCGCAGTGCCCACCACCTGCCGTCCCCGTCCACCGGACCCGGATGCGGACGGCTCGCGCGGCCTCGCCCGGCCCTTCCCTCTCGCCACCCATCTATAAATACCTGCCCGCGCGCTGCGGAGCTGAGAGCACGCAAGCAGCAAGCGCAGCGAGCACACACACACCAGCATCCCTCTCGCAGTGACCCTGCTAGCTGCCTGCTTCTCCCAGAGCTGAGCCGCCGATCCAGCTGATCGATCAAGCTAAGTCAGCTTAGATCCACCATGGCTGCCTCCACCGCGTCCAGGACCAACTCCCGGGTGAACTACTCGAACGAGATCCACGACCTGTCCACCGTGCAGAGCGGCTCCGCTGTCCCTACCTTGTTCTACCCTGACAAATCCATCGCCGACATCTTCCCGCCGCACCTCGGGAAGAAGGTACGTACGCCATAATATATAACTGATCCATCCATGCCTTCTAATAAGTCAGCGTCTGCAGGCTAGCTAGCTAGCTTGCGCTGTTGCGAGCAAGCTAGCTAGCTAGCTCGGCAACTAGCTATCCGACGACTGGCCGCCGTGGTAATAAACACGGCCGGACTGGTGATGGTCGATGTACAACGTACACTGACGAGACGACTCCTCATATTCTTTCGCATATGATACGTGCGTGCACAACACAACATAACACACGTACTACTTGCATATGGATGGCAGGTGATCTCGGAGGTGGTGGCGACGTTCCTGCTGGTGTTCGTGACCTGCGGGGCGGCGTCCATCTACGGCGAGGACAACAAGCGCATCTCGCAGCTGGGGCAGTCGGTGGCCGGAGGGCTCATCGTCACCGTCATGATCTACGCCACCGGACACATCTCCGGCGCGCACATGAACCCAGCCGTCACGCTCTCCTTCGCATGCTTCCGGCATTTCCCCTGGATTCAGGTACGTAGCTAGCTAGCGTACCTTCTTAATATTTAATCTCCGCGGTTTAATTTGCCTTTATTTTTCTCTCTGCTCCTGCTGATTTCGTGTTCGTCCTGCAAACGGAAGTGGAGCTTTTGGCGTGTAGGCATCATGCATATTTCTTTCCGCGGCAGCTCTCTTTCAATTCGTTGGGTCCGCTATTTCAATCCATTTGTTAATATAGGAGTTCAGTACGACTTAGTTGTCAACATGTTGTCATGCATAGCCGTGTCCGTGTGTATACTTTGGATAGCCATCTCAGGTTAGGATTTAGCTACGATACACATACCCTTTTCCATGAACGCGCGCACAGAAGAGCTTTGCATTTCATCAAAAAGGAAATAAATACTCAAGCTCTATGACCTGAACTGTACGTCTGAGTTGAGACAGGAACTCTGCAAATAAATTGCCGAGATGGTTTATACATGAAGATCACCTGGCAATTTTCCACGACATATGTTTTTTTTTAAAAAAAGAAACGCTAGCTTCTGTGCATGTGCGTCCCACTACTATACAAATAAACTACTGAAGAAACTATCAAATTTAAACTACTGTGCATACAGACACAGATCGATTATAACTGCCAACTGGACACATGCATGAAGCAGCCAATGACCAAAAACAGTTCTCGTATTAATTAGTACAAGTTGACAAGGACCCAGTAGTGTTGCTTAAACAAGTCCAGTATACTTCGTAGCTAGACAGCTTATCTGTTCCGATTGCCGGCCGATTGGTATCCTACTTTCCTAGTCACGGCCGGTGTCAGCTGTCAGTCAGGTCGGTAGCCTGGCAGCATACAGCAGCATCCAAAACAAAACGGGCATTATTTGGCAGGCTACACGCCGAGCTCGCGCGCAACATGTGAACCAGATAAAACACTCGAGAGTAGTACATATGATTGGGCAACTTGGTAGTAGAACTGATTGGCTCGTGTATATGTATGATTAGGGCTCGATATATGATCGATCTGCTCATGGCACATGCTTCCGCTAATGCATACCGTACCGGTGCGGGTGCGCCGGGAGGGGGCGTTGACATTCTCGCGGCTGTTCTATAGAAGTAGCGTTGATCATAATCCATGGTCATCAAAAGAAGATGGTGCCCAGGATGGTGATGGGCTGATATGGTACTTAAGCTTGGCGAAGAACTGAAGGTTGTTGGGTGCGTGCATGTGCCTTGCGTTCGGCCGCGAATCCGGCCGTGTGCACCGCCCGGCCGGCTGATCTTGCCGAGATAGAAAGACATGCATTGGCATGGGCGATGGCAAGAATATAATCCGGCCGGAGCGATTGGAACGTACGGGACCTCGCTCGGTGCCATGCTAAAAAGCTAAGCCCAAATCCGGCGAATTATTAGCGTCCGGCTCGCGTGGCATGCTTGCAAAGTCCGCGCGCACCGGACCGTACCATGCACGCGGCCAGCCACGCGCGGCAGGTGTGTCGCCGAGACGACGAGAACCACAGCCTTCCCATCGTCGGAATATTCCGACGTGTCCAACCCGGCCCCGGCGGCCGGCCTGATTCGACGGCGGACGTGGTGCGCGCGCCCCCGTGCACACCGACGATCGTGCCCGTCACATCACATGGTAAACGAGCGGTTTATTTTGATTTCGGATCCATAGACGGCCCGGCCCAGGTTCGATATATAAGTGCATCGTCAGTGGAAGTTTTATGTCGCATTAATATTTTAGAAACAGTACAGATGAAATTTTTATCATCTCTATTTTTATTAATATAATGTCACATGATCATATATATTTAATGCTCATAAAACTTTAATGAAACTTTATTGAGACTGGTCTAATATACGACGGGCTTGCTTGGGCCTTGTTTAGTTCCAAAAAATTTTAGAAAATCGGCACTGTAGCACTTTCGTTTTTATTTGACAAATATTATCTAATCATGGACTAGCTAGGCTCAAAAGATTCGTCTCGTCAATTCCGATCAAACTATGCAATTAGTTTTTATTTTCGTCTATATTTAATACTCCATGCATGCGTCTAAAGATTCGATGTGACGGAGAATCTGAAAAATTTTGTAAAATTTTTTAGAAGTAAACAAGGCCTTGGCGAACGATGGAATCGCGTCGCGTGCGGTAGGTGTATTAGGTGTGCGCCGCTTTCATCTTTCAGAGGGTAAAGAAAGAATAGAGCGCTCACGAGGCGGCATGAGGTTTTTTTTTTGTTAATCTGCTTTGTGATGTGTATGTGTGTGTATTTCGCATGATAAATCGCAGGTGCCGTTCTACTGGGCGGCGCAGTTCACGGGGGCGATGTGCGCGGCGTTCGTGCTCAAGGCGGTGCTCCACCCCATCGCCGTCATCGGCACCACCACGCCGTCGGGACCGCACTGGCACGCCCTCGTCATCGAGATCGTCGTCACCTTCAACATGATGTTCGTCACCTGCGCCGTCGCCACGGACTCCAGGGCGGTGAGTAGTTTTTGCTTGCCTAGCTAGCTGCACTGCCCCACTGCTGCATGCCGGCCGCCGTCGATCTCCTCCGCTGTTCATCGATCGATCGATTGCCCTGACGATGCTTTTGCTTTGTTTGGCTGCAGGTGGGTGAGTTGGCCGGGTTAGCAGTCGGTTCCGCGGTTTGCATTACGTCCATCTTCGCAGGGTAATATGAACGAAAACGAGTCACACAGATGACAAAATCCTCACACTGACTGACCTTATTAGTACTATTAGCAAGGACATGACTGTAGTACTCTCGCGAGGAATTAAAACACGGTAGACTTTCGACAAAGGGCTAGCTAGCTAACACTAGCAGTAGTGACACTGAAGAAATCGCCTGCTGCCTAGCACTAGCAGGTCCTGGATCGGTAGCTAGGAAAGCAAGCGCGCGCAGGCGACTTTCCAAGCTGATGACGTTCTTTGCTACGTACCGATCGAGCCGCCATTTTTTTTTTCGGCTTCTTTAAAGATTTCGGATCACCTTGATGTAGTACTACTACAAGCTGACACTGTGGTTGCGACAGGTCGTGACCATGCACCCATGCCTCGGCTGAACTACTGGAGAAATATAGAACCCTGTCATCAGCTCATGTCATATAATCGCTTTTCTTTAGGCACTAGTACAGTACTTCTAGCTAGCTTATCGTAATCTACAGTCTACATAATAACTACATATACGACATTACAAAAGCCTGCCTGCCTTCACTGACTTACTTAATGCACACAAATTAAACGACGATTTTTTTGGGAGTCCTAGCTCTGACTTTAGAACGAAACTATATATCCATAAAATCTCTTCTGACCCCAGTAAATAGATTGAGTTAGTAGCCCACTAGGAAAAAAAACACACTGAGCCACTGACACACACATGTACACATTTAAGCTAAGACGCGGGCGGAAACGAGTGGCATTTGCAGGCCTGTGTCCGGCGGATCGATGAACCCGGCGAGGACGCTCGCGCCGGCGGTGGCCAGCAACGTCTTCACGGGACTCTGGATCTACTTTCTCGGCCCCGTCATCGGCACTCTCTCTGGAGCCTGGGTCTACACCTACATCCGCTTCGAGGAGGCACCCGCTGCCAAGGACACACAGCGGCTCTCCTCCTTCAAGCTCCGCCGCTTGCAGAGCCAGTCCGCGCTCGCCGCCGACGAGTTCGACACCGTCTAACGGCCGGGACCGGCAGGTGCATCCACACCTCACCATGCGTCCATGCAACTACTGTTCGTGCGTGGGCACGCTGTGTGAGAGTACTGTGTGCTCGCTCGCGCTCTGTTCAGGACCTCATCAGGTGGTGGGAGAGAGCTAGTTAGAGCTGCGTGTGTCATGCTTGGTGTACCTAGCTAAACCTACGTGTTTGTATTCTTCTCCCGTACTACGTCGCCTACCACGTAGCAGCGGATCGGAGCAAGTGTGATGTGTACTATGTATCTTCGGCTTTGTACTGCGTCAGAGTTTGCAAAAGTTAATTGATGCAGATGATGCCTGATTATATCGTGGCTTTGCTGGTTTGCAGAAGATGCATGCATGTGTTGGAACAAATATATGGATTTATGTCTTTGTCAACTACTTTATATGTTCCTTTTTGTTTTTGAGTTTATTTTACTATACATTTTTAATATCATAGTATATTTTTGGATGGCATTCAAAGTGTTTTTTTAAAGGAAGTTTGTTGATATTGTAGAGACACTGCAAGATATCACACTCATATATATGTGATATGTCAACTATTCCTTCAGTTCTAAATTGTTATTTTGATTTTGCCTTAAGTCAAAACTTCTCTTAATTTGAGCAATTTAATAAAAAAATACGTTAACATCTACGGTACTAAATAAATACTAATATATATATATAATGATGGTTTTGGATTAATTAAAATAATTTGATAGATGTTAATTTGTTTTATCTAAAAAAACTAAAACAATCTATATTTTGAAATATAGAGAAACAATGTTAGATGCTTGCCTCGTGCACTTGTGGCATGGGATAGCCCATTTCGACACGTGACGCAGTGGCCACGTGTCATCTGGCCATTAATTCACTAGTAGCATCCAAAGGTTTTCTTTGAGCGCCAATACTCTCGTGGATATAGATTTGTATATAGACTTAGATTGAGAAGGTATACGATTGTATGAATGGATGATGCAATCACACGTGTGAATGCAACACCACACTATGTGGCTTAATTGGCGGTAGCTGTCGAGCCTTGATGCAGCGTAAAAGTGTAGGGCTTACTTATTAGAGACACATGTACATCCTAAAGTAGACAACGAAACATATACCTTCTAACATATTGTGTCCTCTCATACAACAAAAGATTCAGCCTACGAAATATATATATTTTCAGCTAAGCTTATATCCACAACTGCAATTAATCAAACACTCGTCTCTTTTGAAAAACGATTTTACTCAACCTATGTTTCTTCATTCAGATATATGTGCCCTCAGCAGGCAACCTTATTACCGTAGGCCTGGCCCGCCAACAAAGCGAGGTTACTTTGCCAAGCTTGGGGGCAATTTTTTCTTGAAAAATATAGGATGACTGCCTTGCTTTGTATTAAGATATAGTTTAACGATTGATTACAAGAAGCGCAATTAGCGCACTCGCAAATAAGCTCTCCCTAAGTGCTTGGCCCCCGGTTAATTGCTCCCTTAGATGCGTTCTTTATGCTTTGATTCTATCCAAACACCTACCACATGGACGATGCATCATTAAGAAACAATTGTGCCTTCCTCTCCTTCCACAGTTGCTATGCGACCAGAGCAAAATAGCATAAGCCTAAGCATAGACCTAAGCTAGCATCAAAGTGAGGTTACTTCACCAGGCTTGGACAAATCCTAAAGATTTGGGATTCTTCACTGTTATAGCCAGACAGAACTTATTATTAGGCCGGTTGTGATGAGGATTTCTTAGACGTTAAATATACTAATACACTGGCGAAGCCTCATGGAGGCGAAGCCTCATGGAGGCGAACCTGGGCACCTACCCCTCCTTACTTCCATGCTTTGTCATTGTATATTGTATTGTTTATATCCTGTTGCTCTACAAAATACTGCTTTATGAAGCTATACATGGAGAGACAGAAGTCTAGGCTATAGACAACAATCAGAAAATGACAGAAGTGTCGGCATCATATCGCTGCTTCCTATTATAATTGCCATTAAAATATTTTTTAGGCCCCTCTTGTTTCCTCTTCACGCTCCGCCACTGTACTAATATGACATAGTATAAATGAAGAGAGATATGATAAAAATTTCATGAGATGAAACTTGTCTACATTGTTTCCAACCTCTAAGAATGCTGGAAAACTGGGATATAAAATCCCCACTGCCTTATTAGCTCTATTTCGTAGATGCAAATTAAGCTTGAATCAGCTCATGGGCATCCTATGTTTTCATGGAACTAGAGGGGTATATAGTGTCGTCCCTAGGCTTAAAAAACAAGGAGAATACATACAAAACGGAAAAGAAGAATGGCAAGCAAGATGAAATCAGTTCATCAGGGTTCTGTTCTCAAGTTGACCAGCGCTGATGACAGCAGCATGCTAAGTTGCTATGCCAATTGCCAACACAGTACTACAGTAGTATATATAGGACCACCTGAAGAAGCTAGCTACGGCCGTGCGTGCACTGCACAGCAGGGTCGCCAGGAAATCTTCCCTCCACTGATGCCGCCTGCTGGTGACCCGTACACCTGCCTGCCCCATGCGTCACCCACTCGTGTCCCCGGGCCGGCAAGGGAATGCGCAGCGACGTCACGGTGCCGGGGCCACGGGGCGTGCCAAATGCAAGGTGCCGCCTCGGGAGCCCTCGCTCTCGCGTCCCCACGCCGAGGCCGCCGCGAACGACCGGGGTGCGCACGCCGGTTGGCATGGCAGCATCACCGGTTACATCTATCGCAGAGTACAGGCGAATGTATGTATCGATCCTTTCACCCCCATCATCCTTTCTGGTCCATGCAAATCACGCCCTGCGATTCGTGCGATGGCTCAGTGATGATGCGTCCATTTCCTTGTTTCCTTTCAGATTGTCAAATAGCCCGGCCCGGCGGCCACTAAGGCATGCACACAGCAAACACACACATGCATGCGCCGAGCGCCATATATAGGCACAGCCGACGGCCCAGCGCCGAGACGATTATTATGCATGAGGCCTGACCACACATACATAGCTGCACATTTCCAACATCCAAAAAGGAAAAAAAATTAAAAGGACGGATTGATGGACGTGCACACAAATGGAGATCGTAGGACATGCCCTGTCCAGCTAAGGCTAGTAGCTGCCAACACCAGTCGTATTGATCCTTAGATTTTCGTCGAGTCGCCTTCAGTTTTTTCAGGTCAGTGCTGCAGTAATGCAAGGGGAAAGCAGCTAGCAGGGCGCCACCACTGCACCACCACCATTATGCGGGCCTTCCGGCACTCGTGTGACATACGGATCAAACGCCAACAGTTGCCGTGATAACGAGATCAACGGGCCGGGGCAGGGTAGCTCGGTAGGGTAGGGCGCGCGGCAGTGTCCACGTGTGTGGAGATGGCAATAATGTCCATAATGCTATAGCCAGGTATACTTTGGAAAAAATTAGCAGTGCTTCTGGTCCTGATCGAGCTCCTCGTAGTGCTTGTACGTGTGGTTATGGTCGTGTTTGTGAATGTTGTCTAAAAGGATGCATTCTCGATCAACCACGTATGCGTTTTTGAGACTGGCTGAAGATCGATGCCGCTTGTGCGGTCAGAATATACAGGTGAAGTTGCCATATACTAGGCATATATGCGCGTGTGTGATATGGTGTCGGTGAACTCTTTTTTTTTGCGGATAAAGAGAGACTTTATTAACTAGGCAAGATAAAGTTACAATCATTCCTGAGAAAATCTAAGGCACACGCAGGTGCTTCTGACCATCTAACCTCAGTACTTTTACATTGCCTAGCTAAACCAGCCAGAGCATTGGCAACTCTATTTCCTTCTCTCTTTATTTGGGCTATTCTCCAGTCGCCCAACAGATGTGTAAGGCCTTTGGCCTCAGCAATAATAACGCCGATCTCTGATCTATCTTTCTCCGAATTTTTTAGGGCTGACATTACTCTTGCACAATCTGTTTCTATGACTACTCGCACTAAGCGTGCTTGAAGTGCCAGTTGTAGTCCTTCGACGCAAGCCAAAGCTTCTGATTCTTCTGCACTGCCGCACTTATTAAAATACTTCCAAGACGAGAAGACATCTGACTATTATAAAACCACTAGTTCCTCTAAAGTTGCCCCGCTATGGTTGAGTTAGTGACAGGTGAACCTTATTGCAATCAGATCCCCTTGCCAATAACTCTGCAGGGGAACAACTATAGAGAAGCATCATTCCTACTATAGAGTATGACATACTCCATCCTTTTCGAAATATAAAAGGTTTTAATTTTATCATAAGTTATTAAATTTCTCTAGTTTTGACTAAATTTAGTGGGTTTTCATAGAATTCTAGATCTTCCAAAAACAGTTCTAGCTCTAGCTCTTTCGAAGAATCTACAAATTCTAACTCCTCCTCTAGTATAAAACAACTTTGGCTTCTATACTGTCGTTCGGTACAGCTCCTGCAAGAGCTGGAACCAGAGCCACCCCTGGAGCCATACCAAACGGCTTCTTATAGGCAAGTGTATCTACCATATCAAAATAGTTTCATCAAATCCACCATTAAATTAAATGTGTCTTGATGTGCATTTGTTGAAGTTTGGTGTTATGGATGTTAATATCTTTATTATTACAGTAAACTTTATCAAAATAGAGAAAGTTAACTTAAGATGAAACTCTTATATTTTGAAACGGAGGGAGTATGATTTCCATTGGACCTTAAACAATGTTGGCATGCTGAATGCAGTTACCTAAAGTTAAAATTACTGAGAAATTTCCCCCAAGTGGTGTGATCGTCGTTGTATCTGTTCTGAGAGTTTGTAGTTCAATATCCTCTGTATTGTGTTGGTAAGTTCTGTTTTGTAGAAGTCAAATTTAAGCATATAAGTGGCTCAAGATAGCGAAGAGTTATCTTACATATATGTTGAAGCCTGAAGGAACCCAAAATCTTTTTTTCTTGAGAAGTCAGCAAGAGTTTTACCAAGCTAATTTATTAAAAAAAAAGTTAAAATTTTACAAGAAAAAACGTAAGAACAGCAAAAGCTAAGGAAAAGGAGCAGCTTAGTGGATGTGAAAAAGTTTTCACAACCATCAGCCTCCGCTGAACAGCTCAGCACGAAAACGACTAAATGACCAATTATTCTACGGTGAATTACTATTACTATGATGCTGATATGATCTCACGTTGTCTAGAAATCTTTACATGAGTACTGTGGATCTACGAAATGTCCTGGACTACGGAGTAAATGGGGATTGCACTTTTTCTAGGTGGCAACTTGTTGCTTACAGGCAACGACATTCAGATCGAGCAACTTGCATGTTTTTTATCAAACTGTTCGTCCTTGAGAACTCGTACAAGATCCAGATCACATTTAAACGGGCTTATATGCGACCCGTGGAGCTTTCTCACAAGTCACAAGCTTCTGTACGTTGGTCACAGCTGATTTATCCTAACCTACAAGCTGGTTTGAGAAGACCAATGCAAGCTCATGCGACCAAACCAACAAGTTGGGCTATATATCTATCTATCTATCTCACCGCAGGAATTGAATACACACCATAGCTTCCAGCAACTCCAAATCCTTGCCTTGATGGTTGTCCTGTGAAATATGTTCTGAAAACTGAATTTGATCATTGCCTTCATGCTTGACAGCTTGTATCCTATGTCACAAGTATAACCATTTAAGTCCAATTAGTGAAGTGGTTCGCACAATTCTCCAGCTAGTATCTTTGTATCTTACTTACCTAATCACAGGCTCTAATAAACATGTTAGAAAAAATGCTATAAATTCTCATAATGGTCAGAAATATCTGTCCTTTAGTTTGGCAGAGTCTAGTTATTATATAAAAACTTATCCACCTCTCTATAATGAAAATATATAAAGTAACACCTTAATTTTTCATCTAAATTACCCATCTTTGATATTATGAAAGACAATTCAGCATAACCCCCTAAATTTGTACCTGAAATTACTAACCCTCTAAATTTATATCTAAATTACCCACTTCGACCAAAGATAATTAAAAATATTCCACTAAATTTGTATCTAAATTATCTTCCACTGTCATTATAAAAGATAATTTAAAATAAACCCCTAATATCTTTTTATAAATTATGAAAGATAATGAAATGTCACCCTTATTTTTGCACTCAAATTATGAATATATGCTACTATCAAATATAATATAAAGGAACATCGTTTAATTCACATATAAATTATCCACCTCACCTTTATAGAAATACATGAAAATATCTCTCGACTATACATGTAAACACTAATATAAGCTACTATGAAAATAATTAAAAGTCCACAAATTATGTTATATATATATTTGCTTGATATAACAATTCAACATATTGAATGTGATGGCACAAGCCGAAATAATTATTTATGTTATTCTTAGAACTAAGAGGGTAGCCTATGGTCTAGAATCTTATCTGAATAAATAAAAAATAAAATTCTTGAATAGAATATAGAATAAATACTAGAGGTTAACTTGCATATGAATAAAAAATTCCAACAACTAGATCAAAAGCTAAAATATAAAATTTAGATTCATAATGTCATAGAATGGGATGCATATAACTTAAGCTTAGATTTTAATTAAATATATATCTTTCTAAAAAATAAGAAAAATTCTAAGAATTCCAATTAATGGTCCTCAATCGTGCCTCTAGATTAATCCTCATAAATCAGCTGAAGAAAACAAAATCCTAGAAATTCTCATAAAAAATAGAAACATATGTCTGTCAGTTCGGCCGACTCTAATTACCGTTTATAATAATATCCATTAAAAATAAGATATAAAAGTAATTGTAAATTTGTGTCTAATTATCCACTTGCTATTACGATTTAATCATTTTTGTGGTGGTGTCGATATAATCCTTTTGTATTCACTTTAATAAATATTCTAATAAATATTCAAGTCTTTAAGGAATTCAAATTTCAAAACTTTGAACTAGAAATTTAAGATGTTTTTAGTACTACAACTTTGGTTTAGGTCATTTCTTCATATAAAGCCATTTCAAAAATTCAAAAAACATGTATCTAGAAATTATTTGTCTTAAAATAGAATTTTAGTCTTAAATGATTAGAAGTGAAAAAGTCTTCCACTACAAAATTCCATATCCGTTCGAGTAGTACAACTTTGATTTAGATTATTTCTTCATCCAAATACTTCAAGAAATTAGAAATATAAATTTCAAATTTTAAAACTTGAAATTAAATTGTTGGGAACTAAATGATTTAAATGAAAAAATAGTAAACTACAAAGTTGTAGCTCCCTTTGAGTACTACAATTTAGTTTAAATAGTTTCTCCATCCGAGGCCATTTGATTTTTTATATAAAAAAGCCAATTTCAAATTGCAAACACTTTAAACATAAATTTAGGGCCTTAAGTGATTTTAAATGGACAAGTCATAAACTACAAAGTTGTAGATTTCTTAGAGTACTACAATTTTGGCATAAATGTTGTCTTTATCTAACTTGTTTTGAAACCTTTGAATTTTACTATGTTGCACCAATTTTTAAAGATGGATCAAATTGTCAACGCTTTTTAAAAATCCATTTCTAGAGATGGCTAAAATTCCAACCGCCTTTATAAACACCCCCATTTCTAGAGGTGGCTAGCAAATCGAATCAACCCAAAAAACAGATAGCATTTCTAGATACGGCTCATCCAGCTCTAAAAATTGATTTCTAGATGTAGACCAACTAAGAAACCTACCGTAAAGTGGAGAGTTACTAAAAGTTGTTTCAGTAGTAGTGAGATGTGGCAGTTTTATCATCAACTTTGTGGATGCCAAGTTGACATTACAACTTTGAGCCTTGGGCCTTTTGGTACAGCCTATATATTATCCATGATCGAAATAAGCTAAAACTATAGAAACTAAACAACAGGGTATGTTTTTTCAACTTTTTCTTACCAAGTTTCTTCCCATAGCTACTATTTCCATTTATATACCATGTTTATTTTTCTGTTATATTTGATATTAAAATGAGACTTGAATTGGAACTTTGAATCCTTTCTAATAAGTCAATATGATTTTTTTTAAATTGTGGAGCATGTAACAAAGATATTTTATCTTCATTCTTTTTATAATGATGATGGTATTGGTGCAATAGACAAATATATGTAATATATAAATACATTTTGGGTTATTTTTTACGTAATGGGCTAGTAATTTATGAACATTTAGAGGGTGCCTTAATTTCTATTTCTTTCTGATAACGCAATAATTTCTAGGTAGAATAAATGTGGTGGCTTTTTTGGCAAAATACTATCCCCCCATCGTGGAAATATTATTAGTTGTCATTTATCAAGAAATCACCCTTTAATCTAACTGATAACAGTGTTATACATGTGGGGGAAAAGTTGATTCACATACATATGAAGTCAGCGTATATTCATCTTTGATGTTCTCTCTTAATCTATCTTAATTAAAATGTCTAGCATAAGCAATTTTTTCAGGCAGAGGAATATGATAATAATATATGTATTTGGAAATGTAATAGCATGGGATGGCAGAGCGTCTAACCGTTTCACGAGGGCGAGTGCAATTTCATTGGGAGGATAGAAATGTATGTTACAATCATTACCCTCTATCCCTCTTCACAACAACTTATAACTGCACTACTGTCGACTACGCTTACACATGCTGACGCCCACACCAGGAAGCCGACACCTATGTCGAGGCCCGATTGGCGTTGGAGTTCCTGACACTAAGGCTTGCAAACAAAATATTTGTCCCCAAATCAAGAGGCTCTAGATACCAAACCGTAACAGAACTGTGATTATAGAATCTAAGGTAGAGTAGCAAGAGTTTAGGGAAGAACAGAGGAGAACACACAGCTATTCCTCAAGGGCGCAAGCATTTCCATTCATAGGGTAGAAATGTTGTTATAGCCGTTACCCTCTCTCCCTCTCTCCACAACGGCTTACCTATGCCGAGGCCCGATTGGAGCTCCCAACTACCACGCCGAGAGTTCCTGAGACATATATTCATCTTTCATGTTCTCTCTCTTAATCTATCTTAAAGTCTCTATTATATACTATATGTATTTGGAAATGTAGTAGCACGTGTGATGGCAGAGAGCATGTAGTCCAAGAAAAAGCTGATGAGACTGGTTAGGCATTGCGGCTGCTCCTTTCCCTTAGCTTTAGTTTTGGAGGAAAGAAGGCACCAGCTAGCCTACCACTACACGGTGCCCTCGACGTCAAAGTACTTGGCCACAAATAAACGTGTAAGAGTTCTAGCATCATCCATGTCTCTGGTACGTAACCTCAATTCTGCTACCTCCCATAGTAGCAAACCACAATATCGTTTGTGCTTGAAAGATACATTTCTCATCCACAAATTTCCTGGCCGGCTGGCCGTCGCCACCAGGCCGGAGCGCCGAGCGCGGCTTGTCTGCAGCAAAAGGTACGGTGCCAACCGTCCCAAAGCTGAAACAAGCAAAGCACTGTCCCAGAAAACACATGGGAAATGTTAACGTTGCAGCTGTCGCACTGGCTACAAATCGGCGACGACGACGATCCATCGAGCAGATCGACGAGCCGCCAGCAAGTCACAGCTGAGGTGACATGTGTCCCAGCGCACTAGCTAGCTGAGCCTGCTAATGCGTGTAGCGATCAGGGGGGCAATAGCGTTGGAATTTGGGGTCCTGAGCTCCATTATTCAGGTGTGAATCTGCACGAGGGGAGGCGCACAGCAAGGTCACACTGGCCCCATGCATACACACCAATTTTGGGATATGATGCTGCTCGCCTGCTTCCCGCAATCCATAGCCTTAGTGCTCCTGGCACGAAATCACGAGACTGTCGATGAACAGCCATGCATGTCGGTCGGTCGACCCGCTCGCAATTGTCAACTTTTTTTTTTAATCACGTCGAAGGCTCAGCCGGGCATTATTAAATCTTAGATTTAAACCCTCGATCAAGTTACCAGCCATCAACGCAGACGGATTGTCGATTGGACCCGTGTTAGTGATGCAGCGGCCATTCCAATCGTCCTAGCAGCAATGCTGCTCTTATCTTATCTTTTTTTAGTGCAATGCAGACATTTATACACGGACACTCATCTCTATAAATAGACATATGCAAATCTTACTCTTATGAGCATCTCTGAATACTAAGCCGGCAAATCCTTAAAACTATATCACCTATCACTGAATGCATAACACCGATAAATCCTGAAATATTTGCTTTTATGGGCTAGAGACCCTTTTGCCTAATGATCCTATCCTTTTTAGATGGGGCACAATACCGATGAGACGTCATCTACCACTAAATGCACAATGATCCTAAAATTAATATTCGCTTCCCTGGGCTATACAGACCCTTTCGCCTAATGATACTATCCTTTTTAGACGGGGCACGAACAGAAAGTCCATCCTGATTGATTGATGCTTATGCTAGTCCTTTATTATTAGGTCTTGGGTCATATAAAATAGGATCCTATAATAATGCTTGTTTACTCAGAAGATCGCCTTTGTGAGGTGTTATTACACAATGGAAGTGGGGTGTTTGATTTGCTGACAGCAACTGCTGATGATGGAACTTCAAAGCTAAGGTGGCGTCTGGAATCTTGGAATTCACATCACGGCGGGTCGGCGTACGGTGCTGGTGAGTGGTGGAAAAATAAAGCAAGCTAAATAAGCCAGGGGGCGCATGGTGCCCTCGCGTCATTTTCTTTCACCCCTCGGCCGGGTGAGATGCCGATCGAGCTCATCCATGTGGTCGAGTTGAACTCATGCAAGGTAACTATCATCGGTGTGCATGGTGTGGCAGCACAGCACGCCGGGTGCGATTATTCTGCAAGATTTGAGATGTTGTTGCCGTTAGTGCGTGGCGCTTTTTGCGTGTGATTGGTGAAAAGACTTAGGGGGAGTTTGGGCCTCATGTTGCCTCTCACCGAGATTTGGAGGACGGACGACGGAGTGTCTCAGCCTCTGCTTTGCCATTTTTGTCTCCCTCAAGGCTCTTGTGGGGGAAAAATATCATTTGAGCCAAATTAAATATTCCTGGGTCAGCTTTCTGGCAGCACCATGGAATAATGTAGATGTATATCTGACTTTTAGGGACGTTTGCCTTGAAAAAGAATGAGCTACGTAGATGGTTATACAGCTATATATTGATTTGCCTCTGACAAGTAATAGTTCAGCTATAGTATATTGATTTGCCTCTGACAAGTAAGTAATAGTTTTAGTACTAGACTAGATGGTTAAACTCTAGCTCTTCCGGTCTAGCACGTCTCAGACTCTCGGTTAGACATTGGACGCTAGTCTTTTGCGCTTATCTTTTGCGCAACAGCAACTACAGCAACCATATCTTGAGACTTGAGAGAGGGGGACCTCAAGCTCAAGGGAGTATTATATTTAACCTGCTACCCACTACAGAGAAATCTCAAAGATTAGGAAGGTTATTATAGACAAAACTTTGATCTACACTAACCTCTGTCACTGCTTAAGACATTGAAACACGTGGCTGTTGAGATAATAGTATACAGTGATAGTTTGTAAGCATAGATAGACATTTATCTATGGTATTTAATGATTTTTTTCACAATATATAATAGTAGGTATTAGTAATTTAAATGTAGATATCAGGTGGTACTTTGGTTTATTTCTTGAAATAACAGAAGTAACAGTTTAGATTATCTAATATAGTGGCTAAAGTAATAACTTATATGTAAATTTAGGGTTACAATTTTATAATGACACATGGACGGATTAGGTCTATAGTTACTATGTTACTGTTGTTTTTCATAATAGCAGAGGTGATGTTTTAGAAAACAAAATAGATTTGTGAATTTCGAAAGTTTATCTTGGATTAACATGGAGCTTTATAGTTGGACTTGGAGCCTCAAATTAGTAGAATATTCACTTCAAAGCAGTGTTGTCTGGAAGACTGGAAGTTATATTTTTAGAACTGCACACAAATAGTAAAATGGATGCGCAGCTGGAAGAATATTCTGTTGGATGGTAATTATTACACTAATCTACAAATCAAACTCTTTCTCTGTCACAAAAAGCAATGGGACTTTATTTGGATAAAAAGAGTGCAGAAAATTGCCTGGAAAGAGCACAGCGTGATTCGATCCTCTTAATTTGCTTGACCAGGGCAATAACACATCATGTAAGCTGAGCCAAGTAATTAATTCACCCGAATCACCTCGACTGAAAGCTCTGTAAACCACTTCTTTCACATCAAAATGACTACCGCCTTTTTCTAAAATTGCATGTAGCACTACGACGAAAACAAGAATTTCTTGCTGCCACTTATATATATATATATATATATATATATATATATATATATATATATATATAAGGGGTCCCGATCAGTATCACAAACGATGATTTTTAGAGAGAATCAAAATCGATTTTAGGGGGGTTTTAAAACTGATAGTCCCATTAATCAACCATCATTGTGACCAAACATAGATTCTCACTCCGAAAACACGTTACGTACTCGCAATGATTGTGTCGTCATTAATCTCCAAAACTGATTCAAGGCCTTTCAGCCTTAGAGCATCTCCAACCGTACTTAAAAATAATACTCTTAAAAACATGTTTTCCAACCTTTGCAAAATATATTGGGAGACATAAAAAACTAGAACTCCAATAGTTTTCAAAATCTCCTATTTCTAATCACACTAAGCGCTTTTATACTTATTTCTCTCTTGCATATTTGCATAAGGAACATTATCCTACTTTTTTCTTCCCCGCGTCCTTCCACCTCATATTGGGGTGACGATACGTGAGCATAACTTTACGCACATGGGGGGTAGTTTTTTTCTAAGTGCCAAAAGATGGTGTGTTTGAGAGTTGTTGGAGATTAGTTTTTTTTCAATTTTGCCAAAATTCCTGGATTCTATACTCTTTTGGGTACTCTTGGAGATGCTCTTACCCCCTTACCCCTAATTATCTCTGATTTCTTTCATTCTCTCTCCTTTATCCACATTACACAGAGCATCTGCGATGGCGTCGGCACCTCCCCTTCACCTAGTGATGACGGCTCCTCTAGTTGTCATTAATTGCCAAAAACGAATTAGGGACCTCAATACTTTCAATCCTTAACCCTACTTATCTCTAATTTCTCTTGTTCATTGTCCTCCCATCCACATCACACAAAGGATCTACAACGGTAGCACTTTCCCTCCACCCAGCGTCAGCAGAGCCTCCGCTCCCCTAGCAGCAACAACCCCTCCTCCAGCTGGTAGGGTTGTGGTGGCGCCTCTACTTCCTCCATTTGGCGATGGCACGCTCCAATCGGTAAGGGTGGAAATGTCGCTTCTGCTCTATTCTACTTGGCTATGGCGGCGGTGCCTTCCCTACACCTAGCAATGTGTCCCTTCCTCTCCATCTGGCAATGTCGTCTCCCCTCCACCCAATGGCGGCAAATATGTTACCTCTATCGGCTTGTGGTCCCCTCCCGCGTGCGTGGATGGTAGCCTTGGAGGAAAATCCGTTATGTGGCGTGCCCAAAGTCATGGACGTTGTCCTAGTCAGCCCCACCTTCGTCCTCCCAACAACACTTGAAGGTTGTATGTATGGCTACATATGGCTATGGAGTAAGTCATGACATCTGCAATTAATCTTCTCTAGGCATTTCAAAAATGAGATCCGTGCTATGTCTCATTTGGAGGAAGTTAGCATGTCATAATTGATTTGTTGGATTGAGGAGTGTTTGTTGTTGTATGAATTTTGTTTAGGACACTACTTTCTTCCTATGATTTTAATCACTGCTAGAGCATGTGATTTGTGAGAATATTTTTGTGTATAAATATTGATGATTTCGTAAGTACTCTTCAAATTTAGTTTTGCCAAAGCAAATGTTTATGACCTAGTTCTCCTATAACATATTTACAAAAAGTAATAACTACAACTTGAGTAACATGTACGGGATAAGGTTTTTGGTTTTTTGTTAGATAAAGTTAACCTACAATAATAATCATCAGACATTACACCAGGTAGTTAATCACAGTCATATTTTTGTGAGTTTTCTACTAGTTTTTGAGATTTTTACGGTTGCAAAATCTCTTCTTGCTTGAAACAGTTAGTACATGACTCAAACAAGTAGTAGTACCTAAATTCAAATAATTACTACTTAAATTCAATGCCAATTATGGTTGAGTATTTACGTTTGCAGGTGTGTGGACGAGGGAGTACGATGTGTGTTTATGGTTTTGTCCATTTTTACGGTTGAAGGTTGAGGTTTTATTATTGCGGGGTTGAGGAGGGCTAGCACGTCAAATAATACTCAACGTGCTGCGAGTTTAATAGAATGTAAAAAATATATAATTAAAGTTATTATAACAGACTAAAAATAAGAAAGTATCTATGAGTAGTGTGCTAGATATGAACACATGAGAGATAAATTTTAACTACACACATGTCAAACACATTGGAGGTTTGACAAAAAAGAAAGAAAAACTATGAACCAAAAAGAGTATATAGTAATTAGTAACCAAATTTACCATAAATAGGTCAATATAATAAATATTTACATAAGAATTTTTTTTAGAATATGAGAAAACACAGAGATGATGAACGATAGTGAATTTAGAAATTCCTTTTTTTATGGTGCCTAAATTTGTTATATAAATTTCAAATACTTGTGCTAGGGTCGACTAGTTTGGACGCAACCTCATAATAAGCCTCGAGCAACTTCCAAAATCTTGTAGCCCATCTACATATTTGCTTTTCATCCAAACACCACATTTGGGCCCGAAATTGTTGTCAGGAGTATCAATGGTCACCGGCTCATGTATGGCTCCAGAATCTCCCCACAAACACTTGGCAGCCCATATGCCCGTAGCATTCGTGGCCCGGGTACGAAGCTTGAGCGCGCGAGTGGGTGGCACAAGGACGTGAGCCTGTCGCATGCCATAGAAATCAGAATCCTGCCAAAAAAGGCCTAACAACAGCACCTTAAATTATCTAATAAACCCTTTAAAAAACTAAGAAAAAGTCTACTTTTTCTCCTCCAACAACTTTCATGAAAGTTAGCTTTTCTCCATCAACTCTAAAACCGGACAAACTACCTCTCTCAACTTTTCAAACCTTGCATTTTTTTAAGACGGTTTTGCTACGATGAATGGTGGTTTTGCTACATAGTTTTGTCTTTTTCTTTTTATTTATTTATTTCGATTGAATCTTTAAAAATCACAGTAACCCACAAATAAATCATAAAATAGAAAATCTAATTTTTTTTAGACTCCACGTAAGTAGATCTATATAGTGAATATATAATATGATATGCTTTAGCTATATAGGTTTTGTCTTTTTTATTTATTTGGATGAATCTTTGAAAAATCATAAAATAAAAAATATAATTTTGTTGGACCCCATATGAGTATATATACACAATGAACATATAATATGGATATGTTTTATTCCGATAAAATAATTATAGATGTTGTAGCTATGAATTATTTAAATTAATTACAGAAAAGTATAAATCTAAAGCTACAACAAAAAATATACAAAAACATATTATATTATATATTTAATGTGTACATATGCTCATGCGGAGTCTAACAAAGTTGGATTTTCTATTTTATAATTTTTCTTTAATTTACTATAATTTTTCAAAATTTAGCTAAAATAAATAAAAAAGAAAAAGACAAAACCTTTATAGTAAAAACTTTGTACTAAAGATACCATATTATACATTTATTATGTAGATCTACTTATGTGGAGTCTAACAAAATCAGATTTTCTATTTTATTATTTTTTCTATGAATTTCTATGATTTTTTAAAGATTCAGCCGAAATAATTAAAAAAACAAAACCACAGTCACTGAAGCAAAACCACCAATCACTGTAGCAAACTGCCTTCTAAACTGCTTTAGGGAGGTAAAATATATTGTTTCAAAAATTGAGAGAGGTGGTTTGCCCAGCTTTAGAGTTGAGAGAGAAAACGGATTTTCGTGAAAGTTGAAAGAGGAAAAGTAGACCTTTTTCCAAAAAAAAACTATAAGCAAGAGCAAAGGTCCTTTCTCAACATGCCTCCTTTGGAAGCCCACGTCCCCGTGGATGTCCTATGTCCAGTTGACTATTTTCTTAGCTTATACTATATTGATTTGTTGTGGAAGAACAACACTATTCTATATCTAAAAGATAGAGCTGATTTTGACTGATAAGCCCAAACAAACAGAGTGATCCTTGGGTGGAAAGCCCTATGGGGCATTCAGCCTGGGCTAGAATCCTCTACATTTGGAAGACCATGTAGTGAGGGAGCTCGACCCAAGCCCTGCCTTTTCCTCGGGGTGGCTCCTCCAGCACACGAGGGTCTGAGTTGGGTTTCCCTAAGCGAGGCTATGTGTGGGGACGAAGAAATGATCTATCACTGCTACTTTTAGGGCATCCTAATAACATCCAAATAGCTAGTCTAGTTGAATTTCTATTGGCTAGAAGGATGTCAAGCTAGCGACGAAGGAATAGATAGTCTGGCATGGATTTAAAAAAATCTCTCTCACAACTTAATGTTTTGAAGTCCAAATCGCTAGCGGTTTATTCCTCTCCGTTGAGGACGTCCTTAGTAAGAGCATCTCCAAAAGTACATAATATTCCTTTCCCATTCATATTTTTTGAGAAAAAAGAGAAAAACTCATCTCTAAGAGTATCCTATATCCCTTCCTCATCTATTGGCAATTGACAAATAGATTGGCACCATGCTTAAAAATGTGTGCAGCCTTTGTCGTACACATCGCTCTTCCCGCGCCATCTTCTAGAGGTGGAAGGGTGTAGAAAAGAATAGAAAGTAGAAAGAGTTCCTATTACAAATATACTAGAGAGAGAGAGAGAGAAATAATATATAAAAGTGGTTATGATAATTTAGAAATAGTATAAGATTCCTGGCGTAAAATTGTCTATTATTTTAGGAGTGAATTTTTTGAAACTCTTAAAGCAACTGCAAAAAGACTCTCTAAATCCTTTCTAAATGCTAACAATAAAGATTTTGGTGAAAAGTTATCTTCTAACAACTTGTCTAAATGGTTATGTGAATATAATCATCTTCTATTTTGGATTTTTCACTAGCCCAAAATAGAAGACGAGAATGACTCTTTAGAGTGCGCACGAGAGATAGAAAAGCTATTGGAGAATGAAGAAATATAGAAAGCGATTTTTATGGAAATGATTTTCTAAATGATAATTTAGAGAGTTAGAGCATCTCTGTTTTTGCATTTTATCTTTGGCAGAACATGGAGTTTGCCAAGCCTCAAATTAATATGAGGAGGAGAAAAAAAAGATTACCTCCAATGATTTAGTAAAATTGAATTGACAAAACCTAAAGTGTGGACCCAACGGTTACTTTTTCAGGTGAAAATTTTCTTCGCGCCGTCGATTTAGTCGCGCATCTTTCTTCACGCGCTATTCCTGGCGCCGCCGCCTTTCAATTTCCAGTCATGTGTGCACTTGAAGGAAGAGAATAGATCAGGGTGACGGAGACTGCTTGCAGCAGCCAGGGCTTCTTGGAATGTAGCTAGCGTATTAGAAGAAAGAGCGACGGACACAGTTTCAGCCAGGTCGGGCTAAATCAGCTAGCCACCGGGGCTTGTTGTACTCTATAGCATCGTCGCCATGTTCTCGTCCTGGACGGAATTCATGTCGCCGACGACTTCATCAAGCCGGCGTTGATGTCCAGCGATGTGCAGAACCGAAAGATCACGGCCTCTAACTTTTCGCGGGAGGAAAACACGCGGGCTATGCAATGCCAAGCGCAATACACGGTTGATATATATATGCCAAACCTAGCTAGGAATTTGCCAAGTTAACCAAAATATAAAGCCCATTTACCAAATCGTTGGATAGAAACTTTTAAGACTTTTTTTTAAAAAAATAAGAATGCAAAGCTTATTTGCAAAACTGTTGAGATGCTCTTAAATTTGCAAAGACTCTTGGAGATGCTCTTAGATTTGCAAAGACTCTTGGAGATGCTCTTAGAGATGGTTCTTTTTTCTCTCAATATCTTTTTAGAAGTTACAAAATTACGTGTTTTGGGAAGAAAAAATAGGATACTCTTAGTTATGCTCTAACCTATTTTAACCAATACTGGGTTATATGCTATAGGCTCTTTGGCAAGAGTAAGGATCTTTAGAGCATCTCCAAGAGACTAGGTAAAATTATATTCTAAACTACAAGATTTAGCTATTGTGTAAAATAAAAAACTCACTCAAAGCATAGAGTTCCACAACAGCCTTTGTATAGGATAGTTAGTGAGGTCGATATGCTATATATGACAAGCGAAAGTTTAGGAGTAACAACTTTCTATTTTAGCAAACCAGATAGCATATATGTTGGATTTAAAGTTTTGCTTTAAAAATATAAAAATAGCCTAGATAATATATAGATAATATATGTGTTAGAGTTGCTCTTACTGTTTATTTAAGAAGCCACACAAACAAGTGACACAGAAAATACACATTCCAAAAAGGCAACAAACAACAGTCTACGACACGGAGATAAGTCAAGTGTGCACACGTCACGCGGCTGCGGCGCGAGGCCTCGCCTTCCTCTGGAGGAGCCGGGCCAGAAGGTGTTCGTGCGGCACGGTGGTCCCGAACCCGGCGGCGAGCTGGTCGAACGCGGCCATGCTAGCGTGCACGCGCGGCATCGTCCAGGGATCCACGATCTCCTCCCCGGAGACGGCGGAGAGCACACGGGTCCCCGCGGCGCACGAGCCCAGTATGACGTCGAGCAGCCCGGGGCTTCGCCCGTGCACGAACGGGCCCTCATCACCGCTCGGGAAGTCCTCCGCTATCCCGGCCTCCATCACGGCCATCCGCGCCTTCATCTCCCTCACCAGCTCCGCGCGCTCGGCCTCCCCGTCGGCGAACAGCACCGGGCGCGACAGCGGCGACACCTCGTCGTGGAAGAACCGCGCCCAGAACCTGGCCGCGGCGCGCGCGCGGGGCTCACGCGGGAGCAGCGCGGGGCTCTCGGGCCACGCCTCGTCGACGTACTCGACGATGACGAGCGACTCGGCGAGCGGCCGCCGCCGGCCGTCGACGACGAGGACGAGGACGGGGACCTTCCCGTGGTGGACCGGGTTCAGGCGCAGCAGGGCCTCGCTCTTGTTGTCCAGGTCCTCCTCCACGTACTCGTACTGCACGCCCTTGAGTGCCAGCGCGTTCCGGGCCATGGCGGCGTGCGCGCTGCCCCATGCGCCGTGCAGTCTCACCTCCGTCGTCTCCGACATTGCGGCCATCAGCAGTTGAGCTATGACACTAAGGAATGTGTGGTGTGTCTGCTTATTATTTAGTGACCTAGTATTAGTACTAGCTGACTATACCTTTTTGCGCTTCAAGGTGGAATTATATTTCTAATCTCTCGACATACGTGGATGTAGCTGTGCTTTGCCAAATCTTGCAGGTCTTCTAGCTTGTTCTTGTGTGACAAGTACTAGTACTGTACTAGGAGTAGACAATTAGCGGACAGAACTCAGAAAGCAAATGAGACAGCACAACAGAGTTGATTAGCTTTTTTATTGGAAGTGCCGTGCCGTGATCAGAGTAGGAGCGTTTCAGAACGACTCAGACTAAAGCCCAATGGGGCCTTGCTAAGAAACTAATGCAATCTGGGGCTAACCCCCTAAGTGCTTGAAAGTTGAAACAGCCCAAATGGAAACTGGAAATGAAGGCACGAGCCATCCGAAAGCTCACATAAATCATCAACGCTAGCATCTCTACCTCCATTCACAAACAGTCCACAATTGCTCTAGAACTCATAATTGTTTAGTAGCAGTGGATGTAACATAACAAGGTACAGTACTCAGCAGAAATATGGGAATGTCGTCTTCGTACTATGACGCGACAAAAGCTTGCATGAGGCTCGTGAGCGTCAGGGAGAAGCTCGAAACTGAAAAACCACAACATAAAACATACTGGAAAAATCGCCGTCACATTATGATTCCACTCACCGGCTGGGTGGACTTTTGATGAAGTGGTTTAGTATCTGTAATTTTGGTTAAAGTATCTGTAATTTTTGTTGTAGAAATGATTTTCACCCCATGATGCTCTTTCACCCTTAGTTCTGTTTTTAGCCTCCGCCTCCTCCAAGATCGACCCTATTGTGTTCCTTGACTTTGACGACTTAGAGGGTGTTTGGCACTGCTCCACGAACTCTGCTCCACAAACTTTATTATGGAACAGCTCCATAAAAAACTGGAGTTCATGGAGTACCTCTTTAGGTGCTCTCAGAACTCTACCCTTTTTTCTCGAACTAAGTGCGTGGAGCTGAAACCATTTGGCTAAAAAACATGGAATGAAGCTGAAAAGCGTGGAGCAGAGCAGTCCCAAACACCTTCTAAGTAGACTGCAATTAAGTAATTATTAAGTGGCTATGGTGGTGATTAAACCAAGGCACGGAGAACTATTTGATATATAGCATGCTAATGCATTTGGAGAAGTTTCATTCATATTTCCCGTCAATTCCCGATAATATATGGTATACAGGAATAGGCAAAACCACACAGAAATTATGTAGTTGCACTCAAATTCACCTTAATCCATATAAGTTGAGATGGCTTAGAGAGGAAAATAAACTATTTTTTCGCTTCAATCCCTTCCAAGCCACTCTACTACCATAATAATTTCGCAGATGGTAAAAAAACATTGATAGAGGTGGCAGACCGTTTGCCTTGGTTGCCACATATGTGTAAATCATAATTTACATTAGGCCAGTCTCAGTGGAGAGTTTTATAGCGTTGTTTCCAAGGTTACCATGTCATATGAAATGAAATGAAACTTGGATGAAACACCCATTCTCAATGGAGAGTTTCATTCTATAGTTTCATAGGCATTTAATTTCAAGACTCATAGAGAGTTGGTAATCGTGCCAAGAGAGTTTCATCTAGATGAAACTCATTTCTTCTCTCTCTTCTTAAATACACTGTCATGTCATCTAAAATGCCTATATAGCAACCTATTTAATGTGAATGAAACTCAGATCCCACTGAGACTAGCCTTAGCGGACAAATGCCTACCTCTATTAATAAATTAGAAAAACTAGTGAGCCAGTCAAAGGGCCAGCTAAGCCCATGCACGAGGCTCGTCGAGCCCATTGACACACCACCATGCTACTCACCTACGGATCCATGTGCCGCCGCCACCACTACCTTGACTGGCCATAGGATGTTTTATACTTATGGTTTACTAAGTGGGCTAGATTGGGCGGATTGGATTTGGAAATAGACTGGGCTAGATTGAGTTGGCCATAGGATGTATTATCCAACGACGGACTTTTTAAGAGATCTACCTCTGGTAATAGATTTCTAAAGGTGGACAATTTTTTATTGTCTCTAAAAATAAAATGGCTTTCTCCAAAAAATCATCACTAAAGACTGCTATGTTTTGTGACTGCCTACGTTAATGAAATAGACATGTCTTTTAAACTCAATTTTATAGTAGTGCAATGTGGATTGCGTGAATCGAAGTGTACCCAAGTAGACCCTAAAGATATAACCTTGGATAATACTAATGCACTCGTTAGCAGATGAACGACTAGAATCCACTAGTACCCAATAATTTCAGTTCAGAACGGGAGTACCTTGCTGATGAGTTCTCAAATGCTTCTGGTCTATTTTATTCAATATACTCCCTCGGTACCTCTGTCTCTGAAGTTTTAATTCTTAGAATCCGTATTATAGTCAATTTTTTAAATTTAACCAACTTTATAAAAAAGAATATCAATATCTATAATATAAAATAAGTATCTTATGAAAATGATAAATCTAATAGTACTAAATCGGCCAAACTTTAAAAAATTTGATTTAAAATAACTCTAAGAATTAAATCTTTCAGAAATAGAGGGAGTATCTCTCTGCAGTTTATGGAACACCATCAGATTTACTATCTAGTTTCTCATTTCTTGAAATATGCTTATTCTATTTTAAATTATAAGACGTTTTAACTTTTCTAAATTTATTACTTTTGTTAAGTGCTTCGATATACATTATATTTAGATGCACGATGAAAATAAACCTAATTTAGAACGAAAGGAGTAATATTCTTTATTGACGGTTCATAGACATTGGTCGCACAGAATAGTCGTAAACATCAGGGGTGCGTTTGTGAGGGTGTACCAGCCCAGCCTGGCTAGCCCATCAGACCCAGGCCCAGCCAAGCCAGGCTTGTTTGGAGCAAGTGCTGTTGTTTGTGTCATTGTATGAAACTAGCCTGGCCCAAAGTAGCTGGTGTTTGTGTAGCAGTTGGGAGCCAGGCTAACAGGACAACTACCTCAACTACCTTATGGAGATTGTGTTTGGCACATATGAAACTCGGCCAGGCCCATGATCAGAATACAACAATTCACATGTTTTGAACTGAATTTTGCAAAGATGCAGCAAAATAAACATAACACACACAGAAATCCTCCTTGTTACAACGTCTAAATTGGGCCTCAGTTTTAACATCATTGCCCATTCGAATTAATTTAGTTCAGCATACAATACTTAATCTGAAAGCTAGAAAAGCTGCAGGACCTACTTATTTGCAGGACAAGTGCAACAAGATTTAGATACATACATAACCATGGCCACCAAGAGCACAATTAGAGATATAGCTATAGGAAGAAAGATGTTCATTGTACCAACAACTTGCTTGGGCTCAGTGATGCCTTGTTGTTTGGGAAAGAGATTGGTTTCCATGGCATCTTCATCACAGCCCAGGTACTCTAAGAAAGAGGCTACTGCCTCTTCCTTTGTTGGAAACCCCTGGTAGCAGTTCTTCTTAAAACCAGCAACCTGTGCATTGCAGTCAGCCCAGTCTGCATACACTCCAGGCTTGTATCCCTTGTACACAACATACCAAGTCATGTTCCTTCAAAAAAACCCGAACATCAATTTAGATTTCAATTCTGCTAGTCTTTGAAATGGAACTGAATAAGCCTCAGTCATAAAGAACCAAATTGAAACAACTATGACTGCGGCATTGAAGAACTTCAGTTTGGTTTGAACCAAATGGAAGTTCTTCCATGCCGCAACCATTTGTTGCTTCATTACTACATCATGTGACATCATAGGCTAGGACATAAGCACATAAAGGGGGGGCCTCAGACCTTATTGACTTTGCACAATTTATTCTTAAGACAATCTTCACTGGTGGCAACTTTGTGGATCCCAAAGAACTGTTTCATGAGTACCATGGGGCCATGAGATACATCCATCCTCAGCCATCAGGTGGTAAGACCAAGACCTGTTGCATTGGGGATGGATGTATCCCATGTCCTGATGATAACCATGAGTGAATGCTAGCCTTACAAAACAAGAGCAATTACAGGTGTAAAGCCACCTCAGATTGTTATGTATGTCATCATAGGCCAAATGTAAAGCCACCTCAGTAATCATTGGTAGCTGTAATGGAAAATCCAAACATTTGTGGCACCCATGGCATCTGGAGGACCATAAACTTCTAGCCATCACCTTGAGTCATAGACCCAATTGTTGCTGAGTAAAGTTTATGGTTCCTTCAGATGTGATGAATGACACAACAAAAACAGGAAACCCATATCATAAATTTTTGTCATCATCGGCCAAGAAGAAACCAAAAAGCTTCATAGTACACAGGAAACATGAAAGACAAAACCAGTGTAGACAAATAACAGTGTAGACAGAATTCAAGCATGAAATAAACAACAGCCAACAGAGGCTGCTTAAAGTATGTTACAAATACTAGTTCTGGCCAATTAACTAAGGGCTCAAATGCTGCCCACACTCCCAACTAAACTGAACCACCAAAAGGTTAGGTGTTAGTAGAACCACCCTGCACAAAAGCCTAACAAGTACCCTGTACTCCAAAAGAAAGGGAGAGTGGGGGGGGGTGGAGGAACTATACATCTCAACAGTCAACCCCCACATGGACATGCACCCATTGATGTCCAACTACAAGAAGTAGTGCTTGGCTAGGTAATTCCTAAGCCATAAGGTCCTATGTGCACCACTCATTAGCACAAAGCCCCTAGCTTGTGCCTTGTTGTCCAGGAGGTGGCCATAGGCAACCAGCAGTGCGTCCTCACTGTACCCCTCCATCTCCATCACTGCCTGGTACAAGTTATCCTCCACATAAGCAGCACCAGTCTCCCTGAGAGCATTGGCCACATTATTCACTGCGTCAGACATGTTGGTCAGCATAAGCATCTCATCCTCACTGAAATTCCTCTTCCTCTTTCCACAAACAGTAGAAGCAGGCACAAAAGTGGTTTTGCTGCCCTCAGGGAGTATCTCAGTTTGCTTACTGCTGTTGGTCATGGGAGGGGGCTCAACCTTGGTAGGAACACTGTCAGCTTGAGACTGACCAAGTGGTTCACCTGAACCTAGTGCATACCTACCTGTGGCAAGATTACCCCCAAAAATGGCTTCCATCTCTGTGTAGAACCTAATGGGAGTGTTTAGGAACTCAGAATCTTTTGGATGGTCCTGAAGAAGGGGTTGGAAAGATATAGTTATAGTTGATTCACTACAAAAAAGAGGGTAAGTACACATAGGAAAGAGGTGAACTCATCTACCTTGCAGTGACCAAGGTAGTGCTCCTGCTCAAGCATGATAGCATTGGTGTCACTATCCCATAAAGCCCCACTAAGGTCCTTCAACTTAGCAACCCTAGCCCACTTCTGCCTCCACTTCCTCAGGTGGTTGTAGACCTGAGTTGGGCTCACTATCTCACCACAAAACTCCTTAAGGCATTTGGCCACGTAGTTGACATCCTTGTCCTTGAAGACCTTGTCAGGCCTGCTACCATCACTAACAAGCTGAGCCATCCTCCTAAGCACAAAACCTGAAGTGTTGTTGTTCCACCTCATAACCCTACCACCTCCAGCATTTGCAGGAGCAGGAGCAGGATCTGCTCCTTCTGGGGCAGCTACAACACCTACAGGAATAGGGTGGGCAGCAGTCGACCCAACCCTGATCATCTCTTCTAAAACATCAACACCACCATCCACACCAACCAAATCAACACCGAGTTCAGGCATCCTAACATTTGGTACCAACATAAAATGCAATTAGACACCCAAAGGCATAATGGAGAACGCAGATTGCAAAAAAAACAATTCAACAGAATACCAGAATTACATGAAATTACATTTGGTCTCAGCCAAGTCCAAGAAATGATAACATTTTCATCACACAAGCAAGAGTTCCATGGCAGGGCAAAGAAGCATAACAGAATGGCCTTTCAACAAGCTTACCATCATGCACCATCACACCCTAGAAGTTCCCCTTCCTTCCCACATAGCATTGCATATTTCATCCCTCTTCTGAGCCATGACAAGTGAATCTTGTTCCAAGCTAACACTATCAAGAGGATCAGGTAAAGTGCCAGTGAATCCTTCCTCTGCGGGGACATGCTCATCAGTACCAAAGCTAATGATCCAGTTGTGGAGGATGGCACATGCCAGCACAAGCCTGACTTGAGTCTTGTACCTATGAAAGGGTTTATTGTACAGGATACGAAATCTATTCTTCAATGCACCTATAGCCCTTTCGACAGTGACTCTAAGTGATGAATGTCTGAGGTTGAATAGCTCCCTGGCATTGGTAGGTCTGTTTGTGCCCCCAAACTCGGTCAAATGGTACCTGACCCCCCTATAGGGGGGGAGGAAACCATTGCGACATGCGTATCCGGCATCCACCAAATAAAATTTACCTACAATGTGATATCTACTGTGAGCTAGTGTGGTAATGACATATGTCCTCATTTTCGTGATGTGCTAGTGCAATTACCTTGTGGGACAGTGAACCCATCCTCCCTTTCAATGGCATCAGAAAGAATGTGTGCATCATGTGCAGAACCCTCCCAACCAGCTAACACATATGTGAACTTCATATCAAAGTCCACAGCAACCATAACATTTTGTGTTGGATCCTTTTTTCGACCCCTGAAAGCTTGCTGCATGTGCCTAGGCACCCTTGCCAGCACATGAGTGCCATCAATGGCACCAATACAATCCTAAAAACCATTGGTGAGTGAAAGATAATAGTAACTAGCAACAATTCATGAAACCTAGGCAAACATTTACCTTCAAGTATGGATTCCACCTATGACTTCCAAGAATCTTAGGGTTGGTGCCACTGCTAGGTGCCTTGATGATTTCATCCCTAAGCTCACCAACAGCATACAACACTTGATGAAAGTGCTTGTGGACAGTTTGAATAGATCTCCTAAAAGGATGGTGTACAACTCTAAACCTCTGGTTGTGCCCAACAACATGGAGAAACATGGCAACTTGCTCCTCCACTGAGACACCCTCCCTGTCAGTCACCAGCTGCCTAACTCTAAAAGTACTGCATAATGCAAAAAAAGGTGCTCTACTCATCCTAAGCATGGAAATGCACTCTACATCAGTGGAATGGTAAATGAGGCTCAAAGTCCGCTGTCTATGTTGCTCATTTTGTTCCCTAATAATAGGTGCTACAGGGTCAGGCTGTGTTTCAGAGTCAGGCATCTTTCTTTTGAGCCTGGTGGTCACAAAAGACACCATCACTACTGTCAAGGCAGCAGCTTGTCTACGCATCATGTCATGGCTCACAGAGGGATCCATCTACATCCAGATGAAATAAAAATTACTGTTCAGCTAAACAAGGCCTGCCAGGCATCAACAAGCTTGCTGATGAAATAATTCAAAGAAAAATGCACGGCTGCAACATCGAAATGAGGCCTCCGGGTGCACAGATTGGACAACATCATTGACCATACAAACAAAAATACGATGGGAGTATAAACAACAGTATAAACAACAATATAATCTGAAACCCTTGATAAACAACAACATAAAAACAACAACATAAACAACAGTGCAAACAACAGCAAAAAGAAAAGTATAATCTCAAACGAAGCATGTATCCCCCCAAACCCTAAATCATTCATGACCCTAGAAAAAACAACAGCAGCAGCTCGATTTCACCTTGGGCTCGGGGTAGGCGAAACGGAGAGGAAGCAGATCTGGAAGTAGGGGAAGCGGATCCGATGGGAGTGGACGAAGACGAGTCGGAGAGGAGGAAGAAGAAGCCACCAACTAGGAGTCCCGGCACAAGCAGCACCAAGGCGGCGCAGAGGTTCCAACGCCGGGAACGGAGACAAAGCCGACGCTTGCCGCCTCCGCAGCCGCGCAGTGGTCACCGCCGCCGGTCTCTCACGAGGTAGGGTTAAGGGATTTGAGCTCGGAAGGGGAGGAGGAGAAGCGCCAGGGCGGGTACTACTTATAGCCGGGAGATTTCACCAGGTGAGAACGCGCGCGCGGAAGTTTCACCTTCCCGCGCGAGCTCCCGCCAGCCACCCTCCACGCCCACGCTGCGCCCCGAAATCGTCCGCCGCGCGCCGCGAGCGACCAGGCTGGGAAGAAACGAACCCTAGCGGCGTTTCCCCAGGGCCAGGCGGAGACGGCGATTTTGGCTGCCGGAAGCCAGGCTTCAGAATGGGCCAGGGAAACAAACACGGCAAGTTGCAGCCCAAAGGCGCAGCCGAGCCGCTGGGCCGCCCCCGCAAACGCACCCCAGTTGTCTCTGTTGGAGAATGGATCAGGCACGTTTGGATGTCTCTGCCTTGCTCTGCTTGGCTGGGCGCCTTGTTTAGTTGGCAAAATTTTGGTTTTTTGGCTACTGTAGCACTTTCGTTTATATTTGACAAACATTGTTCAATCACGGAGTAACTAGGCTCAAAAGATTCATCTCATAAATTTCAGGTAAACTGTGTAATTAGTTTTTATTATTATCTTTATTTAATACTCCATGCATACGACCAAAAATTCGATGTGACGGAGAATCTTGAAAATTTTTGCGAACTAAACAAGGCCAACCCACCGTTTGGTTCATTTGCTTCCGGCCTCGGTTCTCGCGCTCTCCAGAATTTCCCTCGTGGACACAAGCGAGCCAAAACTGCTCTCCCCAGCTGGCAAGCCTGGCATTGCTGAGCGAGGCGAGGCGAGGCGAGGGTAGCTGGCCGCGCAAACCAACCAATCACGGGATGTCTCTTTCTCTCTCCCTCCATTTCTTTTTTCTTTTGGGTTCTCACCGACATCGATACCCACGGTTGCCTAGTCCACCACTCACTGACTGGTTGGACCTACAGGATCGTCCACCAGCCTCTTTCCGCCTCGCCCATCAGCTCAGATCCGCGACGCGCTTCGCCACCGGCCACTCCACACTCCCCCCCGCTCCCACTCGGGCCACTTCCCCCATCCCCGATGGCCGGCGGCCGCGCGTTCCGGCCGTCCGCGCCGCGCCGCGCGGCGTTCGCGGCTCTGCTCACGCTCCTCCTCCTCGCGGCACTCTCCTTCCTCCTCTCTTCCACGCCGCCCGCCTCGTCGGCACGTTCCTCGTCCCCCCCGCCGTCCGCGCGCCTCGCCGCCGTCCGCCGACACGCGGCCGACCACGCGGCCGTCCTTGCCGCGTACGCCGCGCACGCACGGAAGCTCAAGGAGGCCTCCGCAGCGCAGTCGCTCTCGTTCTCGACCCTCTCCTCCGACCTCTCCGCGCTCTCCGCCCGCCTCGCCTCCCACCTCTCCTCCTCCTCGCTCCCCGAGGACGCGCTCAGGCCCCTCGAGAAGGAGGCCCGCGAGCGCATCAAGTTCGCGCGCGCACTCGCCGCTGACGCCAAGGAGGGGTTCGACACTCAGTCCAAGATCCAGAAGCTCTCCGACACCGTCTTCGCCGTCGGCGAGCAGCTCTCGCGCGCGCGCCGCGCGGGCCGCATGTCCTCCCGCATCGCTGCGGATTCCACCCCCAAGTCGCTCCACTGCCTCGCCATGCGCCTCCTCGAGGCCCGCCTCGCCAACCCCTCCGCATTTGCCGACGACCCCGACCCGTCCCCCGAGTTCGATGACCCCGCGTTGTACCATTACGCCATCTTCTCCGACAATGTGCTCGCCGTCTCCGTCGTGGTGGCCTCTGCTGCGCGCGCCGCGGCCGACCCTTCGCGCCACGTCTTCCACGTGGTCACCGCGCCCATGTACCTGCCTGCATTCCGGGTCTGGTTCGCGCGGCGCCCGCCGCCGCTTGGCGTGCACGTCCAGCTCCTTGCTTACTCCGACTTTCCATTCCTCAATGCCACCAACTCGCCTGTGGTCAGGCAGATCGACGCCGGCAACAGGGACGTCGAGTTGCTGGATTACCTGAGGTTCTACCTCCCAGATATGTTCCCGACGCTGCGGAGGGTGGTCCTTTTGGAGGACGATGTGGTGGTGCAGAAGGATTTGGCAGCGCTTTGGCAGGTCGACTTGGATGGGAAGGTGAATGGCGCAGTGGAGACTTGCTTCGGGGGGTTTAGGAGGTATAGGAAGTATCTCAACTTCACGCAGCCCATTGTGCGGGATCGATTCAATCCCAGCGCCTGTGCATGGGCATATGGGTTAAATGTGTTCGATCTTGAGACATGGCGGCGGGATGGTTGCACAGAATTGTTCCATCAGTATATGGAAATGGTGAGCTGCTCTGATCTCTGTTCACAACTTACAAGTGGCATTGTAGTACATTGGGGTTGATAAGTGGCTATATATGTACTTTAGGTCATGTGTGCTTCAACTTCACCTTTTCACTAGGGCCTTGTTTACTTCCCATAAAATTTTGCAAAATTTTTCACATTCCCCGTCACATCGAATCTTTAGACGTATGTATAGAGTATTAAATATAGACGAAAATAAAAACTAACTGTACAATTTGGTCGGAATTGACGAGATGAATCTTTTGAACCTAGTTACTCTATGATTGGACAATATTTGTCAAATACAAACGAAAGTGCTACAGTGTCTATTTCCCAAAATTTTTGGGAACTAAACAAGGCCTAGCTTTGATGTGGATTCTGTTTAAGGTTTTCTTTTTCCATTACCAATATTCATGTGTTGGATTTAAGTACAGGGTGCTTTAGCCTGTAATGTTTGGTATTGCAATGAAGAAATTTGCGTCTCTAGGTTAACGATTCTAGTAACTTGTGTTATTCATGGCTGTGTACATATCATTGGATAGCAAATCATTTGTAGAAGTTTAATATCAATGTCTTGATGGATTGGCCCAAACAATTGCATGGTTCAGTCTTATGCACTCAACTACTCAGCTCCTATGTCTTATTGTTTAACAAACTTACAATTATCTTAAATCATATCTTAGCAATGCTTGCTTTGATCGTTAGAGTGTTTTCTTTTCTTTTGAGTTTTAATGAGTTTCCTAATGACTGTCTCAATTTTGTTTTAAATCCTATCTTAATGTGGTCCTAATGACTGTCTCAATTTTGTTTTAAATCCTATCTTAATGTGGGTTGTTTTATAGTGTTATATGATTACTTCCTCTTAGTTTAATTTGGTTGCTGGCATCCTAACTGCTGGGGTTCAAATGTACTCCCTCCATTCCAAATTACTGGCATCTATGTCATTTTGGCTTTTCTAGGTACATAGCTTTTACTGTGCATCTAGATATATGCTATGTCTAGATACATTTCTAAAAAAGCCAAAATGACTTGTAATTTGGAATGGAGGGAGTATTTAGGATCACCCAATTGAGCTAGTGTTGTCATGTTTACTTCCTCTTAGTTCAATTTGGTTGCAGGTAGGCAACTTCTAATTGCTGGGGTTCAAATGTGATGGCAGTCACAAAATTGAGTGTGTTATTGTTTTTACACATTCCTTTTTAACAGGAACTAGAAGTGTTTTTCCTGTTTCTGAGAACATGTAAGCCATGCCTTGTCATTTTTTTCTGTTCTGGGTCCAGCTGAACCATGGTCTATAGTTTTTCACGTTTTCTCCTTTTTGTCAGGAATGTTAGAGTCCTAACATGGCATATTAATTTTTAGTATATAGTGGATTGGTGCACATTGGGGTCTTGGCAACTTTCTGGAAGAGTTCCTATCTGAGAGTAGGGTTCATATGCTCTAGTAATGCTTTGCTCTGAAGCCTAAACTTGTTTACTTCATAATCTAACTAACAATATGTTCTGCATTAGTCTCTGATGTGTAATATCTGTATGCAATTATGCGAATGATGCCAATAGTTGCCCATTCTTATCAGAATAAAATTCATCTGATTTTGATCCAAGGGACTGATGTTTTTATATTCTTATGGCAGAATGAGGATGGCGAGCTGTGGGATCCTACATCCATTCTAACAGCTGGGCTGATGTCCTTCTATGGCAATACCAAGCCACTGGATAAGTCATGGCATGTAATGGGTCTTGGCTATAATCCAAGCATCAGCCCTGAGGCAATCCGTAGTGCTGCAGTGATACACTTCGATGGGAACATGAAGCCCTGGCTTGATGTTGCTTTGAACCAATACAAGGCCCTGTGGACAAAGTATGTGGACACTGAAATGGAGTTCCTAACACTCTGTAACTTTGGTCTTTGAAGAGATTCTTTAGAGCTTCTAAGGAAACCACTGGCAGGTGCTACTTCTTCTTTCGGGACAAAAGAGCCTCGAACGCTGCACAAGTGGACTTATCTGTAGCAGAGTTGTTACTTGTGCTGGGCAACAATGTTCTTGTAGATCTGGTAGCTTGTTTGTGATAGTATTTGTTCTGTCAGCTAAAGTTGCTGGATTATTGTGCATAGAGAATGAGTCATTGGGAGGAAACTGTAGATGAACATTCCTGTATTATTGAATAACAAGAGTATCTACAATTGTATCTATAAGGGAAAAAAAGTTGCTGGTGTCAGATTGGAATTCTATTTTGCTGGTGTTTCCTTGCCCTTGTGCTGTTGTGCACCGATCTTTTTTTAGAATACTACTGGTTATTTTGAGGTATGAATGTATGATGTGTTGAGAATGACGGCGGATAAACGACGAAGAACACAAGATCAAATCATAGCGGAGACACAAGATTTAATGTAGAAAATCCCTTCAATGCGAAAGGGGAAAAGAACCACGGGCGCCAGCAGCAACAACATTCCTCATTATTATCAAAAGTTGGGTTACAACGCTGTGTGGCAGCTTACAAGATCGTAATCTTAAGTGGAACCTTAATTTAGGTATACGTACGGGCCGGAGCGAAGCGGAGACAGAAGTCGCCTTTATAATGTGTAACTGAATTTGGAACATATTCAACATGATGTCGATGCATACTAGAAATACAGTGATACACAATAATGTTGTCAACCATTTGTCAGGTGCTGCTTTCACTGAGATTTTTCACTTTTAATCCAGAACACAAGGGATTTTAAATAGGTCATGCATGCACGAAGGTGGATAAATGTCTAATGTTGGTGTGTTTTGTAGGTGTGCGAATGCTTGCTTTTTCTTTGGTTTCATTATCTTCCTTTTTTATTTATACATTTTCTTTAATGACACTTTCATTAACCTCCTTTTTTGACGCAATAACCAATCCTGTCCTTAAACTTTGGTACAAAGCTCAAATTCGCCCATCAACATTTAAATGGCCATTTTAGTCCATGAACTTGCAATTTTGTCAAGATCTCATCCGCCGTCTAAGGTGGCTCCATGTTAGCTCATCTTGTCAACCTAGTCGGTTCTGAGACAAGTCAACACACTTGAATTGACCAATTTGCCCGCTCCTATTTCCATTAAGCCAACCATCATGGTCCAAAGCACAACTCATTTTATCTATTTCTATGGCGGTTGTGCAGGTGGCTAGGGTTTAAAGCATCAAGTCGATATTGAGGAGAGTGTAGAGGCTTGGAGGCTAGCTGTTGGTTGGTGTCCCCTTGCCCATGGATGGTCTCGCCGTGAATAAGAGCATAGGTGGATGTAAATATGTCCTAGCATTTTAAGATTAGAAAAATCATGCACAGGAAAGGTTAGAAAGACCAGGCACAGGGTCCAACTTTGTTATGTCTTGCAAAACGGTGAAGCTGGATTTGAAGTAAGAGATAATAAGACATGCTGTTGTAGATTTGGGTAAGTTTCTAAAAATTCTATGGCAATAAGACATGCTGCTATGTCCAAATGGCTAAAAACCCTACAATCAGGGGCGAAACTAGAGTAAATTAGAGGGAGTGTATTTCTTTTATAGTTGTGAAAAATTAATCTATAACCATGGTAAAAAAACTCCTCCTAATAGTGATTTTTTCAAATTTTGGTGGGGGTGCATGGGCACTCAGAGTCTTCAACTAGCTTCGCCCCTACCTACAATTATATACATTTGTGAATTGTGAATGAAGAGGCAGGCACCCCACCCAACACCCCTACCACCTCCCACATAATGGAGTCCTTTTGAGCTCCTCCTCTATTATGGAATCTAGATTGTAAATTTTGTTGGGGTCTATATATATTCTATGTTTAACATTATAGCCTCATTTGGTTTCGAAGGGTTCCAATGGAAAATTGCAGGAATTGAAAACGGAGAAAAGGAAGTTACTATGAGCGCTTGGAAGTTGGAAGAGAGGATTATGAAGATTCCTTTTCTTTAGAATATTATAGAATTATTTCGTAAAATAAAACATTTGCTCAAAAAACTCTTGTTTTCCTTTTCCATTGTGTATGCTCGAGGCAAAACTTAGGCATTGCTATGGCTGCCCCCATACGTGGAGCTTGTTGTGATAAGACATATCTTTATTGTGACAACATGTCACTGCCAAAAGGAGTTGTGTGCATGTTTGTTATATGCAGAACTCATTGAATTTTTATTTCTTGTATTTCAAACATCATTTTCTATTTTTTCTTTGTTTTTTCATTTCTCTTTTTATATTTTCTTCATATCATATTTGTAACTTTTTATATTCCTCTGTTTCTTATTTCTGCATCCCACATAGGGCATTAGCTTTGGACATCAAGTTGCCTCTATTGATTTATATCTACGTAGGGCTCTTTTTATGCCCTTGTCCCTGGTCCTGACTTAATTTAGTATTTGTTAAAAAATATATTTAAGACTTCTAAGGAAAGGATATTTTAAAATAGACCCTAGAAAACACTTTTGTCGCCATATTACTTAGCGCCAAAATTGGTGATGATATGGTCGCTATCGTGTCCGCGGGGTGGGCATCGTGGTCCCCGCGCGCCTCCTACCTTGGCGCCAAAAGTGATTTAATTGATATTGCATGCGCCCCTAGCAACTCCGCTCTTCCTTGCGCCATTTCTCTCCAATCTCTCAAGGTCTACTTGGTTCCGTACGCGTTTTCCTTGTCTCGCCTCACTGTGTGCTCAGGCACACAAGCAATTTTGGCTCTCGAAGGGGAATGAGCTAATTCTTGCTAGCACAGGTCATATATGGAAACGAAAAAGTCTATCAACTCTACATTCGAGTGTTTGGTGAGGGGAGGAGGAGGAAGGTAGAACACTCGATTTATTTGTTCATTGTTCATCTTTCTCATCTCCGCCGCTACCCACCACCCCGCTTCAAACCGCGCTAGGGTTTCGCCGGAGCTCCGTGCCCGCCGCAACCTAGTCCGGCCGCCTCCACCGCTGCCAGGCCCCTGAACCACCCTATCACTGTCCCTATCACCTGACCGGCCTTCCTCTCACAAACTCCCTTCTATGCGCGCCGGACTTGGAGAAGAAAAGGAGAAAAATGCCAGATTTGACGTAGGAATCAAATAGGTGCCGCGTGCTCGAGAAACACTTGAGTGTTGTTTAGGGTTTCTCAAACTAAAACATTTGTTCATGGTAGCCATCCTTTCTCAGCAAGGCTAAACAGTGTGCGGCAGTGAAACCAAAAAGCGGTGCGGCACCGCTCTCTGCACTCGGGACCGCCCCCAAATAGTTCTCTCTCAGAGCATGCCCAACGCAAGCATACATCCATAGTGGTCTTAGATAAAAAGTTTAGTTACATGTAGATTCAGAGCTCCAAGGCTACCATACTCACAATGGAAACTACAACTAGCTTTTTTGCTTCTCTGTATTCATCGTACTCTGTTTTTCTTTCTCCTACTCTCACCTATCGCTTTATACCAGCATCTTTAGCATGAAGCACTAGTAGCCTGCAGAAGCTCATCTGACAATCTGCAAGCCACTACTTTACCTCCAACTTGACATCCGAACATAGCTGGCTGGTTAAGGCAACAAGCCACATCACCGCGTTGGGGCTGGCCTCAACTTCTCCTCGCTCCATCCGGACCGTACAACGGCACAAGCGCAATCGGCGCACATCGGGCGGTCTTCTTCTTCCTATATATCTATCCCCCGTCCCCTCTGGCTCGCTGTCTCAAGTCCGGGTCCGAGAAAAAAAATCCTCCTTTCCCCTGAGTATCGCGGCCGCTCCACCTCCAGGTATGTCGTCGCCCCCCTTCCTCGGCCGCTCCGCATAGGTAGAGTCGACCGTAAGTTAGGTTTCCTCCAAATACTCTCTCGAATCGGTTAGAATCGTAGAGTTTTCCCCAAAAATCCCTTTGTTAGGAGCACGATTGATTGCCCTAAAGTTCTTCTCTGATCCGATAAAATCGTAGACCCCCGTCCCCGAACTCGTTTATATGCTGTCCGATCGATCCACCCGTGCGCAATAACTGTCGATTACTCGATTGTGGTGGATCCAATTCTGCTTTTGTGGTAATACTTCTCGTTTCCTCCACAAATCTGCACCGAGCAGCGGCCATGGTGAAGAAGCCCAACGGCGCTGCCAAGGCCACGGCGACTTCTGCCGACGCGGCAGCCCAGCCATCCAAGGCGAATCCGTCCACCCCTGGGTCGGTCAAGGCCCGGCCAACCAAGGCGAATCCGTCCACCCCTGGGACTGGCAAGGCCACGAAGTTTAAGAAGGTGAAGGTCAAGGCCAACCGCGAGAAGCCAGCGGTTGCTGCCGCAGCTGTTGACAAGGTCGCCCCGGTAGGCGCAGGCACTGGTGATGGCGATGCAGATGCATCGGCGGTTTTACCGCAGCCATCCAATGTTGCTGAGGCGGTGCAAAAGCAGCCATCCGATGTTGCTGATGAGGCATCGCCTGTGGTGCAAACTCAGCCATCCAATGTTGCTGAGGCATCACCTGTGGTGCAAACGCCTAAGTCAACCACTTTTGCTGAGGCATCACCTGTGGCACAGACACAGAAGCCAGCCACTGATGCTGAAGGATCGGTGCCTGCACCAATGCCAGCCATTGCTGAAGCATCAGCTTCGTCGCCAAAGCCAAAGCCAAAGCCAAAGCCAAAACCAGCTCATGCTAATGCTGATGCTGCAGCTGCAATTTCTGCCAGCAAGGGAAAGGACAAGGCCGTGGATGCTGATAACAACGGGAGTGATGGCAGGATGAAGAGCAGAAGGAGGAGGGGTAGGGGTGGCAAGGGGAAGGAGGTTGTGGAGGATGGAGGAAGTAAGGGAAAGGAGGGGAAGAAGTCTGTGGGCAAGAAGGAAGAAAGGGGTGACCGTAAGGTTGCAGGGTTTATATTCATGTGCAATGCAAAGACTAAGAAGGAGTGCTACCAGAACCGCTTGTTCGGGATGCCCAGTGGGAAGATTGGAATGGTCAAGAAGATAAGGCCAGGGGTGAAGCTGTTCCTGTATGATTTTGACTTGAAGCTTCTGTATGGTGTGTACAAGGCAGCATCACATGGTGGGCTGAACCTTGTCCAAGAAGCATTTAATGGGAAATTCCCTGCACAGGTAATTCTGCTCTTCCATTTCATAGATTCGTTTGCACCAAATGCAGTAGTAAGGCAATGTATTTTGTTTTGATAGATTGGATGTCGGACGTGTGAGAATAGGGTTCATGTCTGGTTTAAAGAATAGTGGACATGAGTAGATATGTTGTTCTGCTGGGGCTATGACATGTATGGATTATAGGTATTGGTAAATTTAGTTCTAAACTAAATCTGTGCTGGTAAAGCTTTAGAAATGGCAGTAGTGAGAGATGTTTACCCTTATTAGAATAATAGGTGTTTTTAAATATCATAGATGGATTTCACTATTTATTAAAACATAGTATGTTGCTATACACTCATGTCCATATACATTGAGAAATTTTATTGTGTGCCTGGTATATGTAGTTACAGGGGTTAATTGTGGTTCTGCCTGACCATTATCAAATAACGCTTCGTTCTGCCAATCTGTCGGCAATATATATATATATATATATATATATATATATATATATATATATATATATATATATATATATATATATATATATATATATATCTGTAGAAAAAATGCCTCCCCTTTTAAATTTAGTGCCCCTTGTACATCACTCTAGGCTGTCAGGTTTTTGAATCAAGAAATGAGCAAGTCCTTTATTGCTTTGCTGTTTCCAACTGATGAATTTCTGTATCTTTTATGTTTAGCTTTTGTGCATTGGATCAGAATGCTCTTAGTTTCTAGAGATAGAGATATTTTGGGCTATTCTTTTTCTTCACTTGATGAAGGCTGTGGAACTTTCTCTCTAGCTTTTTTTTCTCATTTTGTTGTTATTGTACCAAAAATAGAAGGCTATCATACTTTGTGCATTCTTTTAAGCTTTTTTTGGATAATTGAACCCCCAAGATGAGCTAGCCACCTTCATTCTTCTTTTGGGTTATTTTAACTTCATACCAGTGGTATCTTCACCATGAAATGTATTTTGATTGGCTGTAGATATGACAGCTTTTAGCATTGAGGTATCCCATTTTAAACATGTTAGGAGCTTTCTGTTTATTAACATCATTGCCTTATGTTGATAGACATGAGCCTTTTGATGCTTTTTTGGGGTTTACATATTATCCTAGTCTAGTATTGATGCATGTGCCCTTATAAGCAACTTATAAAGAGGGGTTGATACGTACCTGGTGTAAACTTATCTTTTGGATGCTTGGGGGGGGGGGGGGGGGGTTTCTTTTTATAGGTATTTGGTGTCATTTTTGGGTGACAACATGTTAATGGTCGAGTCATTTTGGTAAGGCAGCTAATTCCTTATAACAAGGCCTCAGAAATTAGCTACCTTTCAAATATGATTCCAATATTCATGCCAAATTAGCATCTTTAGTGACAATCAACTACTAGTAATGTTAGCAGACATTGGATTGTATAGTTGTTGGTGAACACAACATTTTTAGGATCAAGATCCTAGGTAGGCTGTATGATAGTGGTAGGATGAACCCAAAAAACTATCACCCAAACAACCTGAACATATAGGCACCTAAAATATGAATTGAATTCTTGAGCCATCATCAATGGAATTGATCATGTTGGGATATGATAGTTGAGTCGGTATGTTATATAGTTGAATGCTAGGAATTCATCTTTAATACTAATTGGCTTTTTGGTAATTTGACTCTTAATAATTTTCAAAACTGCTCAAATATGAGAAGCTCATTTTTCCTCTTGGTTGTTTTTCACTAGATTTTAGACTCAAATTCAGATTTTGAATTCTACTTCTTGGTCATGTCCACATGGTAACCACTTTTTACTCAATTCAAAGTTTCAAACTGGAACTCTTTTTTTTAGTTTGAGAACCATTATGCGATACTTAGTTTTTGTTACACAATATAATGCTTGTACCTTTTTTTATTCCTAATTTGATGATCGGATTGTTGCCATGAGTAAGATTTGTAAAGCGGGCCAAAGACTTTTCAAGTTTTATTGGGGAAATTACCGAGCTGTCTTAAGTCCTTTTGGTCTAACACCTGCAGTACGGCATTCCATATTTCCTCCATGCCCGCTGACCAAGAAACATTGCTATCGCACAGCTTCCACCATTACTCGGACCATCCCATGTATTATCGGGATGTGTAAGAGAGTGAACATGAGTGGAGAATAGCAGAGGTGTTATGATCCTAGATCATAGGGGTACACCGTACGCTGCCAAGGCTAAATTGGCTTGGAGGGAGACTAGACTATTGGGGAACTTTGGATTAATTCTTCTACATTGCTTGATTGAAAGTAAATACTGTCCCATTCCTTTCCTTACATAGCTGACGAGACTTGACCCTTAAGAAACTAATCTCTAGGCCTGACGTGAGAGGTAGATGGGTTGGGCCACCCATAACACTTCTGTCCCATTTTCGAGCAGCTCATCCTAAAGCTGCAGGAGACCCTCCTCAGGAGCATCACTTCACTTAACACACAAATAAGCCATTTTTACATCTCGGCTTAATTTCGTTATTGTGACATGCAAAATAAAGGCAGACTCGTTATTATTGGTGCATCTCCAATTGTGAGTACTAGCCTGCCGTGGTGCCACTTGCCGCGTGCGGGGTGCTGGGCCACCAGCCAGGAACAGGAGCCAGGAGGCTGGTTGGTGTGGAGTGCAGAGGGCAGGACGCTGAGACAGGGAGGCTGGGAGGGGGAGCCGCCCACGGTGCGCCCTGTGCTGTGCCCCAGTGCCTTTGGGTCGGAGATTGGTGAGTGCTGAGCGCTGGGAATGCGTAATCCCCTCTCTCAATGGCTTACGCGAGAGCTCCAGGATAGCCCAATTTGCCCCTCGCCCCTTTTGCTCGCGCAGCCTGCCACAGCTCCCGTTTTCAACCTCAGACAGTTGCACTCTAATGCTCCGCAGTCTCCCTCTGGTCTCTGAGGGCCGGGGCACTGCCCCCGCCAGATGGGAGGTAGGGCGGCCGGCCGACCTCGCCCTATGGCTGGCTCTGCCTCTGAGCACAAAGAGAGGATAAAGGGGAGCTTCCTTGGTTCACAGCCTTGTATACTATATAGAACCCCACCTTGTATTGTATGGTGGCGGTGGTTGGATTTGGCGAACATGAGTGAATTTTGGCCGATGCTGTGGTGAACTCAGATAAACTTGTTGACTAGCTTGTCTTGGCAAGTCAAAGTAAGGAGACAAAGGTTGGTTATGTGGATGTGTCATGTACGGGCGCACCTATAGGCGCCGTCGTGACTCCAGGAGGGCTGACGAGCGTGCAGCCAAGGCGGGTGCCACCACCAGTGGCTAAGTTTAGAAAGATAGGATTTAGTTTCCCTTTTGCATGCCTAAATTATAGGAGAGTTTGGCTGGGCTTTGGCATATAAGCCGTGTAACAGACTTGGAGTCAATTAAGCAAGATCATTTACCCCAAAGTTTCTCATCTATCCCTAACTCTCTCAAGCCACCGGTGAGACCTCTCTCGGTGAAGGTCTGGAGCGCGACTACAACTTGCGTAGCCGCGGTCTGGCGACGTTGGGCGTTGAGGCGCTTGACAGGATGCTGCTGTGTTTAATCAATGGGTATTAGGGGGAATTTGAAAATGCCTAAAATTTGCAATTGCTGGACTGTGAAGAATTGAGATGTAGGTGAGTTTTGAAAGCACACCTTACCTGCAAGCGGGTTTTCAATCCCTAGATATGTATTGGTATTTAGGTGACTTCATTAACATGAAAGCTATAAACCTTTTGACGCAGAATTGGATGCTTGGCTGTGGCATCTCTAAATTTTTCCTTTTAGAGTTTCCATGATAAAGAGCGATTTGTCCCCACTTTGGCCTAGCTTCAGCTTTTGTAAAAGCCAACTCATAGGGTTTCTTAATTCAATCCCAGCTTCTGCTTCCCCACAAGATTACTGATAGCCTTAGTGCTTGGCACTACTTGCCTCTTTTTCATATGGAGAAGCTAAAGCCGAAGATGTTTTAAAGAGGCTTCCTTAAAAGATCATTCTGTTGTATATTCATCATTATTCTTGTATTTAAAACTATGTTTATATATGTGTAATGCAGGTTAAGTTTAATATTGATAAAGATTGCCGTCCTCTCCCTGAGAGTAGTCTCAAGCAAGCCATCAAGGAAAATTACAGTGCAAGGAGCAAATTTGACCCTGAGCTCACCACAAGACAAGTGAGTGTTTTGGACTCATGCTACAAATATTATTTAAATAGTGGTTCAGGGATTTCAAACATAATGCTAATTTATATCCTATATAATACTATGAATATGTGATATTATGCAGGTCCAAAGGTTACTTTCTCTGTTTAAGTCTGTTAATGCTCCACAATCTGTTCCAAATAATCACCGTGAAGAAAGGCGTCACTATGAAGAACGAAGGATGCCATATCATCATTTTGAAGAAAGGCGGCCTTCATTGCCTATTGAAGAAGTGCGTCAGCCACGGTTTGATGAGGAAAGGCGCCCTGCAGTTAGACATGTTCCTCTTGAGGATCCATATAGGGCACCACGCTTTGCTCCAGTTCAGGGTGATCACCACAGATATTATCAACCACCAGCACTTGCACCTGAGCCTCGGCACATTCCTCTTGTTCTAGAGCCTCGCTATGTTCCACCGGCCCTAGATCATCACCATGGGCCTACTGTGCCAGAGCTTCGACATGTCCCTGCTGCATATTATCGCACTTTAGCTCCATCTGGTGATTCATACTATCGGCCTGTTGAGAATCTGGTGCCTGAGCGGTAAGTTATGAGCCAACTTACTCTCTTTTTGTTTCAGTTTGCATACAACATAATGTTCTATCAGTTATTCAGTTGTCAATGTATCATCTATTTTATATGATACTTGCACTATGTGTGTCATGGTGTGTTGGAAGTGAGGGCTTCAAAATTTTACATGGTGTTATGGTTTACAATGCTCATTGTATATGTCGACTAGAAGTATATGATATTGCCTTGACTAATTGAAATTCTTTACTTCCAGATATGCAACTGTGGCTGACATAACCACTAGAGATCCAATCATTAGGGATCACACAGCACTGCCAGGAGAGGCATCTGCTCGAGCAGACCGCTTGGATGATCTTTACCGGACTCGTGGTGCTCATGTGGAGGATCTGTACCGTCCAGGGGAAATTGCTGCTCGTGCTGATCGTGTGGGGATCACCACTAGAGCTGATCGTGTGGAGGAACTCTACCGTTCTGATCGACTTGTTAACCGTGCTGTGGACCCCCCTCATTCAGCCTACCTTACAGCTGGTTATGAGACTAACCCTGCTTATGCTGAAACGAGCATCAGGCCTGTCTCTGCAAGGGTTAGTGGACCTGGTGCGCCGGTTTCGTCACACTATTCCTTCACTGGTGGTCCAGTATATCGGTGATGAGTGATCATGGCTCTGCTGAAAGCCGTAGCCAGACTAAGAAGACAGCTCTATAACTGCAATTTTTGTTCCCTCAAAAAAAAAAAAAAAGAACTGCAACTTTTATTTACCTTAGCTTCTATTCTAGATTTTCTTAAATATCCTTACCTGGATGAATGACATTCGTTGTAAAGACTTGCTGGTTTAAACTGTTGAATTATGTATTTCTGCTGCATATCTACTGCCATGCTTGAAGCTCATTTCATTCTGTGAATGGGTCGGTGCGCATTTTGGTAGCATAGGTTTGTTCTTCCGTTCAGATTGGTGGCTATTTGCTAGATTGAAGTTGGGCTACTTCTTGAAATGATCATTTCTTAGGATTTGTGTGTATGTTGATCGTAATATACAGGATGTTCAAGGGGTGATATCTGACGATTTGCATTTGTGGTCATGAGTTTCTCTGGGAATGGTTTCACCGCCATAAGCCAGTTCAAATTTCTCTCATCGAGTGTGTTCCTGATCTTGCAAAGCATCTGTTTTGTCATGTGTCAGAACGGAGAGCTAATAAGAGGACTGCCCAAGAGGCAGTTACAAGCTCTGGGACGTTTACGAGTTTTGCAGCATGAAGTAGCATCTGGCGTGCCTCTCTACTTCCCGTAAATGTTCTGCAAACGACCATGGGAGGGGTAGGAGGTCATGGAAGAACGTGAAATGTTGGTTTTTCATGTGGTGGTTGGCTCAGATGTTGGACTGGGGGCCGCTATCATTTAGCATGGCGAGGCCTACGCCGCCCTTGTTGATGTCCACCGTGATTAAGAGGAGGAATCGGGTAATCACTTGCTCTGTTCTTGTTCCTTCTCACAGGAATTTAGGTTTCTATTGCTGAAAAAGCTTGGCCTACAGACTATTCCTGAGAACTGATGATGGCTGCTTAGATTAGACGATTGGTGGGTGAGCGTGGAATCCTTGGTTAAATAATCAAACCCGAACTGGATTCAACTTTGTTATGGTTGGTGGTTGCTTAGAATTTCTATAGGAGCGTGGACTATTTGGAAACATCAAAATTGGTATCTTTGATGGGGCATCTCCAAATTTAGCTACAACATTGTTACTCTCTAAAGAGGCCTCGATACACAAATTTCCTTTCTTTACAACTGCAGATGGTTGACTTAACATCACATGTTCAACGCATCGACTGGCGGTTGGGTACCTTTTTTTCCACGGTCCAAATTAAAGCCAAGACATATAATTTGAAATCTTTAGCACCTGTAGCTGCAATAGATTGAAGCAGTCAGCTTGTAGACCCTCTCTGCTGTTTCAGTAGATTTGCTTGCAATATTTAACTACGCCATTGCTGACCAACGGTGAGCACCCGGAGGACGATCACGTACAGGTCAAGAGATGAGAGGCCACGAGGATCATTGTGTCAAGCACTCAGGCCTTCCGGTCGCCGTACGGGTCCAGAATGGATGGCCTTTTGATATTCTTTTTCTTTTCCAGATCAATCTACACGCTTTTACTGGCCCATATATACTGCCTGAATAGTAAATACTAAATATACTGCCTGAATAGTAAATACTAAATACTAAATTGTACGTGTCCTAACAGTCCATGTGTTCCGTTTGTATCCCCATATTTCACTTTGACCAAATAGCTCCAAGACTTCTTTTTTAGGCTCAAATAGCTTCAAGACCTTTTTTTTTCTGATATATAAAACAAATACAGAACACCGAGTGGGACTATTTCTCAGCCTCCAAATCGATACAATTGCTTTCAGGAAGTGACGCATGTGCATCCCCCTCGGTTGTGCACTTGCGCAGTCAGCAGAGAATCCGGTTCCCACATCCTGCAATCCTGTGTGCCACCACAAGTTCCTATTTTTTTTTCCCCCTATATCGCTGCTTCGCTAGGGTTAGACCTTGTCGCCGGTTTTTTTTGGCGGCCGCTTCAGCCGGGTCAGCTTCAGCTCCATCCACCACCATCAGTCCAAAAACAGGCCAGCGGCAGCTGATCACCGTGGTAGCAGGAGAAAAACACAAGCCAGCTGACACCGTGAGGCAAGGAGTTCGTCTCCGGTCCGCCGAGAAGTCGCCTCCAAATTAGTCAAAACAGCAGCGCGCATAGGTGGACTAGCCGCTTTCTCCTCCCCCTCCTCTCGGTCTTTCCCCTCTCCAACGACTGGACGACGGAACTGAAGCCAGCGAGGGTGACCGGAGCCAACAGCCAAGTAAAAATCTCCCCAGCAGCCCAGGGCCGGCCAGTCGACGGTCTCTCTCGCCGGCCTTCTCAGACCACATCACCCACAAGCATTGCGCTTGACGCCTAGCTATAAGTACTCGCCGGACAAGGCGGCCACTCCATCCCATCCCATCTCATCTCATCTCATCCATCTCGGAGCTGAGGCAATCTAGCAAAAAGGCGCTTCTTTCCCTGTTTGCTTGGGACAGGACACAGAGCCAGGAGAAGGAACCGTCGGGGGCCTGAGCTTCTTCTTCTTCTTCTTTCCTGGTAAGAACGAGATCCGCCCTGATTCGTAAGTTCTCCACTGCGAAATGCCTTCGCGTGGTTATTGGCAAGGGGAATAATCCTCTCCGGGCCTGCGCATTTGCGGCGTATCTCCTGCCAGTGTTCATAAATAATGCCAGGACATTGCGCTCGCTTGGGTTCAAGATTTGGTTGTTCAATCATTCGTTTTAGCTAGCCCAATCAGCTGCTGGCTAACATAGTGACATCTCGGTGTTTGTGCGCTTGCTGACGGTCGCAGGGCTCACTGACTGAAGCGAGGATGGCATTTGCGGTCTCCGACGAGCTGCTGGGCACCTTCGTGCCGATTGCGGTGTACTGGCTCTACTCGGGGCTCTACGTCGTCCTGGACGGGCTCGGGATGGACGACTACAGGCTCCATCCCAAGGGGGAGGAGGTCAGGAACATTGTGTCCAAGTGGACGGTCGTCAGGGGCGTCCTTGTTCAGCAGGCGTTTCAAATCGCTGTCTCCCTTCTTCTCTTCACGGTAATTCCTCTTTTCCAGCATCTAATTGCCAAAAAAGTTTGTGATTTTCAGCACGATACTTGTGAAATGTGTGAATAGTATTTGGGATTAGTATTTTGCTAGTTCTTTTCCAGATGCTGAATTTGATAAGTACACTGTGTTTCAATAGCAAAGCAAGCGATGAATCAGAATCCGGTGGTTCTTGTATTCTTGTCGTGGTAATTGAAAGGTAGCATCAATAGGTTCAGAACGAATTGCTGAGATTAAAAAAGTAAACTGAGGTGATGGCATTGAAATCTAGAGAAGCCACTAAAGTTTGACCTAGTGCACTGTATTTCCTAATAATACTATAGCACTTTCTCCTTCTAGTTTTGACCAATGTTGGTTCTAGATGGCTTCTGGAGTTGACTTTCAAATTTCATCTGTGAAAACCTGTACTTACAACTTACAAGGGAAATTTCCTGGAACTGCAGGCTCTTGGTGACGAGGATGGAACAGTGAAGAAGCAGCCCCCGGCTCTGGTAATAGCATTGCAATTTATCATTGCAATGTTTGTCATGGACACATGGCAGTACTTCATGCACAGATACATGCATATCAACAAATTCTTGTACAAGCACATCCACTCTAAGCACCACACTCTTGTCGTCCCCTACGCCTTTGGAGCTCTGTACAACCACCCCCTGGAGGGACTCATCCTGGACACCATCGGCGGTGCACTCTCGTTCCTCGTCTCTGGCATGACCCCAAGGATTGGCATATTCTTCTTCTCATTTGCGACCATCAAGACCGTCGATGACCACTGTGGTCTGTGGCTTCCTGGGAACATCCTCCATGTATTCTTCAGCAACAACAGCGCTTACCATGACATCCACCACCAGCTCTATGGAAACAAGTACAACTTCTCGCAGCCCTTCTTTGTCATGTGGGACAAGATCCTCGGAACATACATGCCTTACGCTCTGGAGACCCGCAAGGGAGGTGGGTTTGAGGCGCGCCCGGTTAAGCTCAACCAAGCAGAGCAGACCAAAGCTGATTAAGCAGTGTGGTTTCTCCTGTTTATCTACTACAACTTCCCCTGATTCCCCCCCCCCCTTCTGACTGCATTTGTACTGTAGAAGTATTTTCCTGTCCATATAGTAAAATCATTTAGGCAATTGCCATGTTGTACCCAAAAGATATAGCAAATAAAACATCTTGTTAATGAAGATCCACTGAGGTTTGTTTCCTCTGAGTTGCGTTTGTGTGTGACAAGGAGAGCTGATATTGGCAGCGTATGCAACAGTGAGCTGGCCATCACACTCTGAATATTTACTTACCTTTTCTGCGCTGGATGTTGTCTGTTGTCTCTGTTGTAAGTCATGCCTCATGCTGATGCTTTTCCAGTTTTAGAATTTGAAAGGGAGCAGTGAGCTGTGCTTAGGGCCCAGACTGTCCGTTGGACAGTGCCAGCCTGAAACGTGGTTCTGGCTGCTGCCCGTGCCCGGCATCTGGAAACCATGAGCTGAAGTGATGGGCTCCAAGCAGCATTTGCCCACGGGAATGTGAGAGTTGAGTCTTCAGGGCACAATGATCTGTAGCTGTGTATGGTTTATATCTTAATAATAGCAAAGCATCTGTCTACCACTGAAATGGAAAAGCAACTCGTGTTTATCGTGAAATGTGAGCGTAGAATGCAGCAAATATATTTGGAATACTTAGAGTGTGTCGCTAATAGGCCCTATTTGCATCCTTCCACATAGCTAAGGCCTGTGTTGGTTCCACGTGCTAAATTTTAGTTCCCATCATATCGAATGTTTCAAGACATGTATAAAGTATTAAAAATAGATTATTTATGAAACTAAAAACATAGCTAGAGAATAATTTGTGAGACGAATCTTTTAAACCTAATTAGTCTATGATTATACATTAATTGCCAAATAAAATGAAAATGTTATAATACCTATTAAATTTTAGTACCTCCAACCAAACACGCCGTAAGTTACCAACTCAGAGCATTTCCAAGAGTTTTTTTATATTCTTCTTTATTAATAGGAAAATAGAGATTTTGATAAATTTCTTTAATTAGACAACCAAATATGGTTATCCTATATTTAATGTTTTAGATTTCTCATTAGCTAAGGATAGAGAGCGTGGTTGGCTCTATAAAGTGCACACATGATATTAAAAAGTTGGAGAGTGAAAAAATATAGAGAATAATTTTGTTCAAATGGCTCTCCAAATGATAATTTAGAGAGAGTTTAAGAAGACTTTTGGGGGTGCCCTAAGAATTAGTGAGTGTGGAAGCAAAAAAAAGCTATTGCTAAAAAGGTAAAAGGTGTGGTAACTATTACTCCTTCCATCCAAAATTATAAGTCATTTGATTTTTTTATCCCAAGTTTGACAACTCGTTTTATTGAATAACTGTTATTAATAAACCAAGCCACTATAAAAAAATGATATTTTGCACAAATGTTTGAATAAGACGAGTGATCAAATTTGGTGTTAAAAAAAATCAAACTTCTTACAATTTGGGTTGGATTGAGTAGTAAATAGCTTGCAGGTGCTAAAAACTAGTATGCTAAAAATTTGCATCTCTATCTGAAGCAGCAATTTTATCTACGTGTATAATAAATTTCTATCGCCTGGGTAAGGTTGCCGCTCCAAGCAAATGTGGATCGCGGATGCTCCAGGAATCAGAGTGGTGCTCTGCCAATCCGTTTCGAAATTATTAATAATGATAAAATAAACATAAAAAATCTATCCGATTTGCTTGGTAGAGAATTTGGACCGATAGTGTGGTGAGCCCGAATCGGCGCAGTTTTTTTTTAAAAGAAAAGGTCCCCTTTAATTTCCTGAAATACCGTTGCAGTCTGATTTTTTCAAGAAAAGGTCCCCTTTTTGTTTAACACCAAAACCAGATGATCTTATCCCATCAATTCTCAAAACTATTCAAATTACCTTCCTATCTTGGTTTGATTTGAAGTGGCTTTAAAGGCAGTTCCTCCTATTTCAGTTTATGAAATTTGGTAAATACTTGATAAGGTCTTTAAACCATAAAAAATATCTCTAACTTTCTAAAAGCTCTAAAAAAATCCTAGAGATAGATTCAGATAGAAAAATTGAAATAAAAATATTAGAGATCATAAAAGTATCTCTAGAAGCTTCTAGAAAAATAGATTTAGCTCTAGGAACAATATGAAAAACAAAAAAAATATGAAAAAAATCTCAAAACATCCTAATTGGTGTTCAGATGCATTTTCAAAATTTTCCACGATAAAACATAAGACACAAATGTATATCATGAATGCGTCCAAACACAAACAATGCACAATTCAATGTTTTCTTTGGATATTTTTACTATTTCTCTAGATCTAAATGTATTTTTTTTGAAGCTCTTAGAGATGTTTTTATGAGCTCTAAATATTTGGTAATATTGTTCCAATCTATCTCTATGGAGAGCCCGCGAAGGAGCGTCACGACTGCGATGGGCGCGTCGACGATGGTTGCCCCACGCCCGGATTTGCGGCAATGCGCTGGAGGCCCACCACCTGCCTCCGTGGCATGGTCATAGCATCCAGGTGCTACTGTGGCATGGCCACGTTACATGCTCGTGCTAGCGTGGCAGTAGATTAGGGATCCATATGGTCGTTTTTTTAGGGCCTGTTTAGATGGGAGATGAAAAATTTTTTGGTGTCACATTGGATGTGTCGGAAGGAGTCGGGAGGGATTTTTAGACACTAATAAAAAAACAAATTACATAACTCGTTTGGAAACTGCAAGACAAACCTATTAAACATAATTAATATATCATTAGCATATGTGGGTTACTATAGCACTTAAGGCTAATCATTGACTAACTAAGCTTAAAAGATTCGTCTCGTGATTTTCAATCAAACTGTGTAATTAACTTTTTTTATCTATATTTAATGTTTTATGCATGTGTCCAAAGATTCGATGGGATGGATGGAAAAATTTTGGATGGGGAACTAAACAGGGCCTTAGTTCAGACACCCAGATGGGAATGCTCCAAAACTTTGAGGACCCAGTGTACATTATACTCATTTATAAACTTAAGATAAAATTTCATAGTTTAAAAAATTTTATCAAGTACCTACCAAAATTTTTTTAACTAAAGAGAGGATGAAACCACATTCAATACCATTTCAATCTAGGCAGAAAGGTAATTTAAACGGTTTTCTGAGTTTAGAGAGTATGATGTTTGGCTTTGAAGTTAAGGAAAAAAAATCAGACCACAACAATAATCCAGAGATAAAATGATTTCTCCGTTTTATGACCGTTCTGTTACTGGGCCGCGTTGTGTTGGCCCACCCGCGCTCCGACGCACGCGCGCGCGAGAGAGAGGAAGGGACGACCCGGTGGTATTCACTCTGGCAGCCCAACTCCAAATTTTTAGCCCAGCATGACCTTTCCCAGCCCAATCGAGGAGTGGAAAAATCGCGTGGCCCTCGTCTACGTCTACCGCGTGCAGTGCAGGCCCTCCTCGTCTACCTCCGCCTGGGCGGGCTGGATTTGCTCTCCCGACCTGCAAAAGCTCCTGGAATCTCACGAGGTTCATGTGGAATCCAAGTGCAGAATCCCGGAACCTGCCTGTACTGTACGGCGACCTGTACATACTCCCAGTTCCAGCGCTGCTCGGCGACGACGTCAGTTCAAGCACAGCGGCCGGGCCCGGACTCGATCGATCGGGCGGCGCGGCAGGTCGGCATGCATGCAGTGCAGCCGTCCCGTCCGGCCGGCCTGTTGCTGACTCGCTGCTGGTGGCCGACGCCGGCCGGCGATTCTCGCGATCGCGACGTACTGACGTGGACCGGCACGGACGTCCGCGTGTCCGTGGCCGTACATGTCCCGAAACGGCAGCCGCCGCTTTCTTCCAAGCGAGAGCGACCTCTCGCGAATCCGGAGCTCTATCGTCGGCAACAGTTCGATTCCCTGTGAATGCGTCGGCAATCACCCAATGCGCACAAAACATCCCTCGGCTGGGGATGAGATTTTGCGGAGAGGAAGAGAGGAACCATTTTTTTAATCATTTATGGACAGTTTCCTGCTTTCCTAAACACCATTCACAGTCACGCGACACAATCACCGGTGAGTCATGGCTAATTATTTGCACTACAAAATAAATTGGCACTTGTTTATATTACTACTTAGATTAGTTTGGTTGGTTGGTGACATTTGTTTGTACTGGTTCTCTTGATTTGCCAAAATGATAATACCTGATCTTGATAGCGCGATGTGGAAATTTCTGTTTTGGGTGAGATTGAGACTAGTGTGCGCACACACCACAAGCGATCTTATCCGAAACCTGTCATGTTACGTCACTGCTGTCTCCTGACCATTATATTTGGTCTCAATATATAGTCTGTCGTCCTTAGCAGCAGTCAGAACTGAGCTATATTGATCAAAGGTGGCAAAAAATCTTACGATTTGTGACTTGCGATGCCGTTAGCTGGTCGATAGAACTCTCCAGATTAAAACCATTTTTGTGGCTCAACTTTGAAATTCTAGAAAAAATATTCCTAGAGGTGGTTACGAAATCAAACTCTAGAGGCAGGCGACAACCCGTTTGATTTCTAGAGACGCACAGTAGAGGCAGTTGAATTAGTGGCCTCTAAAGAATGTTCTTGTAGTAATCTCTACCTATTTCTATTGAAGAGTGTGAGAAAACACCATACCAAAACCTCCTAGCATATATGGCAGGGGAGAGGAACAATGAAGAACAAGTCACCGATGGTAAGAGTAGTTAGAGTTTCTCAAAAAAGCTTATTAGGAAAGCAGGTTTAAGAAAGGCAGTTTTCACTAGTGTCTAAGTATGAAAAGTCAAGTTAGCCATCTAAGGAAGTCTTGGGCGAAAGAAAAACCCTTTTCTCTGCGCATATTTCCTTTCGCCCCCTCCCTTTCAAATCAGAATTATTTTCAAAGTGAAATGTGATCCTTAAACAAAAGGTATTTGCATCAACATTTCCTCCTAGTTAGGAGGGCTACCCTCTTTATTGACTTCGCTACTGAGACCACACTTCCAAGTAAGAGCGCGCGCAAGCAACCGAGCATACCATCTTTGACACAGAAGAACCTACGTGTGAAAAAAAATAACTAATCATACAAAAAAGAACTGATTATACGTATACGGAGAAAGAAAGCCTTACCAAGGATTGCTTCCTATGCCGGATGCTCCTCTCTTTGGAACTACTAGTGAGTCTTGTTTATGAAAAGAAAAGCGAGAAAAGGTTTTTTTTTAGCACCGGTCTCTTATATATGTAAGGAGTTATTGCTTTTCTTCCTCTTTCAGAAATGAACTAGCAGTCAATGAAAAAAATTATCTTCATTATCTTCAGCTTCTCTAAAGAAACCAGAGATTCAAAAGAAGCCTCGCCAAATAGAGACCCTTAGTTGCTAACTTACTTGCCATCTCATCCTATATGTTCTAATGTAAGATGTATTTTATTCAATAAATATGTATCTTCTCTCATATATGCCACGTAGAGGTGTGTCTTTCGTACATCGGGACGTGTAAAGAGTTCAGGTTGTCTCTTCGGACTAGTTCAACGATTTTTGGTCCATCTCTCTTCCAAGTGACATCTACTATTCATTTAGAAGTGGTCATTGGTGATGCCCTTGCATTGTATCGTATCGATCGAATCGAAACTGCATGAACAAGGACCACCAGAGTGTGTGATTCTGTGAAGACACGTAGAGATGCTAGCATTGGCTAGAGTAGGCATTAGACTAATCAAACATATTCGGATTCGACGATAGACTACCCAGCTGTGTGTAGTGTAGCCTAGCCAGCTTTGATTCCTCACTGTTCAGAGACAAGAGGCAGCCAAAAACGCACTAAAATCCACGCCACCTTTTCGCAGTCGATCTTGCATGCAGCTCTATGGGGTGGGGTGGTGGCCGACGACTAGTACCAGTCTACTCCTAGTCCTAGTAGTACGTACCAGAGGCTCTTGATCGACCAGTGACATGCAGTAGCTGATAGGTCCTCGATGAACGCTGAACCTGAGGTCGATAATGGCAGGCATGCAGCTCCGTTGCATTGGTTGGGCGACCGCGGCGGCCTTTGCCCATGCATATGCATGCATGCACCCACCATCATCGGCGCATCAAGCTCAAATCATGGCACGGGATGGGATGTCCTCTCCAGCCGAGGCTGCTGCAGAAAGCAGGGTGGAGGTAGACGAGGAGCGGGCGCGCGCGGGCAGCAGCCAGCAGCAGGGCGCAGCGTTTCAGAGCGCGCGACGAAAGCTGAGCCCTTTCTGAAAAAGCTAGGCCGCCGCTCCGGCGCCGGCAAAGGCGGAGGGGAAAAACACGCATCGGCAGGCAGGGAGGGAGGGAGGAATTATTCATCGCATCGCATTCGCACGCGCTGCGCGGAAAAGGCCGCTCCGCGCCGCGCGCAGGGGGTCGATGAGAGTGCGCTACTGCTAGTGCCCCTACGCGTCTCCATCATCGCCGATTCGCCGAGCACACGCGCGCGCACTGTGGCCGCGTCGGGCGCGTCGCGGCCTGTGCAGCGGCACCACCGCCACGCACGTAAATCTGACGCATATAAAGCTGCTGCTGCCCCGCAAAGCCTGCAGCAGCGGTATACTACATATGCAAACGATGGAGGAGTATGTGCGTGACAAGGTGACGCATCCCGAGCCACAAAAGCGATAAAGATCGCATGCAATTTGCAAAGGCAGCCGCAGCCTGGCCTGTTGGCCCTCCCTCGTCTCTACTGTAGATGTAGACTGTAGCGTCGTGTCCTGTGGCTACCTTGCCTTGTGCTGCCGTTCTCTGCGTGGCCGGCCGGCCGGCCTCTGCAGATTCCCTGCTGGCTCGCTCTGGCCTCAAATGATGCAGGGGGCCGGGCGAGGAAAGTGACGCGACGACGGCGACGCGTTGCATTGTTGCCATTGCGCTTGCGCTGCTGCTGTGTGTGTTTCTGTGCGCGCGGGGGAGAGAATGTGGTGAGTGAGGAGCGAGCAAATGGTCGCTGCCGCTTTTTACACTCATGATCCCTATGAAGGAAAGGGTTGATACCCCCTGCCCCCCTCCTGCAATCTTGTTGCCGCCCGGGCTGGCGGGGCCTCGGTAGCCACGCACACATGCGCTTGCCTGCCGCTCGCTGCCAGCTGCAGGCCTGCTGCCGCCTGCCTATCTCCATCTTTTGCAAAGAGGAATGCGCGCGCCAGTCGAGGTCCACCAAAGCTCAAACTCACAAGTCAGATACTTGGTAGATCCATTTTTTTTTTGAATTTTGACACCGTAGTATTTTCGTTTTTATTTGACAAATATTATTTAATTATGGAGCAACTAGATTTAAAAAATTCGTCTCGTAATTTATAGGTAACTGTGCAATTAGTTATCTTTTTTATCTATATTTAATGTTCCATGCATGTGCCGCAAGATTCGATGGGATGAGAAATCTTGTAAAGTTTTGGGTTTTTGGATGCATCTAAACAATAAGGACATGTTTACTTCCAACTCAAAATCTAAAATTCTTAAAGATTCTCTATCATATCGAATTTTTACACATGCATGAAGTATTAAATATAGATAAAAAAAACTAATTACACAGTTTGGTCGAAATTTACGAGACGAATCTTTTGAGCCTAGTTAGTCCATGGTTGGAAAATAATTACCACAAACAAACGAAAAATATTACAATGCCACAAAATTTTTCTCTTAAGGAACTAAACACGGCCTAATAGACTATAAATACTACTACTGTACAACGAGTTGTAACCGCCAATTAGATCCTATTAGATCATGTTACTTTTACAATCCTAATATGAAATTCACCTTGCAGGCTCGGTCAAAGCATGGTCATCGGTTGGGCATATATGATGATCCGAGTGGTCAGGGAGCAGGGGCAGCAGCTGCTGGCTGCCGCCAGCCCGCCACTGGGCCCGTCGATGCGATGCAAACCATGCAGCAGCCACAACCGGCTGGACATGTGACGGCGCAGAGAGCAACCGACAGCTCCAGCACGTTATTGGCCTCATCATCCTGCACCTAGATTGCTAGCGCGCGCTCCTTTTCCCGTCTGCGCGCACACACCACATTGCAGCTAATCAAGCAGCCATGCCGGCGTGTGTCTGTGTGTGTGCGCGCACGTGATATGAATTGCCATTTGCCACCGGTTGAGAGCGTCTCCAAGAGAATCCTAAATCTTCTTCTAATTCTTGTTTTTAGCAAGATTGGAAAAAAAAAATCCATCTCCAACAACTTCTAATCTATCCTCCAATCTTTTTTGCAAGTCGGGAAAAAACTCTCCGACCCAATTAAAGTTACACGTCGTGGTCATCGCGCGTATCCTCTCCTCCCTCAGGCCTTGTTTGGATGTTGTCGGATTCACCTCAATCCACATGTGTTGGAGTGGATTGGGGTAAAATTTAGTTCAAGTTCCACTCCAAGCCACACCAACACATGTGGATTGATGCGAATCCGACTACATCCAAACAAGGCCTCACGGTGTCACGTTTTTTTTCCACGGTTCGTCTTCTTTGCGCCATCACATGCTGTCTCCTGTCCCCTGGCGCCGTCCGGGATTGCCATCCCTCGTGGTTCCGTGCTCGCTCATGTGGTGTTGGGATTGCCATCCCTCGTGGTTCCGTGCTCGCTCATGGTGTTGGGATTGCCGTCGGTCGCGATGAACTCTGACGGTAGTTCCTCCTGTGTATATCACTACTATAAAATTTATTTTGCGTGGCGTTATCCTTTTTTTATTGGAGGCACACCTCCCGATCGCCTCCGTTGTTTCGAACCAGGTCACCCTCCCAAATGCCCGCCTCAGTTAACTTTAATAGAGGCAGTTGGATTAAGATGATCGCCTTCGTTAGTCATCGATTAACCAAGGCGGTTGCGTAATAACAACCGCATCCGTTAATCCATTAACAAACCACCTCCATTAATAGGTATTAACGAAGACGGTCGATTTAAGGTGCCCGCCTCCGTTAGGCGGTCATTACAAAATAACCACCTCCATGGATGCTAGGATGATTCACGTTCTATTCTACGTCAACGATCCTAAGTTTGGATAGCGATTTTGATTACCCGAAATTAGTTTTGTTAATTTAGGTAATATCCCCCGGTACCCAAACTACCCAAATATTTATCTGTCTTTGTATTTATCATGTCTTGTTAGTTGAGCATTTGAACTTATCAATTTATTAGAATATAATTCTCTCTATTTGAAAAAGTAACTATAATATATTATTCTCTATAAAATGTTATTGAAATTTATACAAAAATGTTGCTGAAATTATATATATATATTACTACTGAAGTTTTGTGTAATTTGTTGTTTTTGTGTAAATTCAGGTATATCGGGAATACCCGAACCCAAACTCAAATTGTCGGGTACCCGAAATTACGGGTAGTGTTTTCTCGGGTCTAATATCGGGTAGCAGTTTTCATTACCTGTATTACCCGACCGAAAAAATCAGGTAACCCGAACACCCAGGCTTAGCTGGCGACACCAATAGGCCAGATACAGTCTTCCCATCTCTCTATCTTCCTCTCTCTATCTCCCTCACTCTTTCTTCTTCCGTTTTGCAGATTTGGTGCTGGATGGAGCCACACAGACGATGGCGACAGCGGGCGAAACCCTAGGAACCGGCATTAGCGAGGACGACTGCGGCGGCGAGCAGGCGGAAGGTGGCACACGAGCGACCTTCGCAACGTCGACAGGCAGGACGCATCATGGAAAGGACTGCCTGAACGACGGTGGCTCCAGAAGCTAGAGCTAGCTGGCTCTAAGATCTAGACTTTTTTTTAACTGAGGTGGGCCGAGGATAGTGACAGTCTCCATGGTTGTCTTATAACATCCGCCTCCATTAAAGTTTTAATGGTAGCGGATAGAAACAACCGCCTCCATTAAGTCACGATTAACTATGAACTATGATATATCATTATAGGCGGTTACCCCTGCATGCCGGTCTCTATTAACGAGAAATGACCGCTTCTAATAAAAAAACTGTCGTAGTGTATGCGTATTGATGTAATGCTCTTGGCAGGCTGCTCTACTGCTTGCATGGTACTTTTTGCTGGCGCAAGGTGAAGCTGCCTGGCCGCTTGGTGGACCTGCTTGCCAGATAGCCGGTCGCATGCTACTGTGCTGATGGCCGGGAAGCTGGCCGTCGCCGCCTGGTACCTGCAATGGGATCGGCACGAGCACGAAGGAGGTGCCGCCGAAGGGTTTCACGCGACCGGCCTTGCCATGTCGCGCGAAAAAAAACTGCCGCAAACAAAAGAGAGAGAGAGAGATTGGGACCAATTTTTTTATTTTTTGGAAATAAAATATGTATTAGGTACTATTTTTTCTCCAATACCTTTTTATAAGTTGAAGAACATGATGTTTTTGAAGACAATTTAAGATACTATTGGAGATGTTGCTTACTTTCTCCGTTCCATTAAAAATGTTGTTTTTTTTACTTTCAGATTTCTTGTTTAACCATTCGTTTTGTTTTTTATAAAAATAGTAAAATAAATAAATCATTATTACTGTATTTTTATTGACAAAATAAGTCATAATAAATAGGTAATATTTAACAATTTTGAATAAGACAAACGATCAAAAATAAAAAGTCTGAAAGTAAAAATCAACACTTTTCAATAGAACGGATAGAGTAGTTCCCAAACCCCCCACCCACCCACACTCCTAAAACCGGGGCCTTCCCGATGGGGATGACCTACTAATCAGTGCCAGTCTGCCAGACATATGGTACGGTAGCTCAACTGATCATCAGGTTACTAGTAGGAGTATTGGTTAAGTGGCTAACCTTACTCCGTGATTCCAACTCTCAAGTACTATATATATATATATGGAAATTTCTTTCTACACGTACGTGTAGTTACTCTCATCTTCAATAAACTATATTGTGTATGTATTCATACTTGTTTATCGGTTTGAGTATGTTTATATACTCATATTAAGATACTCTAGATCTTACCACGCGAAAATTTTTCAAAAAAAATTATATTTTTAATATATTACTAAAATGCCACTACTATATTATATATAATAAGTATAACCATATACTCTATGTATGCATGCATACTTAACATACATATCACTCTAGATGGTCTAGTATGATCATATACTTTGTCTATATACATTTCATTCGGTCATATACACCTTAAATCTAGAGATATATAGATGCGAGTAACTACACGCGCGTGTAGCGTCCTATATATATATATACACGTGTATGTGAAATCATAAGGCCAGTCTTAGTGGGAATTCATGTCTTTCTTTCCAATATTTTCATAAAACTCAACTCAGAAACTGTTTTCATTTCGCTCTTTATTTTATACTATGTCATATCGGCTTTATTGTTCATGAAGCTCTCATTAGAATTGACTTAAGAGTTTTTTTAAAGAATTTCGCCCCTACAGTTAGATTTTATTTTTTTTTAAAAAAGGAGTTCAATTTAGCTTTTCACATAAACACATTGTATGAACACTTAGAAAGACGACCATTCAAATTGTGTATACTTTTAGGTTATATCTCCTATTCTGTATTACTCCTATATCATATATAGTCCTTCGATTTGCCAGCTAGACGTACAATCTGAAACCGAATGGCTATACCGGTTGGCAACGGATCTAGTGCAAACTCATCTCCCGTGCAAACTGTGCAAACTCTAATCTGGACCGCATGATGTTGATCCAAGGGGCGCAGAGAGATTGGGTAATTTTGCACTTAACCACCCGCTCTTAATCACACTTTTACTCATCTCTCCTTCCACCTCTCTCATGCGCCCCCTTGGATCAACATCCTGCGGTCCAGATTAGAGTTTGCACAGTTTGCACTAGATCCGTTACCATACCGGTTAGGGCACTCCCAATGCAAGACTCTATCACAGAGTCCAAGACAATTAATTACATATTATTTATGGTATTTTGCTGATGTGGCAGCATATTTATTGAAGAAAGAGGTAGAAAAAATAAGACTCCAAGTCTTATTTAGACTCAAAATTCACATTGTTCGAGGTAATAAATAACTTTAGACTTTATGATAGAGTCTATATTATGAGTGCACTTAGTATGATGATGGGGACACAGCAAAGAGACTAGCGACAGTGGGGGCCGGGAGCCCGGGAGCGTGGCACTGTCCGCCCGTGGGAAGAATGAATAGGGCCAGTTGATCAAAGGAAGCACAAAAGTCCATACAGAGTATGACACGCATCGACTGAGGAGCAAGAAAAATAGTCTAATCAACACTACTTCCTCTAGTCATGAATACCACTCCATCTTGTTTGTCCAAGTCAAACTTTATTAATATTAATGTATTAACTGTTATATACAAAAATATGTACAGTACGTGCTTGGTCTCAAATTGTATCCTTTCATGACCGGTGAAATTAGTAGCTCGTAAGAAGGCTTTTGTGCTGCCATTGCCAAACTGACAAGGCCATCGCCGCCCCTCAGCTAGGGCGCTAAGCCATCACCCTTGCCTAGGGGCTCCTCCTCCTTCCCAGGCGACATCTCTTCTCTGGTTGCAAGAAAGAGAGGGCCACATCCCTCGTTTGAAGTTAACACTACTACAAAAACAATTTTAGTTTAAAGGTGTTCTTTTTTCTTACAAATACACTCTATTAAAAAACATATCTAAAAATAGTCTTTGTGATGATCTTGTCTTTAGAATTTGACTTCTAGAGGCATCTAGAGAGTTCAACTACCTCTAAAAATGCTCTCTGTTTCTAGAGGTGTGGCTGGAAAGTCAATGGTTTTTAAAAATGACATTTTTTGAGGTGGCCGGGCTTTTTTTTGGCCGCCTTTAGAAGTCAATATGTTTTTAGAGTTGGTTGGGAAAACCAGCGGCCTGTCTCTAGAAATGGATTTTTTTTTGACAACTAGAAATGGATTTGAGACGGTTGGCTAATTGACCCATCCCTAAAAATAGATGCAACACGGTAAAATTAATAACCTTTTCAAATCAAGTCAATTGAAAACAAACTTTATATTTGATCACTTTTCTATTTGAAACAATTTATGCTTTACAAAATCTATTTTAAGCTCTCTAATTTAAAGTTTCATTTTTCTGAAATTTTAAAACTACATTGGATTGAGACGACAGTTCAAATTTTAAATGTTTGTCTTTGAAACCCATGCAGGAGCATGATTGAGAGGGCAACTAAAAATGTAAATAAGAATATACTAATCTATCTCATTCTTCAATTTTTATTTTAGCTAAAAAACTAATATTTTAAAAGTGCACATCCCAAACTAATTTTTCAAAAATCAGTCCTTTAGCCCACGCCAAAGACTATGACGCGACTTGCCTACATATAGTCACCTCCGTGCTGTAGAATGCATGGTCATTTTCAACAATTTATGCTGTAGAATGCATGGTCATTTAAAGAGTTTCAGTAGTGTTTATAATTGAAAATTGGTAATATATATATGAGTTATGGTATAATACAGAAACCTAATAAGCCTAGAAAATCAAATTTAAACCCAAAACTTCTAGACAAAATCTGCCTATGTAGCTTGTTCAAAGCTTTTGGAGTTAGGAACTTCCGGGCATGCTCAAAAGTGAAGATAAGCTCACAAACACCCAACCCAAGTGCACACAATATATTTGTGTCTCTCATTTGATGCGTTAGATCTTTTGAGCACTATTTCATTCCAGGTCATTTGAGAATGACATTCCTTTCTATATAGTATGATATTTCCTAAACTCATTTTCAAAATAAAAAGGATAAATCCACTTGAGTTGCCTTCCTTTCAATTGAGGGTCATTAAGCATCAATATTAAATCTTTTGGACTAAAAGGCATCCATAAACTCATAGAGAATATTAGTCAACTTTTTATGTAAATACTTTATGAAGTGCGAAAAAATTGAAAACACATGCATGTAACACTCTAGGAGCTCCTTTGGAAGCAAAATCCAGGGATGGAAAATCCCCCACTAAGAAATAGAATGATAATTAAAATGATATCCGCATAGATTACCCATCTAGTAGGGAAAAGTTCGAGATCCCAGAGGAATTGAAGTTTCCAAATTAGGCCTAGGTGTTATTGTGTTAATAAGCAAATAAAGGCATTCCATGTGTATCTCATAAACGTTAGCATTTCTCATTCATCATGTATGCGCATGGCGTGTTAGTTTGAATTTAAGTAGTCACGTATGTAATGATGATGTTTAAGTGACTTTATATAAGCTTTCTTAACGTGACACAAGCAAACCATGATTACGAGCTTAAATAACTCTAGTTAAACTTTTAAACAACTCCTGTTAATTAGTATAAGCCCAACTGTTGTCGTCGCTCGTTCTCTAATCTAGACCGATCAGCGACCGCAAGCTTTGCACCCCAGCTCATATACGTAGCTAGCCGATCGACCACTTCTCACGATCACTGGTGCACTACACGTGTACCTACCAGAGGCTACGACCTATACGACTACTAGGTACGACGACGTCGTCCGGTCCAATCCATACACACGGACGGCCACTTGGGCCACGGATACAAATGTAATGTGCCTTGCAGCTGCGGCTCATGAGCTTCTGCTTCTGTCAACTTAAATTTATCAATTACTTAGGGCTTGTTTGGCACAGCTTAACTTCACCAGTAAAGCTGTTTTTTTAGAAAATAGCTTCATGAGTGACTTTCTAGATAAAACTAAGCTGTTTTGGAAAAAGTGTTTGGCAAAATAGCTTCACCAACTCCTTCATGCATAGTTGAGAGAGAGAAATGAGGGAGAAGCTGCAATAAGCTACTTTTTTTCCAGCTTCATCCAATTTATGTTTTTGTGAGGAGAGGGGAAAAACAGTTTCACCCATGAAGCTGTTTTGGAAATAAGTGTTTGGCAAAAAAAAAAAACAGCTCACAACAGCTCATGAAACTGTTGTGAGCTGTACCAAACAGGCTCTTAGTAATATTATTTTATAATAAACTAGTTAACAATATTTTCAGCTATAACTTATCAAGTGAGTAAGCTGTCCTGTCAAAGACCTTGGAGAGAGCTGCGCGCCATGACGGATCTGCCGGCTGCCGGGCCACGGGCTGGCGGGGCCTCAGCCGCGGGAGACAATAAGGGCATGCAATCCTGCTGGATGGCAGGGCAGGGCCACTCCGCGCGCTCCTGCTGCGTCCTGCGGCTGCTGCCGCCGCAGGTGTAGCCAGTACTCCAGTAGTACAGCTATAGCCAGCGCCCGCGCGTGGGCCGGTTTTATTGGTCATGTGGTCCTCCCTCCCTGTCCCTCCCTCCGATCCCCGGCCGCGCGCGGGAGCCGCTTGCCCCGCCGTGTCCTCGCGCGCGCGCGCGGCCAGCAGCAGCAAGGGACTTGGCGAACCACCGCACTTCTCGCGTCGCGTCTCCCGCTCTCTTGTCCGTTCGTCCTCTCGCTCGTCGCACGATCATTAGTGCTACAAGACTACAAGAGCTTGGGACGGCGGCGGGGCCGGGCCGCCGGGGCCATGCATTGTTGGTTGGTGCACAGACGAGACGACGCAGCTGCCGCGCCCGCTCCTGCCATCAGTCCGCGCCCGCGCCCTGCAGGATCGCGCGCGCGTCGCCGGGTTGGAAACCTACTGCTCTTTTTTGGAACGGGTCATGCTGGTCGTCGTGGTGGTGTATAATGCGCTATGTGATTGCGATGTCTTGCCGGGGCCGGTACGGTGGTGAGCTACTGGTGATCAGCTCTCTGCTGGTGCTGGGTAGCTGGGCTAATATATAGAAATATAGAATGTGCCAACATGGCTGCTGGCTTGGCTGGTGATGTGTACGTTTGCTACTGTTGGGTGTCACTATTGCCGTGTTTCGTTTTCGGCAACATAATTCTGGTGCCAACGCGCGATTCAAACCAAAGCAGGAACATGGCGTCTATAAGATACATACCCCTGCGGGTATATGATGAATGCACAAATTTTTTGGGGGTTAAAATTTGTGTGTGTGTGTATATGTGTGGGTTGGGTGGGTGGGGGGATGAGCTTGATTTGCCCAAAACTATTAGCTAGTATATAGTACTGTAGTAGAGCATCTCTCTAATAGTATTTCTAAAGCTCACTTTCGAAATCATTATTTAGAGAGTTATTCGTATAAAAATTATTTTCTATATCTTACCATACTCCAGTAGTTTTTTCTATATCTTGTTTGTGCTCTAGAGAGCTATTCTTGGTTTCTATCTTTGGCTAGCAAGAAATCCGGCATAGAAGATGTCTATCTTTGTCTAGCAAGAAATCTCTAAAGCAACTCCAATTAAAAAGTTTGTTGGAAGGTTTTTTTTTTCTATCAAAATCTCTATTCTTAAGAAGGATTAAGAGAGTGTTGAATTTGCTCTGCAAAAAAATAGGGAGCTAAGAGGGAGACACACGAGGGTAATTTTGCTTCAGCATCAGTATAATCACCTGGAGGAAAACCCGGAAGACGGATATCGTCATGGTTGAACATTGGACAATAATGGATTGTCATATATACATGGCTGCCAAGTCGTCTGTAGCAGCTTCCATCTCCGCCATGCCCGTCAAGCCCTAACAATGCAAAGTCTCTCCTCCATGGATTCCCTCTATCGTCTTCTCTTGTGATGTGATTGGTGAAGCCAACACGAATGCGGAGCGTGATTATATATCCCAGTCCCAGATGCCATGAAATGAAACTCTGTATGATCCTTGCAAGAATGTGAAGGAGCCAGAGAAGGCCAGCCATAACAATGCAAACCAAAAAAATACTGCAAACGGGAAGTCAAGAAGCACAGATTAAAAACAGGAGGGACGCCTTAGCAGACCAGTGCATGCACACGCCTCCGAAGACCTACGAGTCGTCGCTGGGGCTCATGCTCTCCTGTCGCTCGCCGCCGCCATGGCCATGCTGCTGATGCTGACTAGAGCCGCCTCCTCCTGCACCGTTCTGCGCCGCCGGCGTAGCGTCCGAGACAGCATGTGCCCGGTACGCGTTGAGCGCGGCGAGGATCCCCATGTGGCCCTCGGCTCCGCCTCCGCCGCCGCTGGCGCTGCCATTTTCGTTGCCGCCCACGGGGCCGCCGAGCCCGAGCTGCTGCTGCGCACCGGGGAGCAGCGCCATCGGCGCGGGGAAGTTCATGAAATGTAGCCCACTAGGCACGCCGCGGTACACGGTCGCCGCGCCGCCGCCGCCGCTTCCTGTCTGCGGGAACGTCCAGATCGACTCGTTGCTGCCGCCTCCGCCAGCAACTGCGGCGGCCTGGGCGTTGCTGCTCGGCACCATCCACACGGTGCCTGGCATTTGGCTCTGCGTGTACCCGGCCATCTGCTGCTGGTATTGCTGCTGCTGCTGCTGCATTTCTTGCTCCCACCGCCGTTTCTTGGACAGGTCGGAGCTGGCGGCAGCAGACGACGACGATGGTGACACGTCAAGACCGACGCTGCCGGAGTGGAAGCTCAGCAGCAGCGGAGACGACGCCGACGACGTAGCGGATGGAGGACCCTCGGCGCCGCCGAACCCGAGGCCTACGACGCGCTCCCACGGGTCTCCCCGCGCGCCGCCGAAGCGTGGGCCGGGCAAGCCGGCAGCACGGAGGTGCGCTGGGATGGAGAAGGAAGAGCCCGAGGAGCGGAGAGAGATGTTGAGCGAGGTGAAGTTGGCCGGGATGGTGCCGGTGCCCGTGGCCGCGATCACCGCGGGCTCCGCCTGCTGCAGCAGCCACTCGATCGTCTCGCCGTCCGTCTTGTGCCCCAACTCCCTCGTCAGCTGGAACACCCGAGCTGCGCAAATCGCCGGCATCCGGATGCGCCGCCCGCGCCCGTCCACCTTCGTGTGCCGGTCCTTGGTCGATGTGCGCTTTGGCGGCGCCACCTTCTTCATCTGCAGCATCTCTCCCGACCCCGCCGACCCATTAGCCCCAGCACCCACAACAGCTGCTGGGGACGTGGAGCAAGGCTGTTCCTCCTTCTTCTTCTCCAGAAGCTGCAAAGGGAAGTTGGGGCGGCGACCTCCGCTGGCATCTCCGGTGACGTCCATAGCCGATTAGACCATGGTATATACCAAAGATGGTGTTTTCTCTTCAGGGAGCTGGAGGAATATCGGTACTAGTAATGGATTTGCTGACCTACGAACTGTTCTTGTGGGACTGCTGACCTGATTTGGAGTGATGACGTGGGGCGATGGAGGCTCGGCAGCGCCGTCGGCGGCGGCGTTGGAGCTAGCAAGAGCTAGCGAAAGAGTGAGATCAAGGAAGCGAGAGCTTGTGCTTGTGGTGCTTGCCGTTGGAGGCAATTTTTTTTTCAGAGACAGAGAGAGAGAGAGAGAGAAAGAGGGAGAGGGAGGGACGGAGGTGTGTGCTCGTGGTGATCGACACTATTTTATGGAGTTCTGGTTGGGTTTGTCGACAAATCTAGTGCGTTGCAGCGAGGACGATGGCCAGAGGAAGGAGAAGAGATGAGCTAGCATATGATAGGAGGGTGGGGCGAGCGCGAGAGAGAAAACATCAAGACAGGAGACGATGGTGTACTTTGTCGGGATTGGAGGAGAGAGATCACGACGCATTAAAGGTGCGCTGAGAGATAGAGGAGTGACGAGTTGAGGACTGATGAGGATAAGACCGGAGGGAAATTAGTAGGCACACACTTAGCTCTCTTGATGTCAAGAAAAGCAGAGTAGCTTCAGGTACTTTCCCAAAAATTCTACGATTCGCGGATCACACAATCTTACTACTAGCAGCGAGAGCTAGCAAGGAGCAAGGTGGCTCACCAAAATAGGACTTATGGGCAGTTAGATTTTTTACTGCCACATTTGAGTATTTTATACTTAAAATAATTTTGGCAAATACTTTAGTATATTTTCTTACTTGATTGATTGTAATTGTTACGGCCACTAGTAAAAACAATTTTGGGAGACATCTTATTTTATTAACAGAGATGAACGAAACTCTCACCGTCTCCAAAATTAGTTTGCTATTTTCAAAGATGATTGGTCTATTTTCGAAGACACTAGCGTTTTTTTTTTCAAAATAAAAATCAACAAAGACCAATCTTTTAAGAAGTCTCACTCTAAAAATAAAGGCTACTTTTATTGGGGGTTGTTAGATGGCCTATCTCAAGCCAAGTTATTACGACCGGACCGGAAGTCGAACCGGCGAGGCCGTCGGTTCAATGGTTCATTGGTCCAACCGTTTAGAACCGGTTGAACCGTCGGTTCAATTATTTTAGACCGTTAAATTGAACCGGTCACAGATACTTTGAACCGGTATATATAAATATGATATAACTAATAATTGAGAACTGAATCAATATATTTATATACATGATATAATTTAATAATTGATAAATGAAACAACATAATTTAATTGCACCGCCATAAGGTGCATACATCATGTAAATATAGAATGAAAATGGTCTCAAATTGAAAATACAAAGTGTGTGGTAAACTGATATTGTAAGGTTCATATTCACACACACACAGTTCGTACATCACAGAAATATATAATCAGTCACAGTCTCACAGATAGCAGGCTAGTATACAAAACCCAAAACCAAAGGTTAAATCTTGAAACTAAAAGCTCAGGCTCAGTAGCTTACCATGGCCATGTTCTCTGGAGCCATGTAGCCGTGGAGGTGGAACAGAGCAACTCGTAGAGCAGAGTAGCAGCCTGCAGTCGTCCAGCCGTAGTCGTCCACAAGCAGAGCACAGATCCGCCCGCCCGCTCGCCCGCAGCGGCAGCCCCCGCCAGCGCCCACTTGCTCACCAGTAGCAGTGGTCTCCACCCCAATGGTGCCCGTCTGCAGCAGGACCAGAGTAGCAACCGCCGTCAGCCTGCCGCTCGCTTGCAGGCACCCTGCAGGCCGTAGCAGCAGCCCCCGCCGGTGCACGCGCGCAGAGGTACAGGAGTAGAGCAGCAGCCGCCGGCTCGCCGTCCGCTCGTGCACAGGCCGCAGCAGCGGCTCCCCACACGGCCGCCGAGCCCGATGCGCCGGCGGCCCACCCCTGCTATGCGCCGCCACCACCCAAAATGCAAAAGGCACAATTTTTCCCTCCCTCACGCGCCCAGTAGCCTTGAAGGGGCACATTGACACACTTTTCCAATCGTACCTCCGAACGGATGATCTCCTCTTGTGCAGGCAAAGGGTATTTTTGGGTAATTTACAAAACCGCCCCGGTTCACATGGAACCGGCCGGTTCACCGGTTTCATAGAAAACCGGCCGGTTTAACCGGTTTTTAGCGGTTCGATTACATGGACGGTCTTTTAAGTGAACCGGACCGGTGTAGGCTCTGGTTCGGTCTTTTATCGGTCCAACCGCCGGTCCGGTCCGGTCTAAATAACTATGATCTCAAGAAATAGGCTCGAAGTCTAGATGGTCCAACACTGCGTGTTCACACACACATGAGCGCTTAGGGTTTCACTGCTTAGACTTCATCTCTTTTCCGTAGATGCCTTTCCCTCACCCTGTCTCTTCTATTTCTCGAATGGTGAAGGGCGTGGTAACGGCTTGCCTGGCAGCACGGGCCCGGGCGAGAGCTGACCAAGGTGCGCATGGGCATCGTCCACCCCTTCTATTGGATCTGATGGTGGAGAATAGTGAAGGACACGACAACCATGGGCTTCACCCCTTTTGCTGGATCCGATGGCGTGGAGGGATGGCCACGGGTGTGCCAGTGCGTGGGCTTTGCTTCTGTACAATCTAGCGGCAAAAGACCTATCAAAGTTGTGGCGACGTGTGGGCTCCAACCTTCTAAATCTAGGAGCGAGACCCAACAAGAGCACGACCAATGATATGAGTGTAGGTGTGGTGACAGGGTCTAACGGGGACGGGGACAATGGCTTCGATGATGGCACGACTGACAGAGCAACCACCGCACCCTTCTGGACCCGATGGCTGCACAAAGGCTTCATCTCTTTCCAACGATGGTGCTTGCTCCGTGGGTAGCAGTGATGGTGATAGGGGAGTAGAGATGTGATGGTGGAGTAGGAGCGGGCTTAGCGGCAGCACCATAGGCAACGGTGAGGTCTATGACGATGTTGAAAGGATCTTGATGTCGCCTAGAGGGCCTAGGAGGGGTGAATAGGCCTAAAAGAATTTTTAGCTCAAACAAAAATTAAAACTGAGTGTGGAACTGCGCCTCCTTGTGGTCGTGAGTCCAACACAGCCCAAACTTGATGGAGATATACTAGTGATATTCGATGATGATTCTATCAAATTTCAACTAGAAATTCTATCAGATCAAAGGGTGGCACTACCGCCCCTTGAGGGCGGCACTAACGCCCTTGCGTAGGAGAACTTAACACAATTCAAAATTTAACCAAAAAAATTTAGATCAGATAAATTTCTTAGCTTCCTGCAAGTGTGTTAGTCACTGAATAATAACTATATGTAGCCGAACAAATACCACCAGGTAGATCGGCCACAAACCATAGAAGCACCTCAACAACAATAGTAATGCAAGGATATAAATTAGCACATGATATTTATCCCGTGGTTCGGCGTTGCCACTAAGGCTGGCCTATGTCCACGTTCTTGAGGTATCCACAAAGGATCAGCTCAGCACCAACGCTTGCCTTACCCTCGTTTTGAAGTTAAGAAATGAACTCTTGAAGTGAGGAGTGATTTCACTAGCTGTAAGAGATGATTATAAACTATTCCCGCTGCTCACCACAAGCACGGGAGCTCGCCAGGAGACGCCTAGCCATCTAGGAGGCTTCACCTCCAAGAGTAACAAATGCACAACGAATGCTTCACACAGCCCAACAAGTGCTCAAGGTTAGGATTACTCTAATCTGCTCTCAAACTCTTAATCACATAGCCCCAACAATTAATTGTGCACTAAGCACTTCACTCTCACAAAGAAAGGGTTAGGGAGAGCTCACTAAATGGTTTGGAAGGTTGGAGCACAAACAACACGACCAGGAGCCGTGGAATAGTTATATATACTTATTCTCTTAAACTAGCCATTAGGAATCGAAAACTAGTCGTTATGACTATCTAGGAGCAGCATTGCCGCCCTCTAAGGAACAACATAGGTCATCTTAGTGAAAAAGCCATAACTTTTTACACCAAACTCCATTTTGAGTGATCTTGAACTTTTCAGAAAGCTTGTTTGAGGGCTACCCAACCCAGGAGAGGACAAGTCCAAACATCAACTAGTGCAAGTGCAGTGTAAGTGTTTTCTCTCATGTTAGCATTGAGTTTGGTTAGTTTAAGCACTTTAAGACTTGTCAATGATTTGTATTGCATCCTCCTTGATAGTATGACATACCTATACTCAAGATCAAGAGAATATAACAAATTTAACCACTTGAGTCTTCAATGTTTTCATACGTCATTTCTTCTCAGTATTTCTTTATAATGGGTTGCAGTCAACTTTGTCTTCTTTATTTGAGCAAACACACCTTGAACATGTGACTTGAACCATTTTCACAAATATGAGTTCACCTTCATGGCCTCAAGTCACTTCTACTAATAATTTGATCCTCAATACAATATGACTCCTTATAGCTTGATTAGTTCCTCAACTCAATGCAAGTATTCTCTTCATGGTACCTTGATCTTTAAGCCGTTGTTTGCCCTTCACCTCCCGCTTAGTCCGTCGAAGCCCTTTTCTTGCTATCTTCACCTTATCAAGCCATACTCAAGTCACATCATATTAAGCATCCATTGAAAAACTATTTCTTCAATATTGTGATATTTACTTGAATATCTTCTGGATATGAATGTTAGGATCAATCAAGCTTCACTTTGATTCACATAGAGAGATATATAAATCAACATCAATGCTTGCTTTATCCATTTTTTATTCAAGCCAATTCACGATTCCTTATATCCTCTCCATTTTGGCTTAACACTCCTAATACTCACTTCAATATATATCTTTCTATATTTATAGCTTGATCATATTAATGCATAGTTATTTTCTAAATCTTTATCCATACAAGCAACCGAATGTAGAGAACATCTTATATCCATTATATGTTATCTCCTTTGTCATTTGCTAAATATGCTTGCTTTCACATGATGCTATGATATTCTATAACATATTAGCCATTTTATAGATTCCATTTGTATTATTGTCTTTTGGTTGAACTAGATTGTTTCCGTAATCCTCCATACAACAATACATAATTTTGGCCTTCATTTTAACACTATATGGAATACTATCGAGGGTATCGGTAAGGGGTACCCTCAGCGATGCGCATTATGAGATTGCCCGTACGCAGGTCGAGGCCCTCAATTCGACGCTCTAGTCTTACGTATGCGCCGCCACCAACGACCGCAACCTCGAAGATGGAAATAGCGTCGAGCGAATCGATCTGGCGTCGAGCGCCGGATATCGTCGAATACGGAACAGGCTCACGCGAACCGGGGGGTGTCGAGCGCAAGGACGCCGCCCGCCGCCTGACGCGCGCACGCGGGTCGGAGCATTAAATGCGCCTGACGCTTCCCCATCTAACACGCAGGTCACGGGAGGCGTGATAGGGAACATGCTTCCGTCCCATCGATCTTTTTGCAGCCTTCCCGCCGAACGACCCAGGGCATGACAGGGCGCGGGAAACAAGGATGGGACGTCTCATCGGGACCCCCTCGAGACGTCTAAAGTCAGCGCTCCGGATATCAGCATAATGTACGGCATCTGACCCTCGACCAGATAGGGATCCTTCCAGGGGACGGATTGGGCGTCGACTGACTACATCCCAACCACTCCTCCGGATTTGCCGCCGGATCGTACAAGCGTGCATCCGTCGAGCCAGCACAAGACGGCGCACAGAGCAGAATGCAGGGGCACGCGTAATCATCACCAGGCTATTAAGACGGGACAGCTCGAAGCCATGCCGGTACGGAAGCCTCGAGTAGGTCAGCGCTCCATGCTGCTATCGACCCCTGTTGACACTTCTTAACGCAACCACCGGATATCGGCGACGGCGCCAGAAGTGCCCTGGTAGGGTAACTCTATTTACTATTGGATAATTCCGCAAGCGCACAGAATGTACCGCTGTAGCACTTCACCAAGGAGTATTCCAAGGTATCGTAATTTATATTTTCCCAAGGGAAAGCGGCTAAGTGTGTTTAACAAAAAGGGGAATGAGATTCCTTGAGTTATCTAGTATCAACTAGTGAATAAGGGTGGTAAATAACGAATAGGAAGGGTAGTGGTGAATCCAAGGTCCTATGCTAAAGGTAAATGGTAGAGTTAGCTAGGTGGGAGGACAACGAGTGAGTAAAGGACTCCTATGTATCTAACTTGACTTCTGTGACTTACTTTAATAGATAATTGTCTTAACTACGCTAGAGCCTTACTAACTGTGTGCGAGGGATAGCCGAGCTGGTAAGACGCTTAGAAGGTTTTTCACCTAACCCCTTACCGAAAGCGACTATTGGGCTTATGGACGCCTTACCTTTTAAGAACTAGCCTGTACGTGAGGAGAACCTAATGCCGCCCACGATCTGTCACCTACTAGGGAGTGCGCTCCTACTTTCCGTTCAAGCCAGCGGTAATCAAAGGTAATCTTAAGTATGAGCACCACGCTCACACTTAATCCTACAACGCTAACTAGTTGCAGCTAGCTAGAGCTCCTATACAAGATAGGACGATGATGCACACACAGGAGTGGTTACAGGTCACTAACTTCACTAAGACAACTATATTACTAAAGTAAATGCACAACAAGACTAAAAGACTTGCACTAAGTAAGAACTCAGTAAAGTAAGTAAGAATAATATATTAATAAAAGGAAAGTCTTACAAAAGTAGAAAGGTACAAGAGCTATACCAGACTCTCCAAAAGACGACTCCGGAGACCCCGAGCTTCGCTCGACTCGACTCTAACTCCCACTCTAGACTAACTACTACTCTACTTGTATGCTTGGAACTTGTAATGCACTTGGCCTTGGAATTGCACACTTGAAATGAAGGATGGAGGCTGCCTTTTATAGAGGGAGATGGAGTAGGGGTTACTCCATCGCCACGTCATCGATCCGCGTGACATCTTCTCTCCACCCTTGGATCAAACCGACCTCACAACCGCCATTTGATCAACTGCAGGGGCAAATCAACATGTGGGACATGTGGGGAAGGTCGGTGGGAGGCCACCGACCCTGGAACCGCCTTTGATGTGGGGTCGGGCGACCCCACTTCTGGGCCTCTGGGCCCACCAGCAGTGTCCACAGGGGTCCCTTATGTCGGTGGACTAGGTGGCACACCTGGGTCCCACCAAAGAGGGGTCGGGCGACCCCCTCCCTGTGGGCCCAGGGTGTCACCTGTTGTCCCCTCGATCTCCTCTTGATGATTCTGATGTTGGCTTTGTCAAATAATGTCTTGAATTTGTTGTTCCTGCATAAACAAGCTAAGAGTACAAGTGGAACTAGTTATGGATAAAATATGTTCATGTCATGTCGTTTCCTCTTGCAACCGAGGCATGTTGACGGTGTTTTGTATGTGGATTTCTATGGTATATCCACCGTCAACAAGATCCCCCAAGCTTAACCTTTGCTCGTCCCGAGCAAACAATCAAACTTAGCCTCGGTGGATCAGGTATTGTTACTATGTTCACATTTCAAGAGTACCATGTGTACAACAAAGTTCTTCTCTTTGCATGAAAAATTTAGCTATGTAAACTTACCCCTATTACCTTAGTCCCTTATGGGGCTTATGGCTTTTCCTTTGTCTTAGGTGGTTGAGAGACAGAACAGTTTGACTTGAGCACTAACTTTCTCATTCTTAGCAAGTTTCATATCAGAGGTTTTGTGATATTTTCAAAAGAAAGCTTAAATGTTCCTCTTATGGTTCTCTCATGTCACTCGAATGGTGTATGATTCCTCACCAAGGCATATGGTAAGAGTTGCCTTCTCTATTTCATCCTATTTCTAAAAGGCTTATGTGGAGTTCAAGGTAGGGATGAAAGGAGATAGCATACTTACTTTGCATGTATTGCGAAGTCAAAGCTCGGATCCTTGAAGAGAAGTGTCATACTCCCAGATCAAGATGTGCAAGTGTGATATATGGTGGACTAGGTTGCTCCTTTATTTGATAGACTCTCTATGTATTGAGACATGGCTAGCATTTTTTTCTTCTTTTTTTTATATATGAGCTTTCATGTGCTCAATTTTCTTTTTCTGTGGACTTGCACATGTCCATCTTTTTATTTCATTTTGCCTAGCCCTTTTGATGTCTCATTTACCAAATAATGCTTAGAGAGATGTTCTAACATTTAGAGTATGGAGCAACCTATTTAGTGGATGCGAAATACATGTGGTTGCGTACTTCCAGTGTAGAAGCAGCATATATATATGTGGTGTGTACGTGATCTTGATCTTAGGAGCATGAAAAGTCTCTTAACAAGGGTCAACAAGACTTGACGACACTCAACACAAAGCAAATAGCTTATGTGGAAAGGTTGCAATTATGTAAAGTAGATATGGCTGTGGTAGGAATTCATCACCATTGAGGAACAATTAAGGTTTTGATCATTTTAAGAATAAATCTCTGATAATCATGCATGCTTAGAAAAATATTATAGTAGCTCTTGTCTTACTATCTCATGTCCCACAACAACTTAGACTTAGTTCTAGCACTTGCAACCCACAAAGTTTTTAGGTTCATGGCAGTTTAAGTGAGCTAAGTGATCCATACTTAGAGAAATACTAAGTTGTATACTAGGCACTAGAGAAACATTAACAAGCAACTAGTCATAATTTCCATGAGGGATATAAACATACATGAAGCATATATGCTAAAGGGAAATGCTAATAAATATTTATTTATTTTATTTTTTTATTTTTTTTAAGTAAGAATGATAAAATGCATGAAAATAAATAGGATAGAATACTTACCTTAGTGGGGGAGAGGATCTCCCCCAAGCTAGATCTTCGCTCACTGTGGTGGCGGGAAATTCTGGTACCATCCGGCCCAGCGTTGTGCGTCTTCCTCTCGCACACGTCGGATATGTTGGCCGTTTTGTAACGCCAGTTGCAATGTTGCTTCTTGCCCAATCTGCAATTCGCCCATGTCATTAATGAGACTGTCCATACCTGTGGGCTGGTGACGCCTAGCCCTGTCCCTTGGGCGTGGAGTGCGTTGTGGAGGTAGACCCATGGAGTCTGAAGCATCCACTGACATCGCTTCATCGCCCTCTTCAACGTCATGGTGCGAGGATCCTCCTTGCTCCATCTGGGCGGCTTGCATCATCCTTCTTGTCACCCTGTGTGTCCCTGCAACATCTGGACTTGCCACTCGGGCTAGTCTAATGGTAAGTGTGCGGACCCCATACAACCGGCGCCTCGCACATGGGAGAGGAATTTCGGTTGTATAGCCCGGATAAATCATTTTAAGTTCACCATTTGGATCTCTTATGAGCATGTTAGCATTGATAAAGAAGTTCTCATCTACCACTCCTCTAACATAGCCAATGTCTTCAAAATAATGTGATTCAAGTAATCCAAAAGTATCGGCTATTCGAGTAATAAAGGATGTGAAATAGATGGGCTTCCCATACTCAATAGAGTTAAGCCAATAGTTCACTAGCAGTTTCACAGGGGAGACCTTGATTTTACTAACCATGGCATAGAGAATTTTAAGTTCATCATCAATTAAAGTATCAGTTCCCATGCCAGGATATAGAGTGCACATGATCCAGAAGTGAAGAAAGCGCAAGGTTGGATTATGGATTTCAATGGGAGTAGGATTTGAACAATCATTAGAGCCAGAAATTGCTTTCCAGAATCTAATTTTATCGAACATTCTAGTGGCATGATCTAGATCAAGTTCACATTCATGTTCACACCCTAAAGCAGTGTTTAGCAAACTCCAATTTAATTGATGTTCTTGCTCACACATGCGAAAAGATATTCCATTATTTGTGAGTTTTAGGGTGCATAGAAATTCCTTAGCAAGCAATTCTTTTCCAAATTCAGGCACTTGCCAAAAAAACTACTCCAACCAATTGCTCTAAACACCTTATCGAATTCAACATCCATACCTGTGCGGGCCAAAAGGTCCGGATCGATGATGCTAGTGTGTAGGAAGAGACCCTCTCGGATGATGTAGTACCTTTGCAACTCTTCTTGGCTTAACATGAGGCCGCTCTCGGGCTCTCTCATCCTTGATGGAGGCTCGTAGGGTACCATCCCATGGTAACCTTCTTCTTCCTCCCTTCCATGAGCATGGTGAGAGCCTTGAGAAGAGCTCTCACCCTTTGCTTTTTTGAACTTGCCGAAGATATGCTTCTTCATCCTCCTACACAAGTGAGGCAAACCAAGCTCCTCCTACTACTACTATGCAAGGGGAATCTTTTTGGGTTTTTGTTTTGATGACTATTTCTAAACTAAACTTGAGAAATGGCTTGTAACAAAGAGAGAAGAGAAAGGATTGTGAGCTCGAAATGGTTCTGGTGGTTTTGGGTGTGGAGTTGAGCTCACAATGCTGTGGTATTTATAGGGGGAGAAGGGCAAGTAGTGGACCCACAATATAGGGGTCGGCCGACCCCCCCTAGAAGCACTTTGAATTTGAGTTTAGCTTTATACAGGGAACCATTCTGCATGCTTTCAAGATTTTGCAGAGATGGTCCAAAATGGGGGTCGGCCGACCCCCATCCTAGCCCCTCCTCCACTTTAAACATTGTGTCATTGATTGTCCGAAAAAGTAAAGGCTAGGTGTGGACCAAAAGTTTTCAAATTGTTTCTGAGATTCCCTGTTTTAGTGCTTTGTGAAAGGTAAAAGATGAATGGCAAAAGTGGAGACATGTCTAAAGTGATTCCTATGGACCATGGGAGCACTCAAGCATGCCTAGGTGACCACTTTGCAGAATTTAAGCTAGTGGAGTGGTCCCAAAAGAATCAAAGATGAAAGGAGCATCTTATGACTAAAGTAAAGGATCAAGGGACCACTCTTTTTCAAACTTTAGCTAGTGTTACAAGCATAGGACTCCATTGTGATTCAAATGGTGGCCAGCAGGAGGCAAGTGGGGCCAATATGGGGGTCGGCCGACCCCCACATTGGAGCTCCCAGAGCATCCAAGTGCTGGGTTGGAACCTCTATGACTAGCAAGGTTGAAATGTGGTGAAGTGGGCCCCAAGGTGGGGTCGGGCGACCCCCCTTTGGGAGCTCCAGCAGCTCAAATTTTTATGACAAGTTATTCTCAAGATTTTATTTATTATGGCTAAACATTTTGTCGAAATAAGATATGCAAAATTCAAAGTAAGAATGCAATTGAAAAGTGAATAGTAGAAATTGAAATGCAGAAAATAAATATGGGATAACTACTGATTTACCTTATCAGCAAGGGCTCCATGTTTTAGGTCCGTAGAGCAGGACCTCTCCATCTTGTTCATCCTTCGGGTGCATCAGATGGTCCCGGAGACGTGGACCTTGATTGAACCTCTTTCTCCCGCCATACTTGCTTGGTATTGATTTTTGGTTCAGCGGGTTCCTCTTCTTTCTTTTCGGCCCTTTTGGCCGACTTACCTCTCTTGTCCCTTCGGCGTCGGATGTGGCGAGGCTTAGTCGGAGGTTCTTTGTCCTTCACCTGCATGTTAGCTTTATAACCATTGAATGGACATTTTACCTTCCATCCTGGGAATTGGAGGTGAATCTGGCCGGACCCCACATAGATGACTGCATTGACCGTGTTGAGGAATGGCCTTCCCAAGATGATCGAGACATCATTATTGGATCCCATATCCAAAATGATGAAGTCGGCAGGGACGTAGTCGTCTTGGACCTTTACCAGTATGTCCCTTGCCAACCCCTCAGGGAACCTGATCGTCTGATCTGCCATCTGCAAACGAACAAATGTGGGGTGCAAAGGCCCCCCTAGCAAATTATCATAAGTTACCTTGGCCATGATGTTGACACCCGATCCAAGGTCGCAGAAGGCGCTGTGGAAGATTTGCGGTCCGATCTCACAGGTGATGGTCGGCAGGCCTGGGTCGTCCTTCTTGGTGATGAAGGGCGAATCCAGAAGATAGCTCCAGTTGGATTGTACCGGAGGCTTACCGAACCTCGTAGTAACTAGTTTAACTCCTTCAATTGGGTCCTCAGGTTTCCTTGGGATCTTACCTTGCTCGAAGGATGGGACAGCTGCTGCTAATTGAGCTAATTGTGTTTCTAGCATTTTGTTAAAGCTCAACTGATTTTTCATAGCAGAGTTAAAGCTATCCAACTTTTCACTTAAGTTTTCAAGGATCTTATCATTAGCCATCATTTTCTTGTTAATGCTATCATTGATTTTAGATTGGCCTAAGACAAGATCTCTAAGAGAAGGTTGGTTACCAAAAGAATTATTGAAATTTTGATTGTAACCATTACCTTGATTACCTTGGTAGAAGGGGCGCGAGTTCCATTGCTGTTGTTGGGGCCGGTACCCATTGTTGTTGTTGTTGTTGATGAAGCTCACTTCCTCCTTTGTTTCGGGACAATTGTTTCCCGAATGATCATCTCCTCCGCACACTTCGCACCATGAATCAGATTCAATGGCCCGTGCAGTGGCGTAAGGTTGAATGGTCTCTTGCTTGGAACTTTCTTCCATCTTCTTCATTAAGAGGTCCATCTTAGCAGAGAGCATGTCCACCTCATTCAAGGCATGGACACCTCTTCTCTTGGGTTGGAGGCGTTCCTCATTCCATCCTTGGTTTATAACCATCTTTTCAATGAGGTCCTTGGCATCCTTGACATTGTGTTGCAAGAATGCTCCTCCAGCGGCAGCATCAAGGTGACTACGGGCCAAACCGGTCAGGCCATGGTAGAAACCTTGGATTAGGAGCCACTCCTCTATCCCATGATGAGGACAGGCGCGAATGTACTCCTGCAGACGTTCCCATGCTTCGGGAATCGTCTCATCTGCTTGCTGTTGGAAGCTGGAAATCTTTCCACGAAGGGCGCTGATCTTGCCCATCGGAAAGAACTTCTTGAGAACTGCATTGGCGCACCTCTCCCACGTGGTCACTTCACCCTTGTTGGCGTAGAACCATTGCTTCGCCTTCCCCAATAACGAGAATGGGAAGAGGCGAAGACGGATGGCGTCTGCGGCGACATTCTTGATGGTGAAGGTGCCGCACACCTCCAAGAAGTGTTGGAGATGGGCATTGGCATCCTCGTGTGGCTTTCCACAGAAGGGATTAGCTTGCACCATATTGATAAGCGCAGGCTTCAACTCAAAAGTCGCATCCCCCAAGTTAAGCTGCGGACCCGTGGCGACATTGTCAGCCGACGGCGCAGAGTACTCAGAGATGGTCTTCTGGGCCATAGCTTCTTTGATAACCGGTGCAGATACTCCTTCCTCTAACGGATTCAGGTTCGAGATGAACCTTTGAGGTGGAACTTGACGACGTCTAGTTCTCCTCAACAGTTGCTCAGGATCTTCAACGAAGTTTGACGGCAATTGGAAACCGCTCATACACTGTCAGGCTTCACAATAAAGGAAGACAAGACAAGTGATGGGTTATCCCTATCACTACTTGATAACTAGCAAACTCTGTATTCTCTTTTTGTTAAAACTCTTAGACAGACGCTCTCCCCGGCAACGGCGCCAGAAATGCTTGTTGACACTTCTTAACGCAACCACCGGATATCGGCGACGGCGCCAGAAGTGCCCTGGTAGGGTAACTCTATTTACTATTGGATAATTCCGCAAGCGCACAGAATGTACCGCTGTAGCACTTCACCAAGGAGTATTCCAAGGTATCGTAATTTATATTTTCCCAAGGGAAAGCGGCTAAGTGTGTTTAACAAAAAGGGGAATGAGATTCCTTGAGTTATCTAGTATCAACTAGTGAATAAGGGTGGTAAATAACGAATAGGAAGGGTAGTGGTGAATCCAAGGTCCTATGCTAAAGGTAAATGGTAGAGTTAGCTAGGTGGGAGGACAACGAGTGAGTAAAGGACTCCTATGTATCTAACTTGACTTCTGTGACTTACTTTAATAGATAATTGTCTTAACTACGCTAGAGCCTTACTAACTGTGTGCGAGGGATAGCCGAGCTGGTAAGACGCTTAGAAGGTTTTTCACCTAACCCCTTACCGAAAGCGACTATTGGGCTTATGGACGCCTTACCTTTTAAGAACTAGCCTGTACGTGAGGAGAACCTAATGCCGCCCACGATCTGTCACCTACTAGGGAGTGCGCTCCTACTTTCCGTTCAAGCCAGCGGTAATCAAAGGTAATCTTAAGTATGAGCACCACGCTCACACTTAATCCTACAACGCTAACTAGTTGCAGCTAGCTAGAGCTCCTATACAAGATAGGACGATGATGCACACACAGGAGTGGTTACAGGTCACTAACTTCACTAAGACAACTATATTACTAAAGTAAATGCACAACAAGACTAAAAGACTTGCACTAAGTAAGAACTCAGTAAAGTAAGTAAGAATAATATATTAATAAAAGGAAAGTCTTACAAAAGTAGAAAGGTACAAGAGCTATACCAGACTCTCCAGAAGACGACTCCGGAGACCCCGAGCTTCGCTCGACTCGACTCTAACTCCCACTCTAGACTAACTACTACTCTACTTGTATGCTTGGAACTTGTAATGCACTTGGCCTTGGAATTGCACACTTGAAATGAAGGATGGAGGCTGCCTTTTATAGAGGGAGATGGAGTAGGGGTTACTCCATCGCCACGTCATCGATCCGCGTGACATCTTCTCTCCACCCTTGGATCAAACCGACCTCACAACCGCCATTTGATCAACTGCAGGGGCAAATCAACATGTGGGACATGTGGGGAAGGTCGGTGGGAGGCCACCGACCCTGGAACCGCGTGGGGTCGGGCGACCCCACTTCTGGGCCTCTGGGCCCACCAGCAGTGTCCACAGGGGTCCCTTATGTCGGTGGACTAGGTGGCACACCTGGGTCCCACCAAAGAGGGGTCGGGCGACCCCCTCCCTGTGGGCCCAGGGTGTCACCTGTTGTCCCCTCGATCTCCTCTTGATGATTCTGATGTTGGCTTTGTCAAATAATGTCTTGAATTTGTTGTTCCTGCATAAACAAGCTAAGAGTACAAGTGGAACTAGTTATGGATAAAATATGTTCATGTCATGTCGTTTCCTCTTGCAACCGAGGCATGTTGACGGTGTTTTGTATGTGGATTTCTATGGTATATCCACCGTCAACAACCCCTACTCTGACATCTATACATGTACCCTGAGTCACTCCTTGGAACTATAAAAGGAAGGACTCAGGAATAGAACGAGGAGGCCACACTACACCCATAAGCAGTAGAACTCACACACTCCATACCACGCTTGTATTCACCCCTGTACAAGCACTTCGGTGCAAGATAATACAAACTCTCTCTCCCCCGCTGGACGTAGGGCCTTCTCTTGCCCGAACCAGGATAAATCTCTGTGTCTTCTTGCATCGCCATCTGGGAATGGGAGCACGCATATAAATTTACTCGTTGGTGTGACCCCCGGTGGGGAAAACACCGACAAATACCATCAAGTTTGCTAACTTATTAAACCTTGGATATACTTGTTAATACATAATCCACAAGTATATGCAATAGACTCAATTTCTTGTCCAACACTTAGCAAACTTATTAGACCTTTAATTATATTGTCATTCAACTCACCAAAATCCACTAAAGGGCTAGATACACTTTTAGATAGATTCGGTGGGTCTCTGTAGTGAGCTCACAAGGTTGGTTTTCTTTTTCTAATTGCATTTACAAAGGTGGGCATTCCATCACCTCCATAATAATGATTTAGACATGTTGTGACACAGAGGTACGGGACTATTGCCCATAAGATAAGGTCAGTTTCTCTAGCCGGCCCACGAGACCCATAAAAATTGGCCTAGTCCGGTTTGGAAGTAGTCCTAGGCCAGTTTTTGTTGTTCGAATCCAACTCTAACCTAATTCAATGAAAACTTGCCCAATCTCGTGGAAAACTTGTAGATCTTGTTTGGAAAAGGTTTTGTTATTGGATAAGACCACCTTTATATATATATATATATATATATATATATATATATATATATATATATATATATAGCCACCTCCATTTACGATAATAAGTATACATATTACATATTTACGATAGCTGGATTACTATAACACATGGGGATATTTACCGTAATGTTATAGTAAACCACTTAGTAAGAAGTTACTATAATCTTGTAAATTAATGTAGTAATTATCGCAACTTAGCATATCAACTTGCCATCATGATTTCTGACGTCACATTTCCTTCCCCCACGCACACGAAGCCTTCGCACATTTCCTTCCCCCGTGCGTGTGAAGAAAAGGGCACGCCTCCTTCGTCTGTGTGAAGAAAAGGTCGCGTCGCACCATTCTTCATTTCTCCTCGACGTGAAGCTAGGCCGTCCTGCGTTCAGGTACGTGATTTCTTCTTTGTCCCATCGTCGATCTTCAAGCACAATTAGGATAGTCGGCATATGCTAGGGCAAGGCTGGCGCTGTGGGTAGTCATCGTCCTTCTAGGGTTCACGCTAGGTCTGACGCTAGAGAACCGATCGATGAAGCTATGATGTGGCGGCGGATCGTTTGCGCGAAAGGGAGGAGGAGAAGCACGTGGAATTAGTAGCGCCCGAGAAAAAACCATCTTGTGGGCCTTCTTTTTTTATTTTACCAAGTCCAAAATAGCAAACTCTTAGAGAGAGGCTATTTTTTTACTCCCATATTGTTGTGGAAGTTGGCAAATCATAAGATTTACCAAGTAAAAAATAGTAAACTATTAGAGATGCTCTTATAGATTCATACTTCAAAAAATCTCTTTCAGGCTTAGTTAACTAGGAATTAGGAGGCCATTCGGGTATATATATATATATATATATATATATATATATATATATATATATATATATATACCCCGCATAACAACAAAATATATATATAACTAACCCACTCTATTATAAGTTACTCATAGGACGATGCTAGGAGAGACTAGAAGGTGGATACACAAGCCTGCTACTAAGAATATCTCTAAGTGTCTTTCTTAAACCCATTTTCAAAATCATCATTTAGATAGCCATTTGAATAACAACCACTCTCCATATCTTTCACCCTCTACTAGTTTTCTATATTTTTTGTGCACTCTAGAGAGACAATCATGTTCTTCATCTTTATCTAGTAAAAAATCCGGAATAGAGAATGACAATATTTAGAGATCTAATTAAAAAATGTTAGAAGTTATTTTTATCAAAATCACTATTCCTATGAGTAAGAAAAATAAATAGAGGCTTTTGGAGTTGCTCTAAGGGTTATTGATCCCCATTTGGCATAACTTCTCTGACAACTTTAGAAGCCATTTTCTATGCACGGATAAAATAAAACAACTCGTCAAGTGAAGCTCTTGAAAATCCGGTGTTGGATGGAGCTGAAAATACTATCTTCTCTCAAGTCTCAACTATCTTTCTCAGATCTATTATGAGACGTCGTTTGACCAAACAGGTTTTTTGAAATATTAAAATACTTAAGTCCCAACAGTAGAGTTGCTCGTTGATTTGAAACTAAAAAAATTGCTAACCTGATTCAAAAAATAAACACGCTATACATCAGGGAAACGAAGCTTAACCAAATGGTGGAGTACATGGGTAGAACTTTTCTTGGCTTGAACATGTACCTGGAGTACCTGTACCACATCATTTTGGTGGGTGGACCATCTTTGACCTGAATAAATGTATAAGATAATATCTTTCTCAAAGCAACACTAAAAAGACAACCAACAGCACATTGCTGGTTGCACAAATCCTAGCAAAGCTTGAACAACATGATTACTATAACCAGTCAACCTCTACCTAAAGTAGCCAACGCATAGGCGCACACTGAAGAAAAAGCTGAACACCAAGTACGTGAATTAGCTAGCTAGCAGGATCATTAGCTCTTATATATAGAAAAGGTAAATTAAGAGATTCTTTTTATTATTATATATACAAGTAGTAGGTGATATTGGAAATGGTATGACATACCTATATATATTCTTTTAAATGTAGACAATTAGTACGAAAAGAATCCCCGCATAACAACAAAATGTGTCCTATATATGTTTTCATAGATGTCAAGCAAAGATAAATTAAACCGTGAGCATCTCAAATGATTGAGGTTTGTTGCTAGCTAGCGCAACAAATTCACCACTTTGTTTATATTGTTTGACAGAGTATATTATATGTATAGTGGTACTTGTTCCTAATGAGTAATGAGTGTACATGATGACATGGGCTGCGAGTGTTGTGTGCCTCCCTCTTTGTACGGTCTGAAAAGATAATCTATTGAAACCCGGCCGTTATAAGGCCTAAATGCACCTGCAAGTTGTACAATGTGCTAATAATTATCACAACAAGTGACCTGAAAAGGGAAGGGGGTTGGTTATCATGATCGGTAATGATCGTCGGCCATGGATCATCACGTTGTTGATAAGAACATTAGGATTTTGAAATGACACATTGTCAGGATTGCTTGGGGGTTGATTATATTGCACTCGGATTCAATTATATTAAAATTTACTACCAGGCCACTTCTTTCTTCAATGAAAAAAGTTACTACTCCCTCCATCTCAAATATAAGTCATTCCAAGATTCTTGGAGACTCAAATCATTTCAAGTTTGACCAAATTTATATAGTAAGATAATAATATTTATAGTGTCAACTTAGTAGTATCATTACATTGTTTATTAATTATATTTTCATATTGTACCTATTTGATGTTATAAATATTTGTAATTTATCTCTATAATTTTGGTCAAAGTTAAGATGCTTTGACTTTCCAATATTCTTGTAATGACTTACAATTTAGGATGGAAGTTATCCCAAATAAATCTGGTTATGCCTAGATAAATTTACTAACACGGTGAGCGCGCTGCGCTATGCCCGGTTTTTTCTACACGTGGAAAAGGTTTCATGGAGCACAAAAAAAATCAAAAATTAAAAAGGACAAAAGTAAAAAAAAGGTCACGTTAGCTATGTTGAACCGTGGTCGAAGCCCTAAGAGCCCAAGGATAAAGGATTCCTAGCGTGTTAAAGAAAGTAGTTATACATACAGTACTTGAAAATAATAGTATCCATTTATTGATTTAGATCTAATGGTCCAAAGTAGGAAGGTACCAGCTAAGAGAAATCAGGTAGTGGACCGAAACTAATTTCAAAATTAAACAAAAAGTAAGATCGGTACTTTCACCTTCACGTGTAGGAACTATTTTAACAGAGTACGAGTAATGAGCGTATACAGAGTTACACAGGATATGCAACTCATCATATGAAACCATCCATCTCATCTTTGGAATCAACTACCAAAAAATTATAGCATGACTAACTTTGGTGTAGCAAGTTTTGGTCATGAACCAAATAGGACCCTAACCCTAGCAGGATGGCAATCAAAGCCTCTCTAGTAGCACCGCAAAGAAGTTACTTCACATGGTCGTAGAGGTCAAAAGAGGCCCGGAGGAGGATTGACACCAAATGTGGAGTGCCATGTCACTCGGATGGGAAGGAATATCTAAGTCTACCACAACATCACATGACTCTTGAGGCAACAATAGGTGAGGGGATTTTTCCCCCAACTTGAAATTCACTCCACAGGGAGACGAACTTAGGACCTAGGGGTGCCATCGGAATCCCCTAACCGCTTGGGCTAGAGTCCTTTGGCACGACTTAACATGATCTCTAGTTCTAATTAGGATACCTATCTTAGGCTTATATATTAGATCTAGGTAGTACCTTCTTCTCTCGATGAAGAAGGCATTAGGCTTTAGGTGCGAGGGCTCGTGCCTGCATGATGCAAGCACTAATGTAGTGAGGTGGTGGTGATATGCTTGTAGTCATACTTGTCGCCGATGTCCTTCTGGCGGCGGCAACTTACTCCTTCCAATGGTACATCTACTAAGTGGTGGCGATGACCCTGTGAACGAGGTCAAAGAAGGAAACATGGGACGATGGACTTCCCTTTTTCCAGCACTTGCTTAGATCGGGTACTTAGGGTTTGATCGATGTGGCTAACCTCTCCTACCTCCGTGTTGGCTACCGAGTAGGTTAGGGAACCTTCTTTTTATAAGCTTTGTGTATCGAGAGGTCAGGTTTCTTTTGGCGACTCTGATCAAGTCGTGCACGCGGGGTTTTTCTCTATGAACTCGGTCTTTCAACATATCAAACCCAACACTAGTCCCACTGTGCAGTCGGTCTCCAGGCATCTCGTACATGCACTGTCAGTCATCACCACCGGCGGAGCCAAGGCCAGGCCAACCTGGGCCTCCCCCCCCCACTTGCCACAACCAAAGTAGTAGTTTTAGGTTAATAATCAATATTTTAGTTGCTACATTTTTTTACATTTCCATACTAATCTGTAGAGTTATTCTCTATATAGCCTATACATTTACTAGAAGTGACTACAAAAATGGTAATTTATATTTAATAGAGTTTACTTGATACAATTTGTTACGTTTTTTAGGTCTTAATTAGCCTAAAGTTTACAGTTACTGACTAATTGATCTAGTATTTGTATCCACGTTTAGCTTCATAAGACAAATTGACCCCTCCTATAAGTTGCTGCTAGCTCCGCCACTAGTCATCACACACGACCCTGCACCATAGAGTACATGTTTTTAAGTTCCTATATAAATCCATGGATGATGGACCGACCCATTGTTTTCGAGCCGACGACGTCTCCCTGAATTTTCGTCGCGTCACGGTCACGGAAAGGGACGCGACTCGATCTGCAATGCATATCGCGTAGCTCCACGCCTGCCCGAGTCATCATCCACATCCGTGTCGGGCCACCACGACGCATGCCGCCTTGCGTTTGCTCCAGGTGTCCTGGGAGCATATGGGGATGGAGCCGCGCGGTGGCCGGCCGGTGGGTGCCGCGAACGCGCCTGGCGTTGTCCCTGTCCGCACGGGCACGCCCAGGTCAGGCAAGCGGCTCTCCGTTCGCGTGAGGGCGCGCAGGCGAGGCGAGGGTCTCCGCGCCGCGCCCGCGCCCGAGGAGATTTTTGCATGGTTTTCATCGTCCGTCCTCTCGGAGGGCGCCAGGCAGAGACGCACAGCATCATGAATGCTCGGCAGGCGCGATACGAGCCACGGCACGCGGCAGCTGCGACATGCGAGTGGCGAGCATGCCACTGTTGGCCCCCATTAAAAATCGTCACGCGGACCACGCGCGCGGGCGTTTCGATCGGCAGCTTGCTTGCTTGCTTGTCGCGATTTGATTGGGTAGGCTCCCAGCCCGGTAGGAGGGCGTATACTGCCATTGGAGTGAATGAAAGCTTGTGCGACTTGATAGGATAGGACCACCGTTTTGGTGGTCGCTTTGATGATGATGATTGTTGGTTTATTTCTTCTGCAATACGAGGAAAGCATAAGGGCATGTTTGGAACACTGGAATTTTAGTGAAATCACGCTGAAATTTCACAGGAATCAGTTCCGCGTTTCAAACAGGAAAGCCTACTCCAGAGGTGGAGCCAGAACCACCACCGCATGAGATCTTCCGGAGAGAAGATATACCTCCTCGTTGGCCATCGAGAATTGGAGGTTTTCCAAGGCAAGAATGTGGACAGGCCAAGAATGTTGACAGTCCAGAACGCAAGCCTGGCTCACGACGGACGCGGCCCAAAAGGCCCAGGAGGCTAGACAACTTGATTAACGAAATTCCAAAAAAATTTGGGAAATCAACACTGTAGCATTTTCGTTTGTATTTGACAAATATTGTCCAATCATGGAGTAACTAGGTTTAAAAGATTCATTTCGTCAATTCCGATCAAACTGTGCAATTAGTTTTTATTTTCGTCTATATTTAATACTTCATGCATGCGTCTAAAGATTCGATGTGACGACGAATCTGAAAAATTTTGTAAAATTTTTGAGGAACTAAACAAGGCCTCTCTCAGAGAGAGAGAGAGAGAGAGAGAGCAGCAGGCAGCCCCCCCCAACGGCTGGCTCGCGAGAATCGAGTCGGTCTCTGCACGCGCTTCCAAGGTATTAGCTGCTCCATCAGGGCAGCGATAGTCAAGTTCTGTTCTACTGGAGGAAGAAGAGCAGGGAAGGGAGCAAGATGGGGTCCGGATCTTTCCTCAAGGTGCTGGCTAACAACTTCGATGTCCTAGCAGGGTATGGTATTTTTTTTCTTTTCTCATCCTTTTGTTTTCGCCCCCAGGGCGATTCATTGATTCTTGCTAGATGCAGCGTTTTCTCGCGGTTTGTTTTGGTAGGGTTCGACGTAGATTCTATATGAGCGAGCGAGGCTGATCCTGATGGTTGATTGTTGATTGTTGCTGTACCAATCGGCGGCATGGGGAAAGTGTGTGCGACGGGAATCTTCCGTTGCGGGTTGTTGGGTTGGTGTGGATGAACGTGTTTGGGCTCCCCTCTTTCCGGGGATCTCGGTGCTGCGATAAAACTGTGCGATGGGTTGTTGTGGCTAAATACTTGATTTTACGATGGGATTTTAGTGCCTTGGTCAATTGATTGGTAGGATTAAGGCTGGGTTTTACTGCAAAACCTTGCCAACAACTATCGAAGGAAACTCACTAAAAGGTTTCCTTTTTCTTTTGGTATAGATGATAGTAATCAATCAGGGCATCTTGGAACTCTTTGTATATTGGTATTGGAATCCAAATCCTTCAAATTTAGTTCTAAAGTTCAACCCCAATACACTAGATATTTCAAGGTTTCCATGCTGGGTCTTCAACTTGTACCGTTTGTGTTACTGATCAGTATGATGTAATATTTTGTCTTGTTTGTGTGCCATTTTGTTTTGTTGAAATCCACCATGTTGTGCTTCTGTAGCTTGGCCCTAGTTTTGTTGCTGGCTACATTCCCTGGATCTAGTACATAAGGTTGCACCGCTACCATAACTTACTATTTATGGGGAACATTTGTACGCCCGATGTGGAAGTTGTCACGCTGCAGACAGAAAGCTGCAGAAATAAGTGGTTTATCAGCATTAGGGCCTTGTTTAGTTCCCACCGAAATCCAAAAAGTTTTCAAGATTCCCCGTCACATTGAATCTTGCGGCACATGCATGAAGCACTAAGGCCTTGTTTAGTTCCGAAAACTGAAAAGTTTTCGAAACTGTAGCACTTTCGTTTTTATTTGACAAACATTATCTAATCATAGAGTAACTAGGCTTAAAAGATTCATCAATTAGTTTTTATTTTCGTCTATATTTAATACTCTATGCATGTGGCGTAAGATTCGATGTGACGGGGAATCTTGAAAAGATTTTGGTTTTTGGGGTGAACTAAACAAGGCCTAAATATAGACGAAAACAAAAACTAATTACACAGTTTGTCTGTAAATCGTGAGATGAATCTTTTGACCCTAGTTAGTCTATGATTGAACAATATTTGCCACAAACAAACAAAAGTGCTACAGTAGCAAAATCCAAAAAGATTCCGCATCTAAACAAGGCCTAGGTTAGAAAACATGGGTTTAAAATGTTCTGAAAAGAGCCGATGCATTAAAGAACCGTTGGCCCTGATGTCATGTGTACTGTACAGAGGCATCATACTTATCTGCATTTTCATCTTCATGGACTAGAGAGGATGGAGGCTGACTTCCACCAAATGAATTTTATTTATTTTAGTATTAGTAAATGACAATGTCACATACCATATTATTTGGGGTACAGAGCTTACTCTAGGAAGTAAATATGGCAACTGTATGACTGAGATAGATCACCAAATGCTGTCAATGTAAATTTAAATATGGCAGCTGTTAGCTATATGACTGAGATAGATTACCAAATGCTGTCAATGTAAATTCTAAGTTTCTGGTGGCCCTTTGTTTGACGGTGCTTTCTTCTGGTGATACTGAGTTTCTCTTTTCCCTTTTTTTTTTCAGGCCACTCATATCACTTGCATATCCTCTGTAAGTATCACCTCTCGGTTTTTTCCTCTAGATGCTATGTGAGCACTATTGTTATATTTCTAATCACTTTCTGTTTTGGCACATTTGCAGATATGCTTCTGTTAGAGCAATAGAGACCAAAAATCCTGTAGATGACCAGCAGTGGCTCACTTACTGGGTGTTGTACTCATTTATCACTTTGTTTGAGCTAACTTTTGCTCCAATTATCGAGTGGTAAATAACACTTTCGGTGGCCTTTGTTATTATTTGCAAACATCAGTGGTGGTACATGGATATAGCCGTGTTTGGTGCATCAAGTTGGTGAATAGAAAACTAGATATGCTCACTTTAGATCTTTGTTTGCAGGCTTCCATTTTGGTCATATGCAAAGTTGTTCTTTAACTGCTGGTTGGTCTTACCTTGGTTCAATGGTGCTGCTTATGTTTACGACCATTTTGTGCGGCCAACGTTTGTGAACCGCCAAATAGTGAACATATGGTATGTTCCAAGGAATGAGAAGCTAGGTAAATCTGATGATGTTCTGTCAGCTGCAGAGAGATATATTGAGCAAAATGGACCGGAAGCATTTGAGAAGCTCATCAGCAAGGTACTCCTGTTCTGAACTGTTTCATTTTTCTTTTGAACAAAGGAACACCCCATTTCCATTACGTAATGATGAAAAAAAAAACAGTTTGAAAGCATCACAAGAAAGAAGAAACAAGAAGAGAACTGTGACTCATCCAGATTAGTTAAGCATGATTCTCTGATTCAGAGCATCAATGCCGACCAAAGGAAACACATGAATCTACCAGTTTAAACTACAAAAGTATCAGGCATTACAGCCAACTGTACATCCTCAGTGCAACAACACAGCGCTTGACTTGGGCCACCCATCTTCACATCACATCAGCACCATACTCCCCACACTGGGAGTCTTGCAGCTGGAGTTGCTTGTTCTTCTTGGAGTCAACCAAAAGACATGTCGCCACCTGTAGCATTATTTGATGCTTTGCTCAAGCTCCTCCTGAGTCTCTTTTGGATAAAGGCTTGTCTAGTAGTTCTTTAGACCACATGCATAACATATAATTTTCAGAGGACTTCTAATCATTTTCTTTCCAAAACAAGCTTTATTCCTGGTTTTCCAAATAGCCCAACAGTTCACAGCTATGCCAAAATTATATAACCTCTCACCATTTGGTAGCCACTTTTTGAACAGAACCCAAAATTGTTGTAAATTGGTTGGGATGTCAGAGGCACCAATAGCTTTGGCAACCACTGCCCAAATGACAGATGATACTGAAGAAAAGATGTGCTATAATTTCATCATTGTCACTGAAACAATACTCAGGATCACCTTAGCGTTGTCTTTTTTATCAGGTTATCTTTAGTTAGTACCACTTTGTTTTTCAGCAGCCATAAGAAGATTTTGGTTTTTTGATGGGATTCTACCTTTCCATAGCATCCTATAATTATTGCCAGTCTCATTCAACGAATCAACATTAAAGCATTGTACATTGTACACAGACTTAACGGTGAAACTGACATTTTTGTTAGACTTCCAGGAGATAACATCATTGTCCTCCTGAAACGCAACCTCTCTTGCTAGAGGTTGGATGTCCTGCCAGATAGACTGAAGGTCCCAAGGAAGCCAATGCCTAAAGCGTAACTGCAAATCTTCCTCTTTGGCTTTTTAAACAGAGATATCTTTCTGGTCACATAAACAGAACAAGATATATGATATTTATGAAATAAATAATCTTCGTTCAACCAAGAGTCCCTCCAAAACAAAGTGTTTTCACTATTTCTCTTAAAAAATATCCTTCCCTGAAGATAGATTGACTTGATTTTTAGCAGATCTGCCCAAACTGGAGAGACATCATGCTTTTAAGTTATCAGACAAATGGATTGCCCTTCAATATATTTAGCATTGGCAATTTCTTGCCATATTCCCTTTTCATGTTTAAGTTTCCACCACCACTTGACTAATGGCTGATTATTAAGCTTCCTGAGGTCTTTTATGCCTAAAGCCCGAAACCATCTTTCTTTTTGCTAGCACAGCCCCATGTCCATTTCACTAAATGGTATTTTATTTCTTGACACTACCCCCTTGCCAGAAGAAAGCCCTTCTTACTTTGTCAATGTCATTAGACATTAGTTACAGTTTCTAAAGAAGATACATGAACATATGGTAAATCGGGGTATTAAACAAGCTAGTGTTAATCAAAGTAGACAAGCTAGTGTTTTGAACTGAAATTATTGCAAATGAAGTAATGCTGTCTTTTCCTTCATTAACGCGTTCCTCTTATCTAATGCGGGGCTGATACATTGCTGATAATGATGCCAGTTACTTTCTTGCAAATCTGCTTAGTATTATCCAAGGAGGTATCTTTATGTGGTTTTACCTATTACTGTATACCATTGCCGGGAAATGTGAACAGAACTCTCCACATGCATTTCCATGCTGTATATGAATTATTTGTGCCTCATCTCTTGGTTTAATCACCATCACAGCCACTTGATAATTACTTGATTGCAGTCTACAAAGTCTTCAAAATCAAGGAACACAAAGCGGTCGATCTTGGAGGAGGCAGAGGCTGAAAACAGAGCTAAGGCTGAAAGAGAATCGTGGGATGAAAATCCCTTCTACGACAAAAATTACAGATACTAAACCACGTCCACTCGGCAGGTTAGTGGAATCATAATGTGAAGGTGATTTTTCCAGTAATTTGTTTTCTGTCGTGTTTTTTCAGTTTCGACCTTCTCCTTGACAGCTTGAAGACGGACCTTGCTTATGAGCCCCATGCGAGCTTTAGCCGCGTCACAGACTGAAGACGACTTTCCCATATTTCTGACTCAGTACTGTACCTTGTTACATCCACTGCTACTAAACAATGAGTTATAGAGCAATTGTGGACTGTAAATGGAGGTAGTTGCTAGCGATGATTATTTATGTGAGCTTTTGTATATTATATACAGTGGAGTAGTGGACTGCGTTCATCTTCTGCGTTTCTCCCTTCTGGCCGTCTGCTCTTTTGGAATTTCGAGCGAACAGATTTCAGCACCTCGTGATTTTTTTTTAAGAAATTTGCTATTTCAGTCACCAGATTTCTTCCAAGAAATATGTCGAGTTTCTTGCCTCACGATTCAGCAAAGAGATTCGTGCTCACTTCTTTGTCTTCCATCTCCGATGATCTTCATCAACTAAGGTGGAGTTGAAGGTTTATTATGGGTTTAGGGTTGTGGAGATTTTGTACGGTTTCTCAGTTGTAAGGGATGCCCCGGGAGGCCGTCTGTCCAGCGGGTGTGGTGGGTCAGTGGCTGGCGTGCGAGATATCTTCCTAAGCAAATTAGCTGATATCCATTACTCATATCCAAGGCCTTGTTTAGTTCCAAAATTTTTGGCAAAATGTGAATAGTACCAATTTTATTTGTATTTAACAAATATTGTCCAATCATGGACTAACTAAGCTCAAAAGACTCGTCTCGTCAATTTCGACCAAACTGTATAATTAGTTTTTATTTTCGTCTATATTTAATACTTCATGCATACATCTAAAGATTCGATGTGACGGGGAATCTGAAAAATTTTGCAAAATTTTTTGGGAAGTAAACAAGGCCCAAATTATCTGGATCCAGATCCGAATTACCTGAACCTAAGGTACCCACCTAAATTTGGATAACAATTTTGATTACCCGAAATTAGTTTAGGTAATTCGGTTAATATCTTCCGCTATCTAAACTATCTGAATTATCTAAACATTTTGTCTATGTCTTTGTGTTGTTAGTTAAACATTAGAAGTTATCAATTTATTAGAATATAATTCTCTTTGTTTGAACACTTGACTGTAACATATTATTCTCTACAAAATGCTATTGAAATTCTATATAAATTGCTACTGAAATTATATATAAATTGTTATTGAAATTTTATGTAGTGTGTTGTTTTCTAAAAATTCGGATAAATTAGGAATGTCTGAACCCAAATTATCGGATACTGAAATGGTAGTGTTTTTTTAGACTAATATCGAATAACAATTTTTATTACCTGAATTATCCGAAAAAATCAGGCCCAGACTTATCTTTGTCCATGCAATGCAAGATCCAACGGCGGATCGGACGCGGTGTTAAATAAGAGGAGTGAGTGTCGATCAGGCAACGAGAGGGACATAGAAAAGATTAGTTGTTTAATTCAGTTTTACTTTTACCATGTTTGGTAACAAGAAGTCAAGATAAACAGGATCCAAGAAGGACGGCAAAATGCCCTCACAGTTTGCCGCTTGTCGTACTGACGAAGGTGATGCTGCTGCATGCCCGCCAGTTTTGGCGACGGTTTGTTGCCCATGCTGAGGCTAGAAACCATGACTCGTCGTGTTCCGTCTTCGTGGCCGGTCTCCTCCGCTGCCAAGAAATAAACGCACAAAAATCAGCCGGACCAAGAAATCAGGCCTCTCTGATCGATGGCATTGGTCCCGATCAAGCAGCTGGACAGCCCCTGCGGCTACCTGCGGTGGAAGGAATCGGTGCTCCTCCGCGTCCACACCCTCGGCGTCGCCCGCGTGCTCTTCGAGGACCGCCCCAGTGGCAACGGCGACGACGCCGCGGCGGCCAAGAAGTGGGCGCGCGACGACGCCGTGTGCCGCGGCCACATCCTCGCCACGCTCTCCGACCGCCTGCTGCCGGACTACCATCGCTTTGCCACCGCGGCGGACCTGTGGCGCGCCCTGGCGCGCACCTACCACGTGGACACGCCGCGCGTCTGGCGGGACAAGTTCGACGCGTTCGAGTTCGAGGAAGGCGCCGGGGGCGCCGTGCTCCTGGAGCAGATCGCGCACGCGGAGGCCCTCGGCGTCGCCGCGAGGCTCCCGGAGGGCTTCGTCGCCTACGAGCTCTGCGGGAGGCTCCCGGAGGTCGTCAGCGACGCCGTCGTCATGCGCTCCGGTCCTGACAGCGAGATGACCATGAGCTTGGTCTGGGATGTCGCACGGCGTGTAGTGGCCAGTGGCACAGGACCGGAACGTCTCTGGAGGACGACGACGGTGATGGCTGAGGCTGACGAGGCGGAGGGCTGCTGTTCCGATGGTCCAAAGCCGGAGCAGAGCACGGGGCGCAGGAACCGTGGCGAGCCTGGACATGTTGCCAAGAACTCCAGGCGTAGGGTTTGATCGGTGACGGGCGGGGGCGCAGAGGCAGAGCTTTGTGTTGTCAGATGTCAGATCAAATACCTAATAAAGTTGGAAGTTTTATTCCTGTGAGAATCTTCATAGACCACCTGGTTCCAGTGACCTGCAGGCTCATGAATCATCTTGCGATGGAAATAGCATTCTGATCTGACCGATGCAGAATGGATCGAGCAATTGAAACCGGTGTTCACATCACTGCACCTGCAGGCCATCTGATTCAGATATGCCTCTCCGCTCTTGGCTTTTACCATTGGATGGATCTTTTAATATTTCTTGTATACCTTTTGTTCACTGCATCTCTTGTTTATTTCATCAAAGATTGTTGATTTAACCACAACTTGCGATAGACATTTTGCTTTTACTTATATTGTCGAATATGGCTCTTATCTGAGTTTTGAAGAAGCGCTAGTCAAGGCACTTCAGAAAATGATTGCAAATCCTTGACTTTATTGGTGCCTTCTTGGATTTCTCTGTCTCATGATTACTGTTTCTAGTTTTCTACTGACCTGCAGCAGGAGACGTTTCACTGAACAACAAGCAGACACTGCAAGAAAAGAAAAGGGGGTACGTGCCATTAGTCTTCGACTGGCTGGTCCACATATCAGCTTTTTCCTGCCTGCAGCTGTATATTTCATTTTGTTTGTTTGAGAGCTAAAGGTGTATGTGTCGTCACTCGTCAGTTCGTGGCAGCTACTCTGTTTTTTTCTTGATTTCAAGTAATAGGAGGTGTGTGCTGGAGATTGAGCTCACTGAATTCCTTGCCCTCACCCCTGGGCTCCAGCCTGATGAAGTCGCTTGTTGTTTAAATATCTTCCATCGTTGCTTTCTTCTCTGTACAAAAGATACAGTAAATGCTGAGGTTTCATGAAAAAAAGCACATCATAGATGGTGTCATACCTTGCAATGGGGCCATTTGGATAGGAAAACTGTCTTGGAGGGTTAGTTCGTGCAAGATGTAACAGTGGCTATTAACCTATACCTAGGTAATTCTTGTGTTCCAAGCAGTCAGGTTGTCATCTGCATGGGGTGTTCTAATTGGTATTTCAGACTTCCAAAGCTGCCTTTACCTGTACTCCTGTCTCCCTGCAGGTACTTGATCTGGCAGATTGGCACCCTGAAAGGCGCAATATATGGTCTGACTCTGACTCTACCGTAAATATACGAGTTAGAGGTTCACCATTCACATGCCCTTGACAACCCGTAACAGGTAGAGGATAGCTATTTTCATTGAATTTGTCTTGGTTATTCGTATTTGATCTTGTTCCCTGGAACTTACCATTTTGGCCACCTTTTTTTTTCTGAACTCGTATATATACTCCTGGAAACCATGTACATTGTGCCATTCTGGTCTCCTAGACCCCGAAATGATACACTGAATGTCTGGTGATACCCTTGGATTTGAGTTCGTCCATGCGGCAAGCTTGGTTGAATGTAAAAAGAGACAGAGATTTTATATAACAATAAACAGGTTTGGAGTTGGGATTTCATCCCAATCAAGCAAATTTTATCCATTGATGCGCTGCAAGACGACTAACCTGCAACTTGGCAGTGGATTGACAGCCTAGAAGGAGACTAGGTGGATTTTCCATTTCGACTTGACAAAGAGCAACTTTTAGGGAACCTGCTTGGAATCGTCCGACAGATCAGCTAACTCCGGAGACAAATCGATGCCAGGGGAATCCCTGCCTTCAACCTCCACTCCAGCCATACCTTACCAGAAGCCAATGGAGAGTACCATTCCGATTCGGTGATCCCTCTATTCCAATTAGACAATTCGACCCAACGTCTGATCTGTGAACGACGACTGCAACCGGGCATTGACTGGCACCCGTGTATGCCGCCAGGCCACACCACGTCGCCGGACACATTCACGTGCCATCGATCTACGCGTTCGTCGGCGTTCCTGCGAGGAAGAAGCTATAGGCACGTCGAGTCGATCGAGCTATATGTTGACCGCCGATGGATGCAGAGGGAGGCGGTCGTCACGAGCCTTTTCCCCGGCCTGCTCCTCCCATTCACCGGGAGGCGACGACAGGCCCGAGTGACCGCGCATGACCTGTCGGCGCGTCCTCCGTCGCGGCGTACGGCCCGGCAGCCGGCACGCCACGCCGGTGGTGTGCGCTGGGGCCACGGCATGGCATCCCATGCAATGCAAAGCGAGGTATGTAGACAAGTAACAGCAGTGCACTCACTGGCAGACTGGCTGCCAATAACTACTATCTCCTCCTGACCCCTCCTCTGCTCTCATCGATCAGCCACACTGGCTAGCGACCTAGCGTCGTCCGTGAAACAGACCCGGCGTTTGGCTGTTACTGTCCTAATAAAGCACCCTGTGGCTTGCTTAATTAGGCGTCGCAGCACGTAACGACGAGCGCGCGATTAGATTAGATTGAACGAAGCTAGCTAGCTGCGGGAGCAGTAGAGTAAACAAATTAAGCGTGATGACAGATGAGACAAGACAACAATATATATAATTACCAGCAGTACAGGTTGATCGATCGGTAGCTCGCGGTCGGTCGGTTGTCTGTGAAGGGGAAACAACTCGATCCGGACCACAGATAGTAGGTTTACATGCATTACACGACGTACGACGGCGAGAGAAGGAAGAAGATGGGGAAAGCCATCAAGAGTACAAACAAATGAAAAAAGGGAGCTACTAGTACTAGCAAGGAAGCAAACAAACAAACAACAAAGAGCGGCGAAGTGCGTGGAAGGGAGAAACCATTGCGTACTTAATTAGGCGGCGGCCCTGCTAGCTAATGGCTAATATAATAATGCCCTACACCAAGTACTTCATCTATTACCAATTAATCTTAAACCAGGCACCAGCCTTCTCGTCGATCGGCGTCCTTAGGTATATATTCAGCTGCTATATGGTACACTCGATCAGCTAGCATTACGCTGAGAGCTAGCTAAATCGACGAGAGGTCGTCGTCCATGGAGAGACAGCGGATCGCCGACGGACGACGGACTTCAGCTAGCGGAGGAGGCTGCGGATGATCTCGGCGCCGGGGCTGTTGTGGTCCATGGTGGCCATGAGGTCGGACAGGCGGTCGCTCAGGTCGTCCACCTCCCGGTGCAGGCTCTTGATGTAGCTGCAGGTCTCCTTGAGCAGCTTCGTCGTCGACGCCTGCAGCACGATCGACACCGTTTACATCAGACGACGACCTTGGCTTGGAGCTAGACCGGCACGCAATCAGGCTACACATGCATATAGGAGTACGCACGCACGTCGTACGTACTTGCTGCAAAGCGGTGGCACTACAGTTTATGTCGAGAGCTAGCTTTATGGATGTGTGTCGGTGTCAGCAGTGTCAGTACTAGCTACTATACTCAGTGCCGTGAGAGAGCTAGCTAGCTAGCTACCTAGCATGAACATTAGTGCCTGTCTGCGCGCCAGCCTGATCATGCATCTTGCTCTGAATGTGCACGCGTACGTACCTCGCTGCCGCCACGGCGGCGCGCGCTGGGGAGCAGCGTCTGGAGCCTGGAGATGAGCTCGTTGATCTCCTCCTCCGACACCGACGCGCGGGACCTCCGGCTCGACATCGTCGTTAATTAGAGAGGGAATGCGGCGCGCGAAGACCGGCCGGGATCGAGAGGAGGCTGAGCTAGCGACCGGTGACGGAGACGACGACCGAGAGCACCGCGAAGAGCGAGCTGAACGCGCGCTGGGGTGCACGCAGCTAGCTGTGCACGATCCGATCGAGCTCAGTAGTAGCTATCTGATGAGCGCTGGAGGCTGGACGGCTGGCGATGGGAAGCAGAAAGGGAGGGGGGCCTTAATTTATAGGGGAGACGGTGGAGTTAGTTAGGTGCTAGACAAAGTAGTAGGTCCGCCTAGCCGAGGAGCAGCGGCCCGAGCTCGAGGTAGAGGACGGCCGGAGTCAGGGCAGCGGGCACAGGAACAGGAAGATGAATGTAACGGGATCCGTCATGGCGCCAAAGACAGTGATGTGGTAGAGAAATCGGCCCGCGTGCTGCTGTTGCACGCATCTACAGAGAATTTTGGGGGTTTGGGGGCCCGCGTGTCCCTCTCTTGCTGTCAGTAGCGGACGCCCACGGGCCCACGGTCTAGTTATGAGTTACGGCCACAGACCAACCTCCACGTCCACTTGCCGCGTGCTAAGGAACTCTGCTAAGAATATGTACTAACTAAATGAAAATTTTAAAAAAAAAATTTGGCCTCCTTCACAATCGTCACAGCTCGCCACCCGGAACTAAAGGTGGTTTTCGACCGGAACAAAAAACCAGTCCTGTACCAGCGAAACTTTCTCCTGAACATCTCAAAAAAAAAAATCTCCTGAACTATGAAATCAGGCTAAGTATCATATAAGTTACCACTCTACACCGGTTAGAAGTGTTTTTCAAGTAATTTTTTTTATTTTTTAACTAAAAAGTTCTAGGAAACACTTAATATGGTTTTTGAAACATAATACACTCTCTAAGATTCTAAGATTTTTGAAACAAATCTTAGACATGGATTGGAAATGAGAAACCTAAATAAAGTATTTTTATAACAAAAGCTTTTAGAAATTAGATTTAGTTCTAAGAAAATGGAAAAACTATCCAAAAAAATGGAACAATTTCTAAAAAATTATAATCAATGTCTAATCATGGTTTAAAAACTTTCCATGACAAAAGTATAAGATGCAACTAGCTAGTATGAATGCAAATTAAATAAACATTGAATGCATTCATGTTGGTTATATCTCATGTTTTTGTTGTGAAATTTTTTTCAAACACGCTTACACATTTATTAGAATGATTTTAGAATTTTTAGGATTTTTACGGATGTTTTCTTATTTTTACTATAGGTAAATCTAATGTCTTGAAGCTTCTACATATATTCATGAGCTCTAAATATTTACTTGGGTTTATAGTGTGTACAAACATGTCAATACAAATTTTCTTAGGATTTTTCAAGCTTATTGTTATTTTTCGTGGTTTAAAAACCTAGTTAGATGTTACTTGATGTTTAAAATTTGATAATAACAAAACTGTCGGTGTTTTCCCCACGGGAGGTCACACCAACGAGTAAATTTGTATGCGTGCTCCCTTTCCCAGATGGTGATGCAAGAAGACACGGAGATTTATCCTGGTTCGGGCAAGAGAAGGCCCTACGTCCAGCGGGGGGGGGGAGAGAGTTTGTATTATCTTGCACCTAAGTGCTTGTACAGGGGTGAATACAAGTGCCGTATGAAGTGTGGAGCTCTACTACGTGTGAGCGTGGTGTTGTCCATTCTATTCCTGAGTCCCTCCTTTTATAGTTCCAAGGAGAGACCCAGGGTACATGTGTAGGTGTCAGAATAGGAGTCGATAGCAGCATGGGGCGCTGACCTACTCGAGGCTTCCGTACTGGCATGGCCTCGAGCCGTCCCGTCTTAGTAGCCTGGTGATGATTACGCGTGCCCTTGCATTCTGCTCTGCGCGCCGTCCTGGATTGGTTTACTGGATGTACGTCCGTACGATCCGACGGCAAATCCGGCGGAGTGGTTGGGATGTAGTCAGTCGACGCCCAACTCGTCTCCTGGAAGGATCCCTGTCTGGTCGAGGGTCGGACGTCGTACGACGTCCTGATGTTGAAGCGCTGACCTTGGCCATCTCGAGGGGGTCTTGATTAGACACTCTATCTCCGTTTCCCGCGTCCTGACACACCCTGGGCCGTTTGGTGGGGAAGGCTGCAAAAAGATCGATGGGACAGATGCATGTTCCCTATCACGCCTCCCGTGACCCATGTGTTAGGTGGGGAGGCGCCAGGCGCATTTAATGCTCCGGCTCGCGTGCGCGCGTTAGGCGGCTGCGGCGTCCTTGCGCTCGACGCCTCCCAATTCGCGTGAGCCTGTTCCGTATTCGACGTTAGCCAGAGCTCGACGCCTGATTGATTCGCTCGACGCTGTTTCCGTCTTCGAGGCTACGGTCGTCGATGGCCGTGCGTGTGTGCGGTCGAATCGAGGGGCTAGTTTTACGTGCGGATGGTCTCGTTATATGTGTTGGTGAGGGTACCCCTTGTGGATACCCTCGACAGTAGCCCCCGAGTCTCCATTTGAGTGCTGGCGCTCGAGTGGAGACTTTTGTTTTTACAGTCGAGGTTCCGTGGGGGCGCGCGAGCGACCCCGCGGGGGTAGCCCCCGAGCCCTCGAGGGAGTATTTAACTCCTTCGAGGGTTATTTTGCCTAATTTGCAAAGACACTGTCGACACCAATGGTGGAAGGTTCTGATCGGCTTTGCCTTGCGAGGAGGTTTCGACGTACTCTCGATAGAGCGAGCGTCTTCCACTCCAGATCGAGTTCCTAGCGGGTAATCCAAGTGAGAACCTGTGCCCCTTTCGAGGGGGTCAGCTGTAGCCCGGAGGCGTTCTCATAAAGCTGGGTCGACGTGGTCGGGGATACCGGTCTCATTCGATAGAGTCCAGCGGCTCGATGCCTCCCGTCGGGGGATTCCTCTCGACTGTCTCGACCCTACCTTGGACATCGTCAGCGAGTTTTCGAGGCAGACCTCGATCTTCGACCGCTCGCTGGAGATCCCTGACTCTGGTGCTCGAGATCGGCTGTCGAACCCTTTCGGCGGGCCAGCCATCGACCTCTCGAGACTCTCGCGGGTACGCCCCTTGGCTTACAAGGGAAGGAAGTGGCCATGACGGTTCGCCTTTCTGCCCGTTGGGCGCGTCTTTTTAGGCGGGTGACGTTACTACACTGTATCGGCGTGGAATTCGGAACGCCCGGCCTGTGAAGGGGGAAAGACTGTTAGGTAGCGCATTAATGGGGGGACGTTACCTCATTTCCCGGATCTGTCCGTTGGCGGATTGCAGCCTACAAATACGTCGTGGCGCCATCGCCGTTCCTCTTCCTTCCGCCTTCTCACTTCCATTCTCTCGTTGCCTTTGCCTTCTCGCCGCCTTAGCTCTCTCGCTGTCTTACGCGCACACGCCTCCTCGTGCAGTAGCGGATCCACCGCCTCTCCGGCCAAGATGCCTGTAAGACTCATCGCCGCCGACGACTGGCGCCCGTCGTCGATGACGGAGCGCCGGTTGTTAGAGCTTGAGAAAGAGGGATTGCTGCGCCACCGTACCTCACTATCGTCGCCGGAGTGGATCGCGCCGCCGGCGAGTCACAGGGAGCCCTAGCCACCCGAGGGTTACGTGGTGTCGTTTGCCAAGTTCCACCGCCACGGCCTGGGTGCTCCCCCGAGTCGCTTCATGCGGGCCCTCTGCTTCCACTACGGGGTGGAGCTCCAGCACTTCTCCTCGAACGCCATCACCGTCGCGGCGGTCTTCGCCGCCGTGTGTGAGGGCTACTTGGGGATGATGCCGCACTGGGAGCTGTGGCTCCATCTCTACAGGGGTGAGCTCTTCAACGCCCCCACTGGGACCACCGGCGTGAGGAAACCTATGCGGGCGGGTTGCCTCAATCTCGTGCTGAAGACGGGGAAGTCGGAGAGGCCGCGCGAGTACATCCCGGTGGGACTGTCGACTAACCACGCCGGCTGGGACTCCCAATGGTTCTACCTGAGGAACGACGACGACCTGCTGCCCGCCTATACTGGGCGTTTGATCACGGAGCGACCGGAGAATTGGACGTACGGCGTCGTCCAAGTTCACCAATCTCGGCTCGACCCCCTCCTCGACGTCATGAAGAAGCTGCGTTCAGAGGGCTTGACCGCCGCCCTCGTTCTCTCGGCCGTTCATCACCGGAGAGTTCTCCCTTTGATGTCTCGGCCGTTGAGGATGGATGAGATGGGCCCCAGCGTTCCATCTCGGGACCTCGAGGCGTGCCGGATGTCCAACAAGGCTCCGGCGGATGACGAAGTCGCGGCCCGGGTCAGGGCCGCAATTGCCGGCGATTTTCAGCCGGAGCGTGTTAACGGCTTCCCCATGAGGCCAGATGCCGGCTCGATAGACCTGGTATGTTTTCTTCTTGCGCGCAACCTCGATCCTGGGTTTCTTTTCTTCCCCTCTCCTTTTCTTTTCTAAGTCTGCCTTCATTTTGACAGGGACGGATCGACGTCCGGTCCTCGAGGCCTCCGGTAAAGGAGGACGAGGCCGATCGTGACAAACGGCGCCAATCCGCCGAAAAGCTAAAGTCCGCCAAGGACTCTGCCAAGAAGGGGGAGAAGAAGAAGAACCTCGATCGTCAAGCGTTAGAGGCGCGTCGGGCCAAATCCAGGCAGAGGGGGAGCCTGAGGAAGAATCCCCCAACGATGATGATGACGACGACGACGACAGCGATGATTCCGAGAGGATGGCGTCACGTCTCGACCGGATCCTCGAGGGACCGTCTCGAGGCGACGTCGACGCCCCCCGGACGGAGATGTCAAGGGAGGTTCCGAGTGGATCTCATCGCCCCCGGGCCGACACACCTCCTGCGCCCAAGACGGGTCGAGACGCACCGCGCCCTCCCCCGGCGCCCAGAGAGAGCGGTCAGGCTAGGCCCCAGGCGAAGGGGCCACTGACTCGCGGTCGCGCCGCGGCCTCCGAGAAAGGAGAGTCCGGCCGCAGGAGCGCCAGTCCTGGTGCCCGTCAGGCGGGAACCGACGCGCCTAGGCCGGCGCCTGCCCTCGAGGGACCTGGAGACCTAACGCGGGGTGGCTCGAGGCCCGCTAGTCGGGGCGGCGGGAGGCGAGCTGTTCTCCCTGTGGGGTAAGCCCTTTTGATGTTGTGGCTTCCGTTTTCCTGTCCCTCTGCCGATCTTTTCTCATATACCGATCTTTTCTCAGGCTAAAGCGGACCCTCGAGCAGGCCCAGCCATCCATGGCAAAGAGGCTCAAAACGGGCGCCGCCTCCAAGGAACCAGGTTCGTAGTTTATTTCTGGGCCTTGCGATGTTCTTGTGTCGGTTATTATAACGTCTGACCTTTTTACCCTTTGTTTTGTAGGCTCCTCCAGATCCCAACCTCCAGCCGGCGTCGAGAGGGCTCCGTCTCGTCCCGCGCCTACTCCGTCTCCGCCGACTCGTGATGAGGCGCCCTAGACGCAAGCGTCAGAGGGAGCCCCCGAGCCCCCTCGATTGGGGGTCGAGGGGGAACCCATCACCATCAGCGATACGTCCGAGGGTAACGAAGCGTCTGGGGGCGCTCGCCCTATGGAAGAGGAAGCGTCGACCCCCGACGTCGCGGGATCGACTCCCTGGCCCGCCGGCCTCCGCAGCCTCGAGGAGCAGAAGAAGAAGAGGGAGGAGGATGAACAACGGGAGCGCGAGGCGGCGCGGCAGCCGCAGGAATCTGAGGCGCAGCAACAGCAACAGCAGCAGGAGGAACAGCAACAGCAGGAGCAGGGGGGCCAAGAGGAGGGGCTGCTCGAGCCCCCGCCCCAAGGTCCGGCCCAGCCAGTACCGCCGGAGCCGCAAGGGCCCGGCGAACAAGAAGAGGATTTGCCGGTGTACGGCCCCCCGACCCCAGCGTGGCTCCTCCCGGGGGCACCCGCCGCGATCCGGGCAGAGCCGGGGCGAGCGGATGGAGTGGTGGCGCTCGCTTGCATGATGCGCACTCCGACCGACCCCGAGTCCGAGATCAAGAGGACGATCTACGGCATGGACGGGATCGCCCCAGGGTTCCTCCGAGAGCATCGGGCGTGGGAGGACCGCTTCCCTTCTGAAGAGGATGAGGTCGGGACGTCGGGGACCAAGGACGGTACCTGGAAGACGGTGGATGACGACGGGCGGTTCCCGTGCCTTGTCGACCTGTTCCTGCGCCATGGGGGCTCCCTCGAGACCGTCGAGGATCTCATCCACGGCGTAAAGGCGCGGGCCGACCGGGAGATGGAGCACTGGTGCCCCGATCGCATCCGCATCCGGGCCTCCCACGACCCGTCTGAGCCTAACATCTTCCTCGACGATCGGAAGGAGGCAGAGAAGTGGGAACACGTCGAGGAGCTCCGCCTTTGGATGAAGCACGTGGTGGGGCTCCTCGCAGACGTCATCAACAACGGGCTCGGCCCGGCTTATTTCGTAAGTGCTTTTCGAACTTCAATCCTTGTGGTGCCTTTTGGTTTTCGTGTTCTAACCATTCGACCCTTGGTTCGCAGGACATGAAAGAGACCTCCCGCATCAAGTCCAGTTTCATACACGCCACGAGAGGCGGCTGGGAGCAGCTTCCCCTCCTCAAGGATCAACTCCTCGAGTCGCAGGAAAAGCTCCTTAAAGCTTATAAGGATCTCATAGCACTCGAGGAGGAGAAGAAGGCGAGGGAGGCTGCCTTGGCCGAGGCCCGAGAAGCCTCGAAGAAGGCGGAGGAGGAGACGATGCAGCTACGGGAGCGGGCTCTTACGGTCGAGGAGGCCGCGTCCAGAGCCCGGGAGGAGGCCCTATCCTACAAGAGCGTTATCGCGGATCTGGACAAGGATTAGGGCCTCCTTAAATCCGACCTGGACTCTCTCCGAGAGTCCTTCCGAAAGATGAAGGTGGAGCATGTGAACGGCGAGGTCGCCAGGGGCGCCGCGGAGGAAGCCAAGAAGAAGGCCCTCGAAGATCTCGAGGCGGAGCGGGCTCGATCCCGCAGTCTCTCTAACGACGTCGAGCGTCTGAAGGGAGAATTGCTGGAGAAGAGTGGGGCCATTGCTCAGGCTGGCAAGGCGATCGAGGATCTCCGCGTTGCCAACACCGAGCTGGCACGCTCCAACAAAGAGATCGAGGGGGCCAACACCAGGCTGGTCGGCGAGAACACGGCCCTCGAGGAGACCGTACGCGGTATGTTTCCTCTATCAGATTTCTTTTTCCGAGGTGTGCTTAGTTTTTCCTAAGGTCTCTTTGTATTGGCTTTTACAGGGCTCAAGGGCGAACTCTTGGCCGCCCAAGCCGAGGCTCGCAACGCCAAGGCTCAGCTCGAGGCGGAGGTTGCTTTGAACCGTCGAGTTCGGACGGCGATAAGTGATCTTTCGACCTCTTGGGAGGTCGAGCCTATGGATGAGTCGAGGGAGGACGCTCGAGGCGACGCCCTGGTCGACCAGCTGTGCTATATAGGCGCGACGCTGCGAGATCGGGTGTGGGATGCCCTCCACATCGGGGTGAAGCGGGCGATGGCGGTTGTCTGCTCGGGCTTCTCCTACGACATGGAGGTGGTGTCTCATGGCTTCGTCACCGACATCTCCAAGACCGACGCGGAGAACGAGGAGAGGCTCCACGCCTTGATCGACGACGCGGAGGCTCCTGGGGAAAGGTTGGCTAAGCTTTTTGAGCCTGAGGTGCTCCCTCCTGAGGTTAGCTCGGGTGGAGGCGAGGGCGGTGAGGATCGTGCCGCGGACTGAGGCCTGCGAGCCTGCTCAGGGCGCCTGGGGCCCCTTGTATGATATTTTGTTAATTCTGTTGTTAAGTGATACAATGTCTTTTTGTAATTGTTAAATGCTTATTTGTCTTTCCGCTCGAGGTCCTTTTATTTCTCTTTGTTCCTACGTTTGTACCCCCTGCTCAATCATTCGTCAGAAACAACCTCGATCACCTCAATGGTGAGGAAGTGAGTAGAGTTTCCATAGCCCGGGGGCGTAGGAGTTCTCCGGCTCGTTGTTCCTCGGCCTTTGAGGGGCTCGAGGCGCCTCTGCTACTCGAACCGCGCAAGGTTTACTAAATAAGAAAAGAAAGTTGAAAGTTTCTTGGCTTTGTCGACGTTTGGGGGGGGTCGTCCCCCTGGCAGCCCCCGAGGGGGTGTTGACTATGATGGGTCATGGTCGGCATCCCCTTTTAACGTCGAGACTATGACTTGTAACTATTTTTGGCACAAAAATAAGTCGCTCGAGGGAAAGACTTTATTTATTCATGCGTTCGTTTACAAAGTCTTGGTACAAAATGTAGGAACGTAAGTTTAGGACTTCTAGGGGTAGAATCGACGTAGGTGTTCGATGTTCCATGCGTTGGTGAAGATTGCCCCCTTTTCGTCCGCCAACTTGTACGTTCCCGGCTTAAGGACCTCGGCCACCACATACGGGCCTTCCCAAGGTGGAGTCAGCTTGTGGCGTCCTTGATTGCTTTGCCGGCGTCGTAGGACAAGGTCGCCTACGTTGAGGTCCCTCTTGCGCACGTGCTTGTTGTGGTAGCGTCGGAGTTTCTGCTGATATCTGGCAGAGTTGAGGAGGGCCATGTCTCGAGCCTCCTCGAGTTGGTCGACCGCGTTTTCTTGAGTTTCTTTGTTCGATTGCTCGTTGTAAGCCTTGAGTCGAGGTGACCCATACTCGAGGTCTGTGGGGAGGATAGCCTCAGAGCCGTAGACCATGAAGAACGGGGTGTATTTTGTGGCCCTGCTTGGCGTTGTCCTAAGGCTCCATAGGACTGAGGAAAGCTCCTCGACCCATTTCTTGCCGAATTTCTTCAATCAATTGTAGATCCTTGGCTTGAGTCCTTGCAAAATCATGCCGTTGGCACGCTCGACCTGGCCGTTAGTTCGAGGGTGGGCTACTGCAGACCAGTTCACACGGATATGATGCTGATCGCAGAAATCCAAGAACTTTCTGCCGGTGAACTGGGTGCCGTTGTCGGTGATGATGACATTGGGGATCCCAAACTGATGGATGATGTCGGTGAAGAAGAGGACGGCCTGCTCGGAGCGGATGTTGGTGATGGGTCGAGCCTCGATCCATTTGGAGAACTTGTCAATGGCCACCAACAAATGGGTGTATCCTCCTTTCGCCTTTTGTAGAGGTCCTACTAAATCGAGCCCCCATACCGCAAACGGCCAGGTGATGGGGATCATCTGAAGAGCGTGGGCGGGCAGATGCGTCTGCTTGGCGTAGAACTGGCACCCATGACACGAGCGTACGAGCTCGATGGCATCCACCACGGCCGTTGGCCAGTAGAAGCCTTGTCGAAAAGCGTTCCCTACAAGGGTCCGTGGAGTGGCGTGGTGGCCACAAGCCCCCGAGTGCAGGTCATCGAGGAGTTTTCGGCCTTCTTCTACGGTGATGCAACGTTGTAAGACCCCCGTCGGGCTCCGTCGATATAGCTCATTGTCTTCGCCATAGGTCACATATGACTTGGCCCGTCGAGCGATACGACGGGCCTCTGACCGATCTTCTGGCAACTCGCCGCGGATTAGGCAGTCGACGAATGGCGTGCGCCAGTCGAATGGTCGACCTGGCCGCCGTTCTACCTCCATGACTTCAGCTGCCATTAGGAGCGTGTCGACGATGTTGGTTTGCTGGGAAGGAGCAGCGTCGATGCCAGGCCCCGAGCCTAAGTCGACGGATGGCTCGTGGAGATCTCTTGAGAACGCGTCAGGTGGCACCGTGCCTCGAGTCGATGCGATCTTGGCGAGTTCGTCGGCTGCCTCGTTGTAGCGTCGGGCGACATGGACAAGCTCGAGACCGTGGAATTTGTCCTCGAGTCGACGGACTTCTTTGTAGTACGCTTCCATTTTCGGGTCGTGGCAGCTCGAGGTTTTCATTACTTGGTCAATGACGAGTTGGGAGTCACCTCGGACGTCGAGGCGTCGGACTCCTAACTCGATAGCGATCTTGAGACCATTGACGAGGGCCTCATATTCTGCGACATTGTTAGATGCGGCAAAATGAATCCTGATTACATACCTCATGTTTTCATGAGTGACCCGTCGAAATACATTGTCCACAGCTCCGCCTGGACCTGAGTCGGGGGAAGCTGGGAGTCCGTCCATTCCGCGACGAAGTCTACCAGGGCTTGCGATTTGATGGCCTTCCGAGGCGCGTAAGTGAGAGTCTCACTCATGAGCTCGACCGACCATTTTGCTATTCTTCCCGTGGCCTCTTTGCTCTGGATTATTTCGCCTAAAGGGAAAGACGAAACCACTGTGATGGGGTGACCGAGGAAGTAATGCTGCAGCTTGCGGCGGGCAAGGATTACGGCGTAGATCAGCTTCTGGATTTGGGGATAACGCGCCTTGGTCTCCGAAAGCACCTCGCTGACGAAATAGACTGGCCTTTGGACCGGCAGCGCATGACCCTCCTCTTGTCTTTCAACCACCACTGCCGCACTGACGACCTGAGTCGTCGATGCGACGTAGAGGAGTAGCGGCTCTGCAGGTTGAGGTGGAACCAGGACTGGTGCCGAGGTCAGCGTCTTCTTCAGTCCTTCAAGCGCTTCCTCGGCCTCGGGGGTCCAAGAAAAGCGCTCGGCCTTCTTCAGGAGTCGATACAATGGTAACGCCTTTTCTCCTAGTCTCGAGATGAAACGGCTCAGAGCTGCCAGGCATCCCGTGACTCTCTGCACACCCTTGATGTCTCGGATCGGCCCCATTCTCGTGATGGCCGAGACTTTCTCGGGGTTGGCCTCGATGCCGCGCTGTGAAACGATGTAGCCCAGGAGCATGCCTCGAGGCACACCGAAAACGCACTTCTCGGGATTGAGCTTGATCCGGTTGGCACGTAGATAGCTAAAAGCAATCTCGAGGTCCTGGATTAGGTCCCCTCGTCGCTTTGACTTGACGACAATGTCGTCGACGTAGGCCTCGACCGTTGACCCTATGTGTTCGCCAAATACATGGAGCATGCAACGTTGGTACGTGGCTCCCGCGTTTCAAAGCCCAAATGGCATGGTCACGTAGCAATACATCCCAAAAGGTGTGATGAAAGAGGTCGCGAGCTGGTCGGACTCCTTCATTTTTATTTGGTGGTAACCAGAATATGCATCGAGGAAAGAAAGGGTTTCACATCCCGCGGTAGAATCGACAATCTGATCAATACGTGGCAATGGAAAAGGAACTTTTGGACATGCTTTATTTAGACTAGTATAATCGACACACATCCTCATTTTCCCATTCTTTTTCTTAACTAATACAGGGTTTGCTAACCAGTCGGGATGATGAACCTCCTTGATGAATCCGGCCGTCAAAAGCTTGTGGACTTCCTCGCCAATGATCTTGCGCTTCTCCTCGTCGAATCGGCGCAACCGCTGCTTCACTGGCTTGGAACCGGCTCGAATCTCCAAGGAGTGCTCGGCGACTTCCCTCGGTATGCCTGGCATGTCCGAGGGACTCCATGCAAACATGTCGGCATTTGCACGGAGAAAGTCGACGAGCACAGCTTCCTATTTGGGGTCGAGGTCGGTGCTGATCGTCAGCACTTTGCCGTCGGAGTTGTTGGGGTCGAGCGGGATCTTCTTGGTTCCTTCCGCCGCCTCGAAGCTGCCCGCGTGGCGCTTAGGCTCTGGAGCCTCAGCGGCCAGGGCCTCGAGCTTCGCGACGAGCTCGGTGGAGTTCTCGACCGCCTCCCCGTACTCGACGCACTCGACGTCGCACTCGTACGCATGCTCGAAGGAGGAACTGACAGTGATGACGCCTTTGGGACCGGGCATCTTCAGCTTCAAGTAGGTGTAGTTGGGTATAGCCATGAACTTGGCGTAGCCCGGGCGCCCGATGATGGCGTGGTACGTGCCTCGGAACCCAACCACCTCGAAGGTGAGGGTCTCCTTCCTGAAGTTGGCCGCCGTGCCGAAGCAGACCGGCAAGTCAATTCGACCTACTGGCAGCGCCTTTTTTCCCGGCACGACGCCATGGAAACCACCGGCACTTGGTTGGAGCTTCCCTCTATCTATGCCGAGGAGGTCGAGGGTCTCGAGGTAGATGATGTTGAGGCTGCTGCCACCATCCATCAGCACTTTCGAGAGCCGCGTGTTGACGATGATGGGGTCGACGACGAGCGGGTAGACGCCCGGGGCGACTACCTTGTCGGGGTGGTACTCTCGGTCGAAAGTGATAGGAGTGCTTGACCAGCTAAGGTATTGGGGTACCGCCATTCTTGCCGCGAAGACCTCACGACGCTCCCTTTTGCGCTGCCTCGTGGTTAATTGAGTCGAGGGTCCGCCATAGATCATGTAGCAGTCGTGGACGGCGGGGAAACCGTCGTCATCTTTGTTGTCCTCCTTGCTGCCACCCTTCTCTTTCTTGGAGTCGTCACGCGCATCTTTTTTGAATCCCAGGCCGTCGAAATGCTTTCTCAGCATACGGCAGTCTTTGAGCTTGTGGTTGGCGCCTCCCTTATGGTAAGGGCACGGTTCCTCCAACATTTTGTCGAAGATGCCTCCATCCGGAGGGCCTCGAGGTTTCTTTCGATCCATGGCGGCGACAAGGTTGTCATCGGAATCCTCCTGGTGGAACTGCCGTACTTTCTGCTTCTTTTTATTTTTCTTAAGGCCTCGACTGGGGGTCCCGTCTTCATCGATGGGCTGCTTGCCTTTCCTTCCTTCAGAGCTGAAGAAGGCGCCGACTGCCTCCTCCCCTGCCGCGTAGTTGGCTACTACGTCCATCAGCTCGTCGACGGTCTGAGGTCGATTGCGACCTAATTCCCGCACCAAGTCTCGACTGGTGGTGCCCGAGACGAACGCCAAGATGACGTCGTGGTCAGGGATGTGCGGCAGCTCAGTGTGCTGCTTCGAGAAGCGTCGAGCATACTCCCGAAGAGTTTCTCCTGACTTCTGCTTGCATTTGCTGAGGTCCCACGAGTTCCCTGGCCGTATGTAGGTCCCACAAGACTCTGACTAGATCAACCCAGTTGTGGATCTGATCAGCGGGGAGTTCCTCGAGCCATCGACGCGCGGTGTCGGAGAGGAAAAGTGGGAGTTGCCTGATGATAGCTCGATCGTCTCCTCGAGCTCCCCCCAACTGACAGGCTAGCCTAAAATCGGCTAACCACAATTCTGGTTTGGTTTCGCCGTTGTACTTTGCGATGCTGGTCGGGGGTCGGAATGGATTGGGCAGGGGCGTGTTGCGGATCGCCCTGCTGAACACCCGTGGGTCCGGTGGCTCAGGGGCCACCCAGTCCTCGTCGCTGTCGTATCTCCCACCGCGATGCGCGCTGTAATCGCGCTCTTCCGCGTCTCCGTGCCGGCGGCGTCGATTTTCTTCGATGTCGTGCCGCGTGTCGTGTCGACGCTGATTGTCAACGGGGAGGATGAGAGCGGTCTTTCTGCCTCGAGGGGGAGGTTGTTGATGGACTGACACCTCCTTTTCATTTTGAGGTTGTTCGTCGCGTTTCTCTGTGGCAGCTCCTCGTCGTCGAGATGCCGAGCTTTCGGCTTGTTGGACTGCCGCCACCTGGAGCAATGTCTGTACCTTATCTCGAATGCGTCGGGCCTGGGAATTCGACGGCTCTGGCATGTTACGTAGCAGCATCGTTGCTGCCACTACATTCTGGCCTGCTCGAGGGAAACGGTTGACGGGTTGCTCTGGCTCCGCGTCGCCGACGATCTGACGATGTACCTCTCGAGCGCGTCTGCGGACACTTCCGCCCGGCGGGTAGGGCAGGTCTTGTTCGAGGGTTTGCTCGAGCAGGACGAGGCGCTCGCGGTCTTCGTCGAGCTTCATCTTGAGCTCCCGCAGCTGCGCGGTTCTGTCTTCCCGCGGAGGGGGGTCGACTTGTCCGTCGTTCCCAAGCGTCCTGGGGTCTTCTCGTGCCGCGGGGGCTCGCCCGCCCGCAGCGGCATCCTGTGTCTCATCGGTAGTTTCTACCGCTCCGTCGATGTGATAGCATTCCCTCGTAGGGTCGTAGCTATCAGTCTCGGAGTCGGAGTCCGGTTTGGCGGCGTAGAAACACGCACGTCCTTCCTCCAGCAATCGCTGCCTGAGGGAGGTGATCGTGTATCGTCTGGGGCCTAGACGACAGAGGCCTCGTACCCGGGAAAGGTTCGGCAGCTCGGACGCCGGCCGCCGCGCTTCAGAGCCACGTGGGAGGACCATTGGTCTTTCTACGTACGTCTGGGCGTTTGGGCATATCGCCCTGGCGAGCGATGTCGCGGCGTTGTCCAATCCGAACGGCAGTGCCGTTCTTGGAGTGAACAACCCGTGTGGAAGTAGCCTAGTAGCGGTGGGGGAGAGCGCGCGAGACGCGTCCCCTCCCGTCGTTGCGCGGTGCTGAGTCGTCGCGCTTGTTGCTCCGCCACACGGTGCTGCCGGCTTGTGGCCTACGTCCTGCCTCGCACGAGTTGTTGGTCGTGCTGAAGCAGAGGGGCCGCGGTGGTGCTGTGTGCGCCTCTTCTTAGGCGGGGAGGCGTGGTGGTGAGGGCGTCTCGGGGCCTTCAACCGTGCTGGCGTAACGCGGGCTCCTCCTGGTCCTTTGACTGAGAGCAAGATCATGTCGTAGCCGGAGCCCGTAGACATGAACTCGAGACTCCCAAACCAAATCACCGTGGAGCGCGGAAACGGCGAGGCAAGAGTGGCCATCCGGAAAGGAGTGGGAAATCGATGAAAAACACGCAGGACCCCTACCTGGCGCGCCAACTGTCGGTGTTTTCCCCACGGGGGGTCACACCAACGAGTAAATTTGTATGCGTGCTCCCTTTCCCAGATGGTGATGCAAGAAGACACGGAGATTTATCCTGGTTCGGGCAAGAGAAGGCCCTACGTCCAGCGGGGGGGGGGGAGAGAGTTTGTATTATCTTGCACCTAAGTGCTTGTACAGGGGTGAATACAAGTGTCGTATGAAGTGTGGAGCTCTACTACGTGTGAGCGTGGTGTTGTCCATTCTATTCCTGAGTCCCTCCTTTTATAGTTCCAAGGAGAGACCCAGGGTACATGTGTAGGTGTCAGAATAGGAGTCGATAGCAGCATGGGGCGCTGACCTACTCGAGGCTTCCGTACTGGCATGGCCTCGAGCCGTCCCGTCTTAGTAGCCTGGTGATGATTACGCGTGCCCTTGCATTCTGCTCTGCGCGCCGTCCTGGATTGGTTTACTGGATGTACGTCCGTACGATCCGACGGCAAATCCGGCGGAGTGGTTGGGATGTAGTCAGTCGACGCCCAACTCGTCTCCTGGAAGGATCCCTGTCTGGTCGAGGGTCGGACGTCGTACGACGTCCTGATGTTGAAGCGCTGACCTTGGCCATCTCGAGGGGGTCTTGATTAGACACTCTATCTCCGTTTCCCGCGTCCTGACACACCCTGGGCCGTTTGGTGGGGAAGGCTGCAAAAAGATCGATGGGACAGATGCCTGTTCCCTATCACGCCTCCCGTGACCCATGTGTTAGGTGGGGAGGCGCCAGGCGCATTTAATGCTCCGGCTCGCGTACGCGCGTTAGGCGGCTGCGGCGTCCTTGCGCTCGACGCCTCCCAATTCGCGTGAGCCTGTTCCGTACTCGACGTTAGCCAGAGCTCGACGCCTGATTGATTCGCTCGACGCTGTTTCCGTCTTCGAGGCTACGGTCGTCGATGGCCGTGCGTGTGTGCGTTCGAATCGAGGGGCTAGTTTTACGTGCGGATGGTCTCGTTATATGTGTTGGTGAGGGTACCCCTTGTGGATACCCTCGACAAAAACCACCATGGAAACCACTTTTAACCGAGGAGCAAGCTAATTTAATCAGTTTTAAGAGTTGAGAGGGGCAGTTTATATTACCTAGTAGTTTTAGAGTTTGAGGAGGATACCTAGTGTCGGCGTCTAGACTCGCGGTCTAGGCACTAACAAGTATAAGTCTGCGTGACTGACCAAGCTTGGATGGTGATGCAAGTGAGACACAGAGGGTTTATACTGGTTCGGGCCAAGAATGCCCTACGTCCAGTGTGGTTGTGGATTCTGTATAACCTTGCACCCAAAGGTGCTTGCAGTAGGGGGTACAAGCTGATTGCGAGAGAGGGCTAAGTCCCAGGTCTCGGCTTGATGTGGACAGAGTGCGGGCTGCTGCTCTGTGAAAGAGTGTTGTGTGCGTATGTGTTTCTATGAACCTCTCTTTAGTTGTGAACCCCGGCTCCCCTTTTATAGCCTCAAGGGAAGGCCAGGTATTTACATGAGTGGATGTCTTTTATTGAATGGTGAAACCACAGTCCCGACCCTGTTGAGGTTGGTCCATCTCGTCCTTGAGGGATGGTTGACGGCATGGCTGTTCCTGTAGAGGGTTACCGAGCCCTGTAGGGGTCGTGGGGGTCGGATCGCCAGCACTGCTGCACATCCCGTCAATAGTGGGAAAAGACCTCAAACAGTGGTGCTGATTTTACCTCTCCCATCCCCTTTTTACTGTGCGACAGTATGCTACAGCAAAAGAGGTATGGATGTACAGTGACAGAGGTAAGGCCACAGTGACCGGGGTGGTTGGAACAGTTATCGCCTTGCACTGCGGCGGTATGGAAGCCGTCGCGTCTGTCATGTCGTGGGTACGGGCGCCGGGCGGTGGAAGTCTTGCTGCCCAGGCGGAGTGGGGTCTGGTGCCCGAGCCTGGACGGGGTCGGGCGAGCCGGGAACTGCGTCCGAGGCCCTAGGGGGTCGGGCGAGTCGGAACTTACGTCCGAGGCCCTGAGGGGTCGGGCGAGTCGGAACTTACGTTCGAGGCCCTGAGGGGTCGGGCAAGTCGGAACTTGCGTCCGAGGCCCTGAGGGGTCGGGCGAGTCGGAACTTACGTCCGAGGCCCTGAGGGGTCGGGCGAGTCGGAACTTGCGTCCGAGGCCCTGAGGGGTCGGGCGAGTCGGAACTTGCGTCCGAGGCCCTGATGATTGTGGTTAGTACGTTCCTTTGCGTTTTTTATTGCTCTGATTTGGGTATCCCTTATTATGGTACCCAACAGTAGCCCCCAAGCCTCTGAAGGGGTGAGGTCACCTCTTTAGAGGATCTCTTCCCACGAACTGTAGTCGACTCGGAGCCTTTTACTTTTTTCCGGGGGGTGCGCGCGAGCGCACCCGCCGGGTGTAGCCCCCGAGCCTTTTGGAGGAATGATGTTATTCCTTCAAAGGCTTTCACCCCTTGACATCTTTAGTCTGGAGTGTTTTAAGGAAAAGGTTGCGTGTTCTTTACACGTAGTGCCTGTTCCTGTGGTGCGAGGAAGCCCCCGAGCCCTTTCCCCACAAGGGTCGATCAGGTTCTTTCTCATCTTGTAATTTTGTCCCTCATTCTTCCTTTCGCTCGGAGGAGGGGTGGGTCGTGCCGTACTACCCTCGGTGGGCGAGTGACGACACTTCCCGAGAGCTACAGGCGGGTAGATCCGAGTGGATGTCCGAGTCCCGTTCGATCGGGGTCGGCTAGTGGCCTTATGGGCACATCTCAAAAAGTACCTGAGGGCAGTCACGGTGGATGTCGGAACCGTTCGTTAGGTCCCGAGGGCTCGATGCCTCCCTCGATGGGATCCCACTCTCGCGACACCCGCATGGGTCTCGGATATGACTTGCAAAGATGCGCCGACTCCGTGTAGGGTTCGGACCTTGGCCTCTATTGTGCTCATCTCCAGTCATCCCTCACTCTGTTATCCTGAGGCGACTGTTCGAACCTGTGTCGCAGGTCAGTCTCGCAACCTCTGGAACGTAGGTGGCCATGGCCTGGGGATTTTGGGCCTTGAAAGGCTTTCTTTAGACTCGTTCTTTCGCGTCGGGGTCGGGCGAGACGGAATCTGACGCCCGACTGAGACCTCCATGCGACGCTTGGTCAGCGGGGGGTCGGGCGCCGCGTCCCTTGGAAGGAACCGCCCTGACATAACTTTTCAGGGCGCTCCTTTTGAGGCGCGGTGCATGGGGACTCGAAACGGCTGTGTCGTCTCGCCCCGGTTTGGACGGGACGTTTCGCCTGCGAATTTAATGCGCGCGTGCGGTGGGCGCGGGAATCGTAGGGAGTTGGCGCTTCGAGTTTTTCACCTGAGTGGGCGACGGTTGCTCTCTCTTCCGCTTGGCCTTGCGTGGTCGTGGCTCGCCCCCTCCTATAAAAGCGGCTCCTGGGGGCTTGATTTCTCTCTTCTCGTTCCTGCGCCACAAAGCCTTTGCCTCCTGCCCCTTCTTCTGCCTCCATCTCCTCTACTTCCGCCGTGCGGACACACCTCTTCCTCCCAAAGCCATGGCCGGCGTTGAGGCGTGGCCGCCCAGCAATGTAACCAAGTCCGCGCGGGAGGCGCGCGTGAGGGCCGGGATTCTCCGCCCTCTCAAGGACGTCGGTTTCCCGGAATGGATCGTTCCCTCGGCGAACGACAGGGAGCCAAACCCGCCTCCAGGCTATGTGGTGTGCTTCCTATCGTTCTTAGACCGGGGGTTCGGGGTTCCGGCCGGCCGTCTGATCAGGGCCATCCTCCACTACTACGAGGTGGAGTTACACAATCTGAACCCAAACTCGGTGATGCAGGCCGCCGTCTTTACCACGGTCTGTGAGGGATTCCTGGGGGTTCCAGTCATCTGGAATCTCTGGCTTCACCTCTTCAAGGCGGAGATGGCGGCCCGTTACGTGGGAAAGGAGAAGTTCCCCCTGCGGGACGGTGGCTGCACGCTGCAGCTCCGGCAGCAGCGGGCCGGGCTGTACATCTGGAGTTCGATGCCCTCGTCGAACCGGGGGTGGCAGAGCGGATGGTTCTACCTACGGAACGACGGCGGCCTGCTGCCGAAGTACACCGGGAAAATGGTGACGGAGGTTCCCATGAAGTGGGCGTGGGGTGCTCCGGCCGAGGAGCAGAAGAAGCTCGGCCCGCTTCTCGCGGGGCTTCAGAAGCTGCGAGATGCCGAAGTCACCGCGGCCACGGTGGCAACTGCCTTCCACAAGAGGACTTTGCTTCCGCTGGCGCAGCGGCAAGTGCCCATGTTCGAGATGACCCGGGGGGTCCCCTGGGCAGGGACGAGGATGTTGGCCGAGCCGATATCGGCCTCGGACAACGCCGCCCGGGTCGAGAGGACGACTTCCTCGGAGATGAAGAACTCCCGAGTGGTTCCGATGCGCCCTGAAAAGGGCTACATTTCCCTGGTAAGAAGGAGTCCTTTATTTTGATTTCTTGCCCTCGTTCTTTCTTTCGCCTGATTCCCTGTTGATCCGTTTGCTCAGGGGATCGGGGCCGTCAAGGACTCCCCACCCCCTGTCCCGGAGGACAAAGAGATCCGGGCCAAGAATCGGGCCCGGAACGAGGAGCAAAAGAAGGTCAAGGAAGGCAAGAAAGCCAAGGCGGCGCGAAGGGCGGAGAGGCGGGAGATCGCCTCCAAGAACCGCCGTGAGGCCGAGAAGGCGGGGGTCGCCCCGCCTCCGTCTCCTGAGACTTCAGTCTCAGAGATAGAGGGTGGGGGCGGCAACGTCGACTGGCTCGACGAGCCGATGGAGGAGGACGACGTTATCCCCCCGGCCGGCGGGGGAACCGAAGTCCCGGAGGGGTCGAAGGCCTGAGGGCGGTCGGAGGCCCGAGGGGGGTCGGAGGCCCCCCAGGAGACCCAGGCGTCGAGGGGCGGGCAGCCCGTCCCCCACATCGTTGTGGTTGACGAGGATAGCGCCCCCCGTGAAGATCCAGCCCCCGTGAGCCTCCAAGAGGGGGAGAAAGCGTCGGAGGCTGAGCCCGAGGAGGCCCCTCAATTGGTAGCGCCGGAGGGTCCGGCCGAGCCTACCCCAGCGTCTGGGACGGGAGCTGGCGCCCCCGTGGAGGCGTCGCAGGTCGAGGCCATCATGGTCCCCCCTGTGGCGTCGGCCGGTGAGGCGGGTGTCCGACCGTCGGCCCCTGGCGCCGCAGGAGACCCCCAAGGAGCCCTGGGCTCCCATAAGAAGTTTGTTCCCCGGGCGAGGTAAAGATAGGATTCCTGATCCTTCTGCCGATTTTTTGTTTTTCTCTTTCTTCTAACTTGGTGTTGTTTGCCCAGCCGTAAGCAAAAGGCGCCTTCGGTGGCGCTGGCCCCCCTAAAAGCTGTGAAGAGGGGGGCTCAGTCAACTCCCGGGTCGGCTAGGCCCGCGTCTCCGCCGCCTCCAGGCTACGAGGAGGTAGGGCGCCACCCGGGGCAAGACACGGGGGCGCCGAAGCCCCAAGGACCGGAGGACGCTGACCTCGGAAGCGCGGCCCGTCCTGCATGCGCTGAGGAGGGGCGAGCCATCGTGGTGTCCAGCGCGGCGCCCGAGGCCCCCGCGGCGGGGAGGGAGGAGGAAGCCGGATGGGGCAAGAGCCCCGTAATCTAGCCCAACCTCGGCGATGCTGAGGGGGGAGCCAGATTTGTCCTGGACGACCCGTCAGAGAGTTACCTCTGGCAGGGTCTGGATGCGTGTGGGCGCGCCGGTGTCGAGGCCCTCAACCGAGCTACCCAGCTCATGGGTCGTGACATGTTTAATTTGGCTCAGGTAAGATTTTTATCCGTGTTATAAAGTAGTTTTGTACTTACCTTTGCGGTACTAACCCCCTGTGTGACCTCTGATCTTGCAGGCGCTCAAGGCCACCTCCCAGGAGAAATCGGTATTTCTCCGTCGGGAGAAGGATGCTTGGGCGTCCTTTGAGAAGGAGAGGGCTGCCAGAGAGGCGGCCGAGGGGGAGCTCGCGAAGGAGTGCGAGATTTCTGCCGAGCTTCGGCAGAAGTGCTCGGTACTGGCCAGCGAGGCTCGGGAGCCCCGGGACAAGGTCGCCCCCCTGGAGGAGAAGATTGGGGTCCTCGCCCAGGAAACCGAGGCGCACAAGGCGGCGGCTGAGGGGTACAGGGGTGAGGTCGCTCAGCTTGAAGCTTTGCTCACCGAGAAAGACCTTGCCTTGAACCAAGCTCAGACCGACCTGGCCGGGGCTCTGAGCGAGGTGGCCCGCTGGCATAAGAGCTCGGCGGAGCACGAGAAGCGTGCCGAGAAAGACCGTTCGGTTCTTGAAGCTGTGGTCACCTCGGCGTGCGAGGGGCTCGGGGTATCGGCGTCGGGGTCGTCGCTGCGGAGTCGGGTCGAAGCCCTTTACTCCCGGGCCGGGGAGAGGATGAGGGAGGCACTCCACGCCGGGGTGAAGAAGGCCCTGGCGGTGGTGAGCTCTCACTATGCCGGCATTGATTTGCCGGCAGTCTGTGAGGGCTACGTTCTCCCGGACGACGAGGCTGAGGCCCAGGAGGAGGTGCAGAGGCTTGAAGACGCCGTGGCTGCCCCCGGAGATGCCTTGGCCACCTTCTTTGACGACGAGGTGGAGCTTCCGCCCCTTGGGGCTCGAGAACCTGAGTAGACAGGGCAGCAGGACCCTTAGGTTTCTTTTCTTTTTGTGGGTGTTAAGGCCGGTGGGCCCTGTAATATATATATATATATACAATGTTAATGTAGATATTTGTATGAATGCTCTTATTGAGCTTTTTCCCTAACTGTTTTATTTTCTTTCTCTTTATGCCGATCCGACCTCGGCAGCGCGAGGTCGGGTGAGCTACTTAGAGTTTTGCGCTAGCCAGATTCCCCGAGCCTAAGTGCTTTTCCTTTTTCCTTAGTAACTCTTGGAAGCCCGAATTCGTTCCCGAATCTAAGGTGAGTTGAGGCGGTCTTTGCTCGTGAGCGCAGATCCTTCCTCGGGCTCATGCCTTAAGATTTAGGGGACGGATTTTCGGTTTCTTGAGTCTTTTTAGGAGGGAGGAGGAAGACCTTGGGTCGGGGTTCTTTCAACTTGCGCGAAAAAAGAAAAAGATTCGGAGTCGACATAGGGGGTTCCCCCCATGGGGGTTCCCCCCATGTAGCCCCCGAGGGAGGTTCGGACTCTGCTTGGCAGGTCCGAGGCTCTCTGATAACTTAAACTTTGATTTATTCCATGAAGGTAATGAACAAAGAAATTTTTACAAAGTTCTAAGGGAAAAAACGACGTAGCTGTTCTATGTTCCATGCGTTTTTGAAGACCTCCCCTGCTTCATTGGCGAGCTTGTAGGTCCCGGGTCGGAGGACTTCGACGATGACGAAGGGTCCTTCCCAGGGGGGTGTGAACTTGTGACGACCCTTGTTGCTCTGTCTGAGCCTTAGCACCAAGTCGCCGACTTGAAAGGCTCGGCCTCGGATCCACTGCGCATGGTATCGGCGGAGGGCCTGTTGGTACTTGGCGGAGTGCAGGAGGGCTACGTCCCTGGCTTCGTCGAGCTGGTCCAGCGCGTCTTCTTGGAACGTCTTGCCGCTATTTTCATCGTAGGCTTGTACCCTTGGAGACCCGTACTCCAGATCAGTGGGGAGGATGGCTTCCGTCCCATAGACCATGAAGAACGGGGTGAAGCCCGTGGCTCGGCTTCGGGAGGTTCTCAGACTCCAGACGACGGCCGGTAGCTGTTTGAGCCACCTTTTCCCAAACTTGTTCAGGCGGTTGAAGATCCTGGGCTTCAGGCCCTGGAGGATCATACCATTGGCGCCCTCCACTTGACCATTGGTCTTGGGGTGAGCCACTGCCGCCCAGTCCACACGTATGTGGTGTCTGTCGCAGAACTACAGGAACTTTCGCCCGGTGAACTGTGTGCCGTTGTCGGTGATTATGGAGTTCGGCACTCCAAATCGATGGATGATATCCGTGAAGAATAATACCGCCTGTTCGGCCTTGATCCTTGTGATGGGTCGGACCTCGATCCACTTGGAGAACTTGTCGATTGCGACAAGCACGTGGGTGAAGCCTCCGGGCGCTTTCTGCAGAGGCCCGACCAGGTCGAGGCCCCAGACAGCGAAAGGCCAGGTGATGGGGATCGTCTGCAAGGCCTGGGCGGGCTGATGTATCTGCCGAGCGTAAAACTGGCATCCCTCACAGGTCCTTACGATCTCTGTGGCGTCGGCCACAGCGGTTGGCCAGTAGAAACCCTGCCGGAAGGCATTTCCTACCAACGTCCGAGGTGCGGCGTGATGGCCACAAGCCCCCGAGTGTATGTCCTGCAGGAGCTTGACTCCCTCCTGACGTGGAATGCAACGCATGAGGATGCCCGAGGGGCTGCGCTTGTACATTTCTGCGTCGAGGAGGACGAAGGTCTTGGCACGACGGGCCACGCGCCTTGCCTCAGCCTGGTCCAGGGGCAAAGTGCCATCGACCAGGCGTTGAAGCAAAGGGTAGCGCCAGTCAGGCGAGTCGTCAGATGCAGGTGGCTCTGGCTCGATGTCCATGGCCTCCCGTTCTCGAGCGACAGCGTCTTCGCGGTCGGCATTCTGTTCACTTGGGGGTTTGTCTGACCCCCCGTCGTCCTTGTAGTCGACGGATGGTTTGTAGAGGTCGCTGACGAAAACATCCGAGGGGACCGTGGCCCACTCGGATGCCATCTTGGCGAGTGCGTCGGCGGCCTCATTATACTTCCTTAACACGTGGTTAAGTTCGAGGCCGTCGAACTTCTCTTCCAGGCGTCGAACCGCTTTGCAGTACGCGTTCATCTTGGGGTCATGGCAGCCAGACTCTTTCATGACTTGATCGATGACGAGTCTGGAATCGCCTCGGACGTCGAGCCGCTTGACCCCTAGTTCGATCGCGACGTGAAGACCGTTAAGAAGGGCCTCATACTCTGCTGCATTGTTCGAAGCAGGGAAATGTAGCCAGATTGCGTATCGCATCCTTACCCCGAGGGGTGAGATGAAAACAAGGCCCGCGTCGGCCCCAGTTTTCATCAGAGACCCGTCGAAGTACATGGTCCAGCATTCGTGCTGGATTTGTGGTGGTGGGAGCTGAGTCCCAGTCCACTCCGCCACAAAGTCTGCCAGGACCTGGGACTTTATGGCTTTGCGAGGCTCATTGGTGATCCCATCACCCATGAGCTCTATGGCCCATTTGGCAATCCTTCCATTGGCCTCTCGGTTCTGAATCACTTCTCCCAAAGGGAAAGATGAGACCACTGAGACCGGGTGAGATTCAAAGTAATGTCGGAGTTTGCGCCGGGCCAACACTACAGCGTAGAGTAATTTTTGGATCTGGGGGTATCGAGTCTTTGTGTCGGAGAGTACTTCACTGATGAAGTATACCAGCCTTTGGACCGGCAGGGCGTGCCCTTCTTCCTTCCTCTCGACCACGATAGCCACGCTGGCCACCTGGTCGGTGGATGCGATGTAGAGAAGAAGTGGTTCCCCCTCGGCGGGGGGCACCAGGATGGGAGGGTTGGTGAGCAGAGCCTTGAGCTTGTCAAGGGCTTCCTAGGCCTCGGGGGTCCAGGAAAAGTGCTCAGATTTCCTAAGTAACCTATACAGAGGCAGACCTTTTTCCCCGAGGTGAGAAATGAAACGGCTTAGGGAAGCTAGACATCCCATTACCCTCTGTACTCCCTTTAGGTTACGAATGGGGCCCATATTTGCGATGGCTGAGACCTTTTCTGGGTTGGCCTCGATCCCTCGCTCAGACACAATAAACCCAAGGAGCATGCCTCGGGGGACACCGAAAACGCACTTTTCGGGGTTGAGTCTGATCCCTTTCGCCCTGAGGCATCGGAATGTTTCTTCCAGGTCGGCGACCAGGCCGCTCGCTTTCCTGGACTTGACGACGATGTCGTCTACGTAAGCCTCTACCGTTTTTCCTATAAGGTTCCCAAAAACCTAGAGCATACATCATTGATATGTAGCCCCCGCGTTTTTGAGGCCAAAAGGCATGGTTACGTAACAATACATTCCGAAAGGGGTGATGAACGAAGTCGCGAGCTGGTCGGACTCTTTCATCTTGATTTGGTGGTAGCCGGAATAAGCATCAAGAAAGGACAAAATTTCACATCCCGCGGTAGAGTCAACTATCTGATCAATACGAGGTAACGGAAAGGGATTCTTTGGACATGCTTTATTTAAACCAGTGTAGTCTACACACATCCTCCACTTCCCATTTTTCTTTTTAACTAGCACGGGGTTGGCTAACCACTCGGGATGGAATACCTCCTTGATGAATCCGGCCGCCAGCAGCTTGTGGATCTCCTCCCCGATGGCCCGGCGCTTCTCCTCGTCGAATCGGCGCAGGCGTTGCTTCACGGGTTTGGAGCCAGCTCGGATGTCCAAGGAGTGCTCGGCGACTTCCCTCGGTATTCCAGGCATGTCCGAGGGACTCCACGCAAATATATCGGCGTCTGCGCGGAGAAAGTCGACGAGCACCACTTCCTATTTGGGGTCGAGGCTGGAGCTAATCCTCAACGCCTTGCCTTCAGAGGTCCCGGGGTCGAGGAAAACCAGCTTGGTCTCCTCTGCCGACTCGAAGCTCCCGGCATGACGCTTGAGGTCGGGGACGTCCTGGTCGCAGTCGCCGAGGCCGGTAAGGATGGCCAGAGACTCTGCCAGAGCCTCGGCCTGCTCGACGCACTCGACGTCGCACTGGTAGGCGTGCTGGCTGGTCGTGCTGACGGTGATGGTGCCCTTCGGCCCTGGCATCTTGAGCTTGAGGTAGGTGTAGTTAGGGACGGCCATGAACTTGGCGTAGTACGGTCGTCCTAGGATGGCGTGGTAGGTCCCTGGGAACCCAACCACGTCGAAAGTGAGGACCTCTCGTCTGAAGTTGTCGGGGGTCCCGAAGCAGACGGGCAGATCGATCTGTCCGAGGGGGTGGGCACGATGTCCCGGCACCACTCCATGGAATGGCGCAGTGTCGTTCCTCAGCCGGGACTTGCTGATCCCCATGAGGGCCAGAGTCTCGGCGTAGAGTATGTTGAGGCCACTGCCTCCATCCATCAGCACCTTAGTGAGACGGGTCTCGGCGATGATGGGGTCGACGATCAACGGGTAGCTCCCGGGATTGGGAATCCGATCCGGGTGATCTTGTCGGTCGAACGTGATTGCGCTCTCGGACCATTTAAGGTACGAGGGCGCCGCTGCGCTGACTGCGCAAACTTCTCAGAGTTCGCGCTTCATTTGTCTCGCAGTGAGGCGAGCCGCGCGTCCCCCAAAGATCAGAAGGCAGTTCTTGATCTTGGGGAAAACCTCCCCCTCGGGGCCGTCGTCCTTGGGAGGCTCTTCGGCACTCTCCTTGGTGATGATGTCGGTGTAGTACCGACGGAGGACGGTGCACTCCTCGAGGGTATGTTTGGTTGGCCCCCTATGATAGGGGCACGGCTTCTTCAACATTTCGTCGAAGAGGCCGGGGCCAGCAGGAGCCCTCTTGGGGTTCTTGCGATCAGCCGCGGCGACTAGGTGGTCGTCCGACTGACCCTGCTTCCCCTTGCGACCCTTCTTCTTATTCTTGGGGTCGCGTGATCCTGAGGCTTCGGTGGCCTCGGCCTTCTGTTTCTCCTTGGCTGCGCCGTCGGAGAAAATGGCGCCGACTGCCTCTTCGCCTGAGGCGAAGTTGGTGGCGATGTCGAGCAGCTGGCTGGTGCTCGTGGGGGTCTTACGTCCGAGCTCATGTACCAACTCCTTGCAGGTGGTACCGGAAATGAAGGCTCCGATCACGTCGGAGTCCGTGATGTTGGGGAGCTCGGTGCACTGTTTGGAGAATCGCCTGATGAAGTCACGGAGGGATTCATCAGGCTTCTGCCGGCAGCTCCTGAGGTCCCAGGAGTTCCCAGGGCGCACGTATGTGCCCTGGAAGTTCCCGACAAAGATCCCGACTAGGTCAGCCCAGTCGTGGATCATGCGCTCAGGGAGGTGCTCGAGCCATTCCCTGGCTGTATCGGCCAGGTGGAGTGGGAGGTTACGGATGATGAGCAGGTCGTCATCCGCGCCGCCCAGCTGGCATGCTAGGCGGTAATCCGCTAGCCAGAGCTCAGGGTTCGTTTCCCCTGAGTACTTGGTGAGGTTGGCGGGCTGTCGGAATCGCGCCGGGAACTTGGCCCTGCGTATGGCCTCGCTGAAGACGCGGGGACCCGGAGGCTCTGGTGACGTGCTGCGATCGTGATCGGGGTCGTACCTCCCACCTCGGCGGGGTCGGTAACGTCGGGACTCGGCTTCGTCCCTGTCGCGTCGTCTGGCCTCGAGGGTGGCTCGCACGTCCGCGCCTGCTCCGACGCGATCGTGTACCGACGGGGCCTTGTCGCCCCTTTGGGGGTCAGGGGGCGGCGGACCCTGTACTGTTGGTGCCTTGTTCGGAGGGGGTCGGTCTCCACGACGTCTTGTGCTATGGGATTGTGAGGCAGAACTTTCCGCGTTCTGCACCACAGCCTGCTCCAGGAGGCCACGTAACCCCTGGCGCACTCTTCTTCCCTCAGGGGTCGACGGCTCGGGCATCGCCCTGAGGAGGAGCGCAGCGGCCATCACGTTCTGGCTGGCCGTGCTGAAGACTGGGGCGTCTCCCCCTTGGTCCTCGACAATGCGACGGTTGACATCACGGGCGCGACGCCTGGCTTCACCCCCGTCTCCGCGGCCTGTCGGCTCTCGGACCAGAGTCTCGCGGAGTTGGCGGAGGCGTGTGCGTTCTTCTTCGAGCCTGGCCTCCAGCTCATCGAGTTGTGCGAGGTCAGGGCGATGTCCTCCAACGGGGGCCGACGCTACCCCTCGTGCTCCGGGATCGGTCCCGGGGGTTGGGTTGGGAGGTGGTGTTGCATTCTCCTGCCTAGAGGGCCCTGCGTCCCCCTGGGCGTTATGCGGCGTGCCTCCGACTTCCAAGTTGAAGCACTCTCGCGATGGGTCGTAGCTTCCATCGTCGGAGTCGGAGTAGCCAAAACAGTAGTTGCTGGCTTCCAGGAAACGCATGAAAGTCTCCGGGTCGCCACACCCGGAGAAATCAGCTCCAGCCCTCTCGTCGTCGACCGAGGTGAGGTCCTCTAGGTATGATGAGACGGGCGGTGTGGAGACGAGGTCCAGTGTAGACCTCAAATGGTGCCCTAGAAGTTCCGCGTACGCACTTAATGAAGTGCTCACGGAAGAGGCGTAGGTGGTGGCAGCATTCCTGAGCCCAAAAGGTAACTCAGGAGGTGCCGCTGCTGCTCCTTCATCCGTAGGTGGAGGAGGACGGGATGTTGAGGCCCCTTTGTCCCCCTTGTGGGGGACGGGCGCGGGCCGTGCCTTCCCCTTTGGACGGGGTGGAACGGGAGGCCGCGATGATCCTCTGTTGGTCCTGGGACCGGGGCTTGACGCCCCGCGAGCCCTTCCTCTAGCGACTGTCGGGCCAGAGGAGCGGGCGACCTGGTGAGGAATATGCGGGGGGAGGACCGGACGGATCCTGGCCTCAGTGGCGGGGTCGGAGATCCTAGATCTCTGACGCCCCCTCCGTGAGCCCCCCGCATGGTGTCCCGAACGTCTCCCTCGCACTGACTGTGGTGGGATCGGCTCTGGGCTAGGCTCGACGTCGTCACGTGGCGGGAGGAGGATCATGTCGTAGCCGGAACCGAGGGACATGAACTCCAAACTCCCAAACATCATGATGGTGCCGCGACGGAGCGGGCGAAATCCGTCTGCCATCCAAGCCTTCCCAGTAGGGACTGGCAAGCGTCACGCAGAAGGCCCCTACCTGGCGCGCCAACTGTCGGCGTCTAGACTCGCGGTCTAGGCACTAACAAGTATAAGTCTGCGTGACTGACCAAGCTTGGATGGTGATGCAAGTGAGACACAGAGGGTTTATACTGGTTCGGGCCAAGAATGCCCTACGTCCAGTGTGGTTGTGGATTCTGTATAACCTTGCACCCAAAGGTGCTTGCAGTAGGGGGTACAAGCTGATTGCGAGAGAGGGCTAAGTCCCAGGTCTCGGCTTGGTGTGGACAGAGTGCGGGTTGCTACTCTGTGAAAGAGTGTTGTGTGCGTGTGTGTTTCTCTGAACCTCTCTTTAGTTGTGAACCCCGGCTCCCCTTTTATAGCCTCAAGGGAAGGCCAGGTATTTACATGAGTGGATGTCTTTTATTGAATGGTGAAACCACAGTCCCGACCCTGTTGAGGTTGGTCCATCTCGTCCTTGAGGGATGGTTGACGGCATGGCTGTTCCTGTAGAGGGTTACCGAGCCCTGTAGGGGTCGTGGGGGTCGGATCGCCAGCACTGCTGCACATCCCGTCAATAGTGGGAAAAGACCTCAAACAGTGGTGCTGATTTTACCTCTCCCATCCCCTTTTTACTGTGCGACAGTATGCTACAGCAAAAGAGGTATGGATGTACAGTGACAGAGGTAAGGCCACAGTGACCGGGGTGGTTGGAACAGTTATCGCCTTGCACTGCGGCGGTATGGAAGCCGTCGCGTCTGTCATGTCGTGGGTACGGGCGCCGGGCGGTGGAAGTCTTGCTGCGCAGGCGGAGTGGGGTCCGGCGCCCGAGCCTGGACGGGGTCGGGCGAGCCGGGAACTGCGTCCGAGGCCCTGGGGGTCGGGCGAGTCGGAACTTACGTCCGAGGCCCTGAGGGGTCGGGCGAGTCGGAACTTACGTCCGAGGCCCTGAGGGGTCGGACGAGTCGGAACTTGCGTCCGAGGCCCTGAGGGGTCGGGCGAGTCGGAACTTACGTCCGAGGCCCTGAGGGGTCGGGCGAGTCGGAACTTGCGTCCGAGGCCCTGAGGGGTCGGGCGAGTCGGAACTTGCGTCCGAGGCCCTGATGATTGTGGTTAGTACGTTCCTTTGCGTTTTTTATTGCTCTGATTTGGGTATCCCTTATTATGGTACCCAACACCTAGACTACAACAATAATTTAGAAAGGCAAAAGAACCTTTTCCAACTAAAATTTATATTATCAACTTGTGCGTACCTATATTTGTACTCCTAAAAATACAAAATTAGATCCTAAACACAGTTTATTCTCACTTTTGTTTCATGTGTGTCAAAGCATGCCACTAGCCAGCGTGGCCTTTGCACCGTGGATTCTACAGGGAAAGGCAAGGATAGTGCATGAAAAAGGATTCCATTTCCAGTTCCCACTAGAACATCAGTATTGTGCTCCAACTCATAGTTATTTACTTCTTCCTCTCTTTGCATTTTGTTTTAGCATTGCACTGTCCACATCAAACCGGCTCCTTACCTCCATTGGACACATTTCACTCCTTCTCTGCACTAGTATCACTCGAAACCTCCTCCTTGATTATTTCAGCTCCTCAAAAATGACTTTGAGCTTGTACAACACTTCCACCTAACCCTCTTACCAATATCAGGATGTGGAAACACCTCTAGCATGCTACCAATCAAACCAAGTCACAAAATGCGTCACAAAAGATGACAACCTAAAATTTCAACAAAGATGTACCTTGCTTTTTCCTTGTTTGCCATCGATTGTCTAGTTCCACGACCATCCACCATCTACACTCCATGCTCTAGACTCCCCTTGGGCCTACTAGCCAATGCAGATGAGCTAAGAGGCCTACCTACGCTTGACACAAAGAAAGAGCAACGGTGACGGGCGGTGAAAGTGCTAGTGGCGGCGGTTGTTTAGGTGATGCTAGGGCGATAAGGGAGAGGGAAACCAAGCGTAAGTAGTTTTAGAGGCGTAGAGATTTAAAGACACTATTGGTCAAGGGTTTATGATTTCAGAGACTCATGTGCAAAATTGTACCAAGCAACAAGTAGGAAATTTTCGGTTGGCGTCGTGGCTGCATTGTGTGTAGGGTTTGCAGTTGCAAGCTAAGACCCATTTCTGTTTTGAACACTCATGAGAACAAACAATTAGGTGTCTATTTTTTTTTTTTTTGCATTTGATGATAATTTTAAAGACTGGCAATGCTCTTTACTCATAATTGGATTATTATCATCTGATGAGTTGCGCAACGAAACTGTTGAGAAATCCTGCTAAAAAGTAATAATGCAACTAAAGAGGAAATCATCTCTTGGAATTTGGTAAGCGTTGACGTAGACGCGCTGAGATAAATAAACTCAGGGAAACAATACCTTAAGAAACTTAACGTTGTCAAAGTATTGACAGAACCTCAAAAAAGTGCATGCATGGGTTGTTGGTGGAGTCCACCCGGTCTCATCCTTGGATAACAACCAACCCAAGGCTTGCGATCTGCGCTATAGCTGGAGCTGTTAATACTAATCTATAGGTGACCCCGCGCTAACCGATCGGCGGAAATTAAACTAGTACTAGCCTTTAACTACGACACGTCCATGTCAGGAAACAACCAGAGTAGCAGACCCACAAGATGCCCTGTCTCCCGTGCCCAGCGCACCGCGCGCGGGCGCGAGCTACCGGCCGGCCGGCCTACTACCGTGCTTGCTCTCGGCCGCGCGCGCCCGACGGATATCTCCCCGTGTCTCATCCGACATCTCGCGATCACGCCGGCCGGCACAGTACAGTAGTGTACAACACCTGCCTAACAGTGCGTGGTGGCTGCTCGGCGTTACGCGCCTTTGGTCGATGCCTCGATGCCTGCCCTGTCGTCTGTCACGTTGAGATCGATCGAGGAGGGAGACGATCGACGGCACACCTGCTAGCTGATGATCCAAGATGCCCGGCATTTCGCCGCGCGGATCCACGTCTTTTCGGCCGTGTTCAACCGCCACTACACGTCGTACGCCCCACGCGCAACGCAAGCCATATCTGGCGCCGCCGGCCGGCCGGTGTGCATCGATCACGGTGAGAGGAGGACTATGTGTGGAGGGCGCCAGGTGTCCTAGCTTGATGGGCGAGAGGGGGTAGAGCCGGTAGAGGGTAGTGCGATGCGAGTGCCAGTAGTGGTACGAGAAACGCAATGATGCGGTAGACGACAGCGTACGCATACGTCCACGTGACCCCGCGTGGGCGCGTACCTGCTGTGATGTGCATGTACTGTATATGCGCGCATGCATGCATGCATGGGATCGGATGATGGGGTTCCGTTTCGTGAGTCCCGGCCGGCCGGCGGCGCGGCTGTCCGTCCGTCCGTCCATCTATCTCCCGCGCGCACGCCGTGCATGTGCCGCACCCGCGCATGGATCCTCCTCCTCCTCTCTGCCCGGCCGGGGTCTCCCGGGGCGTCGCGTCACCCCCCGCATCGCCACAGCTGGGTTATTAGCGGCGGCCCTGCTTGCTGTCGCGCGCGCGCGCCGGCACCCAGGGGGACCGAATACTCTCGGAGTCGGATCAGGTGCGCGGAGAAGTGGGAACGAACCGGGCTCCGCTGCGGGCGACTGTGGGCGTCGACTGGGACGTCCGTCCCGGCCGGCGCGACGTGTGTGGCGGGCGGATGAGAGGGCTATCCATGTGAGCGCTGTGGGTCGTGCCTATCGAGCGACGGCGGGCACCCGGCAGCTCTCTGCTGGCCCGTCGGCCGTCGTCCGAACGGGCGCGCGCCAGCCGCCCTCCACTGCCTGCCGGCGCGGCGCCGGATGTCACATCGGGCGCGGGACGACGCAGATATCTCGGACGACATGCGCATATGCGCCTTAACTCGCTCATGTTTCCGCCCGTCGCGTGTCCCTGTCGCGGGAGGCCGGCCAGCCCGGGTCCCTCTCGCCACCCTTAATTCTTCGATCGTCTCGAGCCGGGCCGGGGGTCGCTCGCTCGGCCTCGGCTCGACCGATTGAGAGGCTAGCTAGCTGATCCGGGCGGACGGCCGAGCGTACATGGATCGGTTGGGGCATAACTGTTCCGGATAAATGCGGCGAGGGGACATGTGTCGATCGACCATGGGGCGTACGTCGCATAGCTAGAGGCGGCGTCGCAGCACAGGCCACAGCGAGCGGGCAACGTACGTGAGGATTATCGATCAGCTAGCGGCGGGTGAGTTGGGGTCCTTGTTAATTGGGGGGCGACAGCGGCGTGACGACGAGAAAGAGCGTGATCGATCGGCAGAGAACAAATATTAAGGCGGGTTGTTTTCGGTGTGTTGTTTTACATGGTACAACTGGGTGGGTGCGTACCATCTTTGATATCTTTCAGTGTCCGTGTGGTTATTATCGGACATAAACTCGATCGGCGCAAATATTCTTCGGTCCAACTAATCAGGACATCAATGCTTGCTATATAGTACTAGTATAAGCATAATTAATCTAACACGTCGTCTTTTCGTCAAAACCTAACCTAGCTAAGTGATAGACAAAAACAAACTGTGTGATATCAACGTACGGGTCGATCGATGGATCGAGCACAATGCATGTCTCGTCCCTACTCGCTATGGCACCGGGCCGGCATATGCGACTGCGAGCTTAGCAATAGGTGACACTGACACATTTGTTCATCTCGATCGGCGTCGGGTCCGTGGACCCCGCCGGCCGCGCCGACGGAGGCCACGTTGGGATCAGGTCACGGCGAGATTATTCGTCGCCGATCGATCCTCCGCCACCACCACCACCACGCAAGTTGTGCCTGCCTGCCTGCCTGCGGCGGGTATACGTACGTACGCCAGTGAGGTCGCCGTCGCGGCGTTTATGGCATGCACGGCGTCCTGCCTGCCCGCCTGCCCGCCCGCCCGTCCGCCCGACGGCAGCGGTGGGCTCCCACACGTGCCGGTGTCAACTCGATCCAGGCCAGGCCTGCTCTGGCGGACGAGTGCCGTCCAACGAGCCCGCAGCAGGTGGCCCGTACCGGCCGGGAAACAGCTCCATGTGGGTGCCATATGCATGCGCGCCGCACCTTCGTCTCCCCTCTCGGAGCTTCGCCCGCCGATATGATCGCTCCCCGGCCGGCGGTTAGTTCGTTGAGCCGGCACCCGGCAGGCGCTGCCGTAGTGTGGTTTGGTGTCATGCATGCATGTGCCATATATGTTTCTGGCAGACAAGTGCATGCACTGCGTGGAAGACTTGATCATGAACTTGCATGAAGTAATTTGTTGCTTGCACTGTGCTCTTACTATACATTAATTACCAGCTACCGTGCTTAGGGCAGTCTCCATGGGCATTAATTGTGGTTTCTATTCCTCTTAAATGAGGTGCCACCTAAGCTAAAATGCTGATATGGCAGTTCAATTAATGAGGAAAAAGAAGGAAAATAGTAGAAATCGTTTCTTCACCCAAAAACGACGTCGACGCTCGCCCCAACGCACAAAGAAACGGCAAAATCGCCATTGGGAAGAAACTGGTAGTTTCTCCGTCTATCTCGCCCGCGCCTGTTGCGTCACGCGGCCTGTCCCGCTCGCCTTCGGCAGCGCCGCGCCCGACCTGCTCGCGCCACCCGTCGGCGCTGCTGCGTGGGCTCACATCGCGGGCTTCGCGCTCGCCGGCCGCTGCTGCGGCAGCGCGCCCGCCCTTCTCGCGTCGTACGTCCGTCTGCCCTCGACAGCTCCACCATGGGCGCTCGCCTGCTCCATCACCTTGTTACTACGCTCGCCGGCCGGCGGCCGCCACAACACTTGCCCTCGCCATCGCGAAAGCTCGCCGGCAGCCCCACCGTGCGCTCGGTCGCGCCGCCACAACGCTCGCCAACAGCGTGCAAACCAAGAACAATCATGTGTGTCAAAATATTACATGACAAAGGTGTACATAGCACTAAAATAAACGTTTGCGTTGCGATGCAAAAAAAGCAGAAAAAATAAAAAAATAAAAGAGAAATTTAACTAGTCTCAGGCCTCTAACCTTCACCTGATCATTCTATTTCTTTGCCTAGGAAAAGAATCACAATAAAAACAAATAGTTAAACGGGAGCAAAATTAATTAGTACTAGATCTTAACATCAAATGACAAACAATCAGTTACATATCATTTAGTCTTACACAAAACGATCATTTAAACAGGTAAAATGGTCATTTAAATAGAAGGTTAAACAGAAACATCATACCACTGTTAGTGTTTAAGGGCTAAATGACCGTTTAGAGTTTAGACGAATATTGATAGAAGCATAGATAAGAAAGATAATAGGAAGACTAATGCTAAATAATATAGATCCCATTGTTGGAGATCAATTCAGAATGATTAAACAAGAAAAACGCTAATTTTCAATTAACTAGCTAATTAGAATGTGTGGTAGGAGACAAACTTATGTTTGATAGGCAATAATAAAAATAAAAGATATGAAGAAAATATTAGAAAGATCTAGATTCTATTTGTATAAGAAACTATTAGAGATTAATATGAAATAAGAATAAAAATTTTAGTATAGATAATATCATTAGCTAGCTAAACATCTAATCTATGAGGTGTATTAAGGAAGTTATGAGAAGGTTGGGGGTGCCAGGCTCCCCTCAGCCCCCCCTTCCCTCCGCCACTGCCCGCCTCGCCGCAACGCGCGCTAGCTGCCACAACGCTCGCCCGCCGTACTCGTAGTGTTTCATGTGTCCTGTACTTGTGCTTGGTTGGCAGCGATTGAGAGAACGAGAGTGTGCGGTTGGTAGAGAGACAGAAAACGAGAGAGTATTGGAGGAGGAATGGATAAGGGGAAAAAAGTTTTGTATTTATTACATGAAGAAATCTGCATTGGAGGAGATAGTTTCTATATATGAAATTTTGCGATATTGCATATAGTTATGAAATTTTGCGATATTGCATATAGTTTTGACCATTGGGACTGTCGAGGGCAGCCGGTACTCTTCGAATCAGTGAACGCGAGTCGTTTTCTAACAGACCTCTTATTACTAGTATATTATTAATGATTGTTTTGGAACAAAATGTGTTGATGATTACCATTATTACGTGAGGTTTCTGAAATTTCGAAGGTGACCTTAAACAGAAACATCACGCAAATCTAAAACACATACTACTAGTAGCTAGAGTGTCTGTTACCCGGCCTCATTGAGTGCAGCCAAACAAATGTCTGCCAAATTGCAAACCTTGTCGTGCATCGAAGCAAGACACACTACGGCCACGGCCAGTGCTGCGGCCTGTGCGTGGGCCAACTCCGGCCGGGGTCCGGTCATCCCCCATGGCTCAAACACATAGCAGCCTCCTGCTCAACCCACATCTCCCCGCCATGGCCAGCCGGGGGGGCGCATGCACTTGCCGGCGGCTTGCCGCTGCTTGTCTGCCATGCATGATTGCGCTGGCATTGCGTGAACCGGCCGGTGACGCCTCGGCTCGACCTGCGTTCGTTCTCCGCTGCAGCAATGGTGACTCGACGTGTGTGGATCCGACCAGATCAAATGCTGCTCTGCCCCACCCTGTTGTCTCCGAGCACCTCATGATCTGGGCGTTACCTGACCTCAAGGTTGCTAGCAGTTGCGGCACTGGAGCGCTAGCTACTATACCTGTAGCTGTTTCTGTTTGTTTCGCAGTGCATATGCATGCATCTGGAGTGTGGACTCCTCTCACGTCTTGCTGCAGAACGAGCCGACCGGGCAGCAACGAGTGCTGCTGGAATCTGCTGCAGGCGGCATGCGTGCTCCATTATCCTCTGAATTTCCTGTCAGCTGCTGAGCCTGGGCAGAGCTAACCTTCTTTGACTGTTTGAGAAGATCGGCGGACCTGGATTCAGGTGGTACCACGCTGGATCAGGCACAGCACAGGCAGCCGGCATTCCCACGTGATAATTATTGGAGGGAATTTTTTTAAAAAATATAATTACTCTCGAGCTCTCTCTTCACGGGATTCTGCAGGCTATATACGTAGTATTTCTGTGATTGTCGGGAGGGAGGGCCGGAGGAGGGGGGGGGGGGGGGGTTCGAAAATCTGTCTCAACTCTCAAGATCAAAACATTTGATTGAACTTAAAATTGAACTTGTAAATGAAGAAATAAAAAGTACAGATCCCATTAGACGGTAGATTAACCCTAAATTTTGTTCAGGAGGTTAAGTGGAGATGGACTGCTCATATTAGTGAAAAAAAATAGACTTCCTCTTTACCGTCCTCCCATGTAATGACAAAGTTCAAATCAAAGATTTAAGTTTCTGTACGTGCATTCATGGCGACTCAACTATAATATGTATCAAGTTTATTTGTATATTTTTGTTGGAAAATCCTCCTCATGAGTGGCTATGGGGAGAGTAATTGCTCATAGAGAGCAGTCCCACACGTCATAGGTGCAGCACAAAATGTAAACCAACTTATGTGTGCCTCTAGCATTTGCTTCTTTACGTCTAGGACAAGGAAGAAGTAGTATCTTAACATGACTACTTCAGCTTTGCGCCTTTGCCTCTTCGAGAGAGGAAAGTGAGAGCCCAGCACAATGAGCCACTCCTGGTGTGTGAGTGAGGAACAGAGCACCGTCCAGTTCAGCCCTTTTGCTCCTTGCTTGTGAGACAAGGGAAGAAAACCAGAAAAGAAAGAGAGGGAGAAGAGCGAGATTAGAGAGGAGATCTTGTAGTAGATCAAGAAGGATTTGTCCCCAAGGTCGTAAAGCTTTAGATCCACATCCTTGGTGCCTCTAATCTGAGTTCCACTATCATTTAGTGAGGTATTTTCACTCCCTAAGTAGCAGTCCGAAATCTTATTGCTGTTATCAAAGATCTACATATCTTGATGTATGTTGCTGTCCAAGATCTATGAATCTTGAGGTGTAATTGCCTCTAGTGTTGAGATGAACTTGTTATAATCCCACAAGCTTATAGTGGAAGAAGATTTAGCTGGCTTGGTCCCATGGGTTTTACCCCGACTTGGGGGTTTTCCACTTTAAATCTAGTGTCTTACTTTTGTGCTTGTTGTTGGTGGTACTGGATCAGTAGAAACCTGTCATTTCCTCCATATATATGTGTGATGCATATGTTTCCTTCCATAAATAGGTGACAACCAGGGCTGATTTCACATTGTGGTGAAATTAAGAGCTTTCGCCGTCACTAGCAAGTGTGTTAGTGTGGTTATCCCAATAATTTTTATACTAAAAAGATACAACTACAACAATATAGTTGCATGCACATTTCACAATCAATCCTTCCCTGGGTCGCTCCTCCTTGAGGCAGCTTGGGCAGAACCCCGAGCCCCAACATCACTCCCCACATCCCCTCTCTCCCTTCCTCACCGCTGCTTGGGCAATGGTGTTTCTCCCATGAGAAAGCTCCAAGCAAGGACGGTGGCAGTATCTCTTTTCAATGGATGGTTCCGGTGTTTTGGCGAGTGGATCCATCTTTCCCCAATTGGATCTAGGGTGGTTAGATCTACACATCTAGCCGATGGCCGTGAGGGGCTTGGTAGCCGCTTAGTGCTTTGACGAGGCTTTTTGTCTCATGGTTGCTCTAAGCATTCGGTTGGGGTCATTTGTTGTGAAGTCGGAGCCAGTTGTTGCTATTTTTGCAAAGTTTAGCAAATGACATAAGATGGGCTTCATCGTTTATTATGATACTTTTACTTAGTGCATTTTTAAGAAGTGGTAGTATGGTTTCGGGTGAAAGGTCCTTGTTCAGTTTTGGTAATTGAATGACAACTTAGGTGGACTAATAGTGTTTATGTGAGATACACAGGAGATTAGTCCATAAGTAAATATGTGATGATGGAGGAGCTCATTGCATATGAGACATGACATGGAGTCATGTGACCAATGAGTAGAAGATCAAGATGAGGCTTGCCTCGATGGACTGGTTGCAAGTGTGAAGGAAAAGTCGAAGGCTTTGAAGCTAGGGACCACGCGTGTGACGATGAAGCTTGAGTAAAGACTTGGCGTCGATGGACCGACGACGATGAAGAGCGAGTGAGTTCAAGATCGATGAACCAATACGGTCACGTGATGATGTAAAATGAATCATATCATTTGGTGATTAGTTGGTGCATGTGTTGCATCAACATTGTAGGAGATGGAATGGACTGCGCAAGGCAAAGGTATAACCTAGGGCATTTTTATTTCATCGGTTATAGGTGTGTAGAGAAGTTTATGACCGGATTTAGGATAGATAGTCATACTATCAAAACGGTAACTTGTTTGCATATTGGTCGTCTAGTGCCACTTGAGCGATCTAACTTTGTATACGTGTTAGAATCGAGTGGCGTGGTAAGTAGAGAGACTAACTCAATTGATAAAATATTTGTGAAAAGCTAACACACTTGCACATGGTAGTGTACACTTAGTGGTGTTGGCATATTTGCAAAGGATGAGGTGGTTGAAGGGTAGAGAGGGGTTTGGTATCCTCTCTCCCTCCTACTGAGCTTGTAGGCGGGATTCAGGCGTTTTTGTGGAAATAGAATGCCTATTTTTGATTGCGCCAGAGGAAAGTTTTGGAGAAGTCACGGGAGTGAACGCTGGCCGCGGAGGTGTCGGACGTTGGCCCAGTGTCTAGTGCATTGTGGCCGTGTGACGTGTTTCTGAGCAGTGCGTCGGAGCGTTCAATGTCCGATGCAGAGTGATGTTGCTAGGTTTGTGAGCGAAGCCTTTCGAGCTGTGATCGTCAAACGCCGTGGTGCGTCCGATTGCATGTCGTCGGACGCGTCCGACGCGTCTCTAAGGAGTTTTAAACCTCTCTGAGTAGCGTCCAGTGCTAAGGCTCTGCATTCAGTGTGAACCGTCGGAGCATCGCGTGTGAGTTAGCCATTGGTGGAAACGGTTAAGTTCAAACGGCTAGTAACACGCGGCTACTTGTGAGCGTCGGACGCTATGGTGGCGCGTCGGACGCCTAGCGTTAGAGCGTCCGATGCTCCTACGTTTTTCCTAGTGAAGGAGCAACGGCTAGTTTAGCTCTTGGGGCTATAAATAGAAGTGGTGGTCGGCTTTTGGCTGGTTGCTGAGCACACTAAGGCTTTGGTGGCTTATGTAGTGGTGCTTGGGAGCCTTTTAACTCACATATGCTTGATAGTGTTCATTTTTTTGTGTGAGTGAGTGATTCTAGTGTGATTTCATCGTGAGGTTGTATCGAGTGGCACTAGATATTCGTGTTGCAAGCCGATGGTGCTTGTTACTCTTAGAGGTTGCCACCTCCTAGATGGCTTGGTGGCTTGTGGCTCCATCGAAGCATACAAAAAGATTGTGTGGTGCTTCAGAGAAGAGATTGTAAGGGATACGGTGCTCACCCCGCGGGGATCGCGAAGAGCAACTCTAGTAGAGTAAGACGCAAAGGGTGACAAGTGGTCCGGCTAGGTCAAGTGCTAGACCTTATGGTAAGCACTCCACGTGGAAGAGTGTGATTTACGGGTCACCACTAGTAAGAGGACCGACGGCAACTTTGGAGCTTGTCTCAACGGGGACGTAGCTTGGTGGCAACCTTGTTTGCTTGTTTGCTTGTTTGGGATCTTTTACATGGTGCTAGAGAAATTAGATAGAGGGGTGTAGTCTCGGATAGACCGATAGTTTTAATTCTGCATTTATTTCGGTTAACTGACGCAATAAGTATTAGAAAGAACTATTCACCTTCACCTTCTAGTCCGCCATCTCGACCCTTCATCGGGTCGGTTTCCTTTTTAAACTAGATCAACTCTCTTCTGATTAAAACATTCTGGAAGTTCCAGATCTTCAAAAAAACAATCAATCAATAGAATATATGACAAATAAAATGATCTAAATACATTTTTTATGTATAAATATAATCGTTGCGCGTAACGCATGAGACATTTATTTTAGACTTTGGACTTTTGAAGTGAAATGTAGTGGCAATATACACACCTGAGAATTCTCCCAGGACCCCAATACTACCTTCAAGCAAACTGCAAAAGTTAGTTGGTCTGTACTCTCTCCATCCCATAAAAAATGTTGTTATAGAATTTGTGTTTGCTAAACTTTCTGAAATTAGCAACATTTGAATCTTCAAATGAGTTTATTATAAAAATCTATTCAACAATTTATCTGATGATACTAATTATATACTATAAATATTATATATATGTAATTAATTTTTTTAAAAAAAATACTTCTCAAACGGGGAGATCAAGTCTATGAATGGACTGTATGACACTATATATGACTGAGACTCGCATGCGGGAACCGTAAAAAAATTTACACGATAGTAAACCCTAATGATAGGCTGCTGCCAATGCCAAGGTGTTGCAACTTGCAACTACTACATCGATACACATCGCCCCGAGCATATAATCATCGACCTTCTCTCGTCACAATCGCAATCACAATTCACAAATAGTACGACTTGTGTTGTCTGGACCATAGTCCCATACATCCACCATGCATTATCCTCCGGTTATTTTGGACATCAATGTCGTCCAACCATGTAATTGATTGGTACGTATCTGCATGCTAATGTTATGCCAGTAGTGGAACACATCGATCATACTCCATACAAACACTAGCTAGTAGCTAGGGAGGATTCGCCATATCCTATAATTAATCATTCGATTGGCCTGGACCAGAATGCATGCATGCTGTGTCTCGATAGTCAATATAGACACCGTACCTTTGGCTTGGCCCCCCACATGACCGCACATCATTCGGAATGTGGAGATCCTGTTTCCCGCAGCGCGCCACTAGTCTGTAAGCTTATCGGTCGAATCTGTCACTCATTCAACAACGTTTTTGTCTCACAACAAATCGCGTTTTTGTCTCACAACAAATCAGACAGTACTTTCTGTCATAGTTTATCAGCCAAACAAATTGTCAGTCATTAGTGTCCATCATACAGTAGGCCCCGTTTGGTTATCCCGAAACGGGTCATTCCATTCCTAAAAATACTCCCCGCCGACCAGTACAAATTAGTGAAGAAACAGCTCGGCCAGGATCCATTCTCATGCAAACGAACGGGCCCTAAGGCATGCATCCAGCACCGGTTGGACCGATCGGTGGCGCGGCGCTACGGTTGCAGGCCGGCTGGGCAGTTAAGCACGACATGCCCAGCGCCCCCAGGGAGGCAGGGACCATATGCATGCATGAATAATCCGGCTGGACGTGCGTGCGGGGACCCGGTCGCCGGCTGTGTGCACTACAGGAAACAGGCAATTTGCCGGGAGCCGGACACTCCCGGCAAAGGCTATTTTGCACCCGGCAAAGCCTTTGCCGGGAGCTGCACCCGGCAAATAGCCTCCGGCAAAAATCTGGCCGGCAAAGATTTCTTTGCCGGGAGCTTTTTATCGGGCACCCGGCAAAGACTTTGCCGAGAGTAAACACGGCCCCCGGCAAAGAAAACTGACCGTCACGGCGCCGGCTCCGTCGGTCCTTTCTTTGCCGGGAGCTGTGTCAGAGACACCCGGCAAAGATTTTTAATTTTTTTTCCCATAATTTCTTTGCCGGGAGCTTACTGGTCAGGCTCCCGGCAAAGCTTTTTTTATTTTCTTTTTCAATAATTTCTTTGCCGGGAGCTTACTGGGCAGGCTCCCGGCAAAGCTTTTTTTATTTATTTTTTAATAATTTCTTTGCCGGGAGTCTTCTCCTTGGCTCCCGGCAAAGATTTTTTTTATTTTTTTCCCAGATTTTCTTTGCCGGGTGCCCTAGCTCTGGCACCCGGCAAATCTGGGAAACCGAAGCTGGCGATTTCCAGCTTTGCCGGGAGTCAGGGCTAGGGCACCCGGCAAAGCCTTTATTTTTATTATTTTTTTATTTTTTTTTATTTTCTGTATTTACAAACATAATATAACACATATTTATATCACCAACAGAACATATCACACATCCATTTCATCACAAACTCAATCCGGCATATATATCACATCACAAATACATGATCTCACATGCATACACGACATCGCAAACATAATAGTTCCAATATCCATCATCACAAGTCGATAGTCGTTCACAGTGCATCACATGTCCATCAAGTCGTGAAAAAGAGAAACAAACTAGAGGTGGGGGGGAAACTGAGTGCCCGGTGAAGGAAAAGCGCCGTCCCCTGCTTGCGCCTGAGATGGGTTATTTGAACCCGCCGACGGAGGCTACATAAAGGACAAGAGATTGCATGTGTGAGACCTTATCGAACCCGCCAACAACGGTCAACACCTTATCGAAGCCTTCTCGACTCCAGTTCAAATCGGACTTCAACCCCATCAAGCGACTTATGGCATCCAGCTGGGAGACCTCAGAATGAGCATGAAGGGGTTTCTGTGCCGAGTCCATCATGTACTTGAACGCATCTATGGCTGCTTGCATCTCTGTCTCCTCACGCCCTTCAACAAACTGTGCTTGGTGAACGTCATCTACCATATCTGCTACCCCGGCATCAGCATCAAAAGCCTCGACGCGTTGTCTCACCACCTCCTCTCTCATACGATGGGCTTCACCATGATGGACCCATCGGGTGTAGTTCGGGGTAAACCCATTCTTGTGCAGATGTGTACCCATGAGTTCCTTGTCTAGCATTCTCCTGTTTCCACACTTGCTGCAGGGACACAAAGCCATTTTCGGGAATTTTGCGGCCTTGCCGAATGCACGATTCAAGAAACGATCGGTCTTCTGCATCCATTCATAGCTGACATCACCCTGACTTGTTCGGCCTGTGTACATCCACTGACGGTCCTCCATCCTCTAGCATATATAACATCACAACAGGTGACCACCAATTGCATCTACGCGGTGTCCTAACTCTCTAATAGGTGAGGATAGGTCCTAATCCCACCTGCGGATGCGTAGTTGAGGTAAGTTTTCATGCTACACTCCTATTCGAGACGGAATTTCGACAGCACCTCCCCGCTGTTCTCCCGATACACGTCCTGCAAAGGAGAGTGTGTATCCGAAGAACAACGGAAAGGTAATGCCGAAACACCATCTCGAACCGGAGCGGAGCATGAAAACTATCCTCAACTACGCATCCGCGGGCTGTCCAAAATACGTGGACAATCCGAAAGAGATACAGTCACAGATATGCAAAGGTCCACATATCTTTGACCGTATCTCTTTCGAACGGGAGACACCTAACTAGGTTACGCGACCAAAGACCACATACGGATAGAGGGGTTATACCTACGGTGGCGGTGAGGTCCGGCTAGCGGGGCGGTGGAGAGCCGGTGCAGTGGAGAGTCGACGCGGTGCAGGAAGACCCGCAGTGCCGACAAAGACGATCGGGGTAGCCGAGTCCCTTCCACAGGTCCTCCTGCAAAAAGGGCAAAAATGGTTAGTGTCGACTCAAAATTTCGGCAGCACCTCCCCTGCACGGAGAGGTTTGAAAACCTGCAAAAAAACATGGCACGAAGGCCAACAACCACATATATACTAAATATGGCACGAAGGCCAACAACCACATATATATATACCAAACATCTTGAGTATTAGACAAGAAGCTCAAGTCCTCAGTTTATTGTTTACAACTGACTTGTTTATTTCATCTGTTTCTAAGTTGGGACTATGTGTATGCTTTAGTTCAGCGATTCTCAACAATAATGGCATTAATGTTGTCCATGTCTGATGCTTTTGGCAAGTAGCAATGTTGGTGTCTGCTGTTTAGCAAGACTGGCACTAGTTATATCACATCAAGGAAACAAAAAAGACAGGCCAAACAGGCCGGACAAATGTTGCTAATATCATGTAATCAAGAAAACCAATCTTGCTAAATCTCTGTTTCTACCGGTTGTAGATTGTAATTGGAAAGGCATTTTTCTAACATGCGCAGACACTGCAGTTTGTGCCTGTCGACGAACTTTAGTGAGATGAGACATCGACTCGTTGCAAGAACAACAAGAGTCCAAGCCCCGCGTCCTATTGCCTACATGAACAGGAATTAATCTTACGTGATTGCGCAGCTCCCGTACAAACCGGCGAGGACGCCAGATCGCTGGCTCAGGGCCTTCCGTAGCGGTAGCGCCAATACGTCGAACAACTAGTGCCCGCTCGGTAGCAGTAGCACCGTCTCCTGCTCTCGCAAGTTGCACGCGGGAGGAGTAATGCGAGTCGCAGCACGGCGGACGGCGGCGCGTGGGGGCGCAGGTGGCCGGCGGCGAGCGGGGCCAAGCACCCGGCGCTGCGCAGGGCGCGTTGGGGCGCGTGGGGGCGCGTGGCCGGCGGCGAGCGGTGCGCGTGGGGAGCGGAGCCAGGCGCCTGGCGGCGGCGGCGGCAGGCACGGAGCGGAGGCAGCCGCGTGTGACTGGCCAGCGCTGTTTGGGCCGGTTCTTTTTGGGCCTTAGGTCAAACCTTTGCCGGGTGTCGGCCTTCGGCAAACAAGGTTGTTTTGCCGACGGCTAGACTTTGCCGGGAGCTTGGCCCCCGGCAAAGGCTTCTTTGCCGGGAGTAATACTTTGCCGGGAGTCTCTGACTCTGGCCTTCGGCAAAGAAATTCTTTGCCGGGTGCCCGATAAAAAGCTCCCGGCAAAGCATTTTCCTCCCGGCAAATTGCCTGTTTCCTGTAGTGGTGGGCGGGCGCGAGCACGGTGTCCGCCTGCCTCCGGGCAGCCACCTACCGGTGGCGCACGCTGCGCCCCTGCATATATGCCCTCGCGACAACCGCATGTGTGACGTCGCCGATCGATGCATGCGTTCGACCACGTACACGCGCGCAACGGATATACATGCATGCATGCATGCATGCGAGTGTTGATCGATTTGATCCAAGATGATCCGATGAGGAGTTGGTGGGCGGCAGCGTTGCCCACTGGCCAGTGGTCACTGCCGCGCAGTGTGCCGGGAGCCATATGCATGAATGATGAATGGATGATGACGGTGGAAATATAATGAAGCTGCAGCCTGTTTGTGCCGCAGTTGCAACAAAAATAAAGCTGGTGTTCCATTATTATGTCTGTGTGTTTGTTTGAGATGTTGTATGTACGTACCTGCATGCATGCACTGCAGGGGGTACGTCGTCGCTAGAACACACATGCATCATCCTCTCGCAGGCGGCCAGCGGGGGCTTTGGACGTGCGTGGCCGAAACGCAGGGATTCAGAAGCCAGAACACATTTGGCAGATAGAGTCGTCCACTCGTCCTCGTCCACGCCGGCTGATGCCTGATGGCAGCTTCAATTCATGCAACAGTGGTTGTCCGGCCGTCGTGCAGAAGCCGACGACGAACTGGTTTGTGATTGTACGTGCAGTTGTGGCCTAGATATAGTAGTTGTTAGGGACACAGACGCATCCACCATATTGACAAATCCATGAGTAGTCCACATCGATGAACTTTTTGGGCGTCGTCTTCGGATTCTTCTCTTTTTGCGACACTTTCGTGGTCGGTCAGCTCCTCGATGTTTTACATGCAAATGCATGTCGCTGTGTCGGAAAAGGAGTTGTGTGTCCTGCAACTATTATGGACCCTTGTTTAATTTTGATTTTTGTAGGGATCTGTTAAATTTTAAGAGGTCAGGTCATTTCATATAGGGTAGAAGAAATGTAGAAGCTCCATGATGACGGCCCACGGTGAACGCAAACCATTACCCGGTTGCAAGAATAGATGGGGCAGTTTGCCGATCCAAAAACCGGCCTGCATGTGCACAGCCCATTATAATGTCCATTGTAACAGTAATAGAAGCCCACTCAGATTTCGTTGCCGGTGGAGAAAGATGGAACTGCTTTCTGGCAGCGGCAGAGCCACCTTTTGGGACATATTGGGCTGCATCTCCCGTTGCCACTGACAATTTTCTGAAGACCACGGCAATTCAGCACATGAGGAGAACCGGCGACGGGAACAAAGCACGAGTGCACAACCATTGGCTCAGCTCGACGTGCTGCGGCGATGCCTGGCGCGCCCTCGGCGTTCTTCACGGTTGACTCCGCCGTCGTGATCTCTTCATCGCCACTCGCTAGGTTTGTGGTCTCCGCGCTCTAGGCATCCGCGGCCCTGCGTTTTCTGTGCTAAGTATCATTGAGGGAGAAATTTGGAACTGCCAACCTTGGTAATGAGATCAATCAGCCTTGTTTGGATGTTATTGGATTTACTTCAATTCATGTGTGTTGGTGTAGATTGGAGTAGAATTTAGTTTAAGTTCCACTCCAATCCACCTCAACACATGTGGATTGATGTAAATACGACTACATCCAAACAAGGCCTCAGTGGCACGAGGATCATTGGCATATCCTTGGATGATAGCTTCACACCATTGAGGAACACCAAAAGACATAATAATTGACATTCTGAGTTCCTGCTATCTGTAAACATTTCTGAACTGCCCATTTGGACATGCTAGAAAGTACCACTACTTGAATCGCGCGCTTTGCCTAGTGTCTATGGCACTCAGCATACATGCTTAGCTTGTAGAGGTTACAATCCAGAGAACAGGAAAAATAAATCTTGTATTGTGGTGTACAGGTTTTGCATACAGTTATGCCTTTGACTTGTACTGTGTGTAGTTATGCTTACCGATGTTGTCCTTTTTTTCGCGAACGGGGTTGAGCCCATATTTCATTAAGACAAAAGGAGTTTACTTTTACAACCGATTGTTAAACCCACTACTAGATCGTTTGCGAGTAGCAAGCGAAACATTAGCGACGCTAACAACCCAAGACGAGGAAAAAACTACTATATGGCAGTCGATTGTGCGACCAAGCCAACATCACCAACGGACGTCCAAAAGGAGGCTAGTGTAGAAAAACCCGCGTCGATCCACTGTGCACCTTCATCATGGATACGTTGTGTCACAACTCTTATTTCTGAAGGTCTGCGCGTTCCTCTCCTTCCATATCTCCTAAGAGACTAGGAGGACGAGAGAATCGAACCCCTGCATTGTTGCTCCCAAAACTGTAACCTGTGTCGTAGCCACCACTCCACCGGCTTACCAACACCCAAATCCACCAAGATGTGGTGGAGGTCGACAGCTTTGCAAGACATGCAAGGCATGCAACCAAATTTCTTTGGTCACCACACAGCCTGAGAAGAGGTGAATACCCGTCTCGGGTTCTTGACAACATAAGGCACAACCATCATCGTCTTGCAGACCATGTCGTTTACACCTATCCGCGGTCCATAACCTGTTGTGCAAAGCAAACCAGAGAAATAGCTTCACTTCGGTGGCGCTCTCGTGTGCCAGAGCTCCTTGGCACCCAGCAGCTCGGTTGAGCCCACGAAGAAGGCTCGATAGGTGGAAGACATGGAGTAGCTTCCATCCGGCGACCATTTCCAAATGAAACGATCTGACCGCAAGGGATCTAGGGCGATCTCCCAAACCAATAGCCATGTCTTGATGTACTGACACAGCACTTGGGTTGTCGTAGGACCAACAATATCTCTAACCCATTGCCAGTTGTGCAGAGCATTCCAAACCGACCGCCCGTGCCCAGCTCTCGAGATAGTGTTGTAGAGGAGCGGGACGAAGGAGCGCAAAGTTTCTCCTGCTGTACTTGTAGCTGCATGTTGTTGGCTTCTACTGACAGTACCAGTCTATTTACTTTGCTAGAGTATATTCTCCGTTTAATCCAATGATTGCTAACTGTCTAGATTTCAACTTGAAATTTGGCTTCTAGTGTTTATTTAACCATGCAGATGAGTTATTATAATTTCATTGTATTGACCATGCAGACGAAGACTCGGAATCTCACTAAAGGGAGACCATGCAGATCAAGACTCAGATGACTGAAGGGAGTCTTGCGAAGAGTTGAGACATCTTTGGTGCCTGTGTTCCATCTGTCCATTAGGTTGGTATAGTCATTAGATTATATCTTTAGATGATGTTATCATGCCTGTTACTGTCTTGCCGATGGAACCTTGAAACAAGAGTCAGTAACATTGATGGCTAAACAAAGTGATACGGTTTTTGCTGGGCTCGAAAAATATTGTAGAAATGCAAATAAAGTATGTCCAGTTCCTTGTTTTTTTTTGACAAAAAAGAAAGCCATGTTTTTAGTCTGACGCACTTTTATTACCAATCATATAATTTGGAGATACACTCACAAATAATAAGGAACAAAGCCATGTCTCATATACTACAAATAAGTTTTGAATTGCTTAAGTAGATCTCGGAGTTCTTCAGGGATAATGTTTGCACATTCATTTTCATTACTCTGCAACATGTCCATCAGAAATTCCATCCTTAGTGAATGTGAACTCTGTAAATGACAAATAGTAGTATGTTAATTTATTAATTTCCTATGTATTGTACAAAATATACATACATAGAGAAGTTATATTATATATGCTCACAGGGTTGACGAACAATCTTTTCCCGTCCCAATTCTTTAGATAACTGTAGACAAGGAAGCCTGACCCTTTCTTGTTGAAGAGCAAGTGTTTATTTGTTGTATCTAAATAAAATGACTTTTTTCATAAGAAAGATGAAACATATTATAAGTTATTACCAGCTATAATTTCTTGGAAGCCATGTTGGGAATTCAGGATGCCAGTCAGAAATATAAGCGTTCCATGCAGGATTCGCCAATTTCATAGCGTGATTGAAATGATAGGCAATATTATGTAATGTAGTTAGATATGGTTTGCATCGATCATTACCTGTGTACTTTAGATTTGGACAAAGTGGATCCATAATGTACACAATTTTCTTTCTCATATCTATAATGAATAAAATATAGAGTCTATCTCGATGATATGGCAATAGAACCTGTAAATGAGCACCAACATAAGTGCAAAACAAAAATATAAATTTTTAAAAGAGTTTACATAACATATATCTTACAATGTTGCAGTCTTTAATATAGAAGCACACATCCCAGCATTCAAACAACTTTGCTAGCTCTTTGTAGTTTATCTCGTCGCAACACCGTGGATCTCGTCCAATCTGAGCTTTTAAGCATTCAAACAACTTTGCTAGCTCGTTGCTAACCTTTTAAGCATGTGCTTTCATCCCTCAGATCCTCACTTCATCTCCACACTGAGAAAAGTAAGCATGTGTTATCAGCAAAGTGAAATATTTTGAAAACATATTCTTGTAGCCCAAACTGAGAAGAGTAAAGAACCTTGTAATATTATGGTCACTCTCTTACAAATTAGAATCTTGCAACCAACTGTTAGCACGCTGCATGGATTTTTTTTTGAAAAAATCAGAGTGAGTGACAAAATGAAGCTGGAGATACCTGCAGATATCCCTGGACCTCATGTAACATGACTTACCACTGATCACCAATTCAATACATCTTTATATACGATATTTTTGGTGCTCTTCCCTGTAGAATCGAGTTCCTTGTTTGGTTTTGACAAAATTCTAGTTGTTTGCCTTGAAACTCCTCTTGACAAAGCGACATAAAGTTGTCCATGTGAGAACACATGTTCTGGAAGGTAGATGCCAACATTTGGGATGGTCTGACCCTGCGCTTTGTTTATGGTCATGGCAAAACTTAGGCGAATCGGGAACTGTTTCCTTTTCATCTTGAAAGGCAGTGAAATGTCATCAGACGGAGACATTGGAATCCTAGGTAGGAACACCCTTTTGCCTGCATGCTGCCCACCAACAATTTCAGCATCAACTGCATTGTCCTGGAAGGCTCTAACCATTAACCTCGTGCCATTACACAATCCATTGTTTGGATCAAGGTTGCGGAGAAGGATCATAGGGCAGTTGAGTTTTATTTTGAGCACATGCGGTGGGAGACCATTTGGAGTGATGGAGTTTAGGAAGTCAATTGGGTAGTTGTTTCTTGAATCATCATCGACAGAGTCAAAACTGTGGTAAACTTTTTCCTCACCTGGAAACCTATCAATCATCTTTTCATTCAGCTGATCCACATGTTCATTTTTGGTAGAAAGGATGGCACGTGTGCTCATGTAAGATGTTGATTTTGCATTATCCTCAAGTGATGGGAACACATGTTGGATTAGCTTGTCTACACAATCATTTGTATCTGTATAACCAATCACAATATCTTCTGGCAAGTGGACATAGTCATCGGTAATTGTCTCTTCAGTTCCATTCCCAATTCGAAGGAGATAATCTGAGAACCATGGGTCAGATTGAGCCCTCATGTTACATGTCAATCGTATCTTTCGACTATCCCACGGATAAGATCTTTGCAACGTAGCATCTGTCACCTGTGCCCTGGTCCCACGTGTTACCACTGGAAGAACCTGTCTAAAATCTCCACCAAATACCATGACCTTTCCCCCAAAGGGCAATTCACAATTCATAATATCTTGCAATGACCTATCAAGACACTCAACCGCTAGACGATTCGTCATAGCAACCTCATCCCAGATTAGCAAAGATGCCCTACGGAGTAACTCTGCAGTCCCACCTTGCTTTGTGAAGCTGCACATGCTATTGCTCGCAAGCTTTATAGGGATTTTGAACCTTGAGTGTGATGTGCGACCTCCAGGAAGTATCGACGCTGCTATACCAGAGGTTGCGGTTGCAATGGCTATCAGTCCCTCAGAGCGCACTCTAGCAAGAAGTGCCTTGTATAGGAACGTCTTTCCTGTTCCTCCAGGACCATCAACAAAGAACACTTTGCTTTTCTTATTCAGTACATGATCCATAATCTCATCAAATCCAGCACGCTGTTCCTTGTTAAGACACCCTTTTATATCCAAATGTTCCTGGTCGACCCCCACTGAAAGTTCTTCTCTGACCTCTCTCATTATGTCCTTTGAAAATTCACCTATTTCACAAAGAAAATTTGATGTCAGCATACTATTATTTGTTCAAAGATCAGCAGGCAACGTTGTGACAAAAAAAATACCTGAATCATTCAGCTCTGGAAGGTCATAATCTTTCATATCTTTTCCCATGGAGTGTAGTAAATCCCTAATATCTGTAAGCACCATCTGTTCTACTATTTTTGGGTTACAGTGGTTTCTAATATAATCCTCAGACATTGATTCTTTATGTTTATCCCGCAGCTCACGAATCTTGGTGGCCTCATAATGAACCAGAATAGTAGCAAATAACCTTCTCAGAGCATATGGCATTTGGAAAGTGGCTGACTCACACAAACAATCATCAAGTGTCTTATCTGTCTCTACCAGCCCCCTCCTCTCACATGATTCTCTAAAAGTAGGGCATATGATGCCTGCCACAGTTTTCAAATCCTCAAATGAGGTTGGCCCTCTAACATGATTTAGAAGCACTCTCAAAAAATACCTCTCGCCTTCAGCAGGGTGAGCATACACTATCCGGCCAATCTGTCCTCTTTGCTTTCTTCTTTTCCAGACCTTTTTGCCGCTGATCCATCGGTAGTATTCTGGGATCTCTTTATACAATAATTTCCTTGCAAAACCGTCTACACGGCTAAGCTCGAAAAATAGTGTTAGTGTAGTCATAGAAGAAGCAGGATTGTTCATGATGTCTTCTAAATTTTTATTCTCATCAATAATAACAGACTGCATGTTAGGCAGATGACATTGGAGCTGCAAAACAGAGGGGTAGACCCCAAAAAGGTGGAAACCAAAAATCCTATATACAGCTTCCGGCGGTGAGATGTATCTAGCATCCCTATATTGACGAATCTCATTTATTACCCCAGCTTCACCTTTAGCATCAACGACCGAGAATGATGCACAATCATGGCCTTTGTACACATATTTAAATAAATATTTACAGGCTTTGATGCTTGAACATGCTTCAACATTTATGTGACAATTATATCTCATAAGAAGACCAGGATTGTATGGGACAACCCACCGGTTGTACAACTCGGCACCTCTTATCTTGACACGTTGTCCATCATCTTTTCTCCTATACAAAGGATATGAATCTTTGCCTTGTTGTGTTGCTGGGTTGAATTGCCGAGGATAGCGAAATCGACACTCTCCATCAATCATACACGGACACTTCCTATTCAAGACACGACATGGTCCATGTAGCATATGCTTAATGACGAGATTATGCAACACAGGGTACTTGTCCTTGTTGGGAATCTCTGCTGAGATATATTTATCATATGCATCTGGGCTTGTTAACTTACACCCTTTTTTCATAATTAACAGTATGTGCTCATGTGGTAGGCCCCTCTTCTGAAACTCAGTCACATGCACATATGCTGCAACTTCACCAAAATACTTCTTTTTTATCAATAAATCTTTGATGGAGCGTAATTTGGCTCGGTACACTCTTGACACCAAATCTGGCCGGTCCTGTGGTGTCTGACCAGGTTGAAGATTGCTTGTGACCTCCTCCCAATATGGGTTGCAAGTCACTGTAATGAAGTAATCTGGTTTACCGAAACGCTGGACAATAGCCATTGCATTAAGAAATCTCTGCTGCATATCACGGTCTCCACCCGGAAAAGAACGGGGCAGCACAATTCTCTTACCAACCTTTGAAGCTCTAGTCTCTCCAGCAGAGAGTACATCACTCAAGCCCTATGGCACAAATAAGAAAATACTTGCTTAATTAGTCAAATAGGTATTATCCAGGTGCATTGAAATCTACGAGAGATTAAATTTTATTTTACTCACTTGGTACAGTTCAGCCCTTATGAGTTTCTGGTTTTCAGGGTTAGAATACCAGTCAAGCCTCATCGATTCAATCTTTATATACTTGTCGACGGCCCATTGTTGGAAAAGCCTCCCTCCAAATAACAAGATATTAAAAAGACCCTTTCTAACTTGCATCATAAAGCAATAGTATTCTCTTGCTGTAACAAATCGTGTAGATTGAACTGTTTCTACAATCCTACTTATGTGATCACCTTGTTGTATGTCGTTGTCTGATTCACCATCCTCTACATTAAAATGTGAAGACATTATCATCAGCATCATCTAAATAGGATTGTATATGCACCCATACTTAAATGAGTTTGTGTTGGTATACCTTTAGGTTCTGGTACTGAATGCTTATCATTGTTAGGAACTATCAATGATATGCTAATGGTTCCATCCAGTCTCTCCTCTAGGATTAAAAATAGGATATGCTAATGGATCATAACAACCATGATATGCTTTGATATAGCGCATCTTTTCTCCTTTGGGGTATACTATAACACTCCTATCAAAACATTTTTGTGGATCATTTCCATGTGTCCAGATAGCAGCAACTTGTGAGGCAGTAGGAGCGTTATACCTTAATAAATATTTTACATGAATTAAAAAAACAAAAAAATTGTTGGGCATTAAACAAATCAGTGATTAATTTTGATGAGGTTGTACCTTCGCTGGTCAGGTGTCACATTAGTGTTGAGCCCAATTGCATAGTCATCAATATTTGGAATAGAGCCAACTCTATTAAAAGTCTGTACATAAGGGTTATCTGCTTGAAGTATCCTCAGCACCTTTCTAATGAGGTTTATATCAAGATCAGGAGACCTCTTCACTCTATGTGACAATGTTTCATCTTCTTGAGTATCATAAAAGTAGAGTTGCAAGTGACGTGGCCCTTTTGATCCTGGGACTAAATGGTCCAAATGATGATACATCGCACCATGTACACGGAATGTATATATGCCAATGTCGGCTGTGGTACTGTATCTTCGATCCAGTGTAACTCCAAGACTTGTAAAGGAGAAGTGTGAGTTGAAGTACCGTATATGCTTTCTAAAATATTTTGCATCAGCATCAACTTGGCTTGTAAACAACCTCTTCAACTCATCCGGTACACCATGAATATGCAATTTTATGACAACAGAACCCAAGTGGCTCACCTTCAAATCTCATCGCTCCACAATACCGGCAGTCAGGTACCTTTCTCAAAACATGGTGACTTTCTAGCAATATATATATATATATATAAATGTGAACATGGCAATCACTGTATATGTTTACAAAATGGTAATAATAAAGAGTTACCTTCACCATGCATCTGTATGGACTCAACATCTCCGAGAGTATCTCCGTCTAGGTCACGTAGATGATCTGTTGCATGACAATTTATTAAATCACAAGTTGTTAGGATGCTATTAACTATTTTTTATTATATAGTATAAAAAGGCCACAGATGTGTAGAACTCACCTTCATCATCAGAATCATGGTCTCCTGGCTCGAATAAATCACTATCAAACTCGACGTCATTGTTAGATACAACATTATTTTCCTGGGCAAGAGCAGGTCAGGATTGTTGTTTGTTTTCTGCTGCTTTTGCCTTCTTATATTCCCTCCTCTCCTGCAACAATTTCTCCTTGCTTGGCGCATCCATATTCAGGTACCAGTTTCGTTTTGCCAGCTGTCTAGCAGTGCTCGAATAGCCACCTGGTGAGCAATATATATTAGATTCAATATGTTCCCTTATAAATTCATATATACATTCTATTAGGTAGATTTGAATTTACCTGAATTTATTATGACGCCGTTTGAACTTTCAGTCTGGCATGGCCTCAATGGCGGCTGTTTTTGTTTGATATAGTCATCGTTCCTATGTAGCCAGCCAGTGACTGGACTCATTTGGATCATCATTTTCTTTACCATGATGTTTTGATCCTTGGTAGATGGCTGAAACATCACTCTCCTCTGGTGATTGTCTTCCTACCACGTCTGTCATGTGAACATTTGTGCACCCGGAAACTGTCTGTACATGATTTGCTGCTAAAAATCAAGACAGTTACTCCTTTTGATGCATAATAAACATAGAATTGATACGTAATAAACATAGAATTGTGAAGGAATACCATGTCCAGACGTCGTTACCCCTACCAAAGATTTTTTCTTTGCACGGTATTCACGTTGCTTTCTATTTCGCTCCTCTCTTTGTTCAATACTTTCTTCAGCCCTTTTCCGTGCTCGGTACTCCCGCTGTTTCTTATTCCTCTCTTCCCTCTTTCTCAATTCATTATCTGCATCTGGACCGATGATGTTTGATATGTTGCTAAATGCAGTGCGGGTTTCTCGTCTCTCCTCCATGGTAGATCACATAAATTGCAGTTAATTTCCCTACGATGACGCCCATGTCGGCAAAAGGGAGTTCATTAGTATTACTCACCATGGCCATGCCGGCAAGATGTGAGGCCTTGTTTTAAATTTCAAAATAGACCCTATCAATTTATTATATATAGACGCTAAAATGTTTTTGATTGAAAAATGTCTCATATAGCAAACATCTAAATGAGATAATTCTAGCGCTGAAGTTATACACAAAGTGGACAAAGTTTAGCATTTAGTAATCAGAAGAAAATCAAAAGAAAACTATATAAGACAAATTCCAAGCATTCAGTTTTCAAATCAATATAAGCGTCGGATGCATTTTGTGGACAGAGCTGTGGCCCGACCCTGTTACTCACCTGGCTTTTTGCGCCCTTGTTGCTGTGGCTTGGCCACACGGCCGCGCGGCGCGTGACACAGCGACGTCCGTTCAGCCGCTCTGCGTGCAACCCACTGACGGCCGCTCGTCCGTTAGCCGTCGTTGATGGTCCGCACGCCCCTGCCGTACAGCCACAGGATGCTGAGCCTAGGTCTGCGCGCGCCGGATGGAGACCTTGGCCGTGGGCAGCGTCGACGGCTGGAGTGTTTGCCCGGCGCAGAGCCTAGGTCTGCGCGCGCCGGATGGAGACCTTGGCCGTGGGCGGCGCCGGCGGCTGGAGCGTTTGCCCGGCGCAGTCGCCCGACGGCTGTAGCCCCTTTGGTCGGCGCGGTTTGCGGGCGCCGTCGAGCCGCCGTCGTCTGGAGGCCTCTGCACCGTGAACCCGAGCCGAGGATGGGTGTGTGCAAGGCGGCGTCCGTGGAAGGAGTAATTAACGGAGCCCCCCGCCTGGCGATCGCGAAAGCGACTTCGTCCCCGACCTCGTTCTAGGCCGCCGCCGCCGCCCTAGACCAGCCACGCCGGTGACCGCTCGGTCCCGGTGACCACGCCCTGTCGCCAACACGCAGTTGGTGCCAGCCCCCGCAGATCGTCGGTTAACCATTCTTGGCGCCGCCGACCATAGATTACCCTTAGGGTTGTGCCGCTTAGGGCCCCTAGGTCGGGTTCCCATTGCGATTGCGTCAGGTGCGCAGGTCGCCTTGTTTTTCTGTGTCTCCAGGCGATCTCGTATGGCGTCGACAGGAGACGGCGGATCGGGGGACGGGAGTAAAACCCCAAAGCCCAATGTAACGGAGTTGTTCCGCAATCTCAAACTCACTGAGGATGAAGTTGCCATCCTGGAGTTCAGTGATGATGAGGATTCAGACACCATGGCACCAACCGAATGGACCTTGGTGGGGAAGGTACTTTCACCGGTTCCGGTACACGTCACTACTGTGCGCTCGGCCATGAGACTGGCTTGGGGTAACCCGATCGGACTCAAGTTTCGGGCGATAGGGGAGAAAGAAGACAACCTGTTTGTGGTGGAGTTTGGTAGTGCGCGTGACAAGGAAAGGGTCCTTGGTGGATCGCCATGGATGGTGGGCAAGTACTCGGTTCTGCTACAAGAATACGATGAGAAACTCTGTGCAGCAGACATTAAGTTTGATCGCTTAGATCTTTGGGTACGTATCCTTAACCTCCCGCTCGGCTGGATGAATCGTTCAAGGGGATCTAGGGCGATGGGCCTGATTGGGCAGGTGGTGGAAATGGATGTGGATGCTGATGGGAAGGCGAGTGGAGCCTTTCTACGTGCTCGCGTCTCCATGGAGATTGACAAACCAGTGAGACGGGGGATTCTACTGAGGGTCAACAAGACAGATGAGCCTCGCTGGTTCCAGGCTCAATACGAGAAGCTACCCTATATCTGCTTGGCCTGTGGGATAATTGGACATTCAGATATGGAATGCCCCACTCCGGTGGCTCGTGATGAGGATGGCAAACTGCCGTATGATGTCAACCTTAAGGGCCCCAGAGGAAAAGAAACGCAGACTTCAATCCTTTGCTGCTGCAGCTGCGGAATCCTTTGGCAGTGGCTCATCCTCAGGACTGCGTCGCTCGGTTTCCACCGGGAGGACAGGTGGGAAAGCACCACTTTCTGGGGATAGTTCCCGTCGCTCTTCTAGCCAGGTCGGGAACTCAGAAGAACCGGAAGTTCAGTCTCCAATGAAACAACAGCAAAAGGGAAAGGAACAGGGGGATATGGCTGCTGTGTCCAAAGTCAGTAGGCAACTAGGCATACAGGTTCTGGAGGAGGACTTTCGGTAGGTCCCTCGCAAGAGGAAGTCGAAACCGCTCCCTAAGAATGCACAAACACCTGACCCCAACGTGGCCCTTGGGAGCTCCAACGCCCTTGTCCCTACGGGCGTGGTGAACTCCCGTGTGAACCTTTTTGATGCCACGGTGGATAGCAGTGGCAACAGTTTGATTGAGATTCTTAAGAAACAGAAGAGGGGCAACAACCAAAATGCAGGATCGGCGGCGGCTGTGGATGACAGCCCCCGCCGGGCACAATGAAAACATTATGTTTGAACTGCCGGGGTCTGGGGCGATCCGAGGCAGTTCAGGAACTTCGTAGCTTGGTACAGCTACATCGCCCCAATTTGGTCTTCTTATCGGAGACGCGACTCTTTTTTGACCGGGTGGACGGTTTAGCACGATCTCTAGGCCTTGCTAATGGCTTAGGGGTGGGGAGTTTTGGTAGGGGGGAGGTCTTGCACTCCTTTGGTCTCGGGATATTGTGGTGAGACTTCAGAGCTGCGACAAACTTCACATTGATGTCGCAATTCTGGACCCGGGTACACAAGCTCCAATGTGGAGATTCACTGGGTTCTACGGTGAGCCTAGACGTGAACTGAGAGGCAGAAGTTGGGACTGTCTGAAGTTCCTCAATACGCAGAGTGAGCTCCCATGGCTGTGCACGGGAGATTTCAACGAGGTGCTGGAGGCACATGAGCAGTTTGGGGGGCAGAGTCGGTCGGAAAGACAAATGGATGGCTTTAGGGAAGCAGTACAGGTCTGTGGCCTCATGGATCTGGGTTTCATTGGACTCCCCTACACATGGGACAATAGACAAGAAGGCATCAACAATGTAAAGGTTCGACTGGACAGGGGTCTGGCGAATCCTGCTTTTCTTGACCTTTTTAGAGATACGAAAGTATGGCATGTGCAGACGACTGAATCTGATCACTGTTGCCTTCTCCTGGAGTGCTTTCGAGCCAAGCCAAGCGGACGCAGGGCACGGCGCCGTTTTAGATATGAAAATATGTGGAGGCGTGATCCTTCCTATACTTTGGCAGTCGAGAGTGCTTGGCAGGAGCCTGATGACCAAGCTTCGATGAGTCAGGTGGCGAACCGTCTTGGAGAACTTGGCCGGTCACTGTCTGACTGGGATCAGACTACTTTCGGGTCAGTCCGTAAGAATTTGGCTAAATTGCGGAAAGACTTAGAAAGGATCAGAGGACGATCCCTTGGTACTGGTCCGTCTCGGGATGAAAGAAGAGTGATGAAGCAAATCTCAGAGATGCTATCAAGGGAAGAGGAAATGGAAAAACAGCGTTCTCGTGTGGAGTGGCTAAGAGAAGGTGATCGTAACACAGCCTTCTTCCAAGCCAAGTCACGAGAACGAGCTAAGTGTAACCAGATCAACGCACTTCTGGTGCGGATGGAGTAAGGGTATCTGAGCAGGCTGATATCGAAGAAATGGCGAGGCAATTCTATACTGAACTGTTCACTGCTCAAGAACTCCTGGAGACTGACACGATTCTTAACTGTGTCCCAAGGAAAGTTACGCCTCAGATGAACGAGGAGTTAATGAAACCCTTTGCCGCCGAGGAAGTTCATAGTGCACTGTTTATGATGGGTCCAAACAAAGCGCCTGGACCTGATGGTTTCACAGCGGGTTTTTTCCAGTACCACTGGCACTTGCTGGGACCTAGTATCACTAGAGCAGTGTTGAACTTCCTTAATGGAGGGGAATTGCCAAGCGAGGTAAATATGACGACAATTGTGCTTATTCCAAAAATTAAGAATCCTCAGGAGATGAAAAATTTTAGACCAATTTCACTCTGTAATGTCATCTACAAGATTTGCTCTAAAATTCTTGCTAACAGACTTAGATGTTTCCTTGATGAAATTATATCTAAAGAACAGAGTGCTTTTGTCCCTGGAAGACTGATTACAGACAACGTGTTGATAGCTTATGAGTGTACACATTATCTGAAGAGGAAGAAAGGTAAACTGGGTGCTTGTGCAGTCAAGCTTGACATGGCAAGAGCTTATGACCGTTTTGAGTGGGTTTACCTGCAAAGAATGATGCTAAGACTGGGTTTTCATGAGGTTTTTGTCTCTCTTGTTATGAGATGTGTCACTTCAGTTTCTCTGTCAGTTCGTGTGAATGGAGTCCTAACTGAACCTTTCAGACCAACTAGGGGGATTCGACAGGGTGACCCTATTTCTCCCTATTTGTTCCTGTTATGTGCTGAGGGTTTATCAAGTTTACTTAGATCAAGAGGCCCGGTGTATCTATCCAGAGGTGTGCGCGTGGGCATCCACGCCCCCTGGATTTCGCACTTGCTCTTTGCGGACGATTGCATAGTATTTTCTGAAGCATCACAAAGAGGGGCCTCTCGCTTGTAAGAGATACTTGATATCTATGGTCGGGGTTCCGGCCAGTTGGTTAACCGAGATAAGTCAGCTATCTTCTTCAGTAAGAACTGCTTGGATGAAGCTAAGGCTGAAGTCAGGCTCGCTCTGAACATTGACACAGAAGCGTTGGCTGAAAAGTACTTAGGCCTCCCAACGGCAATGGGACGGTCTACCTCAGAAGCTTTCGAGTTTATTCCAACAAGAATCAAGAAGTTAATTGGAACATGGAGTGGGAGGGAGGCAAGTCAGGCTGGGAGGGAAGTGCTGCTAAAATCAGTGGCCCAAGCTATCCCTACCTATTCTATGAGTTGCTTCCTGCTTTCAAAGACAACTGGCAAGAAGATGCGATCGCCTATTGCCAACTACTGGTGGGGTGGTTCAGCTGGCAGTAAACATATACACTGGCAAAGCTGGGAACGGCTCACATACCCAAAGGCATTGGGTGGGATGGGTTTCAGAGACCTGAGAAATTTCAATCTGGCGATGCTAGGGAAGCAAGGCTGGAGACTGATGGATAAACCAGATAGTCTGTGTGCTCGTGTGCTAAAAGGAAGATACTACCATGAGGGTGATTCCTGACAAGTACACGCAGGAGGCATGCCAGTCACACATGGAGAGCGATTCTTGCGGGCCGTGACGTTCTATCCCAAGGGATGATCAGGAGGATTGGCAATGGAGTATCAACACATATCTGGAGGGATAGATGGCTGCCAAACCACTTCGGAGGCCGACCTCTCACGCCAGCAGAAGGGCAATCTGTTTCTTGGGTATCTGAACTATTGTCGGAAAATGGTCAGTGGAATGGTGAACTTATAAATCAAATTTTCTTCCCAGTGGATGCCGAAGCCAGCCTACGCACACCGATCAGGTTCCAGTCTGATGATATCTGGGCTTGGGAACCAGAGAAACATGGTGTGTACTCGGTCAAATCTGCATATAGACTAATTGATAAAGGCCGCACAAATGGGGGCCATCAGGAAGCTGTAGGTGGCTCGGGGAATTCCTGTTGGAGCAAAATATGGAAGCTGAAAGTGCCACCTAAAGTCAAGGTTTTCTGGTGGCGGGTTCTACATGAATTCCTCCCAACTAGACTGGCCCTGCACAGGAAACACATTGAGCCGATCGCGAACTGCGACGCTTGTGGTGCAGACTCTGAATCTATTCAGCATGTACTAATGGAGTGTCAAATTGCCAAATCCTTCTGGGAACAGACTAAGAGGATGACGGGTGTTAAGCTTCCACCTCTACACCCGACATCCTGGGCGTATGATCTAATTAAGGGCATGGTGATATCGGAGCAAGCCCAAACAATAATACTGATCGGGATGTATGCGCTGTGGATGCAGCGAAACAGGAACAGGCATGGTGCACAAATCTGGCCGGTGAAGGTTGCTGTCCAATGGGCAATTGATCTGGCGTTCGATCTACAGCAAATAAGGAACCTACAAGATCCAGTGAGGACATCAAGTCCACGATGGGTCAAACCGGAGGCAGGGTGGATGAAATGTAACACCGATGGCGCCTTCTATGACCGGCAGTGGAAAGGGGCGACGGGTGCTGTGTTAAGAGATGAAAATGGTCTGTTCATACGGGCTTGTGCTCGGTGGTACGACCATTGTCTTGATGCCCTTACTGCAGAAGCTCTGGCATGTCGCGATGGACTCAAGATGGCTAAACACATCAACGCTGACAGAGTCTGGCTGGAGACAGATTCCCAGGAGTTGCTGCGCCTGTGGCAAGCTGGCCAAAACCAGAGGACTAGCTTTGAGGGAGTCCTGGCAGAGATTAGAGAATTGAGCAGGGCTTTTATAGATTTCAAGTTCACTGTTATAGCTCGTTCTTGTAATGAGGTAGCACATACTATAGCTAAGCAAGTCACAGGCGATACACGGTCTGGGTGGTGGTCTTGTGCCCCAGCCTGCGTCTCGAACCTGATGACCCGAGATTGTACCCCTGCCATATTTGAATGAATGGAGATCGGTAATGCACAAAAAAAAGGAAGGAGTAAATGGCGGGGAGGTCGAGGAATTTTTTTGCGAGATGCGAGATGGAGTCCGAAGAGTCGCATGCGGGATGGGCAATTGTGTGGATGCGGAATCAGGAGGACTTTGTGGCATGCGGGATGGGCTTTGGATGGGATTAGTGATGTCTGATCCAAATAACCTCCACCCTTGGATTTGAGTGAGTAAGAAGAAGAAGATGTATGGATGAATCTGGTGCGTCCATTTGAAAGGTCTTGTTTTTGTTGGTGCAGTATTTTGGGTGTATTTAGCAGAACTAATGACTGTGGGGGTGATTAGGTGTAGGGAAGTTCATAACGGGTGGTTTTTATATTGGTAGAGATTTAGTTCCTAAAAAGTTTTGCAAAATTTTTCAAATTCCTCGAATCTTACAGCTTATGCATTAAGCATTAAATATAGATAAAAACAATAACTAATTACACAGTTTGTCTATAATCTGCGAGATGAATCTTTTAAGCTTAGTTGGTCTAATTGAATAATATTTATCAAATACAACGAAAGTGTTGTAGTGCTCATTTTACCAAAAAAAAATTTGGAACTAAACAAGGCCAAAGTATCGGCTGCCAGTCTGCCACACTATGTAACGCTGTTCATTAAGATCAACCAAACTGTTTTGGTCAGCCAATTGCTGTTACAAAGCCATTATTTGACTGCAATGAGAATGGCCACATATTGTTTTTCCTAAGTTGAGAGGCGCTTAGTCTTGGGTCCCAATGCCACCAACAAACGATGGTTTTGCATCAAAAACAGCCCCGCACGCCCAAGAATTAGATTGGAATGATCTGTGCAAGAGTACGGTGCTAATAGGGTATGGAAAAAGCATGGGCTTTGATGGAGCTGCATTCCACGGCGGGCGTGCCCACACGATGCCTGGTCGCCACGGCACGGTTGGTACTGCTGCTGCGGCAGAGGACCGCAGAGGGTGTTGCAACTGGCAGCGGCAACTGCCCTGCCCAGCCTTTGTCCCTGCCGGTAGACCTCCGTGGGCCGTAGGCCCGTAGCTTCCAGCCCACCACGCCATTCATTCTCCCCAGTACAGAGGCAAAAGGAAACGCGGCTGCCAAATCATTGGGAATCTTGTTCTAAATTCTCTGCCATGAACAGCTGCCATTCTTGATTCCTGCCACTGATCCAGCACTGCCAGTCTGCCACTGCCAAGCCTTGTTGACGATGCACTCCAGACAATGCTCAGGGATCACTGAATCACTGATCAGCAAGTCCTAGGATTCACATGGTCACAAACAAACACAGGTGATCATCACTAATCAGCTAGTCCTAGGATTCACACGGTCACAACACAGGTTGACAGGTATCGGTTCACACTTCACATTGCCTTCAGACTTTCACTCTGAAATTCTCATCGAAATCCCAATAAACTGTTTTGTTTTCTCTTCATCTGTACAAGAAGTCGATCACAAATTCACGATCGGAACAGCTCGTCAAACTAAACACCTTGAGAGAGAGAGAAAATGGCTTCTCAAAAATTCCACACAAACTCGCAAAAAAAGTTTGCACGACGACTACTCTAGCAGACGGGGCATTTCACTAGCCCGTTCTCGTTGCACTCCGGGCAGCGCCTGAACGCTCCGCCGCTATCCTCGTCCTCCACGAACACCTTGCAGCTGCCAGAGCACCCGTCGCACGGCACGAACCGCACTCCGCCGCATCCGGCACAGCAGGCGTCCTGCAGGGCGCCTCCCTTGGTGGCGGCGCACGGCGGCGCCGCGGCGTCGCAGGCAGCGAGGGCCGACGCCAGCTCCCCGGCCTCGTGCAGGCGGCGGACCTCCTCGGCGCCGCCCAGGTGCCGGCCGTCCGCGAACACCTGCGGGAGCATCGGTAGCCTGCCTTCGTCGCCGAGCGCGGCGGCGCGGAGCTCGTCTTTGAACCCCGCGTGCATGGACAGGTCGCGCTCGTCGACGCGCACGCCGTAGCCGCGCAGGATCGCGCTCGTGGACCAGCAGTCCTCGTACGTCTGCCGGATCCCGCGGAGGCTCGTGAGGTACACGACGACTCGGCCCGCGCTCTCCGGCGGCGGCGGTGGCGAGGCCTTCTTGGCTAGCTTCTTCGTCTTGGCGTTGATCTTTTCCTGGAACACGTCGACCCGCGCCCGTACGATGCCCGGGAACGTCTGAATTTGGGCGCGCTTCTCGACGGCGTCATCACCGCCTCCGCCGTCGCGTTTGACGAAATCAGCAGGAAGAGGCGGCGAGTCAGGTGCAGGCGTCAGGTCGTCGAGCGCCTTCCGGAACGCGTCCAGGAGTTCCGGGTCGAACACCAGCGGGGACCCGGGCGCCGACTGCGCCTTCTTCCGCTCAACAACGCCGGCGCCGTGGACGACGCAGCCGCCGCCGTCCGTCTCTTCATCCTCCTCCTCCTCGTAGTCGTCGTCGTCGTCGAGCCCTTTCATGAGCTCCCACACGTTGATCTCCTCGGGGTCATGCGCCGGCGTCTTGTTGGGCGTCCGCGGCGCGACGGCCCTGGACGCCGCGGCTACTACCCTCTTCTGCCGCTTCGGCGGCGGCGGCGCCGCAACGGGCGGTGGCGTGGTGGGGCACCAACACGCGCCGAACGACCGCGACGACGGGCCCAGCAGCAGCTTCGTCATCGTCCCTGCGCCGCTATCGGCAACGACGTCGTTGCCGGCCTTCATCATCCCCTCGTCGCCTCCTCCTGCGGCGGTGGCGTCGAAAGAAAGGGCGCCCGCTGCCGCGACGGCCGCCACGGCGCGGTCGAGGCTGAGCGTCCCGAGCGTGGACGACCGCAGCGCGACGGAGTGCCGCGGCGGCGGCGCCTGCAGGCGGCCCGATGAGCGCCTCTGCTGCGGCTCCGTCGGTCGCGCCGCCGCCAGTCCACCGCAGCCCCCGTGCAGCGCGTGCTTGGAACCCTTGCAGCCCATCCGTGTACGTGCACCGTGCGCCGCCGGCGGCGGGGAAAGGTATGGAAGGGAAGGGAGGAGCCGGATGGAGAACCTGGCTCTGCCGTTCTCTACTGCCTGCGGAGTCCGGAGGAGGAGGAAACGGCTAGAAGCCGAGAACCTCTCGTCTCGCTCTCGGCGCGCGGGGGTCAAACGGCTGGAAAAACTTGGGTGGGAGGGAAGCGGAGCGCGTGGAGAGGCAAACGGTTCGGCCTTCGGCGTCCGCGGTGGGAGCCAGGCAGCCAGCCAGAGCCCGGGCTGCGGGTTGGAAGGGAAACGCGCATAAAAGAAGAAAGGGCGGCGCGAGGCCGGTGCGTGCGTGCGTGCTCGCGCTCGGGGTCGCGGGTGCGGACTGCGGACGCCGTGCCGTGCCGTCGAATCGAATGAAATTCGCAGTAGGCGGCGCCCGGGACGGCGTACTGAAACGTACGTGCGCCGTGTGCGTGGAATTCTGCATCGGCCGGCAGGCGGGCGCTGAAACCATGCATGTGCGTCCGCATCCTCGGCGCGGTACTGCACGGCGGGGCGCAATTCCCTTCCCACCCTGTGTGCCGCGCCCGCAGCGTCAGTAGCAGCCCTGCAGACGGCCGGTACGGCAGCCACGGGCGGTTCGTTCGGTAGCAGTTGCTGCGGGGGGCGGGTGATGATATCTTCTTCTTGTCATCAGGGAGAGGAGTAATAACGAAAAGGAAGGCCTGGAAATTTGGACGCAGAAAGGTTTCGGCATCGACGACGACCCGTTCGTTCCTGCGTCGCGCGCGCATATCTGGTCTGGTGACCTGTGGGGACTAGTGATCCGTTGGAGATTGGGAGTTGCCACCGTATGGACATGGGAGTCTCCAAATTTCCTTCTGTTGGAACGACGATTTTGTTATCTTCAAAAGAAAAAAAAAAGAAACTATTTTTGGTAGTTAAATTGCGTGGTCACAGGTGACAGACCACTGCCCACGCATGATTGAACGACGGACGTGGCATGCATGTTGATCGGCAGACATTCGGCTCTGGCCTTTGTCCACGTTTTAGCGCGGCAATGTGTTCATTTTCAAGTTTTGAGTGGGTAACGGTTTATCCAGGATCTTTCGCTTTGTCGGTTACGAAAACGCTAATCCTTCTGCCGATCCGAAGTTTCCGACACTGACGAATTCCGGGGCAGGGGCAGCGCAGACACACAGAACAGACGTTGGATGTGACAGCTGATCCCTGACAAGTGCACAACGCCTGTTGGTACGAGTTCGCACTAGCACGTTCCATTCCATTAGCATCCGGCGACCGGCGTCGATCGAGATAACTAAAATCCGGCGAAAGTCATTGGAACCCTTTAATACCAAAAGAAAGGCCTTGTTTTTCACCCTAAAAACCAAAATATTTTCAAGATTTTCCATCACATCGAATTTTGCGGCATATGTATGGAGCATCAAATATATACGAAAATAAAAACTAATTACACCGTTTATCTGTAAATCACGAGATGAATCTTTTAAGTCTAATTACTACATGATTGGATAATGTTTGTCAAATAAAAACAAAATTGTTATAATTCCGAAAACTGAAAAATTTTCGGAAGGCCAAAGAAAGAAAAGCTACTACTGCTCGACGACGACTTTTTGTCTAAAGCCAGATGAATGCCGTTCCGTGCACAACGTTGGCCGGTCTGTTTTTTTTTTTTAATACTTCGAACGCATCGACAGCGATGGCACGATGCAAGCAGGCGCCTACGATCCGGCTTCAGCCACAAGACAAGATGTCAAGCTCCACCGTCACTCTTTTTTGCTGTTGTTTTAGCAAGCATAGTATATGACTGACTCATGAGAGTTTGTCGCGAGTGCCGTGTCCCCTGCTTTTTTCTTTCTCGTAGTATCTGTCAGTCGTCACTGGTCCACCTCTACTTGCTTTACCTTGAAACGCCTCTTCTATCTTGTTGCTTTTGCGTTAGTTGTCCTGCACACATCTTATCTTTAAAACCATGATTAGCTTTACTCAAAAAACTTGATGATCTGTTTCTTAAAACTGAGGCCCGGGGGCGCCATAGGCAGTGAAGGTTTGCACGATGCTTTGTCTGGTAGTTGACACCGGGGAGATGTCTTAGCTTAGGACGGCCAACTACCAGCTAGTCTCATATCATGATATAATAAAGTGGTGTAAAATTATTAACAAAGCCAAATACAGTTTTTTTTGTCAGTCAAAGTTCAGTTGGATTGCTCTCTGTCTCTGATGAACCTTTATTCCGCTCTGAGATAGATTAAGATATATAGTTGCATTGCACCAACTAATGTCTGTTCCATTGTCAAAAAGGAGATAATCATATGGAGACATCAGTAGGTTAACCCCTCTCCTCTAGCCACGGAATCGAACGGCAAAACGGAAAATAACAGGACATGCTTCCGTTCCAATTTCTTAAGTGGCATGACACAGTGGCACAGTACAAAGCTTGACTAGAATGCTTTTCACTAGCACATGCGTGCCAATATATATGACATGACTCCACTCTACTGCTCCTAATCTAATCCACATCGATCTGCTTAAACCGCGCACAAAGTGTGTTTGGTACATTTTTCCTAACGAATCGTGTGCCCGTGAATCATGCACTCATCTCGGCTTATAGCGAGATTAGTTATTTGACTTTTTGGTGAGTAGAGTAGGGCCTTGTTTAGTTCCTAAAAAATTTTACAAAAATTTTCAGATTTTCCGTCACATCGAATCTTTAGACGCATGCATGGAGTATTAAATATAGATAAAAAATAAAAACTAATTGCACAGTTTGGTCGGAATTGACGAGACGAATCTTTGAAGTCTAGTTAGTCTATGATTGAACAATATTTGTCAAATACAAACAAAATGCTACAGTGTCGATTTTCCAAAAAATTTTAAAACTAAACAAGGCCTAGATAGGATAGGATAGAGAAATCACGAAAGAATGGAACCGACGTGAAAGGGAGTTGGCGCTGGTGCCGGACGTACGACCGGGTTATTGGGTTTGGTGGCTGGCTGCCACGGCGTGTCCGTGTGGACAGGCGACGGACGGGGGGCACGGGTGCTGCAGGTCCGCACGCACGTTCAGCGCTTTTCCTCCGTGTTGCATGGATCTGGTCACATCCGATCGAGTTTGACGTCTGCTGCCTGAGCCGGGTTAATTTTCGTAAATTTATACTCCCTCTATCCGTAAGTCATTTCAAGAAGAGTCAAATTTTTCTAAATTTGACCAAATTTATATGATAAAATAATTATTATTATGATACTAACTAAGTATCATTAGATTTTTTCTTAATTATATTTTCATAATATACTCACTTTACGTTACAAATCTTAGTATTTTTCTCTATAAGTTTGGTCAAACATGAAAATACTTTGACTCTCTATGATTCTTGGAATGACTTACAATTTGGGATGAAGGGAGTAGAAAATATGTATAATATTTATATTTTTAAATAAATTTATTATAAAAAATTATTTAATGATTTATCTAATAATATTAATTATATATTATAAATATTAATAATTTTTTAAATATATTTAATTAAAGTTAAAAGTGTTTGATTTTTCAGAAATTGAAAATTAGAAGGGAGAGAGCAGTTTTGCAGTGGATCGGTCTATGCAGGAGTTGTGGCAGCGAAGTATCTGGAAGGCACAATTGAAAGTCAAAGCTGCGGCCTGCGGCATAATTTTGTCTGTCCCAAAAGTCAAAGTGATAGTGGGCCGCTAACAGATTCCATCCCCATTCTTGCAGTGGGCTTCTTGTTTCGTTGTGCGCCGCCGAAGTGTGTTTGGGTTTATAGCGAGTTTAATTTTGACTTTTTGGTGAGCCTGCTCCAACATAAATCTCCATCCCGTATTCTAACGAGTCGATTTTAATCTTAACGTCGACTAGATTTATAGAAGATAGTATTGATATTTGTATCTTCAAATAGTTTTATTAGAAAAACATATGATATGATCAATCCCATGATGCTTATATAGTATCACATATATTAATATTTTAATATATTTTTATCAAAAGTTTAAATTGTTTGACTCCTCGAAACACAATGTAAGTTGGAGATTTCTTTTAGAACCAAATGTCAAATGTATGAGCTTACCTCTTTATTAAGAGTTAGCTTATCGCTATCTTTTTTTATCAAATAAAATATTATATGAGCTAGCTCTTAGCACATTGTTGAAGTCGTATTTAGTGGTGTCTTGTTTTCACTGCCATGGCGCGCGCGCACACACAAGGCTGCTTGTGTGTATGCTTTGTTTAGATGTGAAAAAAATTTAGATTTCGCTACTGTAACACTTTCGTTTGTTTGTGACAAATATTGACTTGTTTAGTTCCCTAAAAATTTTGTAAAATTTTTCAGATTCCCCGTCACATCGAATCTTTAGACATATGCATGAAGTATTAAATATAGATGAAAATAAAAACTAATTACACAGTTTGGTCAGAATTGACGAGACGAATCTTTTGAGCCTAGTTAGTCTATAATTGGATAATATTTGTCAAATATAAACGAAAGTGTTACTATTCATATTTTGCAAAATTTTTTGGAACTAAACAAGGCCATTATCTAATTATGGACTAACTAAAATCAAAAGATTCGTCTCGCAATTTACAGCTAAACTGTGTAATTAGTTTTTGTTTTCGTCTATATTTAATGCTCCATACATGTAACGCAAGATTCGATGTGACGGAGAATTTTGAAAATTTTTTGGTTTTTGGGGTGAACTAAACAAGCCCTAAGAAAAAGAGCATGTTGATCATATTCGTGAGCTTGTTTCTGGTTCTTACTACCTTATGAAAACAATATTGTTTGTAGTGCTATTACTCCTACTTGTGTGGCAATTATATTACATTTTACCTAATTCGGGAAGTTACATCTATTAATAAATGGTCACACAATGGTGGCCTTTATGGGCTAACTGTTCTATGGGTCCGTGAAAGGTCCTAATATGGCTAGAGGGGGGTGAATAGCCTATTTAAAAAATCTACAAACTCACTAGAGCAAGAGGTTAGTAAATAACAAAGTGAAGCTTTTTGCTCTAGCTCTAATGGGGTGTTTGCAAGCCACCTATCCAACAATTCTAGAAGATATAATCACTAGGCACACAAGAGCTAAGTTACTACTTACACTAGAAAGCTACCTAAAGTTTCTATACAAGAAAGTAAGCTACTCTAGTTTGCGGGAATGTAAAAGAGATGGTTTGAACTTTATACCGCCGCGTAGAGGGGATGAACCAATCAATAATATGAAGTCCAATCACCGGGAGAAATCCAATGAACAATCACAATGGAGACACACAATTTTTCTCCCGAGGTTCACGTGCTTGCCGGCACGCTACGTCCCCGTTGTGTCGACCAACCCTTGGTGGTTCGGTGGCTAAGAGGTGTAGCACGAACCTCGTCCTCACTAGGACACCACAAGAACCTACCCACAAGTGAGGTAGCTCAATGACACGAGCAATCCACTAGAGTTACCTTTCGGCACTCCGCCGGAGAAGGTACAAGACCCCTCACAATCACCGGAAGATGGCCACGAACAATCACCAACTCGTGTCAATCCTCCTCCGCTGCTCCAAGCCGTCTAGGTGGCAGCAACCACCAAGAGTAACAAGAAAACCGCAGCTAGAACGATCCCCAAGTGCCACTAGATGCAATCACTCAAGCAAATGCACTTGGAATCACTCCCAATCTCACAAAGATGTTTAATCTATGAAGGAGACGAGTGGGAGGATTTTGCTTAGGCTCACAAGGATGTCTAGTAGTCAAGAATACAAAGAGAGTGAGCCCCAAGCCGGCCAAACACGTATATATAGCCCCTCAAACAAATAGAGCCGTTGGCTCTTTCACTGGGCGAAAAACGGGGTCACCGGACGCTCTTAAAGGGGCACCAGACGCTCAACACTAGCGTCCGGTGCTCCAACGTCAGCCGCGTGTCAGAGTCTAACGGTAACCTGCAGAGTATCAGACGCTGAGCAAGTTAGCACCGGACGCGTCCGGTGCACACCGGACTCATGCGCAGAGAGTTCCGCAAACCTGCAGGTCACCGGACGCTAAGCACCGGTAGTGTCCGGTGCTCACCGGACCAATGCGCAGAGAGGGTCGCAAAACGCCCGCACACCGGACGCTCCAAGCTGCGTCCGGTGCCTATCGTCCGGTGCCTAACCCTAACCGAGTCAGGCTGCCTTCTCACCGGACGCACAGGAACAGCGTCCGGTGCTTCTGAGTCAGCGTCCGGTGAGTGTTCCTCAGCGAGAAACACTCCCGCGACTTCTCCAATTTTCCCACCGGCGCAATAGAAAATATGCACTTCATTTTCTCGAAAAGCGCCGAATCCCGCCGAGCTTACTCTTCAAACTCCACCTCCTTCTCAAAGTGTGCCAACACCACAAAGTGTAAACCAACATGTGCACGTGTGTTAGCATTTTCACAAACAATTTCTTTGAAGGAGTTAAGTTATCTCACTAGGTTCTAAATGCATGCAAATGAACAATGACACCTAGTGGCACTTGATAACCGCTTAGCCAAAGAATTCCCCTCTTTATAGTACGGCTATCTATCCTAAATGTGATCACACCCTCTATGGTGTCTTGATCACCAAAACCAAAACCCTAAGCAATACCTTTGCCTTGATCTCCATAGGGTTTTGTTTTACTCTTTCTTCTTTTCCAAGTTGAGCACTTGATCATCTTGTGGTCATCACCATCATCACCATGGTCATCACTTGCTCCATCACTTGGCATGTACCAACCTCATTAAGTCTACACACACTTAGTATAGAGGTTAGTACTAGGGTTTCATCAATTATCCAAAACCAAACTAGGGCTTTCAATCTCCCCCTTTTTGGTAATTGATGACAACCCTTTTTACAAAGATTTTCAATAAATTTTTTTTGGATTCATGTTGCTTGCCCAAGCATTTTACCATGTGCAAAGGTTATGGACAAGTTTCATAAACCCAAATTGGTAGCAATTGCTCCCCCTACATATGTGCTAAGAGTTTGGATTTGAAAGCTTGCACATCTGCTTAAATAGGAAACATAGGAGTCAATTTCTACCAAATGATGCTAAGGTGTAAAGAATGGACCTTTGAAGCGTGATACCAATCGGAGTTGCCAATATACACCATCCTTAGCACCATTAGTAACTAGACAATCACAAAACTTAGAACACCTCGTGAGATCAACATTATAAACAAGGTTCTAGTACCACTTGTGAAACAACTAAAAGTCTAGTTACCCTATCTATGCATGCTAGTTCTTCATTTCATTGTTTAGTTTCAAATTTCTTTGCAAAATAAACACTATAACACTTTCGTTTATATTTGATAAATATTTTCCAATCATAGACTAACTACGCTCAAAGAATTCGTCTCGCAAATTACAATCAAATTGTGTAATTAATTATTTTTTATCTATATTTATTGTCGCCTAAGATTCGATATGATGGAAAATTTTGTAATTTTTTTGGAAACTAAACACAAATCATAGGCGTAGATTGTCATGGCCGTGAGTGTCTATAGCCTGTTTAAGATGAAAAATAATTGTTTTATTCCACTGTAGTCAAATAAAGTGGAGGCGCCCATCATCCCACAGTCCGACACTCATCATCCGGTCCAGGCCCGCCCAATGCCATCGCCGCCGCCGTCCACGGCAGCGGCGGCGGCGCTGCAGCTGGAGTCCCTCCTCCCGCACCTGTCCACGCTCTCCCACTACAAGCAGTTCCACGCGCGCCTCCATGCCTTAGGCACGCTCCACTCCTACCCATCCCTCCGAGCGCGCTTCCTCGACCGCCTAGCGCTCTTGCCGCACGCCGACGCGCTTCCGCACGCGCTACTCCTCCTCCGCTCCCTCCCGTATCCCGCAACCAACGACTTCAACGCCGCCCTGCGCGGCCTCGCCGCCTCCCCGCACCCGGCGCGCTCTCTCCTCCTCCTCGCCGGCCGCCTCCTCCCTGCTCCCGCGCCGCCACGGCCTCGCCTCGATGCGCTCTCCCTCTCCTTCGCGCTGAAGGCCACCGCCCGATGCTCCGACGCGTTCGCTACACTTCAGCTCCACGCGATCCTCGTCCGCCTCGGTGTGGCGGCTGATGTCCGCCTGATGACCACGCTGCTCGACTCCTATGCCAAGTGCGGCGACCTCGCGTCCGCACGGAGGGTGTTTGACGAAATGTCAGTGCGGGATGTGGCCACATGGAACGCGCTGCTCGCAGGGCTGGCGCAGGGGACGGAGCCGAATCTCGCTCTCGTGCTGTTCCGCAGGCTGGCAGGGAGCTTCCGGGAGTTGCCACCAAGGGAGGAGCCAAATGAGGTGACTGTTGTTGCTGCACTTTCTGCATGTGCACAGCTTGGAGCATTAAAGGATGGATTGGCTGCGCATGATTTTGCTCGTACAATAGGAGCTGTGGGCAATGTTCGTGTCTGCAACGCGCTTATCGACATGTACTCCAAGTGTGGCTCATTGAGCCGGGCTCTCGAAGTGTTCCATTCCATCAAGCTAGAAGATCGAACACTTGTGTCCTACAATGCTACAATTCAGGCACTTTCCATGCACGGGCACGGGGAAGATGCACTGAAGTTGTTTGATGAAATGCCAGCTCGTATTGAACCGGATGAAGTAACTTACCTTGCTGTGTTGGGTGGGTGCAACCATGCTGGGCTTGTTGATGATGGGCGCAGGGTTTTCGATTCCATGCGGGTTCCTCCCAATATGAAGCACTATGGGACCATTGTGGACCTCCTTGGCCGTGCAGGCCGCCTTGCTGAGGCACATGACATGATTATGCATATGCCATTTCCAGCAGATATTGTCCTCTGGCAGACATTGCTAGGTGCTGCCAAGATGCATGGTAATGTGGATCTAGCAGAGTTGGCTGCCACAAAGCTTGCTGATCTTGGCTCTAACGTTGATGGTGACTATGTGCTCCTGTCAAATGTATATGCGTCCAAGTCCCGGTGGGTGGATGTTGGTCGAGTCCGTGACACCATGCGAAGCAATGATGTGAAGAAAGTCCCTGGCTTCAGCTACACAGAAATAGATGGCGTAATGCATAAGTTCATTAATGGTGACAAAGAACACCTGAGGTGGAGGGAAATATACAGAGCATTAGATGAAATTGGGTCAAAAATCTGTGAGCTGGGATATGAGCCAGAAACGAGCAATGTGCTACATGACATTGGGGAGGAGGAGAAGCAGTATGCCTTAAGCTACCATAGCGAGAAGCTGGCCATTGCATTTGGGTTAATTTCTACACCACCTGGGGAGACTATTCGAGTGATCAAGAATCTCCGAATATGTGGAGACTGTCATGTGGTGGCAAAACTTATCTCTAAAGCCTATGGTCGGGTGATCATTATTCGGGACAGGGCAAGATTCCACCAGTTTGAAGATGGACAATGTTCCTGCAGAGATTACTGGTAAAATGCTGGCACACTGGTCACTTGCAGCCTACTAAACACAACATGTGCTCCTTGAGGAGAGTTCAAGTGATGCGACTGCATTTCTAGTCAAAATAAGGATGAAAGTATATAATATTACAGACTCTTGACCACCATGTTACTGTTCAGAGGGCTCATCACACTAAAAAGTTCTTAGAAGATGCAAAGTTATCTGACTTGCACGAACTCCTGGGTTTGCCTAATGATTCGAGAAGTATCTTGGAAGCAGAACCAAAAAAAATTGTGACAACTGTGCAAGCTTTGAATTCAAGTTGCTCCACGACTGTTATCTACCAATATTCACAAGTCTACGAGGTTTGTGACAAACTAACAATGAAACATTTTTTGATATTGTTCACCTACAAACTCTAAGAGGTCAAGTGGACTATAGCTGCAAATATCATTCACGCATTACTTTTTTCGCGAACATGCTTATATGCATGTGTTTCATTAAGAGCTTAGAAGAGTTGAGTACAGCCATGGTCAGCACATCATCAAGGAGCACAAGGGGCAGGCCACAGGCGGATGCTGTCCATACTGTCACCCAAGCGCTACAAAGATTACATAATACCTATCACATGGTCTAGTGAAAAATTGCTGCATTACTCAGAACTTGGAAGAATGTTGAGGTGCATGAATAATGAGTTAACAGAGTTATTGACATGTAGAGCTGAGTTCTGCACTATTGTACCATTAGAGTTTTGCTCATGAATTGATTTTTTAGCTGTATTCATTTACTTCATTTCAGATTCAGTTGTCTGAAATTTGGGTCTGAAAAAAATATGCATCTTAGTAGTTGATACTTTCCATGCTTTTTTCTAGACTGCTTGATCTTGTTGTAAGCCTATGTTACTAAATGGAACCAAATGAATTTGGTACTGAACATGACCTTACCTGCCCTATTCCTCTGCTAGGATTATTGATGCATCTGTCTAGGTATTGTCATCGAGTTCTATAAAAAAATTCATTGTCGTTCACTTATATTAGGAGAGGACAGGAGCGATGGGTATGACACTCGACAACTTTCAGCAGTAGGTATGAAATTTATGTTTGCAAAATGGAGTCATCATTTGTAGTTTGATGTTTTTATCTTTGAATCATCCTTTCTGAAATTTCAAGATTGACTAATTTATTCTCTATCTACTCTATGACACTTACGTGTAAACATCCTGTTCCTTATTTCTTACTCGTTCACTCACTAAGCAAATGTATCAACTTCGTTGGGTTTGGAAAACCCAGGAGTTGAAGTCCAAGCAAATGATCTAAAAAATGCATCATTAAAATTAAAGAAATCACTGAACCTGGAAGGGATCAGGTCAATGGTGGAAAGAGGGACACAAAAGAACACAGAACGGTGTGTACCCTCATGCATATTGCTGTTGCATTTGTATGAAGTCACGTGCACATTTTTTTTGTTCCTTGAGTTGAGGTTCTGAAAATTCTGTGTAAGCCTTTCAGTAAAAGGGTGTGAAAGATGCCGGATCAGCAGTTAAGGAATTGATCCAGGAGACAGAGAAAATGACGAAACTGTTAGAATACTTGAGGATACAAGTCATTTGAAGGGTTATTCTAGGCAGGACAAGTCATCCGAAGGAGGGAGCAGGTCTGGTAGGTTTAAATGCATTTGGTGCACTTCTGAGGTGCCCAACCTTTCTTTAAATGCTGTCCAGGGGAGTTCCTCTTTCTCATGATGAGGAAAAAAATAGGGTTCTTAGATTATTTTTTTTCTATGCTTTAATTGTTGCATTTGCATGAAAACATTTGGTTCCCCTCATCTCCTAGTTTGACCCATTTAATTGTCCCTCTTCTGCTATTTAGTAGAGCAAGGAACTGTCATTTAGTATTTCCTTCAAATTCCATTCTTGTAAAGACAAACCTCTGAATTCTTCAAGTATTTCTAGAAAAGACAGGGTCAGCTTGACATTTGAAATATTTGAAGCTATAGACTTGAAACTTGAAAGATGGGGTTGCCAATGATTATCTTAGATCCATGATCATCATACTATAATTTCATTGTACTATCAAGAGTCGATGTTTAATTGTTTATATTTGTTAAGATCAAAACATGGATTGTATTCTAATTGTTCATGTTCCATGAAAAGTCATGTAACATTGATGATTGACTATAAAGGGAATGTTGCGAATATCACTCTTAGAGTATCATTTTTAAAGTAATAGTATAACACATGTTCAAACTCAAATTATCACAAGATTATTTTTCCTTGTTGCAACGTATGATCCTAGTATAAATCAGAAAGAGTAAAGTGCACGAGTGACCCTTAAACTTGTCTCGTGATGTTATTATTCAGGTCCTTAAACTGTTAGAATGCATTTTTGAGGTATCCAAACTTATCTTGGGTGTCATATAGGTCCAAAACTATCAAAATTTCAGTTTTAAGCCCTTGAACTTGTCATAGTGTGTTATCTAGGTCCAAACAAACTTCAATTAGCCCACATTTTGGTCTCTCTTTGTGCTCTATCTACATGCTCTCCCTGAATGATTGCTTTTCCATTAAGTTCCTACGCTAGTCAATAATGAGGTACGGATCCGACCGTTGTAGCATATCGCCTCATGATGCGGAGTAGATTGAGTCTATTTAGATCTAATGAACACGCTAGGGCAGGTTTTAAGGGCACTCACAATGCAGACTCTAACATGGAGTCTAAAGTTATTTATTACCTCGAACAATGTGGACTTGGAGTCTAAATAAGACTTGGAGTCTTATTTTTTCTACCTCTTTCTTCAATAAATATGCTGCCACATCAGCAAAATACCATAAATAATATGTAATTAATTGTCTTGGACTCTATGATAGAGTCTTGCATTGGGAGTGCCCTAAGTAGCCTAAATGCCATGGCATGACAAGTCTAGGGACCTAAAAATAGCATTTCGAAAGTGTGGGACCTAGACGCACATAAAGACAAGTTTGATGATTACATAAAATGCATTTAAGAGTTTGAGGATCTAAATGACTCCTGGGGACAAGTTTAGAGGCCATACATGTATTTTACTTAATCAGAAATGTTGCTCTTATGAAGTACTTCCAATCTATTCACTTGGCGTTTTTTTGCTCTGTGAACTTCTCGATCTAATTAACCACCATTCATCTAATGTTTTTTCATTGCAATTGCAGGCTACAGCCATGGACCATGGTGCTACTCTGCTCTCATTTCTACTTTGTCAAAAAAGAAAGAGCTACTCAGGCCAGTCTTAATGTATAGTTTCATGACACAGTTAACAAGACTATAAACTAGTTAACCGAGCCAGATGAGTTTTATGGGGATGAAACTGCTCTCTCATGTGATGAAACTCCTTCATTTAATGACCCTGCCAAGTCAGCAATTTTGCTTATGTGGCATCCTATTTAATGTGCATGACACTCTCATGAAACATGCATTGAGACTAGCCTCATTTCTACTGTCCACACCCACACTTCACAGTTCCCATGCCAAGGCAAATAATGTGTTTAATTTAGGTAGAGAGCCTCACAGTCCTATATTCCTATGTGCACGGTCCCATCTTTCCATCCTCCCAGAAATTGCGGCCCAGCTAACAAACTTCCCAACCCCAAGCCGAAGTCCGAAGTCCCAACCCACTACCCGGCGAGCCGTGCGTCCCCGTGGCCTGGCCTCACGCCCTCACGCCACAGCCCAAGCCCAGAGTTCTCATTCTCAATCCACCAGGTACCACGCATGCCGGCATGCGCGAATCCGAGTCCGAGGCCTAGCCCGCTCGCGGCCGCGAATCCTCCTCGCCTCGCCTCGCCTCGCCCCGCCCCGCGAGCCGCGATGCATCGAGCGATGCGGCTGCGCTGCCTCCTGCGCGCGCCGCTCTGGCGCGAGCCTGCCGCCAACCCCGCGGCAGCGTCCAGCCTTGGGGATAGCGCCCTGGTGAGGAGGCTCGGCGCGCCGCCGTGGCCGTGCGGCGAGAAGCAGCGGCGGCTGTGCCGGTTCTACAGCTCGAACTCGAAGGAGGGCGTCGGCAGCGCGGAGGCGGCGGGGAGTGGCGGCGGCGGCAGCAGAGAGCAGGAGCACGCGCGGCTCGGGGAGAGGGATCAGCAGGAGTGGCTCAGCGGCGAGCGGTTCATCACCGGCTGCAAGCGGCGGGAGTCGCCATTCCTCACCAAGCGGGATCGCTTCCGCAACGAGTTCCTGCGCCGCGTCGTGCCGTGGGACAAGACCGGCGTCTCGTGGAACAGCTTCCCGTACTACGTCGAGTAAGCAGCACGGGCGCGGCTGCGCACATCCTGTTTGCTGTTTTGTGCACGACGAGGTTTAACTCTGTTGCCTTGTGTCCTTTTGTCTTGTCAGTCAGAACGCGAGGCAGCTGCTGAGCGAGTGCGTGGCATCGCACCTGCGGCACAAGGATGTAGCTCTGGAGTACGGTTCAGGGTTGCAGTCCTCCAGTGGAAGGATATTGCTCCAGAGCTTGCCAGGTGCTGGTCGAGAATGGAGCTGATGCTTCATCAATACATGTTTCCATCTACTTATATGGATATTTGAGATTTTTCTTGGTTTCTATAATGCAGGGACTGAATTCTACCGCGAGAGATTTGTGAGGGCTCTTGCCAATGAGTTGTGTGCACCATTATTAGTTCTGGACAGCAGTGTTCTAGCACCATATGTAATATAATCTGCCCCATATATTAGAAGTCTTAAGATCTAAGTTTGTGGTTGAACCTAATGCCTGACCTTGTAGGATTGTGGCGAAGACTGTTCAGAGAGTGAGGGAGAGGATAGTCATGCAGAGGTAGAGGAGAATGGTTCAGAATCAGAGGTCGATGGTGAAGGTGATGAGGAATCTGCTGAAAGTGATGATGACGATTCTATTAAATCGGTGGCAGACCTAAAGAAGCTAGTTCCATGCACTCTTGAAGAATTTGCCAAGGTTTCTTTTCATTGATTGTCAAACCATGGAAAATAATGACATTTGACGAATCTTATGTGTTTCTGGCTCTTTTCATTCTAAGTAGTAGAAAATAAAGTGTTACTTATTACCTTAAAAAAACGAGATCCAACCTAGAAGGGGTGTTTGGGATGCACAACTGCACCTTCCACTCCAACCAGTTGAGCTAGGCTCACTGCCTACCTTTACCTTTACCTTGTACCTACTCATTTCATTTAATTTCTGACTGAGAGACCTCTAAACTACCAACAAAATACTTGTAAAACTAACATCAATTGTACAGTGTAGCATTGAATTTTATTCAAATCAGTCACATCTTAATTTTCTTTTCTACTACAAATTCTAATCCATATTGAGCTGCTATTTCCTGATTCTTTACGTCTCTAGTTTGTGTTCTGTCTTCCTTACGACTTACGTCTTCACTGCTTGCGGTTGCAGAGAGTTGCTGGTATACAGGAAAGTTCTTCAGCAGCAGAATCCTCTGGCACTGCTGAGTTATCCGAAGAAGAGAAGAGGTCTCTTCAAAAGGGTAACATGACTTAGCTTCTTGTTTTTTTCCCCAGTACAGAGTGTTTTCCCAAGTTGGCTCTGATTTTCTATATATAGCAATGAACTGTTTACCCTCTATATGACATCTGTAGTAGTATGTGTGCTTTGTTATGTGCTAATTCTGCATTGATGCTGTGACTACATTTTGCAAAGTAGCTATTTCTTCTCAGGGCATTTGTTAGGCTAAGTTCTGTTGTACTGCTGTGAGCTAATGACCTAATGTGTCATGTCATTAAAATGAGTTGGGCCTTATTTTATTTGTTACCAATATTCTGTGCTTTCGATAATGCCTGTTAGCACATAGCCAGTCACACTCTACCGTTACTCTTTTAGTCTGTTAAGGTGAACCCAACAATCCTACTTTACCAAGAAACGCTTCACTATACTGTAGTAATGCACCTATACCATGCAGCCAACTTATCCCTGCATGTGTGAAGTTTCAGTTTTTGTACCAAAGCTTATATTATGAGGTAGCTACAGAGTGCATCTGTACTGTTTGGTTTTACATGCTTTCTACTCACTCCTGTGAAACATTGAATTCAGGCTGGACTTGTTAGTAGTTATTACTTATAGAACTTACAGAACTATGAATGAAGGCTGAAGCCTGAGGGCATTGACAACTTAGACCTTTCTAATTATTGTTTTCAGGAGATAGGGTCAAGTACATTGGAGCATCGGTGGTTGTTGAAGCAGATAATAGGTACCTATTGGAAGTTATGTATTCTCATTTTGGTTTTATAGACCACCTGTCTTATGAAATATTTTTCATTGCTATCTTTGGATCTGCCTAGGCTTTCTCATATTAATGAAACATGTGCATAAAGCACGTTTGTGAAAAAAGATTGTCTAGGTTACATATTTATTGGAAATTCAATTTACTTGCTCCCTGTTTTCTTTCTGGACAGAACCGATAACCTTGTTTCAAGGATCTATGGCACTTGAAATATTAAATCATGCTATAATAACGTGGAATTGCATAATATTTTACCCATCTGATAGTATTAGAGATATACATAGATATATATTAGATATATATAGCTAACTCATAGAGTACGTGTTGTACACGACTTGTAACCCCAAGCCGTCCAGGCTTGTAACCAGCCGTCAGGCTGGCTTGTACCCCAAGCCGTTCAGGCTATATAATGAGAGGCCACCCCCCCTTTGGGTGTGCGGTGTATTTGCCCTACAATACCTTTCTACATGGTATCTGCGTCCGGGACAGTTTAGGGTTAGGGTTCTTGTCTTCCGCTGCCCTCTCCTCCACGGTGCCGCCGACCTAGCCCGGCGCGCCCTCCCTGCCCGTTCAGGCTGCATCTGCACCTGTTCGCCACCGCACCATCCGTCGCCATGAGCACTGATTCATCCAGTGCGTCCTCCACCTCCAGTATGGCCGGCTCCCCTTCCATGCCGGCCCTGGGGGATGCTCCTGCACCAGCGATCTTCTCCTACGCCACCATCAACGTGAAGTCTCACGTCCCGCTCATCCTCGACCTCAAGCTGCCAAACTTCACCAAGTGGTCCGCCTTCTTCACTGCCATGTGCGGCAAGTTTGGCCTGCTAGGTCACATCGACGGCTCCATCCCACCCCGGCCCACTGATCGCAATTGGTCGCAACCCGACGCCTGCGTCCGGAGTTGGATATATGGCTGCATCGACGATAGCGTTCTTGACCTCGCCATGGAGCCAGATCAGACGGCACGCGCTCTCTACGTCGCCATTACGGCTCTGTTCCAGGCAAACCAGGCCACCCGCGCGGTTGTCCTGGGCCAGGAGTTCCACACCATGGTGCAGGGAGATCTCACCATCGACGCTTACGCCCAGAAGATGAAGCAGACTACCGACGCCCTCCGCGACGTTGGCCAAGCCGTCTCCGAGCCTCAGCTTGTGCTGAATTTGCTTCGTGGTCTCAACCCGCGATTCGCAAATTCTGCGGACATCATCGCCAACTCGGCGGTGCTTCCGTCCTTCACCTCAGCGCACAATACCCTCCGGCTCAAGGAAATTCGCCTCGCCTCCGACGCCAAGGTCTCCTCCGACACTGCCCTTACTGCAGTTGACACCTCCGTCCCTGTGCCCAGCCCATGTTCATCCCCTTCCTGTCGCTCCACCCCTGCCCAGCCCAACCGTGGTGGCAGTAACGGTGGTGGTGGCAAGGGTAAGGGCAAGGGCAAAGGCAAGGGTAATGGCGGTGGTGGCCGCTTCCAGCAGCAGTCCGCCCCGTCTCAGACTTCGTCAGGCGGGCGTCCCGGCGTCCCTCCAGCCGGTCCTTGGTTCTGCATGAACCCATGGGCTGGTATGCCCCCGCAGCAGCCGCAGTGGCAACATCAGCCACAGTGGCGTCCCCCCCTTGCGCCTCTGCCGCAGGCGCACACGGCGTTCGCCCCCCCCTTCCATGACAGGCGGCTGGGATCAGAGTGCCCTCATCGCTTCGCTGAACCAGATGGCACTCCAAGGCGGCGCAGGACCAAGTCCCTGGGTCCTCGACACTGGCGCGACCTCTCACATGGCCGCCGGTGACGGTATACTTCTTTCCCGTCTCCCTCACTCGCCGTCCTTCATAACAGTCGGCAATGGGGCATCTATTCTAGTCTCTAGTCGTGGCACTTCTATTATTCCTATAGCTGATCATCTCTTCAAACTCAATAATGTTCTTGTTGCTCCACATCTTGTTCGCAACCTCCTTTCAGTTCGTCAATTTACTCGTGACAATAACTGCTCTATTGAGTTTGACGCCTATGGTTTTTGTGTCAAGGATCTCCAGACCGGGAACGTGATTCTACGCTGCAATAATGGAGGGGACCTCTACACCCTTTCATCATCCAGTCCACCAGTTGCCACCTGTCATGTTGCTGTTCCATCATCCTTGTGGCACTCTCGTCTCGGTCATCCTGCACCCGCTGCCCTAGCTCGTCTCAATAAAATTTCAGCTATTTCATGTAATAATTTAGATCGCGCTGTTTGCCATGCCTGTCAACTTGGTAAACATGCTCGGTTGCCGTTTACTAGTTCTTCATCACGTTCGTCTGTTCCCTTTGCTCTTGTTCACTGTGATGTGTGGACTTCTCCAGTTCTTAGTGTGTCTGGTTTCAAATACTATCTTGTGCTTGTGGATGATTACAGTCATTATTGCTGGTCGTTTCCTCTTCGGCATAAATCAGACGTGCACACTCAGCTTGTCAATTTTGTTTCCTATGCTCACACCCAGTTCAATTTGTCAGTCAAGTGCTTTCAGGCAGATAACGGCACATAGTTCATTAATAACACCACCTCTACCTTCCTTAGTAGTCGCGGTATCCTACTTCGAACCTCTTGCCCCTACACGTCAGCCCAAAACGGCAAAGCTGAACGGATGTTGCGCACCCTTAACAATATTGCTCGCACCCTTTTGCTGCACGCTGCTATGCCACCACAGTATTGGGCTGAGGCTCTGGCCACTGCAGTTTATCTGCTAAACCGGCGCCCATCCTCCTCCATCCTTAATGATATTCCTCATCATCTACTTTATCACAAGATGCCAGATTTCTCCTCTCTTCGAGTTTTTGGCTGTCTTTGCTACCCCAATCTCAGTGCCACGACACCTCATAAGCTCGCCCCTCGCTCCTCTGCAGGTGTCTTCATCGGCTATCCCTCTTCCCAGAAGGGTTACCGATGCCTCGATCTCTCCACTCGCAAAGTGATCATTTCTCGGCATGTAGTCTTTGATGAGTCTTATTTTCCGTTTGCGGCTGCAAAACCGCCTACGGAGTCGCTTGATTTTCTGTTGCAGGATCGACTACCGGCGCCTCCACCAGCACCCCTAGTGCCCGCCAGCCATCCTTCTCCACGCGTGGTGCACGATGACAGTCTGGAGCAGGATCCGTCTATTCTTTGGCTCGGTCCAGTGCTCCCGACCCCCGGTGCTTCCACGGCTGCTGCTGCTCAGCGGCAGCCCCCTGCTGCTGCCGGACATCTCCTGCGCCCAGCTGGAGGACCAGCTGGAGTTCTCGGCGCTCGACCGCCGATCACGCAGGTTTACAGTCGGCGCCGTCCTGCTCCATTGCCCTCCAATGCTTCGGATGCAGCTCCGGAGCTGACCAGGTCTTCCTCTGCTGAGGTTTCTGCACCAGTCTCACCTCCAGAACCTGTCATCTCGCGCCCAGTCACTCGCCAACAGACTGGGACTCTTCCTCCGCCAGTTCAGCGCTTGGGTTTCTCAGCCACGATCGCTTCACCACTTCCTGCAAATTATCGCAGTGCTCTTGCTGATCCGAACTGGCGAGTAGCGATGGTTGACGAATACAAAGCTCTTATTGATAATGGCACTTGGCGTCTAGTTCCTCGACCACCCGGTGCCAACATCGTCTCAGGCAAGTGGATTTTCAAGCAGAAGCACCGCTCAGATGGATCTCTTGCTCGACACAAAGCTCGTTGGGTTGTCCGTGGTTTTTCTCAGAGGTATGGCATTGACTACGACGAAACTTTCAGTCCAGTTGTGAAACCTGCCACGATTCAGGTTGTTCTCAGTATTGCAGCATCTCGTTCTTGGCCTATTCATCAACTGGATGTTAAGAACGCGTTTCTTCATGGTCATCTCAATGAAACTGTTTACTGTCAGCAGCCCCCTGGTTTTGTTGATCCTACTGCCCCAAATCATGTTTGTCTCCTTCAGAAATCTCTATATGGCCTCAAGCAAGCACCTCGAGCCTGGCACCAGCGTTTTGCATCCTTCATTCGGACTCTGGGTTTTGTCACTTCAGTATCTGATTCATCGCTGTCTGTGTACAAAGATGGCTCCAACACTGCTTACTTGTTACTATATGTTGATGACATCATTCTGACTGCCTCATCGCCAGCTCTTCTTCGTCGTATCATGGAGTGACTTCATTCTGAGTTTGCTATGACGGATTTAGGAGAACTTCATCATTTTCTTGGGATTTCTATTACTAGATCTGCCAGCGGTCTCTTTCTGTCTCAAAGGCAGTATGCAGCTGATCTTCTGCAGCGTGCTGGAATGTCTGAATGCCATCCCACAGCTACTCCTGTTGATGCCCGTATGAAGCTTTCTGCCACAGACGGCTCTCCTGTTGCTGATCCGACACAATATCGTAGCCTCGCTGGTGCTCTCCAGTACTTGACACTGACTCGTCATGACCTTGCATATGCTGTTCAACAAGTCTGTCTATTTATGCATGATCCAAGGGAACCTCATCTTGCATTCCTTAAGAGGATTCTTCGTTATGTCAAGGGGACACAGTCTGCTGGTCTTTCTATCAGTGCTGGACCGATTGATAGTCTCACTGCTTATTCGGATGCTGACTGGGCTGGTTGTCCGGATTCTCGCCGTTCAGACTTCTGGATACTGTGTCTATCTTGGTGATAACTTGGTGTCTTGGTCCTCTAAGCGGCAGACCACCGTCTCTTGCTCCAGCGCTGAGGCAGAATACAGGGCTGTAGCACACGCTGTTGCAGAAACATGTTGGCTTCGTCAGCTACTCCAGGAGCTACACACTCCGCTACCTTCGGCGACGATTGTTTACTGTGACAATGTCAGTGCAGTATACATGACTGGGAATCCTGTTCATCATCGGCGCACGAAGCATATTGAGATTGACATCCACTTTGTCCGTGACAAGGTTGCTCTGGGTCAGGTCCGAGTGCTCCATGTTCCCTCGTCGCACCAGTTTGCGGACATCATGACCAAAGGCTTGCCTGTACAGTTGTTTACTGATTTTAGGTCTAGTCTTTGCGTCCGAGATTCTCCCGCTATGACTAAGGGCGGGTATTAGAGATATACATAGATATATATTAGATATGTATAGCTAACTCATAGAGTACGTGTTGTACACGACTTGTAACTCCAAGCCGTCCAGGCTTGTAACCAGCCGTCAGGCTGGCTTGTACCCCAAGCCGTTCAGGCTATATAATGAGAGGCCACCCCCCCCTTTGGGTGTGCGGTGTATTTGCCCTACAATACCTTTCTACAGATAGGAATTTCAATGTAGTGGGCTGTGTTTATTTCTTTGTGTGTTTGTTCATTTGGATACACTCCAAACAGCAGGCATACATTTGTGATCTTATGTGTCAACATGTGCCCATCCCTGTTTGTGTCTCTGTTGTTTGTGCGTGCATGCTCAGTAATGCTGGTGACAAGTGACATTGATGAATTTATTTTGTGGTGTCAGGATGGCTCTGTTGTCTTTGTTTTCTGTTCATTTGGATACCACATGTTTGACTGTATATTAGCTATCCAAACTTTTCTGTTTTTCTTAGCATGGTTATGGTCTTATGGGTGGTCATACTGTTTGAGTGTTTTTGCACTAATCAGATATACATATATGTCGTATCACAGGATCATTTTGGGGAAAGTACCTACTCAAGATGGCTCAAAGAATGCCTATACCTTTATTAGTGGCAGGTAGGTTGATAAGTTATTGTATAGAATAGGGCTAGAATGTTTTGACCTTTGAGACCATTCTTTGTTGCATGTTATTGCCCCAACATTTCACCTTTGTGTGCCCTGATAATAAATATCATTTTTTAGTTACCATCACTAGTTAATTTATTTTTTGTATGTTTCTCATTAAAACTAAAATGTCAATAAGGCTGAAAAAATGCTTTAAGGTTGGAATTATTCTGCCTATTTTTTGCACATTGTCATGGCATTAGTCATTGATATTGGGCAGATTGTCAAGGATTTGTTCATTTTTGCATGGGGTGTTACACTTTGCATGTTGAGCTTCTACCTTGAACGAACTATGGGTGCATTGTATTTGCAACCGTTTTGGAAGCCTTTGTATGCTTAGACTGGCAGAGTGCTAGTTTCAGTTAGAATTTCTTTTGCTCGAGCCTTTGCCAATGGGGATGCATGCAGTATTATCTCTCAACATTCGTTCTTCGCCAATGGTGATGCAGTATTATCTCTCAACATCTGTAAGTACAATCTTTATCATTTATAATTGAACATTCTTCTATCCATTATACTTGCAGAACTTTATCAAATGGACAGCGTGGAGAGGTGTATGAGATCAATGGTGACCAAGTAGCTGTTATATTTGACCCTCCTGAGGAGGTGGCTGATGGTAATGAAGATGAAGCAAAGAAAGAGCAAAATGCTAAACCAGCAGTTTATTGGGTTGACAGTATGCTTCTAGTCCCAAGAATTCATATCCTATATACAGTTTAGAAAAGTCTGCAATTTAACATTGTTTTCTGGTTGTACTTCTAGGTCAGGATATCGAGCATGACCATGACACTCAAGCAGAAGATTGGCATATCGCAATTGAAGCACTTTGTGAGGTATTTCTTCAGACAATATTTGTTTGTATATAACTTGCATCATCTTCATATATTCCTTTCTCCTGTGTGCATGCATCTGCTTGCATAGATTTAACCACTCAGTCTGTTATACATTGAAAAGATTCACAAGTATTTGTGTCCTGATATACTGAAATATTTTGGTTTATGAAAATAGGTACTGCCATCTTTACAACCAGCCATTGTTTACTTTCCAGACAGTTCCCAGTGGCTGTCTAAGGCAGTTCCAAGATCAAATCGCAGAGAATTTGTTGAAAAGGTTGAGAAAATGTTTGACCAGCTTACTGGATCTTTAGTATTGATATGTGGGCAGAACATAGTGGAGGCATCAACAGCAGCACCTAAGGATAAAGAACCTGTAAGGCATATAAGCTTCCATAACCCTACCTGCTTCCACTCAATTATATATATATGGAAATTACTTCGTACTCCCAGGAGTAGTTACTCCCATGTCTATATCTCTAGATTTAGGGTGTATATGACCGAACAAATGTATGTAGACGAAGTATATGATCATACTAGACCATCTAAGGTGATATGTATGTTAAGTACGTATGCATATATGAAGTATGTGGTTATACTTATTATATATACTACAATAGTCGCATTTTAGTAATATATTAAAAAAATATGGATTCCTTCGAATTTTTTTTTTTTGCGTGGTAAGATCTAGAGTATCTTATATGAGTATATAAATATACTCAAACCGATAAACAAGTATGAACACGTACATAATGTGGTTTATTGAAGATGGGATTAACTACTCCTAGGAGTACGGAAAATGCACCCTACATATATATACAGAAGACACCCTACCTATTTTGTTGGTTCTAATGGTTGTTTTGCATAAATACAGAAGACACTGCTGTTCCATAATCTATCTCGCCTGTCTCCACTGGTAATTTTCTTACTTACCTTTTAAAGAAGACATGCTTCTTTTCTGGTCATTCCCTGTTGCATCTGGTTGAGAAAACATTTATTCTTCCATCTAGGCATCTATCCATGTATTTGTTTGTTGTTTCTGCTCGTTTAGGTTTTATTTACCATGCAACATGCTCCTAACTTTTTTTAGTTTTGCCATCTGTTGTTTATCATCCTAATCAGTGGCGAAGCTAGAGCAAACTAGAGAGAGAGAGGGGGGGGGGGGGGTGCGCTTGCCTTGTGGTTGCATAGACATGTCTTATAGGGGGTGTATATATGGTGAAATTTTGATAAAGTCCACTGTTTTTGCATCTGTACCCTCTATAAACAACACACCTTCATCCCCAATCCTAATATTAGCAACAACAGTGACTCTGCTGGGAACCAAAGTACCAAACCAGTGACAGTTTTTTATGTTTATATTGCTTAACCTATTCTGCTCAATAATCCTGTGAGCGCTGTTTGCTTGTGCTTGGCAGTCATTATTAGCATAAAGGCGTATTTGATAATTGATTGCCATTGGATGATTTAGTGTGGGCACGGTTGTATCTAAACTAGGCGTCATTATGCTTGGCTTGATGGCATGCTTGTTTTGGAAGAATACTAAGGAATGCTCATTATGCTTGTATTCTGGGTGAGTCCAAACTGGGCTTTTATTATTATAGTTTTGCTAGCAAGCCGGCATTGTTCTGCCTCTCCTGGACATGAATTGTCCGAGTTGACCCTGGTTAGCTGGTTTTTCTAGGTGTGTAATGTTGGTAACCAGTGTCAGGTCTGGCCAGATTTCTAAGTCCAATCTTTATTGATGTGTTTTGGTTAGTACAAACTGTTAGAGTATATGAGTATTAGGCCCATGAGGCTAGGCCCATGAGGCCCATGTATCCCTAACTATATGGCCACCCTGATTAGGGTTAGCCCAATAATAAAATCAGAAAGTCTAACATGGTATCAGCTTAGGGTTTCTTCCTCCCCTGCTCCCTGCCCACCCCAGCCGCCGCCACCTCTGGCTGGCGCGCCGCCGGCGGCCATGGCCGGCCGGCCTGATCCCCCTCCTCCTCCTTTCTACTTCAACCACTTCCCTCCTCTCCTCCCCTCTTCCTGGGCGCAAATCGCGCAGCAGACGCCGCCCAGAGCCGCCGCCCCTGCCTCTACTTCTTCTGGCGCAGCTGCTGGCCTGGCCGCCGGCGCGGCTGCGGCTCTGGCCGCGCGCGCGGAGCCGGCGGACGCCGCCCAAGATGGCGCTCGCGCGGATGCGGACGGCGCCCGCGCGGATGCGGACAGAGCCGCAACCGACGTCCGCCTGCAGGCGACCGCGCCCGGAGCTGGCCTTCAGGCCGCTCTGGCTGGCGACCAGGACGCGCCCGACGCGGCCACCGCGGCTGCCTACGCCCGGGGTGCCGCTGCTGCCATCGCAGCTGGCCTGGGCATGCCTCCGGATGTCTCCTCTCTGCCGCTGCTCACGGCCTCGGGGCCTCTGCCCAGGGGACCGGCCCCTGGTCTGGCAGCAGGGACGCGCGCGGGAGCTCCGTCCGCGGCCCCCTTCCCTGCCCCGCCTCCGCCGCCCGTGATGCACCGTCCGGACTCCTCCCTGCTCGCCGCCCTCGTCACTGCTCGTGTTGCGGCTGCGGAGGGCCGGGCCCGCGTGCGTGAGGCCGCTCTTGCTTGGGAGCGTGAGCGAGACGCGGCCGACGCCTTGGCCCGCCAGATCGCCGACGCCGAGCAGTTCCTCGGCCTTCCAGCCTCACCTGACGTCGGGACCTCGTCCTCGGGATCGGCTTCGGTCGTCTGGCACGATCCAGCCGACCCCCACGTGGTGCAGCTCCACTACCAGGCAGGGGGCGTCCAGAACATCCGCCTCCTCGTCCCGGTCGTCCTCGAGCCCGAGTCGCCCTCCTACGCTCGCTGGAGGGACTTGGTCCTCCTCACCCTCCGCCGCTACGCCCTCGACGACCACGTCCTCCTCGACGCCTCGGGGGCGGTCCCGACCCCCTCGTGGCTTCGCCTCGACAGCGTCGTCCTCTCCTGGATTCTGGGGACGATCTCCCTGGATCTCCACGACCTCGTCCGCAACACCCCGAGCGCTCGCGGGGCCTGGCTGGCGCTCGAGGGCCAGTTCCTGGGCAACGCCGAAGCCCGGGCTCTGCGGCTCGACGCGAGCTTCCGCACCTTCGTCCAGGGCAACCTCTCCGTCAGCGAGTACTGCCGCCAGATGAAGGGTATGGCGGACTCCCTCGGCGACCTCGGCTGGCCCGTGGAGGACCGCATCTTGGTCCTCAACGTTCTCCGCGGGCTCAGTGACCGATACTCCTACCTCCGGACGTGGATCACCAGGCAGCGGCCCTTCCCCACCTTCCTGCAGGTCCGTGACGACCTTGTCATGGAGGAGCTTACTCAGGGCCTACAGCCTGGGTCCACCTCCGCTTCGGGGTCCTCGTCCTCCTCCTCGACTGCTCTCGCTGCCACTCCACCTCGTCCCGCCACCCCACCACAGTCGTCACTTCTGGGTCCTCTTCCCCCCGGGCCGAGCGGGGGTGGGGGGGGGGGGGGCGTGGCGGCCGCCGTCGTCGTGGTGGGGGACGTGGAGCAGGTCGTGGGGGCAACACGACGACGCTGCCACCTCCACGAGGTGCACCCTGGCCATCCTACAACCACCCATGGTCAGGGCGCATCTCCATGTGGCCGTTCCAGGCTTCCGGTGGCGAGCCTCGCCCGCCGGCGGCCATGCTTGCGGGTGCTCCCCCGGGGTTCCCCTCAGTGACCCCGTGGGCGGCCCCGTTTCCGGCGTCCTCGTGGGCTACTCCACCGACGCCCTTGCCCGGGTCGGCCGGCTGGGACCAGTTGGCCTTGGCGCACTCCTTCAGCACCATGGCCCTGACACCCCCAGTCGGGCCGGAGTGGGTCGCCGACTCTGGGGCTACTTACCACACCACTCCTAACCCCGGTATACTTTCTTCTGTTCGCCCTCCTTCTCCATCTCTCCCTTCGTCCATTATGGTCGCTAATGGGTCTTGTCTTCCTGTCACCTCTGTGGGTGCTGCCGGCTCCCATGGTTCCTTTCGTCTTCCTGATGTTCTTGTTGCTCCTTCTATGGTTCACAATCTTCTTTCTATTCGTCGTTTTACAGCTGACAATTCTTGTTCTGTAGAGTTTGACTCTTCTGGTCTTACTGTGAAGGATTTGGCTTCCCGGCGTCCTCTGCTCTGATGTGACAGCACGGGGCCCCTTTACACTCTTCGCTTTCCGGCATCTGCCTCGCCTCCTTCGCCAGTTTTGTCAGCTGCCTTCGCCACCACCACCTCCACTACTTGGCACCGGCGTCTCGGCCATCCTGGACGTGATGTTTTAATGCAGCTTAGTCGTAGTTCCGATATTCGATGTACTCGGGCTCACGATGAGCATTTGTGTCATGCGTGCCAACTGGGCCGACATGTTCGTCTTCCTTTTTCTAGTTCTTCTTCTCATGCGGCCCGCATTTTTGACCTTGTACATTGTGACTTATGGACCTCTCCTGTCATCAGTATTTCTGGATACAAGTACTATCTTGTGGTGGTGGATGATTATTCTCATTATTCCTGGACTTTTCCTTTACGTGCAAAGTCTGATGCTTTCCCCGCGCTTGTCCACTTTTTCGCTTGGGTGTCCACTCAGTTCGGCCTCACTATCAAGGCTGTCCAGTGTGACAATGGTCGGGAGTTCGACAACTCCGCCTCCCGTGCCTTCTTTCTCTCTCACGGTGTCCAGTTGCGCATGTCTTGCCCGTATACATCCTCTCAAAACGGCAAGGCTGAGCGCATGATTCGCACCACCAACGACACCGTGCGCACTCTCCTGCTCCAGGCCTCTCTTCCTGCTCGCTTCTGGGCCGAGAGCTTGCACACCTCCACTTACCTCCTTAACCGCCTTCCTTCCGCTGCTTGTCCAGCTCCCACACCTCACCACGCTCTCTTTGGTACCCCTCCTCGCTATGATCACCTTCGAGTCTTTGGGTGTGCGTGTTATCCCAACACCACCGCCACCACTCCTCATAAGCTGGCACCCCGTTCGACTCTCTGTGTCTTCCTTGGGTACTCCCCGGATCACAAGGGGTACCGATGCTACGACCTTACCTCTCGTCGAGTCCTCATATCTCGCCATGTGGTGTTCGACGAGTCGATCTTCCCCTTTTCCACCACTGCCACTCCTGCTTCCACCTCGGAGCATGACCTCTCCTCTGTGTTTCCTACTGACCCGGTGGTCCAGCCACCGTTTCCGGTGTTTCCTGCAGGTACTGCTACGTCGCCTGTCGCCCGTGACACCTCGGGGCCTCTACCCTGCCCGGGTCCCGAGGTGTCACCTTCCGGCCCGGCCCCTGCGCCTGACGCGGGTCCCGGGTCGGCACCTTCGACACCGGCCCCACCGGTACGCTTCGCCCAGCCGGTGCGTGTCTACCAGCGACGTGCTCCCGGCGTGGGGTCGGCACCTTCGACACCGGCCCCACCGGCACGTTACGCCCAGCCGGTGCGCGTCTACCAGCGACGTGCCCGGCTGGCGCCGCTGCCTCCGGCGGCGCCGGTGGCCCCCTCTTCGCCGGGGTCACCTGCGCCACCGGTGACGTCTTCCCCGCCGGCGACACCGACCCCGCCGCCACGACACCCAGCTACTCGGGCCGTGACGCCAGTGTACCACCCACCGCTCCTTCACCGACACCCGCGTCATGTTCACCCGATGGTGACGCGACATGCGGCTGGGACCCTGCAGCCCCGGGCTCTTGCGGCGATGCCCGGGGACTCGCAGGTCTCACCGGTACCCTCTTCCGTCCGCGAGGCCTTGCTGGACCCTCACTGGCGCCGCGCGATGGAAGAGGAGTACGCGGCCCTCCTCGCCAACCAGACATGGGATCTGGTGCCACGACCGCCGGGCTCCAACATCGTCACCGGCAAGTGGATCTGGACCCACAAGCGCCGGGCTGACGGCACACTTGAGCGGTACAAGGCTCGCTGGGTTCTCCGGGGCTTCACTCAGCGACCCGGTGTCGACTACGACGAGACCTTCAGCCCGGTGGTGAAGCCGGCCACCGTCCGCACGGTGCTCTCACTGGCTCTCACGCGCGGGTGGCCCGTGCATCAGCTGGACGTCAAGAATGCCTTCCTGCATGGCGTTCTTACTGAGACAGTCTACTGCAGTCAGCCGGCGGGATTTGTTGACTCTTCTTGTCCTGACATGGTGTGTCGGCTCAACAAGTCTCTCTACGGCCTCAAGCAGGCCCCCCGGGCGTGGAACCATCGGTTTGCTGCTTTTCTGCTGACTTTGGGGTTTGTGGAGGCCAAGTCAGATACCTCTCTGTTCATCTATCACCATGGGGCAGAGACTGCATATCTGCTGCTCTATGTTGATGACATTGTCCTCACAGCCTCCACTGAGTCACTCCTTCGGCGGATCATTGCATCACTTCAGCAGGAGTTTGCCATGAAGGATCTGGGTGCTCTACATCACTTTCTCGGGGTCACTGTTGAGCCTCACCCTGCTGGATTACTCCTTCACCAGCGGCAGTACACTCTTGATATCCTGGAGAGAGCTGGGATGACTGACTGCAAGCCCTGCTCCACTCCGGTTGACACACAGGGCAAGATATCGGAGGCTGAGGGTATACCAGTGACAGATCCCACCGCTTATCGGAGTCTTGCCGGGGCACTTCAGTACCTCACCTTCACTCGGCCGGATATCACCTATGCAGTACAGCAGATCTGCCTCCATATGCATGATCCTCGGGAGCCACACCTCGCCGCTCTCAAGCGGATCCTACGGTACCTCCGCGGCACAGTCGACTTTGGTCTTCTCCTTCACCGACGGTCGTCCTCCACCGAGCTCGTCGTCTACACCGACGCCGACTGGGCCGGGTGCCCGGACACCCGCCGCTCCACCTCCGGCTACGCCGTCTTCTTAGGCGGCAACCTGGTGTCTTGGTCGTCCAAGCGACAGCCGGTCGTCTCCCGCTCCAGTGCCGAGGCGGAGTACCGTGCTGTCGCCAACGGCGTGGCTGAGGCTTCCTGGCTCCGTCAGCTCCTCGCCGAGCTCCACAGCCCTCTCTCCCGGAGCGCACTGGTCTACTGCGACAACGTCAGTGCGGTGTACCTCTCCACCAACCCGGTCCAGCACCAGAGGACCAAGCATGTGGAGATCGATCTACACTTCGTCCGGGACCGGGTCGCTGTCGGCGATGTTCGGGTCCTCCACGTCCCGACCACCTCCCAGTTCGCCGACATCTTCACCAAGGGTCTCCCGTCCTCGACATTCACCGAGTTCCGTACCAGCCTCAACATCACCAGTGGCTAGTTGTGTCTGTGGGGGGCTCGTGTGTTGTACCTCTTTTCTTTCGTGTCCAGTCTGCGAACTCCGCTGCGACGGCAGTTCAGACTGCGGGGGGATGTTAGAGTATATGAGTATTAGGCCCATGAGGCCCATGTATCCCTAACTATATGGCCACCCTGATTAGGGTTAGCCCAATAATGAAATCAGAAAGTCTAACACAAACAAATCTATCTATTCTACCAAAATCACTGCTACAGCTATTAAAAGCACATACCGGTACACTCTAACCTATCTTTTTAATGAAATGAAACACAGCTCTATTGCATTTTCGAGAAAAAAAATGTTGTCAGGAGTAGTGTGTTTGTGACGATGTCCAGTATGACCTTTTTGTGACTGGAGGGAGTATTTAGTCAGGAACAAATTAGAAGTGAAAAACACTGCAATGTGAAGTGCAGCGTTAGAGCACCAAGTAATTCTTGGTAGCCTCTTTGGCAAATACTGAACTGTAGTTTTGTCAGAAAAAAGCAAAATAAATAAATAAAAAATGAATCCTTGTTTGTACAACTTTTCTATGGCCTGCTTCTTTTAGAATTCAAATTGGAGCAACTCCAACAACTTGGCTATTCTTGTTGTAGAGGCTATTTTAGCATTTGTATAGCAAAAAGTAAGCTCCAACAAATGTGCTACCTGATTTTGTGAAATAGCAAGCTGGTTATCCCTTAATTTTCGGTGGCCATATATAGCCATAGCCAACCACGGACGCTTGCTACCTGATTTTGTGAAATAACAAGACTGTTGTGGATCTCCTCTTTTTTAACAAGTTTTCTATTTTACAAAATGGCTAAACAATAAAATTTGGCTACTAATTAGTCAAGCTGTTAGAGTTTGTTTTGCATGGTGGATTGCAACATGAGTGCCTAAACTCCCTATTAATCTGAAATGTATATTTTCAGTCATCGTCCTTGAAACAGCTGGTAGGGAGCCTTAAAGGACGGAAGCCTTCAAGGTCCAGTGATATAACAAAGCTTTTCAAAAACAGAATCTTTATTCCTCTTCCAAAGGTAAGCTCATCCTATTATACTTTGTTTACAAAGTGTTCAGTTGTGAAACCACGTTGACATCACTCTTCTTCAGTTCTGCTGACATCTGATGATGGTATCTCTTATGAGATGTTATATAAATAACTGTTGCTGCTCAATAACTTGTTTATTGCATGCTCTCCTAGTTTGAAGAATCTCCTAGCACTATGTCTACACTTATATCTATCTATTCAATGTTCAGGATGATGAGCAACTGAGAGTTTTCAATAACCAGATCGAGAAGGACAGAAAAATAATCATTTCAAGACATAACCTTGTAGAGTTGCACAAGGTTTTGAAATTTCTTCTTTGTTTCATCACTAATTTTGGTCCTCTTCACTGATTTCCATTTCTTGGCCTATATATATATATATTATATATGATTGAGTATTCCTTCCTTAAGCATCTATTTTATGTCATGATTGATAAATATAGGTTCTTGAGGAACATGAACTTTTGTGTGAGGATCTTTTGCATGTAAACTCAGAGGGTATTGCTTTGACAAAACAAAGTAAGTATGGTTTCTGGACCCGTATTTCGATTCATATGCTATATTTTGGCCTGAAGACTGGCTATCGACATTACTTATATTCCGTTGATCATATTATACTTTGGAACGGACTATCTTCAACCTAAAGTTGGTTGGAGTTATTATTATTATTATTATAGTATTTACCATCCTGGTGGTATACAATCTTATTTGATTGGTCCAACCATTCTATTCTTTTAACTGAAAGCATTGCTCTTGTGGAGGTGCTGTGATTCCCACTGTTAAAACTGACCACAACTAAACTTAGCTGACAAGTACATAATCAGTCAGTTATTGTGCAAATTATATATGTTGCAGCCCCTTGTGATTGGCCTTACATGATGAATCAAACTTTTCTTTTCTCCTTCCTAGTTAATGCAACTCCTTTCACCAATCCTAAGGTGTATGGAGAAGCAGTACCAGTGTTTACTTCTTGTGTTTGCATTGTTGATTTCAGAAGCAGAGATGGTTGTTGGATGGGCTAGGAGTCACTATTTATCATCAGCAGTTAATCCTTCCATAAAGGGTGATAGGCTGATCATTCCTCGTGAAAGGTAGTGTATCACTGTTCATGGCATTCAGCAATCTTTCTTGGCTGGGCACTAACTTTTCTTGAATACATAGGAGAGCATGTAGGCTGGGCACTAACACCATTGCTTATTTTCCTTCTTTTAAGCCTGGATCTATCTATTGGGAGGTTGAAGGAGCAGGAGGCTTCCAATAAGAGGCCGTCTGAAAACATGAAGGTACTTTTAGTTTTAGTTTTAGTGTTTGGATAAGTTAGCTTTTTCTATTGTAAGAAAACCTAATTTTTCTTCCTGGAAAGTCTTCGTACTGTGGCACTGTCCAACCTTAAAAGGTGTCTTCACTGCAGATTTTGGCTAAAGATGAGTATGAGCGCAATTTCATTTCAGCAGTTGTACCTCCCAATGAGATTGGTGTTAAGTTTGATGATATCGGTGCTCTTGAGGATGTCAAGAAGACACTGGATGAACTTGTTACTCTTCCAATGAGGAGGCCAGAACTTTTTTCACATGGGAACTTGTTAAGGGTATTGATTTCTCTATGAATTTGGGATTCTAATACTGATAGTGAACTGAGCATATGTTGCCACGTGTCGATTGAGTATATAAACTGTCTTATCCTTAACTTATCCTATTGCTTGCCTTGCCACATGGCCATAACACTTCCCATAACATGGAAATGATGTTCTAGGGAAGAAACAACTTAAGTACACTAACATTGTCTTTGCATTTCTGTGTCTGTTTCTACAGTCTGCACCACTTATATATTAGTATAATATTTATACCTTCACGGCTTCACCTGATTTACTGATGATTTGGGGCAAGTTCTACAAGTAGTTGCAAAGTCGATGCACAGTGAATAAAATCATGAAAATACCCAAGTATGCTAACATAGAACCCAATTCAACCATATGAAGTTACGGAAACCTAGTTGCAAAGTTCATTAAAAAACAACCTTTGAAATCTGGCGTACTTTTTAAAGTGCCTTTGCTGCAAAATCAGCATACTTAGTTCTTCGTTAAATGCACTCGTCTTTTATGATGTGTGAAGTTTTGCACTTTTTTTTCTGTGCTCACGATGGCATTTTTTTTCTTTTCTTTTTTACCTTTTGTTCAGCCCTGCAAAGGTATATTGCTTTTTGGTCCTCCTGGAACAGGAAAAACACTTTTGGCAAAGGCACTTGCTACAGAAGCTGGAGCAAATTTTATAAGCATAACTGGTTCTACTCTCACATCAAAGGTAGTTTTATTTGTATCTAGCTGTATTTTGTATGGTTTGATGAGTCACGTTGTTGTGATGACTGAATGAAATGTCAACTGTTTATCAATTCAACATCATCTTAGGTACCTTCCTTTGTTTCACATGGAGTTCTAACAATCTTGTGCAGTTTTATGCTACTTTGTAATTATGAATATTTGCATCGCATGATTAGCCTTTTTTCCTCCTCTTATAAATTTAATCGAACTGCAGAGCAATGTCATTGTTAGAGTATATGAGTATGAGGCCCATGAGGCTAGGCCCATGAGGCCATGAGGCCCATGTATGGAACTATATGGCTACCCTGTCTAGGGTTAGCCCATGTATGGAAAATCAGTTTACAACATGGTATCAGCCTAACCCTCTCCTTCTCCCAGCCACCAGCCGCCAGGCAGCAGTCGCCGGCGGCCGGCGCGCCGCCGCCGCCGCCCTTGCAGCCATGGCGGGCTGCCCTGCTCCTCCTACCTCTCCTATCTCCTTCCCCCCTCTCCCTGCCTACCCGTGGGTGCAGGATTTCTTACCTGTGCACCCAGACCCGCTGCCGCCCCCTGGCCCGCCGCCGTCCCCACTTATCCTGGCGCCGACGCCGCCCTGGTAGCCGCGGCTGCTGCTCGGGCCGCGCGCGCGGGCCCGGCGGGCGCTGCAGCGGATCCCGCGACTGCGGGCGCGGGAGCGGACACGGCTGCGCTGCCACCTACTTTCGGCGCGCGAGCAGCGGACGTAGCCGCTGGCAGGCAACCTGCCACCGCCAGCTGGCCAGCCACCATGGCGGCTCCTCCCCCTCTTCCTTCCTGGGCGCTGGCGGCTCCTCCACCTCCTCCTTCCTGGGCACAGGTGATGGCCGCACGCTCTGCTGTCGGCCAGGACGCGCCGGCCCGCGCTGCCGGTCTGCTTTCCCACGCGCCCACTGGCCAGGCTGCAGCGCTAGCGCAGGGGGGCGCTGCGCTCGCCCGCCCGCAGGGAGCTACGCCTGGGGCTCGCCCGCCCGGCCAGCAGCACGTCGCCGCGCCCACCGGCTGTCAGCCCGGTTTACAGGGGCCGCCCGCTGCTGTCGCCGCCATGGCCGTGGGTGTGGGCACCGAAACTGGAACCGTATCCGGCGTCGCTGGCGCTGCGGTCCGTGCTCTGACTGCGGCCGCTCCGCCCATGGGAGTGGCCTCTACTCCGGACGCGGTTCCCGGTTCTCCTGGCACTGCAGGAACTGGTGCGCCCCTCTATGGCACTCGTGCCTCAGCCCTCGCCACCGCCCTCGTCGCCGCCCAGGCTTCTCCTCTTGGCCCTCCTCCCCCCGGGCCGAGCCGGGGTTGGGGGGGCCGAGGTTGCCGCCGCCGTCGTCGCCGAATTCGACGTGGTGAGCTTTGCTCGCCGGAGACCATGGTCGCAGGTGCTCCTCCGTTGTTTCTCTCAGCACCTCTGTGGCCTCCACCTCCCGGCGGTGTGTTTCCTCACCCGGCGGCGGCCATGCTCGCTTATGCTCCGCCAGGGTCTCTTTCTGCATCTCCTGGGGCCCCACTTCCCGCCATCTCGCCCGGGCCTGTCGGTTGGGACCCGACGGCCTTGGCCAACTCTTTCAGCGCCATGACTCCACCACCTCTTGTCGGACCTCACTAGGTCGCCGACTCGGGAGCCACTTACCACACCACTCCCGACCCGGGTATCCTCTCCTACGTTCAACCTCCTTCTTCCTCTCATCCTTCGTCCATCATGGTCGCCAATGGCTCGTGTCTTCCTGTCACCTCTGTGGGTGCTGCCGGCACTCATGGCTCCTTTCGCCTTCCCGACGTCCTTGTTGCTCCGTCTATGGTTCACAACCTTCTTTCTATTCGTCGGTTTACAGCTGATAATTCCTGCTCGGTTGAGTTTGATTCTTCTGGCCTTACTGTGAGGGATTTGGCATCCCGGCGGCCTCTTCTCCGTTGTGACAGCACGGGTGTTGGCACCTACACACAAGCACCAGGTGAGCAGACCCTGCTCACCTTCCCTCTCCCTCACCCCTGCTCCAAGGAAGAGGAAGAGCCCTGAGCTCCCTCACTCACTCACGCAGCACACACACTCAGCTTTCAGATTTGAACTGAAAGCTGGAGAACTGAATGAGTGGCAATGAACTGAGTTTTCCATTGCAATAGGTAGGGTATATATACACAAACTATGTACCTGCTGGTACACTACTTGGATGGTGACTACACCACTCCAACAACTACACTACATGGCTTATCTCAGCCAATTTCTACTCTTGTACCAGCCTAAACCAGCCCACTACTCTAGCTGGTGTACTTTTACCAACTATGGAAGACTAAATGGCCTATTGCCATACTTCTACAGTGGCAGCCAAGAGCTGACCACTTGAACCTGCCGAATGCAGGACAAAAGTACAAGAGGGACAACAGATTATATCTTACAATCTTCCCCTACTCCTGCTGTGTACTCTTGACCTCCACCATGCCAATCTTGCTCCTTAGCTCCAAGAACCGAAGTCGCCCAACTGGCTTAGTGAAGATGTCAGCGAGTTGTCGACCAGTCTCAACAAACTCGATGACAATCTGCTTCTCCTCGACGCAATCACGTAGGAAGTGGAACTTCACATCGATGTGTTTGCTTCGGTCGTGGAGAAAAGGATTCTTTGCCAGCGCTATTGCTGGCTGATTGTCCACTTTGAGCACAGGCGGCCGGGGCTCAATGCCTGTGAGCTCCCCCAGCAGCCGGCGCATCCACACCAACTGGCATGCCGCGGTGGCTGCAGCGACATATTCTGCCTCGCAAGTCGACAGAGCCACCGTCTTCTGCTTCAGCGATTGCCAGGCAACAGGTGCCGCGCCGAGGAGGATCAACACGCCTGAGGTGCTGCGCCGTCCATCGACATCGCCTGCCATGTCCGCATCGCTGTAAGCCGCGAGCTCCAGCCCGCCTCCACCAGACTCCCCGCCTTTCGGGAAGACGAGAGCCTGGTCCATCGTCCCCTGGATGTAGCGCAGCACCCGCTTGACTGCCATCCAGTGATCCTCCCGCGGGTCCTCCATGAACCGGCTTACATACCCGACCGCGAACGCGATGTCCGGCCGAGTATGGGTGAGCCAGCGCAGCCCGCCGACGATGCTTCGGTAGCGCGTTGCGTCCACCTTCTCCGCCGTGCTCTGTTTCGACAGCTTGATCCGCTCCTCCATCGGAGTCGCCGCAGGCCTGCAATTCTCCATGCCCGCCCGCTCCAGCACCTTGCGTGTGTAGGCACGCTGCCCCAGCGTGACTGCCTTGCCTCCCTGCTTCACCTCGATGCCGAGGTAATAGCTCAGCGCTCCGAGATCGGTCATCTGGAACTTTGCCGCCATCTCGGTTTTGAAGGATGAGATGTCCTTCTCCCGCGCACCGGTGACGATTAAGTCATCCACGTACACCCCGACGACGAGTTCTTCCTTCCCCCGTCGGCGGGTGTACAGGGCATGCTCTGTTGCACACCGCGTGAACCCAAGCTCCGCCATGGTGGCGTCGAGCTTGGAGTTCCACGCTCGCGGCGCCTGCCGCAAGCCGTAGAGCGCCTTCCTGAGGCGGAGCACCTTGTGCTCAGCCCCCTGTGCGATGAAACCTGGGGCCTGCTTGACGAAGACTTCCTCCGTCAAGTCGCCGTTGAGAAAGGCGGATTTGACGTCGAGGTGGTGAACAGCCCAGTCCTTGACCGCCGCCATGGCCAGGACGAGTCGCACCGACTCCATGCGCGCCACTGGCGCGAACACCTCCTCGAAATCGATCCCTTCTCGCTGCACGAACCCCCGAGCGACGAGCCGCGCCTTGTGCTTCACCACTGCGCCGTGCTCGTCCTTCTTCACCTTGTAGACCCATTTGAGTCCGATCGGCCGGCATCCAGCCGGTGGATCGACCAATTCCCAGGTCCGGTTTGCCTCGATCTGCCGCATCTCCTCCAGCATAGCGCGCCGCCACTCCGGCTCGCGCTCTGCTGCGGCGAAAGTGGCCGGCTCTTCTGTGCTCAGCATCATGAGCTCCTCCTCTTCGCCCAGCAGCCGTGCTGCCAATCCTGGAGTTGCTGCATCACCGAGAACATTGTCCACACGACGAAACCGTACCTCCTCGCCGTCGTGGAAGGCGTCCACGAACTCAGTGACGTCTGGTGGTGGAGTGGCATACTCCACTTGAGCTGTGGTCGGAGTCCTCTGCTCCTGTCCTGAGACAGAGTGAGGCGGAGTGCCGCCCGTCGTGGTGGGGCTGGGCGGCTCAGCATCCCCTGCTGCTGGCGCCTCGCCCCCTGCTTCCCCTGCTCCAGGGGCTGCTGCTTCCTCCACGATTCCGGTTGGTGCGTTGGCTTGACTGGTGATCACCAGTTGCTCGACGGTGAAGGTCCCACCGATCCCGAGCGCGCCCTCTTCTCCCGCCAAGTCTTCCTCCTCCCACCTCCACTTCCCCGCTTCATCAAACACGACGTCGCGGGACACTGTCACCCTCCCGGTGACTGGATCGTAGAGCCTGTAGGCTTTTGATCCTTCCTCGTAGCCGAGGAACACCATCTTCGTGCTCCGGTCTTCAAGCTTGGTGAGGCCGGGCTTGGTGTTCTTCACATGCCCAATGCACCCAAACGTGCGCATGAATGCCACGCTCGGCTTGCGGCCATGTCAAGCTTCGAACGGTGTCTTCCCGCTCAGCGCCTTCGTTGGTGCTCTGTTGAGAATGAACACCGCCGTGCTCACTGCCTCTCCCCAGAACACCGCCGGCATTTCCTTGGCCTTCAGCATGCACCTCGCCATCCCGACGATGGATTGATTCCGGCGTTCCACCACGCCGTTTTGCTGAGGTGAGTAGGGCGCCGTGAGATGGCGCTCTACTCCCTCCTCCGCGCAGTAGGTGGCGAACTCCACCGCCGTGAACTCCCCTCCACGGTCCGTTCGCAACACCCGCAGTCTCCTCCCAGACTCTGCCTCAACCTTCGCCTTGAATTGCTTGATGGCTTCTGCTGCTTCGCTCTTGCTGGTCAGGAGCCGCAACCACATGTAGCGACTGTAGTCATCCACCAGCAGGAGGAAATACCTCCGCCCTCCATGCGTGGCCGGGGTGATAGGCCCGCATAGGTCGCCATGAACCAGCTCAAGCTTCTCCTTGGCGCGGTACTTCGCCTCCTTGGGGAACGGCAGTCTCCTCTGCTTCCCCACCAGGCAGCTGTCACAAAGCTCGCTGGCGTGTTGGATCTTGGGCATCCCCCTCACCATTGCCGCCAGTCTGCTCAGTGCGTCGAAGTTCAAATGCCCGAGCCGGCCATGCCACAGCCACGGCTCCTCCGTGCACTGTGCCGCCAGGCACACCGGCTGCTCGACCTTAAGGTCCAGCAGAAACAGCCGGTTCTTCGACCTTGTGACCTTGGCCAGCAACCGCCGGTCTTGGTCACGGATCCGCAGCACTCCGCCCTTGATCACCACCTCTGTGCCGCGCTCGTCCAACTGCCCAAGGCTGATGATGCTTGTCTTCAGCTGTGGGATCCAGTAGACATCCGTCAGCGCCCGATGTTCCCCGTTCCGACACCGGAACAGGACAGTGCCTCGGCCGCGGATTGCCACCCGGGAGCCATCGCCGAACTTGACGCTCCCGGTGGTTTCTTCATCAAGCTCGGAGAAAACAGCGCGGCTTCCTGTCATATGGTTGCTCGCGCCTGAGTCGAGGTACCACCTCTGCTCCAGCTCTTCGCCGTCCGCTCCCAGGAGGACACACGCGCGAGACTCGTCAAGTTCGACGGCCTGCGGCGCAGTCCCCTGCTCCGCCTCCGCCTTCCCTGCTTCGCCTTCCTGCAGCGCGCAACACTCCCCCATCAACAGAGCGCACTCGTCGTCGCTGTCGTCCCGAGCCAAGTGGGCCTCCTCCTTCTTCTCCGGCTTCTTCTCCGGGCATTCTCGTGCCCAGTGCCCCACCTTCCCGCAGCGCCTGCAGGCGTTGGGGTCGGTGTTCCTCTTCTTCTTCTTCTTGTCCGCCGGCGGCTTCCCGCGCCCCTTGGCGCCATCTCCGCCGCGGCTGGAGGAGCCTTCCCCGGTCCGGCGCTTGTCCTTCATGCGCGCGGTCCACTCCTCTTCCGTCAGGAGTAGCTTGGGCTTCTCCTTCTCTGGTGCCGGCGTGATGCGGCTCTCCGCTACTCGCAGCCGCCCAGCCACGTCCTCCAGAGACAATGTGGAGATGTCCAACATCGTCTCTATGGACATGGCGAGCTGCGAATACTTTGCCGGCACGGTGCACAGCAGCTTGGTGACGAGGTCCTCGTCGTCCACCTTCCCGTAGGTGGCCAGTTGCGTGGCCAGGGATTGAAGACGAAGAGTGAACTCCTCCACCGATTCTCCGGGCTTGAACTTGATGTCGTTTAGCTCCCTGCGGAGCTGCTGGATTCTTGCCCGCTTGGCTCGCTCCGAGCCGACACGCAGCGACTCCAGCATCTCCCAGGCCTGCTTCGCGGTCTCCTTGGCGCCCAGCGCCTCGTGGTATTCCGCCGGCGTCGAGGCCATGAGCGCCTCCATGACTCCCACCTGGGCGTCCTCAGTGCAGTCATCCTCCTCAATCGCCCGCCACCACTTCCGCGCGCGATACCAATTGTTGGCACCTACACACAAGCACCAGGTGAGCAGACCCTGCTCACCTTCCCTCTCCCTCACCCCTGCTCCAAGGAAGAGGAAGAGCCCTGAGCTCCCTCACTCACTCACGCAGCACACACACTCAGCTTTCAGACTTGAACTGAAAGCTGGAGAACTGAATGAGTGGCAATGAACTGAGTTTTCCATTGCAATAGGTAGGGTATATATACACAAACTATGTACCTGCTGGTACACTACTTGGATGGTGACTACACCACTCCAACAACTACACTACATGGCTTATCTCAGCCAATTCCTACTCTTGTACCAGCCTAAACCAGCCCACTACTCTAGCTGGTGTACTTTTACCAACTATGGAAGACTAAATGACCTATTGCCATACTTCTACAGTGGCAGCCAAGAGCTGACCACTTGAACCTGCCGAATGCAGGACAAAAGTACAGGAGGGACAACAGATTATATCTTACAACGGGGCCCCTTTATACCCAGTTTCCGACATCTGTGTCCTCTACCTCGCCTCCTGGTTTGTCAACTGCCTTTGCCACCACACCTTCCTCCACTACCTGGCACCGTCGTCTCGGCCATCCTGGTCGTGATGCTTTGACACAGCTGAGTCGTAGTTCTGACATTCGGTGCCCTCGGACTCACGATGAGCCCTTGTGTCATGCGTGCGCCGTCATGTCCGTCTTCCTTTTCAGTCCTCTTCTTCTCATGCCTCTCGGGTGTTCGATCTTGTTCACTGCGACCTTTGGACTTCTCCTGTCCTCAGCATTTCTGGCTACAAATATTATTTAGTGGTGGTAGATGATTTTTCTCATTATTCTTGGACTTTTCCCCTGCGTGCCAAGTCTGATGCTTTCCCCACTCTTCTCCATTTTTTCGCCTGGGTGTCTACTCAGTTCGGCCTCACCATCAAGGCCGTCCAATGTGACAATGGCCGGGAGTTCGATAACTCCACCTCCCGTGCCTTCTTTCTCTCACACGGTGTCCAGTTGCGCATGTCTTGTCCGTATACCTCCTCCCAGAATGGCAAGGCTGAGCGCATGATTCGCACCACCAACGACACCATACGCACCCTTCTACTCCAGGCGTCCCTACCCGCTCGCTTCTGGGCTGAGAGCCTGCACACCTCCACCTATCTCCTTAACCGCCTTCCTTCCACTGCTTGTCCCGCTCCTACCCCTCACCATGCTCTATTCGGCACCCCTCCTCGGTATGACCACCTTCGTGTCTTCGGGTGTGCGTGCTACCCTAACACCACGGCCACTGCTCCCCATAAGGTGGCACCCCGTTCGACTCTCTGTGTCTTCCTCGGGTACTCCCCGGACCACAAGGGGTACCGGTGCTATGATCTTACCTCTCGTCGCGTCCTCATCTCTCGCCATGTGGTGTTTGATGAGTTTGTCTTCCCTTTCTCCACCACCACCACCACACAGGCTTCCGCCCCTGACCTCGACTTCTTCTCGTCGTGTCCCGCTGACCCGGTGGCCCCGCCACCTTTACTGTTTCCTGCAGGATCTGCTCCACCGAGGTCTTCGCCGGCATTGTGCCCCGGCTCGCCGCCCACCTGTGTGGCCCGTGACTCTGTGCCTTGCACGGGTCCAGTGGCCACGCCCCTCCGTGTGGTTCCTGCGACTACACCTGCTGCGGGCCCAGGGACACCGGTGTCCGTTCCTCCGGCACCCTGCACCCAGCCGGTGCCCGTTGCACCCCCGGCGCGCTTTGCCCGCGTCTACCAGCGCCGGGCGCGCACGGTCCCGCCTCCTCCGCCACCGGGGGTGGCCTCTCCTTTGCCAGGGACGCCCCTGCCTCGGTCGCCACCGGTGGTGTCTCCTCCACCGCTGACACCGCCACCACCGGTGGCCTCCTCTTCGCCGGCCACGCCTACTCCGCCACCGTGGGCACCGACTGCACGTGCTGTGTCGCCGGTGTACCACCCGCCGATTCTTCACCGAGACCCGCGTCATGTCCACCCGATGGTGACGCGGCACGCGGCTGGTACCCTGCGGTCCCGGGCTCTTGCGGCGATGCCCGGCGACTCGCAGGTCTCTCCTGTACCCTCTTCCGTCCGCGCCGCCCTGTTGGACCCTCACTGGCGCCGCGCGATGGAAGAGGAGTACGCGGCGCTCCTCGCCAACCAGACTTGGGATCTGGTGCCACGTCCGTCCGGCGCCAATGTTGTCACCGGCAAGTGGATCTGGACTCACAAGCGGCGGGCTGATGGCACCCTTGAGCGATACAAGGCTTGGTGGGTTCTCTGGGGTTTCACTCAGCGCCCTGGGGTCGACTACGATGAGACTTTCAGTCCTGTGGTGAAGCCAGCGACCGTCCGCACAGTGCTCTCTCTGGTTCTTGCTCGCTCTTGGCCAGTGCATCAGCTGGATGTGAAGAATGCTTTTCTGCACTGACATCTTACTGAGACAGTCTACTGCAGTCAGCCAGCGGGATTTGTTGACTCCTCTCGTCCGGACATGGTTTGCCGGCTCAACAGGTCTCTCTACGGTCTCAAGCAGGCCCCTCGGGCATGGCACTCTCGGATTGCTGCTTTCTTGGTGACACTGGGGTTTGTGGAGGCCAAGTCAGATACGTCCCTGTTTATCTACCACCATGGAGCCGAGACTGCGTACCTGCTGCTCTACGTTGATGACATTGTCCTCACAGCTTCCAGTCCTTCATTACTGCGCCGCATCATCAGTGCTCTTCAGCTGGAGTTCCCTCTGAAGGATCTGGGTGTCCTCCATCACTTTCTCGGAGTCACTGTTGAGCCTCGTCCCACTGGGCTTCTTCTACACCAGCGGCAGTACACTCTTGATATCCTGGAGTGAGCAGGGATGACTGCATGCAAGCCCTGCCCCACTCCGGTTGACACTCAGGGCAAGCTGTCAGAGGCCGAGGGCAGTCCAGTGGCAGACCCCACTGCGTACCGGAGTCTTGCTGGTGCACTTCAGTACCTCACTTTCACCAGGCCGGACATCACATACGCCGTGCAGCAGGTCTGTCTCCACATGCATGATCCTCGAGAGCCCCACCTGACTGCTCTCAAGCGCCTTCTCCGCTACCTCCGCGGCACCGTCGACTACGGGTTGCTTCTTCACCGGTCTCCCTCCACCGAGCTGGTCGTTTACACTGACGCTGACTGGGCCGGGTGCCCGGACACTCGGCGCTCTACCTCCGGCTACGCCGTCTTCTTAGGCGGCAACCTCGTGTCCTGGTCGTCCAAGCGACAGCCGGTTGTCTCCCGCTCCAGTGCAGAGGCGGAGTACCGCGCTGTTGCTAACGGCGTGGCTGAGGCTTCCTGGCTCCGGCAGCTCCTCGCCGAGCTTCACAGCCCCCTCTCCAGGAGCACGCTGGTCTACTGCGACAACGTCAGTGCGGTGTACCTCTCCACCAACCCAGTCCAGCACCAGAGGACCAAGCACGTGGAGATCGACCTACACTTCGTCCGGGACCGGGTCGCTGTCGGCGACGTTCGGGTCCTCCACGTCCCGACCACCTCCCAGTTCGCCGACATCTTCACCAAGGGTCTCCCGTCCTCGACCTTCGCCGAGTTCCGCACCAGCCTCAACATCACCGGTGGCTAGTTGTGTCTGTGGGGGGGCTCGTGTGTTGTACTTCTTTTCTTTCGTGTCCAGTCTGTAAACTCCGCTGCGACGGTAGTTCAGACTGTGGGGGGCTGTTAGAGTATATGAGTATGAGGCCCATGTATGGAACTATATGGCTACCCTGTCTAGGGTTAGCCCATGTATGGAAAATCAGTTACAACAGTCATAGCTGTCAGCTATTTCATTGGAGGTAGTCCTATGTATCATTGGACATTATCTTGACCATTACGTTTTCTTATATGCTATATTTTAATTTTCCATGAAATATGCTGGTGCTATAATGGTAATCTCTTCTAGCTCCTAGGTAGAAGTAGGTAGTGCTGCCACCCACAGTTTCGGCTTCACCCTGTTTTTTTTATTGGTGCTAACTACATCTATATGGAACATATACCACAAGTAGAAACTAATGAATTTTAAGAAATTTCAAATCATAGAGTAAGTGTACAAGGATTTTTTTGATTTCTTTGAGTGGAATACAGCAGGAGAATCCCCTACTATGGTGTACCAGGATGTTGCTTAGCTGTATTAACTTTGTCCATCAATCTCTTTTAACAGTGGTTTGGAGATGCTGAGAAGCTCACCAAGTCCCTTTTCTCTTTTGCTAGTCGACTGGCTCCTGTTATAATATTTGTGGATGAGGTAGGTTTTGCTAAAATACAATGCAGTAAAATGGTTGTTACTATTCTAGACTAGAGGCTATCCCGAGGATTTCCATCATTCTTAGTTGCATTTCGAAGGTCATCTCCTGATTCAAATACTATTTTGATTTAATAATAACAGGTTGACAGCTTACTTGGTGCAAGAGGTGGTGCATTTGAGCACGAAGCAACGAGAAGGATGAGAAATGAATTTATGGCAGCTTGGGATGGCCTAAGGTCTAAAGAGAACCAAAGGATCCTTGTTCTTGGTGCAACCAACCGTCCATTTGATCTGGATGATGCAGTAATACGACGTTTACCTAGGAGGTAAGTTCTGCATCCATGTTCTTCATTCCAAAAAGGAGCTTGATCAACTTAGTAAAATCATGATTGCTCAATCAATTTATAGGATATTAGTTGACCTGCCGGATGCACAGAATCGGATGAAAATTCTAAGAATTTTACTTGCCAAAGAAAACCTAGAGTCTGAGTTTAGATTTGATGATCTTGCTAATGCAACTGAGGGTTACTCCGGGAGTGATTTGAAGGTACTTTGCTGAAGCCCTCCATTACTCTTCTGGGCTTTCCCCTAGCATGGGGAAAGTTTACTTTATTTTCCTGTGTGTGGACTCATTTTATGCCTTTTCTGCAGAATCTATGCATAGCTGCAGCATATAGGCCAGTTCATGAACTTCTAGAACAAGAAAATAAGGTATTTGTTCTTGCTTTCAGATATTATTAGTACTCGCATTTTTGTTCATCACCATGCACATGGTTTGCACGCTGCAAGTTTCTTCATATTGTTGCCATATTCTTAGGAAGATATGGGTAGCACGAAAACTTCATTAAGAGCACTTAAATTGGATGACTTTGTGCAAGCAAAAGCCAAGGTATTGTAAAATATTGTATCTTGACCTGCACAGATCTTTCCCGGATATGTATGTGCATCTCAGATCTGATTGTTTCCCCTGTACAGGTAAGCCCATCTGTTGCTTTTGACGCGTCAAGCATGAACGAACTAAGAAAGTGGAATGAGCAGTATGGGGAAGGTGGCAGCAGGAGCAAATCACCATTCGGGTTCGGGAGCTAAATAGTCCAGTAGCAAGTTTCCCGCATAGAGTCGCACGAATGAGCGTTTTAGTTGTCGGAAACAAGCAGTAGTTGCTTGATGTTCTTGGCAGTAACTCTGCACTGCCCGTTCCTTATCTTGTTCAGTCTGTCCACTCCTTTAGCCCCCCCTTTTTACCCAGAGCCTACTAGAACAGTGATGATGTCGATAGCAAAATGGCATATCAGATGCCATGGTTTCATATATACCTCATGTTGTAGTGTCACGGTCTCCCAACCAGAAGGTGACCAGAACTGTAAATAGCCCCCCGAATTTTTTGCTCAAGAGCCAACAGTTTTGGTTATTTGCATTAAATTTCATACCATTTTGATTTTTAACCCCACTTTTTACATGTTTGGATTGGATAATAAACTCTACACGTCGCGGAAAGTCCCTTGAGAGCAACGCAGGCAGTGTGCTATGTAGCATCATTTCTTTGTTATACTCTACGTCTCTACCATTATTATTTCCTAGCTTCTGGAAATGTTATGCACATGGGTCTTCCTGAGAAATGAATTGAGAATGGTCTGTTTGGTTCCTCCGGCTAATCAAGCAAGGCCAGCATTGCCCATGGGTTTTCCTAGCTTGCCCACCTCATTTGCCCTGGCTAATCAAGCAAGGCCAGCATTGCCAACAGGGGCGAGCTTAGGGGCTGCTTGGTTCCTCCGGCCACCCAGCACTGTGTTGCCTCCTTCAACGAGGATGTGAAGCTGAGCTGTGTGTTTGGATAGCTTGTGGCTTGCCTGCTTGCCTCGAGTGCTTGACTCGAGTGTCGAGACCTGTGGCGAGTTTTGTCTTGCTCGTGTGGAAGAGCTGAATTGGCTCGCTCGGCTAGGCAAGCTCTTGTTCCCCATGTAGTGAGGCGAGGCGAGTGGAACTTGCAAGGATCGAAACACCTACTGCTCAACTTCTTGCTCATCAAGGTTAAGGCCTTGTTTAGTTGGCGACTTTTTTTTTGTTTTTGGCTACTGTAGCACTTTCATTTGTATTTAGGGGATATTTAGTTCTTCATAGAATCCAAAATGCAAAATGTCAACTACTTTGGAGTGATGAAATATAAAATGCCAAAATTTTTAGGGTCATATTTATTTTCATCTAAAATACAGAATTTATTGCCCTCATGAGAGCCTTTTGAATCTCTTTTTGGGTTTTTTTAGCCTCTTAAGGCCAAAATCCAAAATGGAGAATAACCACCTTTTTGCCAAAATTTTTGCATGATGTTTAGTTTTATTTTGCAAAAACGATGGACCAAAACCTAAAATGTGTTGGGAAAAAGAGGAACTAAACACCCCCTTAGTATTTATTGTCTAATTATGGATTAACTAGGCTTAAAAGATTCGTCTCGCAAATTATATGTAAACTGTGCTATTTAATGCTCCATGCATGTGCCATAAGATTTGATGTGACGGAAAATATTGAAAATTTTTAGGAATTCAACCACGCCTAAGGGCACTCACAATGCAAGACTCTATGACAGAGTTCAAGACAATTAATTACATATTATTTATGGTATTTTGCTGATGTGGCAGCATATTTATTGAAGAAAAGAGGTAGAAAAAATAAGACTCCAAGTCTTATTTAGACTCCAAGTCCACATTGTTCGAGGTAATAAATAACTTTAGACTCTATGATAGAGTCTGCATTGTGAGTGCCCTAACAAGCCACAACAAGAGGCTGCTTTGGTTCTCTTGCCATCAATATTTTCCCTTGCTAAGCGAGGACATCAATCATTTAAAGCGTTCGGATGTCAAACAAGACTATCTTGGTGAAGCAACGGTGGCTCGATCACTGGTGGGTGGCTAGGGCCAGGGCCTTTGGATCTGGTGCCTCTACTATTCTTGCTTAGGTCTACACACGATATGGATGTGTTTGGTTTGTTTCGGACTGAGATTCAGTGACTTTGCTCAATAAAGTTACGTTGTAACTTTCTCTCCATCTCAACCGTCTAAATCAGATCTAAATGTTGTCCTTCTTCTCAGCTCATGGGACCATTTGTCAGTGACTTGTTGGCTTTCATCCCACTAAGTTTTTTTCGCTCTGCTCCATTCACCCATGCGACGGCACTCTCCCATGATGTGCGGCGCTCCATGGGCAAAGACGACGCGATGGTGACGAATAGAGCGTGTGCGGCTAGAACAGACGGTGGTGCTGCAAGCTGGTTGCTAGTGTTACGAGCATGCATGTGTGGCCGAGGCGGTCAGATCTAAATGTTGTCCTTCTTCTCAGTTCATGGGACCATTTGTCAGTGACTTGTTGGCTTTCATCCCACTAAGTTTTTTTCGCTCTGCTCCATTCACCCATGCGACGGCACTCTCCCATGATGTGCGGCGCTCCATGGGCAAAGACGACGCGATGGTGACGAATAGAGCGTGTGCGGCTAGAACAGACGGTGGTGCTGCAAGCTGGTTGCTAGTGTTACGAGCATGCATGTGTGGCCGAGGCGGAGGGTGGTGCAACAACTGAGCGGCCGGCATGGAGAGTGATGTGGCAAGCTGCCTCCTAGCACTGTGACCGTGCATGGCCAAGGCGGAGGGCGGCACGACAAGCGCTTGCGCACAGAGCGACGCGGCGAGCTTGGCGAGCGTGTGCAGAGGGCAGCGCGCGGGAGCTCTTGACCAATGCGACAGCGATGCGAGGCCGGCGTGGAGGGCGGCACATCGAGCTCGCGGCGGAGGCATCTTGAGGGAAATTGGGTGCGCCATCCGCCATGACGGTCTCCACGGGCGACGCCACGGAGATGGCGAGCGCGCGAGGACGACGAATGGGAGCCGAGGAAGTCTTCACAAGCGCGGCAGCTGCTTGGGCTCGTCCTCAGCCCGATGGCTCGCTAGTGTCTTGTAAATGGACATGATCGTTAAGTGGAAGAGCGTGACGCCAGTGAGTATGACGCATACGACGACGGCCGGGTCGATTGGTGGCGGTGAGCGATTTGGAATGCAGCACAGCTCCCATGACGAGGTAGAGTCCAATGAAAGGGGCAAGTAGAGATTTCGATGCAGAGACATCAGGTGTTGTTCCGGCTTTCGCGGTGCGGCGGAGCAGCAGCCTTGGTCCCTTGGCAGCTCGGCCATGTGCGACAGAAAGTTGAGCGAGAGAAGAGCGGAAAACGGCGGCGGCGGCGGTGGGACAAAGATGTTCAGCAGCGGCAGCGGCAAGCTGCTCCGCATGCAGCAGCATGCCCGTGCCGATGCAGAGTGCGAGAAAGTATAGTTGTCCAACGGGCCGTGCTGGCCCGGCCCGGCGGCACGGCGTGCCGTGCCGGCCCGAGCACGCCGCGTGCCTTAACGGGCCGCCGTGCCTCTGCCGTGCCCGTGCCTGGGAACCGGCCCAAGGCACGGCCCATGGGCCACTTTTTCGTGCCGTGCCGCCCGTTGGGCACGGCCCTTTTCGCCGGGCCGTGCTGGCCCGTGGCCCGCCGAGGTTTAAACACTTGGTCAATTTTTCAGCACTTTGCTAGTTTTTCAAGTTTCAACACTTAGTCAATTTTCCAAGTTTGAACAGAGAGACAAGTCTTATGAAAAATTATGAATTCATTATCAAACACAACAAACACAAGACTTATGAAAAATTATGAATTAATTATCAAAAGGAGCTGTTCTGTGCAATGCCGCCTCATTAAAAACCTTTCTAGGTAAAACTCACCTTTGTGAGAAACCCTAGAAAGAGAAAAAGAGTGCAGCCAGCTCAAATGTTCAAAGTTTTCATCTATCCTATTACAATAGCCAGCATCACTGGTAATGTTCAAATGGCAAGGCAATGTAAAAGTTTTGTCCTATTACAACAGATTTCTTGCACCAAAAGACTTGTTGCATTTGTACCAAAAAACTTGTTGCACCAAGACACCAAAGTGTGCCTGCAAAAGAGGATCAATGTTAGACTTATTTACCAACAGAATTGAAAGATGAATGTTGAGACAAAGACAGTGGGTACCTGGGCAGTTTTCCATCAAGTACCAGCAGTGGTACCACCGCTGCCAGTGCCAGTTCCGCTGCTGCCGCCTTCACCTTCTCCATCTAGGTACAAGTTCTTGAACTTCTCCTCCAGGTCAAAGTCCTCGGCTTGATGTTGTTGTCTTGCTGCTCCTAGCTCCCAGTCCTTGATACAGGTGAGCATCTCCACATGCTCAGGTAAAAGTCGCCGCCGCCGGTCTTCTAATATCCTAGATATACAGCTGAAACAGGACTCTGAAGAAACAGTAGAAACAGGAACAGACATAATATCGCGAGCCATAATAGATAAAATTGGATAGGTTAGCTTGTGGTCACGCCACCATAACAGTAGGTCAAAAGAATCATCCCAATCGCCAACAGGGTCACTGTCCCAGTAGGCTTGAAGCTCACTAGCAGCAGATGGAGTAGATGAACTTGAAGGGGAAAAGCTAGGAGATGCACCAGGACCTCCATAGATCCTTCCCCATGCTTGCTTTCTCTTACCAGTACCAGCAGAGGGCATTGAAACCCTTTGAGACCTACTTGCACCACCAAATTTCTCCTCATACTTGCTAAACAGCATGGACATCTCATCTTTAACATCACCATAGTACACAGTATAAGAGATTCCAGTAGCTGTAGCAAGTAAATCAAGCACATTATAGAAGCCTTTCAACTTAGCTCTAGGATCAAGAATGAAAGCATATGAATAGAGCAATGGAATATTCTCCCAGTATTTCAGAAATTTAAGCTTCATGGGTGATGCAATATTTCTAAAATTTGGATCAGCCTCAGCCTTTTTCAAGTGCTCAGCAATGTCAAGTAGGTGATGCAAAACAAGAGGAGCAGTTGGATAATAAACACCAGAAAGAACAATAGTAGCCTCATAAAACAATTCCAGGAATTTCATCATGTGTTCAGCAACCAACCAATGATCATTAGTTAACAATCCTGCACCATAGTTAGTGGTAATCCACACAGAAAAGATTTCCTTGTATGGAATCAAATGTTTAAGCATCAAATAGGTGGAATTCCACCTAACTTCCATATCCAAGCCAAACTTTCTAGGTCTTTCTTCCTTAGAATTGCAATAGTTTTTGAAAGATGCAATTCTTTGATTAGAGGAATTCAGAAAGCTTATTGCAGTTCTAAATGCTTCAAGATAAGGATCAATCAACTTCATCCCAGTTTTAACAATCAGATTTAATCAGATTTAAGATATGACAAGCACAACGCTGATGCACAAGCAAATATTGAACTTTGTTAGGATCTTCACGTGTAGGAGCAAGATAAGAACCCAGGTAACCAAAGAAGCAAGGTTGCAAAATATCAAAAGCTTTAGAATTAGCAGATGCATTATCCAAAGTTACAACAAAGACTTTATCAATCAAATTAAACTCCTCAACCACAGAAGCAATTCTATTGGCTATGTTTTCACCAGAATATGACACATCAATCAACCTAAAACCAATAACCTTCTTCTGCAACTCCCAATCAGCATTAACATAATGAGCAACAACAGTTATGTAATCTTCTTTAGCATTACCAGACCATATGTCAGATGTCAAAGACACAGATGAACAAGCAGGTAACACAGAGTTAATAACCATAGAACGTTCATTAGCAAACAACTTAGCAAGATCTCTAGTAGTGGTCTGTCTAGACACCCTAACAAACAAAGGGTTATGAGCACGCTTAATGTAGTCTTCCCAGGCCTGTGTATCACCAATGCTTAAGGGAAGATCTAGCTTAGCTATCAACCTACATAACTCACTACGAGCAACAGCAGGATCATAACGCCAATTTTTCAAGCCATCAGGATTAAGAGCAAGTCTAGATTGAACCATAGTTGCATGTTTTTGTTTTTTCATGCAACTTTTCATGTGACGAATCAAGTGCCCAGTGCCACCAGTGGACCTAGCAGAATACCTCGTACCGCAATGTTTGCAAATGGCACTGGTACGCAACTTGCCATCCTTGATCTCATCAAACCACTCCCAAACAGCAGAAACACGCTTACCAGAGGCCGTGCTGAGGTACCACGAGTGTCAGTGGAGGCAGACACTCCACCGTCATCGCCATCGAGATCGATGGGTTGCTGATTGCCATTGCCAACAGGATCGTCACCGACATCTATGCCGAAAAACCCAATAGCGTCCTCACGCAAGTCGTCGTCGTCCTCGCGCTCCATTTCCAGATCCTCGACCTCGTCCGGGTGCGGCGCTAGGTCCTCGCCGTCGACAAGGGGGGGATGCGGATCCCCCCCCCCCCCCCGCGTTGCGAGCCCAGCACCAGCACCACTGGACGGTCGACTCGGACCCTGGCCTCCAGCTCCAGCACCTCCCCTCGACGGCCGCTTTGGCGGCCTGGCCATGTCTACTCCAGAGGAGGAAGACGCGGCGTCAGGCACCAACCTGCAAACAAGAACGGCATGCATGTGAGAGACGAAGCAAGAGCAAGAAGGAATGAAGGAGTCGGAGCAGATTCAGATCTAGGGTTAGGGTTCAACACTCACCTGTGCTACCGGAGCCCGGTGCCGGAGAAAAGAGGCCAGCGAGCCGGAGGAAAAACGACGAGACAGATCGATTAGAAACGACGACGAGCGCCGGCGGTCGGCAGAGGGACGAACATGCAACACGAACTCACATGGTTCACCAGAGGAGGAGAGGGAAGGAGGGGAAAGCCGGAAAGGATGAGGGAGGAGAAGGTTTGCGTGCTCAGGCCTCGAGGTGGAGCCGTGGAGGAGCGGCGGTGAGCCGGTGAGGGCGTGAGGCCACCGGAGCGGCGACTGGTCGCAGATCGAGACGGAGAGGCGGAGAGCGTTTAGGGTTTGGAGAGGCCGCCCGAGACGGATAGCGAGCTGCGGCGCGGGGTCGGGTGAGGGCGTTTAGGGTTTGGAGAGGCCGAGAGGGGTGGGGGCCGGCTTTTATATGAAGCGGGGGGTCGGGCCGCCGTCGTGCCGCAGCGCTAAACCGGGCCGTGCCTGTGCCGGGCCGCGTGCTGGGGTGGCGGCCCATGGCACGGCCTGCCCCCCATGTCGTGCCGCCCGAGGCCCGTCAGGCACCGGGCCGGGCCGTGCCCATGCCGGGCCAAATTGACGGGCCGTGGGCCGTGCTAACGGGCCGCGGGCCAGATGGAAATACTTGCGAGAAAGAGGATGAGGGAGCGTCGGAGCGGAGATCTCGGTCCAGAGCCGACCGGTGCTTCTCCAGAGTCCAGACTCCAGCAGCATCAGTTCAGGAGAACTCCGGCTGGCTCCGCCTCCATGGACTCCTAGCTGCCTCATTTCCTTTGTCAAAAAACAGAGATGCTGTACCTGGATTGGTTGCAAGCATTGTGACCGTTGGATCTCTCTTGAACGGTGGATGTATATGCGAAAGTTACCTTGTGACTTTCTTGAGCAACGTTACTGAATCCGCCTCCGTTTGTTTCTCGGTCAATTTCTAGTCTGGACAGCCTTAGTCCGCTCCCACCAAACCAACCATTGGTTGTTTGTATTATGTTAGTCTAGTTTGTTTTAATACACTCAACTCTTCTCTAAATAGGTAAGTTTACCCCATTGAGAAATTTGGTCAAACACCTGATGGGCACCTCTTCAATGGGTGCACGATGACCATCCAATGAACAGAGCATCTAATGAGCAGAGCAGGACATGGGTGCACGGTGAGCATCCAACGAGCATGGCCAGCACCACCAACAAGCAGCACAATGACGGTGAGCAGCATGCATCCATGGTCCGGCTACCGGCGGTTAGCAGCATGGTGAGCACGCATCCAGACTCCCACGCCCCAATTCAACACCGCGCCCCAAGGCCATACCGACTAAGAGGCGATGGATTCCCATGCTCGCAAGCCACAAGCGATGATGGCACAGGCACCGCGCACGAAGCAGGCGGCGGAATCATGCATGCGCGCTCGGACGCAGAAATCGGAGCAGCAGGAAAAGCAGAGCATGGGACATCGGAGCAGAAGTAGAGCACAGGCGCGGAGAGGAAAGGGGAGGTGCTATCCCGGCGAGCAGCGCTACTCTAGTGGCAAACGCAGGCACGAGATCCTCCACACGTGAGCTTTGCCGTGGGCACGGGCTTTGCCGGCCGTGCATCCCCATCCCCAAAGTGCCTCCATGGCGGCGACCGGCTTCGGCGGGCGAGAGCTTGGCAGTGCCGTAGGACCCTCCAGCAAGCCCTGAGGTGGCCATTCGCACCCTCTGTCGCTCGAGGCGTGACCGGAGGAGGGCTTGGAACAGCTGGCCGCGGGGGTGGCCAGGCGGGAGGCACAACATGGTGACGGCGGTGCACCAGCGCGGCAGCGTATTGGGGAGGCGAGCGGCGGCATTGGCAGCCACGACGCGTCGGTAGCTGGGGCAAAGGGGCGCCAAGAGGCGGGGGCGCAACAGTGCCAAGGACGCAAGCTGCGGGAAGGTGGCCACCATCGCGCGTGCTGCCGTGGAGCCCTCCGAGTCTGCGGCGGATGGGAGCGACGAGATGACATCGCGGCGAGTTGGGGCGGTGACCAGAGCTGCAACTGGGCGAGCTCGGGCCTGGCTCCACTCAAACAGCCAAGTTGGCCGTTCGAAAGTGACCTGTCTATCACAGTAGTCTGGCTTGGGCTGCAATCAAACACACTCGATGTGTTGTGTAGTGATGTTGTGACGGGAAGGCGGCAAATCATTGGGTGTGGCTATGGCCTATGGCCATGAAGGGTTATCACTTGAAGGCATATCTAGGTCTAGAGGTGGGGTAGACATTTGGCATGAACGAAAAATTTGGTTTAGCCTTTAGGACTTTTTATTTCAAGATTTCAATTTTCAAAAAAATGAAGAACGAAATACATTGCAAAATAATAAAGAGTAAGCAATTCAATTTTAACCTCTTCGGTTCGGGCTAGACCGAACTAATTAACCTAATAGTTTCAAGAGATGTTCTGATAGAAATTTTAGCACATTTTTCTATTTCAAAGCATGTATGGATAGTAGAATATCGCAAGATAAGAACAACTAATATATAACACCAACACCAATATAGTTGTTGCAACTTAACATAAACGTTCAATTATTGCTTTAGCCATGTTTCATTACCCGTATGGCCTCTAGCCAAGCCAGGCGTCGTCTAGCCTATCCGCTTGGGAGTATCTGTCAAATCTTTTAGTCATTTAATATTATTTTTATATTATAATAAATTAGCGAATAGTATTTTTAGTCATGACTTTTCAGCTAACCCTCGGAACAGGCAATACACATACAAAAGTGCTCTCCGAGCCAAGCCCAAGGGTTGTACGAATCCGCCTGTATCCAGCGAGCCAAGCTCCCGATGTGCAGGGATTAGGGGGTATTAGTATAGCTAATAACGTGATTAACATATAATTAGTGAATCTTAAGTGATTTGAAACAAATCAAGACTGGATAAGATAAATTACATTTTATTATGACATGTGTACCCTCAACACGGGCCCTATTTAGATCCGGGACTAGAGCTAGTTTGTGCTAGTTTACGCTTAACTAACTCAAAAGTAGCCAAATAGAAGAGTTAGAGTTAGTATTTTGCAACTAGCTCACTCAAAAAAACTCTCTCTCTTGGGATAGTTGGTGGGGCTCACAGCAATTCTTTTTTTTCTCCAACTTAGGCCGCACGGGATCGAGCTTATTCTCTTCCCTAGCGATCGATCCGCCACACCGATCCGCCATATTTATTATTCTAATCTTTGTATCTAAACACGTCTTCAGCTAGAGGTAGTTTAGAATTAGTCTTAAGCTAGAAACTAACTCTAACGCCCAGCTGAGCTAGAGTGCGCCTGTTAGCCCTGAGGCACAACTCTGAATACTTTCCGTACTCACCCTTGGCATTGATGATCATGAGTAAAGATGTTATCAAGTGTATACATGTGTGGTCCTGACATGAAAAGTGATTCCATGGATGATGCCGATGATCCCATGTATACATGAGTAAATGACATGGAAAGTGATCCCATGGATGATGCTGATGATCGTACTAGATGTTCGATCATGTCCTATGAGATCCTATGTCTATTAATTAATTGTTTATTCTAAAATTGTATTAGCGTGTCGGTGACTATATGTTTATGAATTGTGATGATGATACTTAAGACTTTAGGTCATGCACTCGTTATTTGTTAACTACCATGTGATCATGCACTTCTTAGTTTGGTCATGCATATTTTTTAAGTTATGGACTGTGGGTCGGTATTTCGTACTGAATTTTCGTATGCTGACTGTGTTCGAGATAATTCCAATCGAATTGGTTCATTTTCGAAACACCAAAAATTCGTTTCAGTTTTCGTTTTCGGCTATATCATTTCCACTTTTGTGTTCGTATTCAAATATAAATGTGAAAAACAATAGAGAAGTTTTTCGACCGTTTCTGACCGAATTCATCCGTGATCCATGCTGAAAGGCACTCGTATTATTCCTGCTAACTCCAGTGCAATGCTTCATGTATGCACAGGCAAAACAACTTACTTGAAGACCCTCACAGTTCACTGTAGTTATGTCTTCTTCTTCTTCTTCTTCTTCTTCTTCTTCTTCTTCTTCTTCTTCTTCTTCTTCTTCTTCTTCTTCTTCTTCTTCTTCTTCTTTTGCGACTCGTTCACTGTAGTTCTGCCGAGTGAGTCGCAGGTCATACAAAGCCGGCAGGGTCGTCTTGAAAGACCTGTGCTGTGATTGGGCCTTTGAGCATGTTCTGTATATATTTCTCGGATCATGAGAAAACAAACAGGTGACTTGCTTGTAGCGTCTGGGTTCAAGCTCAGCCTAAAGATTTATCCGTGTTCGACATGACTGGATTTTCATCGCAAAGTCCCTCAACCCTCAAGTAATGATCACTACCATTCCACGACCGATGAGGCCGGGAACACATATGTCCTCACTGATGAGGTGGGGCACATTTCTCTCCTTGACCGACGAGGCTTGGAGACCATCACAATTCCGTGACCGACGAGGCTAGAAATATCTAGCTCAGGAGCGTGTTTGGTTGAGAACATGTACTACTATAATATTTTCGTTTTATTTGATAATTAGTGTCCAATCATAAATTGATTAAGCTCAAAAAATTTATCTACGGGAGAAGGGAAATTTGCTGAGTGTCGCAGATTTTGCCGAGAGCCAAAACTCGGGCACTCGGCAAAGATTTGCACTAGGCAAAGAGTGGCTTTGCCGAGTGCCAAAAAGAGCCTGGCACTCGGCAAAGAGCTGCTCTCATCAAAGGTATTCTTTGCCGAGTGCAACACTCAGCAAAGAAGGCCACCCAGCAAAATAAAAGTAACATGACGGCCGCCCCCGCATACGCTGTTAAAAAATATGTATTTTGCCGAGAGCCGGCATAAGCACTCAGCGAAGACGCTTGCTTTGCCGAGTGCCGGGATGTGGCACTCGGCAAAGAGGGCTCTTTGCCGAGTGCCACTGGCTAGCACTCGGCGAAGAGCTCTCTTTGCCGAGTGCCGCGGCCTAGCACTCGGCGAAGTTTTTTTTGTTTTTTGTTTTTTTACCCATGTTTTTTGTGAGGCCTTACCACATTGTTTAAAACTCTATGTTCAAATTTGTGACAATTTGGAGTTTTTTAAATATATTTCTTTATTTTTTTCCTCCTGTTGAATTTTTTGGAATATTTCAAATTTGAACTGTATGTTTATGGAATAATCAAATTTGATCGTTATAAAAATAATATTCATGATTTTTGGTTTATGCTGAGGTTGTATCCAAGACCTCACATGAAATGTCAAGCATCTTGTTGACCTAACATAACGAGGTATTTTTGCGAGAAAAGTTATTAAATTATATAAAATCCGAACAAAGTCCAAAAATCACGAAACTTGTTGATGCGTCATGTTATTGCATATAGAGGCCATGATAAAAAATTGAGAAGGTTTCGACTAAGTTATGATGTCGGATGTCTAAAACTCATACATGAACATGTGATCACACTCACCATATGCATGGTCATGTTTAGGTTTTAGGCATTCGACGTGACAATGTTCTCCAAATCGTCTCAAATTTTTATCATAACTTCTACATGTGATAACATTACGGACTTCATTCACATTTTATATAATTTTAAAACATTTAGACCACAAGCCGATGGTCATGTTACATGAACAAGATGTTTAAAATTTTGGGCGAGTTCATAAATACGGCCTCAAAATACACTTTAAAATATGAATATCATTTTTCTAAAACACTAAATTTCATTATTTCAAGCACCTTCAATTCAAATTAACTTTTTCGAGAATAATGTAAGGAAACAAAATAAATTAAAAAATTTAGAAAGCAAACTCGAACAATTTTTAATATTTGAAAATAGAGTTATAAATAATGAGAAGAAAAACATTCATTTTTTAAGAATTACAAACAACCATTTTCTTTTTTTATAATTAGAAACAATTTTTCTGTTAATTAAAAAATCATTTTCTTCGCCGAGTGCCCGAGACGATGTCACTCGGCGAAGAGCTAACCCTAAAGCCCAACAAAACACCCACCCGTGGGCCGTGGCTTGTTTCTGTAAAAAAAAAAAAAAAAAATCCTCGCACACATCCTTCCCATTCACGACGCCTCCAGCAGATCCCCATCGCCGCCGCCACCTGCGCCCGATCTCCGCCGCCGCGCCGCCCCAGGCCAGGCCGCACCGCCCCCGGCCAAGCTGCTGCTGTCCAGGTCCGCCGCACGCGCGCCCGCCTCCGGCCGCGCCTAGGCCGCGCCCAGGCCGCACGCGCGCCGCCCGCCTCCGGCCGCGCCTAGGCCGCACGCGTGCCCGCCTCCGGCCGCGCCCAGGCCGCTCGCGCGCCCGCCCCTGGCTAGCGGCGCCGGTGCAGTGGTCAACAGGTCAAACATCAAGGTTCGTCGCCCTGAGATCTCTGTCTGCGAGGAGACCTGCTATTCTGCTAACACTGGGGCTCACACTCCTTGATCTGCTGTCAGCAGGTGAACGCGGGGACCTATCAAGAAGGAGGAAGGTGGGCCAATCAATTGAACTGGGACATTAACATTACAAGCACATGGAGTTTTCATCAGCACATAGGAGGCGGATGGATGTAAGTCGTACCTTGAATAGTGCTTTCGCTTAGGTGCTGGCGAGTGGCTTGGGCTGTGCGACCTTGATCTGGCCAATCAAATGCATGAGTAAATTAGCTTTTGTCTCCTAAAATGCTATTAGCACACACACAGATGCACAGTTATAGAATGGGTATCATAAGGGGACTAGTATACTTTGCATCTTTTCCCTTCTGGAAGTAGTGGCGTGGTCAATTGCTAGGATCAAAGCAGCAGTATACTGCTAGAATGAATTATTTATTTGTGGCTAGTCCAACCTTAATTATTCTTGCATGAGCTTGATATTTTTTACTACCTGACAGCAATATGCAAATTAAAACCAAGTAATTGTTTATTCAAAACATGTTAGCTTTTTAGTCTAGCATGTTTCTAATTTAACGTCCTAGTTCTAATCCACAATTGTGAATGTGTGGGCCATCGTGCCTGTATGTGGACATTCAGTACTCAAGGACACGCGTCCAAGGCAGTAAAAAAATTATTCTTGCCGGCAGTCCTCCGGCAGCACTCAAGGACGCCGCAGACTGCAGCACGCAACCGGCAGCTAGACCTGGCCACGGTAACCAGGCACTCAGGCAGCAGCCAAGCAATCCAGGCATCCAGTCGCACTTAGCAACAGAGCCTCAGATTGATAAAGTAGTTGTTCAAAAGTTGGTTAAATAGTTAATTGATTAGATTTTTTCAAAAGTTGATTAAGTAATTAATTTGAATTGAGCATACAGCGTATCAATTATTTATATATAAGTTTCTTCTGCTTTATTTGTGACCATAAATATACGATTGAGCAACAGCCAGTTCTTTTTGGAATCTGAAAACTACATATTCCATTTGGCCTTGCAAATCTGAATGGATAAATTATGTACATGTACATACGTACTACATTATTGAATTGTTATGATCAAATACATTTATGCATTGCAATTCAATACGTCCACTACTTTTCTGTAGAATTTCTTCAGACTTTAGTAAACTGTTGATCAGTATATAATGTTCACAACCTTGCGATTGCCTCAATGTAAAATATGAAAGTGACAAGATCATTCTTTATCAAGCTTTGAGATAAATATATAACATCACACATTTTTCTTGCATGACCTTAATTATTCTTGCATGAGCTTGATATTTTGTACTACCTGACAGCAATATGCAAATTAAAACCAAGTAAACTTTCTTGTAGTCACATTTGAAATTATTGCTGTACAGTAAGCACATCTTTTTTTTGTGGTTGCTGAAACATGAGGGCAGCAGCCTAGCATGCACATTAAATTGTCCTATATGATGATACATTAGCTCATCCTTGAAACTCATGTTCGTGCTTTTGGGTAATTGTTTATTCAAAACATGTTAGCTTTTTAGTGTCAAACCTACCGATGGCCTGCCTACTAGATCTGTTGATGTGTGGGCCTTCGTGCCAGATTTGTTCATATGCCGGGCTATGTGTTGGAAATATATTTGTCAGCCTTCGTGCCGACATTTTTGTTGTAGGTTTTGGGAACCTCCCCGTGCAGGGGAGGTGCTGCCAAAATTTTTAACTTTTATTTGAACTATTTACATTTTTTTCTTCTCACTCACATGCAATCTCTTCTCTTTTGTGCAGCATCAATCGGCGGCAGCGTCAAACCATTGCGGAGAGTCGCCGACATCGCAAGTCGGCCCGTCCCCACTCGGACCGTCTCTGGGATCGCACGTTGGGGCGTCCCATCCCTCACAGTCGCCGTGAGCCGCTTGCGGATTCTTTTTTATGTATTGAACTTGTGGACTATGAGCTGTGGTTTGTAATATATTGTGGATTTCAGACAAATTTGGTCCTTTTTGATATAAATTTGTGGTTTGTGATTATTTGCTATTGAATCGTGGTTTCTGGTATATATATATATATATATATATATATATATATATATATATATATATATATATATATATATATATACATGGGGGGAAAAAAAAGATTTTTCAGAGGTGGCTTTGCCGAGTGCAATGGTCATGGCACTCGGCAAAGAAAATACTGAAAAAATATTAAAACAAGTCTTTGCCGAGTGTTGCACTCGGCAAAGAGAGTTTTTAATTTTAAAAAATAAAAATCTTTGCCGAGTGTTGCACTCGGCAAAGAAAACACGGCGTGACCTGCCTGATAGACGGCGTTAAATCTTTACCGAGCGTCACCGTGGCATTCAGTAACTCCTTTGCCGAGAGTCCGCATTTTGGCACTCGTTAAAGCTGGCTTTACCGTTAACATCTTCGCCATAATTCTTTGCCGAGTGTTGCACTCGGCAAAGGCTTTGCCGAGTGCAATTTTGCCTTTGCCGAGTGTAACAGACACTCGGCAAAGAATCAGGCTGCAGTAGTGCTAACTGTGCTTTTAGTTTTGTAAATAATCTATATTTAGTACTCTATATATATGTCCAAACATTTGATGTGATGGACGATAAACTTTAACTGCGACCGACGAGGTCGAATATACACTTAAGATTTTATCATGATTTCTGTGAATGACAGGCCAGAGATGTTTATTCCTGACCAGTGAAATGGGATATTTATTTGCTCGCGACCAACGAGACCTACTTTTTCATTTGCAGACTTCATGCACTATAAATTCCGTGACGGACGAGGCCAGAACCTTCTCACCAAAGACCGATGATACTTGGGTCTATTATATGGCAATTTTTGCCACCATGTATACTTGGAGAATATTTATATAGAATATAGGACGATGACTATTTGTGCAGCTTAATCAAAGGTTTTCCATAGTCTAACACAATGGATGTAATTAATCGGCGGCTTGGAGACCCTGGAAACCAAGAGCCTTTCAATCATTGATCGCATGTTTAATTTGATATATTAGGCGTAAAATCGATGTAATCAAAGTGCGAACGCATACTTTGTAATTCTCAAATGAATTAAGCAATTATTAATGGTAGTTTCTATCTTAACCAGTCTCAATGAAAGTTTCATATGAGTTTCATTTGCATTAAATAGTTTGCCAAATAAGCTTTTTTGATGACATGGCGATGTATTTAATAAGAGAGAGAAGAAATGAGTTTCATCTAGATGAAACTCTCTTGGCACGATTGCCAACTCTCTATGAGTCTTGGAATTAAATGCCTATGAAACTATGAAATGAAACTCTCCATTGAGAGTGGGTGTTTCATCCAAATTTTATTTCATTTCACATGACATGGCAGTCTTGGAAACAACGTCATGAAACTCCCCACTGAGACTGGCCTAAGTAATTTGCATGAGGTGTCACTAGAATTATTGAAGAGAGAGATTAGAAAATAAAGAAACGGTTTCTTCCTCGTGAAACCGAGTCTACTCGCAGATCAAGACGGAAAGAAATGAGTCATGCGGCGTTGGGAAGACTATGGTCGTTTCTATCGTCTTCTTTCTAGATCCTGTGCTCTACCGCCGTGCAGAAGTGCAAGCGCACCCCTCCCGCGCACCTGCGTCGCCCCTATGCACACGCTCCTGTGATTCGCCGTCTGCACACGCTCCGGCAACTCCTCACACACATCCTTCCGCGGTTGTGGCTGCAGGCGAGTGCTGTGGTGCCACCCCTCTCGCACGCGCGAGCCCCATCTCTGTCCACAGAGATGATCGCTGGCATCGTGGCGGCAAGGTGCTGCATCTCTGTCCGAGGAGAGGTGTTGCATGGGCGGGATGGTGGACGCGCGGCGGCGCATGAAGTTGCCTGAGCTCGTTTCCGCGATGTGCAACGACTTTGGGTCTTCCGCAATGTCACGGCCTACAGCCTGGGCGACGTGGCCATGGACATGGAGATATGGCGGAGGTTGCTGGTGAAGGGTGTCCTCGGGTGGGCTGGGCTGCATGGTGGATGTGCGACTACGGGAGGCTTTGCTCACATCCGACGCCTGGTCTCTTGTGAGCAATGAGCTTGTGAAGTTCGTTAAAAATAGTTTAGAAAAGAAGCCATAGGATTTGGATTATGCTTAAGTACATATGATGCACAGATGATGTTCTACGAATTGTCTAAGTGTTGATTTCATTCAAATACAGTGCATTAGAAAAGGCTACAAGTTGTTGTGCACAGGTGATCGTTGTTTGTTTGTGTTGTATTTAAGTGTTCATTATTTTTTTCTCTCTATAGAAACTGCATGCAGAAACTATGCATTAGAGAGGTTAGGTGTAAATTAAAATTTATTGTTCTTAGAAACTATACTAGAAACTATATATTGAGACTGCCCTAATAAAACTAATAAAACTACGAGTTCCCTGAGTTTGTTATCTCTTTTGCTTACTCTATATACTTATGTATACTGGCACGCTCAAGACTAGTTTTGTTGTAGATAATTGATAAAATCTTAGTGTACTAACCTTTTGCTCTAATTGACATATGAGATAGATCGGTCTCCAAGTGATGGAGTTAGATGACACTCCAAGTGATAGAGATAGCCACATGTGGTGATGATGATCAAGTGCTTCAACTTAAAAAAGAAAAAATAAAAAACTCACAGCCCACAAAGCAAGCCCTTCTTGTGGCCTTGTGATCTGCGGCCTTTTGCTGTTTTGTTTTCTAGCGCACACGCATGCGGACGGCCGCCTGACACATCGCATAATCAACAATGCTTAAAAAAGTTCACATTACCTCTCTTAATTTTTGTACAAGTCTATTTTTATTTCTTAAACTCTAAAAATGGATAAATAACCTCCCTAAACCTTTAAAATCGTTTGTTTTACCTCCCTGACCAGTTATAAGCGGTTTTCAAAGGCGGTTTTATCTTTTTATGCCTTGTTTAGTTCAAAAAAATTTTGGGAAATCGATACTGTAGCACTTTCGTTTGTATTTGATAAATATTATCTAATCATAGACTAACTAGGATCAAAAGATTTGTCTCGTCAATTTCGACCAAACTGTGCAATTAGTTTTTATTTTCGTCTATATTTAATACTCCATACATGCGTCTAAAGATTCGATGTGATGGGAAATCTGAAAAAGTTTGTAAATTTTTTTGGGAACTAAACAAGGCCTTAGTTTTTATTTATTTTAGCTAAATCTTTGAAAATCATAGTAAATTACAAAGAAATTATAAAATAAAAAATTAAATTTAGACTCCACATGAGTAGATCTATAAGTGAACATATAATATGGTATGTTTTAGTATAATTTTTTTTTGTTGTAGCTTTAGATCTATATTTTATGTAATTAATTCATAACTATAGTTTATATGATCCAATTGTGGTGAAATTTTTATAGTGGTCTAGTTGTTTTATGCTTGAACTTAAGTAATTAAAAGAAATTTATACTTATTGGATCATGTATATCTTAGTTATAGATTTATTCAATGAGTATGAAATTTTTACTACTATGATTGTTGAAAGATTCAACCGAAATAAATAAAAAAAATAAAAGATAAGACCGCCTTTGAAAACCGCTTATGACCAGAGGTACCGGTTTTAGAGTCTAGAGAGAAAAAACAGAATTTGGTAAAAGTTGAGAGAGAGATAATGTGTACCTTTTCCATCGGCAATCGTGCTCCAAATTCCAACACTATCATGAGGTGGCGAGGGCAAGTTCATGACTTTGCCGAATATGAGCCGGCACCTGGTGAGGCGATCATCGGACTTCGCCGATCTGGTTTGGGCAGCGACACTACGACAACGAGCCAGCGAGCGGCGATCACGACGAGACAAACTTTGCTACAGTCCTAGAGTGCTACTGTAATTCAAGAGGATCATCATGGTAAGTCGTCCAACTCTAAAACCTTATACTTTTTTAATTGTTGTTTTTTCAATCTTTTAGTTATCAACTAATTTGGTTTGATTGTTTTTTGTCATTTTGATATAAGGGAATTAAAAAACATTATTATGAAAGATGGCTTTGACTCGGATGAGTTTGAACAAAGTTATTGATGCAGTTGAAGAGGAGATGGAAAATGATATGGCAGGATTACAAGTTGAAGAGGAGATTGAAACCGATGGAGATGGTATTATAACTTTCGATCTAGATCACATTATCACTGATCTGAGGCTTCATGTACCGATTGATCAATTTTCTATCAATATTAGATCCGAAGTTAGGAGGACTTTCATAGATAAGTTCTATTTTTTCTTAAAATTAGCTAATCATATTATAATAACTATCTTGTAGGTTTGTCAACAACAAAGGAAAATCAATTGAAAGCTTTTTAGGGATTAAGCATGTGAAGGAGACAACCTTAGAAGGCACTGAAGACAACAATTGTTGAAATACTTGGTGAGCATGGGCTACACATTGTGATTCTGCGAGGACAAGGGTATGATGGTAATGGACTTTATAAGCTTATTCGTGATGAGAACCCATATGCTTTCTATGTCCATTGCTTTGCTCATCAATTGGTAGTTGTTTCCATCTCAAGATGTTGTTCATCTATTGGGGATTTCTTTTAATATGTGGCCTTGATTGTGAACACCACTACTTCATTTTGCAAGAGGAAGAATTTATTGCTAAATAAGCAACGCATGATTCTTTTAGGTAAGTTGAGAAGTGAAGAGATTTCCTTAGGCAAAGGAAAACATCAAGCAACATCCTTTGTATTGAATCAGTGTGGGATTCAGTAATTGAAGCTCTACAAATTGTGTTCATCATAGAGATGATGTTACAAATCCCACGCATCACAAATAAGCTCTCTGTTATCTTGCAAAGGATCAAAATATTGTTCAAGCCATGTCTTTGGTTATTGATGTCAAAACATGTTTGATGAATTTGAGGAATGATGGTTGGGAGCCACTATTAGAGAAAGCCATAAAATTTTGCAGTGAGAATGATATTCCAATACCAAATATGAATGAAGCAGTTCTAGGATTTGGCGGGTCAAGAAAAGGGGGGCAAGAATGACATCACTCAAAACCAGTATTTTCATGTTGATAATGCTATAGATGCTATTACCACAGAGTTTGATAATTGTTTTAATAAGGTATCTTCAGAATTGCTTGTTTGCTTTTCTTTGTCTCGACATGAGAGATTCATTTTCTAAATTTGATTTGGACAAGCTTGCTCGGCTTACTGAGATATATTCTGATGATTTCTTCTATTCCAAGAAGGGAATAAAAGATCAACTTGAGTTATTTATTATTCATGTGAGACAACTTGAGGAATGAAGTTTAGAAATTGTCATGATCTAGCAAACCTAGCTGCACAAATGGTTGGACTTGATAGATATACTACTTTTCCATCGGTTTATCGTCTAATTGAGTCGGCATTGATACTATCGGTAGCGACGGCATCAATTGAACAGGTCTAAATGAACATTATCAAAACAGAACTGCGCAACAAGATGACTGATGCTTGGCTTAATGATTTAATGATGTGCTACATTTAGCAAGAAATATTCAAAGAAATTGATCTTGAGAAGATCAAGAACACATTTCAAAACAAGATAGACAAATGCAACGTGACTGAAGGTTCATCATCACATGGTTAGTTGACTTTGCTTGTATTTTTATAATTCTATTTATCATAAATGTTTTTACTTATATATTTTGTGCTTGATTATCACTGTGTCTAGTGAACCATTTTGAGAGATACTCCTACTTTACAATCTATGTTATCGACTTCACCTTTTTGGTCTCCGCCACTGAACGCAGGACTAGGCACTTTGGATGCCGTTTTTGAGCATATTCTGGGATGACTCGGCTCCGGCTGCTCAAAAGAAAGTTTGCCGCTCTTGTGAGGTGCTTCAAGATTTGCTGGCCCCGTTCTGTTGTAGCGACCAACCCGCCTCGATTCAGTTCCGGGCCTCGCTGCGTTCCACAGGTGTAGGCCGGCCAGTAGCCGGCTGCCCACCTTGTCATCATGCCAGCAGTGTCACAATCGTCACCCATGTTGTCTGCATCCATGCATGATAGCCACCTGAATTCAATCCGGACCTCTAGAGTGATGGAACCAATCCTATTCGAAATCTACATGTCAATCCTGGACTGTATTTCTCCACGCATTTACTCTGCAATGGAAAGGAGATACTCTCCCTCTCTGGATTGGTTCCACCTGGATGCAACCGAACGTGCCCTTAGGCGGCACGGTAATTTGAGCACCCGATCAGTGGATAATTTAGGCTCTAAAGTTTCAGTGTCAGCGTGTTGACAATAATGAAGAAAACTCTTTACTTTCAAAAAAAAATTAAGGAAACTCAACTTGATGATCAAAACGAAGTCCAATTGAACCCAAACTTTTCTTGACCTTCTCATCGGCATGAACTCCAACTTTCATTCTTGTACCAAACATTGGGAAGGGACAGCAGCAGATTCCAACTTTTGTTTGACCCACTTACAAGTTGAATTTGAGTTTGGTATAAAAACAAAGTTCGTTGTATTTAAGGATAAGGATGGTACCCACAGGTTCTTTTAGTGTAACTAAATGAACTAAATAAAAAACAAAAATGAGGAAACAAATTATCTATTTAGTTCATTAAATTACACTAGAGAAGAACCGCAAATATCCATTTGGAAGGCCATCCTGTATTCAACTTAGACTGCAACTTTTATTTAAGGCCAAACATCGATACAGGTACAATACCTACAGTTTTACCTTAATCAAAACAGCCACATGAAAAAGGCTTCAACTAGGGTTTTAGCTAATTTTAAGCACTTTCTCCACATTTTCCAAACATAAACCCTAACTTTTATTCAATAGTTAATTTAGAGTTATTTGATCATGAATGCAAGAGTGGATTGACACCCCATGTTTAAACTTCATTAGCAAAAGCAATTCAAGCAAGGTTCCAATTCATTTAATGTGATTAAGTGATTCCAACTTCATGCAACTTCTCATATGATCAAGATGAGTTCATGTTTAGGTGATGCACATGAAAAGACACAATTAACATTACACAAGCGTATTTTTGAAAAGGTTAACATATAAACAAAACAATATTGCCTTTGTCTTTCAAAAAGTTCACGTTGGGACCTATTTTCAGAGAAATTCCGTCACCACTTTAAAAGATTTTGAACTAAAGCTCATGATCATTATCTTGTTTAAGTTCAACCCACTGCCTAGCCTATGATTAGCCTTTGATTAACACCTGGGGTTACAGTAACTACCTACAGACTACAGTTCTACACATGCTCATACCAAGGTCACTTGCATATAACGCGCAGATTGCGTTTACCTCACATCGTCCGTGACATCAGCCACAGACTCTAGCGCATCAACAGCATCAATTACTTGGTAGAGAAGGATCAACTTCTATGGTTCTAACCCGTCCTTTTGCATCGCAAGGTCATCAAATGCTTGGTAGTGAAGGATCAACTTCCATGCCAGTTTTTTGCATTGCAACAACATCGCCTTCCTCATCACTGTGTTCTTCTTCTTTGCTCTTGTCGAGGCCCTTCTTGCTGAACATGCTCTTTAGATTATGAGCGGTTTTCCCAGCATGTTTCACCATGTGCACCGCCTTCTTCCTCAGGTGCCTTTTATTCGGGCTGTCCAGCTCCTCTCTCTCAGGGCTTTGCTGCTGGTCATCTGGTCTTGACCCCGATCTGTTGACCCCAGGATCTTGATCGACCAGATATGTTACTGAAACCCTGCTTTCCCCAACCGGCCGAATGTTTGGGTGAGGCGTTACACATGGGGAAGCTTCGTCGTCATTCTCTTTCCTTGGGCTCCGATGGAGCACTGCTCCAGCTAGCTTGCCCAGACCCTTCTTGACCTTGTGGAGGTGGCGGTGCGATTTACTGCTCGTGGCTTCTTCAGTGCTGGAGTCACTTCTATGAGATTCTGACGCTGATGACCTTGGGCTATCACTACAAGCATCATTCTCCCGGTGAATTTTGGAATCCTGGCACCGGGGACGGCCTTTACGAGGTTCCCATGCACTGGTGACATCACTGCCAGGGCGATGCACCCAAACATCGGGCTTTTCTGATCCTTCTATGTCAACTGGCTCAAATTCGTCAGACATCTTCTGGAATTCATCAGAAGATTCACTTCCATGGTTGGTCCTGGAGGAGAAACTTGACCTCGGTGTGCTAGCTTCGTCCACCTTATGTATTCCACACTGTTCCTCTTCATCATTAGGAACCTGCAAGCACAATGAACACAAAACACAAGTTGTCACTCAGTCTGAACTTAACTTTCAGTTCTAGACTGCATGGAAACATATATGCTGGGTCATGGGCTAAAGGAAAATGTATCTAGACTCCTAGTCAGTGTCCAGTGAATAATAAAAGTCAGTCTGATTACCAGGATGAAGTAAAATCTAATCTCACCTTTTCATTTTCTTCTTCAAGTACAGTTACAGCAATGTGAATCTTCCCTGTCTTTATGTTCTTCAGTGCAATCCATATATCATGCCTTTTTCCACCTCTTAATTTGTTGATGCTTATGGAACAATCACTACACACATGACAAGAAAGATACATTTCACTTCTATTTTTGTGATAGTTAATCAGAACGGTAATAGTTTCCCAACGTGTACTTAAAACATTTGTGAATTTTGTAAGTACAAAATGCAATTAGCCATAAAGCAATGGTATGGTACGCACTATTATAATGAAAACTTAGAAATGGCTAATGGAGACTAACCCAAGAGTGTCATCAAAAATGGGATCCTTATCTCGGACTTGAAGAGAAAGAAGGTTGAGTGCTTCCCATGAAGTTATTGGTATTTTAAACTCCTCGAGCCATTTTGGATTAAGAGTTTTCTTATGGATCTTTGTGTGAAAACGGTAGGGTCCAAGATGTCCTTTCACATATGGATCAGCTAGTCCTGCACATAGATCCAACAATAGGCATTTTTCTGAAAGTTATCTAAATACAAGTCTGGAATCCTCCACATTAATTCAAAAATAACTCATATTCCTTATTTTTAACATTTTATAAATACTCCACATACCATTTGGATCAGATGGCTTCATATCAGCACCTTCCAGGATCTCCACTCGAGCATATGCGATAGGAGGCTTCTCATCAACACTAAACCAGTTCTCTGATATTTATGGACATCAAGTTAGAACAATTTCAGACATTTTGCATAGGAATAACTAATAGTGCAAAATGAAAAACAGTATACTAGTAACAAGAAAGCATGGAAGCTACACAGGCCCGTCTCATAGGGGGTGCAGGGAGTGCGACGGCCAGGGCCCATGGCGTTGAGGGCCCATGAGTATACCCCTCTATACTACAGGTATTGAGGCTCATACGATTCATTTACTGTGCTCGCTTCGTATCCTTGGTCGTGATCAGTTATCAGTTCAGTTCGACACTCCACAACTCCGTGACTCTGTGGCCAACGGTAAGTGATTGCAGTTGCAGATTTGCAGTTTTAGTTTGGTTATCAGTTGTAGGGATCTAATTTTCTAAATTTTAATTCCAATTTTTTTTTGACATATTAGATGCTGCAAGTTATCTCTTATTAATAGTACTATATATTTCAATCGCCACATTGAAACATTCGTTGGGCTCTTAGTGTCTTGCTTGCACAAAGGCCCTAAAAAATATTGAGACGGCGCTGAAGCTACACTAAGAAGACTATAGTAATGGCAGAAATAGTTTGAATAGAACAAACCGGCCAATTAGCCTCTGGGGTACTCCATCTGTTTTTTTTTTTTGGCATGCTTTTTTTTTGGGCTCCAAAACGAAGGAGCAGCATAACAGATTAGATTACCTGCAACTAACAAACTTTTCCCCTGTACAGCTCCATGCCTGCACACATCCATGGCCACTGCCATGCTCCCACCACCTCGCCACCCAACACCGCCTCGCGCACGCACATCATTGCTGCAGACGAGCCTGAGCAGCAGCACCCCCCCCCCCTGTGGGTGCAACCCTTCGCCGTGCTTGGCGCCTCCTATGCGAGCCTGGGTAGATCGAACCGACGAACTACGAATCTAAGCTACAGGGACGCCACAATCCAGCTGCCCCTGTCCCAGAAGGCCCCCAGCAGAATGTAGTCACCGGGCCAAATGCAAGGAAGCCAAGGGGGCAGGATGGGTGGAACAGTCCGTGCGAATGAGCAGTGCCCCACCACCACCTTCATTGCAGCTGCACAGCCTCCAGCAGCAAGGACGAGCAGAGGAGAGGACTGGCGCGGGGATGGCAGTGCTAACTCCGCCCGAGTTGCCTGAGAGGGGCGACACGAAGGGCGGGAATATTCTATGATATGTTACTATCCCCATATGCCTACTCAATTGAAATGGAGGGTGCAACTAACTAGTAAACCAAATTGCAGTACAACAAGAAGTTTACAGCAATTACCTGTTGATTCAGAGGCAAACTTCTCCAGATCAATAACTAGCATGTTGGGCTGCAAAACAATTAATTCTAAAAGTTATTTAGCTATTTTGTATATGATCCTTAAAAAAACACTATCCAACAAAATGCCTCAGTGAATGCCCAAGCCATGTCAAAAAGCACATCCATTGCAGGCGAGCTCAATGTTTGAGGCTACAATATTTGACATATTCAAATACACAGAACATCTTTTGCCTTTGCTTGTTCAACAATGGACAAACGAATGCAGGTAAAAGTATGGTCAATTTAAAACTATAGTTTAATGAAGCAACTCAGAACCTTCACAATGAAGGCCAAGCTTTTTTTTTAATTAAGAATTCATGGTGTAGGAAATGTAACCTCCACAAGTGTCTGTCCGAAGGCAACATCCAGCATCCTGTCCTGAAAATATTGAAAAACAAGATAAACTGAGTACCTAAGAGAAATGTAATGACATTAAAATGTAAGTGGAAAATAAAATATTTTTTTTGCAAGATGGAAACAATAAACTAAACTAGATAGACTTACAAGCCATCCAGAAATTCCTGGGAGTTCAGTTACATCAAGCCCATGACCAAACAATGGTTTCACTGTCATTTGGAAGTATGGAGGCTCAACAAAGCATACTCTTACGCGCCCAATAAATGGCCACTGCCGCAGAAATCTCACCCCTACCAGAACCTGCAAAAAAGCCCTAGAGAGGCTTAGTAAACACACCAGATATGTTTTGCATGTGATCTTATAAAGATCGTTGCTGTTCTGTGGCTGCTGCTGTGCTGGTACTGGAGATGCTGCTGACATGGAAGTCCCCGACAACTGTTTGTAGTTATTATGGAATATTTGCCTTCTATTTTTTCATATGGACTCATTTTTCTTGTCTACACATCATTTTCGTTTTGAAAAACAATCTGCTGCTCTAATCCATGTCAGTGCTCAGTTCCAATGCACACTTACTAGTATGTGTAACACTGAGAAGACAGTGATGACTGAAAAGAAAACTAGGCCAACAAACTTGTACTAAGATTAAAGAAATGATGCACACCTTTCCTTCAACATGCATCCCAGTTATATGCATGTTTGTTGTAATGCCAAATCCTAATCTCTTCCTTAGTTGCACAGCCATTCTTGCATCCATATCATCAGCTGAAAGAAAATTCATCCCTATCTCTAGAACCTGGCATGTAAACGTTAGCCATGTCATGGTCAACAAAACGAATATCTGAGAGACAAAAATATCAGATTCACATTACACACCAAGTGGTCATCATCAGTTGATTGGTTAACAACCCTAATATCTGTAAACATCGGTGGGTTCCTACCCAAGTAAAGACTTTGGATTACTGCTTTCCTCTGCAAATGAAATGTAAATGGATATTTGATCAGGTATACAACGGAATACATCATAGCTTCGTAAGCATACAAATTGGCAGCAGATTACATTCCTTTCTTTTTTTGCTTCTGAGTTTTACAACTTTCAAGAGAACTAATCAAAATTAACGCATAAATATGAATACAGTAAAAGAAATCTTATACGTAATAGGAGCTATTAAGAAACTCCATACTTACTGCTGTCCATGGTTTGAACTTCTCTAGGAACCACGGGAATATGGGCAAAAGGAACTGCTGGGATGCAACCCTCTCCATGCAAACTGGCCAAATCTTTTCCACAGCATAATTAAGCCACCTGACAGTCTCTGCATCAGAGAGAAGCTGGTCCAAAAAGATAATAAAATGTAAGAAGTAAACCAGACTTTTGAATTGGATAAGAAAGCTGAACTAGAACACTAAATCAAGAAACTATAGTACCTTTCTCTGATTCGCACATTTCCTTTCCTCATACTGTATCCGCCTCCACAACCTCATTGTGTACCGTTGATTCACCTAAAAATCACATTGTTACTGTGATGAGATAACTGAAAAACTGTATTAACTCGACCTTCGATGCTAAACACTGTTTCTGCATTGTATTTTTCAATGCAATTTGTGGTCCACGGTACTAAGATGGCCATAGAACTTGTGATTATTATAATTTGTTTGAAGAGGATATTATTTAATTTATTATATTAACAAGGTCGCATAGGTACACAGATGGGTAGCAAGCCAAAACTAAATCTGACATACAGCATGTGAAAAATCGAGCTAGGTTGAGAGGCCTGATAGAGAAAAAATAAATCTAACTCGATGTTAGTAGAGAGATTAGTTCAAGTGCCTATTGGTATTTTGGTCAACTTTCCGGCATTTATAGGGCACTGCAATGAACTCTGACACTGGTCACAGTAGAGTATCAGAACATCGAATTTGAATTTCCAAGGAAGGACCTTCTGTAACTGCAAGTCGCAACCACATCACAGGACCAACGCAATAAAAAATAGTAATAATATACTAATAATAATTCAAATTTTGCCCAGAGTCGATTCACATGATCAAAGCATCGGCCATGATATGCTCTCTAAAAACAAAAATAAAAAAGTGAACGCTTGACCAGTAATTGACTTTAACTGCTCCATAGTTAAACAACTGCTCCACTAGGCTATAATTAAACAACTGCTCCACTAAGCTGAAAATAGAAGCAAAACTTTTTTTTGGGGGGCATGCTTCTCCCAACTCCCAAGAGCCTTAATTTGTACTAGAAATTCGGGAATATTTGGATGGGCTAGGGCTAGTTACTAGTTGGGTTAAAAATTAACCCAAATTAGGTGGGGTTAGTTAGCTAGTTGGCTAACAATAGTTGATGAAGTCTTGGCAAAAAGATTAACCCACCTATTAACCGTGTATACTTTGTTCTAACTTCCCAAATTCTTTCTACATGATTGTTTGGATGTAAAAGACAAGAGGATCATAGAAAGCGTGTATCATCCTTCGATCGACCAGACTTACGAACATGAATATCTCCAGCATCTTAAGTATGATAACGATTTGCTTTCATCAACGCTATGGCAAGGCCCGTTTTGGTCAGACATGACGTTGTCATGCGTTAATGAGTTGATCAGGAACCTACCAAAGACAGCGTGTTCGTGAATTTAACTCTAACAACCATATTCATAACAATGCAGCGTGTTCGTGAATTTACCTCTAATCCTACTCATAACAATGCAGCTGAGTTGAAAACAAGGAGGGGAAATATATGGAAGCCCACAAAAAAAAAAAAGAGGAGCATTATACAAATCGAACACCTAAATGTAGCAGTAAGAAACGGGAGCTAGAGTTTGACTAATTCATCGAGTTCTCGGCACGAAGCAGTCAACAGGGGGCAAATTAAGCAATCGATTCGAGGCAAGAGGGGGAGAGAGAAAGAGAGGCTCGGGCGGGCCGCGGGCGGGTGGATGGAGCATGCGCACTCACCGCAAATATGTAGAGGAGCGCGACGAGGAAGAGCGCTGGGTGCGCCCAGCCGGCAGCCGCGGCGGCCCAGAGCGCCGCCAGCACGAGCGCCGCGTGGTGTACCACCGTCACCTCCGTGATATCCATCGCCGTGGTCGATGAGGGTCTACAGCCGCCCGGCAACCTCTTCCGGCGGCGCTCGTGCCCCAGTCCACGGACCCACTCCGCGCTTTCGCTACTGCTCTCTCTCTCTCTATATATCTCTCTGGTCTCTGCCTCGTCGTCTCACGCGGCGACCGCGCCCCGAGCAGCGGGGATGGTGGTCATCATCATCACCACCGCACCGCTCCGCTGGTTTCTTCGGTGGTGGGCGGCGGCGGCGGCGGTCAGAGGATGAGAAATACTACTCCATGACTCCTATATGTTTTTTCTATATAGTATGATGAGGAAGGCGTTGCTGCGTGGCGCGGCAGGGGGAACGTGGAGGCCGACGGGCTCGTCACATGGTCAAGGCGCGCGGGCGCGTGGCGCGGGGCGGGGGCAACTGGGGGTGCGGGGGCTTGGGGTGCCGACGACGCGGACACGGCTGCCGATGGGTTGGTTTGCTATCTCGATTGGTTCTTCCGTTGTTGCGGTCAGCCGACACGGGCGGGGGCGGGTGATGTCCTCCGTTTCGCGATGGATGACGCCGGCGTGGTGGACTGCTGCAGGGCGGGTCGAAGGACGCGGACAGGAATGGTGTGGTGGCTCAGAATTTCAACGCCGGTATGGGTATGGAACTGGAACGGGCGTGACCAAAGTGGGTATTGAACTGAACTGGATTTGTTTGTTAGCAAATAGCAATAGCTTGGGGAGCAGGAAGGTAGAGTAGAACACGGCAAGATGAATTGACGAGGATAGGATTATAGAATTCATTCGATCGTTTGTTAGAGCAGGTACAATAATGGGCTTATAACCAAGCTAATGCTGATGTAGAGGAGAGAAGAGAGATGATAGTTTGGCTCTTATGTAAGCACCAAACTAGCCACGAATGCATAGGTAGTGATGGGCCTAAATAGCAAGTGTTGTGAGAAGGAATAGGAAATAGAAAATATTTTAGAGACAAGTATAAGACAACTTATTGTATAACTTGACTCTAATCATTTAACTTATAGCTAAGCACTTCGCATTATTGATCTTGCTCTTACATCTTTCATGATAATCTCCTTCCCTCTTAACTTCTCCTTTAAGTACTCTATCTTGGTACACGGCAGCTGGGGGGGGAGCTGGTTGGCGATGTTGTAAAAGCCACCTACCAAGTCCATTTTTTATATGACTTTTTAGAGCAGTGATTTTAAGGTGATAGCCCTATCTTAAAAGAAAAGGAGGAGAAATCCTAACTAGTCTATTTTTATCAAACTTTTATAAAAAAAAAAAAGTTGCACTTGAGCAATGACTGTAATGCGGGTTTTTGTGCACGGAAACAAGAGAGACGGACTTTTGAGGGCTTGATCCAAGGCCCCTATGAACGAGGGGTGAAAGAGGAATTTGAGGGCTCTGGTACCACTAAGTTGTCTTTCTTCTTAGCCCTAAAAAGTAGGATAAAAGCTTCTTAGTTCTTATCTAAATTATATACATGAAAGTTCTACTGTCAATATTTAGAAAATAAAGAATAATTTCTCTATTTTATGTCTTTATTTATGTTCTTCTATTCTGTTTGTATTAATTATATGTTGATCACAAGAGGTCAAGAGAAAAATCTATCTACAGGTCTTTTTTCCATCCGGTCCATTCTATTCGGGCCCAACCACCAGCCCACTCACTCATATCAACTCAAGTGTCGTCACTCGTCACTGCCAGCCCACTCAATGGCTTGGGGCACGAGGGGTGAAAGGGGAATTTGAGGGCTTTAGATGTACTGCTGAGTTGTATTTCTTCTGAGCTCTAAAAAGTAGGATAAAAGCTTCCTAGTTCTTATCTAAATTATATATATGAAAGTTTTACTGTTGATATTTAGAAAATAAAGAATAATTCCTTTATTTTATGTTTCTTTATGTTCTTCTATTCCGTTGTATTAATTATTTTGATCATGAGAGGTCAAGAGAAAAATCTATCTATCTATAGGTTTTTTTGTTCGTCCAGTCCATTCTATTAGGGCCCAACCGCCAGTCACTCGCTCAAGTCGACTCACGTGTCGTCGCTGCCGGCCCACTGAATGACCCGGGCACGTTTGGTATATTTGTCAATCTATCTTGCCTTGCGTTGCCAAAGGTTGGAGAGCGTTTTTTGCCTAGGCCTTGTTTAGTTAAAAAAAAAACAAGATTTCTCGTCACATCAAATCTTATCGCACATATATAGAGTATTAAGGCCTTGTTTAGATGCAAAAAGTTTTTAGATTTTGACACTGTAGCACTTTTATTTTTATTTGACAAACATTATCTAATCATGGAGTAACTAGACTTAAAAGATTCGTCTCGTATTTACAGGCAAACTGTGCAATTGGTTTTTGTTTTCATCTATATTTAATGCTTCATGCATGTGCCGCAAGATTCGATGTGACGGAGAATCTTGAAAAGTTTTTATTTTTTTGGTGAACTAAACAAGGCATAAATATAGATTAAAAAAAACTAATTACACAGTTTACATGTAATTTGCAAGACGAATCTTTTGAGCCTAGTTAGTCCATGATTGAACAATAATTATTAAATACAAACGAAACTGCTATGGTATCCAAAATTCAAAAAATTTGCCAACTGAACAAGGCCTTAGGCCTTGTTTAATTCACCCCAAAAATCAAAAACTTTTCTAAGATTTCTCGTCACATCAAATCTTGCGCATATGCATTAAGCACTAAATATAGATAAAAACAAAAAACTAATTACACAGTTTGCCTGTAAAATCGCGAGACGAATCTTTTAAACCTAGTTACTTCATAATTAGACAATGTTTATCAAATTAAAACGAAAGTGTTACAATATCAAAATTTAAAAAAGAATTGGATCTAAACGCCTTATCCTGGTTGGCCAGAGGAATCCTGGAATACACAAGAAACGAGGAAACAGGCAAAACAACCAAACGTTCATTTTCTTGCCTAGCCTGGCAAAGCGAGTCACAGGAAGCATTCCAAACTGTCGCTCCAAGTCAACATATGACAAGTTACCGTCCTCGTCCTCCGTCTTGGAACCGGCCAGCTCGATGGCGCTTTTTAAGACTGCGTCTCCGCTCGCAGCGCATCCACGGGCACCTGCTTGACCGACCGCTAGACGGCGCGCGCCTCCCGTTCCCTTGCAATAAATCAACGAATGATATTTTTAGCTATAGTTTTCGAACAGGCTCTAAGTTCGGTGAAAAGTTTTTTTGATACTATATCACTTTCGTTTCTATTAAACAATTATTGTCCAACCATAGACTAAATAATTAGTTATTTTTTATTTATATTTAATATTTTATACATGTGCCACAAAATTTGATATGATGCAAAATCTTAAAAAGTTTTCGGATTTTGGGTGCTACTAAACAAGGCCTAAGGTTTTTGCAATTTTGATTAGTTCGAGGACGGAAATGTTGGTATCTGATCTGGTTGGAAGCAAATCTGGCAGATTCGACAGATAAATTTGCGCGCATGTGCGAGCAGAATGGATACAATGATACCTGTGTGAGCAGAATGAACAGGTCGATTGTGGCAGCAGAATTTGGCAGGTGTGGTGGTGGTGGTTGGTTTGGTGTTAGCTTGGACCTTGGTTTAGACTTCAGAGTATGCGAATTGGAGACTGGTCTTGCATTTGAGTTGGTGAAATTTCTGAAATTTAGGAATCAGGTGTGATGGAGATGTTTCTGTTCATCAAGAAATATTGCAAGGACCAGGGGGGCTGTGGTTAGGCATGGTCACAAAAAAAAAAGGGAGTGTTGCACGATGTCATTGAAATCAATGTCGTTAAACTGCAGTGTAAAAGGACTTACTTTCCCTATAGGAAATATTTAATTCAATTCTGGATTAGCTAGGCTTCTTTTCCTAATTACTCGGAACAATATTGTTTTTGACACTTCACGGACTAGAATTGAGCATGTACTTTCATCTTAATATACTTCCTCCTCCATACTCGAAAAGAAAGTTATTTTGGACAATGTTTGAGTCAAATATTGGGAATATAAATAATGAATACTTTTTAAGTTGTTGAGTTTTAAAATGTGTAAATTATATGAATAAATTTGTCTTGAAAAATACTTTCATAATAATATACATATATCACTTTTTGATAATTTTTTTATAAGAATAAGGAGTCAAAGTTATGCTTTGTAGACTGTGTCGCTGTCCAAAATGACTTTCTTTTCGAGTACAAAGGGAGTATACTGCTAATTGTGCTACTGTGCAAGAACTAGCCTCGGTTCTCATGAGGACCTATGATCTGATATTATATTTATTTCATTTAAATTAACTTCCTTTTTTTCTGAATTTCTCATCTTATGTAGGTGATGAGAGCATGCACAATTCAGCTGATGAGGCCCTGCTATTAAAGGTAAATAAGAGTACATCAAATTCAAATTTCTTAAACGAATGAAACCAAACATGGCACCATGTACTGCTTTGCTTTCTGGCCATCTTTGTGATATGTATATTCCTAATGTAACTGCAGAGGAAATCTGAAGAAGTTCTATTCCACTTGAATGGACAGTGCATTTACCTAGTTGGTAAGCTCTGAACTTCCGAGACCTTCTGTTTGACCAAAATTACATATTGGCTTGTCTTCGCCTCAGTAACTAGGGGTGTGTTCATACTGAAGGAATGATGGGCTCCGGAAAAAGTACGGTGGGGAAGATCTTAGCTGAAGTTCTGGGTTATTCATTCTTTGATAGTGATAAGCTTGTAGAACAAGCAGGCATGCCTTCTGTTGCTCTAATATTCAAGGTTCATTGTCAAAAAAAAAAAATATTCAAGGTTCATAGTGAAGTGTTTTCAGAGAGAATGAGGTAACATTTCTTGATTATTTTGAATATTGTTTGCTGAATTTTCCTTCCTATTTTAGCAAGATTGGTATAATTTCTGAATTTTTGAAATTGTAATGTCCCAACATAAAGGCTTATGCAATGACAGGTCTTGTTTAGATCCAAATTTTTTTGGGATTTTGACACTGTAGTATTTTCGTTTTTATTTGACAAACATTGTCCAATTATGGAGTAACTAGGTTTAAAAGATTCATCTCGCGATTTACATGTAAAATGTGCAACTAGTTTTTGTTTTCATCTATATTTAATGCTTCATGCATGTGCCGCAAGATTTGATGTGACGGAAAATCTTAAAAAAATTTGGTTTTTGGGGTAAACTAAACAAGGCCACAGTATATTGTTTCTCTGCTGCTGCAGAGTTGTGTCTTGAGGGATTTATCCTCAATGAGGCGACTAGTTGTTGCAACTGGAGGTGGTGCTGTTATTAGGCCAATTAAGGGCTCGTTCGTTTGCAGCTCGGAATGGCCTGGAATTGTTCTGGGCCTGGGCTGAAATTGTTCCGAGCCGTTTTAGGCCGGGAACACTTAACCGAACGGGCCCTAACTGGTATTGGAAAAAAAAATCTGGTTCCATGTCTTGTGATTGTCCTTTTTTTTGTCTTCCCAAACAAATAATATTTCCGATTGTTTCTTATGAATTCGGGAATTACATGAAGAAAGGTCTATCTGTTTGGTTGGATGTACCTTTGGATGCCCTTGCGAAGCGCATTGCTCAAGTAGGGACTGCTTCTCGTCCTCTTTTAGACCAGCCATGCAATGATCCATAGACAGCGGTAGCTACTTTCATCCTTCAAGATGTGTTGCTTGAGTATCCATAATACTTCAAATCGCTGAACTATTTTTTGCTTTAAGCCCTGTTTAGTTCCCCACCAAAAAATTTTTCATCCATCCCATCGAATCTTTAGACACATGCATGTAACATTAAATGTAGATAAAAAAATAAACTAATTACACAGTTTAGTTGAGAATCGCGAGACAAATCTTTTAAGCCTAGTTACTCCATGATTAGCCTTAAGTGCTATAGTAACTCATATATGCTAATGACAGATTAATTATGCTTAATAAATTTGTCTTGCAATTTCCTAACGAGTTATGTAATTTGTTTTTTTATTAGTTTCTAAAAACCCCTCCCGACATCCTTCCGACATATCCGATGTGACACCCAAAAATTTTTCGTTCTCAATCTAAACAGGCCCTCAGGCTTTCTCAAAACTAAGTATGCTTGCAGAGCAAAGAGGTAATGCTTATGCAAATGCCGACACAAGGGTTTCTCTTGAAGGTATGTTTCCCTGTAATTTCTTACAAGGTTTCTCTAGAATATTCCTATATTCATTATTACATATATGGCCCTCTTTTTTTGCAATACACAAGTTTCTTCCCTTCATGCATAAAACATTGCCTAACAGTACATCACACTGCATTTATTTGTGCAGAGATTGCAGCTAAGCAGGGCCCTGGTGATGTTTCTATGCTATAATATTGCTATTGAGGTTCTGTACTCATTCTCCATTCATGTGCAGTTGTTCAATTGGCGTTCTGTATTTTGGCCACAGATTTTGTTTCACCCCTAACGTCCAAAAAAAAAATCATGCTAAATTTCAGGCGCTACTCAAGATTGGGAGCTTCGTCAGTGAAGATCCCACAACCAATGACCATGCTGGCAACAAGCTGATTCTCAGAGTCGTAGGATAAAGGCCTTGGAGAGTTTTGACCCCTTTGTACTGTGTATCAGTAGAGTGCAGCTCTTATAATATTTTTTTGTTCTTTTTACTGGAATCCAAGAAAAGGACGATTTTGTTGTAGGGAATTTGTAGAAATCCCGTGAGGTCCTAGGCCATTGGGAAGATCACTGTTAGTGTAATTGTATAGCCTAACACATTGCTTATACCGCACGTTGTACTACCCTGTACAAGACACCAAAATTAGTTTCATATCTATCGTGTAACAACGCAAAATTCAATTATGGGCCTGTTTGGTTCCCCCGCTAAATTTTAGCCAGCTAAACTTTAATTATTTTAATAACTAAACTTCCAAACACACTGACTAAAAAGGAGCTAAAATAGTTTAGTCTCATTAGTTACCCAAGAGTAGCTAAAATAATTTTCGTAGCTAAATTTTAGTGAAGGGAACTAAACAGGCGCTATGGTTTCCTTGCTTTTTCATTTCTTATTTTTACAAAGTGATTTGGTTTCATCAGCAACTTAGTTTACACAGGCATCCAATTTTCAATAGTGTTTTGCATTAGCGATGATGAAGAAACATTATCCTTATAGACTTCCAATTTAAGCAGTGCAACTTAAAAAGGGATATATCCAATTTACGAAAAGAAATCATCCTACCACTGCCTCAAACATTGTGTCATCCTACATTCCTACCCCTGATCAAAGAGAGCAAAGATAAATCTACCCCACCCCTGATCATAACCATGCCACGCCATCTTATTTACCAGAAGTCAATTCTACAAACACAGCTGCAGGATGTAGGAGTTAGGCAAGAAAAGAAAAGAAATTACCAGCTCACTGCTAAGTGTCAAAACACTGCTGCACACTGAAGGCTTAAACACTTGCTGAGCCGGTGCTGGGTTCTTGAAATCTGAAGGTAGGCACCTCTCCTCTGCAAGCAGCAGCATAATCTAGGGCGAGGCTTGGTGCAGCTTCCTTGTAAGGGAGTATGAACTTCTCCATGAAGACATTCTCGCTCACCTGGACAGCAGTATAGTAGCTCCGGTCCTGCTCCAATAACCCATTTTCCTTCAGGTAATTCACAACATAGTGCCGGGGCATGAGGCGGCGTTCCAAGCTATATGTAAGCAGAGCAGGCCTGTGAGCAATGTACTCCGGCTCCAACCCAACCTTGGTGATCAGGAACTCTGACATGCGGCGCAACCTGTCCTTGGAGTGCTTGAGCACCAATGGCAGCTTGGAAACCGCAACGCCCACCTCAGCATCCGACCACTGAAATGTTGTCTTCAAGAACTCCACCTTAGCTTTGATCTTTTCCTCGCTGAGGAACGCGACAGCCAGCAGTGCGTGCCTAAACATCCCGGTGCCACGAGGCGCACCGACAGCTTCAGCTCGCTCGACCATTGCCCGGACGCGTTCTGGGTTGGTGGTGATCAGCCTAGGGACGGGTATGGACAGCTTGGCAATATCACAAGCATCTAGCCCGCACTCCATCAGGAACGCGACGTTGGGCTTGACCACGCGCTCGAGGTCGGAGCTGAGGAGGTAGGCGTTGCTCCTGAGAGCATGGATGAGGTTCTCGAAGGAACCGAAGAGGGGGACGTAATACTGCAGCTTGGAGACGACGGTGGGGCGGCGGAAGCGCGCGGGGTCGACGAGGACGAGGCGGGCGATCTGGGACGGAGAGAGGCCGAGGTCCCGGAGCTCCACGAGACGCGGGGCCAGAGTCCGCTCGACCTCGGAGCAGAGAAGCTTGGGGTCGTAGGAGACGGCAGCGGCGATGTCGGCGTCGGAGAGACCGAGGTCCGAGAGGAAGGCGAGCACGGCGTCGGGTCTGGAGGGGGACTTGAGGTGCGAGAGCACCTTGGAGGCCTTGAGCGCCTGCGCCGGGGTGAGGTGGCATGTGGCGACGAGGTAGTCCTCGACGGCGAAGGGGGCAGCGCGGCTAGCCGATTCGGCGGCGGCGGCGGAGAATCGAGTCGTGGGGAGACGGCATTGGTGGCGCAAGGAGAGGAGAGTGACGGTCGTGCGGGGACGGACGGAGAGAGGGAGGTGTTGTTTCTGGACAAGGAGCATGGACATGGCTGCCGGCGCCGGCGGGGACGAAGATGGTACAGTACTACAGTGGGAGAGGAAACGCTATGGCCTATGTGGGCTGGTGGTTACCGCACAAAATGCGCAACTTTTTTCATTGTAAATAAATACAAAAAAAGAATAAACAGGTTATCCAAAACTTGGCAGAAAACAAAGGAAAAATGTAGAAACTTAGCAGGAATCAATTCAATTTCACACAAAAATTATAAGAAAAAAATTACGGTAGTATTTATCAAAATCTCATCTCTCACGCGGAAAATATCTCTTCCTTGCTGCTAGTGATAGAATTTTGTCCACTTTTATTTTGTTATACCAAACCTCTCTTTGTTAGTGATTGCTATATTAGAGCATCTTTAGTAGTTTCTAAAAATCACTAGATAAATTAAAAAGTTTTCAAGTGACTAAAAAAATTAAGAGGATATTTGTTGTCTTTCTCCACTTATCTCTAAAATCTCGCTTTTAAAAGATAGAAGATAATTTTAATTAGGAACCCCAAAATATTTGTAAATCACTGAACTAATATTATATTTATTTTCTCTCTCGCGCATTTATATTAGAACTCTAGTATTCTCCTTATTCTTTTCTACATCCTTTCACCCAGTAACGGAGCCACCGGCTGGCCACCCCGGACCGCCGGCCGGGCTTGTCGGCAAAGTTCAAAAGAAAATTTTCTTTGAATACTATAATTTGCTAGCTAAATAATTTTGCACAGTGAGGATCGTCCGCGCTCATAAAAGCTTTTGGCTTTGCTACTGCTTTCACCTTCTAATTCACCGATGGACATACACCCATATTTATCTGTCCATGCTAGGTGGATTTTTCGAGTGCGGCAGGACCACAAGATTGAGAGTTGAGATAGAGAGTCATTGGAGAGTAGTTTTTTTTTCAATCTTGCCAAAAAGTCAAGATGCTCTTATGTTCTTTTTATTTTGTTTATTTAGCTGAGAAGGCACCATTGAAAATCCTTTAATTATATTTCATCCACGCTGTATGAAAACAAGTCTAAGTCATAAATAAAAGTGTTGTATCTCAATAAGTCGTGAGACATGCCTGCATTCAATTCAAATAATTTGGCATAGCACAACCTCACAATGGATTTCAAAAAGTGTTGTATCTCAAAAAGTGTTGTATCTCAATAAGGCCCTGTTTAGATTGGAGATGAAATTTTTTTGGATGTCACATCGGATGTGTCGGAAGGATGTCGGGAGGGGTTTTTAGAAACTGATAAAAAAATAAATTACATAGCTCATCAGGAAACTACAAGACAAATCTATTAAGCATAATTAATCTATCATTAACACATGTGAGTTACTGTAGCACTTAAGGCTAATCATGGAGTAACTAGGCTTAAAAGATTCGTCTCACGTTTTTCAATCAAACTGTGTAATTAGTTTATTTTTTTATGTACATTTAATGTTCCATGCATGTATCCAAAGATTCGATGGATGAACGAAAAAATTTTGGGTGGGGAACTAAACAGGGCCTAAGTCGTGACACATGCGTACTTCATGATCACAAATTCATAAATGAGTGGCCCAGAGATAAGCTAATATTTCACATAATACTCACAGTACAACCATACATAGGCTTCATAGTTTGTGAACCTTGATGTATGCAGATGTAGCTATGGTATACATATGCTCCGTAGCTGCATGTATTAAGGCATTGTTTAGATCCAAAAAGTTTTAGATTTTGATACTGTAGCACTTTCGTTGTTATTTGACAAATATCATCTAATCATAGAGTAACTAGGCTTAAAAGATTCGTCTCGCGATTTACAGACAAACTGTGCAATTAGTTTTTGTTTTTATCTATACCATGCATGTGCTGCAAGATTCCATGTGACGGAAAATCTTAAAAAGTTTTTGGTTTTGGGGTGAACTAAACAAGACCTAAGGTTCACAGATAGAAACAAAATCACAAACATAACGAACTCATCTTTCAACCCAATCAACGTGTGCTCGCCGCTGCGATTCTCCCTCTGTACTTTCTCCATCTCCAAAAGAATGTTATTTTAGGTTTTCGTACTACAAGTTTAACTCGATTTGTAGAAAATATGTGTAATATTTGTATCTCTAAATAAATTTGTTAAAAAACTAGATTTAAAAATATTTTTTTATAATATATTGAATTAAAGTTATTTTTTTAAAAACGCCACTTATTTTAGGCCTTGTTTAGTTCGCAAAAATTTTCAAGATTCTCCGTCACATCGAATCTTTGGTCGTATGCATGGAGCATTAAATATAGACGAAATTAAAAACTAATTATATAGTTTATCTGTAATTTGTAAGATGAATCCTTTGAGCCTAGTTACTTTATGAATGGACAATGTTTGTCAAATAAAAACAAAAGTGCTACAGTATCTAAAACCCAAAAATTTTGCAAACTAAACAAGGCCTTAGGACCGAGGATAAGAGAGTAGTCATGACTCGTGAGGGCACCCACAACCGTCCCCCACGGCCATCATGTCATCCATTGTGTTTGCCCATGCTGAACCATGCCTCAAGCGGCCGAGCGGCACCCGTGCCACTGGCTCTTGTGGCCTGCATGCGAGTGTGGATGCCTCCTGGGCTCCTGGCCCGCATGGCCACAGGGATCCGCTGGCGTGGGTCACAAAAACTATAAGAAATAAGTGAGTTTGCCGGTATCATATATATATATAGAGAGAGAATTTTGTATAAAAATGTTCCAAAATAAAATAGAAAGTAGAGGAGCAAACAAGTTATATATTGGAGAAATAAAGAAGAAAACACAACTCCAGATAAAAAATGGACATAATAATATTTTAGGCCCTGCACTATGCGTGAATCAAGATCAAGCCATTCTGACTCGTGAGGGAATACCAAATTGAGATGACCGAGGCATGCGGGATGGAGTGGGGAGGAAGGGAAGAAAGAAAGCAGACAAATGGTTTAGGCTAGTGAACCAAACAAGACCAAAGTGCACAAAACAATGCCGGATGGGCTTTCGAATGCCACTAGCACGGTAACCAGTCACACCCTAAGAGTACTTATAGAAATATTTATCAGTGGCTTAAGAAAAAATGACAGTACTATCATTTTTTTCATGCCGCAAGTTTGACTCGATTTGTAGAAAATACCTACAATATTTGTATCTCCAAATAAATTTACTAAAACACTATATTTAAAAAATCTTTTTAATGATACCAATTATGTATTATAAATATTAATATTTTTTAATATATATTTTGTCAAAGTTATTTCTTAGGAAGCGAAAACGATAGATATTTTGGGACGGATGGAGTGTATAAGTGTTTTCTTAAACTACCACTAGTACAAATAAATATATAGTGGTTCTCTTAAGTCTTAATTGGTTGCCCTGGTCATATCTATTTATATTATTGGTAAGTTGGGTGAACCATTAGAACAAAATAGATATACTTATATTGGTGATATCCTTTTGACAGGTAGGCTTCCGAATAATGTGATGATAGTTTTCCTTTCCCTTTTTTTGTGTGCGTTTGCTGCCTTATGGCCAATAGGGGTGATGATGTACTTCAGCACTAGCTTCGTCTGTATCTAGATTTGAAGAAGAGGTGTAAGCTCGAGTTGCATTTAACTTCGTCCTTTTATTCTCTATTGATGGGTACACTCTATCCCATTTAGGCTACCCCTTCACCTTCACCAATATTCCAATAGGAATGGCTTGTCTAGATTTTCATTGTCGTAAACTGCATGAGCTCTCACCATTATTTGGTCATTTGATTCACCACTAGCATGTGCATTTTTCATTCTATTCCAACAATAATTGAACTTCATCACTATAGGTGTGTACCTGTTTCAATGATTTTTCAACACGGCTGCTGACCTTTGCTCTTCTTTAGGTGAATGCTTGTTGTAATCTTTGGCGACATCTTTCCAGAAGTGATCATATTTCTTATCAACGCCTTGTATTGGATCATTGGAGTTGTTGAGTCATGCACGTACTAGCCTTAGATTCATAGGCTTACTCCACAATCTACGCCTAGTTTTTTTATTTTCTTCCTCTGAACTGCTCTCACTTTGCTCTTCATTGGTAACAAGAACCCCATGTAATGATTGTGGAACAGAAATAGTAGACTCAGATTCATCAGCACGTGAACCACTGCCACCCAATCGGAGATGATGGATCACTAGCCATAGCAGCCCTAAAACTTCCTTGCTAGAATTGTATCAAACCTTCATGGTAAGGAGTACCATGGTACCTTGATGTTCCACAAAGCTGTTGAAAACCTAGTTGAACCCCAAAAGGATTGAAATGATGTGGATAATGAGACTGCTGATTGGGGTCTATATGGTGGTGGTTGAAAATCATGGTCGAAATGAGATGGAGGGAAATCTGGATATTGCTAGTTGTAGCCACTTTGTGGTCCTTGAAATTCTGAGCTTGAGGTTGAAGAGTTCAACAAATTTTTGAAGCCACCAATAGAAGATGGGTCCATGCTTATGTTCTCTCAAATGGAGGGAGAGCTGATGTGTACATCTATTTGTGTTTTATGAAATGGGGAGGAAGCAAGTGCATCTTGTGGAGTTACTTGTGCATGTTCATATACAGAGCAATGAACAATGACTAACTAGTTGGGTTGAGTAATGGTTGGGTGGTTCGTCGGTTAGCTGTTGTTGCACTCTATCAAAATATTTGTTTATGCTCCATGAATTGGCTCAAGCTTTTGAATTGATTCTTGACATCTTCCATGAGTCGGTGGTACTCCAATGGTATGAGTCGACTCATGGGCTGCCACCTCAACCCATGAGTTAGTTTTCCACATGCCACTAGAGATGGAAACTTGTCTATTGACGGATCATGTCTTTGGGCCTATGCTTTGGTTTCTACTGGTGCTTACTTATTACAAACCGCTGGTGCAAGAAAAAACTCGGGTTTTAAAAAAACTACTCCATCCATTCCAAATTATAAGTTATTCAAAGAACTTGGAGAGTCAAAGTATCTCAAGATTGACCAAATTTATATGATAAGATAATAATATTTATGATACCAACTAAGTATCATTAGATTTTTTATTAATTGTATTTTTATAGTATACCTATTTGATGTTATAAATATTTATGATTTTCTCTATTATTTTAGTTAAACTTAAGATGTTTTGACTCTTCAAGATTATCCAAAGCATCATAATTCAGGTATCATAGCTCTCTAAAGGGCTAACTGAGATTTCGCAATAATTACCTTGCTTTATTTAACAAAGTGACAAAAAGAATATTTTTAGCTATTCATTTAGTAAAATTTTATGGCGCTTGGAAAAAAGTAGAGTTGTCCATTTAGATAGATTGGATGGCCATAAAATAAGAAGAACTAATGTGGGGGAACTTAAGTTGTAGGCTGGAACCAAAAATATGTGGGTCTGAAACTAAAAATATATAGGAAAGAAATTATTATAAAATAAATTAAAAAATATATAGGTAAGAAATCATTTACAAAATAAATTAAAAGCGTAGCATTGTACTTGCTACCCTTTCTCCTTGTGTGAGTTTATCCTTCACGCGAACCTACTTGCCGATTTTTTTGTTTTTTTGGCTTTTTTTAAAATTCTCACAAATATGTCCTTGGTAGTTTCATTTCGAAGTAAGGACCCAAGGCTTGGCACCATGGACAATGACGCCAAGCTAACATAGCTTGGCGCCACCGGTAATGGCGTCAAACCCGAGTCTCACGTGGATTATCTGGCTGACATGGAGGGACTCTTGGTACCATAATGCATGGTGCCAAGCTTGGCGCCATGAATAGCAGCGCCAAGCTTGGCACCATGAATCATGGCACCAAGCCCCTGCGTTAATGAATTGGTAGCCTCTCTTCCTCCCCGACGCTTCTTTCTTTTCTTTCTCCTTTATCTTGTGTTTTCACTATCACCACTACACCCTACCTCTGTCAAGTGTATTGGGCATGACACTTAGCAAAAGGAGTGGTAAAATTATTTTTTAATTTTTTTTTCACATTTCATCCAATCAAAAAGAAGATATATACAATAGATATTGCCAACACCACATATATGTCACCATAAGCACATATATCACAACCATTCGTCACAAATATATCACAAGTTCACAACCACAAGTTCAAATACATCACAAGATCACTAAATATACCCTTGTCTGAAAATTATTTGCGTGGAACCTTCGTGGCAGGTGGAACTAACGTGGTAGCCATATGGTGTGGAAAGTACCTCGGTGGCACCTTCGAGATTGCCCAGTGGTGTCCCCGGTACTAGGGTGGAACTTGTTCCTGTGTCATCTTGAGGCGAATCATCTTCTGATGAATCTCCTTTTGGGAAATCGGGAGGTTCTTTAATAGAGAGACATGCATGAGGATCTGTATGAGGTAGTGCAGTTTTTAGATTGTCTTAGTTCTCAAGTATATAGTTAGGGGCGATGCATAGACTAGTTGCACCATACCTAATTGTCGATGACCTGCTCCATGTGCACCTGCATGTCCAGAAGGCCCGCACCCTGGTCACCTTTTGGTTGCTGGTACTGTGTGTATCAGACTCGATGGATGGCCCGGTCTGCAGTAAGAGTGACAATTGTTAGAGGAAACGGTGTAACATTAAGGAAACAAGGTTCCATTATAACTGCGGTTACCATTTATGTGGCGCTAGATTGCTTGTTGACCACCTGGTGGTTGTGCTTCTATATGAATCCAAAGTGGCTATATGTGCAGGAGGAAATCACCGATTGTCAGTTGTCTACGGATGACTATATGTGCAAGCCTAGGTATAGCTAATCTCGATGCATGTGTTCATGGTGAATGTGAGATCAACTCTACTAAACTGGACGTCACGAACATCACATATGTCCACGAAGATTCTAGGTATTACTATGGGTTGCACGCAGATGCAGTGGCATTCCATACATAACAAGACTGAGTGCTTCTTTATTTTCTGGTGATCGTGGGCATCTAGCTGGTGTGTAGAAGTTGGGTATGTTGCTATCGATGGGTATTGCAATGGAACCATGCTCGGGCGTCCATGGATAGATTACAAGTGTACGGTTATTAATCTCGGGGCGTGAGGACTAGGCGAGCGCGGTCGGGCGGGCCGGGGCGCGGGTGGCCGGCTGGCAGGGAGGATGAGGGAAGGGGCGTGGGCGGAGCGGCATGGCTGCGAAGGAGAGAAAGTACGAGAGAGTGAGAGAGAGAAGAAGGAAGAAAACAAGTGGATATATGTTTTAAAGGCTTGGCGCCATGTCTTGCGGCGCCAAGCTTGGCGCCACTCAGCGCCGACGTTCAGTCCACGTCGAATGGGGTCTTGGCGTCATTATGCTTGGCGTCAAGATATCTAGAATTTAAATTAAAACTACCAGAGATATATTTGTGAGATTTTTTTCAAAAAAAAAAGAGCAAAGAAAAAAACAAAAAAGACATGCGTTCCTCGGCCGCTTAGACGAGTTCCTCCTCGCCATGCGCCGTGCAGGCCGCGCGCAACAGCGTAAGGAGGAGGAGGTGGCGCAACAGCGTAAGGTGGCCGCCGCCGCTAGGTCACCGCACGTCTTTGGCCGTTCTCGTTGCCGTGTCATTTCAGTCCGCGCGCATCCGTGGACCGTGGTACCACGGAGGTGAAAGATGCGTTCGTTGTTTCGTCCGCACGCGGCCATGGCATCCAACGCAGCTGTTGCGCTCGAGCCCGCGTTTGGCCGTGGCCGGAGCCTCTGCTGTCACGGATTGGTTTTCTGCTGTCGCTCTGCACCTCTGCCAGTGCCAGAAACATCCCAGGGCACCGGTGACGTCGACGTCGACCTCAACGCGATTGGCGACTCCAGACTCCAGACCGTGCTTTCGTGCTCCCAAGAAAAACGACGGGATCAATTATAGATAGAGCTAATAATGACCTTGACTAAATAAAAGTACTAAAGTACCCTTCGTTACATAGCAATTTAACATCAACGGCTGCTAGTTTTTCTTCCGGGCCCAAGCACAGTAACAAGCCTAATTGATTTAAAGAAATCTCTGATCCATTGCCCATTTCATTTTAGTTAAAGAGCGTTAATTAACAACGTTAACGCAATGGCTGGAGTCTGCGTTTCAATTAAGTAGGAGAGCAAAAGAGTTTATGTACAAGCAAAGAAAGAAAAAATAGTGTGGGTTCTAAGCCACAGTTGCAGACAAACATAGAGAAACACCCTGAAAAGCTAGGCTCGATTGAAATCTCTCTTTCTTTGTTCGATGTCGTCCTTGATTCTTGCAGCCACCTGCACCACCGTCTCTGAGGTGTTATTGAAGATTCTCCTGTTTCGCGCCTTCCAGATGTTCCAAAAGGTGTAAATCACCATCGCTTTGAGTCGTCTTCGTTCTGAACTTGGTACCATTTTTGCTGTGTCTTCCCACCATGCTTTGATATGTACGGGATTGGCCTGAAACTGTGCCCGCAGTTCAGGGAGGTTCTCTCACGAGATGATCTGATCCTAAACTGCCTTTGCAAAAGGGCAACACAAGCATAGGTGCAGGCCAGTTTCTAAAGGACCATAGCAAGGTTCACAATGTTTTTGATGTGACCATCCTCTTTTCTGTAGGTTATCGGTCGTTAGAATTTTGTCTTGCAATCCAAACAAAGATCTTGCATTTGTTCTACACTAGAATCCAACGCCTTAATTGTATGCCAAACCTACACACTGCCTCTTATTCTAGAATGAGTTGCCACATCATCGTTTACGTCACTGGTAACTTGTAAGCAGCGTCCTTCCGCTATGCAGTCGATCAGTACAAATGCGAAATTGCGGTATCTTTCAGTTAGTATAGTCAGGTGCGATAACGTGCCTATTGATGATGTGCGACAGCCCTTGGAACCATCGTTCCCGCCGATGCCTCCACCCCCTTTGTTCTCGCCGCCCGCAAAACCTTATCTCCTATTTAAGACATCGGACTGGCACACAACAGTCCATCGAAAGTCCAAAAACACACTAGCAAGAAGCCAAGCACACTTAACACAGTAGGTCTTCTCTGATCGGAGCTTGAAAAGCTGCCAAATGGCAATAGAAGACTCAGCGAATGGCCGTCGCCCGCCGACGGCGAACGTCGACAGCAGCGGCTGCGACGTCAAGGCGCATTTCGTGTTCATCCCGCTGATGTTTCAGGGCCACCTGATCCCGGCGGCCGACACCGCGCTTCTGCTAGCCACCCACGGCGCTCTCGCCAGCATCGTCGTCACCCCGTCCAACACCGGCCGGATCAAGCCGGCCGTCGACTTCGCCCGAAAGTCCGGCCTGGCGGTCCGGCTCGTCGAGCTCCCGCTCGACCTCGCCGCGGAAGGGCTGCCCGACGGCGCCGACGACGTCGACAAGGTGCCGGAGGGTCTCTGGACCAACTACTTCCGCGCCCTGGCGCGCCTCCGGGAGCCTCTGGAGCGGCACCTCCGCGCGCACGCGCCGTACCCGACGTGCGTCGTGGCGGACTTCTGCCACCCGTGGGCTAGGGAGCTCGCGGCGAACCTCCAGGTCCCGCGCCTCGCTTTCTTCAGCATGTGCGCCTTCTGCCTCCTCTGCCAGCACAACGTCGAGAGGTTCCACGCGTACGACGGCGTGGCCGATGACCACGAGCTGGTCGTCGTGCCCGGCCTGGAGAAAAAGGTCGAGGTGTCGAGGGCTCAGGCTCCCGGTTTCTTCCGCGGGGTGCCCGGGTTCGAGAAATTCGCGGACGACGTCGAGCAGGTGTTGGCCGAGGCCGACGGCGTCGTCACCAACAGCTTCGTGGAGATGGAGCCGGAGTACGTCGCCGGCTACGCGGAAGCCAGGGCGATGAAGGTGTGGACCGTCGGGCCGGTGTCTCTGTTCCACCAGCGGAGCACCGCGACGCTGGCGTCGAGAGGGAACACCGCCGCCATCGGTGCCGACGAGTGCCTCCGGTGGCTCGACGGCAAGGAGCCCAACTCCGTCGTGTACGTCAGCTTCGGGAGCCTCGCGCACGCACGACAGAAGCAGGTCGTGGAGCTCGGTCTCGGGCTGGAGGCGTCAGGGCACCCGTTCATCTGGGTGGTCAAGAACGCCGCCGCCGGCGAGGAAGTGGCCGAGTTCCTACACGACCTCGAGGCGCGCGTCGCCGGGCGCGGCCTGCTCATCAGGGGGTGGGCGCCGCAGGTGCTGATCCTGTCCCACGCAGCCATCGGCAGCTTCGTGACGCACTGCGGGTGGAACTCGACCATGGAGGCCATCACGGCCGGGCTGCCGGTGGTGGCGTGGCCGCACTTCTCGGACCAGTTCTTGAACGCCAAGTTCGCCGTGGAGGTGCTGGGGATCGGCGTGGACGTCGGGGTGACGGAGCCGCTCATGTACCAGCTTGAGGAGAAGGAGATCGTGGTGGCCAGAGATGTGGTGGAGAAGGCGGTGAGGGAGGTCATGCAGGGAGGAGGCGAGGGGGAGGAGCGGAGGAGGAGGGCACGAGCGCTTGCGGCCAAGGCCAGGACTGCCGTGGAGAAAGGCGGGTCGTCGCACGCGAACCTGCTGGATTTGATCAACTGCTTCAAGGTGGACGCGGGATGTCGTGCTCGCCCCTTCGGGAGGTCGACTGCATGAGCATCGCGGGATGTCTGAGAGGACAAACAGTTTTTCCCATTTCAAATTCCAAATCTGCTAGTATTATACTTGGGCGTCATCTACTTGCCACTGTGAGCCAGCTGTAGACAGTCTGCTGCAATTCTCCACTTCTGTTAAAGTTTCAAGATTATGTTTTGTTTATTTTACAGAGGTGTATATGTTGGGGGGTAAATAAAAAATGTATACTCTATGAACTATGCTCATGCCAATCACTTATCCATGTTAAGTTTAGATGTAGAGTGATAGTCTGATAGATAACATTTATCTTTATGCAAACCCTTTGAGGCCTTGAGTAGGTATGTCCAGTGACAGATCTAGATAAAATTTGTTATGGGGGCTCATCAAGGTTATATTTAGTTCAATATACAAAATTAATAAGATATTATCATACATTATTGACAATATTTAATTATACTATGGACAATCATCATAAAATAAAGTATAACTTTTATTTTTTGTAGGAATGATAAAAAGTAAATAGATATATAACATTATCGTTCTTGTTTCCATTAATGAGCCCATTTGTTTGTGATTAGTGTAGCAACTATTCACAACATCAAAAATAGTACCTATACAAATTTAAGCTGGCGCAGCCGTTGTAGCTGTGCAGCAAGCTAAAGCGAACATGTCGTGTTTGGCAGTATTTTTTTATCTCCCGTTGCAACACACGTGCATATTATTTTCCTAGTAAGTTATGAATGTTAATGTAATGCGGTAGATTCTCAGTGTTTGCACGGATAGTACAGATGATGCAATTCTAGAGATGATCAGATTATTTGCGTTAAATTAAGTGTTGATCAAAGGACAACTTGATTTCGCGTGATTAATTGGAAGGTCCTCGCAACAACTATTAATTAATGTTGACACTACTTTTAAATTTAACATTTATAAGTTGAATGTCTACTATTAAAAAAACAACACTATATGTTATGGTCATATCAAAATTAATGATGTTAATTATGCTGGAAATTAATTAGATTTTTCTCTATACAATATATTATTATAACAAGATAAAATTTATATTGTTAGTCATTACTTTTAAGCATCTTTCAATAAGTAGATAATCATTAAAAACTAAAATTAATATAACTAGCCATCATGAAATAACTTTTTTATATATAATTTCATCTAGTAGTATATAATCCACAAGTGCAAATATTGATGGTATCGAATATCCATCATTTTTAATATCTATTTATAATTAGATAGAGAAATTAATAATAATAGGTTCAAACACATCCATCTAGTATCTATATCATGGATACTGATGCACATATTTATATTTCATTTCCAGTTTTTTTTTTTTGAGAAATTCATTTCAAGGTTTGGCGGACACGAGAATTCATTTTAGACTGTTACTATTACTACCACAAGTCAGACAGAAGAATCCACCGCTCTGACGTGGGCCGCCACGGTCAAAAAGTCCGCGTCTATCCTCTGCACTCGACAGGGCCCGATCCGCAGAAGGCAGACCCACGTGACTGGAAAACGTCCCCAGCCCGGCAGCCCCTTTCTCTCCGTTTCTCTCGCCAGTTTTCTCCGCTCGCCCCGCGGTTCCCGCTTCCTACAGCACCCGCGGTCGACTCGGGTCGGCCTCTTCCCACTCCGCCGCCGCTCTCCGCTCCCCAGTTCCCTTCACCTCTCTCTCATCCTGCAGTCACCTTCCTCCCCAGTCAAACCCTGCTCGGGAGCAAACGGATTTCGGATCCTCGGCTTTACCACTCGCGTACGCCCCCCCGCTTCCGTGTTCCTCCCTCCATCCCTTTGCTCCCATTAATCTCCGCTTGTTTCTATTCCTCCTCCATCTAATTTTGTTTTGGTCCATTTGTTTGAATCGCGCAGCTCGTGGACTTCGGGGTTCAGTTTGGGACTCATTGCTCCGGCGTTCTTCGTCAGGTTGGTGTGCTTGAAATTTTTTTTTGGGAGGAGTGGCGTGGAATGGTGGTTATTTGCTTTGATTTTTCCCCCTTCTTCCTCGGATTGCTGCGGATGTAGTTTAGTTGGGGGATTTTTTTTCTCTCTCTCCCTATAGCATATAGGGTTTATGTTTGTGCTCACGGTGTACCCTGTGGGCAGGGGCGGGACCTTATGTTTAGCGTTCGTGTGTGAGGTGATGGTGTGCTGGCGATTATGAGCGGCTGATCTGGGCGTTTTAATGATGTAACCTGTTGGGGTTGTGGGATTCCGATTTGGTCGAGACACGCGAGAGGTTTGTGGGGGAACGTTTCAATCATTCAATGGAGACGCAACTCATGTTGGGAGCTAGATTGCCATGCTTGTGCGTTCCAAGTCTGTTTCTATCAGTAGAACGTTCCCACCTGCATGCATATGGATTATCCATCAATGCATCATGCCATGGTTCCTGCTCTTCTTTGGTAGGATAATAATACTTGTTCTGGTCCCTTTTATGCGTGATTGATCATCTAGTTACATATTGGATTGAGTGCATTATTTAAGTGAGTAGTTTGGTGGTAATTTGTGATGAACCAGGGTTTGGTGGCTCCGCGACCTATTGTTCAATGCGGCATGTTCAAATTTCAACATTTGTGTTCATTTTTTTTTCCTGTGTAGTTGCTGCTGTTGAAATGTGTGGTGTGATATCTGAGTGGTCTTCCCAAAGATGTGCTGTTGAGAACTTGCACAAGAGTCCTTGCTGCTTTTGAGGATTGATAGTTTTTACCATGTAGTAGTACACAATCTTTGAGCTGTGAACATTCAATGTTGCACACATTCTTCAGGATAGGGGATGATTAATCTGCATCATTTGATGTTCCAAAATGATCTGATTATGTAGTTTGTGTGTGCCGCTAAAATTGATGAACTTCTGCGCACGCTGGGACTGGGTCACAGTGGTGGGCTTGGTTAGCCTACCCGACCTTGTTCAGGTCCTTCTTTTTTGTGGTTAGGTCTCACCTCTATCTCAGTTGTCTATTAGTTCCTCTAAACAACCCCTCACAGCCAGGCACGGAGTGAGGTGGTGGTGTTTGTAAGGGGCCGATCCTTTTTCTCTCTTTAATACAATGATATGCATTCGAGAAAAGAAACTGATGATCTTTCTCTTACACATGTAAGTTGCTGATTTGTACAAGATGCTGACAGCATGGATTGCAAACTTGCATGGGACCTAAATTAGGAAGGATAGCTTCCCATCTGTTTGATTTTTATTTGTATACCATTTTTTAACATATATGTTGGTATTAGTGTGGAAATGCCAACATCCAAGTTTTTGTGGTAGGGTAGCATAATCCTCGATATCTTCTCATACTCAAGATGTGTTCATTATGTTTGTCATATCGTATATTAACAATTTACTGCATGTCTTGATTGCACAGGTGCCCTGCTGAAGGCTGTTTTGTATCATGGAGAGTACAGACAAGGATGACAAAACAATTCCTGTCATAGAAGAGGCTTCTAATCCTGGACAAAATTGTGAAGATGAAGGGGATTGGTCAAGGAAAACAGAAATGTTAAATGTAGAAGCGCCAAATTCCTCGAATGACAAATTAAACAATGAATCAGAAGTGCAGATCCAAGAGGGAGATGATGATTCAGAAAAGGGCTTAAATGGACAAATGAATGAAAGGACAAGCTCAGATGTCTTGGAATATGCAAGCTCAAACGAGATCACAAAAGAGATTCTTCCTGAAGACAAATCTGAAGAGCCAGTGTTTGATGGAACTGAGGTTCCTGAAATAGAAGAAATGAGGCGTTCTTCCAATCAATCTGTGGAACTTGACTCAGAGGCTCAGGGGTCTGTACTCAATGACCGGGCTGTTGCCATAAAAAATTTTGTTAAAGAAAAGAGTGCAATTGCAGTTTCAACATTTATGCGGCGCCTTTCTGGCAAAAAGGATGAGAATGAATTTAAGGCTGAAGCTGACAAGACTGTTGGTTCAGAATGCATGGACTGTGAGAAGACTGGGACAGATGATGAATCCAAGCCTAAAGAGGTGCAGCAGAAATCTGAGGAAAGGACTGCTTGGAACCCACTGAACTTCATTAAAATTGGCCGAGATTTTGATACTTTTGTAACTGGGGAAGCATTGAATGAAAATGTGCCTGGTTTGTTGGAGCCACCAACATTGAAGAGTAGGATAATAATATACACAAAACTGGGGTGTGAAGATTGCAAAATGGTTCGTCTATTCTTGCATCAGAAGAGGCTCAAGTATGTTGAGATTAACATTGACATCTTCCCTGGTAGAAAGTTGGAATTGGAGAAGAATACTGGATCATCCACTGTACCAAAAGTGTACTTTAATGACCTACTGATTGGAGGGTTAATTGAGTTGAAGAAAATGGAAGATTCTGGTATACTTGATGAGAATATCGGTGTTCTGTTCAATGAAGAACCCTCATCTTCTGCTCCATTGCCCCCCTTACCTGGAGAAGATGATGAATCAGGAAGTGGGAAGATTGATGAGTTGGCAACCATTGTCAGAAAAATGAGAGAGTCCATCACTCCTAAGGATAGATTCTATAAGATGAGAAGATTTAGTAACTGCTTTCTTGGTAGTGAGGCTGTGGATTTCATATCAGAAGATCAATATCTGGAGAGAGATGAGGTAAAACATCTATGCTGCATGTTACGCCTTACAACATGGCTTTTGAACAATATTATTCTTGATTTCTCTAACTTTGGTACTAGTTCTTATTTAGCTATAGATGGAAAAATTACATGTTTTATGCCATTATGTTGTGCAAGGATATTTCAAAAATCAAGCATTTTTTTGCCTCATACTGGAAATTGTATGGCTACCACTTTTTTTTAACAGATTCCTGTTATACATGTAGGCAGTGGAATTTGGAAGGAAGCTTGCAAGAAAATACTTCTTTCGTCATGTTCTAGGGTAAGTTTTGAAATTAGCATTTCTATTATATCCATCTGCACTGGTTGACAATTTGGGTTGTTAATGTTCTAGAGTAAGTTTTGAAATTAGCATTTCTATTATATCCATCTGCACTGTTTGACAATTTGGGTTGTTAATATTGAAACACTTTGTGACGCTGCAGTGAAAATGTCTTTGAAGATGGAAACAACCTATATCGTTTCCTGGATCATGATCCTATAGTTATGACTCAATGCTACAACATCCCTAGGGGCATCATGGATGTTGCACCAAAGCCCATTGCTGAAGTGGCATCAAGGCTGAGGTTGTTATCCTGTGCCATTTTTGAAGCTTATGTATCAGCAGATGGTAGACATGTTGACTACAGAAGCATCCAAGGTTCTGAGGAATTTAAAAGGTTAGTGCTTAGCCTCATAGACTTGATTAAGATGCAAAAGATAAAGTATACTGCATAATCCATGTCTTGTTTACCTTCATATACTACAACGATAACATTTTGTTGGTTGCTCTGGTTACTTCTGGCAGATTTTGAGTTAATACATATGTTTAGGTATATAGGTTCATAATGTAATGAGTAGACCTTGATATGTTGTTTGAGCTTATCTCTTTATATGTTATGTTGTTAATACTTAAATAAAAAATTTCTTTTGAACACATATTACTTAGTTTTCTGTTTGGGGTCCCCAGTTGTGATGATGGGTGCATTGCACTAACTCTCATTTCTCCTACACAGATATATTAGAACAGTTGAGGAGCTCCAGAGGGTGGAAATCGATGATTTATCACGTGAAGAAAAGCTTGCTTTCTTCATAAATCTATACAATATGATGGCTATCCATGCATTAGTGACATGTGGCCATCCTGCTGGACCACTGGACAGAAGAAACTTTTTTGGAGGTTTTAAGTATGTCATTGGTGGATGTGCTTATTCACTGTCAGCGATCCAAAATGGCATTCTACGCGGCAACCAAAGGCCACCATACAACATTACCAAACCTTTCGGGCAGAAAGACCAAAGATCCAAGGTGAACATATCAGATCCCATTCGAAAAGCTAAACATAGTTCTCTGTTTGTACCCACTTCCTTTTTCCTCAGAATCGCATTAGTGCCTGGAATCCTATTCTTTTTCTTGGTGTATGTGTATTTTTTTTTGTTGTTCCATGAAAATTTCTCGTTTCTACCCTTGCCACCAAATAGATGTTCAGAAAATTGCTTGAACTGTGACATTAGAGAATTTGCATTTCTTTTCAAGACTGGATATATGTTCAACCTGCAGTTTTTCTTAGATAGGGACGTTTAAGAGAAATCATTTGATATGTGAATTGCGTGAAGAACAGAAAAATGTTCTATTCAAAACAAATAACCTCTCTCTTGCAAAGATAGACATCTTTTGGTTTTCACGTGATTCGACACCCTACAAAAAATTCAGTAATCCGCTGCTAGTTGATATAATTTCATTCTGATGCAATGTAATGCTGGATATTTGTTTGTTGATTTCCGTCTAAAAAATTGAATATGTATTGTCAGGAGGAGTTTCTAGTAGTTGATTGCAGAAGCAGATACAAGGAATATAGATATGGCATCAAATGAACCATTGTATCCTTAGTAAATAATAATTAGTACATTCCTTTTTGTGTCCCTGGAAAGTCAGATAGTTAGGTTCAGCAGTTATTGTTAACAAAGTTTAGATTTCAAATATATAATTCGCAAAAGAAAGTAAAACATATTTTTTTTCTCGAAAAACGCAGGAGAGCTGCGCTTCATTATATTAAGAAAGAAGGGTTAAGAACCCTTTACAACACACACCACACTGTTTGACTGATTACATTCGCACCTGTGAACTAGCTGTCGAGGCGTACATGCTAACCATCAGGGAGTGAGACAGCCCCTGAGCACCTGCCATGCACCATAACCGGCGCTCCTCCCCTGCAGCGACCAAGGCCCTTGGTCGCTGCAGGGACAATTGGGTTCTGTTTTCTGGAGCCAAATCCACCTCATGTGCAGACCCATCCAAGGGTCCTGAGGTCTGAAATTCCCAGTCCACTCAACTCAGGGGGGGCAGCAAACTCTCCCATGCAACTAGACAATGTCCACCCTGTACATCTTTTCGACCACGCCAAAGAAAGCCCCGCCGTATTTTGTATATAGCCTTGATGTCCTATGGCTTGAAATCAATGGCCATTAGAAGATAAAAAAGCATAGCTGTTAGCACGAACTGAACCCGCACTTTTCGACCAGCACAAGTCATTAGGTCCGCCTTCCACCCAGGTAGCTGGTCGGCAATTCTTTGTCATAGAAGTATCCACCGGAGGCCTAGAACTTTACCAACTTGCCTAGACAGGCATACATAGCCACAAGCCCACAACCCTTGCTACATTATAGCAGAACTACACTGCTGGTACATTTCAGCATTCATTATAAACACTATTCTGACTAATTACTGAGTCCTATATGCTGGCCAGGATCCTAGGGTTGAGGTTTTGGTCGTTTCTTACTATGAACAGACGCGTTTGTAACAGAAAATGCTGAGGTGTGTGTGATGTGGTGTGAGTTTTGTATTGGCTATTTTGAGCCTACGTTTTTTCCCTATCTTAATGCAATGATACACAACTCCTGTGTATTCCAGAAAATATATGCCGGCATGCTCAAAAAAAGAAAATATATGCTGGCCAGGAGTTAGCTAGATTTGTGATGAGAAAATATTTTCACTGTATTTTCTTCGTTGTAACTGCAGGTGGCCCTTCCATACCATGAACCTCTTGTTCACTTTGCTTTGGTATGTGGCACCAAATCTGGACCTGCACTTAGGTGTTACTCGCCAGGAGATATCGATAAAGAACTGATGGAAGCTGCACGTGATTTCCTAAGGAATGGAGGACTGATTGTTGATCCTGAAGCCAAAATTGCATCTGCAAGCAAGATTTTGAAATGGTAAGATTGATTGTTTTTCCCGCGTATCCTGAAGCCAAAAGTACATTACAAATTTAGTGCTTTCACTTTGGGTAGTGCGCCATACGAAACTTGCAAAATCAAGTGCTTCGGTGTGTCCAATTTTATTGATAACTTAAGATACAAGTGTACTAAAGTTGCAAGGACAACTATACAACTACAGAAATATAGCCAATGTTTGCTAAGAAAGAAAAATAAATATAGGATGTGATGTCTCCAGAAAGCTATACAATCTCCAACAAAAGGATGTCTTGATATGATATAGCTAATGATTTGATGAGTAGTTTCTCAAATTGATATCATGTTCTGCATGACAGGTATAGCACGGATTTTGGTAAGAACGAGACGGAAGTGCTGAAGCATGCTGCCAACTATCTTGCGCCTGCAGAGTCAGAGCAGCTCTTGGAACTGCTCGCGAGCACTCAACTGAAAGTCATGTACCAAAACTACGACTGGAGCATCAACATTTAGACGTAGCGTATGTCTATCCATATGTTTTTGTTACATTTTCATACCTATTGCACAAAGTTCCGTGGATTGGAATTCTCTTTCTGAAGCAGGACGCATGTCTGACAGGGTGATTCTTATAATTTTTTTTTTCCGAATTCTGAATCGCCGACGCCGTCTTTGCTACCGGTGCTATTAACTTATTTGCTGCTAGCAGGTTAATGCTGTGTTTCTTCGTTGCATCTATTCAGTGTACGGTGTTCTGCAGTTTTACAAATGGTGGTTTGTCAGCACGGCCTGTGATGTGGAGCGAGCGAGCGTGCGTGACGCTGCTGCAGTGCGCATGATTTGTTGTAATAATTAACTTCTTGCCATTACGAGCAGTTCGGGCTGCAAGGGAATTGTGTTTTGTTGACTGGATCTATCTTTTTTTTTTTGATAGGAGGATGCATCAGAAAAAGTCCATTCTACCTTTGTAAACTATTGCAATAGTCTGAACATCTTACCCCTTGTCCCTTGAACTCTAAACCTCCCTCCATGGTGTAAAGTTGTTTCGAAGATGATTTTGTATTTCTTTTTTAGTTTAAAAAATTCTGATAAGTATTTGATACGGTTTTAAAATCACATAAAAATGTCTGTAAGTTTCTAAAAAATCCAAAAGAAAAATCTAGAGATAGATTGGGATATCACAATTCCAAGTAAAAATTTAGACCTTGTCAAATTATCTTTAGAAGCTTCAAAAAATAGATTAAGCTCTAGAAAATGGGAAAACGTTGAAAAATATGGAAACTTCACAAAACATTATAATAAACATATATAGTTTGTTTGAAAAACTTTGCATGGGAAAAAAAATATGAGACACTGCCAGCATTACATACATTGATGCCGAATGTTTTGGGAAATTTTTAGATTTTTTTTGGATCTTTTCTATTTTTCTATAATTAAATCTATTTTTGAAGTGTCTAGAGATATTTTCATGAGGTCTAAATATTTTATTTGGATTCTTTGTTTTTTAGAACATGTCAATGATTTTTCTCAAAGACTAAACTCAGAGATATTTTCTATGGTTTAAAAACCTTTCAAATATTTACCAAATTTGTTAAGTAAAGAAAGATAAATCCGCCCTCAAAATCACTTCAAACTAGGCCAGTGAGGCAATTTGAATGATTTTAAGAGTTGAAGGGATAATATTTCTAATTTTAAAGTTTGAGGGAAAAATCAGACTATAACAATAGTTCAAGGAGATAGAATATATTTTTGTCTTTTCCAAAGAGGGTCTATTCTAATTCTTTCGAAATTCTCTATTTTCCTGTGTTGCAAAGAAGGCCTACGCCTTCGCTTGCCACTAGAAAGAAACAGGGGCTCTGCTCCAAAAGTGTTGGCGAGCTCGCCGTTGGAGATGACGTCCGAGGGGCGAGGGTCCAACAATAGCGGGTCCAACAATAGCAAGACAAGTACTCAATCAGTTGTCCCAAATTATGTCATTTGAAAAATTTTAGAGAATCAAAGTATCCTAAGTTTAACTAAATTTATATCATAACATTTATAATGTCAACTAAGTATCATTAGATTTTTTATAGATTATATATTTTCATAGTATACCTATTTGATGTTAAAAAAACTTTATAATTCTCTCTATACTTTTAATCAAACTTTTGAAGTTTGACTCTCTCAAATTCTGGAAATGACTTATAATTTAAAACAGAGAGAATATTAGTGCATTATATTACTGGTCAATATTCACTTTCATCGTCCCATGCCAAACTTCCAGCAGTATTCCGTACCACTTTATAACAAGAACAGCCAGTCATCTTTTTTCTATTACAAAAGACATATACCGATATACGCAATCGAGCTACGAAAAAGAATTGTCTCCGATGTACTATGCAGCAACTCACTTCTGGTATCACTATCTCTACACATTACACAATAGCAAACATCCAATTCCTTGACTCCTCCACACCGTTTTTAAGGGTTTTACCAGGACCCCGTGAACTATCCTTCCTGCACACTCAAACATACGATCGCAAGCATCAAATTCTCAAACAGATGTGATTCGCCGTAACACCATCTCTACACTTAGGCTGTGAAGAATAGATGCAAGAATCAATTGTTAAATGAACTTGTGATCCCTGTGGACACCGATATACACATTGCTACTTGCATCAACGTCACAATATCGTGCATCCACATCTGTTCGGCTTCGGGGAGTTTGACTGTTGCTTCTCTGAAAAAGGAGGGTAGAACATTTTAAGGATTTTTTTTAAACTAGAAATAGGTAAGAAAAAAATAAACTAGCACACCAATATAGATACAAGACCGATCAGCAGATATTGCAAGCTAGCTAACACACGTTCATATAATGGACAAACAAATCAATTAACTGAAAATGACAAGAAACTCATGGAAGCATGAGGAGAAGAGAAGACTGGTTAACATCAGCAGTTTTGTCAAACTGCTGGTATGCCTTCCCTGTCAACCCAGCTCCATACCAGATCAGATTTGACTATAGTTTTGACTAGGCAAATTTTTGACCAGCAACCTATTCTGATCAGTGATCAACAAAAGCAGCAAATACAAAAGAAGTCCTGCTTTATAACTTTTTATCACTACCACAGAACAGCCCAAATAATAGAAGAGCTAGATTCAATCTAATGCCTAAGTGACAAGTTGCATAAAGAGTTCAGGGCCCAAAATATTTGACAAAAGAACCAACCTACAGTGGAGGACAGAGAAAATGCCACGACTTAGAAATTAACAATGATGAACTGCATTAATACACCTAATAAGCATTACACATTCTTTCTATTTTGGGGTGAGATTGCAAAACATAGCTCAGCAGGAGCATTTAACTAATTGTACCTAGAGGGTGATGGATGATGGTCAAAATTTCAATACTGACACAAGAAATTTCAAGCATCTGGAGCTTAGAACAGGGAAATCATCAAACAAATTAGGAAAATAACTTGAACAATTTTGACGAAAAAAGAATATTACCACTTTTGTTAGATTGGGGAGGCCGCACAACAACATGCATCGTAATCACACTTCCAGGAACTTCTCCAACTGGGACTCGAGATTCAGCAAGAGTTTTGCTATTCTCCAGTATCCTTCCAGCATTGATGAGCTTCACATCATTGACAGTTTTTGGAACTATTTCTTTATCTGTGAACATATATGGAAAATAGTATCAACACAGTTCACAAAGGTTCTGGAGGATTGAAATATGCCAGTAGCTACACAAAAATATTCCGAGGAAATGCCAAAAATGAAGTGTTTGAAAATAATTAATGACAGGAAATAGGGTGATCAAAAAAGAATGTTAACTCCTAGTTCTCGACAGATTATCATTCATCAAGGTAAACCCCTGAAATATGGTTAATTGTGTTATGATTGTTTCCTTATTACTGTGAACTTTTCATGTTGTGTTATGATTGTTTCCTTATCACTGTGAACTTTCCATTTCTTGCCACCTCTGAATTCCCTCTGAATTCTTTCAGTTTAAACCTGCTATAATTTGTCAACTTCACCAAACATAAAGAGCAGCCCAGTTTCACAATATCAATAGCGTTTACTTGTGGAACTATCACACAGATATGGTAGAAAAAGCTCATACTGCATGTAATGTTGTTTCTTCTAGTACTTTCATGTTGACTGTGGTCCTGTCCATGCAGATGCTCAGATGCGCTCCATGTTTACAGTTACAAGCTTAATCCAGTCATATGTCTTACTAACCAACAAAAACATCCTGACTGCTAGCTTCAACAAAAATACTATTAATAGAAGGAACCCCTAGTTGTTCAGAATTCAGGGGGGAAAATAACACCAAAATATTGATGCCCATCGATGAACATGATGAGGTAAGAAGACTGGCAGTCACATTGAGCCACAGAATCTAAGGAAATGGTCCTGCCATCACATGTTTGCAAAGGGGAAAGTTAACACCAAAATATTGATGCCCATCGATGAACATGATGAGGTAAGAAGACTGGCAGTCACATTGAGCCACAGAATCTAAGGAAATGGTCCTGCCATCACATGTTTGCAAAGGACCAATTACCAAATATGCACTCAAGAGTTCTAGCAGGTAGCAAAATTCTCTGGTCATACCATCAGGAACAGAAATCCTCTGCACATCCCTATACAACATGCAATAAAGAGAGAAACCAAACACAGGCAATCTATCCATCTCAAATACAAGGCAATAATTTCTACATCTAAACTCTGACATGGAAGGTAGCAGTGTTGCCACTACAGGTAAGGGGACTTAAAAGAAACATCACCTGGACACAAGGGTATGAATAACCAACTACCGCACTAACAGAACAAACAGCGCACTAACTGAATTCATCCTAGAACTATCACGCATCCCATTCCATGCAGCAGCATGGCCAGTGAGTCTTGGACAGCAAGCAAATCGCAGCACGAAAACTAACAGTTCCAACCCCCAAAACCCACAAGAACCATGGTCCGAATGGCGTTTCTTGTTCCCGAACGGCCGAACGGGTAAAAAGGCACGACAGCGGAACAAGCAACCTCCCGAAACAGCAAGCATCAAGAGCAGAGCTGTACATATACGCAACGCAACTGAAGCGAGCGCGTAGTAGAAAGAGAGAGAAGAAAGAAGGGGGCAGAGCAGTCGACAGGTAGTGCTCCTCACCCTGCGGCCACCGGGCGAGGACGAACTCCTTGAGCGCGGTGACGGTGGTGTTGGGGTCGTACTTGCTGGGCCCGATGTCGGTGCCGTCGAACAGCCGGAACTTCACCTCGATCGGCTCCTTCCCGCCGGCCATCTCCACGGGCCGGATCGCGGGCGCCTTCCACACCCCCACCAACCCCTTCCTCCTCCTCCCAAGATCCCAACAGGCAACAGGAGAAACCGCCGGGGCAGGGGAGGGAAACCGCACAGGAATTCAGGGGGGAAGGAAAGGGCTGCCAGAAATCCGAGCAGGGAGGGCAAGCACCGATGCGGATCCCACGAGAGGATCCGATCTTCTGCGCGAGGATTTAGAATTGCTTCGTGGGGGGCAAAGCGATGAGGAGACGGGCGTCTCGAGGCGGAGGACGGGAGGAGACAGGAGGAATGGGATTTGTGAGCGTTTTAACAGATACACCCTCTGCGATCTCGATATTTATTTCTGAACAGAGATTCAAAGGTTTTTTTTTTCTTTTTTTTATCATAAAGTTTTTTTTGACCGATGTCACACTTATCTCGAAACAGTCTTGGGATTAGCAACAGGCTGACATATATGTAGGCCTTGTTTACTTTCAAAAAAATTTACAAAATAAAAATAGTAGCACTTTCGTTTGTATTTGAGAGACATTGTTCAATTATAGACTAACTAGGCTCAAAAGATTTGTCTCGTCAATTCCGACCAAACTGTATAATTAGTTTTTATTTTCATCTATATTTAATACTCTATGCATACGTCTAAAGATTCGATGTGACGGAGAATCTGAAAAATTTTACAAAATTTTTGAGAAAGTAAACAAGGCCGTAATAACCATTTGATCAAGTAATTTCAGCTCTAATTTGCAGGCAGTATACTGGCCTTGTTTAGTTTCCAAAAAAATTTGCAAAATTTTTTAGATTCTCTATCGCATCGAATCTTTAGAAGCATGCATGTAGTATTAAATATATACGAAAATAAAAACTAATTGCACAGTTTGGTCGGAATTGACAAGATGAATCTTTTAAGCCTAGTTAGTCCATAATTGGACAATTTTTATCAAATACAAACGAAAGTGCTACAGTATCGATTTCCCAAAATTTTTTGGAACTAAACAAGGCCTAGGGCTTTGTTTAGTTCGACCAAAAACCAAAAACTTTTCAATATTTCTTATCATATCGAATCTTGCGGCACATGCATTAAGCACTAAATATAAACAAAAATAAAAACTAATTATACAGTTTATATGTAAATCACGAGATGAATCTTTTCAGTCTTGTTAGTCCATAATTAGATAATAATTGTCAAATAAAAACAAAAGAGCTACAATACCGAAAACTAAAAAGTTTTGAGAACTAAACAACTAAACATGCCTAGTACTGCTTTGTAGTGTCGTCTGTCTGTGGCTGACTGGCCGTGAGAGGTGACTGGTTCAGCACGTGACCTAGGCCTTGTTTAGTTTCTAAAAAATTTTACAAAATTTTTTAGATTCTCCGTCAAATCAAATCTTGCGGCACATACATAGAACATTAAATATAGATAAAAACAATAACTAATTATACAGTTTGTCTATAATTAGCGAGACGAATTTTTTGAGTCTAGTTAATCCATGATTGGATAATATTTGTCAAATACAAACTCCATCTCAAAATACCTGTAATTTGATAGTTTGAAAGTGTTCCTAGTGGTTCTTAAGAGGATCAGAACCGATTCTTACATCCAAACGGACCTTAAATTATACCCCTCCATCTCAAAATATATGATTTAATTTAATGTGGTTCCTAAAAATATTTTGACTTATACTTTCTCTTATAGTATAGTATAATTTATAGAAAAAAATTATCATTAGAAAGTATTTATAAATAAAAATCTAATAGAACTACTTTTGTATCATAATTTTTTTATATAATTTGACTAATTGCTAGTTAAAATCATAAAACCTGAATTTTAAATATGTGCAGGCCTTATGTTCTAGGATGGAGGAAGTACTAGCAAAGATTGCTTCTTAATAGAGATTTAAAGGTTTTTTAAAAATGATGGGACAGATTCAAAGCTAAAGTACTACGAGTTATAGGATGCTATTGTGTGGTTGTAGGGTTAAGATGGCGGATGTGACTAGTCCTTTCTAAAATTTAGGAGCACCGACTAACCGAAACACATACGGAATTATAACTATCAGTCTAGCCCAAAACTCCACCCCTCTATCTATATTCTCAAACACCTTATAAAAAATCCAAATTAAGCAACTAAGATGGCGGGCTAGGTAGAGCTCACTTAAACAATTCTAGTTAGTAAGGTCACATAAACCTATACAACTAGTACTTAAATAACATGAGAGCTCCTACAGATATTAGTATGCAAAGCGCATAAAGTCTAAGCTCACTAACAATGCTCAATAACAAGGCTATTCAAGACAAATTAAAGAGCTCAAATAACTTAGCTACATAAACTAAGCAATGCAACTAGTAAGACTACTCAAGCTAACTAGTTACACAAGAGAGCAACGAATATGCTACAAAAGCAAACTAGCTACACTAGAGCAACAACAACACAAGCACAATATATGAATGAATAAATATTTGTGTTTGGAGATTATAAACTAACAAGATGAACAATGTTGATAAGCCAATTTTTATTTCGAGGTTCGGTGTTTTGCCAACCACTCAATCCTCATTGAGACAAGCTCAAGGTTGTCGCCAGTCCTCTCGCTAGTGGTGACCCAAGTCACACTCATCCACGTCGAGTGCTTACCATAAGCTCTAGCACTTTGACACAACTAGACCACTTGACGCTCTTCACATCTTATTCTACTAGAGTCGCTCTTCGTAGCTATTGACGGTCGTTAAGTTCCAAATATAACTGTCAACTTTTGCATAAATTGATATAAAATAAATTTCAAAGCATAGTTGTAGGTTTTGATTCTAACGAGTTTCATGAGTTTTGGTGTTCTCATATGTTTTGTAAGAGTTTGCAGTTTTTCATCAAATAAAAGTATCTCAAATAAGGAATTATATTGCACCATTGCGACGGGCTCATCGAGACGATCAAAACGGACATATCATTTGCTATATTCGGAGCCCAGAATCAAGAGATATGAACTCCAGATCGAAACATTCGCCATTGGGCCCTAAAAGGAACAGGAAAACACACATTCAAAGATGGGCCCAATTGGATTTGGGCCCAGGCCGGCCGACATGGGTCAAAGGGCTGGCCGGCACCCCCCGGAGCTCGCTCACGTCCGTCTTGTTGAAGCTTCTTCCACCGTCTCTTGGGATGCATCTCCACCATACCTTAAGTCGGTTTGATCCAACGATCGTCGTTTCTCCCATCGGGCTATAAATATAGGGCCAGAGCCCCCATCCTGAAACCCTAATTCATTTTGTAATCTTTGAGAGGGGTCCCTCAAATGGATCAACCTCTCTAGCATCTAGATATATAGATAATAGTGAGATGGAGAGTGAGGGAAGAGTTCGGAGGAGGTGTCAGCCTGTCGGTGCTCCCTCTATGGCTTGTACTTCAGCGGATTCAAGTTCTTCATGAGTTTGTCTTCCAGATTTCTCTGGTAATCATCTTTTGATATAAGTTTACTTTGTTATTATATTTGTTCATCCGGTTTGCGACTCTTTGGAGTACTTTATTCCTATTCTAGAGGGAGTAGAGTATTAATCATAGTGTAGGCATGGTGCTTAGGCTAGGGTTAATCATGAATGTCCCCTAATCTTTCGGATCGGTGGTAGATCGTAGGTGTGATAGACCTATTGAGTCCTCTGTAGTCCACCTCCCGTTGATAGGTTTGGCAGGACACGATTATCAGAGTAGGGCGAGGTTTCTATACTCAATCTGCTCTGAATAATGTCCCCAAGTTGAATAGTAGAAGGAATAGTTTACCCAAAGTTAGAAGAAGAGAACCATAATTATCCTCTCTATACTGCTATTATCATTAATCTATATTGCTATTATCATCAATCTATACTGCTATTATCATCAACATAGATCGCTATTATCAACCACATTAAACCTTAGCTTAGTGACTACCTTAGTATGATCTTTATCTTTCTACTTTTATCTTTAGCCACCTTTAGTTGAGTTAGACTGTAGTTAGTCACACACGTTTCCTTGTGGATACGATATTTAAAACCTCCGGGTGAAGTGCTACAACGGTATTATATCTGTGCGCTTGTGGATAGTGAAAGCCCGAGTTTGGTTTTGGATAATTGATGAAACCCTAGTACTAACCTCTATGCTAAGTGTGTGTAGACTTAATGAGGTTGGTACATGCCAAGTGAAGGAGCAAGTGGTGGTCATGGTGATGATGGTGATGACCACAAGGTGATCAAGTGCTCAACTTGAAAAGAAGAAAGAGAAAAACAAAACCCTATGGAGATCAAGGCAAAGGTATTGCTTAGGGTTTTGGTTTTGGTGATCAAGACACCATAGAGGGTGTGATCACATTTAGGATAGATAGCTGTACTATAAAGAGGGGAATTCTTTGGCTAAGCGGTTATCAAGTGCCACTAGGTGTCATTGTTCATGTGCATGCTTTTAGAACCTAGTGAGCTAACTTAACTCCTTCGAAGAAAATGATTGTGAAAATGCTAACACACGTGCACTTGTTGGTACACACGTTGTGGTGTTGGCACACTTTGAGAAGGGAGTTGGAGTTTGAAGGGTAAAGAGAGGATGGGTTCCTCTCTCCCTCCCGCCAAGCTTGCGAGGCGGGATTCGGCGCTTTTCGAGAAAATGAAGTGCATATTTTCTATTGCGCCGGTGGGAAATTTGGAGAAGTCGCGGGAGTGTTTCTCGCTGAGGAACACTCACCGGACGCTGGCTCAGAGGCACCGGACGCTGTGTCTGAGCGTCCGGTGTGCAGGCTGCCTGGCTCAGCTAGGGTTAGGCACCGGACGCCAGGCACCGGACGCAAGCTGGAGCGTCCGATGGTCTGAGTCCGGTGTCCACACGTTTTGCAACCCTCTCTGGGTGTGAGTCCGGTGAGCACCGAACGCTCAGGGTGCGTCCGGTGGCTTGCGTCCGGTGACCCTGCGAGTTTGCGGAGCTCTCTGCGCATGAGTCCGGTGTGCACCGGACGCGTCCGGTGCCAACCTGCTCAGCGTCCGGTGCTCTGCAGGTTACCGTTAGACTCTGACACGCGGCTGACGTTGGAGCACCGGACGCTGGTGTTGAGCGTCCGGTGCCCCTTTAAGAGCGTCCGGTGACCCCGAGTTCTGCTCAGTGAAAGAGCCAACGGCTCTATTTGTTTGAGGGGCTATATATACGTGTTTGGCCGACTTGGGGCTGACCCTCTTGGCATTTTCTTGACTACTTGACATCCTTGTGAGCCTAAGCAAACACCTCCCACTCATCTCCTTCATAGATTATACATCTTTGTGAGATTGGGAGTGATTCCAAGTGCATTTGCTTGAGTGATTGCATCTAGTGGCACTTGGGGATCGTTCTAGCTGCGGTTTTCTTATTACTCTTGGTGGTTGCCGCCACCTAGACGGCTTGGAGCAGTGGAGGAGCTTTGGCACGAGTTGGTGATTGTTCGTGGCCATCTCCCGGTGATTGTGAGGGGTCTTGTACCTTCCCCGGCGGAGAGCCGAAAGGTAACTCTAGTGGATTGCTCGTGTCATTGAGCTACCTCACTTGTGGGTAGGTTCTTGTGGTGTCCTAGTGAGGACGAGGTTCGTGCTACACCTCTTAGCCACCGAACCACCAAGTGTTGGTCGACACAACGAGGACGTAGCGTGCCGGCAAGCACGTGAACCTCGGGAGAAAAATCGGTGTCTCAATTGAGTTTGATTGGCATTCTCCCGGTGCTTGATTGTTTATATTGGTGATTGGTTCATCCCCTACACGGCGGTATAAATACCTCATCTTATCTTTACTTACCGCAAACTAGTGTAATTAGTTTAGTTGCTTACTTTGACTTGTGTAGCTTAGTTCTCTAGTGTAACTTGTAGAGACTTAGTTCTTGTGTGCATAGAGATCTTAGCAACTAGAATTGTTGGGTAGGTGGCTTGCAAACACCCCTTTAGAGCTAGAGCAAAAAGGCTAGTAACCTCATCTTATCTTCGCTTTGTTATTTACTAACCTTTTGCTCTAGTGAGTTTGTAGAATTTTTAAATAGGCTATTCACCCCCCCTCTAGCCATATTAGGACCTTTCAGATAGTACCGTTGTGTATGTGTTAGCATTTTTTAAAGCATTTTCAAGGGTTAGCACTCTTTTAACCATGCTACTCGACCCTAGCAACACATTAAGTTAGTTCACTCAAATGGCACTAGGTGGCCGATATGCAAACAAGTTTGCCCCTCTTGATAGTATGTGTAAGTGCATTCGCTTCCAATGTGGGTTTTGGATAATTAACAATAATCAAATTAGGGACTAACATATTTATTGAGTGGAATCTACAAGTGTTAATCTATTGATGGAATTGAATGAACACATTTGGTGAATTATAGCACCCTAAATTTTGATGGACAAAAGGCGCTTCGACTCAAGGGCTTCAACACCTTTTACTTTTCTTTGGGTCATAGGAAATGCCATACTATCAAGAAGGACACAAAACAAGTTAGTAAATTGGGGTATTAGCCCAACGGTCAGATCTTGGTAGACCGAAAGTTCCGATTGGTTCAATCAGAAGTTCCGATTGGTTCTGCCGGAACTTCCGATACCACCCTCTAAATACTTCTTACCTTTATTTCTAACTGTTGCCTGAGCTATTAACATTCATTCTCTGACTTCCAACTCTCTTCAAGCTATGACTCACCCACACACTCTCTCTCTCTCCCTTTGCCTCCAAGCTTCAATATTTGATTGTTTGAGCTAGGGATGTGAGATTTGAGAGCGGGAGCATTGATATTCGACTTGAGCACTTGGTTCCCCATCTTGTTGGCTTGGTTTGTGGTTGTTACTGTTGGGTTCTAGGAACCCTAGCTAGCTAGGCGTTCTTCGTGGTTGTTCATGTAGATTCATTTGTGAGGGCACCCTAAAGTGTTTGTATCACCCCTTTGATCCTTAGTAGAAATCTTAAGCTAGCCTTCGTGGTTGCTTGAGGGAGGAGACCTTCATGGTCGAACCTTCATGGTCACCTCAACAACGAGGACGTAGGAATTCCTTCATGGGGATTGCCGAACCTTGGTAAAAATAGCTTGTCTTGCTGTGGCGGTAGCTTTGACTATCCTTTGCTCTTTTGTGTTCTTGTTGTTCTTCCTCTCTACCCCCTACTTCATAGGTGGGTGGTGCCGATCTATGACTTGGTATGGTGCCAAGCCTTGAGGAGCTTAACATCTTCATCAACAACCTCTAGGAGGGTGTGGTAACACTTAGATATGAAATCCCAACTCAATTCACTCTGATTTCATAGCTTGTTTAGGGCACTAGAAGTTCTGGTATCCTTGACCGGAACTTCTGATCCAGACACCGAAACTTTTGGTCTGGTATTTAACTTCCGTAAATTTGAGTTTGTGAGTTCAGCCTTTCAGGTTTTGTAAAAAGGCCTATTCACCCCCTCTAGGCCAATTAGGTCCTTTCAGTATGACCATTTATCCTAAATCCGGTCATGCACTTCCCTACACAACCTTTGAATAGTGAAATAAAGTGCTCTATAGGCTATACCTTTGTATTACGCATTCCATTTCATCTCCTCTAATGTTGATGCAACACAAGCACTAACCTCGATCAACAAATGGTATGATCCACTTCATATCATCATGTGACCTTATTGGTTCATCGATCTCATTTGCTCTTCATCATTGCCTTGGTCCATCGGCGCCAAGTCTTTGCTCAAGCTTCCCTACCACACGGTTTATCGCTTTAAAGCCTCTAACTTGTCCTTCATGCTTACAACCAGTCCATCAAGACAAGTCTCATCCTGATCTTCTTCACCTAGTCACATGACTTCATGTCATATTTCATATGCAATGATCTCCTTCATCACATGTGTGGGAGTTGCAACATATCCAAGAAAGTTTCACCTCCATGGCATGTGTTGCTCACCCAAGTTTACTTGTGGGCTAATCACTTGTGTATCCCACATAAACACATATTGGTCCATTGGCTATCACTCAATTACCAAAACCCAAAAAGGACTTTTAGTGGTTTAAATTTGAGGTTCTAACCTATATAGGTAATTTTGAAATAGGTGGTGGGCCAAGCTGACCGATTGTTAGCAGCCCCCCGCCCCAATAAGAAGATGTGGACACCCATCCCTTGCATGCTTGCATCGATAACAAGAAAGGTCCACCTGTTAAATAATCCACCGTGGCTAGCAAGCTAGAGACTACACCGCCGCTGTAGAGAAGTTGAGGAGAAGGGAGATGGGAAGAAGCCAGATAGAGATAGGTAGCCCACTTGAGCCACCTCATCACCTATCACGGACTAGATTGGCATTTGTCTTAGACGTTATCGCCTTCGCAGCAGTAGTGCTTATTGCCATCTACATTGCCGAACACGGTCACCGCCAACACCACTACGCCCACGACCTCTACCAGGGGTGGACCCAGTACCCAAGGAGCAGGGGCACATGCCCCCACTCAAATTCAACTAATGGACTCAAGCTGCACACTCGAATGAAATGCATGCAACAATAGTATTTGTGCTAGTGCAACCACACGATAGATGAGCGACACATCGCTTAGTTGCTCTTGCTCTCTCTCGTGCAACTCGCCCTGCTACGCAAACTACACACACTCTTGAAGGTCGATTGCCTAGAGGGTACGACGTTGCACAGAGCATTCACACACGAACGTGTGAAATGTGTTGCACCGCGTAAAACAATCAGGTGTAAAATAAATGAAAATCGAGGGTTTTTTGTATTTTTTGTGCAACCAGTTACACTAGGTAAACGATCAATTTTTGAGGAACTTTCTTATTATTTTGTGAGACAATTAGATTAATGTATCAAATTAGGTATGAACCTAAAATTCTACAAATGTTGTATGAGACCAACAAAATGTTGATGTTATGGTTATGGGACCAAAAGAAGTTACCAAACATGCTTAGGCTTTGTTTAGTTTCTAAAAAATTTCAAGATTCTCCGTCACATCGAATCTTGCGACACATGCATAAAATATTAAATTTAGATGAAAACAAAAACTAATTATACAGTTTGCCTATAAATCACGAGATGAATCTTTTGATCCTAATTAGTCTATGATTGGACAATATTTGTCACAAACAAACGAAAGTGCTACAGTACCCAAAATCCAAAATTTTTGCCAACTAAACAAGGCCTTAGTTGTAGCGGAACGTAACAGCTTGTTGCACAATCACTAAAACGATTTGCAGCTTAAAGATTTATTCAACAATCATGTCATCTAAATAGATACGCCTTGGAATCATACTCTATACCGCCGCTAGACGTGTCTTGGAGGTAGACTATTTTTTACTAGATGTGCATGGTTCTAACTCATATAAATATAGGTCGAGCCTGTTCGCTTTACCCGTGTTTTCTCTCTTACAATAAATCAGCAAACAATACTGGCAAGATTCAGCACATGACGTCGCTAGACATGCCTTGGAATCGTATGTCGCTAGACATGTGTCGTTGTTATGCAGGGGGCATTAGTCTAGATCATGGACGGGACAAGGCACGACAGACATTGTAGGAAGTAAAAAGCAGACCAAAGAATCCCTTTAATTTTTAATATTAGATAATACCAGCAAAAGTATCCATACGTTGCTACAATTAATATTTTTATATATTTTGTATTAATAGTAGATGGTATATAGACAGTTACAATGTAATTAGAAAAGCTCGCAACATATTTGCACAGATAACGTACTTTGAATCTTGATCAGGACCCATGGGGAGGAACACTTGGTGGTGCACACATGTAAGCATGAGAACGGTTTGAAAAAGTCTTTAACCACTTTTAGTTTATGTTTATACGTGAAAGGAGATGGAGGATGATGTCTAGAGAGGGATTTCCAAAAACTGCTAAGAATAGGCATTTCCAGTTTGTGGTAATCCCAAATCAGAGAATATAGCCTCTAAAGTACAGACACAGTGCAAAACTGATACTAAACAAATATGGGAGCCAAACACCTGTGAAACAAAGGATTAAACACAAAATGTAGTACGTAAGTTCAGTTTCTGGGAGGTCAAACCTGACTAGTCCGGTATGCACGAACATTGCACCCAAAAACTAAAATATCCTCTTTTTCTATTCTTTCGATCTTTTGCTGCAATATATATGTTTTGTAATTAGTAAGAGCATCTCCAAGAGACTCTTTATATTCTTCCTAGAAATAGAGATTTTGATGAAAAATTACTCTCCAACAGCTTCTCTAAATGGTCATCCAAATATAGCCATTGTCTATTTCGGATTTTTCGCTAGCCAAATATAAAAAACAAGAATGACTCTCTAGAGTGCGCATGAGATTTAACAAAACTGTTGAAGAGTGAAAAAATATAGAAAACGACTTTTATGCAAATGACTCTCCAAATGATGATTTAGAGATTGAGATTTAGAAAGACTCTTGGAGATGCTCATACCAATACATCATGGGGTATTTAGAAGGGCACAAGAGGAGTAGAAACAAAAATTACAAGCTACCCTTTGTGTAACAACTGAATGGCTCAAGATGTGGGTGTGGGTGTATCGGGCTTTAAAAAAATAAAAGCAACAACCTTCTATGCAAATTCTCTGATATGAGTTCAGTTTAGATCAAACTTTGCAGTAAGTATACACATTTTATGCTTTTGATAGGAGTGTGGAGAAAATCATGGACCCATGTTGCATTTACTTTACTAGTTTTAGAATAGCTACTTGATTAGCGATTGTTCTGAATAAATAATGGACCAAACGATCATGCTCACTCCATCACGCGACAAAAGAACCAAATGTGCTGTAGCGACAAGCTGGGTCTTGCCGGAAATGGCAAGCTTTCCTAGCTGAGCTAGCCCAGCAGCTCAGCGAGATTACCAAACAGAAAAATTCCAACATATAGATTAGCTTCACGAACGCAGTCTTTCACTGAGTCCGATCCGGAACAGAACAGGTAACCGTTGATTCTTTGAGCCTGCCCTAAACTTCATTAAATTGATGAATCCGATCCGGAACACAACAGGTGTTGTTGTTGAATTGAAACCAAATCGGCAACAGCTGGTCCTGAATCCGACCAGGATTTGCTTCTTTCAGCCGGCCATAAATGTCACCGCGGCTCGCCGCGGCTGCCGTACCCTTCAAGCCTTCTCGATCAACTCATCTCAGAATCACGATCCTCTAGCTACCAAACCCTAGCCCAACTCCCAAGCGCGCTGTGCGTGCGCCCATGGCAGCGGCGGCGTGCGCACCCGGGCTCCCGCCGGGCATTCTGTTTTCCCCCGAAGACGAGGTGGCGGTTGGGCACTACCTCCTTCCTCGCCTCCAGGGCTGGCCGCTTCCCATCGACGGTCTCATCCTCGATGACGACCCGCTGAGCGCGCCGCCGTGGGAGCTCCTGGAGCGGAATGGGCGCAAGGAGCAGGCTTTCTTCTTCGCGGAGGGGCAGGCGAGGTGCGGGAAGGGCACGCGGCAGAGGCGAACCTGCGCGGGCGGCGGATGGTGGGAAGGGCAGAAGACGTGCGCGGAAGGCGACAAGCTGCGCGTCCCTGGCTGCGGCGGCGGAGGCATTGAGGCCGCGTGGCGGAAGAAAGCCTTCAACTTCCACAGCGGCAGCGGCGGCGGCGACGGGAAGCGCAGCACGGGGTGGGTGATGCACGAGTACGCGGTCACCGGACCGGAGGATCTGGCGCGCTCGCCGCTCAGGTTGTACCACATCCGGCTCAGCAGCTACGGGAGAAAGCAGTGCGGCGCCATGGAGCTCCCGCCGGTGCTCGGGTTCCTGCCTGGCTTCGTCTTCGCCCCCGAGGACAGCGACGTCGTCGTCCATTACCTCCTCCCTCGCATGCTGGGCCAGCCGCTCCCGCTGGACGGCCTCATCGTGGACGAGGACCCGCTGAGCGCGCCGCCGTGGGAGCTCCTGGAGCGGAACGGGCGCAGGGAGGACGCCTTCTTCTTCGCCTTGGGGCAAGCCAAGAGCAGCAAGGGGTCCCGGCAGAAGCGGACTTGCGCGGGCGGTGGGTTCTGGAACGGGGAGAAGACGTGCGTCGACGGCGAGAAGCTGCACGTCCCCGGCGGCGCGGAGGTGGCGTGGAGGAAGAAAGCGCTCAGCTTCCAGGAAGGCGGCGGCGGCGGCGAGAAGGGGGGCAGCACGGGGTGGGTGATGCACGAGTACGCGATCACCGCGCCGGACCACCTGGCCGAGTCGCAGCTGAGGCTGTACCGCATCCGGTTCAGCGGCCACGGCAAGAAGCGGAAGCAGAGGGGAGATGGTGGTGGTGGAGCTGGAGATTCGTGCGGGGATGTGCCAGCTCGGAACGAGGCCCGGCGCCGCCGCGTGGCAGAGGATGCCGATGCTCTGCTCCACATGTCGTCGCCGCCGCCGCAGCAGCCCAGCTCTTCTTCGACAGTGCTGATTGGTCACAGTTGCATCAATGGGGCCGACGACCACCACCACCACCACGCAGCACCGGCGACACTACTCGCCCCTGGCATCGTCGACACGAACTCTGATAGCCTGGGGAGCATCGACATTGACGAGCTGTTTCGCTTAGTTGAAAATTACCCTTCACCCAACCCACGCGTCTCGCCGGCGGCGACGGGTTACGACGGAGCACATCTGGATGGTGCAGGCTCAAGCTTCCTCTGCATGGAGCCGATAGATTCCGCAATCTTCTTCACCGCGCCGTCTAACCAGTACTATGCAGCCTGTTAGCGCATTCCGGAAGCGGATAGATTGTTTATAAATTGTTTTAGTATACAAAATCTCAATTGTTTATAATTGTGTTTGTGGCTAGATAGCTAGCTATAGTAGTATTTATCGGTGGTCACTGGTCAGTGCTGTTTTGTATCTATCTATTGCATTGTCAGCTTGGACCTTTTAGGATGAAAAATGTAATGCCGTTGTGACTTGTTTACTCCATTGTTTTATGTTGGTAAAATGTTGACACGTGTGGCTTGTTTATTACTTCATTGCTTTGCTTATCTTTCTTTTGATGACTTGATCTGAAGCAATATGTTGGTAATAATATAGTGTCATGTCATGTGTGTGTGAGACCTGAGAGCAACGAAACCAGAGAGGATGCAGGAAGACAATTGCACGTCGCGAGATATAAATCTGGAGCTCTACTCCTCATTTTTTCAGAACCAAACGGTAATATGTTAATATGGAACAACCAAGTTTTTTTTAGTCGAAAATGGAACAACCAAGTGGGAGCTATTATTTTTACAACTGTCACAACCCGAAATAGCCATGACAAGCTATGGAAGTGTCGGACTCAAGATGATCCAATTGGGCCCAGCATGAACTCTTTATCTCTATTCCCTCGCCTCTCATGCCACCGTTGCCGCCTCTCTCTACCTATAGCCACGCCACCACCACCGCCTCTATCTGCCTACAGTCGTCTGCTGCTTTGCACTGTTACACCCTTGTTGCCCGATGCTCTACATCGTGGCCATGCAACCTACCTTGCTGTCGCTATCCATCACCCTAGCGGCCACATCACCCATAGCTTGCTTGGACTGACTATAACACCTTGCTCCTATCGCTCCCTCTTCTTCTCTAGGCATGGCCAGCCCTAGGGTTGCCGCTCCTTCCCTCAATTTCCCCTTCTAATTTCCCTAATTCTATCTCTAAATCAAGGGGAAGCCACCCCGGCCCCTAGATTGGACATGTGACAATAACAATAACATAAAAAAATTATATATCACAACCTTGCAGAGATGAGTCGACAAGAGTAGCCTCAATCACTAAAAGTTCCCTCTAACATAGTGGAGCGGGCCTTTTTTTTCTCCACTAGATTTAATTTGGCCAAAAACTCTTTAGTAGCTATATTTTGCCCTGCATATTTGTCTTAAAACATGCATGAGGATACTCAATGTTGTATGTACAGGAGAATATGAGGATACTCAATGTTGTATGTACAGGAGAATATCAGATACTCACGATAGTTTTTATGATTTTTCAAAATCATAAAAAGTCAAGTTCAGCCCCCGTGCCACAATGCTTCAATGATGCACCGATATCACCTTGTGAAATACGTTGAGGTCTTTTTTATGAGTGAAGCAATTTTTTATTTTAATTCTTTTGAACATGGAGCATCCATTACTGAAACGTCGATCGATTAGTTCTTCTTTTTATGACCGGAGGAAATTAGTTATTTTTTTGAAACATGAAATGTCCATTATTGAAACATTGGTACCAAACTGATGGCTACCAATTTATGCAAACAAGTTAGAATACTGTCAAAGAGCATGGCAATACTTTGAATGACTAGCTCCTACTACATCAAGCAAATGAGCAACCATAAAACAAGCCCATGAAGTCGATGGTGCAGGCTCAAGCTTCTTCTGCTAGATGATGGTGATAGCACCACCGCGTTCTGCAGTTGGTACCGCTAATCTCGTGGCACCTATAAATGTAATGATGCATTGTGGTTGCATGAAGTTGATAGATTCTACCATCTTCTTCACCGCGCCATCTAGTACTATGCGGCCTCTTAATTAGCCCCTTCTGAAAGCATAAAGACTGCTTATAAATTGTTTTCTTAACAAAATCTCAATTATTTATAATTATATGGCTAGATAGCTAATTATAGTATTTGTCAGAGGATCAATGTTGTTTTGTATCTGCCTATTAGATTGTTGGCTTTTATATGATGCAAAATGTAATCTTGTTGTGGCTTGTTTACTCCATTGTTTTGCTTACCTTTCTTTTGACTTGATCTGAATCGATATGTTGGTAACATATTGTCATGTGTGTCTTTGTTACTCCAATGTTTTGCTAATCTTTTTTTATGACTCAATCTAAATCGACAGGTTGGTAACAAAAGTGTCATATGCGTGTGAGATATGAGAGCAACGAAACCAGGGAGAAGGTAGGAATGCAGTTGCACGTTGTGAGTTATAATCTAGAGCTCTGCTCCTCATTTTTGTCAACTCCAATATAAGGCCTCTAGCTGAACATCGATCAAAAATTGTTGTGGTTGCACTCTTTAACCATCAAAGCACCTGCCTCCATGATCACATTTGAAATGACCAAATCGGTTTGCCCTCTATAGGCCTTGTAAACAGGCAATAACTTCATAGTGAAATGCCCTGAACACCTTCTCTATCCAGCCACATCCCAACACTATAGTTGTGCCCTCACAATCCCGCAAAACAAAACTCAAACTCTTGAGCGATCAATTTGGTTGAAAGCCCCATCGCAATTTAGCTTCGCAAAATTGGCTAGTGGTCATTTCCATATTGGCGTGTCAAGACAGGTTGGTGTCCTCTGTTTCATAGCAGACACCTCCTCTGCATAGCTGAGTATTGCATATGCCAATCGTGCACTGCTTTCTAGTGTTTCTTCCTTCATGTACTCCACATCTTTCACACTACCAATTAGGCCGTGTGTAGTTCCTCAGTGAAAAAATTTCACGACACTGTAGCATTTTCGTTTGTTTGTGATAATTATTGTCCAATCATAGACTAACTAAGCTCAAAAGATTCGTCTCGTCAATTTCGACTAAACTGTGCAATTAGTCTTTATTTTCGTCTATATTTAATACTCCATGCATACGTATAAAGATTCGATGTGACAGGGAATCTTGAAAAATTTTAGATTTTTGGGTGGAAGTAAACAAAGCCTTATACAACATGACAATAATCACCATATTAATTTGTAACTCCTTTGCCAACTTATTAATCGTGTCATGGCTAGCTCAACACTGCAGGCCGCCTTGTCGGCCCACACACGATCCTACGCTATGGATTATAACCGTGGGCCTGGATCATGCTAATGACGTGCCTTTTAGGGTCAAGCCCAATGCCTTGCCACCCATCGGGCCAGCCCATTTATAGTCGAACTCGGCAAATTTGGCACCCGGAGGCCGGATAGATCCCCAAGCGGGAGGGGGCGATAGATTCCGCGTCCGCCACCTCGAAATAGCCAAGTTCCCTATCCGCGCCACCGTACGCGGCGAATCTGCGATGCTCCTCCTGTCCGCGGATAGCCCCCTCGGCCTCCAAACCCTAATCTCCGCTGACGCTGATGCCTCCTCCAAGGGGGGCGGCAACGTGGCCACGCGCACGATCGCCGCCTCGCCCAGCGTGGTACGTTGCCTCGCCAACGGCTGCGAAGCGGATGGTGGCCGTGACGGGAAGGAGGAGGAGGAGGAGCGGGGCGGTGGTTGCTGGGTGTCGTACGGGTGGCGGCGCCTGCCGCGGCGCCTGCCGCCCGCGATCCAGTCGCCCCGGCCGCTTGTGCGGGAGCGCACCGCCGACGGACGCCTCGTGATCTCGCGGGAGGAGGCCGCGCACCGCGTCTGCGCCAGGAAGGTCGAGGATCGCCGCCTCGTCCTGGAGCTCGTCGACGACGGGCGCGACGGCGGCGCGGCGCCCCCGTCTCAGCGGCGGCGGCGGTGGTCGCACCCGTTGGTCGGGCAGGAAGCCAAGGCGTCTGCATCAGCCGCCGGCGAGGAGTCTGCGCGGGCTCCAACTACGTCGTCTCCGGTTGCTGCGGTTCCGGTACCGCCCGTCCCGGCCGAGGCGTGCTTCGAGGGTGCGATCCGCGAGGCGTCGCTGCGTGAGACGCGGATGAGCTTGCTCAGGATGGTCCATTGAGAGGAATCCCATCTTGCAAGTTGCATCCACCGTCCTGTTGCATGCGCTTAGAGTAAAATTTTGCAGCCATAGGAAAGCAATTTTGCAGAGGAAATATTTTTTTTAGCCGTCGTTGAAAGGAACTTTTGTTAGTTGTTGTTAGTCACCGTCGAATTTGGAATCGTAGGTGTGTGAGTGTGAGCCAGATCATCTCAATACCCAGATTATAGCGAGAGAAGCATAGCAAATTAGCAAAGTTCATCAGTTTGATTCATTGTAGTTGTAGAGATTGTGCCAAGAAGTTCCTTCTGCTGGTGCTTTGTTTACAGACATAATTGTTTGTTTGGATAACTGATTACCAGGCATGGATAACTGATCTACCTGGTGATGGACTTGAGGTATGGCACTCTGTGATGGACTTGAGGTATGTCATTTAAAAACACTCGCACAAACAGTCAAATTAGTGGATCATCGCCATGCTAACCGACTTCTCTGATGATGCCAGGCAGGCCCAGCTATTGCGTTTAACAAAATATGGATATGCATATAGATATGACTCTGCATGCGTGGAAGAAAGGACAGATAATGTGGATGGACAACAATAAAACTCTGAACCGAATGTCTCAAAAGTTCTCATATGGATATGAGTTTGGCTGACTGTGTGGAGAGTGTGCAAAGAAGTTGTACCCGGACATAGCTGTTTGTTTCTGGCGAAGAGAGACGGATAACTGGTACCAGGTGGTGTATTGGTATGACACTGACTGATATATAGGGTTTAAGAAATCTTGCACAAACAGTCAAATTCTTGGATGACCGCGATGCTAGACTTGCTCTGATGACAGTCCCGCTATGGTGTGGAACGAAATGGACACCCTGCATGCATGGAAGAAACGATAGATAATGTGGACAATGATAAAACTCTGAACCGAACGGCTCAAAAGCGCTGATATGGATATGAACCACAGCGAACCAAAATTCAGAGGTCATCAATTTTCAGACAAGAACAGGATGGACCTTAACTCTTACCAATTGAGGTCTGCCGTTAAGCTTGATATTGTCAACGTACCTTCCTTGCTGTGGGGCAAAAATCCACACGGATTATTTTCAAACAGAAACAAAGTTTGTTTCTGATAATAGTGATACTCATGGTTGCACAGGCCTGAAAAAAAAAACAGTTTAGATTGAGGCTGCAATTTCTTATCCAGGAGAGTAACTGTACTGTACAACACCACTCCTGAACGTCTAAGGAAAGAGGAAGAGTGAAGCACAACTGCACAAAGCATATAGCAGATATAAAGAAAGCAACAACGAGTTCTACTTTTGTTCCAAGTTGCAAAACGCTTTGCACTAAGGGCCAAAATATAACTGTGCCAACGTCTTTGCCCTGGCTGTTTGGTTCCTAGGCATAGGTTGTCACAACTAATCTTAGGCAACAAGTGTGAGTGTGTGACAAGCCAGGAAAAATGTGGCTAGAAAATTTAGAGACACACTCTGCAATGTTTAATAAAATTTTGTCGTACCTTTTTTACTCTATCTATGACATTGATATGTGGTGCCCAAAACAAACATGCCAAATTTTGGTTGCAAACTAAACACTTGTAAACTTAATTAAAATTGTCTAAGGTGAAACGTGACAAGGAATCAAACAACTCTTAAGTCTTTCTATGATGAAGCCTAGGGATGCATGTGACTCCAAACATCAGTTCCCCCTAACCATTGGGTGACTCCAATACTCTTATAACTTTTCTAGAAATAAAAAAAATGGAGGAAACACAAAAGGAGGAAAGTTGTGGAGTTGTACAATCCTTTTAATTTGGGGGCCTCTTGGAATCCGGCCGTTCGGACGGAAACCATCGTCCGGCACTTTCCCGCGCTAACTTCCCACCTTCTCGCATCAGCCAGTAGCCCTGGAATTTCGGAAGCAGCAGTCGTATGCGTCAACCTAGCCCTGGAATTTCGGGAGCAGGAGCGGCACGGAGGCATGCCTTGCCCACACTGGCCAATCACGTTGGCCCACCTTATCCATATTGTGTGTGGTGACTTTTAACAGATTAAAAAAAGTTATAACTCCTAAACTAATTAAAACTCCAAATTAAATTCTAATTACATCATTAAATTTTTATAATAAAACGATCCTACATAGATATATTTAAATAAAATTTTGTTAACAAATATTTATCTTATTTTTTATTTTCTTGAGTAGAGACAATATTGTAAGTTTAGAGAACAATGTGATGTCTTTATAAGAAAATTGTTCTCAAATTAGAAGAACAATATTCTAGTTTTAGGTTCATGAAGTTGGTATCATAATTTAATAAATAAATACATAACATAATAAAATATAGTAAATTCTAGAGCAAAACATAAGCAAAGATAAATAAAAATACATAATAGTTATTTTTTTTCAAAGAACATCTTTCAAACATCATAGAAATATTTAGATATACATCACATATATACTAGGTGAACATGGCTAAATACATCATATAACATCACTAAAAAGTATTATAGAACATTGCATATATATAACGTGAACATCACTAAATACATCATAAAACATCATATGTATACTACGAGAACATCAAAAAAATCATAGAATACCACTTATATACTACGAGAGCGTCACAAGTATGTCACAAAACATAAAATAATTAAGTATAGTAAAAACATAAAAATATAAAAAATTAAAAACAAGTACAAAATTAAAAAATATCATATGGATACTTTTCAAACATCCTTAATTAGGCTATAGAACATCACTAAATACACCATAGAACATTACTAAATATATTATAGAACATCACAGATACATTATATAAACATTACTCAGTACATTATTGTCGACGAAAGCTGGTCGGCAGTCTACCTTGGGGTATACCCACGGTAGTAGTTTGTCGGTAGACGGTGCGCAAACTACGAACTCGATGGTGACGCAAGACACGGACAAGCTTTTTATCCAGGTTCGGCCGCCGAGTTGGCGTAATACCTACGTCCTGCGTCTGGTTGTATTGATTTGTGTTGAGAGAATATGATGTGTTCTAGGGGGGTCCCTTGCCCCTCCTTATATAGTCTGGAGGGCAGGGTTACAGATCGGGAAACTAATCCTAGTCGGTTACAATTGCCATGGATAATTCGATATCAGATCCTATTCTAACCGACTAGAATCCTGCTCGATCTCCACATCTTGTTTCCTTGCGCGAAACTCCAGGTTGTCGGATCAAGCCTTGAACTCGTCTCGTAATGGGCCAAGCCTCCTGGCCGAAGTCTAGCCGTAAGGGTATAGGGGTTTATACCCCCACAGCTAGTCCCCGAGCACCATGTATTGTGATGTAACACGCCATCTTGAGCTTCTTCGATCAGTGAAACTTGACGTCTTCAATAAGTGGGAAGGTCGCCCAAACAGTTGCAACGGTTCTTTGACCAACTCAAAAGACAGTTGATCAACATTGACATCGAAGAAGCGAGTTGTTCGAAGAATGCATGGTGCTCTAAATTAAAAAAGATTTCTTTCCTGGTGAAGTGTGCCCACTTTACTTTTTTGAAAGGTATAAACATCAAAAAAAAGCAAGCATATTCACCGCAAGGTGAAGTGTGCCCACTTAGTCCCCGAGCCTGGTAGTAGGTGACGTAGGCACGTGGTGCCAGGGTCAAAATAAAAGTCCTCAAAGAAATTCTGTAACTGAGATGCATCGCCAGATGCATCGTACCGATGTAGTCCCCGAGCTTGCTGGAAGGCGAAGTATGAGCCTTGTAGCAAGGTCTAAAAAATTGAATTTACCAGTCCGTCTGCAATGGAATAGACCAATCGACCAGTCCCCAAGCACCAAGTGCGCTCCTTAGAATTCTGTGTTGCTGTACTGTACGACCAGTCCCCGAGCATCGAGTGCTCGGTGGTCGGTGCAGTCCTTGAAGTTCCGAGCTGATAGACTGGGCGACCAGTCCCCGAGCGTCGAGTGCTCGGTGGTCGGTGCAGTCCTTGAAGTTCCGAGCTGATAGACTGGGCGACCAGTCCCCGAGCGTCGAGTGCTCGGTGGTCCGTGCAGTCCTTGAAGTTCCGAGCTGATAGACTGGGCGACCAGTCCCCGAGCGTCGAGTGCTCGGAGGTCAGTGCAATCCTTGGATTGTTGACTCTCTGGCATATGTGTCTTCTTGTTTTTGAAAAGATCTTTCCAGTTAAAGTTGACGTGACGAGACCTCCTGACAGGGTGTCAGATGGATGCATGAAAAATTGCGCCTGGCAACTGTGCAGCCGCCCTTTGCATGATTTGAGAAAAGGAAACCATCAATTGGTACGAAAGTTCCGCCGCATTAATTGTCTATAATCATTGTAAACCGAAACGCCGCATCCGCCGCATGGCCCGCCCACTTCCCGAGATTACGGGATGTGGGAGAGGTGGAGTTGCGGGTTATAAGAGCCTGACAGTTCCGCCTATACTGCTTACCCTGCCATTGCCTTCAAGCCTTCCGCTCTCGCCTCCTTCAACCACCTGCATCTTCCTAACTCAAGCCCACCTTCGCACCTCCGATGGCGAAGAGCGACTCCAAGAAGAGGGCCGAACTGATGGCCAAGGAGTGGAAAAAGTCCCGCAGCACCGCGAAATCTCTTGGTGACCTCGTCGATATGGGGCTTCTGCACAGCCCGGAGCTCGGTGGCTGGAGGGCACCGGAGGGGGAGAGCTACCCCGACCCCCGCGCCGGTGAGATCGTCGTATTTGAAGATTTCATTAAGAGGGGCTTTGGTGTTCCTGTTCATCCTTTTCTTCAAGGTCTTCTTTTGTATTATGAGATCGGGATTTGCAATCTGCACCCGAACTCAATTCTCCTCATTTCCACTTTTATCCACTTGTGCGAGGCCTATGTTGGCATAGAGCCGCACTTCGATCTTTTTCGGTATCTTTTCTGCTTGAGGAAGAAGGGAGCAGTTGGAGGTTCCAAGGTTGCAGGTGGAGTATACCTCAACCTTCGTGATGGAATGAAGAATCGCTACCTGCACTGTCCATGGAACACTTCCTTGACCGAATGGTACAGGAAGTGGTTCTACATCAGGGAGGAACCGGGCAGCTCCACTTTCTGCGACGTGGGATACATTCCTGAGAAGAGGATGAGCTGGATCGACCGCCCGGAGTTCGACGGTCCAGTGGCGGATCTCATGAAGCTGATCGACTGGTCGCGCCTGGACGGGCTTGGCGTGGTCGGCAACTTCATTTGTCGTCGGGTGATGCCCTGCCAGAAGAGGGTGCACTCGGCGTACGAGTATGCCGGAAGCGTGGACCCGACCAGGATGCGATCGGAGATCTTGGAGAAAGCGGAGGTACAACAGCTGTTGAACGAGCTGTTTAACTTCGCGGACGGAGGCTTCATCCGTGGCAGTGACCGGGTGCAAGCCTTCAAGTTAGGACGACCAGCACCAAAGGTATGTAGCAGATTATTTTGTTTTAGCATTCGTATATCGTCTGCACCTGACTCATCTCTGTTGCTTTTGCAGATCGGCGATGTCGACCGGTGCACAGTGTATGTATCACTGGCACCGGGGATGGAAAATCCTGCGGGAGAAGACCCGCCTGAGGAGGACGCTGCTCGGTGTACTCATTACACCAGCAGTGAGGAGGACCAAGCCCGCCCCGTCCCGACCTCCGAGGAGAGGGTAGCGGGGAAGAGGCCATTGCCGGCAGATCCCTTGCCGACACCGGAGCTGCCAGCAGATCTACCGGCGGAGAGCAGCCAAGCACCGAAGCGTCGTCGGCTCGTGCGAATCGTTGACGACGACGACGACGAGGAGGCTGCGCCGTCGTTAGTCCGACGGGCTCGGAGCCGCCCAGATAATGCGCCGGCCGCTACTGATCGAGTGGCCAGCGACCCCCCTGCACCGCAAGTTGTCGAGATGGGGGCGCAGGTGCCGACCGGCCGGGCGAGGAGGAGGTTCACCGCGACCCACCGCCGATCAGACCTGTAAGTGTTCGACTTACGTATTTTGGACTTCTCTTTGTTTTTTTTTTGAAATTACACTTTTGTTCCTGTAGTGCGGCGTCGGATGTCGACCCCGGCCAGGCTGCCAGCCAGGGGACGGGCGAGCCTGTCCGCGCTGCTGAAGATACGGCTCCCCAGACCACAGAGCAGCCTACAGCTGCAGTCGCGCCTGGGAGCACCGAGGGGCTCCCGACCGCAGCACCGACTACGACAGGCAGCCCGACCAGGGCTGAAGAGGCTCCCTCAGCTGGCTCCACAGAAGAGGAGGGAAGATCCCCGACCGCTCCTCCTGCCGGGAGGAGTGAAGTCCCCACGCCACCCCGAGCACGACCCTCTTCGGCTGCAGGCTCCCCAGGTCTGGTCCGAGGGCCAGTAATACCTGGGACCACCACCGGGGGTGGCGCAGCGCAGGAGGAGGAGACCCGGGCGGCCTCCGATGACGAGGTGGAAGAGATTGAGGGTCGTCCCCGTGATGGCCGCCAACACGTTTATGTGTGGCGCCAACGCGGGGATCACTTTATCGGGCATGAGGAGCTCGCCGAGACCGAGGAGGCCGCCAGGGTGGAGCGCGCGGCCAAGCGCCTCGTCGACGAAGTCAAGGTAAGCGGCTTTTTGTACTGCTGTACATTGTATGCCTTGCCTTGCATGGTCGTTATACGCTTGCTTTGCAGGGCGTAATGAAAACGGCAAAATACCGGAAACGGTGCTTTGACCAAATAGAAGGCGTCGTGGCCGAGAACAAGGCCCTTGCCGCAGAGGTAGACCGGCTGCGGTCGGAAGTCGGGGAGAAGGTGGCCGAGATGAGTGCCCAAGAGGAGCGTCGTCTCGACCTCACTCGTCGCTTGGCCGATCAGTACCGGCAGCGAGAAGGTTAGTCACACGCTCTGAGCAGCTTTGCGTACTTGTGTAGTTTGCTTTACTGACCAGTTTATGATTCACGCAGACTTGGAGGAGGAGGTGGCGCGCCTCCGACAAGAGAAGGAGCAGCTCAGCCAACAGCTCGCCGGTGCGCTGGAGTCCGGGCGGCGAGTGGAAGAGGAATTGGGTCGAAAGGACCGGGAATTATCTGGTAATGGGTGCTGCTGCTTGTTGCCCCTTTGTTTGTTTGGTATGCCGAAAATAACGCTTTGTTTCGTTTGCAGTGCTCAAGGTGAACGCCAAGAAGCACCTGGATGATCTGATCAAGGACCGGGACTCCTAGAAGGTCAACTGTTGCAGGATCTGGAAAGGAGTGTCCCCGGTCCTAGACCTAATCAGTCCCGAGCTCCCGGAGAGCCAGCCCCGCGCGCCGCAGTTGACCCCGGTCGAGAAGGCGCAACGGGCGTGGGACTGGCTCGAGCAGTTCGTGAAGGACGCCAGGGAGTTTGCCGGCGCGCACGTCCTCAGCATGGTCCGCGCCCACTACCCCTTGGTCGACTTGAGCCGGCTGGAGAAGGGGTACCCGAAGGAAGTCGGTCCACTGGAAGCAGACGAGCTTCGGGGTAGTCTGCTGGACTTGTCGTCGACAGTGATCGGCGACATCAATCTGTGCGGAACGGCCACTCCCCCCGACCAGCCGAGTTCAGATAGGTCGGCCAGGGAGTTGTCGGGCGCGTCCGTTGCGGGAGATGGGCGGTCGACGCCTGCGGTCTCGACCAGCCAGGCGCCGGTGGCCCCGACCCCTTCGTCCGGGCAGCAGGGCCAGGCGGGTGATCAGCCCGAGCAGCTAGGCCAGTAGTCTGTAGAAATAGACTAGTGTCTGCCCGTCAGGGTATTTATTGTAAACTTTGTATGTAAAGTTTGTAATAAAGTTGGTCTTTTTTGTCATGACTGTTATTTTGAGCGCTGTAAGAATATCTGAGTGACGTGTCACCGTATTCGTCTTGGTAGTCGTTAAGAGCATCCATTGCAGGAGTTTTGCCGAGTGCTGTGTGCGACAAGGTACAGGCAAAAAATAGAGAATTTCATTATCAACAATTATAAGATACTTACGAAGGAAAGTTATCAAAACTTTATGGATAGAAACGTCGCAGCTTGTCGATGTGCCAAGAGTTAGGCACTCGCGTTCCATCTGGGTATGCCAATCTGTAGGACGTAGGTCGTGTGACCTCGGTCACCATGAAGGCTCCTTCCCAGGGAGTGGATAGCTTGTGCATTCCCTCCTGGCTTGTTTTCCATCGAAGTACCAGATCGCCGACCACGAAGGAACGGTCCTTGACATTCCTATTGTAGTATCGCCTGACTGCCGCGAGATATTTTGGTGTTCAGAGACAGGAATCTAAACGCTTTTCCTCCATGCAATTGATTTCGAGTTCTCTGGCGTTGTCGGCGGTCGCCTGGTCGAAGTGTTCGATTCTAGGAGATCCGAAGTGTATGTCAGACGGCAGGACCGCCTCTGCACCGTACATCATGAAGTAGGGAGACACCCCTGTGTTTCGACTGGTCTGAGTTCGGAGGCCCCAGACCACTGCCGGCAATTCTTTCATCCATCGACCGGGCGCTCTGTCGTTTTCGGTGTACAACCTTTTCTTTAGGGCGTCAACGATCATTCCGTTAGCACGTTCCACTTGACCGTTGGCACGTGGATGTGCTACTGACACGTATTTTATGACTATGCCTCTGTCATCGCAGAAGTCCCAAAAAGTGGTGCCAGTAAACTGAGTGCCCAGGTCGGTGATTATGCTGTTTGGGATGCCGAATCTGTGTATGATTTGATTGAGGAACTCCACAGCCTTCTCGGAGGTTGCCTTGACCAGAGGCATGTATTCAATCCACTTGGAGAACTTGTTGATTAACACGAAAACAAACTTGAAATTGCCCGGGGCTGGTTTAAATAGCCCGATCATGTCAAGCCCCCAGCAAGCAAAGGGCCAAGACGACGGGATGGTTTGAATTTCGTGGGCAGGTACGTGGGTCCTCTTAGCGAAAAACTGGCATCCTTCACAATGTCGAACCAGTTTTTCTGCGTCGCCGACCGCGGTTGGCCAATAAAAACCTGCTCGGAAAGCCTTTCCGACCAGCGTTCTGGATGCGGCGTGATTGCCGCAGGATCCAGCATGTATGTCCTCTAAGAGCTTGATACCATCATCTTGGGGTACGCACTTGAGCAGTACTTCGGAGCTTGCGTTTTTCCGCATGAGTTTGCCGTCGACCAGGACGTAGTTCTTTGATCGTCGAATGAGGCGCTCGTTCTCTGTTTTGTCCTGGAGGCCTATCCCGTCTGATATGTATTTGATGAACGGGGTACGCCAGTCAGGCCCACCGGTTGTCGGAGTGGCGTCGTCTATGAGCATTGCCTCGGTGGGCTGCTTGTCGACCAGGGAGGATCCTACGCTCGGCTCGTGGATGTCCTGGACGAAAATACCCCGCGGGATCTGGGCCCGAGATGAGCCTAACTTCGACAACGCATCTGCTGCTTGGTTCTTATCCCGGACCACGTGGATGTACTCTATGCCGTAGAAGTTGGTTTCCCATTTGCGAATTTCTTTGCAGTAGAGATCCATCTTCTCGTGGGTTGCGTCCCACTCCTTGTTGAGCTGGTTGATGACCAAAGCGGAGTCGCCATAAACATAGAGGCGCTTGACTCCCAGCTCTACGGCTAGTCTTATGCCATGCAAGCATGCTTCGTATTCGGCGACGTTGTTTGACGCCGGAAAAAGGATCCGAAGGACGTAACGCAGTTTGTCCTTGTTGGGTGATACGAACAGTATCCCAGCGCCGGCACCGTTGATGTTCAAGGACCCGTCAAAGAACATTGACCAGTGGTCTGAGGCATCGGGAACGGAAGGCTCGTTGAGATCCGTCCATTCAGCAATGAAATCGACCAGGGCCTGAGACTTGACAGTGGTGCGACTCTGGAACTCCAGGGAAAATGGACATAATTCCATTGCCCATTTCACGATTCTGCCATTGGCGTCTTTATTGCGCAGGATGTCCCCGAGAGGGAAACTGGTTGTCACCAGGACTCGATGGCCGTCGAAGTAGTGCTTCAGCTTTCTTGACGTTATTAGAATGGCGTATATGAGCTTCTGTATTTGAGGATACCTGGCCTTGGACTCGTTTAAGACTTCACTTATGAAGTAAACCGGTCTCTGGACCTTGTAGGCGTGACCTGGTTCACCTCGCTCGACCACTATTGCCGTGGAGACAACCCTGTCGGTTGCAGCAATGTAAAGGAGTAGGTCTTCATTGGGCTGAGGCGCTGTAAGGACAGGTGGTGAAGTGAGGAAGGTCTTAAGCTGGTTGAATGCGGTGTCGGCTTCTTCTGTCCAAGAAAACTTTTCCGACGCTTTTAACAGTTTGAAGAAAGGGAGGCCTTTTTCTCCTAGCCTTGAGATGAAGCGACTGAGGGCGGCCATACATCCTGTTAGCTTTTGGATATCCTTTACGTTCTTTGGTGGTCGCATGTCAAGTACCGCCTTTACTTTTGAAGGGTTTGGTCGTATGCCGTCGTGACTGACAACGTTGCAGAGCAGTAGACCAGAAGGAACACCGAAAATGCATTTTTTGGGGTTGAGCTTCCACTTGTACCTATTAAGTGCCTTGAAGGTTCGGTCTAAGTTGTCGATTAGGGTGCTCGCGTCCCTTGTTTTTACGACCACATCGTCCACATAGGCCTCGACGAGGTCATCACGAATCTCATCGTGGAGGCATTGCTGGATGGCCCTTTGATAAGTGGCTCCGGCGTTTTTGAGTCCGAAAGACATGGTCGTGTAGCAGTATGCGCCGAAGGGTGTGATAAAGGATGTTTTGATCTGATCTTCTTCCTTTAGCGAGATCTGGTGATAACCAGAGTAGCAGTCTAGAAAGGAGAGGAGTTCGCATCCGGCCGTTGAGTCGACCACCTCGTCGATGTGAGGGAGACCAAAAGGATCTTTAGGACAGTGTTTGTTGAGATCAGTGTAATCAACGCACATTCTCCATTCATTATTCTTTTTGCGTACAAGAACCGGATTGGCGAGCCAATCGGGGTGATACACTTCTTTTATGAATCCGGCTGCTAGAAGCCGTGTTATTTCTGTCCTAATAGCCTCCTTTTTGTCGCGAGCGAACCGTCGCAGTTTTTGCTTGATTGGTCTTGCGGTCTTCGAGACATTTAAGGAGTGCTCGATCAGGTTTCGTGGGACACCGGGCATGTCTGCGGGTTTCCATGCGAAAACGCTCACGTTGTCCCTTAGAAACCTGACGAGCGCGTCTTCCTATTTTGGATCCAGGTTGGCCCCGATGAGGGCTGTCTTCTCGGGGTTGCCTTCGACCAGCTGCACTTCTTTGTACTCCTTGGATTTCGAGTTCTTCCTGGCTGTCGTCTGTTCGGGTAATCGGAGCTGGTCGGGAGGCAGCTGTGCGGCTTGGTTTGCTGTTTCCGCCATGCGGATTGAGATGTCAATTGCCTCGGTGATCTTGAAGCTTTCTTCTTCGCAGGTGTACGCAGTGTAGACGTTGCCTTTGACGGTTAGGACACCCTTCTCCGTGGGCATCTTAAGGACTAGATATGAGTAGTGCGGGACTGCCATGAACTTTGTCAGCGATGGGCGGCCCAGTATGGCGTGATAGGTCCCGTCGAAATCCGCGACTACGAAGTTGATGAACTCCGTCCGGAAGTGGTCGGGTGTGCCGAATTGGACAGGCAATGTTATCTGTCCGAGAGGCACGGAACTTTGACCTGGCAAAACCCCCCAGAATTGGGCGTCGTAAGGTTTTAGTTGTGCCGGGGATATCTTGAGGGCGGGCAGGCTGTTGCGGAAGAGGATGTCGATGGAGCTTCCCCCGTCCACGAGCACGCGCTCGAATCTGATGCTGTTGATGCAGGGGTCAAGAATCAGGGGGAAACGACCCAGCTTTGGGATAGCGGCCCACTGGTCCTTCCTGCTGAACGAGATCTCCCTGTGGGACCACGTGGGAAATTTTGGGTCTGCGATCAGCCCGTCCGTGCTGTCTATGTTGAGGCAGGCTCTCTTTAACAGCTTTCTTTCCCGCTTGGACTCGGTGGAGACCTTGCCCCCGAAAATGGAGTGGACCACGTCAGTGGGGCTGACGTATTGGTGTTGGGGGTCCCTATCTTGGTCCTCATCCTCATCTTCGTGGTCGTGCCCGTCGCGCTTGTTATTTTTCTTGGCGGAGTCGTCTTGGGCGGCCCGCCGTGTATAGATACTTTTGAGGACGCGGCACTCTTCCATGGTATGATTGGACTTTGGGTGTAGTTGGCATGGTCCCTTCAACGTTTTGTTGTAGTCTTCTTGGTAATCCCGTCGTCCATTGGGACGTTTGACCGTATTTACTTCGTGGTCGTAGTCACGAGGGCGCTTTCCTCTGAAGTTGTCGCGGCTGTCGCGCCGCCGATCCCAACCCTCTCGGTGATCGCGGTTGTCGGAGCGGCGGTGGCTTCTGCTGTCGTAGCGACCACGACCGTCATCTCGCCGGGGAGGCTGGTCGGGACCTCTCGCATCGTCTCGGATTAGTTTTTCTGCGTCATCGGCATCGGCGTAATTTTTGGCCGTGGCGAGGAGCTCTGCTACCGTTGTTGGGCGCTTGCGCAACAGCTTGTTCCTCAGCGCTTCGTGGAAACGCAGGCCCTTGATGAAGGCTGAGATGGCCTCGTCATGGGAAATCTTCGGGATTTTGAGGCGCATATCCGAGAATCGTCGGATGTAATCGCGCAGAGGTTCGTTCTTCCTGTCCCTTATCCTTTCAAGATCATACTTATTTCCAGGCTGCTCGCATGTGGCGATGAAGTTGTCGATGAAAGCCTGGCGTAGCTCTTCCCAAGAGTCGAAGGAGTCCTCGGGCAAGCCGAGAAGCCACTAATGACCAGCCTGGTCGAGGACTACGGGGAAGTAGTTGGCCATGACGTGCTCATCCCCTGCCGCTGATCGGACGGCGATTTCATAGAGGGTGATCCAGTTCTCTGGATTTTCCTTGCCGTCGTATTTTTTAAGTTTTTCGAGCTTGAAATTGCGGGGCCACATGACCTGGCGGAGGTGTGAGGAGAACTGTCTTAGGCCCGGAGGCCCGTGCGTTGCATCGTACTCGATGCGGCGCAGGTTTTCGTGGACTGCTCTCTCTGCGGCGCGCCTGTTGATGCGGTCCCGGGCATCTTTGGGAGGGATGTTGTGGCGGAGATCCCAGTGTTGATCTTCTTCTTGGCCGCGTACGCGGTTCTGCTTGCGGCGGCCATCGGCGTCCCGACCACCATCGTCACGCCGTGAGTCCCCTCGACGGTTGTCGGGGGAGCGGCTGTGGTGACGCCTGCTGGGTGAGGCCCGGCTACGATTAGTCTGGTCGGAGGCGGCTTCCGTATAAGAGACGTCCTGGACTCTCTTGAGTAGAGTGGCTGTCTGTCCCATTGCGGCGATCAGGTGTGCTCGGATGCTGGTCCGGACTCCCTGGCATTCGGGGGTGTCAGGAAGCCGATCCAGGTTAGCCATGGCGACAGCCACGTTGGCGCTTGGCATTTTGTAGACTGGCTGGTCCCCGACCATATCAAAGGCATCGTTGAGATTATTTGGTGGCATTTGTTGTTGCTCGTCCGCACGTCGTCGGGCGCGATCGGCGTTACGCTGTTCGCGGAGTTGCCTCTGGTCATCTGTTTCTCCATCAACGACCGGTTCGTCGGCGCTGACATTGAACATAATATCCCCTCGCCGGGGGGGGGGGGGAATATCGGGAATCGGTCGAAACCCGGAGGGTGTGAAGGAAAATCCAGGTCGTAGTCCTCGTCTTCGGTGTTTATAACCTCGGTGGGGACGGAGCCGGTGCTTGAGTTGGTGCTGGAAACCTGGCCGTCCCGTAGTTCTCGGATTGTCACCATGTTGACGTGGTGACGATTGTTCCTTGTCGGCGACCAACCCGCCTTGCTGAAAACGGATTGGGTGTGCTGTGAGTAAACAGAGGCCGAGTTGTTCAGGCCGCAAGGATAGTCTTCCTTCTTGAGCTCGACGGATCGTCCTGAGGAGGTTGAGGTTATCGTCAGAGACGTTCCCAGCCGTTCGTGTGTGGCGACACGAGTTGGCCGGCGGGATTTGAAAAAATCCGCTGGAGCGGCTTGGTCGGGCCGACGCAGAACTCCATCTATTAGTTGGGAAACTTCGAGTAGCTTGGAGTCAGCGCGATCAAGCGCTTGGAGAAGGTCCGAGCAGTCGATCTCCCTTCCCTTGTAGAGTGGGAACGGTGGTCGGGCGCTTGGTGCCGTCATGCGTGTGGTCGGAGACGGCGTGATCTCAGATTGGATCTGGATCTCTTTCGAAACCGTGGTCGCGAAACCATCGCTGCACGTCGTCCACGTGATCTGGCCGACGGTGAACGTGAGGCCTTCGGGCACGGTCGCGGAAGCTGGGATCGTGACCATCTTGTTCGCCGGAAAAGTTGCACGCACACCCCCTACCTGGCGCGCCACTGTCGACGAAAGCTGGTCGGCAGTCTACCTTGGGGTATACCCACGGTAGTAGTTTGTCGGTAGACGGTGCGCAAACTACGAACTCGATGGTGACGCAAGACACGGACAAGCTTTTTATCCAGGTTCGGCCGCCGAGTTGGCGTAATACCTACGTCCTGCGTCTGGTTGTATTGATTTGTGTTGAGAGAATATGATGTGTTCTAGAGGGGTCCCTTGCCCCTCCTTATATAGTCTGGAGGGCAGGGTTACAGATCGGGAAACTAATCCTAGTCGGTTACAATTGCCATGGATAATTCGATATCAGATCCTATTCTAACCGACTAGAATCCTGCTCGATCTCCACATCTTGTTTCCTTGCGCGAAACTCCAGGTTGTCGGATCAAGCCTTGAACTCGTCTCGTAATGGGCCAAGCCTCCTGGCCGAAGTCTAGCCGTAAGGGTATAGGGGTTTATACCCCCACAATTATAGAACACCACATGTATACTAAGTTAACATCACTAAATACACCATAAAACATTACTAAATACATTATAAAACATCGTATATATATTACCTGAACATCACTAAATATATCACAAAAATATCACATGTATACTAAATGAACGTCACTAAATTCACTATCGAACATCAGCAAATACATTAAAAAACAATCGCATATATATTATATCAACATCACTAAATACATTATAAAACATAACACGTATATTACGTGAACATCATAAAAAACACTTTAGAACATTGTATCTATACCATGAGAACATTAAAAAAACATCAAAAAATATCACATATATAGCACGTGAACTTGTCTAATACATAACAAAAACAATATAGAACATCATAAAAAATAAAAAGAAAAGAAAAATAAATAAAAAGAAAGGTAAAAACATATAAAAGTAACTGAAATAATGAAAATAATAATAAAGACATAAAATATAAAAATAAAGAAAAATAAAAATCGAATGATGCACGATAAGGAAAATAGAAAAATAAAGAAATATTAAAAAATAAAAACGTGAATGAAAGAAAACATAATTAGACAGATAACACAAAAAATGAATGATACAAAAAATTATTAATAACAAAGAAAGATTAAGAAATAAAATATGAATAAAAGAAAACATAATTAAAAATTAAAAGGAAAAACAAAATCAAAAGAAAAAAAATAAAAAAATAAAACATCAACACCTGAACATCAAAGAAAATAATAAGAATAAGAAAAAAGATAAAATATACAAAACAAAGGATAATATAAAAAAAAATAAAATAAAAATAAAGCACAAAAAAGATAGAAAAAGAACCAAATGGAATATAAAATGAAAAAAAGAAAGAAAAAAGGAAAGAAATTAAAGAAAAGAAATAAAGAAAGATTAAGAAATAAAAACATGAATAAAAGAAAACAGAATTAAAAAAATAAAGGAAAAACAAAATCAAAATAAAAAATAAAAAAATAAAACAACATGTAAACATCAAAGAAAATAATAAGAATAAGAAAAAGGATAAAGAAACAAAACAAAGAACTCCGCCTCCATGCTCCTGGATCTCCCTTGCTTCTTCTTGGTTTGTGCCTCCTCCTTATTACTGTGACGATAGATCTATCCTTTAGAAAACTGTGATTTCCCCGTGAACAGGGGAATTCTTTAAGCAGTCGCTGACAACATAATTGGTACCCCTGATGATGCAAAGGTGGTGGCTTTCGTGCAGGGAACTGGGAATGGACAATCGAGGAAGAATGGGGGATTGTCCAGGACAATGCCGAGTCCTGCGCCCACTGGTTTCACTGCTGGGAACAGCCCACGCAAGAACTGCTCCAAGCCCGATGGCTCTAAAGGCCGAGCGAGGATTGGTGAGAAACAAGTTCCTGTTGCTCGTCCGAAGAATGATGCGCTCGTTCAGGTGAGAACTCCTAGCGTTACGGACACGACGAGGCGAATTGTGGGAACAACGCGAACTGGTGCAGAGACGCCCATGAAACACACTGATTCTTCATCTGATGGACTCAACAGGGTTATTTCTACCATCAGTACGAATGCGAATGCACTCCTGAACTGTTGACAGATCTGAGATATGCTTCTTTGAACAATAGCTGCTATGCTCATGCAGCGGTTAAAGCAGGATTACATAAGCATATTTTACATTCATCGTCAACCCTACACAAAAGGATGGCTGACTACCTTGACAAGTTTGGACAGTCATTTTTAGGTCCATCACATGGTTGAGAAGCTGGCATCTGTCTGGCCAAGGTGCGTCTTCTTGACTGTTTGTTCCTTCTAGGTGTTAATGGTCTATTATTGTGGAAGTTGTAGTATGAACTTGTAATAGCTTCCAAAATCTGAGGAGGAGGATGACGAGGACGACAATGAGGATGATGATGACGAGCTGAATTTTGTCCAGAAAACAAGTTGTTGCAATGTTTTGTAGTACCATAATTATTTCCAAATTGTAAAATTACATATGAAGCATAAAAGATCATACATGAGTTAACCATGTACCATGTTCACGTAGAGTATCTCTTCAAGGATATGACTCTTGTTTACCCCATAAGAGGCTTCAAACAGCTGAAACTAGGGACCCTTGTGCTGGGGAGCACATAAACAGCTCTATCACTCCCTGCATTTCTTCTTCGAAGAACCTTGCATCACCAAGTAGCAAATCCTCAGAAGAATGTTGTACAAACTGATGGAGATTGTGCTTTACCACAACTTGTGCAAAAGTTTCATTTTTTACTGATGCGAACCGTAAATCTGCCAACTCTCCCTCATCTGTGTCTTTAAGGATCATAGCTTCATAGTTGCATTTCTATCTATTCTAGGGAGGTGAAAAGATAAACAAGAGGAGGAGGCCAGAAGTCGAAAGCATCTGATGAACCTCCACGAGTGCGTAGTGTTGGTTATTGATTCACCTATGCAAAATGAAGTATAGTTTTGTACAAAAACCTCCTTCTGCACAATTCTCTCAATGGACAACAAAAGCTCAATTTCATCAAGTTTGTGTTTGGCCGACAACTCATTTTCCTTGCTGGTAGCTAGTTGCTCCTTTGAAAAAGTGTCTGCTAATGATGACGAGGACGACAATGAGGAGGACGATGACGAACGAAAGCACATGGCTAGTTTTGTTCATGGATGAACCATCCAAACTATTCACATAATCAGTGATTTGGTCTTGTAGAAACCCAGAAGAATGTTGTACAAACTGATGGAGATTGTGCTTTACCTCAACTTGTGCAAAATTTTCAACTTTGAAGAGTATTTCAACACCTTATCTTTAGCCAGACCTCATTTTGTAAACGAAGTTATGACCGCCCTAGTTACATGATAAAAAAAAGAAAACATGGAATAAGACTGACCATCAAGAAGCACTGGCAAGGCGTATTTTTGTGGAAAAAGTGAGGCAGAAGATCGAGTCTAGCAACAAACATGACAGAATGGAGGGCATCTCCTTGTTAAATGATCTTACTCATAGATTCATTGATTCATTTGAATGGACAAAACTGAACATTCTTCCAAATATACGTGTCTACTGAATATGTATATTTAGTTTATATTTGTTCAAAAACTTGGTAGTGGGATATGCATGAAACAAACTAATGATCCTGCATATCACTTAACAACGATATTTATTTTACAATATTATTATTGTATCATGTGATTCATATATTTTTAGTAAAAAAATATCCCTCAGTGCACCCTCTCCTAACATCCTCATTGTCGTCCTCGTCATCGTCCTCCTCATTGTCGTCCTCCTCATCGTCAACAGACTCTTTTTCACTATGTATTGAGCATTCTGTCTAGAAGGGGGCGGTGTCCACTGGCATGAAGGCCGCCATGACACGAAGGGGGCGGTGAGTAACCAGTCGTCCCCTCTAGACTCACGTGACTGCACCGCACAATGACCCCACTGGTCAGACCCCAATGACCCCACGCATAGGTCGTAAAAGCTACTGCCACACTTTGATTTCGCTTGGATCAATACTAAGGAGGGATATATCCAAGGTACCCCCGCCAAGATCGAAGACGAGCACCGTCCTTCTCCCTCCGCTGCTGACGGGCATCCTGCTGTGAAGCTCGTAGGCAATGGCCGTGACAGTGGGCTCCACGATGATGCCCATGACACTGAGGCCAACGATGGTACCCGCATTTATGGTGGCCTGTCGCTGGGAGTTGTTGAAATGTGTTGGCACAACGATGGCAGCATTCTTGACGGTCCTGCCAAGGGACGCCCCAGCGGAGTGATGACGACATTTTTGACGGTCCTGCCAAGGGACGCCTCAACGGTCTCCTTAAGTTTGATCAGCACCATCGCCAATATCTGCTCATGTGCGAACCATCTCTCCTTGCCTTCATAGTGCACTATGATCGTCGGGTGATCGTTAAGTCCCGCGACGACTATGAAAGGCCACCTCGTGATATCATTTTGCACACAGTGCTCACTGAATCGGCGGACGATGAGTCGCTTCACCTCTGTAAAACACACATATTTAGCAGAGAGAACCATACATAAACAAGTATGTTTTTTCTGACAACACATTAATCAGCATGTTGTGCTTCAGTATTAGATTTGCAGTCCTCCCATTTTTCCAAAAAACAATGTTAATTCCTGTAATTCTCGTATTCTTTGTTGAGTTCTTGTTTCCACCCATAATTCGTCTTTCACTTAAAATTTACATGCTTGAGATATTGAATTAATTAGACAATTTTACTCCATGGTTCATATCAGCACAGACAAGAGCTTCATAACTTGGATGTCCAATTTGTATGATCTCAGTCCTGTCATTTACAATACGAGGAATATTAGATGCTAAACAAATAAGTCTTGCTGCTTAAAACAATTATGAGTGTTAGAAGCTAATACTTACTGCTTGTATTTGCTTTCTGGAGAGCAAATGAGATCAAATAGCTTAAAGCTTCTTGTGCTAGGCTGTGGTGTGAGTCGAGTCACCTCTATTGCTTTCGCAGGTCTTGCCCTTTTTCTAGTCGATTCTTCAAGCGTACTGTCTTCTTCAGCACCCCTCTTTTGACTAGTACGAGTACTATCTTCCTCAGTGTTTTCTGGCCTAGAGGAGTGTCCAGACTCGGAGTTGGCTGACCCAGACCTGGTGTCTCTCAGGGTGTGCCCACCCTCACCTGGTAAGGAAGGAGCTGCTGCTGACTCGGTGGTGTGCTCACCCTCACTTGTTAAGGGAGGAGTTGCTGCTGACTCGGTCTCAATTGTTTGATCTATTGGCTGATTATCTTCCAGTTGCTGCTGCTGATTATCTTCGGTATCTTCCAGTACTGGAACTTCTTGAGAGACACCAACAGCCACACTGGACTCTACCTGGGACGAACAAGCAGTTGAGGATGGTCACTTCCTATTCGCTTTGCTGAAGAGGAGCCCTACTGCAATTTTTTTCCGGTAAATCAAAACCTTCTCCTGCATTTTAAGGAAAAGAAAGGAAAACAATAAGTAATTTTGGTATTTGCAAATATATATATATATATATATATATATATATAATACATCAAGCAAGCACTAACCTTATCATGACAGTATATCTCTTTTCTTTCGAAGCCCTCCATGTACATGAGCACATGGATCCCAAAATCAAATCTGCAAGTTCGGTTCCATGTAATTGGTAAGAGCATCCCAAATTTTTGGCAACTCGTAAAACTATGACATATTACAATAAAAGCAGAAGACTTACTGGTTCACTGGTTTTTCAAGACCACGCACAAAAGTTAATGGCCAAGTAGATGTTTCTACATTCATCTCCGTCAAACAAGAGCAGACTTCCTCAAATATGTCACGTGTGTCATAATATACACTGTGTGACATGTCAGGGTTTAGTACCAGACCACACTTTTGTTCAAGGTCTATCACGAGCAGGAACCATGATTCGTTGTCTTGAAGAGGCACAAAAATCTAGAAAAAAAATTACCATGTTATCATCCTAGAATAAAATATACAGATGAAAAGAACAACAAAACACCAACCAGATTGGTGCCCTTTATGTTTCCATCAAGTTCATTCTTCACGATGTCAGCTGCAGATGCCCTCAAACGGACCTAAAATAAAAATACAAAAGAGTACTTAGCCTTGCTTCAGAGACTGTAGGGTGGCGAGTGCTGAACTAGCTCACAAAAAATTGTACATGCATTTTACAAAAGAAATGTACTTACATTATTCTCTCCTGAAAGAATAATATATGGTTTCTTGGCAGCTTTCCATTTATCGTTCAACAGCAGAAATTGACTCTGCATTGCAGAGTGTTCCATATGTCCTTCTGGTTGGAAGCATTTCACAAAGTCAGCTTTCAGACAATGAATCTCAAGTACAGCATGTTGTCCTGGCGAATCAATCCTTTCCAGAACATGCTTACAATACAGATGTTCCATGCGTTCAAGGCTGCAGAAAATAAGCAGGTTTAGGTACTGCTGAAAGTTGACAAAAGGTTAGGGAAATTCAGATTTGAGTTGTTTACCTCTCTTCCTGTGACCCCAGCTGACTTGAAATTTCATCCTTTAATTTTGTAGATTATGGCACATGCACTTGTGCCTCAGCAAGAAGTGCTAACCCCTGTTGACCCTTGCTATCAAGTGTTGCCTGAGTTGCCAAAGGCAAAAAGCTTTCATAACAGGTGTCCGCGATCCTCTTGAACTGAAAAAAAGAACAAACCTTAGCATTACAATCCCGCTGCAGTACAAAACAAAATTGCCTTTGACTGTTTACCCGAGCATTGCCATGGTCAAGTTTTGAGGTTTTATGTTTACAAAGCTTTGCAATTTTCCTCAAGTCTTTAATCGTGTACTCGTTGATGCGAGGAGTATTGAAGTTCTTCTTTGTTAAGGCACAGTCCACAGAATCTAAGAAAAAAATCTGCAAAGCATAATTTGTAAACCACAACAGTTGTAATAAGGAAAAAAGAAAGAACATTCAACACAATCTTTAGTCATACCATTGGGATCATGCAGCAACCATTGATGGGCTTTTCTGGTAAACCTCCCCCCTTCTTTGGTTTTACCGGCTTGTCTTTCTCTATTTTCCAAAGATCCACACTTTCCCTCAAGTGTTCGTATATAACAGTGCACCAGTCAATTTTACTAACCAAGGTCAAATCCCTCGTGTACATCACTGCCTTTTCATTGACAGTGGTGCCTTGGGCTGGCAGCAAATACCTGCTTATGACTATCATGAAGAAGCATCTAAGTTTTAGATCGATGTCGTCAGTCTTTTCAAGCTTCTTTTCAATTTTTTTCATGGAAATTAGTTTTTTTTCTTGCTGTTGCCAGGGTCATCACCATCACTATTGTCATCGTCATCGCCATCGTCATCCTCTTCATCACCCCCTACAAAATTAAACAATAAAATTTCAAATCAGAGAGGTAAACAAATTTCAGATTCTTTTCACTCAAATCTGAATTTTCCTAACCTTCTGTCTTCATCTTCACCTTTCTCACTACCCTCAATACCAGCTTCTTGCTCACCTAACCTGTCTTCATCTTCACCTTTCTCACTACCCTCAGTACCACCTTCTTGCTCACCTTCTTGCTCATTGTTTCCTAACCTGCTGTCTTCATCAAGCTCATTGTCCTTAGAATCTAGTAGAGCACGCAGCTTATCATATACTTGATTCCTTTCTTTCTGCGTGTACTCTGGAGGCATGACACCAGTCTCGTATGGGAGTTCCAGAAGTTTCTTAATTACGAATGGTGTTATCCTCCGCTTCATCCCTGGCTAGCTACCAGCAATCAGATGAGAGGAGGAGGCACAAACCGGGAAGAAGCAAGGGAGATCCAGGAGCATGGAGGCGGAGACAGAGATGGAGGTGGTCTTGGTTGCAGATGCGACGGCGGATCTGGAGGTCGCACGGGCAGTAGCACGATCTCCCAACTCCCAAGCGAAAAAGAGTGAAAAAGAGTCTGCTGACGATGAGGAGGACGACAATGAGGAGGACGATGACGAGGACGACAATGAGGATGTTAGCAAAGGGTGCACTGAGGGATATTTTTTTTACCAAAAATACATGAATCGCATGATACAATAATAATAATGTAAAATAAATATTGTTGTTAAGTGATATGCAGGATTATTAGTTTGTTTCATGCATATCCCACTACCATGTTTTGAAAAAATATAAACTAAATATACATATTCAGTAGTGCAAAAGTGGAGACGGTTCGCACCTGAGCAAATATTGGCGATGCTGCTGATCAAACTTAAGGAGACCATTGAGGCGTCCCTTGACAGGACCATTAAAAATGTTGTCATCATTGTGCCGGTGCATTTCAACAACTCCTGGCAACATGCCACCATAGATACTGGTACCATCGCTGGCCTCTTTATCATGGGCATCATCGTGGAGCACACTGTCGCGACCATTGCCTAGGTCTTCACATTTTAAATCAATGCCATGTCTGGAGAATGTAAACCAAGAAATAAGATACATACATACAGCTTATGGGAGCATGACATAAAGAATACCAAAGTAAAGACAAACTTACCTTTCCTTAAAATGGGTTTTGTAGCTAAGAACACTCCCATCACGTCTATGCATAAGCGAATTAGCATTCAAGTAACGAAACCCAGAAACAGCATAAAACGAGCCATTATGTGGGGTATAGACAACAGAATTTTGAAGCATGCATGGGCAGAAAGGACCACCTTTACAAGAATGGTTGTGTCTAATATCCATGTTAATGTCTTCAAGCATTTCTGAGGCTGAGAATTTGGTGTTGCACCAATCAATTTTTCCAGAAACTACAGGCAGAAGTAGATACACAGCTCCAGGAGATACTTGCATTTCAAGTAACCTCTTAAAAGAATTGCTGACTTCCAAGAGGTCATTACTAATAAGCAAAGAAAGAATTGTTGTCTGAAATCTTCTATCGACAATTACCTATGAAGGAGTGGTGTATTTATAATGAAGGGCCCAAAATACATCTATGAAAGAGACAAAGAAAGAATGGTAGACTACAATCTACCTATTCCTGATTCAGATGAATCATGCAAACATATCTTATGGTAAAACTCAAATAATCTTGCACGCCCCACAATTTGAATTTATTCGAGATGAAATCTGCCTAGAATCTGGCATTCCCCCCAATCCTCCCAAATCGGTCGAATGGAAACCCTAGCGTCCACTACCCAACCACTAGAGGGCTAGTGGGGCAAGCGAGCAGAACAGCAAGAGCGAGGGAGTGGCACGAGCGCGTGTGGTCAGGTCCTCGGCATCCAGCCGTCCAGGCGACCGGCTGCCAGACGGTCGGGGTGCCAGCCCGTAAGGGCGCAACCGCTGAAGGGTCGAGATGGCGGACTAGAGGGAGGGTGAATAGTCCTTTCTAAAATTTACTACGCCGGCTAACCGAAACAAATGTGGAATTAAAACTATCGGTCTAGCCAAGACTACACCCCTCTATCTAAGTTCTCTAGCACCTTGAAAAGATCCTAAACAAGCAAGCAAGGTGCTACCTTAGCAAGAGCTCACCTAATCAATTCTAGGAGCAAGGTCACACAAACCTATGCAACTAGTACTTTGCAAACCGGGGGAGCTCCTACTCAAACAAGTGAGGCAAAGCGCACAAAGCCTAAGCTCACTAGCAAGCTCAATAACAAGGCAACTAATGCCAAATTAGAGAGCGCAACTTACTTAGCTACACAAACTAAGCAAAGTGACTAACAAGGTTACACAAACCAAATTAGCCACGCAAGGGAACTACTTCTAGCTACACAAGCAAGAAGGTAACTAGAAAGCTACACAAGCTTAACTAATTACAAAAGCAACTACACAAGCACAAGTATATAAAGAATATAAATACAAGCTCGTGTATAGCGAATGCAAACCACCGAGAAGAGTAGACAATGTTGACACGGTGATTTTTACCGAGGTTCACTTGGTTGCCACCAAGCTACGTCCTCGTTGTGGCGATACACCCACTTGATGGATCACGAGCTAATTGGCATTCCAAAGCCAAACCCTCAGCGGGTGCCGCACATCCACTCTCAAGATGGGGATCCTCCAAGCCACAAGCAATCCACTAGAGTTACTCTTCATGATCCCCGCGGGGTGAGCACCGTACCCGTGACAATCTCTTCTCCGGAGCACCGCATAATCTCCTTGCGTGCTTCGACGGAGTCACAAGCCACCAAGCCATCTAGGAGGTGGCAACCTCCAAGAGTAACAAGCACCACCAGCTTGCACACACGAACACCTAGTGCCACTCGATGCAAACTCTCAATGCAACGCACTAGAATCGCTCACTCACACAATCGGATGAACACTATCAAGCATATGTGAGTTAGAGGCTTCACTAGCACTCCCCAAGCATGGACACTAAGTCCCAAGGGTGCTCAGCACCGACCAAGGCCGGCCACCACTTCTATTTATAGCCCCAAGGGCTAAACTAGCTGTTACCCTTCACTGCGCAAAAGTCGACCACACCGGACGCGTCCTAGTTCACACTGGACGCGTCCGGTATTGACCACACCAGCGTCCGGTGCTCTTGACCGTTAAGAAAGTAGTCGTTGCCTCTAACACTGATAGGGCACCAGACTCTCACTTTTGAAATACCGGACGCGTCTGGTGTGCACCGGACCCAAACTCAGGGAGCGTCGCAAACTTGAGCCAACACTGGTCGCCACACCGGACGCACACACCGGACGCGTCCGGTGTGCACCGTACTCACACCCAGCGAGCTCTGCAGGAGGAGTTTGCACCGGACGCTAACTTGGACGCGTCCTAGTTCACACCGGACGCAAACTCAGAGAGTTTCACTGAGAAACGAACTCACCGGACGAGGCACACCGGACTCTATGCAAAAACTGTTTCCGCGTCCGGTGCCTCAACTCGGATGCGTCCGACCTCATACCGGACGCGTCCGGCCTGAACGCGCTGCACGAAAAGATCTCCAACTTCTTCCCTTGCTTCCATGTGCCAACACCAAAGTGTCTCCACACTTGTGCACGTGTGTTAGCATTTTCACAAACATTTTTCCAAGGGAGTTAGCCTCTCAACTTGCCACGCCACTCGATCCTAACACGTATGCAAAGTTAGATCGCTCAAGTGGCACTAGATGATCGATATGCAAACAAGTTTGCCCCTCTTGATAGTACGGCCATCTATCCTAAATCCGGTCATAAACTTCTCTACACACCTATGACCGGTGAAATGGAAATGCCCTAGGTTATACCTTTGCCTTGCGCTTTCCATTCCATCTCCTCCAATGTTGATGCAACACATGCACCAACCAATCACCAAATGATATGATCCACTTCATATCATCACGTGACTGTATTGGTTCATCGATCTTGACCTCACTTGCTCTTCACCGTTGCCTCGGTCCATCGGTGCCATGTCTTGCTCAAGCTTCACCGTCACACGCGGTCCCTCGCTTCAAAGCCTCCGACTTGCCCTTCACTCTTGCAACCGGTCCATCAAGCCAAGCCTCATCTTGATCTTCTCCACCTTGGTCACATGACTCCATGTCATGTCTCATATGCAATGAGCTCCTCCATCACCACATAATCACCTGTGGACTAATCTCCTATGTATCTCACATAAACACTATTAGTCCACCTAAGTTGTCACTCAATTACCAAAACCAAACAAGGACCTTTCAGCCGCGCAGGGCAGCCAGCCAACAAGAGGCCAGTGCTCAGTGAGGTGAGGCCGCGGCACCAGCTTTGCAGCGAGGTCTCCGTCTTCCTCTCATCTGTTTGCACCCATTATATTGGTTCTCGAATCTTCTTACTGACCGACTGTATATTGCTTCGTAGCTTCAAGGTAGCGTTGTCGTTCGTCAAAATGTCTCAAGGAGGAACGGTCAATGGTGTCGTGCAGCGGCTGGCTGGCTGGCGTCAGCGAGGGCATTAAATCCCTGTCTGATGGAGTCCTTGAACACATCCTTGGGTTCTTGCGGGCTGAGGAGGCCGTCCGCACGAGCGTGCTCGCCCGCAGATGGCGCCACATCTGGAAATCCGCCACGGTGCTGAGGGTGGGGTCCTGCGGCCCAGGCAAACAAGAGGTGGAAGATCTCTGGAGCTTGGTGAATCATCTGCTCCTCCTCCGTGGAGACTCACCCCTCGAGAAATGCTCTTTCACGTTCTATGCTCACCTCAACAGCCATTATGATTTTTCCCACATAAACCTCTGGTTCTGGCATGTTGTGATGTGCAAAGTTCATGTTCTCAGCCTCCGTATGTTTGGACATGGTACGGATGAGCCCTGGCTTCAACTGGACAATCTGCCTCTCATCTCCCAGCACCTGAGAAAACTGAAACTCGTTGGTGTACAGGTCCACAACAGTTTTCTTAACTTTTCAAACTGCCCTGCCTTGGAGCATCTAGATCTTTATAATTGTGAGTTGTCATCTGTCAACAAGATTGTGTCTGAGTCCCTGAAACGTCTTATTATTCTATCATCCATGGGTTGCTCGGATTGTCGCATCCGCATTTACACCCCAAATGTTGTCTCACTGCGCCATGGGCGTTTTGAAGGGATGACTCCAATTCTTGAGGGGATGCCCTCATTACTGGAGGCGTCTGTCGACATACCAGGGTGGTGTAGGGACCGCTGCACTAATACAAATTATTTTTGGAGTTGTGATTGTGAATTTTGTGATACTTCTGATAGCACAACCAATGGCAGGGGTTTATGAGAGGCTAAGAGCTTGGCGTTGAAATCTGCATCTGATATGGTATAGTTTTGCTTTAAAGTTTCATCTTTTACCCTTTTTTGTATTAGGTGTCTTCAAGTTAAAATTTAATATATGTTGCTTCTTTGTTTGCATGCGCTGCCACCAACTATGGTTATTAATCAGATATGTTTAGTGTTGATTATTTGATCTCTTTTGTTTGCACTTTATGCAGTTCATTTTTAAAAGAGATTTGAGATGGTGCCCTGTGTTTACAAATCTAAAGACGTTGTTGCTCAATGGCTACTGGTATGTTCCTGATGACTTCCATGCACTAGTGTGCATTCTTGAACACTCACCTATTCTAGAGAAGCTCACTTTTGAACTTTACCTCTAGGTATTCGCTTTACAAATGCTCAATTGCTATTTTGTAGAGTTATTAGTTGACAGTTGATCATGCTCTTTACTTCTGTGCAGTGGTTACATAAAGTTGAAATCAAATTACGCATCAGTTCAATAAAGAGACCAACTGTAATCTCAGAACACCTTAGGATAGTCGTGATCAAGTGTGAAGTGGTTGACAATAGAGTTCTCAAGCTTATAAAGTTCCTCTCTGCATTTAACATATGTAAGATACCTTGCAATGCTCCTCTTGCATTTATAGTCCTAACATTTAATGTAATGTCCATTTGTATGAAAGAAAGTATGCAACCTATGAAGTTGGTTAGAAAATTATGAATGGTTGGACCTAAGGTACCAATTTATAGATGAATTTCAACTCTCATCCATGAATTCTTATTTATTTTAGTTTTTCCCTTGCTCTGGCTGCCATATGAGAAATTATGTTGTTACCTGTTAAAAAGTCTGTAATGTATTCCTGTATGATCAATCAAATGTTTATTTTTTTCATTTCTTTGTGTCAGTTCTTTATGTGAGTATGAAGTATCTGAGAATATTGTGAAATATAAATCGCAAATATTGTCATATCCAGTTTATTTTTTGTTTGGTTTATTTGTTTAATTATTGGCTTCAAAGTCTACTTTATCTGCTAAGGGCGCAGCCGCGCAGGGCAGCCAGCCAACAAGAGGCCAGTGCTGCCGCCAACAGTGAGGTGAGGCCGCGGCACCAGCTTTGCAGCGAGGTCTCCGTCTTCCTCTCATCTGTTTGCACCCAGTATATCGGTTCTCGAATCTTCTTACTGACCGACTGTATATTGCTTCACAGCTTCAAGGTAGCGTTGTCGTTCGTCAAAATGTCTCAAGGAGGAACGGAGTGCAAACAGATGATCGGTGAACGAGTATAGACGGTGAGGAGTACTTTAGTGGTGACTTTTAATAGATTAAAAAAAGTTATAACTCCTAAACTAATTAAAACTCCAAATTAAATTCTAATTATATCATTAAATTTTTTAAATAAAACGATCCTACATAGATATATTTAAATAAATTTTGTTAACAAATATTTATCTTATTTTTTATTTTCTTGAGTAGAGACAATATTGTAAGTTTAGAGAATAATGTGATGTCTTTATAAGAAAATTGTTCTCAAATTAGAAGAACAATATTCTAGTTTTAGGTTCATGAAGTTGGTATCATAATTTAATAAATAAATACATAACATAATAAAATATAGTAAATTCTAGAGCAAAACATAAGCAAAGATAAATAAAAATACATAATAGTTATTTTTTTTCAAAGAACATCTTTCAAACATCCTAGAAATATTTAGATATACATCACATATATACTAGGTGAACATGGCTAAATACATCATATAGCATCACTAAAAAGTATTATAGAACATTGCATATATATAACGTGAACATCACTAAATACATCATAAAACATCATATGTATACTACGAGAACATCAAAAAACATCATAGAATACCACTTATATACTACGAGAGCGTCACAAGTATGTCACAAAACATAAAATAATTAAGTATAGTAAAAACATAAATATATAAAAAATTAAAAACAAGTACAAAATTCAAAAAAAATCATATTGATACTTTTCAAACATCCTTAATTAGGCTATAGAACATCACTAAATACACCATAGAACATTACTAAATATATTATAGAACATCATAGATACATTACATGAACATTACTCAGTACATCATAGAACACCACATGTATACTAAGTTAACATCACTAAATACACCATACAACATTACTAAATACATTATAAAACATCGTATATATATTACCTGAACATCACTAAATATATCACAAAAACATCACATGTATACTAAATGAACGTCACTAAATTCAGTATCGAACATCAGCAAATACATTAAAAAACAATCGCATATATATTATATCAACATCACTAGGCCTTGTTTGGATGTATTCGTATTCACATCAATCCACATGTGTTGAGGTGGATTGGAGTGGAACTTGAACTAAATTCCACCCCAATCCACACCAACACGCATGGATTGAAGTGAATATGACAACATCCAAAAAAAGACCTAAATACATTATAAAACATAACACGTATATTACGTGAACATAATAAAAAACACTATAGAACATTGTATCTATACCATGAGAACATTAAAAAAATATCAAAAAATATCAAAAAATATCACATATATAGCACGTGAACTTGTCTACTACATAACAAAAACAATATAGAACATCATAAAAAATAAAAAGAAAAATAAATAAAAAGAAAGGTAAAAACATATAAAAGTAACTGAAATAATGAAAATAATAATAAAGACATAAAATAGAAAAATAAAGAAAAATAAAAATCAAATGATGCACGATAAGAAAAATAGAAAAATAAAGAAATATTAAAAAGCAAAAACGTGAATGAAAGAAAATATAATTAGACACATAACACAAAAAAAATGAATGATGCAAAAAAATATTAATAACAAAGAAAGATTAAGAAATAAAATATGAATAAAAGAAAACATAAATAAAATTAAAAGGAAAAACAAAATCAAAAAGAAAAAAATAAAAAAATAGAACATCAACACGTGAACATCAAAGAAAATAATAAGAATAAGAAAAAAGATAAAATATACAAAACAAAAGATAATATAAAAAAAAGAAAATAAAAATAAAGCACAAAAAAGATAGAAAAAGAAGAAGAAAAGAAAAGGAAAGAAAAAACAAAAAAGAAAACGTACGTACCTGGCAACCGGTCACGCGCGCGCGGAATCATCGGACGGCGTAGATTGCCGATCCTTTTGCTGGTTTCTAGTTCGGCTAGTATTCGCTAATTTAGATTTGGAGAGAAAATACTTTTTTTTTGAGATTACACAACACAACGCAGACACTTAAACACGCACGCACACTCACCCATATGAACACACGTACGCAAACCCTATCCCTATGAGCACCTTCGAAGGACTGAGCCAGCAAATCTTGAAGTTCACGAAATCACCACAGGCGCCTCGCTGTCGACGGGCACGTCGCCTACCACTTAATGCATAGCGCCAGAAAATCCTGGAATAAATCCATAATAAAGTGACGCACCTAGGAATTTGGAGAGAAAATACTACTCCTGTAGCTTTGCACGACTGTGCTGAACCTCAGCAGTCTGTGTGCGGCTGTGCCCCTTAGGTCTGTTTGGTTCCTTTCTCATCCCAACTAGGCCAGCTCTAGGGAGCCAGCTTATCTTTGGCCTGGTCGGATGCATGCAGGAAGCCTAGTTTGGTTGTATGCATATGTGGAGTCAGGCTCGTTTGGTTGCTTGTACGAAGATAAGCTGTATGAGATAAAAATATTATAAGATTATGATTATAATTTTTATTTGTGTACGAATACACTCTTATAGGTCTTATTTTATCTAATTATATCTTAATCAACTTTAAAGTACAATAATATAACTTGATATTTACTAATCACACATTAATACACCGTTAGCCATGTAAACGGCTGCATCTGCCCAGCCTGACTGGCCAGGAACAGCCGATCCGGGCGTTCCTCCTCAGCCTGGTTGAGGGCTCCTTTTTGCATGTCCAGAGTTTGACCCAAAACTGCATACAGACAACCAAACAGAATCACGCTGCATTTCGAAATGCATGTATGGTGTCATGCTGGCAACCCCTTACCTTGTTGCGTCGCCGTGACGCCGTCATCACTGGCAAAAGCTCCCCTCGGACAGCGCTGTGCTGTGCAGGGCTGGAGCCTGGAGGGCAGAAGCAGCACGCGGCCGGAAGATTCTATTCGGCGGCGAATCGGCGTCCCCCCGCGCCAGCGACAACTGTACGCGCACGTTTCCACGAGGGCGGAGCGGTGGCCAGTGGCCACCAGCCACCCAGGGCCGGGAGCACAGGGGAGAGAGCAAGGGAGGCAGGCGCCGCGGCACATGTGCTGCAGTAGCAGCAGCAGCAAGCTGCGCACGGCAGGCAAGGCTGAGCCACTGGTGGATCGCCGGGGCCAGCGATGGAGGCTGGTGGCGCCGTGGCAGTACACCAATGATCCCGCCACGGACAAAGCAGAACAGTCTGGGCACGTTTCAGATTACACCAAATAATAATAACCTGCTCCCAGAGTGTGCCTGGGATGAATGCACTGGTGGTGGCGCCGTGGCAGTAGTACAGGTACGGAAACGGAACGGCGAATTTCACCTCGGCGGCGGGCGTGGCTGGCACTCCATCCATTGTCCAGTAACGGATTGAGCCATCATGCGCCTGGGCGTGGACGAGTTGGTTAAACAATGCCCTGCCGATGGCGTGGAGACGATGGGATGGGAGAGGGACGGCGATGCCACCCTTGGAAGGTCGGTTCGGTGCAACATCTTGTCGTTCCAACCGGCAGGACCGCGGGAAAAGGGATTGGGTTGGGTTGGTGGTTGAGCTGAGACGGCGAGTCGAATTTGCGGTGGATCAGCGTTCAGTTTGCTGTCTCCGTTGTGTCGCACGGCGGCAGTTCAGTTCCTGTGGCCGCCGTCAAGCGAATAGGCAGAGCCATGTCTGCGACCGGCACCGGGATCGGCGGGAGCCGGGGAGACGAGCGCGGTATTTGGTGACCCGATTGCTTGCTAGGAGTAGTAGTAGGTCAGCTGGAAAAAAGGGAATTAAAAAAAAAGAGCAGCTTAGCCCCGTCATGGACGGACCGTCGGTGCCACGTGCTGTGTTCCGTGCGTGGTGAAAGATCAAAGAACGGAAAAAAAGATGACCAGACCAGGCCACCGTGCCTGTGTGTGTGTGATCTAACTATCCGTGGGTGCTGCTTCCCGGCTACGATCGGGATCGGTCATCTCATCTGTGGATGTTCAGGCAAATAGTTTAAATGAACTACGCTAATTAAATTGATACTGATTTGAACTGACTTGAGCGAACGAGAATGAGGGAGGCCGGAGGGAGCCAACTGGTGGCAAGTGCGCCGTCTCAATCAGCCGATCGATCGACGTCCAGTTCGGACTCACGGCGTACACGAGCGCTCTCTCTCTCTCTCTCTCTCACACACACACACACACACGCACACGCACTAAATACGGGGCAGTTAATCACTGCTAGTTCTCCGAGAATGGGTTAGTTAGCGCCATTGTCCTGGGCCGTGGCCGTAATGCGGTTGCGCCGTCCCATTCACCCAAAGAACGCCGTCGCCACCGGCCGCTGCGCCGTCCACATCACACCATCCCGGCCGAGAAAAACGAACCCCGCGGGCAAACTAAAAGCTTCACCGTGAATGAATCCTTCGTCCTCATCTCTGCAGATTTGGCTCTCCAAATCATGCATGCGCTCCCGTGGTAGGAGAGGGAGAGGGGAAAAAAGCAGAAAGCTAAGTACCCAGCAGAACAAGATTAGTAATTAGCACTCAACAATATATCTAATTGCGTATTTGTTATAATATAAGTGAATTTTCCATCTCTCCCCACCAGCTCAAGCTTTTAAGTTGAACTGGTTGGTGCATGCAACTCAATATGGTATCAAAGCGATCTCAAATTCGAATCCTGGTTAGTCCAATTAAATTTGGGTTGAACTGATTGGTGCATGCAACTCATCAGTATTTGCATGCATGCATATAACAGAAGGGCTATGATCATGCTATCAGCTGTGTTAGTTCGGAGGTTACTGTTCATTCTCTTGGAGCTAGCCTTTGGGAGGGTTATACTAACAACCTGACAAAGGTTAATCAACTTGGAGTGTCTAGTAATGATGATGATCAATAATGGAGTAATCCTCGTGCACATGGCCACGCCGAGCTGGGGGGTGCAGTGCAGTGCAGTGCAGTGCCCAGCAGGGGCTGCACTGTCTTTCCGCTCGGTGGCATGGTCCAGCCAACGCCCTAACCTACTGATTAGGCAATTCCCCCGGCATAATAAAAGAAAGGAAAAGGTGGAGGAATCCCGAGCAAGACGAAGGATCTAGCTTTGCTTTTCAGCTTCAGACTGTCAGAGCGATGTTTCCACGAATCATGAACGTGCCATGTCCATGTCATTCATGTTCTTCTACGATAATTCCATCACGGACTGTATTGTTTGCTACTATACCAGCTAGCCTACCACTGACTGAATGCTAATATCAGCATGTACAAAACACCGCTTGAGTCAGAGATTTTCATAATACCGCGGTGGTCCTGTGCAATTTCTACGCTTCAAAAGGGCCACGAAGATGGTTGTGACATGTTGACCCGTTGTACTGTACCATGACAACACGCAACAACTTATTTTATTTTATTTTATGGTTTAATAGCTTATATATATACAGTTAATTAACGAGTATGGTTCTCAATTTACCTGTACCACCAACAAAAAAAATTTCCATAAAAAGAAAAGGAGAATGTGCCCAAGCCCAACTGTTGGTGCTGGATCCTCTCATGGGTCACTGATTTTACAGCTATTTAGGAGTTGGCAGATACCTCTCCCACCTGTTGATTTTTTGTCTTGTAGAAGACGATCACAAAAAAAAAAACCCCCTCTCGCTCCAGCGGCCAGCCCATGCAGACTGGCACACATCAACAACCACCATCCTCATCATCCACCGTATCGTGCTCCCTAATTAACAAATCCCATTCCCCCGCTTAATCTAATCACGAAAGCTCAACGACAGAAAAAAAAGGCCACAACCTTGCACAAACACCCTCCGTTTCCTCGACATTCAGTATCGCATCCTTCACCGAGGAGCTTCAGTGACACATTCCCGTGAAGAGCTTGCTTAGGTAATACTGCACTTTTTGAGGAACCCCATTGTAAAAGTGGCACTCCGTGGCAGGCTGCCAATTTGCTTGCCCACTGCCAGTGTCGGCAGTCGTTGGGAAGAGGAGAGCTCGGGCCTGCTATATAAAACGCCGATCCTTTTAAGGGCGCGGAAATTAGCGAAATTCGCCTCTTGCTCCGGGGGTTTCCCATTTCCTATCGAAAATAAGCGGAAGGAAGCGCGTCCAGCTTCTCATCCGTTCCGGGAAGCAGATCCAAACCGGGCCAAATCGCCTGGGAAAAATCCGGAGAGTAACAGTCTGTGTATGGGCGCCGCCCTCCCCGCTGGATCTGCGCCCACTCCCCGGAGCGGCGGCGATTCCATGAGAGGTCTCTCACTCGATCTCTTTCTTACTGGTTTCAGTTCCCCGGATTTTTCTCGAGTTTTCTGGGTGTGTGTTTTTTTTTTGTCGGTGGAGGGGTTTGGGTCCGCGCGTCGCGACGTGGCGGGCAGTGGAACTCCGTCAGTGCAGCTGGTCTGGGTTCTGGATTTTCGGTGGCTGGCTGACTGAGTGGTTGGTTGGTAGCGGCGGCTCGTGATCCAGCTGCCTGCGCGGGTAGGGAGGGAGGTCGCTGGGTAATCGCCAGTGCTAAATGCAGCTAGTCGTGGGAGCTGGTTTGATGGTTTTGCAATTCGGGAGTGTCTGATTCGCTTGATCGTAGCGGTGGCGGTAGCATATGCGTGTGTCTAGATCTGGGTTGATTGCTCCTGCCCGAAACGAATTTGTGGTTGTTCGATCGATGCGTGGAGGTTGATTTGATTGGATCGTGGCTCATCGTGGATCTGACCCCAATTGTTTGCTCTCGACTGGGTTTCAGGTTGAGAACTCTCGGCACTGACGAAGTGGATACTCTGATCTGCTCTGCTCTGCTCGACGAGTTTAGCATCTGAGTATGGCGGCGGCACTGGCGTGGCGGTTCAATGGAACCAATGGCGGCGCCCATGGCAGCGGAGATCTGGTTGGTCTCATCTTCGACTCAGTGGCTCTGAGCTTCTCGTTTGGCAGCCTCTCGCTTTCTTATGTTCCCCAGCTCTGCAATTCTGTTTTCCTGCCGCTTGAAAAATATTGCTTCGTCTGCATGGTGTTTCGTTCATTTTGGATGTAGCTGTGAATAGTGTTGCAGTAGGATATTCTTTGAAAGCGAGATCAGTGTTCTCTATTCAGTCCACTGGAGAAAAGTCCTCCCCTTGTGTGAAATTATAAGAAGTGGAGTTTTCATGGAGCTGTATTTTTTTTATAAAGTCCATTTAGCTAAGGTTGATAACCGGAGTAGTTTCCAATATCTGGGCTGGAGAAACTAGGAAACTGTTATGTCATTTGTGTCATCCCTGTTTTCGATAAGAGACAGGAACATGATTCTATTCATCTGTTGTCGTGTACATGTTAAATGATGAAAATGGGCTGAACAGATGTTAGAGCTTTCTTCACATAACAAAAATGCTAAAAACTGAAAGTTAAATCATGTGTTTGCAGTATGTTTCCTTTTGGCATCTATGACCATGGGGCAACAATTGGAAACTAACTTTGATGTAATGTAGCTTCTTGTATGAAATGGAAGCACATGAAAAATGCTTACTGACTGCTCATTTCGTAATTGCATCTGTGTCTCATCTTGATCTGTTGAATATGAGATTGGATATTTATTTTGGTTTGTGTGTTTGGTTGATAACGTGACCTTTTTCTCTCCTTGTTGTGTGCCACCATTGTTGCCTTGCGTCCCCCTTTTGCATATAAAAATCATGTGTCATTTCAGCAGCTTGATATTATTATCCAGGAGAATCCTGGGGGAAAAGCAAGCGATAACATATAAATCAGAAACAGACATCCAATTGACCAGGGGAAAAAAATCTGGAGACCATAAAATAAGTTCCAACTTTTAGTTTTTCTGTAGTGTGGCAAGTTTTTTTTTGGTTATAAGGCATGAATAGCAGTTTAATATGCACCTAGGTCACATGTTTTTGAGGAGGCAGACTATTGAGCTGCTCTTCATCACACTTAGAAGATGCTCGTTCTTTTGTATCTTGTTTACCATTAAAAAAATGCGTGGGATTAATCTGACAACACATCCTTTAAGCTCAGCACCAACCTATTTCATAAAGCATTTGTTCCATTATTCGAATACCTTTAAGATTGCACTCTCATTTGACCATTGAAGTGTTATCATTTCCTTGAACTTGTAATTTATTGTCCAATGCTTTGTGTGATGAATATGAATTCATTAAAGAAGTTATATGATTCACACCTTGGGCTTTTGGTAATAAATGCTTCTGCTATCATCAACAGGAAAGGCATGTGGACAAAGTTCAAGACTCAGAGCCACCGACTCCTATGTCAGTCATGAAAATGGGCAAGTAAGTTTTGCTGTGCTTCTTACTTCTTAGTAGTCAAGAGAGACATGAGACTCTAACATGTCAGTTTGACTTGTCATGAGCCTCTATAACTTTCTCTTCAGTCGTATCATTCAATACAGCCACAGCGAACCTTCAAGAGTGATCCAGAAAAATTCTGTTTATTGTTGGCCAACAAATGGAAAACAAAGTAACAAACCCTAAATACTTGCGTTTCCTTTCTGTCCACTTAAGGAATCCATAACTGACTTTGAAAACAATTTTGTTTCGGAAAGAACTGTCTCCTGCTTACAACACTTGCTCCAACTCATCATCAAAATGTGCTGCTTGGAGTAGAAACTTAAGTTCTAAAGCCTTATTTTTTCTTCTATGGTTTAGCATAACATATACTCCCTCCTCTCAAATTATGTGTTGTTTTGGCATTTCTAGGTACTTAGCTTTTGCTATGCATCTACATATACACTTTGTTTAGATACATAATAAAAAACTATATATCTAGAAAAGTCAGCGACATATAATTTGGAAGGGAGTAAAAAAACACTGGCATTGGAATATTCTTTGGTGGGATCCTGCTAGTATAATTTTCATGTCACAGATTAATAATTTTATGCATGTTTATTTTTTGGACCAAAGCTTGTAAACAATAGTTGCCAAATTCTAAAATGAAAAGAGAGTGGTGGGATTATATGTCTATAGGGTCTAGAAACAGATGTTACAGGATACTAATAGCCAACTAAGAACACTATTGGGAAGCATTAGAGGCTCTTCTCTCTTTTTTAGACCAAAGCCTCAGGCTCTTCTCTTTTTAGTTGGAACAACTAATGATTTTTTTTTAAAAAAGAGAGAACTAAAATTTATGGTACAGTTGCTCTAGTTTCAATACAAGTTTACCTCTGCTAACCAGTAACCACAACCAAATTATTAATGTTCACATGAAGTAAATATGTTATATGCATAATTACCTACATGGGATTTGCTATTATATGCATAATTATCGTCTTGGAATGGACAGGTGTATGAATATTTATACCATTCAACCCTTTTATGAGTTTGTTTCCAAAACACGTTTCAAGTAATAGACCTCAATTGTGTATCTTTTAGTGTCACCTTTTTTTTTCGTTTTGAATGTTGAGCTAAAATTATGCTCATGCAAGTACGCAACACATTGGAGCTGTTGGTAACTGTAGAACACTAGAATTTTGAATCTTATAATTCTGTATGTATTGGCAGGAACCGAGTTAATGTGGAGGATGAGGAGACACTTTCAAGCGTTGCTCAGTGTATTGAGCAGCTACGGCAGAGTTCTTCATCATCACAGGAGAAAGAGAGCTCTTTGAAGCAGTTATTAGATCTTGTTCAAACTCGTGATACTGCATTCGGAGCTGTTGGATCGCATTCACAGGCTGTTCCAATACTTGTATCTCTCCTTAGGTCTGGACCATCTGGAGTTAAGATGCTGGCTGCCACTGTTCTTGGGTCTCTTTGCAAGGAAGAGGAGTTAAGGGTGAAAGTCTTACTTGGTGGTTGCATCCCTCCATTGCTTGCTCTTCTCAGATCGAAGTCAGCTGAAAGCCAAACTGCAGCTGCCAAAACCATCTATGCAGTTTCACAAGGTGGGATAAGGGATCATGTTGGATCAAAGATTTTCTCTACGGAAAATGTTGTTCCTGTACTGTGGGAGCAGCTTAAAATTAGTCTCAAGAATGAGAGTTTGGTGGATGGCCTTCTAACTGGAGCACTGAAGAATTTATCAAAGAATACAGAGGGGTTTTGGTCAGCAACTGTGCAATGTGGTGGAGTTGATATACTTATAAAGCTGGTTAGTTCTGGACAAACAAATACCCTTGCAAATGCTTGCTATCTTCTTGGGTCTTTGATGATGGAAGACTCTTCTGTTTGTTCTAAAGTTTTATCTGGAGAAACAACAAAGCAGCTCTTAAAGTTACTTGGTCCTGGCAATGAAACTTCTATTAGAGCTGAGGCTGCTGGGGCTCTCAAGTTCCTTTCTGCACAGAGTAAAGAGGCCAGACGTCAGATAGCTAATTCTAATGGTATTCCTGCTCTTATAAATGCTACTATTGCTCCATCAAAAGAGTTCATGCAAGGTGAATCTGCTCAAGCATTGCAAGAGAATGCAATGTGTGCATTAGCAAATATATCTGGTGGTTTGTCCTATGTAATCTCAAGCCTTGGTGAGAGTCTCGAGTCATGTTCTTCACCTGCACAAATTGCAGATACTCTTGGTGCCTTGGCCTCAGCCTTGATGATATATGACACAAATGCGGAATCTACCAGTGCTTCTGATCCTGTTGACATTGAGAAGACACTGTTGAAGCAGTTTAAGCCTAAGGTTCCCTTCCTTGTGCAAGAGCGCATAATTGAAGCTTTGGCTAGCTTGTATGGTAACCCTGTTCTCTGCAAGACACTAGCAGATTCTGATGCAAAACGCTTGCTTGTTGGTTTAATAACCATGGCAGCTACTGAGGTGCAAGAGGACCTCACAAAATCACTTTTTGCTCTCTGCAAGAAGGATTGTGACCTATGGCAAGCTCTGCAAGGCCGTGAAGGTGTCCAGCTATTGATTTCTTTACTTGGTCTTTCGTCAGAACAGCAGCAGGAATGTGCTGTTGCTCTGCTTGCGCTCCTTTCAAAGGAGAACGATGAGAGCAAATGGGCTATCACTGCTGCTGGTGGCATACCTCCACTTGTTCAAATTTTGGAAACTGGATCTCCCAAAGCTAAAGAAGATTCAGCAACCATCCTTGGCAATTTATGCAATCACAGTGAAGACATAAGAGCATGTGTTGAAAGTGCTGATGCTGTTCCTGCTTTACTATGGCTTCTGAAAAATGGAAGTGATAATGGCAAGGAGATAGCTTCTAAAACACTGAATCATCTCATCCACAAATCAGATACAGGGACTATTAGTCAGTTATCTGCTCTCTTAACAAGTGAACAACCTGAGTCAAAAGTTTATGTTCTGGATGCTTTGAAAAGCTTGCTTTCTGTTGCACCAGTTAATGATATTCTACATGAGGGAAGTGCAGCAAATGATGCGGTTGAGACAATGATTAAAATTCTAAGCTCACCCAAGGAAGAGACTCAGGCTACATCAGCAACTGCTCTTGCTGGTCTATTTCATTGCCGCAAGGACCTGCGAGAAACTCATATTGCAGTGAAGACACTTTGGTCGGTCATGAAGCTGCTTGATATGCAGTCTAACAAAATACTAATGGGGGCCTCATGTTGCCTTGCTGCTGTTTTTCTTTCAATTAAGCAAAATAAGGAGGTTGCTGCAATTGGCCGTGATGCCTTAACCCCACTTGTCTCACTTGCAAATTCTTCAGTTATTGAAGTGGCAGAACAAGCAACTAGAGCTTTGGCAAATCTTTTCCTTGATCAGGAATTATCCCTCCAGGTGTCTTTTGAAGAAATTCTCTTCCGTGTAACACGTGTGCTAAGAGAAGGAACTATTGATGGAAGAACTCATGCAGCCGCAGCAATAGCTCGTCTTTTACAGTGCCGAACTATTAATCAGCCACTTTCAGATACTATTAACCGCTCTGGGTCTGTCCTTGCTCTAGCTGGGCTCTTGGAAGCTGCCAATGGTGAAGCTGCTGCAACATCAGAAGTTCTTGATGCTTTGGTGCTGTTATCGCGATCAAAGGCGTCAAGTGGGCACACCAAGGCTCCCTGGGCAGTTCTTGCAGAAAACCCCCACACGATACTTCCCCTTGTTTCATGTATTGCTGATGCTGCAGCTTCCTTACAAGATAAAGCCATAGAAGTTGTGTCAAGGCTCTGTTCTGACCAACATGATGTTGTTGGTGGTCTGGTTTCTGAAACTCCAGGTTGCATATCATCCATCACACGGCGCATCATTGGCTCCAACATGCTTAAAGTTAAGGTTGGTGGATGTGCTCTTCTCGTCTGTGCTGCTAAAGAGAATTGCCAGAAGCAAATAGAGGTTCTGAATGATGCAAGTCTGTATATTCAACTAATTCATTCTTTAATTGGTATGATCCATATGGCAAACATGCCTGCTGAAAATGTCAGCAGTGAAAGCATATCAGATATTAGAATTTCCAGACACTCCAAAGAAAACAACAGTGATGGTGAAACTGTGTGCCGTACTGCTGTAATCTCAGGCAACATGATTCCACTATGGCTACTTGCTGTCTTTTCTCGTCATGACAGCAAAACAAGAGCAGAACTCCTAGAAGCGGGAGCAGTTGAAATGCTCACCGAGAAGATTTCACAAAATGCATTCCAATATGTGGTATGTGAAAGCTCTACTTATTTCCATTACCTTTTTCTTTTGTCATCATTTGACGAATGCTAGTTGGTAGGTGAATGCTAGTGTCTCCTATGTTTTAGTAATTTTATAGTATGAAAACAAACTGCATATAGATAAAAGAGTTTAAATAGCATCCTGGAACAGTCTTTCTTGGAGCCCTGTATTAAATTTGGATACTTAACCATGAAATATGGGACTGCACTAACTAATCTCTACAGAATTTGAGAGGGGTTATTGTTGGTTGAAGTCATAAAGATTGGTATTGTCTGTGCATAATCATTGCTAAAGAGTTACTCTCTCTCATTCAAAGTTTAGGTTGTTTAGAACATCCACGCAGTCTTCAAAATGACATTTTGATTTGCAATTTTGATAAAAAAAATATATACTCCCAACTCCCAGAAAGATGACGTTCTGACATGCAACTTTTGCCTGTAGTACAATATATATATTGTGAAAGCATTTTCTATGATGAATGGAGTAACATCAATCATGTTTTTTATCAATTTTTGCATTTTTCTTATATTGATGGCTCAAATTAAAGAAGTTTGACTGAATACAATCCTAAAAACAACCTAACATTTGGAATTGGAGGGAGTATTATGTAAGTTGGTTCAATCATTACGCTTCTATTTCTGTTCCTTGTTACATTGATAGCTACCATGCTTGTCAATCTTAGTTACTAGAGTACTGCTTTGAGACTCATGAGTCATGACATATAAATATGTTTAGTACTTCAATAACATCCATATATCCTATTGAAGTTCTGTTTGGGGTTTATTATTCATACTGTAAGGCAGTGCGTCTTCTTTGTACAAACACATCAAAATGAGACATCACCAAAAGTAAATTTGGATTTCTTTTTACATTCTTTTTGTCTAAATGGTTGGATACAATGTCCTAGTGTGGCACCTTTTTTATATTTTTTGAAAAGTGCTGGTCACTTATTTGGCATTTGTACTTAGGCCATTAGGCATCTGTTTTTTAATTACAGGTTTGCATTGGAATTGCCTAAAATCTTTATATTCCATCTAGAGGTCGCTAATAGATAATAAGATGATGGTGTTTGTTGGCTTGGGTTTGTGTTTGTGTGAGCGTAGCGGGCGGGCGTGCGTGTGCGTGCATGCGTGGGTGGGTGTGCACTGATACGGCTCTCCTGTCGGAACTCATTCTTGTAATTTGTTATCTCCTTAATGCAATGATACGGCTCTCCTGTTGGAACTCATTCTTGCTCGTGTCAAAATTTTTTTGGGCTTACCTGCTATTTATCGTCTTGCTGCATGTACCTTGTTAAGTTTTTTCAAATTGCCACAGGCCTGTTGCTGACCTTAACGTATGTTCATGCTCTTGCCAGGGTGAAGAAGATAGCACCTCATGGGTCTGTTCCTTGCTTCTTGCTTTGCTATTCCAAGAAAGAGAGATAATTCGATCAAACTCAGCATTGCATTCCATTCCTGTGCTCTCAAACTTGTTAAGGTCAGATGAGCCAGCATACAGGTACTTTGCTGCACAAGCTTTGTCAAGTCTGGTCTGCAATGGTAGCAGAGGAACTCTTCTGGCTGTTGCTAATTCTGGTGCAGCCATTGGACTTATATCTTTGCTTGGATGTGCTGATGTGGATATAGCTGATCTTTTGGAATTATCAGAGGAATTCATGTTGGTGCCTAACCCTGATCAAATTGCATTAGAGAGGCTATTCAGAGTTGATGATATCAGGGTTGGTGCAACTTCTAGAAAATCTATTCCTCTTCTTGTTGATCTACTTAAACCCATTCCTGAGAGACCTGGTGCTCCTTTCTTGGCCTTGGGTCTTCTGACCCAGTTAGCTGTAGATTGCCCCCCAAACATGCAGCTAATGGCTGAAGCTGGAATCCTAGAAGCACTTACCAAATACTTATCTCTTAGCCCACAAGATGCAACAGAAGAAGCTACAACTGAATTGCTGGGCATTCTTTTCAGTAGTCCAGAAATAAGGCACCATGAATCAGCACTTGGTGTTGTTAACCAACTTGTGGCAGTCCTACGTCTAGGAGGAAGGAATTCACGTTACAGTGCTGCAAAGGCATTAGAGAGTTTGTTTTTTGCTGACCATGTGAGGAACAGTGAGTCAGCTAGGCAAGCTATTCAACCGCTTGTGGAGATTCTGAGTACTGGCATGGAGAGGGAGCAGCATGCAGCTATATCAGCCCTTGTTAGGCTGCTTTCTGACAATCCTTCAAGAGCACTTGCGGTTGCGGATGTTGAGATGAATGCTGTAGATGTTATGTGCCGGATTCTTTCTTCTGACTGTTCAGTGGAGTTGAAAGGAGATGCTGCAGAACTATGCTGTGTTCTATTTACCAATACAAGGATCCGTTCCACAATGGCGGCAGCTCGTTGTGTGGAACCCCTGGTTGGTTTACTGGTTAGTGAAGCTAACCCTGCCCAGCTTTCTGTGGTTCGTGCATTGGATAGGCTTCTAGATGATGAGCAACTGGCAGAATTAGTGGCAGCACATGGGGCTGTTATTCCTCTTGTCGGGCTTTTGTATGGCAAAAACTACATGCTTCATGAGGCAGTTGCTAGAGCTTTGGTGAAACTTGGAAAGGACAGACCAGCTTGCAAATTGGAAATGGTCAAGGCTGGTGTAATTGAGAGCATTCTTGATATTCTCCATGACGCTCCAGATTTTCTTTGCATTGCATTGTCAGAAATGCTTCGAATATTGACAAACAATGCTACCATAGCAAAAGGTCCATCTGCAGCCAAAGTAGTACAACCTCTTTTCTCTTTGCTTTCTAAGGCGGACATGGGTCCTGAAGGGCAGTATAGCACATTGCAGGTTCTTGTGAATATTTTGGAGCATCCTGAATGCCGTGCTGATTATAACTTGACACCACGCCAAACTATTGAGCCAGTGATAACCTTACTGAATTCATCTCCACCAGCTGTGCAGCAATTAGCAGCAGAACTCCTATCACATCTTCTTCTAGAAGACCACCTCCAAAAGGATACAACAACAGAGCAGGCGATTACTCCTCTTATTCAAGTTCTTTCTTCAGGTTTGCCAAATTTACAGCAGAGAGCTATAAAAGCTCTTGCTAACCTTGCAATAGCTTGGCCAAATACAATTGCAAAGGAGGGTGGTGTTTTTGAGTTGTCCAAAGTGTTGTTGCAATCTGACCCGCCTTTGCCTCATGTTGTGTGGGAATCTGCAGCATCTGTATTGTCTAGCATTCTACAGTACAGTACAGAGTTTTTCCTTGAGGTACCTGTTGCAGTACTAGTGCAATTGCTCAGGTCAGGAACTGAAAGCACTGTTGTCGGTGCTTTGAATGCCCTTCTTGTATTGGAGAGTGATGACTCAACAAGTGCAGAAGCAATGGCTGAAAGTGGTGCTGTGGAAGCATTGCTTGATCTCTTGAGGAGTCATCAGTGTGAGGAAACTGCTGCCAGACTAATCGAGGCATTGCTGAACAATGTAAGAATAAGGGAGGCAAAGGCTGCTAAAAATGCTATTGCACCATTGTCCATGTACCTTCTGGATCCACAGACACAATCTCAACAGGGAAGATTGCTTGCTGCTCTTGCTCTTGGAGATCTTTTCCAAAATGAAGGTCTGGCTCGTTCTACTGATGCTGTTGCAGCATGCCGTGCTCTAGTCAATCTTCTTGAAGACCAACCAACTGAAGAGATGAAAGTGGTAGCAATTTGTGCCTTACAGAATCTAGTCATGTACAGCCGAGCAAATAAGAGAGCAGTTGCAGAATCCGGTGGTGTCCAGGTCCTGCTGGATCTTATCAGTTCAAGCAATCCTGACACTTCTGTTCAGGCAGCAATGTTTGTCAAACTTCTGTTCAATAATCACACTATCCAGGAGTATGCGACCAGTGAAACAGTCAGAGTTATAACTGGTAAACAATATCCCCTTCTTGTTCTGTCATGTTTCATTTTGCTTGGCAAATTCATCATTATCAATGCCTGTCATGCTGAAGATGTCAATATCCACCTTTAGCATGAGATTTAAGGAATTTCTAAGTAATGTCTAGCAAATACATGAATCATGTCACATTTGTGAAGTTCACGCTTAAAGTTCTAATCAAACATTCTTTTTTTTTGTACAATATGTAAAAAGATGCTGGCTTTTATTTTTTTTAGATAAAGTAAAATAATCCAATGTCTGCATTAACACTTGAATGTATATAGCCCAAGAGGCCATCTTTTATTAGTTTGGTTATCCCTCCTAGCCATATATATATATATATATATATATATATATATATATATATATATATACAATCATACCCAACTTTTATATATCTAAATGCTTACATTTTTCGTGCAGCTTCTATTGAAAAGGATATATGGGCTTCTGGAAGTGCTAATGAAGAGTATCTCAAAGCACTTAATGCTTTGCTTAGTAACTTCCCTCGTCTGAGGGTCACTGAACCTGCCACATTGTGCATTCCTCATCTTGTAACATCCCTTAAAACTGGTTCTGAGGCAACTCAAGAAGCAGCACTAGATTCACTATATCTTCTCAGGCAAGCTTGGTCAGCTTGCCCAGCTGAAGTATTTAAAGCACAATCAGTCGCCGCATCAGAAGCTATCCCTCTACTTCAGTACTTGATACAGTCTGGCCCACCACGGTTTCAAGAAAAGGCTGAACTGCTTCTTCAATGCTTGCCTGGGACTCTTACTGTTACAATAAAACGTGGCAACAATCTAAGGCAATCAGTTGGAAATCCTAGTGCCTTCTGCAAGCTTACTCTTGGAAATAACCCGGCAAGGCTGACAAAGGTACACCAAAATCTAGGCATATTGGTCCTTCTCTATTCATTATCCTTGCTCTGACACTATCTTGCTACAGCATACATTAGCTTTTATTGGCATGTTTCTTTCACTATTGGTTTTGAACATTCTTAATTTTATTGCATGGAGCATTGTTGACCTAAACTTACATGGCTTAATTCATAGATTGTCTCGACTGGCGCAACACCTGAATGGGATGAAGCCTTTGCATGGGCATTTGACAGTCCTCCCAAGGGCCAGAAGCTTCATATCTCCTGCAAAAACAACAGCAAATTTGGAAAGGTGCGATAATAGGATAGATGTAGCACATCAATCACTTTACATTCCTTTTCGGCTTCACATCACTGTGATTAAGTCCCCAATTATCTCAAACTTGTGGTTGCAGAAATCATTTGGTAAAGTGACGATCCAGATTGACAGGGTTGTTATGCTGGGGTCGGTCGCGGGAGAGTACACCCTGCTACCCGAGAGCAAAAGCGGCCCCAATAGGAACCTCGAAATCGAGTTCCAGTGGTCAAACAAATAACTGTATACCTACATAATTTAGGTGTTCTCTGTAAGTTAAAGATCTATAAGAGGTTGAGTGGTTTCTTGTTTTGCACTCTGCTAAAGGTATACCCTGTTTGTGCATCATTGTAAATAGCAGGCAGAGAAAGTTGTCGTTTGCTGTACCTCCTGTGAGATATAAACAGATGAGTTTTCAGATGTTTTGTACTGATTGTAACAGGCTTCATTCGTTTATTTTTTTTACCCTGGAATTTTGTCTTTGTAAAGGGGTGTAAACAGAACAAGTATATGCTGTTATTAGGTTCTCTCATCCGGAATGGACTTTGCGGTCTATAACCAGAGCATGTTTATTTGCCATGTTTGTTCATTTTCGGATGTGTGAGAAACATAGAATGCTGATTAAGATTACTGAATTACATCGAATACTATTATATTTTTTTTACAACAGAACACTCTTATAGTTGATTCGGTTTGTGTATGTTATATATCGGCATTGGATGCACATTCTTTTGAGTGGCAAGATTCAAGTACACAACCCTGACTTACGATCTCCTGGCTCAATATTTAGACATCCTCGGTTGTTAAATCTCGAGGTTATGGCTGAGATGTTCGATGAACCTCCCTCGGCCGAACAGGGCTGTAATGAATCCTCAGCAGAGATAAAAAAAACTACTATATATTCAGGTCTTAAATTATACTCTCAATTCTAAATTATGAGATGTTTTAACTTTTCATATACATTAGTTTTACTACATATTTAGTTATTGTGTATTAAAGTATATACTCTTTCTCCATCCTAAAATATAGAGCATTTTAGTTACGAATTTGGACATATTAGATGACTCTTAATTTCCAGATTTAAAGCTAAAATATTATCTATTTTGGGACGGAGAGTAGCATACGCTATGTATATGAAAGATCAAAATGTCTAGTTTGGAATGGAAGGGGCGTAGTCTTTGCTATGCCTACTATGTCTATTGAAAAACAAAATAATTTATAACATGGAACAGAGTGGGTAATATCTCTCGGAAGAACTACGTGCCTTGGCCCTTGCCCTCGCTAACTTAGGAAGGGGCGTAGTCTTTCGCTTTTCGTTTTTATTTGACAAATATTGTCTAATCATAAATTAACTAAGATCAAAAGATTCGTCTCGCGATTTACAGACAAACTGTATAATTAGTTTTTGTTTTCGTCTATATTTAATGCTTCATGCATGTGCCGCAAGATTTGATGTGATAAGAAATCTTGAAAACTTTTTGGATTTCGGGGTGAACTAAACAAGACCTTATGTGAAATGTTACCAAAAACTACTTGGCCTCACTATAATTGCAATGGGTATGAAATGCCAACAAATATTTGGGAAGCACTGGCCTATATGATTTCAGTACTTGAAGACAGGATTTATCTATGGATACATCTGTTTCCAAGTTACAACATGATAGTAATTAGTAAGAATGTAAGATCACGCAACCACACAAGCAGGCCATCCTAAGCCGTCCAGGGTGAAGCTAGATGAGGCTCATTGTCAGGTGGCCCTGGCCGTCGCGCTCGCGCCGCCGTGTGCAGATGAGGCCGCCGCGCCCGCCCGAGGCCCCGGCGGATCCTTCGCCGTGATCCTCCGTGATGACTAGGCGCCCGTCGGCCGTGCGCGTGCGCACCAGCGCTGGTTGCCGCCGCCGCAGCGACGAGATCGGCGGCGGCAGGCTTCGCGCGCTGTCCGCCCAGCGCGGCCGGCGGGCCCTGGGCGCCGGCGCCTGCGGCGGCTGTTGCTGCTGCGGCGGAGCCAGCAGTGCTGGCGCGGGCGCGGCGTCGGCGCCGGCGTTCGCGGGGATCAGACCTTGGAGGCCGGCGACGAGGTCGGGGTCGGCGGGGTTGACGCGGATGGCGAAGAGCAGCAGCGGCGGCGGCATCATCGTTGCGTGCCGGAAGAGGTCTGCGCCAGTGTGTCAGTGGCTGGGGCTGCTCCGATCGGGGAATTCGGAAAGGGAATCCGTGACGGCGTGACCTCGAACTCTGGGCAGCTTTACGTTGTCGTCACGTCAATTATTGGTTCAATCTGGGCCAGCGTGGAAAGCCACATGGGCTAGCTGTAGGAAGAAGTTGGGCCTAGTTGGTTGGGCCAAGACGGCCATTGCTCTTGTTTGCCTTAGAGGCTGACAAGTTCAGCCCAATGGAGATCTTTGTGCCTCTCAAAATGTTTTTTTTTTCTTCAATTTTTTTTTCCTCTCAAAGACATAGTACACACAGTTTTTTTTTTGACAAAAGTACACATATTTTAAGATGCAGTTATATAGTCACTCAGATCTTGAGACTGACAGAGTAGGTGTCTTGCTAGAGCAACTCCATAAGACTTGGTAAAATTAGATGCTAAATTGTGGGAATTAGCCATTATGTAAAATAGAAAATCCATAAAAATGTAGAGTTTTATAATAGCTTTGCTAAATTGGAAAACACATGTAGCAAGTAGGACTAGATAGGGAAATATAGCCACTGAGAATGGTGGGATACCTAGCTAAGAAGAATGGAAAACAATATAGACAAACTGTTGGAATGCTTTTTTAAAACACAATAGCTATAAATGACTTTACGAATATATCCCCAATCTGTTGGAGTTGCTCTTAAGGGTTACAAATAATTAGCAGAAGATATAAGCACCCATGTTGAATTGGAAATGTGAACACGGGTGGGGAGGTTGAATCATAAGAAATCTAATGAACTTGTAAAATAATAAAAAAAAGTACTTTATAGTTCTAAGGCTTTGTTTGGGCAAACTTTTAGCATCCAACCAAACGGGGGCTAGATTTTCTTGGAAAAGACTACCGTTCGGCTTCACATGCTGCAAGCAACTGGCCAACAACTAAACATGCCTCGCCCTTTTAGAATGTTGAATTTTTTTCTACTTTCTATATTATCCTATAAAAATGAACTGATTCCTATAGAATTTTTGCACTAAGTTAACGACCTAAAGATACCAAGGGAGTCCACTCCCATGACCAACCACCTTCATAGAAATTCGGAGAAAAAATGAAGATAATTAAACAATCACATTGACAAGTGTGTGGGTGAGAGTATCTGGGAGAAGAAACCAAACACATCCCTAAGTTTTGTACATCTAGAGATGAAGTGGTTGGGATATTGATATGATATCTTATCTTACTACTACTAATTATTAGAGCCTCCATATTTAGAGCCTGTTTGCTTGTTTGAAAAGTCATGGCTAAAAATACTGTTCGCTGATTTATTGTGCGAGAAAAACATTGTTGGCTGATAGAAAAAGTACGCCTTATAAGACAAGCGAAATAAGCCAAATATTTATGAGATGCACTAGAGAAATAGATATGTTCTAAAATTCACGAACAAAATATGAATATATATCTCGCCATCAATTTGGTAGATTTTATCTAACCATTATTGACAATGGTAACCATTAGATCTATTTCGTTACCTAAATAGTTAATCACCTCTGCATCATGCAAAATGAAAGTATCAACTGCATAAAGAGAATATTGGTGGACATGTGCTCAAACTAAATGTCATCTGGGTCTAACGAGAGATGAGGATGAAGGGATTGAGATATGCTAGATGGTATTGGGCTTAGCGCTAGCATATTAGGCCAGTCTCAATGGCCCATTTCAATACACTGTTTCTAAAACAAATATGCTGACAAAGCATCAATGAAATGAACAATGAAACAACATCCACAATGCATGAGTTTCACCTTGATGTTTCCTAGGCTGGGCAAAACATTTAATTACTGCAAAATGATTGGATCACATGCAAGATGGTGAAACGATTTAGTCCTCAGTGGGGATTTCATCCTGTTTCACCGCGTGGGAAACAACGCCACCGGAGTTTCACCATGGTGAAACTACTTCCTTCTCTCTCCTCTTCGTTTCATGCAAAAAGTGCAGTTTTGCTGACATGGCGCTCTAATAAATGTGCATGACATCCTGGTGAAACCTCCACTGAGACTGGCCTTGTTACTTATTAGGGATGAAGGGATTAACAACTCTCATCTCTAGGCCATTGAGATTGGAACAGAGGGATGCTATTGATTTTGTGCACATGTGCTGATGTATATAGTCTTGTGTATATTCCTCTATACAAAAAAACCTAAAGTAATTCCCTTACATTTTTATCTAAGTTGTCCACTTATGGCATCACGAAAAATAACCTAAAGAGATCCCTAAATTAGCATCTAAATTATCTACATCTACTCATTAACTTATAAAATAAGCTAAAAATAACTTCTAAATTTTGCATAAAAGACCCACATTCATATACTTCTTAGTTATGAGAATGTTCCAAAATACTCATATACTTCTAAATTACCCACTTTGGTCATTCTTAATAGAGAAAAAAGTAACCAAGGTATACACACATGATGCACACCCTGTATACATATATGTATGAAGTGATGAGTATATTAATTTCCATGTTTAACACCTAAACAATGCTAAGGTCTCAACTAAACTCTTGTCGAAACACAAATGATGTGTGTCGCGAAGGAAAAACAACAATGAATGTGAATGGAAATGCATATGGGGTAATTATAACTAAAGTTTATCATAACCGGTTAAAGATAGCAAACTATGCATAGATGATACACTGCGTGTTGCTGCAAAAAAATTATAGCATAACATGAGGATTTCTACATGATGACGGTGAGAAATTTGCATTCCATTTTTCATGATTACAGCTCGAAATATTTTAAAGGAAAGTAACAATCCATCTTGAGTAAAGCCTAACAAAACGCTACATTTAAAACACCTATCAATCAAATGCATACCTTGATACAGAAAATACATGTATCTGGTAATATGACAAAATATGAAAGCATCTATAACTACTCATGTGTAACCCGTAAAAACACAAATGTAGTTTCTTAGGTCCCGTCTTCGTCTGAAAAAAACCACAGTTATAGTTTAATTTTGTAAAAAAAAAAGAGCACACATGAATAGACAACAGACATAGAGTATCAGTTGTGCAATAGAAAATCACCTTCACGTCATTATTAACTCTGTTCACTTGTCTTATAAACCGTACGTACCCATAACTTTTCAGACAACCATACTATATATCTTCCATCTCACGTTGAAAAAAACTGCCGCCCCTATCAAAATATAATAATAATCAGCCACAACATTCTTAAAGAAAATATCAGCCACGATATTACCTCTCATCCTCTCATTCGATTCGTCTTGTCCTTTTCAGCACGGAACTGTGGTTCTGCATCGGACCTCCGCTCCGCTCAGATCCCCCTCCGTTTTTCTTGCCCTTCTGGATGCATGGCGGCAGCATGTGCCCAACGACACGGATGAAGATTCCTCCGTCGAACAGCGACCCTGGGCTCTGCCGCCAGGAAAGGGTGCGGACGCGGCACGCGCGTCGTCACGGGCAAAGCTCCGCGCGCAGGCATCACGCGGGCAACCCAGCGCCGCCGAGCGGGGCGGAACCCAGCGGAGAAACATTGCAGCAGTAGCAGTTTCTCGTAGCAGACGAATCGATTGTGGAAGTGGAATGGAGGAACGGCGAGTCCAAAGAAAAGGAGTGACCTAGCTCCAAATTTCATTTCCACGGACGTTCATTCAGATCTAATGATCGTTCGTGGATTAGTGACCTAGCTTAAGAAGAAGTCAGGAAAATAAGCTAATGAGGTTCTCCTATTTATGTATAGGAGATTAGTATTGATTTATATATGAACAAATGAGAAAGAACAAAGATAAACAGTATAATTAATTATGGGCCAAAATTTCCTCTGAACCTCCAACGCAATGTTTATGTTTCCTTTTGTTTTTTAGCCCACTGAGACACTGAACATTCGCTGGGAGTATCAGGCTCAAGCATAACCTCTAACTATGCTGTTGCTCTAACACCTGCCACATTTTTATTTGGTCCTGCTCGATCAGGACCAAATTACTGGCTGTTGGCTACCCGTGATGGTCAACTCATGGAGCACACGTACATCAGCAGCCGGCCATGGCCAATGGGAGGAACAAGGGGATGCCGGTATAGTTGGCCATGCAGTCCGTGGCCCGGCATTTTGGCCCGGTCTGGGCACGGCACAGCCCGCCCGACAACTACTGGGCCCGGGCCGGCACGGCCTGAGGCACCAGGCCGTGCCTAGGCCGCCATCGTGGCCTGACGACCCGGTGCTTAATAGCCCAGTAAAAAATATAGCTTTTAAATTAAAAAAATATATAGGTCTGTTGGTCCATTCATTCATTCTGAGTGGCCTGTTAAGAAATGTAGTCTGCTAATTCTAAAAAAAAATATAGACCTACTACTGGCCTGACACGACCTTGGCCTGGTGGCACGACCTTGTGCCTTCGGGCCGGCCCGATCGCCTGCGGGCCATGCCTTAGACCATACTCCTTGCACGAGGCACGATAATAGTACGGCCCGACCAGCACAACGGCACGGCACGCCAGACCACTAGGCCGGGCCGGCACGGCCCGATGGCCATCTATAGATGCCGGTGGCCATCGTCGCACTGGGCAGGCCACTGAGCATGCAGATCACCAGCATGGTATGGTAACCGATTGCAGCGCATTTTTCTCATGCATGCGAATGCAAGATCTCACTCACGCAAAAAAGCAGATCGCCTGCCCCGGCCCCGGCCCCGGAGTTAGTGGAGCTCATGGTGATGACACCATCAGGATCCAAGCGACACCACCAAAAGCAGCCGCCGACGTGATGACACCATCAGGATCCTTTTTTTTTGCATTGGTGCGCGAGGACGTGTGCGCTCTCACGACGCGCGTATGGCGTCGCGTTCCTCCCGCGTCTTTTTATCGTCATTGACAGGCCAAGGCTCGTATGGTGTTATATATCGTGGCTGCTGACTTTCCATACAGACTACGGCCTGGTTTAGTTTGCGAAATTTTTTGAATTTGACTACGGTAATATTTTCGTTTGTATTTAATAGGTATTGTCTAACCATAGACTAACTAAGGTTAAAAGATTTATTCCATAAATTATAAATAAATTGTACAATTAGTTATTTTTTATTTATATTTAATATATTATATATATATATACCGCAAGATTCGATGTGATAGAAAATTTTAAAAAATTTTAGAAATTAAGCAAGACCTACAGAGGGAGAGGGAATAGTGTAGTACTTGCTTGTGGCTACTGACGAGGCAAACATTACTCGTGCAAATGCGGATTGGACTGTCCATCCACCCTGTAGTTGGTGCAATGACAGCACAGGTTAATGGGGGTACCTCAATTGCTCACCATGTTTGCATGCAAATGATGCTTCAGGTACAGTTTTTATTTTCCCCAATCGATCCTGAACTAACCTTAGGTAGAGTTATTTCAAGCATCTTTTCTTAGCACCGACGTACGACAGGTCGACAGGATAATCTTATTTCCTCAAGTCAAGATTACTCCATGTTCCCGACATCTAGTATCTAGAGACACAGTTCGGTGGAGTCGATTCAGCTGTTCAAAACATCAGGGCGAAAATAAAAAGCTATATTATTGTATTTAGGAGGTGTAAATACAACCTCTCGGAAATGTAAAAAAAAACAATGATTTTAACTAAAGTCGCCAACAAGGCAAGCATATTCTCAAATCTCAACATCAACTAATTCCAACCAAAGGGCTGGATGCCCTTCTAATAATGTCAGCAAAGATTTCTATAACTTATTAGTTTTTAAATCACATCACAGCACCACAAACACGTACTGACTGAACTTATCAAGTGGTGACTTTTTTTCTTTTTGAAATTTAAGTGGTGACTTTTTGAGAGCGGGGATTTAACGGCAGGGGGCAGCTCTGTGGGCATGCTTCAGCGGGGGGAGATGAAATCGAATTCGGAGGGGAGATGAACCGAATAATTGAAGGTTGGAGCAAACGTCAGTCGCTTTTGGCAGCGACGGTTTTGGCGTGTTCCACGCCAGCTCATCCACCATGCTGAGCGCTTTCGTTCTACTGCCTGCCTGTCCCCTTCCCCTGTTCTTGTGTGCACGCCGTACATAAACAGGGGGACAGAAAAAAAAAAAGCACAATCACAAACAAAGAGACGTTTGATCTTATAGATACAGTTGTACAGCTAAGTTCCTTGCTCTTTTATCAATTTTTTTTTCTAATAACAAACTAAACTCTCGACTGAAGGTTTAAATATTCTAGCTGCTCACCGTCAAAGTTTTAGAGATCGGAAATATGCAATGCAACTAGGGCCTTATTTAGTTCACCTCAAAACCAAAAAATTTCAAGATTCTCTGTCACATCAAATCTTGCGGCACATGCATGGAGCACTAAATATAAACAAAAATAAAAACTAATTGCACAGTTTACCTATAAATCGCAAGATGAATCTTTTAAGTCTAGTTACTCCATGATTGAACAATGTTTGTCAAATAAAAACGAAAGTATTATAGTCCCGAAAACTAAAAAAATTTCGGAACTAAACAAGGCCTAGGTGAAGTGCCTGACAACAGATCTTGCTGCTTCCAGGACGAGGCTTTTACATGATTCTTTTGGGGTAAGTTTATGTAAATGGCCTAGAGTCGAAATCGAAACGCCTCAAATCCACACTGCATACTAAATGAACCACACATTAGCAACAACCTACTTACATTTTTATCCTCGATTCACGTGAAAGGATGATGATTTGGAGTCTAGAAGCCTTAGCCATGTTGGTCTAAATCACCATCAATAGCCAAGGTGAGATTAAACCTCCACAACCTCATAAATAATATACGGGTCACCGTTAGTTCATAATTAGACACTAATTCTCAGTTCTCACAGCACAATGGATATATTTACTTAAATGCTGAATGAAGGGATTTTAGAAACATCTTTGGAAGACGGGTCATTAGAAGCCACGGGTGTATGATTAGAGGGTGTTTGGTCGAAGAAGTTAAAATTTAATAGATATTGTAACGTTTTGTTTTATTTGATAATTATTGTTTAATCATAAGCTAATTAAGCTTAGAAGGTTCGTCTCGCAAATTACTCTCTAGCTGTATTTTTAGTTTTATAAATAATTTATATTTAGTACTCTATATATGTGTCTAAATATTTGATGTGATGGAAGTTAAAGTTTAACCTTCCAAACCAAACAGAGCTCATATGCACAACAGTTAAAACTGCAAGCCAAAGAGTACATGGGACAAAATATATGTCAAATAGAAAACTTTGATAACATCGTCATGGGTCTACAAGCATAGCCAATGCTGAAGGTACTGCTCCGTGCTCACAGATGCAAACAACTGTCGCCCCGTGATTTGTCAGTCTGCCACTGATAATTTGCCCCGCATGCCTTGGCCCCACGTGTCATCGACCTTGCTCATGGCACTTATAAAAATCACTAAAATATTCTGACACGTAGAGTGCAAACGCCACTGAACCCAAAAAACCGACGTCATAAATAAACCTTATATATATAAAAGTTTTTCCAAAGCAAAAACCTTATAAACAATCCCTTATATAATACCGAAACATTAGATCGTAAATCCATATATAAAGATTAATATAATTCAATTCATCGGCATCACTTCGCTGGTGAGGGATGGTATCCACTGATTAGATTCCGATGGACGGCGCAGATCCCCCGATTCCCTCCCCTCCGTCTCCCTCCTTTTTTAACCACCCCACACGGCTCCAGACTCCAGAGCCTGAGCTGAGCCACTCGCCCCCCTTGCCACTCCGGATTCCCCCCTCCGCTCCCAAAGAAGACGGCGAGACCAAACCGCCGCCGCCGTCGCTACCCTACCACCGGGAGATCCGTCCGTCCGAGGTGACCATGTCTACGCGGAAGCGTCCCAGGAACAACAACGGCTCCACCTCCACGCCGGCGTCGTCCGCGGGGCGGAGCGGCGGCGGCGGCTCGACGACGTCGTCGTCCTCGTCCTCGTCCGCGATGCGTCGGACGACGAGCCTGTCGGACCTCGCGCCACCTCCGGAGATTCCAGGTAGGCCCCAGACGCGGGCGGCGAGGGGAGATGCGGTGGTGGCGGGGGCGGGCACCGTGTGGGTGGGTGCCGAGATGATGAGGAGGCACTCGGGGGACTTCCTCCCAGCCATGGAGACGGCAGCCTTCCTCAAGGCCTGCGGCCTCTGCAAGCGCCGCCTCGGCCCTGGCCGTGACACCTTCATCTACATGTGCGTAAGCAAGCCTCTGCTTTTTCCTTGCTCGGATTTGCATATGTAGGCTCTGCCAATGTTTCTGCTGTTGGTCGAATCTTTCAGCCTGTCGATCTGCTGCTTGTTCTTTCCCTCTCCAAGATTGCTGCAGCGCAACTGCTTTCTGATGATCCTGGCATAGGGGGTCGTATTGATCTTGGTGCGTCTTGGACGCAAGATATTTTTGGATGATCTGGCTTCCTTTTAGTTTTAGAGAAACTATATATAGTCATATCTCTGGCTCTCTGCTCTCTGTTTCTCTGAAAAAAGAACGAGATACAAAATTTGATCTCATTTCATTGCCCCCTGACTCTGGAATATTCTGCGAGATTATCGCGTTAGATTCTCTATTTCTTTGCTGTTGCAAATGCTTGGTGATGCATGGCGATGATTCTATACTCACTCATGCTCGGTTTGAACGGGGTGAAGTGGACAGAACGAAAATGAAAGGAACAAGTTGATTGTTTGAGGAGAAAACAAGAGCCAGCTGCCCTTTGGGTTGCTGGAGAATCACAGATGCACTTTTGTAATAACAATATCTCTTGTCCATTGCTTTCCTCCTCTTTATATGTGTGAAAGAGAATTCCTTTTGTGCTGAGATACATACAGAAATGAAAAACACGCTAATGTTTCCCTTTCCGAGTGGTTCAGCTCCTGAGCAAGTGGCGTTGTTTAGTTGTGTTCATGGGATGTGAATGGGTCTCCAACATAGTTCCTGTCCAACACTCAAGATCTGCCTCCTGTTTTGTCAGCACAAAGATTGTTATTAACTGCTACTTAGTTAGTTAGCAAAATACAAGTGCCTCTCGTCCAGCTCAGACACAAACTTCTTGTGTAACCAACCATCATTTTGGATTAAACTTTCTGTGTTTGCGCATGCAGGGGTGAGGTGGCCTTCTGCAGTCAGGAGTGTAGGCAGCAGCAGATGAACCTGGACGAGCTCATGGAGAAGAAGTGCTCCACTCCGGCTGGCGGCAGCGGCGGCGGTGGCGGCGGTGGCAGCTCAGATCAGTCCGGCAAAAGCAGCACCGTTGCGGCCGCCTAGCATCGATCGTCAGAGGGGTAATAAACAAAGAAAATTTTAATTTGGAACCCTGGTATATACAGGGCCCAAATGCATTAGTTTCAGACCATCTCAGCCTATGTATATCCTATATTTTTCTGGAGTCACTGTGTGTATATTGGTGGGTAGGGAAGGGAAGGGAAGGGAAGGATGTAGAGATTGAAACTGGGGAGCATGCTTAAGTTTTGCAATGCATCTGTGCCTGTGGGGGTGTTTGTCTTGAGCACAAGGGGCTGTGTTAAATCCTGGTGCAAAGTAGGGAGTTAGGATCTGGACCTGTTTATGTTTTTGTTTTTCCTAAAGGAAGAACATAAGTTCTTCATACTGTTGCCGAATCATTCTCTCTTGAATGATTTTTTTTTAAATATTTTCGTGGAAGTTTTTGTTTTAGGAACACTGAGCTTGAAAAAAAGATTTACCCTATATATAAGAGCAGTTTTTGTCTCATTACAGGACTTCGGCAAATCCCATGGGAAGCTAAGTTGAACAATCTTAAGTAACCAAGTAATCTTGTACTACATTAAAACAAATTTATAGGATTCGGACAGTGACATGTGGGCCGTGCTTATTTTGTTTGTACTAACCTTGTCTTGGGAACACGTGTGCTGCCAAATTAAATTAGGTGGCCAGGCCATTCCTTGTTGGATCAAGAATTCAAGATCTGGGCATGAAGCAACCTATGGGAGAATCTCACAGCTAGATTAACGATAATATAATCCTGCATTATTCTGGGCTTGTGCCGTGCCCCGTCTGGCCTGCTAAATCTGGCTGTACTAGTTGACATTGACAAGAGCCCAGCTGCTCAGGATGAGCTCGTTGCAGTTTCGGTTCACTGACAGCCACTTGACTTAAAACCAAATTAATTCGACTCATAATAACTCTATTCTTAAAACAAAATGCTGTCCGAAGGAGAATCCTCCTAAGGTGATGGCGACTATACCTGAGAGATCTCATGACGATCTAGTCTTTTGACGAGAGCAGAGAAGAAGCGACAAGTGGACAAGCATGATGATATACTAATAACAATTGTTTTTTTTTCCCAAAAAAAAGTATCGTTGTCTCGCAAATAATAGAGCTGGAGGAGGAACTCTAGTACTGTACAGCTACAAGGCTTGGATGGAACCAGGTGTGTGTATGTGTGTGACACATTGATGAATCTGGCTTCACGCATCGCACACGTCTTTTTGTGAAGCTGTGATGGAGCCAGGATTAGAATCTAGTACTAGCGTCGTAAAGCTCCTGCGCATCCTTAGATTTTTTTTTTCTTTTCACCATGGAGAGAGGGACGTGTGAACACAAGAATGAAACCTCACAGCAAGTGAGCAAGCAACACGTGTCCGTCCGTCCGATTCGCCGAGAATTAGAATCCGATATACGTAGACTACTAGGGAGTGTGTGTGTGTGAGAGAGAGAGAGAGAGAGAGAGAGGAGGAAAACAAAAGGAAACAGAGAATCAGGAGGAGCTGTGCCCTGTGCGGAGAAGCCGAGAATGGAATCTGCTGCCGCGCCGTTGGGCGATCGAATCCCGTTCGGCCGGCCGGCGGCGCCTCGGCGAGGCGGGGACACCGGACGGCCGGCGCGAGTGCGACGGAGGACGGACGTGGACGCGCGGCCCAACCCCGGACGATGTGACGGAGCACGGGGCGTCCAGCCGGGCCGGGGCCGCGCCGCGCACCCGTGAGCGGCAGCGGCAGCGGCCGGCCGCCCGGTCGCTTTTGGTCGGGCGCGGGTACGGGTACGGGTACGGGGCCGGTGCAGTGGCCGCGGCGCGTGCCGAGCAGAGCAGAGCAGAGCAGCTGGATCACATGGCCTGTCAAGACAGGCGAGCCGTGGCATGGGACGTGACCGGCCACACAGCCTAAAGCTATAAAAGGGAACAAACAAGTTGCGACTCGTACATGGTACAGGGAGACAAGTACCCGTACAGGGAACAAACAAGATGGATGCACATAGATTTCTCTTTCCCAGAACAAGTCACATATAAACGTATCTGAATTCTTTGTGAAATATAGGCCTTGTTTAGTTTCAAAAAATTTTGCAAAATCGACACCGTAGCACTTTCGTTTATATTTGACAAAAATTGTCCAATCAAGGACTAACTAGGCTCAAAAGATTCGTCTCGTCAATTTCGACCAAACTGTGCAATTAGATTTTATTTTCATCTATATTTAATACTCCATGCATGCGTCTAAAGATTCGATGTGACGGGAAATCTAAAAAATTTTGCAAAATTTTTTGGGAACTAAACAAGGCCTATAAACGTATTTGAGAAATGGGCTTACAGAATCTTAAGATCAACCTAATTGCTCAGCACATCAGATGCATGGAGTGGCATCGAGATCTTATTACGAAATCTTGTCTCGCTCGCACACCCCCTCTCCTAGATCCTAAGGCATGGTTTAGTTCGTGGAATTTTTTTGGCTTTGGCTATTATAGCATCTTCGTTTATATTTGACAATTATTATCTAATTATGGATTAACTATGCTCAAAAGATTCGTCTCGCAAATTACAGATACAATTAGTTTTTATTTTTATCTATATTTAATGTTGCTTGCATATGTCTAAAGATTCGATGTGACGAAAAATCTTAAATTTTTTAGAAACTAAACCCCTCTAAGTTTGGGTACCATTCAACCCATATTCTCTCACTATATATTGAGAAGCGTATATATAATGATTGCTTTACACTAATGGAGAGGTCATGGATCGATGATGGGACCTCTCACTTGAGAATGACGTCTAATTGATTATTGACTGAATCACCTGTAAAAGCTATTGTACACGCTATGGTGTAGAATATTATTCTATACCGCAAGTCAAAACTGAGCAGAAAAAATACTGAGCAATACTGAACAATGTTCAGTATCATCCAGTCGTACACCCAGGATCGCGAAATACTGAATAATACTGAAACACGAGTACGAACAATATTGAATTTTGTTCCGTATAACACTTTGGTGTAGAATAGTATTCTACATCTAGAATGTAGAATAACACTTATATATATATATATATATATATATATATGGAAATTTCTTTGTACACGTACGTGTAGTTACTCTCATCTTTGATAAACTACATTGTGTATGTATTCATACTTGTTTATCGGTTTGAGTATGTTTATATACTCATATTAATATACTCTAGATCTTACCACGCGAAATTTTTTCAAAAAAATTATATTTTAAATATATTACTAAAATGCCACTACTATATTATATACAATAAGTATAACCATATACTCTATGTATGCATACATACTTAACATACATATCACTCTAGATGGTCTAGTATGATCATACATTTTGTCTATATACATTTCGTTCGGTCATATACACCTTAAATCTAGAGATATATAGATGAGAGTAACTACACGCGCGTGTAAAAAAACGTGTCCTATATATATAGCACTTGTATGTATATATATATATATATATATATATATATATATATATATATATACACCGCAAGAATATATATATATATATATATACACACACACAAGTGCTATTCTACACCCTAGGTGTAGAATACTATTCTACTCTAGAGTATATTAATATATATATATATATATATATAGTATTCTACACCTAGGGTGTAGAATAGCACTTGTATATATATATATATACACACACACACACAAGTGCTATTCTACACCATAGGTGTAGAATACTATTCTACACCAAAATGCAATACTGAAGAGAATTCAGACCCGTGTTTCAGTATTGTTCAGTATTTCGTGGTCTTGGGTGTACGAGTAAATAATACTGAACATTGTTCAGTACTGCTCAGTATTTTTTCAGCTCAGTTTTGACTTGCGGTGTAGAATAATATTCTACACCTAGGATGTAATATATATATATATATATATATATATATATATATATATATATATAATCCAGATGCATAGATATACCAAGAAAATTAAAGTGACTTATAATTTGGAAGTGAATGAGTAATATAGTGCAAACATCAAAACTATTGAGTTGCATTCACCGGGCAATTTGGTGTACTTAAAAAAAGCTAGGCTACTAACAAAAGTGGACATTTGGCTTATACTATCTAGTCCCTAAGTAAATCAAATTTTATTGGTGTCTTCAATCAAACCTTTTTATATTTAATCGAATTTATAGATAAAAAATTATAGCAACAATTCATCATATTGTCAAAAATATATTTTATAGCGTATCTGATGATACTAATGTGGTCTCATAAATCTTGACACTCTAAATTCAGTTAAACTTAAAAAAATATCTACCTTAAAATAATTTTAAAAAATTAATTAATTTATTCCCGGACTAAGGGATCAAGGTAGTAACTAGTAGAAAAAACTGCTAATAATGCTAAAAGGAAAATGGGCTACTATGAAGACATCAGCATTATGCGTTACAAGCTAGTCTGCACCGAGCAATTGCTAACCACACCACTTTAGTTTTAAAATATCTACATCCTTTTCCTCGCAAAAGTTAGACCCTGTTTGGTTGGACCTGTTAAACTTTATCGTCTATCATATCAAATATTTGGATACATATATAAAGTATTAAATATAAATTATTTATAAAATTTAAAACATAGCTAGACAATAATTTGCGAGACGAATATTTTAAGTCTAATTAGTCCATGACTAAACACTAATTATTAAATAAAACAAAAATATTACAGTACCTATTAAACTTAAACACCCTAACCGAATACTCCTTTAATCTATATAGGGAACATAATAAAACGCCACTCGTCTCCTATTTAGTTGCTCTTATATATGAAACCCACTACCGCTAGATTTGCCTTTTTACAGCACGAAGAACACACGAGACTTGTGGACTTTCCCCCCTGAATGCATTTTTCTCTGATCATGCCTGCAAGCTAGCGATAGTTCGCAGCTCACCAATGGAGTGAAGGCACACCAAAGCCGTCGAAACCCAGCAATGCACTTTGCTGCGTCCGTCGTTGATGCTCCCCAATATAATTGCAGGGACAAATTCCCCTTCACGCCACGGGCCCGGCCGGAGACGCCAATCCGAGCTCGAAACGTGTGATTGCACTGCACCGTCTCTCTATGGATCCGGTCACAGTCGCCCGACACCCACCACACATCAGACGATGGTGAAATCCCTCTCGTGCATGAACAGAGACGCAGCAGATGCTAGTACGTCATTAGCAGGCCAGGTCTGGGTAGCAGCACTCGCTTTTGATGGGGAATCATGCATGAGATGAGATTAGCTTAAGCGTGTAGCTTTACTCTGCATCATCATCATCCATCGCCGGCTGCATCGATCGGCAGCTCGTGGTGGTGGGGGTGTCTGCAGGTGCTCTGGTGGCTTCTGAGTAGTGGAGGACCCCTGTCTCTGTCTGTCCCCCGGGGTTCCGCATGCACCTCCCGACGGCCCGGCCGGTACCCTGCCGTGGATGGGGGAAGCCATGGCCGTTCCGTTTGGTTTTAAAATTGTTCGCGTACACATCGTGATGTAGCGAAAGTGTGACGACAAATGGCAACGCGACAAGTTTATGTAAATAAATAATCGATTTAAGCCTGCACCACGGGTGTAATATATCGATGGTGTAAAGTTTGAGGTTAGACATCAATTGAGTCGTATGGCCTGACGATTGTATAGTACTATGAGCGTTAAAGTAATGTCTGTTAGATTTATTGGGTGAGAAAAATAACGCTGGCTGGTAGAGCCTATCTTCTTAAGGTTAGCAACACTCGATCCTCTTACATGCATCTCACCTCAAAGCCCAAACGCCATGGTCGACTCTTGCTGTAATAGGAGAGCCATCGAGACTTATGCTAAGGTTTCAACTAAATATACATTAAAGACAACAGTATAAAGAGGTGTCATGAAATGGATTAGATATGGGTGGTATTGATGAAAAAGTATACATACGTAGGAGAAGTCGATGATTTTATTAACTAGATAGAGATTACAGAGTGTATGAATTGAGAGGGAGAGGAGATAAGTAAATTTTGTTAGTTGTAAGTATTAAACATGATTTTCTGTATGCTCATGCAACTGCACCAAGGTAAGGTCTTCCAAAATTGGCGTCGCTCTCACCACGTCTTCATCCTTGGTTTGACTATTGTTTGGTTGGCTACTAAAACTTGCTAATCTCTCATATTTAGCTTGCCAAATTCATGACAATTTTTTCTACTTAGGCCATGTTTAGTTCCGGTAGGAAAAAATTTCGTGACACTAGCACTTTCGTTTGTTTGTGGTAATTATTGTCCAACTATGGACTAACTAGACTTAAAAGATTCGTCTCGTAAATTTCGACCAAACTGTGCAATTAGTTTTTATTTTTGTCTATATTTAATACTCTATGCATACGTCTAAAGATTCGATGTGACGGAGAATCTTGAAAAATTTTGGGTTTAGAGTGGAAGTAAACAAGGCCTTAACTTTAGCTTGCCAAATCTTTAACAAATTTTGCTCGTAAACCAATCAAGCCCTGCACACACATGAAACCTCTTGATATGGGACCGCTCACTCGAGAACAACGTCAAATTCACGAAACCGCTGCACTGTTGTGTGTAAGTAAGTAAGTATACATCTCTTTGGTTAAGCACACTGCGAGCCCTAATAATAATACTAAAGCACAAGGCAAAGCTGATATCCACCGAGAGATTGTTAATTACTAATTAACCGCATCAATCAGCTTGCTCCTAGTCCCACTAGATTTGCCTTTTTCGCACGAACAATACACAAGATTCGTGCACCTTTTCCCTCACATATTTCTAATCACATTATACTTACTCCTACTGTCTCGCGCTCATGCAGTCTCAGCAGCTAGAGATAAAAGTACAAAAGGTGTGGGCATAGGAAGCCGAAGCACAACCCCCAACAGCAGGTTACAGCAGGTTAGTTGACACGGTGCTCCCTCTTGCCGGGACAAATTTAACTCTAACGCCACGGGAGCTAGCTAGGGGCCAATCCAGGCTAGAAACGTGTGTTTAGTTGCACAATATATCTCTTATTGGGTGGACGACGCAATCGATCTCGCCACAAAGGCTGTGTCTGCGTGTGGCATGACGCCCTACATATATATATGAAATGAACCTCGCAATTCGGAACTCGATTATTAGGGGTAGTAGATTACTGCGACCGACTGCTTACCGGCACTCACTTTGATGGGAATCATATGATTAGCTAGCTTAAGAGTAGCTTTACTTCGGAAATAGCCATCACCCCACCAGCTAGCATCAGATCAGCTCGCGTGGTGGAGCGCAGCGCAGCCATTTGGTGATCCATGGCTTTCGTCCTGGTCCTGGGCGTACGTGCACCCTCAGGACTCGCGGGAGCTTTGTCCCCGGCCCGGGTTGTGCAGTGCACAGCCACAGTGTCTGTGTGACGAGTATGTTATACTGTTAAATAACAAGCCTTCTATTATCTATTTTCTTTCTAGTTAATACGTGTGCTTGAGAGCCCTTGCAATTTGAATAAACCAAGATATTACCATGACTGCAACTTTAGAGAGACGCGAAAGTACAAGCCTGTGGGGTCGCTTCTGCAACTGGATAACTAGCACCGAAAACCGTCTTTACATTGGACGGTTCGGTGTTTTGAATTTTGATGATCCCTACCTTATTGACCGCAACTTCCGTATTTATTATCGCCTTCATTGCTGCTCTGCCATGGATGTTGGATGGGGAAGACATCCGTTTTAGAATTGCCATATACTTCCTCTATATAAGATTTACAAGTCGTTTATGATCTCACAACTCTGATATTTTATTTTTATAAATATATTTATAAAAAAATTGATATATGTATATTTTTATAAAAGTATTTTTAAAGATAAATCTATTTATATAATTTTATATTTGCAAATTCAATAATTTAAAAATTATTAATGATTTATTATTTCTAATGTTTCATCAAACCTTATCCAAACGACTTTGATAAAGCTCTCGCTAAGACTTACCTTTATGAGTAACTACAAGATGTCCATAAGTCTTACAACTGATTGAAAACATGATTGGTGCACGTAAATATGGGTTAGCACTTAGCACTTGTTATTCATCTGATACAAAGCCTATCATTTACTGATGCCAAAGAACCTCCACATTAATCCTCATGAGTAGGCCTGGATATCGAGCCAGCTCAGCTCGTTACAGCTCGGCTCATTATAGCTCAACTCGTTAGCACTCTGGCTCGATCGACTCGGCTTGTTACACTAACGAGCTAGAAGATCAGCTCGGCTCGACTCGCTAAATAGCTCGAGCAGCTCGTTTTGGCTCGCGAGCCAAAATGTAAAAACACATTACAAATAAATGCAAGTGAACAACAAGCCAACAAGCACAAAGTACATATAAATTTAACAAAAGAGAATTTATTCATTCCATCGATTGATCCACAATACGTCAAAGTTTAAAGGCGACCCATCACAGTTTAGCCATCATCCAAGCATTCACAAAAGAAGCAAAATAAATAAGCTACGGCTCGAAAAGTAGACTGATCACTAATCAGGTTTGTAGGTAAGCTGTCAGAACTCAGAAGCAGTCATGGCGCACAAGCACAACCAACAGGTCTCAGTTCTCTTCCCACTTTATATCTTGTTACCTGTATGTGAAATCCACATGAAGTGAGAACAAATATACAAATATGATCTCTACAATTCACCACACTGTTGTACATTCTAAAATAAACTTACTAGTTGCTTTTTACCACACTGCTGGAAAGCTCCACACTCTCAATGTCACCATCATCAGCATCTTCTCCCTGTAAAAACATTAACAGAATTAAGCATTATGCATTTATATTACACAAATTTTGGAAAAGTAGACTAAACATCACATACCAGAATAATATGAGGACTTTTAGAACCTCGTATCCAACTAGATGCACAAACTAGTGCTTGAACTGTAGCTGGCTTTAAAGAACTCCTATAGTCATCAAGAACTCTACCTCCACAACTGAAAGTGGACTCAGATGATACGCTGCTAGCTGGGACAACTAAGAACTTCTTTGCCAAACTAGACACAATGGGAAATCTAAGAGCATTCACCTTCCAATAGTGAAGTAAGTTGAAATTCTTATCTTGTAATGGGTGGTTCGCTTCATCTAGGTAGATAAGTAACTCAGATTTTGAAGTTTCTGAAGCACTAGGCTCTAGAAATGACTCAAATTCACTTGAGACAAGACAAGCCACTGAGCTGGTTGTTTCCTTTGATGATGAGGCTGATTGAGTGGTTGATGAACTGCTACTGCCACCCATTTTCCGGCGTTGCTCTAACTCATGCTTCTTGTACAACTCTTCTAACTCTTTTTTTATATCAGCAACCTCTTGTTCACACCTTGAGGAGCCATAAAGCTTCCTAAAATAGAACTCAATATATCTCATTTTGAACCTAGGGTCAAGGATTGTAGCAATAACCATTACATTGTTCTTCTCTTCCCAATATTTATTAAATTTGTCTAACATTGCAGCACCCATGTTCTTCAAATATGGGTCCTCCTCATTTTTTGCCTTCAACAATGCAAGCTTGACTTTCAAAATGTAAGGGTAGAAGACATTAGCAGTAGGATAAACTGAACCTGAAAATGCAGTAGTTGCTCCAGCCATCTCTCCTAGAATTGGCCTAATCTTCTCATACATGTCCCATTCAGAATCTGTAGGTTTCCATGCATAGTTCTGGTCCACTTCAGCATAATAACCAAATGCAGACCTATACTCAATGCAAGTGTTAAGCATTTTATATGTTGAGTTCCACCTTGTTTTGACATCAAGAGACAAACATTTCCCAACTTGAATAGCATAATCATTGCATACCTCTACAAATTTGTACAGGCGACTTGGAGACCTCTTAAAATATTTCACAGTATTCCTTAGATCACTTATGAGACCTTCTATTGGTTCTAGACCATCATTAACAACCAAATTAACTATGCGAGCAACACAACAAACATGAAAATATTTGGGATCAAACTGACCATTCTTTCTAGCAAGCAGCTTGGCTGACAAATTTGTAGTAGCAACATCATTATTTGAAGCATTATCAAGGGTGATTGACATAACCTTATCTTCTATTTTCTATTCCACCAAACACTCAAAAACAGCATGAGCTATCACCAAACCAGTGTGGGGAGGATCTAACTCAACAAAGTTAAGAACACGACATTGCAAAACCCACTATCTATGTAATGTGCCACCAAACACATGTACTGAACATTTTGATTTGATGTCCACAAATCAGTAGTCAAACTAATTGATTCAGCTTGCCTAAGATTTTTCTTTAGCAACTCTTTCTCAGATTCATAAACTTTCATGCATTCATTTTTTATAGTCTTCCTACCAATAGATTCATAGTTGCTATTCATCCACTTCATCAAGATATTAAACCATTTATGCTCAACCATCCTAAAAGAATACTCATGGACAATTATCATCTTTGCAATCAATTTTTTGGTGTGCTCATGGTCATATTCGGTAGGATTAATAACAAGACAACCATCATCTGCAACATAGTTGAGTGTACCTTGAGCAAGTATTCGTTTAGCCTTAGCAAGCTTGTTCTGAAACTGTGTGCAGCGGCTAAGGTGATGATTCAGCTGTGAAGTTGCTCCACCTTGTTGGTATGCATAACTCTTATGGCAAAATCTACACTTAACCTTTGTCACCATAACACCAAACTCCTTATTAGATTGAACATTTATCTCTTTGAAATACTTCCAACAACCAGCCCTCTTTCCTCTCTTTACCTTGACCTTAGAAGGGGATAAATGCACACCAGACCTCTTTCCTTTCCGCCCTCTAGTTGCTTTCGAAGGACTTGAAGGCACACTTACATCATCTCCAACCTCCTTCGTAACTCGATCATCATTTGTTGGCACACTAACTGATATTTCAGCATTCATATCAAAGTCCTCGTTATGGTCTTCAACCTCCGCCAAAGGCTCCAAATGCTACACAGTCACATAGAATAGGTAGTCAAAAATCAACTAAGCTATAGAATTGCACTAACTCATATGTTCACTGACATAAATATAAATAAATATATTTACATGACCACTAACTCATATATTTACATGAATAAATATAAATAAATTAACACCTTGCATATTTCTTTACATATTCACATAAATCACACAAATTGTAAGTTGCATCCTACAGAGCAAAGCATCAACAAAATAAATACAATTTACAGACCACTAACTCGTATATTTACATGAATAAATACAAATAAATTAACACCTTGCCTATTCCTGTACATATTCACATAAATCACACAAATTGTAAGTTGCATCCTACAGATCAGAGCATCAACAAAAAAAATACATACCATATTTGTGTTTGTGTCTGTTGATATGGAGGTCGATGGAGCAGTGGACTTCGCGGGTACAAATCCTCGACCTCAGCCGCGACCACCGCGATTGCCTGTCGAAGCGGGCATCTTCTTGCGGTTCATCCTCGATTCAACACTTGAAGCACCGGAGGAAGCGTCCTAGGGGATTCTTCCTCATCTTCCATCACCTGCTCGAGATGGAAGGCTAAATGAGCGTGCTTGCGTGCAGCCTGCAGCAAGCAGCTTGAGGAGATGGGAGACCAAAGGAGTGGCATGCCGCATGCTTACTTGCGGGCTGCTGCGAGGGCCAGCGATGCGCGACGTGCTACTCGCGGCGGGCCTGGGGCGACGAACGGCAGCAGGCGGCCGGCGGCGGCTCCTATCCTGTATCATGAGATGGAAGAGGAAAAGAGTACATGTGGTGTGGCCGTGTGGGGCTTGGCTCCTGTTCATGCGGCGGCTCCTGGTGCCGAGGATATCTGTGTGTGTGTTATATATATTTAGGGTTTTAAGTTTGGGCTGGGCCAAGGTAAATGAGACATCAAGAGATATATGGGCGAGCTAAATACAGGTGCTTGGCTTGTGAAATCGCTGGCTCGTTCGAGCTAACAAACAGCTCGCGAGCTGGCTCGAGCTGGCTCGTTATAAATCGAGCTGGCTTGTTTCAGAACGAGCTGGCTTGTTATAAAATGAGTCGAGCTCGAGCCGAGCCATTAACGAGCGAGTCGAGCGAGCTAGCGAGTTTCGTGCACTTAAATATAGGTTAGCACTTAGCACTTGTTATTCATCTGATACAAAGCCTATCATTTACTGATGCCAAAGAACCTCCACATTAATCCTCATGAGTCATGAGATGTGCTAAAAAGAAAGATCCCCCATTTCGCTAGCTAATTGATACCTTTTCTTATAAAACCTAAAATGCCATCCATGGGACACTAGGAACTGCATAACTCTTAAGCCTAGTACCTGGCACACCTTAACCTTTCATCCTTTCTTCAATATATTGGAACAGAGCCTAACACTAAAATCACGTTGTACTATGTAATTCTAAAAAAAATAATAGTACTATATTTTTTGTGTTTGCCCATTATTGAACACGAATTCGTTCCTTATGAGTCAAATCGCCCAACAAAACTCTACACTTCCCATCAATAAAAAAGATCTATTATACGAACTCCTTATTTAGTCTTATAATTAAACAAACAAACTTAATTTTGTAGGAGTTGAACACTAACACCAAGTGTATGACAGACAATAGGGACTTCGCATAATGACATTCAAAGAATGTTGGATAGTTTCTAATTTACTACAAAATGAACCATTTAAATTTCTCCTAACTAAATTATCCTTAGTAAGGATGATCCCTCTTTTAAAATGCCACGTCTTTTTTTTCATTTTGAGTGGTAATTCCATATGCAAAATTTCATGTGTAATCTTGACTCTGTTGTTGACAAGATGCTTATACATTGACTTGACTATGATAAAGTGTCATCTTTATGAAAACTCCACACAAAAGGATCCAACACCAAATATTGAAAATGAGTTATGCACAACTATAATACTAACTTTATTTCCAATGGCTTCTTTTTATTTATAAGTGGCTACCAATTTGTTTGTTGGTTTTCACTAACTAAAAACTGTTGGTAATGGTAGTTTGTGGGAGATTACATTGTTGGAATTTACCAAATTGTAATGAAAGATAAATAAAAAATCTTGTCAATGTGAAACTAGAGCACATCGTGGCTGCATCCTTGCCTGCCATGCTTGGTGAAGAAGTGACCAAGCGAAAGAGCCGGACGGACATGGAGATGCAGCTAGCCGATGTTGACCGCGCCGGGCAGGCCGTGCTCCTGAGGAGCGACAGGGGCAGCGGCAGGGGTGGCGGTGGCGGCGCAGTCCCCGTCCACCGGCACGTTGACGTTGGAGCAGTTCCCCGGCGCCTCCACCACTTGCTCGTGCATGTGCGGCGGCACCGCCATTGGAGACGTGAGCACTGGCGCCATGGCGTCCTGCATCTAGATCACATAGTATCTAGCCAACTCATGTGAAAGCAATCGGAAGCGGTCGTCGAACTGGACGGTCCTGATCCGTGCCATGTCACCTGGTCGTCAAGGGGGAAAGGCGTGGACGGGATGAGCGCGGAGAGGAGCTCCGCTGACGTGTACGCTTGCTGCCAGTCATCGCTAGGGGCCTGCTGGTCCACGTGGCACATCGAGGCTATTCCTGGGTCCACTCCCCCCACGACTGGGTCCCGCCTCATCGAGTCGAAGATCACCTGATCCCTGTTGGAACAAAGATAATACGTGAGCTTGGCGTCTTGTTTAGTTCGCAAAAATTTTTTGGCTTTGACTACACTTTCGTTTGTATTTGTCAATTGTTGTTCAATCATGGATTAATTAGGTTCAAAAGATTCGTCCACATATTATAGGTAACTTTACAATTAGTTATTTTTTTTTGTTTATATCTAATGCTCAATGTATGCGTCTAAAGATTTGATGTGACGAGAAATCTTGAAATTTTTTGAAAAAACCTGGAAAGAAATATGTATATGTGGAGTTCAAAAAAAAATGAAGGATGTATGTGGCTCATCTGATGGAATTTGGACTACCTGAAGGACAAGATGGGGTCTGGCCCCGCGAAGATCGACGACGTCGGCAGCCCGTCGGCGAACCACGAGGACACGTCGCCGGCGAACGCGTTGACGCCCAGGTCCCCTTGCGGCTCCTCTTCGTGCTGCTGCTGCTGCGCCGGTGGCTGCGGCGGCGGCGGCAGGCCGAACACCTGCACCCATGCATGGGTAGGGTAGATCATTCTCCATGTTATTAATTACGTATACTCCACTAATTACTGTTACTCGCTGAACCGAATCAGCAGCAGTAATTACGTGCTCAAATGCTCAATCCATGATTATGAATGAAAGAGGATGTGTGAATGTGATCATCAGACTCGGTCACGTACGTGGTGCATGTCGGAGGGCGACGGCTCGAACGGGCCCATGTGGTTGCACAGCAAATATTTCTGCAGTGAATGCACGCATGCAATGCAAGGCGGTTAATAATATAGCACGGTTGTGAGAATGATCCAAAATTAACATGAGATTTGTCATCATTAAAAGAGAAAAACAAAATTGACCTTGGTTTAGTAATAATATAGGGAAAAACTATGTTTAGGCTCCGAACTTTTGTAGAAGTCCCTCAAAGGCGAAAACCGGGCATGAATAGCTCTCCAACTATGAATAGCGGACAACTTTGGCCTTTGGCTAGTTTAAAATTGGTTTTGAGTATATATGTATTTTCTAAAAACAATAGGTAAATCACTCAAATTCATACATAATTCTTTTTAAATCGGAAAAAATATGAAACTGGTACCAAAATTTTTCTTAAAATATAATCTATCCCATCGAGATCTACAATTCTAGTTTGGGATCATTTCTTCATCCAAGTTCGTTCAAACAATTCAGAAATTTGAATTACAAAATATAAGAACTTCAAATAAAATTTTTGGACCGTGTATAAGATTTCAAGTGAAACAAAAGTCATCTACAAAGTTGTAGCTCTTGGTTTTGGTAATTTCTTCACTCGATTTTGTTTGAATAATTTAAAAAATTTAACAAAATATGAGAACTCCAAACAGAACTTTAGGACCGTAAAGATTTCAAATGAAACATTCGTTAGCTAAGATCTACAACTTTAGTTTTAGTCATTTATCCATTGAAGTTGATTTGAACAATTCAAAAAAAATGAATGTCAAATGAAAACTTCAAAAGGATAGATTATATTTGAATAAGATAATAGTTAAATTTCTAAAAATTCATGACCTTTTTAAAAAGATACATTATATTTTAGAAAAATTTCGGTAACAATTTCATACTTTTTTATTTATAAATGATTATTTATGACTTTCATAACAAATTTATTTATTATTTTATTATTTTTATAAAATACATATATACTCGAAACCACTTTGAAACTAGCCAAGAGCTAAAGTTGTCAGATTTTAATAGTTAGAGGGCTGCACATTTCTAGTTTTAAGTTCGAGAGGTAAATCCAAACAACTAACTAACCTTTCGCTCCTCGACGCGGGTGAGGGTGTCCATGAGGAATTTCTCGCACGTCTCAACCTCATGCATCGATGCCAATGCCACCGGATCCGGCTCAAACATCCTAAAGCCCAATGTCATGGATTCAAGTAGATTGGGGCATATTAAAAATAGGAAGTCATATTAGAAGCTTTAAGGCGATTCTCAAATTATCTTCATGACAAAGGAAAGGATACTTCTCGCAAAAAAAGGAAAAGATACTACTCAGTTCTAGCGCTAATACTTATAATGGTAGAAAATAGACAAGTATATTTTTTATAGTGAAAATAATGTCCCTAAAAAAACGTGATGTTTTAGGATTTTTTTTAGATAGATTAATGCTGAATCTAGATTACCCTTGTAGTTGTAGCCCTATCTATTGAAGGTGAACCATGCTAATTAAAAGGAATGTATAGATGCATGTAGACCATAATCTCAAGTTTGTAAGGGCCCAAACTAGTTCCAATAGCTAAAACATGAAGTTTTTTTTTGACAAAATTTAAAGCCTAAAACATCAAGTTTCTAGAATGGAAAGAGTACTTTGTATGTGATATTTTGGATAGTTGGCACTAACAGTTATAACACTATGCAGTTGTGTGTCCTCCAACCTTAACATGAAAACCCAATTCTACCATCTATTAGCCCATGTATCCAAATAGGCTCTAGATAGTTTTAGGAAACTAACTATTTATCAGCTATCAGTTAAGTCAACGCTGTCAGTTACAGGCGCGGATGGTTTCATCACGGTTTGCGTGGTGCTGCATCTTTTTTCTTTTGAACCAAAAGGTCTGCACCTTTAAGCGTGTAAAATGCATGCATTGTAGGGGAGTTTGTGTAGAACCTAAGTTGCTCCTCCAAGACTTGCAGCTGGTGTTGGTATGTCCTGATCTCCTGCTGAAGCTCCTGTACGTGTAAGATTACACACATAAAAAAAAACAAATAATCAGAAATATGCATGTTTTGAGTAAAAATCATGTTAGTGTCTTTTGTCCGAGGATGGTGTGTGAGTCGCATGAAGAGGTAGGTTATTACCTCTACATTGGAGTTTACTGGCCCTTTACTGTTTCATCAAGGTATTCATCAAATAAAAGGATGCATCAGAGAGAAACAACAAGCATCGTCAGTGAGAAAAGGAGATTCAAAAATAATATGAAGTAAATATAATAAAGAAAGATAATCAGCATAGTTAATATCCATTTGAAAACCAAAACTGGAAAGATTAATTGAGAGAGAGAGGAGGAGTGAGTGATATACTTGGGTGCAAGTTGTTCGGCTATGTCACCCTCGCATTTGAGTTGTGTAAGCATCTTGATCAGATACTGTATTTGGATACATACATGTTTAAGATGATAAAAAATCAGTTAACGAGCAAATTAAGGTTAATGTTGAATTTTTTTGGATATCCAAATACAGTATCTGATACGTCACCTCTCTATTCCGAACGACTCTGCATCACAGCAATAATCAGTCAGAGAATAAACTAGTCATAACAAACCTGTGTTTATTTGCCTTAATTAAGAAAACGAGAGAAAGGTTCTTCTCGCAATACTAATAAGAAAGAGAAAAGGGCCGCATGCAATTGGCACCCGCGCGAACGAATTGAACGTACCCTCCCCTGTCGTGCTCCGGGAGATTGATGTACCTCGTGATCACGTCCTCGATCCTATATATACATTTCAGTAAAATTTAACAGTAAATGTGATTAAATTTTGCCTGAAATCGTCCGTCGACAGGTACACACATGCATACATACATGACACCGATCGAATTCGGCCGGAGCAGGTAATTAAAAGAGAATGAACGGACGGAAGCGGACGGACCTGCGCCTGCCGGAGAAATGGCTGAGGCGATTGGAGGGGGAGAACATGATGAGCGCGATGTCGATGTCGCAGAGGACGGAGAGCTCGTAGGCCTTCTTGATGAGGCCATTCCGCCGCTTCGAGAAGGTCACCTGCCGGTTCGTGTTGTTCTCGATCCTCTTGATCTGCAGCTTCACGCGCCCCATAATGCCCCTCGATCTGCTGATGAAAAAGAACACACTCTAGCTAGATTATTGCAGGGGAAGAAGAGGAGGGCCGCCGCGCCGGGGATGAAGAAGATGACCCGTAGCCCGGCCGGGGTCGGTGGTGGCTCTTATGGAAGGAGGAGAGAATTTGTCGGGAGGGCGCGGTCAACCTGTGTAACCGCGAGCAACAAACGGCGCGAAAGCTACACCTGTATAGACGACTGTAGTTGTGCCGCGCAAGTCACAAGTGTACTGCAGTTACGTCTCACTCTGTTGTGATGATATAGCCAAAAAAAAATATGGTTGATGATGTAGTCTCCTGTTGCGAAACTGAAGGACCGGTGACCGGTCACGGATGGGCGCCATGCATGCATGCATGCATTGTGTGCAAGAGAAAATATCTATCAGTGCTTTATTATCAAAAGGTTGGCTTTGTTAATTTTGTTCATCATGTGTTTGTCGTGGAAAAATGAGGCAGGGAGGATTGTATTTCTGGACGAATGTTGTCTGCTGAATCGTCGTTATGATCGAATAAAGAGCTGCTTTAATGTCAAATCACAAAATAATAACTTGTGCCTTTATTCCGTATCCACGCTGGTGGCGGCCTACTGAGGATGCGTGCCGGGAGGGCCTAGAACAGATGTTTCAACCTGCTGAATAAGGGGCTCGTTTAGGCCTTGTTTAGTTGGCAAAAAATTTGGATTTTGGGTACTATAGTACTTTCGTTTGTTTGTGACAAATATTGTCCAATCATATACTAATTAGGGTCAAAACATTTATCTCGTGATTTACAGGCAAACTATATAATTAATTTTTGTTTTCGTCTAAATTTAATACTCTATGCATGTGCCGCAAGATTCGATGTGGCGGAGAATCTTGAAATTTTTTGGGAACTAAACAAGGCCAGTTTCTAAAAAATTTTGCAAAATATTTCAGATTCCCTATCACATTGAATTTTTAGACATACATGGAGCATTAAATATAGACAGAAATAAAAACTAATTGCACAGTTTTGTCGAAATTGACGAGACAAATCTTTTGAGCGTAGTTAGTCCATGATTGGACAATATTTGTCAAATACAAACGAAAGTGCTATAGTGTCGATTTTCCAAAAAAATTTGGAACTAAACAAGGCCTTAGTTAGAGAGATTTTCACCTAGGAATCCTTCCAGCTCATCAAAGTATTTATATAAGGCCCCGTTTGGCAAGGTTTCTCCGCCGTTTTCTGCCAAATAAGATAAAATAAAATAGCTCCACTGATAAAGCCCATAAAAATATGCTTTCATGAATAAAAAAACATGTTCTCACAGAGCTTGAGGATGCGAAGGAGCTAAAAATAATAGTTTCTCACGGCTTCACTATCCTACATAGCGTTATGTGAGAACATATTTTAATGAAGGAGTTGTTTTGTTAAATGATTTACCAAACAACTCTAACTTCAGCAATAGAGTTGTTCACAGAGCTAAAGGCTTAAAAACAGCTTCACTTGTGAAGTGGAGCCGTGCCAAATGAGGCCTAAATTAGCCGAGTATTTCTGGCAGAAATAGTTTCAGGATATGGTTGGGAATCGAACAATGCCTAAAGAGATTTTCAACTTGTCTAGCCCTTTGTGCCCCAAGATGTATTTTCAATAACTTGTCTAGCCCTTTTCCCCCTAAATTGAGGGGGTTATTTTTTTTCCACAATGTTAGAAGTGGCTTTTTTTATATAAAATAAAATAGATCTCCTCACTATTATTGATAACAATAGTTAGAGTATGTTGAATTGAAGGCTAAATGGCGAAAGGGTATGTAGCCTAGTGGGTACAGGAACCTCAGTAGCACCTCATCACGTTCTGGGTTCAACTCTCCGTGTGAGCGAATTTTCTAAGATTTTATAACGTTTGTGCTTTCAGTGGTAGGTGATGTTTTCACCAATAGCGTGGCACCTGCACTGGCATTGTCAATCTCGAGCATTTATCGGCCCATAATCTTCGAAGATGCTCATAGGGGCAGGGTTTGTGTACGTGTGTTTATAGGGGTGCGTGGCGTCTATAGTGACTTTGTCAATCTCAAAATTTTGTTGGGTTTGTGTACGTGTGTTTATAGGGGTGTGTGGCGTCTACAGTGACTTTGTCAATCTCAAGAATTTGTTGGCCCATGATCTTCAAGGATGCTTATAGGGATAAGGTTTGTGTGAGTGTGTTCATAGGGATGTGTGTGTATGTTGTTGTGTGTTGCGCTGACTTTGTCAATCTCAAGAGTTTGTTGGTCCATCGTCTTCAAAGATGCTTGTAGGGTAGAAATTACGTGCGTATTTTGTAAGTATCCTGAGTTGTACCATGTAATCATAAAAAACAATTAAAAGTTAAATGTTTTTTATTATTGTGTTAGTTTTTACAATATTTTTTTATAAAATAGAATGATGATTAGACCTATGCCCAATGGGACCGGCGATGATGCATGGATTGCGAGATTCTACACGCTGCACGAGTTGATCAATTTTTAGATTTTGTTTATATATAATAGAATGATGATTAGTGTTGAGTTGCTGAATTCCGCAGTTTGCTAGGCCCTTCTCTCTGCAATTCAGTTGACTGAACTCGAGTAGGAGTGCTCCAAAGCATCATACTTAGTACGTAGGGCCTTCTCTCTGCAATTCAGTTGACTGAAAACGAGTAGGAGTACAGTCACATACTCAACATGTTACATGTCAGTCAGCTAAAATGGAGTACTCCTAGGACGAGGGAGATCTCAATTCTCAAAGGAATATTCTCTCGTGCAGGGGAGGAGTGGACATGTGCTCAGTGCTCCTGGTTTGGTCGTCGTCTTCGTCGAGACAGAGTGATTAATACAGCTGGTGTCATTATAAAATTAGCGAGTGAATAATTGTTTAACTAACCTCCTACTAATTTCCTAGTTATGGCCGTGCTTGCACGCATGCCATACCGTGCCCTCTTTCAGTCATATAACCATTTCATATATGTTTTCCCTTGTGTTCTCTTTTTCTAGAATGGGGTTTCCTTTTTTTACCATTGACTAGAAATGGTCTATAAAAGGTTTTTTAAAAACTTGTTTGAAATGCAAATACTCCTATTTAAGAACTGCAGTAGAACCAAATTACTTTTTTTGTTTCCCTGTTTAATCCATGTCTTGCGGCGCCTAACTCCATGGCCCATTTCACTTTTTCTTTCTCCTTCGGCTTCAAAAACCCAGCCTTCCAGCCTCCGCCCGCCGCCCCGCCCGCAAGAGACAAGCACACGCACCGCCAGCGCAAGAACTCGGGAAAGGGACCTGTCGAAAAGCAACGCCCTTTTCCTTGTCTTCTTCTCGGTTTCCTTGGTGCTCCCGGCGATCCCCTCCAAAGTCCAACCACGCCGCTCTAGATCTCTCCGACGTGCTCTGCCACTTGGTTTCTCCGAGCTTGTTGGGAGTCCAGGTGCCAGAGAACCAGGGGCCAGGGCTATAAGAGGGGGAACCAACTCCATCTCCCCCTGGTGCTGGTGCCGCATTGAGTTCTTGAGGTGCGCTTCATTGAGGACTTGCTCATTTTTATTGGTCATGTATGCCATTTTATTGCTCTTGCCCAATGTTCTCACTGGAAGAGTTCATCAATCTTATGTTGGTTTCTTGGATTAGTTTTGATCCATGGCCAAATGGTCGAATTAAGTGATTAATGCAGTCTGTTTCATTATTAAATTTAGCGAGTGAATAATTGTTCAATCTCTTCCCAGAAGTCATTACAAGCAGAACCAGCTGCTAACTACTGTTTTTTTCTTTTTCTTGGATTAGAATGGCTGGGGTTCTTTCTCACCATGCGCTGGCATCTTCGCAATCCCACTGGTGCAGTGCAAAGAACTATAGATTCGAAAAGAGGACGGGCAGTGCCCGCTTGGTTTATGTAAAGGGAAGTTGTGGTTCAGGCAGCCGAAAACTGGGTTTGGTTTGGGCCTCGAGCTCGCAGCAGTCTTCTGTCATGGAGCCGATGCACCTACCATCGGATGGCAACAGTGGCCACACCCCAAAGAAATCAAGTAATTTTATGGACTTCCATTTCAACGAAATCGTATAGTGGTTACTTGTTTGTTTGTTTTTTTTGAGAAAATTGGCCATTTGCCACATTTAACTTTGGGCTTCGCAAATTTGGGGCATATAATAAGTTCTGTTAATCTGTGATCTTTGTGTCGTTGCAGGTGAAAGCGCTCTTATATTGATTCGGCATGGTGAATCCCTGTGGAATGAGAAAAATCTGTTTACTGGCTGTGTTGATGTACCCCTGACACCAAAGGGTGTTGAGGAGGCCATTGAGGCAGGTAAAAGGATATGCAATATCCCAATCGATGTAATATATACTTCATCACTGATTCGTGCTCAGATGACCGCAATGCTTGCCATGATGCAGCATCGGCGCAAGAAGGTTTGTGTGTCTTCCCTTTATGAAAACGTCCCAGTAGTTTCTTCTAGCATGTGTATCAACTGCCCTGAAAAATCATGCTGCTGTGTTTTATGTATTTACAGATCCCAGTTATCATGCATAATGAGAGTGAACAAGCTCACAGGTGGAGTCAGATATACAGTGAGGAGACAAGGAAACACTCCATTCCAGTCATAACAGCTTGGCAATTGAATGAAAGAATGTAATACTTTCTCCATATTCTTTGATTTGCTAATTATGTAATTATTATAGTTGTTTGACTGTATTTTTCTCTTGAAATATCCCTTGACATTTCTAGGTATGGTGAGTTACAAGGCCTTAATAAGCAAGAAACTGCAGATCGGTTTGGCAAAGAACAAGTTCATGAGTGGCGCCGCAGTTATGATATCCCTCCCCCAAATGGAGAAAGCCTAGAGATGTGTGCTGAGAGAGCTGTTGCTTATTTCAAAGATCAGGTATAGTTCGCAAGGCCATTTTACATTAATTGGAAGATACACTATTTATTTGGATTATTGGTCTCCCTGCTGCTAACTGTTGTAGTATTGGTAGCTATGCTAAAGGTTATGTGTTGAATTGATGAATTCCTCTACTGTGCAATGCGCCAATGCATGTGCTTAGTTTTCTTTCCATTGTGCTAGCTCATATCAAATTTATAGCCTGAATCTTTTATTTATCTTCGACTCTAAAAACAGTTTTTTTTTAGTTCAATCTGACCTATAGTCGTTTTTTTCCCCTAATAGATTGTTCCACAACTTGTGGCTGGTAAACATGTGATGGTTGCTGCACATGGGAATTCACTTCGTTCAATTATAATGCATCTGGACAAACTAACTTCTCAAGAGGTAATTTACTGTCTTTTTTATCATTCCCTCAAAAAGGACTCCGCTAAACAGAAAATGTAGCATTATGTCAAATTTGGGAGTGAGCCTTTCGTCCCTTCAGGTAATAAGCCTTGAGCTGTCTACTGGCATTCCCATGCTTTACATATTCAAGGAAGGAAAGTTTATTCGCCGTGGCAGCCCGGTAGGACCTTCAGAGGCCAGTGTTTATGCTTATACCAGGGTGAGATTCTTTCCCCCATGTTTCTAAGAAAGGACGATACTCCATTTTATGAAGCTTATTGTCTGTCAGACTAAACAATTTGCTGAGCACATTACATTTCAAAACAGATTGTCCAAGAAGATAACAGTTCTGCTGGTCAATATCTGAATGCTCACAAAGCTCATGTGTTTGTGTTTTACATGATTCTAACCGTTGAGCAATTTAATGAACCTCAGAAAATTTTACTTAAACCTTTGTTAAATGTAAAAAGGACACATAGAAATCTTCTTATTTTAAAGTTGGTTGTGTTTGATGGCAATAGGTTTTGTGCTCAAACTAATGATTTTAAAATATATTGCTACTTTTTCTTTCACAAAGTTAAACCACTGTTTCAGGTGGTACTGTGGAAGCCCTTGTTGACTTAACATTTTTAATTGCATGCATATTCATTTATCTGTGTTACAGATAACACATACATATTATCTTTTCTTTAATAGTTTTTATGAGTTCCTTGTACTATATTTCCTTTTTGAAATTCTGCCATTTATTAACTTATCCGTGTTGTTCGCATTAACCTGCTTGCAGACCTTGGCTAAATACAGACAGAAGCTTGATAGTATGGTTCAGTAAAAGGTCAGTGAATATTGAATAATCTAGTAAGTTTAGTTCCCATTGAATATTCCGACTGACGCTAACTTTATGATATGTTGTTACCTCATGACGTTTCAGACACTCCACTTGGATCATGGCTCGATATTTCTTTGTCGACCATGTCTGCTTTTTTGGAGAAATGGTTAATTAAGGTCCTGTTCGCTTGAGCTTATCTATTAGCCATTCAGTAATGTTTTTCTCTCACAACAAATTAGCGAACAATATCTTTTCAGTCATGGCTTTTCTACCAAGGGAACAAACTGTAAACAAATTCTTGGCATGAGAAGCATTTATGACTGGGACGAAATTCATCAATTGGAGTTTCTTTTGTAAACAAACATGTGCAATGACTTTAGTATGGGGTAGAAGTAGCATCATATGTTGTATATTTAGTTGAATTTGTTGAGGAGAATGATATACATTTGTTTTCCTTTTTTTACCTCATACTTTCTAGTCCTCATAGACAAGCTAGAGTGCTAGATCTATTTAATCGCGTAGCTCTATCATATATATTTTAACTTTAATAAGTAAAGCTAGAAATGATTATATTTGAAGTTATTGAAAAAATACGATGATTTAGTTCCCTGTAGATAAAAGGCAAACTAAAGGCCTTGGTTTTCTTTAGAGCTAATAACTTTTGAGGAACTATTAGAGCTAATAACTAAAGGAGTATAGCCTCAACGGCTTTCAAAAGATTTTTTCGGGGTTTAAACCAAACAATCATTACGTGGGCTGAATCAGCCCACCGGAGTCTAGTCAGTCTAGATCCCACTCGGAGAGCTGATTAATCTACAAAGCATAGGCCAAATTGCTAGGAGGCCCTGGAGCTGCTCCACCTCTCACATTGCCTCCATGTATATGGCATAGCTTATCTGTTGAGCTTTCTTCTGGACTCCTCTATTAGGGTTAGCTTCCGCTCCACAACACTTTTGTTTCTTGTGTGCAAGCTCCTCACAGATGTTGTGGCACCTCCGCTCTAGCCCTGCGACCTGACCTTGGAGCTCAACCTCTCCTCCTCAAAGCAGTCAAGGCAAAGATTCTTGGTTGGTCTCTAGAGGGCTTCATGGGATCAGCAGTGGTAGGGGGCTTGAGCCCCCTCCCCCTGACGCCCCACCCCTAGATCCGTCCATGCAGCTGATAGTTGCACCTCACTTGACCGTGCCACATCCGCATCGTATGTTTGCTAAGCACACACACTCCCTCACCAGCAGTGCTAAACAATGCACGACTAGTGTCGTGAGCACCACCAGCACTACAGAAACTGCTTCGAAGATGACACTGGCATCTACCTTATCTCCAAGAGCAAGGTCGGAGAAATGAGCAGCTAGATGGGTTGTTTGATTTTCCATAATCGAGTAAGAAGGTATGTTGTAGAGAACATGACCGTGAGAATGGAGGGAGAATATTTGGTTAATATGGCAAGTAGGAAGACATTTGCAAATGCAAATGGATCAAAACTTAAAACACATACTTCAGTGCATGAAAAGGAAGTGTAGGTTGTTTGATTTAGTGACTATTTATCTAGTGAACTGGTACTCAACCAACTATTTATTTAGATGAGCATGCACCTTGCATTTCCAATCAATCCAATTAATCTACAAAGCACAACCCAAAACCCTAAAAACACACCACGAACTGAGCGAATTCACGGCTTTGAACCACTGCACATCAAATCCCCACCAGAATCACTGCCCAACTTTTAATCTGTCCCCTCTAACCACTAACTAAAGACAAAAAACAACAATATTACACCAAAATATTCGAATCTTTAAAACTTGGGGAGAGGAGGCGCGAACCTAGCATGGAGAGCAACCTAAAGCTTATGCTATCTGTTGGCACTGACGGGGCTAGTGCACCGTGGCACAAGCACGGCGACCGGTAGAGAAGATGGATCGAGCCTTTTGCCCTGCCTCCTATAGAAAAGGTGCATGGGATGGGAGCATATGCCTTAACTTTCTAGGTGTGAGTTGGCTAAGGATCTAATCCCAGTGTTCCCAGTGAGGATATATAAAGCCTGTACACTATATGTCTTCCTGTCTAAGTCCAATGTGTGTGTGGGTGTGTGTTGAGAATTTTCCTTTATTACTACTTGTAATAAAATAGTACAGAGGTGCGACTTCTCATAGCATCTAGATGATTTGACATCTCACGTCCATGCAATTCCTTGGCTTCAAGCTTCACATTTCTTCTCGATGATTTTTCCCAGGTCTTATTTAGACGTTGTCGGATTCATCTCAATCCATATGTGTTGGGTGAGTTGAGATGAAATTTAGTTCAAATTCTACTCTAACCCATTCTAATGCCTATGTATTAATGTGAATTCAACTACATCTAGACAAGGCCTGACATGTATGTGTAAGCTTTCAGGTATGTGAGGTCGCATGAGCAACAACTTGAACCCAATGTAACTGAGTTTTAATTCTACCATATGCATGCATGTATATTTTGTAGCATTATTAATGCATGATGATGTAACCAAAATAGTGTTATGGCTAATTATTACCTCTCATTCTCTCGGGGTCACTAATTATTTGCTAGTAAAGGCACCCACAATGATTAGTTTAGTTACTAGCTTTAAGCTAACTTTCTCCAATAATGCTAACTTTTAGCATATAGCTTTCAACATAGATAGCCCCACATGATACTCTCACACAACCTTGAAATGTGTATAAGAGATTAGCTCTTAATCAAGAGCTAACTTTTCTCTCTCTTCTATTAAAATATGAGAAAAATACTTAGAGCTACCTTAAAAGCCAATTGTTGGAGTTGGCCTAAGTATGTTGTATAGATGAGTTCAGATCATGTACGTAGAGAGGGGTCAGAGAGAACTTTATAAGCGACCTAGGAAACTCTATCGAAAACACATCCACCAATCCACCTAGCCTCTCCTCGACTCTAGAGCGAAGCATCATTCACAAATTGAGTGCCCGGCCACCACCAACGCACGTGGGCAGCCCTTGATAGTTCACCTCCACAACCATGCGCTGGCATCTTCGCAATCCCACCCATCCTTGCCTCAACGGCCTCAACCTAGACCTAAACCAACCAAGGGAGAAAAGCACTTGTCCCATAGTAGTCGAAGTAAAGCAGAAGAACATGAATGGCCATTGATCTAGGCCGTGTTTAGTTTCTGAAGGGAAAAATTTTGTGACACTGTAGCACTTTCGTTTGTTTATGGTAATTATTGTCCAACCATGGACTAGTTAGGCTTAAAAGATTCGTCTCGTAAATTCTGACCAAACTGTGTAATTAGTTTTTATTTTCATCTATATTTAATACTCTATGCATGCGTCTAAAGATTCGATGTGACGGGAAATCTTGAAAAATTTTGGGTTTTGTGGTGGAAGTAAACAAGGCCCTAAAACTCTATAGAGCGTGTACACCTATGCCAACAGTAGCACGCGTATAAAAGCAAGTGTTTATTATCCTAAGAGTGGGTAGGCCAAGGTGACAGGTTATGACAAAACAAGGCTCATAATTAATCTAACATGCACCATTACAATATAGGGTGTCCACAATGGTGCTAGCTATGTAGCTAGCTGACATAGAGGTGAGAGATAAAATCAAAGACTATTTTATATATTATTATTTTTTTACATACTATTGGACACATATGTTTTTCTCACAAATTCTTGAACTACATAAAATAGATCAGCTATTTATTCGTCCCTAGGGACTTCTCTCTCCTATTTTTTCACTATCCACATCATAATAGCTAGACAAATAGCTAGCTGTTGGAGACGCCCATAGCATATACAGAAATAATAAAGTGCTAGCCATCTAGTTACATGTCTAATGTAGGATTCTGCAAGTAGGTGGGACATGAAACCTTCGTTGACAAGGTTGTCACCCAAGTCCTAGATGTACTCAATAGAGTGGTAAGCTAGACACCAAGTACATTTTTCGTGTGTGCGAATTTTTCATGTGTGCGAACATGTGCCACATATCAAAGGCAATATATACGTCTAGAGGTTTGGAGCTTGACATCACTAAATTTGTTTCCGTGTGGCGATGTGGGTGTGTATGCATAGGATGAAACAACTGACAAATTTGCAATGCCCGTTACGGAAAATAGCTAATTTTCTTCCTTAAACCTAACAGGACCATGGTCATCCTTTGAGAAACACTTGCTTTTTATGCTAAAATGCCTCAAGGCCTCCACCCTACCACCACTAGACCTGTTTCTGTAACCATCTTTTCAATAGCTAGAAGCTAGAAATCTCTCTCGAAAGGCTAAATCCAACTCTAATCAAATCCCTAAGTTCGCTAGAGTTTTTCACCACCAAGGCACCAAAACCTCTAGGTTCACTAACCATCTTTTCAAGAGCTAGAGACCACAAATTTGCCTCGAAAGTCTAAACCCCAATCAAATCCCCAACGTCGTAGGAGTTTTTCACAGCCACCACCATAAAACATGAAGTTGGCCATCAATCGAAAGGTTAGAAATTTGGTAGATTCTCTCAACCTAAATCTATCACAAGATTGGGAAACATCCTCATAAATCAATCAAGAGTTAGGCAGCAAAATCCCGAGGATCATTGACATGCTTTGTTTTTATATACGCCCTTCCTACCTACAAAAGAAAGTCGTTGTGAACAGAGTTTGGGTCAAACATTAAGAACATAAATTATAAATAACTTTTAAACTGTTGAGTTTAGAAATGTGAAAAACTATATGTATAGATTTGTCTTAAAAATACTTTGATAAAAACATACATATACCATTTTTTGATAATTTTTTTATATTTTTTCCAACCTCTGAGGCGCCTAAACGTTCAAACAATGGTGGCAGGCACACAGTCTATGACGGTTGGCTTGCTTATGAGGGATTACTAATAGTAAGGAGCATGACTGTTGCCTGGAAAACCACTATTGTCTGAAAAGTCATGTTTTTTTATAAGAGGCAAGAAACCTCTGCTTTTTAGAAAGAAAAGTAACGGTACAGCAAGACAACTGGGGATACCAGTTCCAGACAAAGCATAACAGCGAAAACCAAAAAAACTGCACCATTAGATCTCAACTATTTCAGAAGGATTGATCGAGCTAGGCTTGAAGTCTTTGATCCAACTTGTGACAGTAGCCTTCATCTTGATGATCTGCTCATGATCTTTCTCCTTAAGTTTGGCGCTCCACTTCTGCAGTAACGACAATGCAATGTATATGATATCAGTGGGGGCACGAGGAAACGCCTTGTTAATAGCCATCTTGTTTCTGGCAGTCCATAAAGCCCAAGCAAAGCCTGAAAATATGAAAATGATCAATCTAATCGGAAAGGGCCCCTTGCCCCTTAACCAAGTATCGCAAAAATCTTCCCATGATTTAGGATAAGAATCCAGATGAAAAACTTCCTTAAGCATTTCCCAGATCAATTTGGCCAAATGACACTTAAAGAAGATGTGATCTGCAGTTTCAGTGCAACCACAAAGACAACAAATTAAGCTTCCTTTCCACCCCTTTTTAGCCAGGTTAACAGCCACTTGCAATTTGTCATTAAGAAGTTGCCAAAGAAAGAACATAATTTTAAGGGGAACCCTACTTTTCCAGATAAAACCTGCAACCCTACTCTTGACACCCCTGTCAGTCAAAAAATGATACAAGGACTTAGTTGTGAAATGGTTCTTCTTTTCCAACGCCCATAAAACTTTATCAGCTCTATTGTCAGTCAACGCACAATCATTTAGCAAGTTCAATAACCCCAACCATCTATCATATTGTTGTATTGAAAGGCATCTTTTAAAATCAAGACCCCAGGAACCCTCATCCCAACAGTCCGCAACATGACAGAAAGGGTCCCTAATCAGGTTATACAAATCATTGTAGACCAATTTCAATGGAGCTCCTTGTAGCCAACAATCTTCCCAAAATCTACACAGCTTACCATCCCCCACCTTGAAGACAGCACCCCACTTAAAGAGATGTTTGATATTATGTAAACCTTTCCAAAATTGAGAACCTCCTGCAGATTTGGAGTCAAAGAAGTTATTATCCCTCAAGTACTTTGCTTTCAAAATTTTGAACCAAAGTTCATCTGGTTGTTGGTAGATTTTCCAGATCCATTTTACCAGAAGACATTCATTCATTATTTTGGTATTAATGATGCCTAGACCCCATTGGTCTTTAGGTCTACAAACCATTTCAAACTTGGCCATGTGGTATTTAAATTTCTCATCAGCACCTTGCCAGAGAAATTTGGCCCTAATAGAATCCATCTTTTTGTGCACCCCATCTTTGAGAAGATAGAAACCCATGCAGTAGAGAGGAATAGAACTCAAGCAAGAATTTGTCAGAATTTGTCTCCCCCCTGAAGTCATCAATTTACCTTTCCAAGGATCCAGCCTTTTAACCATTTTCTGAGTCATAGGACTAAAAGCGCTCATGTTCAAATGTTTATAGCTAATAGGGATACCTAGATATTTCATAGGAAACTCTCCTAGCACACAATTCAATATATTAGCCATCTTCTCCTTTTCCCGCCAAGTAACACCAAAAAAACAAAGACTTCACTCTTATGATAATTTATTTTTAAACCCGTAAGCCACTCAAAACAATAAAGAATGAGTTTTAGATTTCTAATTGATTGTTCAGTAGCTTCAATCATGATGACCGTATCATCAGCATACTGTATGTGTGAAACACCCCCAGAAATCAGGTCGGTTAACACACCAGAAAGATGCCCCTTGCTAACAGCAGATTGTAGCATAACTCCTAGAGCATCAGCAACAATGTTAAAGAGAAGAGGGGAAAGAGGATCCCCTTGCCTCAGACCCCTATAAGTTCTGAAGTATTCACTCCTTTCACCATTAACATTAATGCAAACCCTTCCACCTCTCACAGTGCTCATTGTCCAATTAATCCATTTGGTAGGAAACCCTTTTCCTTTCATTACTTTCTCAAGGAAATCCCACCTCACTCTGTCATAAGCCTTTTCAAAGTCTACTTTTAACACTAGGCTCCTTGCCTTTGATCTATGTAGCTCATGCAAAACTTCATGAAGAACCACAACCCCCTCTAGAATGTTTCTCCCCTTGTACCTGTTTGGTTCTTCCCAATTATCTTATTAGCTACAGGCACCAGCTGAAAAGTCATGTTTGTTTGCTAATTTATTGTAAAAGAAAAAATATTGTTGAATGATTGAGAAATTTGACAAATAAGTTCAAGCGAACAGGCACCTGTTCACTTGAGCTATTATCAGCTAAATCTGCCACTCATTCAACAGTGTTTTTCTTTCAGAATAAATCAACGAATAACATTTTCAGCCATGACTTTTTAGACAAGCAAAAAGAGGCATATGAAATATAGCATATTTTATTTTTTATAAAAATAAAGAGTTAAAGTTAGGCTTTAAAGACCGAATCGCTATCCTAAACAACTTTGTTTAGGGGTATAGAGGAGTATATACAAGAAAAGGCGACGAAAGAATTCTTCGCCCAATTAAAGGCCAAAGCTCGTTCGTCAGACTACTACAGTTCTAGCATGCAGGATACTACGCTACAAACACTAACGCAAAGATCAACATGACGAGCCCAAAAACAGTGATCAGCAAGCAGTTCATCGACGAGTTCGTCTCATGCGTCAGTGCGGCCTTGGAGAGCTTCTCTTCCGCCTTGCTCGTCTCCATGGCGGCCTTCTCCACGTTGGACTCGACGACATCGATGTTCCATTGCTGGTCACGGACTAGCTTTGCGAGCTCCACGAAGATCTCGTTGATCTCAGCGATCTCCTGCTGAATCTTGCATATCTCCCGCCCCCTCTCCTCGACGAGGGCCTCGTTGAAGGCGATCTCGTTGTCCAGCAGGGCTAGCTCCTGCGTCCTCCGTGATTCCACCAGCTGCTGCTGTTGCTGCATCTGGATGTTGCATTGCTGATCGGCAGCGCCGGCAGTGGCATTGGTATTGGCATTGTTCAGTTGTGATGATCGTATGGGAGAGCCGTAGCTCGGCGGCGACGGAGGAGGAAACATCAGCGGCGGCGCAAGACGGGCGGCGGCGGCGGCGGCGGCGGTTTCCTGGCGATCGGCCTCGATGATCCGGTCCTGCACCCACTGGAACTCCCTGAGCGCGGCCTGGAAGTCCGCGGCCAGGTTAGGCCCGACCGCGGCGGCGGCGGCGGGGTCGGCCAGCCTCCGCGCCGTGTTCCGAGCCAGGCGCGTGACGTCGGCGCGCGCCCTGCGGATGCGCTCACGGACCACGCGGGCGTCGCCGTTGCCCCCTAGTCCGGCGGCGCCGAGCTCGTGCGCGAGGCGGCGGAGCTCCGACACCTTGGTGTTGATCTGGAAGACGCAGTGCGCCACCACGGCCCGCGGCGGCGGCGGCGGCGGGGGACGCGGCGGGAGCGGGTGGCCCGCCTCCAGGTCGTGGCAGACGTCCTGGAAACTCATCGGCGCCGTGCGTGGCGGCGGGCGGGCGGGCGGCAAGGATGACCGATCGAGTCACAGGCGGCTGTCGCGCGCTGCGAGCCGTGGCGTCTAACTCCGATCTTTGATCCTTCAAATGCTGCTGGCGATCTGCGTAGGGAGCGGAGGAGTAGTATTTATGGACGGCGCGGCGGTGGCGGCGGCGGTGTCGCTGGTGAAGCCTGCTGAAACGCGGGCGGCGAGTCGGAGCCGGACCGAGCGATCGGTTTATCTTACTACGGCCGTATCGGACTTGGGAGTTGGGAGGCAGGCAGCGTTGAAACGGAGACGATAACCCTTCCAATTCCTTGGCAGCCGCCGGCGTGCGGGCGATGAGGGAACTGAATATATATAAGATGGAATGCGGAATACAGGTCGGAGAAGAAGAGGACAACACAGAAATCGTTCATGATTTTTTGTTTAGATTAGAGAGAGAAAAAAGATGTTTTTTTTGTTAAAAGAAAAGGAAGGAAAAGAGAAAATACCAAGCTCAGCTGGTGCTGGGTAAGATGGCTTTGAACTCTAGACCTCAGGTCAAGAGATCGAACAAGGCAATTGTGCCATAAAATTGTGCCATAAACATTTTGCTGCCAAGGTAAGGCCTGTGGCCCAACTGTGCAATTAACCCTTCGCTAGCTAAGGCCTAAATTTCCACAACCGATAAGAAAAAACTATAATTTGAGAGATTTGAGAGCTCTAGTACCCCAATTTCACTTCCAATGAGCTAAATTTTTCTCACCCGCTCAAAATCTAGACCACGACCTCTCAAAGATGAGGGACTTGGACTCGCCCCCAATATGAGCGGTAGCACGCAACTCGCGTCTTCCAAGTTATTGGCGATCTCGAAGTAGGAGGCAGGAGGACGGCAGAGGAAGAGAGAGCGCGGCGGTGGAAGAAGATGCGGTGCGGCTTGGTGATATGCCCAACAAATGAGATGATGACAGTGAGGAGAGGTGGCTGAGGAGGAGCAGTATGGGAGGAGTGTAGGAAAGGAGGGAGTGGTGACGGAGGAAGAGGATGCGCCAATGCGACGCTCAGAGAGTTAGAGGTTGTGAGGAATGAATAGGTGGTGGGAGAGAAAAAATAGAAGAAAGACTGTGAATGATAAATTGGGCTCACATGTCACAGAAGATATAGAAAAAGTCTATATAACCCCCCACACTATCTAGGGTGGACTATTTCACATCTTAAACTATAAAACCGGATATTCTACCCCTTGAACTTTCAAAACCAGTCAAATAACCATTCGAGTGGTTTTGGAGGGTGGTTTGTCTTTTTCTTTTTAAATTTATTTCCGTTGAATCTTTGAAAAATCATAAAATAAAATTTTCAATTTTGTTGGACTCCTAATGAATAGATCTACACAGTGAATATATAATATGGTATACTTTAGTAGATCTACTTATCAGGGTACAACAAAATTAAATTTTTTATTTTATGATTTTTTTGTGATTTATTATGATTTTTCAAAGATTTATTAGAAATAAAAAAAAGACAAAACCACCCTCCAAAACCACTTGAGGGAGTTATTCGATCAGTTTTGAAAGTTTAGATAGTAGAATATCCGGTTTTATAGTTCTATGGGTGAAATAGTCCACCCTAGATAATTTTGGGGTTATGTAGAGAAGACATTGGGGGGTGAGATTTTCTAGTTCTGTTGGAGATGTCTTTTTAAAATCCTCAAAACAATATCAGAGCTCCACCAATAAACTAGTTTTTGGGTTTTGAGATTTTCTCCTATCGTTGGAGATGCTCTAAGGCCTAACTGCGTGATCAACCCTTCGCCATGAAGCTAAGGCCTAATGTGCAAATTATAATCTCCTCTTGACAAAGCAGCTGGAGTCCACTAGGAATGATATCATCCACGTCATAGGAACAACTATTTCAGATCACAATAATCGCTAATGAAGTTCTGAGTAGGACATGAGAGTCAAATCAAAAGACTGCTCATGAGGAACAACTATTTCAGAAATTATAGGGTTTTATTCGAAGTTATACAAAATCCTTAGAACTTGGCCTTTTGTTCATATTTCAATTTTTTTAAGCTGGCCTTGAGAACAGGAGAAACGAGGGAGAAAAAAAGTTGACCGGGGCAAACGAACACCATGCCCTGCTTTCGTGGCATTTCAAGCAGCCTTCCACACAAGTCCCTCCCAACCACCCAATGACCCTCCGTTTCCCCTGCCCCTTTCTCCGTCGTCTACCTCCCCACATTTCTCTCTCGAATAGCTTGGATGAGCAGAGCATCCTTCGCGTCAAACTCGGAGCGGCAGAAATGGCGGAAACCTTCGTGTTCCTTCTCAAGCAACAGATCACGTGAACTACAACGAGGAGACAGGTAGCGATCAGGTCCTCAACGTCTTGCAATCCAACAGTACTGTAACCATGGTGAAAACAGGAAACAGGATTATATTCTGCAATGTGCATTTCTGATTGCGCCGTTTAATTTGTGCTCACAGTGCGTCATTTCCAACGTCTTCGCCATGCAAGGGAAGGACCTGAATGTTGCAGGTTAGCAACTTCTGTATTTTGTGAGCTGCTTGCATCATCATTCAATTTCAGTTTTACAGCAATATGGAAAATTGGTTGGAATTGCCCATGACACATTTCAGATAGTCTTTGCAAATATATAAAATTTCGTTGATGTTTCAGATCCACAGAGCTGCAATGCAGCACGGGCACGGTTGAAGAGCGCGAGCCTGCACTATGTGGATTTGCCCAATAGGCAGAAGGATGATACACGCCAGTACCAGTAATCACGATGATGTTCAATTGATTTGAACCTTATTTGACTATGATCAAATCATGTAGTACTACTCCTACTCCTACAAAAGATGATATGGCCATGGTGACCCCCATCTAATTCATGGATGCAGGATGTTTGTTGCTACATGGAATGTTGGAGGAAAGACTCCGAGTAACAGGCTTAACCTGCAAGATTTTCTCCAGGTTGAAGAATCACCTGACATTTACGTCTTAGGGTACGGCCAAATTTCACATGTCGAAATGTTTCGTATAATTTGTGTTTGGATTTGGACTCCATATCTTTTGGCATACGTAGGTGTTGCATGTCTCTGAATTTAATCTGACGCCACGAGTACGTAGGTTTCAGGAGATAGTTCCCCTGACCGCCGGGAACGTGCTGGTGGTGGAGGACAACGAGCCGGCGTCCAGGTGGCTGGCTCTCATCCACCAGGCGCTGAACGAGCCCCAGGAGCAGCCCGACGACGACGACGACCCGCCACCGCCGGATCCGTCGCCGCCTGCAGAAGCCCGGCGCCATCATCACCGCCGCCGAGACTCCTCCCTCTTCTTCCAGACGCCGTCGCTCAAGGTGCTGAGCAACAGCTACCGCGTCGACAGCGCGCTCGTCAAGACGTGCAACTGCTCCGCCGAGCCGTCGTCCATGCGCCGCAGGGCGACGGAGATACGCGCGTCCGTGTACCGCGCCGAGGTCGAGGCCGAGGCCGAAGCGGCGGCGGCGGCGGCGGCGTCGTCCATGAGCACCGCGAGCGGCGGCGAGACATCCACCAGCGGGTGCAACAACGACGCCACCGACGCAGCAGCAGACGACGCCGCCGCAGCAGGCTCGCCGGCGGCGCAGTGCGAGCCTGGCTGCGGCATGAGCTACTGCCTGATCGGGAGCAAGCAGATGGTGGGGCTGTTCCTGTCGGTGTGGGTGAAGCGGGAGCTGGTGGAGCACATCGGCCACCTCCGCGTGGACTGCGTCGGCAGGGGCATCATGGGCTGGCTCGGCAACAAGGGCTGCATCGCCATCAGCATGACGCTGCACCGCACCAGCTTCTGCTTCGTCTGCAGCCACCTGGCCTCCGGCGAGAAGGAGGGCGACGAGCTGCGCCGCAACGCCGACGTCGCCGAGATCATCAGGAGCGCGCACTTCCCGCGCGCCTGCAAGCTGCCGGCCAGCCATCGCGTCCCGGAAAAGATTCTTGACCACGAGTAATTAAGCTTTACAACGAAAGCACCTATGATATGATCCACCACAATCTTGCAGTGCTAATTAACGAAAATTCACAATGTTAAAACAGCCGGATGATATGGCTCGGTGACCTGAACTATCGAGTGTCGCTGAGCTACGAAGAGACAAGAACGTTGCTGGAGGAGAATGACTGGGACGAGCTTCTGAAGAAAGATCAGGTACGAACACTATCTACAGCAGCTTTGATCATCAGGCAGTGACGTCTCTCTGGCAATCCTGCATCTGAACACCTACTAGCTTGGCCAAATTTTCACCATAAACGTACAGTTAAACACAATAATTTGCATGTGCAGCTGATAATTGAGAGAGAAGCAGGGAGAGTGTTCAGTGGCTGGAACGAAGGCAAGATCTGCTTCGCGCCGACGTACAAGTACACGCACAACTCCGACGCGTACGCCGGCGAGACGGCCAAGTCCAAGAAGAAGCGGAGGACGCCGGCATGGTATTCGATCGACCGATCACCCCGACATTATTGTAATTCTTCATCTGACGTACAGTATATGTTACTGAAGGCCATACATGTCAGTGTAGGTGCGACCGGATACTGTGGCACGGCGACGGCATCGAGCAGCTGCAGTACCTGCGCGGCGAGTCCAGGTTCTCCGACCACCGTCCGGTGTGTGGCGTGTTCGCCGTCGAGGTGGACACCCACGACAGCAGCAAGATGAAGAGGGGGTACTACTCCGTGAACGCGCGGATGGGTCATGACAAGCCGGCGTAGACGACACGGCCGGCTAGCTTCTGCGAGCCCCTCGTATACACGTGGAGGAATGTTGTGTGTAGGCAGATTACTAGAGCAGTATAGTAAAGATTGTAGAGACCATTGTCCATTGATGGCGGCTGAGGTTTGAGGAATACGTTTTCATTGTGTATTTGTGTGGCATCTGTCAACTGTGGCTAACTGAAAAAGATGCAACGGTGTCCGTTGTCCCCTACAATACATTGCAGCTAGCAATTCTTCTCTCTTGCTGTTTTTTTTTTAAAAAAAAAGATAGCAGGAGCACTACAAGTCACAGGTTCTTCCTCATGGGCAGGGTATGCAATAAGCCTGCAAGGAGGTGGTTAAATATTGTGAGTATAGAAAGAAGCATTTTCCTTTTTAAAAAAATAAATTAGCCATCTGTCTTCCTTCATCTCCATTCTCCACTTTGGCTAATCTTGCTTCTGACAAGGTTGTGTTCACCATGAAACAAGCGGCCTCTAGTTTAAGATTTTCGGCTAATTTAAACCATATCACTACAAATATCACGGTTTGAAGATCTACTATTACTACTTTTTTTAAAGAGAAGATCTCTGCTTTTAAGAAAGCACCACGTTTGGATACATCGACTGGGGATACCAGTATCTCAAGCAAACAAAAACCAAACTACACCTATTACAAAGATAGGTAAAATGAAGCCCAGAAGAAACTCAAATCTCAACAATGTCCGTAGGCATGACCAAGCTTGGATCAAAACTCCTCATCCAACTTAATAGCATAACATTCGCCAGGTCCACCTTTTCCTTGTCCACCGCCTTCAAGAGCAAAGACCACCTCTGCAACAATGACAAGGCGTCATACAGGATGTTAGCAGGTGCCTTAGGATAACACTTCTCAATCGCCATCTTGTTTCTTGTTACCCATAAGGTCCAAGCAAAACCTGCAAAAAGAAACATAATATTTCGCGTTTGCAAGGGCCCCTTACCCCACAGCCACCCCTCAGACATCTCCTGTACTGAGTGAGGAATATCTATCACATAGAACACTTTCTTTATGACAGCCCAAATCCATTTAGCAAGGACACATTCAAAGAGCAGATGATTTATCGTTTCCAACACTCCACATAGATGATTTTTTTTATTTTTAGCCTAAAATTGAAACAAAATACAAATTTGACCCTGTTTAGAAAATATTTACAAATCTAGGCCGTTTGGCCCCGCCCCCATGCATGGCGGGGCAAATACACATGACCCCGCCATGCATGGCGGCGGGGTGCACTTATGACGTGGCGCCTGGCTGGCAGAGCACGCTAACGTGTACCCCGCCATGACCGATGGCGAGTTTGCGCACCCCGCCGTGGATCATGGCGGGGCACGCCCAGGACCACCAAAAGCCGCCGCTCCGGCCCGCTCCTGCTCTTTCTCTCCCTCTGTCCTACCCTACCCACGCCCGCATCTTGTTTAGTTCTAAAAAAATTTGGGAAATCGGTACTGTAGCACTTTCGTTTGTATTTGACAAATATTGTCCAATTATGGACTAACTAGGGTCAAAAGATTTGTCTCGTCAATTTCGACCAAACTGTACAATTAGTTTTTATTTTTATCTATATTTAATACTTCATGCATATATCTAAAGATTCGATGTGACGGAAAATCTAAAAAATTTTGCAAAATTTTTTAGAACTAAAGTCTGACAAGACTTGTTTGTCCACCCATCGGTGGTCACGTACTCCCTCTGTCCTAAAAAGAGTGTCGTTTTAGGTTTTTGTGCCACAAGTTTGACTCGATTTGTAGAAAATACATAAAATATTTATATCTCTAAATAAATTTGTTAAAAACTAGACTTAAAGATCTTTCTAATGATACTAATTATGTACTATACATATTAATACTTTTTACTATATATTTAGTTAAAGTTATTCTTCGGGAAGCGAAAACGACACTTATTTTGGGACGGAGGGAGTACGAATGAACTTGCACGACCGACTCGGGAAAAGTGGCCGAACTGACCACTCAGGCCTTGTTTAGTTATAAAAAAAATTCGAATTTTGCTACTGTAGCAGTTTCGTTTTTATTTGACAAATATTGTCTAATCATGAACTAACTAGGATCAAAAGATTCGTCTCGTGATTTACAGATAAACTGTATAATTAGTTTTTATTTTCGTTATTCGATGTGATAGAAAATTTTAAAAACTTTTTGAGATTTCGGTGAACTAGCAGCAGCTGTCCACGAAGCTGCGCCCAGGTGAACCAGCCTTGACTTCACATCCGGTCCCACCTGGCGACATGAATGCAACGCCTGCTGCATGCTGCTGCCTGCTGCATGCAAAGACAAGCCAAGACCCTCTGCTCTCAACAGGCATGTCTTGTTTAGTTTTAAAAAAAAATTAAAAAATCGAACTGTAGTATTTTCGTTTGTATTTGACAAATATTGTCTAATCATAGACTAACTAGGCTCAAAAGATTCGTCTCGTCAATTCTGACCAAACTGTGTAATTAGTTTTTATTTTCGTTTATATTTAATACTTCATACATGCGTTTAAATATTCGATGTGACGGAGAATCTAAAATATTTTGCAAAATTTTTTGGGAACTAAACAAGGCCAAGCAATGTCCAATCGAAGCATGCCATGAACTTGCCGCATCTCCGATCTTGCCCCGCCATGATCTACGGCGGGGTGCCTAAACCCGGCATCGGTCATGGTGGGGTACACGTCAGCATGCTCCGCCTGCCAGGCGCCACATCAGCAGTGCACCCCGCCGCCATGCATGGCGGGGACCTGTGTATTTGCCCCGCCATGCATGGGGGCGGGGCCAAACGGCCTAGATTTGCAAATATTTTCTAAACAGGGTCAAATTTGTATTTTGTTTTAAATTTAGGCTAAAAATAAAAATATTTTCACATAGACAGCATTTGCCATCTCCTTTCCAACCTCTTTTTATCAGCGCCGAACCCACTGGCAGCTTGTCATTAAAGATTTGCCACAGGAAAAATTTTATTTTTAATGGAATTCTACATTTCCAGATTACTCCTGCAACTCTACTTGGCATGCCTCTACTAGATAAGAATCTGTATAACGATTTAGTAGTGAACATTTTAGTTTTCTCCAGGGCCCAGGAAACTTTATCAGGATTGGACCCATCTATCCTGATGTGTTGGAGTTCCTCATAGAGGAGAGTCCATCTTTGAAACTCAACATTTAAAAGTGCTCTTCTAAACTCAACAAACCAATCTTGGTTAACCCAACAATCTGCAACAGAACAATCAGGGTGTCTAACCATTTTATAAAGATCTTCATAATAGATTTTCAAAGGAACACTGTGCAGCCAACAATCCTGCCAAAAAAGGCAATTATTCCCATTACCAATTGTAAAAGTAGCCCCCCATTTGAAGAAAGTTTTGACTTTGTGAAGCCCCTGCCAAAACTGAGAACCCTTTTTTGAGTTAGAAGAGAAAAAATTAGTGTTTACCATATATTTGGCTTTCAACAATTTGAACCATAGATCATCAGGTTCCAAAAGGATTTTCCAGATCCATTTGACAAGCAAACAATCATTCATCAGTCTAGTATTAATTATGCCCAACCCCCTAGGTCTTTAGGTCTAGAAACCATTTCCCATTTTGCCATATGGTATTTAAATTTGTCCTCAGTCCCCTGCCATAAGAAGTTGGCTCTAATGCTATCCATCTTTTTGTGTACACCATCCTGAAGCCAATAAAAACCCATGCAGTAAAGAGGGATGCTGCTAAGACAGGAGTTAGTAAGAATTTGTCTACCCCCAGAGGTTAGATGTTTGCCCTTCCAAGGATCAAGCCTCTTCTAGAGTTTTTGATGTAAAAAGGAAAAGGCATTAATATTGAGATGTTTATCACTAATTGGGATTCCCAAGTATTTCATAGGCATTTAACCCAGGACACAATTTAGCATATTAGCCATCTTTTCCTTTTCTTCTTGATGAGCTCCAAAAACAAAGACTTCACTTTTATGATAGTTAATTCGAAGCCCAGAGAGCCATTCAAAACAATACAAGATAAGTTTAAGGTTCCTGATAGACTGTTCTGTCCCATCAATCAGAATTACTGTGTCATCTGCATATTGTATATGTGATATGCCCCCTGGTAAGAGATTATTCAAGACCCCTCGGATATGACCCTTGCTAACAGCCTTATCCAATAAAATGCCCAACACATCTGCAACAAGATTGAAAAGGATGGGGGATAAGGGATCCCCTTGTCTTAAACCTCTGAAAGTTTTAAAGTATGAACTTCTCTCTCCATTAACATTAATGCAAACTTGCCCACCCCTGACAGTGCTCATAACCCACTGGATCCATCTCGCAGGGAAAGCTTTCTTTTCCATCACTTGCTCCAAAAAAATCCATCGAACTCTATCATAAGCTTTTTCAAAATAAATTTTAAGAATAAGCCCTTTTTGATTAGAGGATTGTAATTCATGGATGACTTCATGTAACACTACTATCCCATCTAGGATATTTCTCCCTTTGATAAAACCAGTCTGATTTTTCCCTACCACCCGTTGGGCAATCGGGACTAATCTATTAGTGAGAACCTTAGTAAAGCATTTGAAATCTACGTTCAGAAGGCAAATCGGTCTGTATTGTTTGATATTGTTGGCTCCCTTGATTTTTGGAACTAAGGTGATGAACCCAAAATTTAGTCTTTTGATATCTAAATTGCCTGCCCAAAAGTCCTCAAACATACCCATAATCTCTCCACTAATAGTACCCCAAAACTTCTGGAAAAAAACAGGACTAAACCCATTTGGTCCAGGAGCCGAACTGACTCTCATGTCCATAATAGCCCCCTTAATTTCCTCTAATTCAAAAGGTTTTACAAGATCAATACTCTCCTCCACAATCAATTTCCTCTCCAATGGCTAGAAATTTTCCCCCATATTGATGGAACAGTTATCACTGGGGCCAAAGAGGATCTTGTAAAAGCTTACTATATGATCAGTTATGTCTTTTTGGCCTCTAATATCCCCAGAATCAGATTCTAAAAAAGAAATCATGTTCTTCCTTCTCCTTCCATTAGCAAACTGATGGAAAAAATGAGTGTTGGCATCCCCTTCCAACAACCATTTGAGTCCAGCTTTTTGCTTCCAGTAAATCTCCTTAGACCTTTGCAAGCCATCTAAGCTATTTTCAATCTCAATCCTTTCTTCCCATTCCTGATTAGTCAACAACCTCAGTTCAGCCATCTTATCTATTTCCATAATTCTCTGTGTCATATTAGCTTTTTCTCTCTTTTGTTCTCCCAAAAGCTGTAGATTCCACCCTCTCAAGTATTTTCTCATGGATTGAAGGCACCCTTGCCATCTATCCATAGAATATCTATGTTCATCTTTAAAGAACAACCATCTATTATGAACCATATCATGGAAACCCTCTTTATTCAGCCACTGTTCATCAAAGAAAAAATATCTAGATTTGGTGTCACCATTTTCCCCAGTATTGATGACCAAAGGACAATGATCAGAACCCACTCTAGCTTTTACCCAAGCAAAACAAGTAGGGTAATACATTTCCCAACTGGTAGAGACCAGGATCCTATCCAATTTAGCTAAAATAGGGTTTTTTTGTTTATTAGACCAGGTGAACCTGTTACCATTACAGAAAATTTCCCTTAACTGACAATGTCCAATGAAATTATTAAAAAGTTCCATAAGTTTTTGATCTCCAGTCCCCTGATTTCTTTCTTTATTATTCCTGATTAGATTAAAATCCCCCCATCAGAACAGGTAGGCTTAGGCTAGAACAAAAGGAAGAGAGCTCCTGAAGGAAAATATTAGAGAAATTATGTTGAGCAGGACCATAAACATTGATGATCCAGTATCTGTGATTAGTATTTCTGTTCCTTACAAGAACTCCCATAAAATAGGTTTCATAAACCTGATCCTCCACCTCTAGATTCCCTAAATTGATGCCAATCATCATCCCCCCTGAGTGACCTTTGGAAGGGGACCAAAACCAAGAAAAATCCTAGTTCCCAGCTAATTCCCTAAGCTCCCAGTCTTCAAAGTTTTGCTTGATGGTCTCTTGGAGAGCCACGACTTCCAAGCTATCAGAAATGATATGATCTTTAACTAAAGATCTCCTACTCGACTTTCCCAGCCCCCTAACATTCCAGAACATGACTTTCATTTTGGGTTTGTGTAAGATGGGTTCCTATTTGCTCACAGAGATTCATACCATCATCTCTCCCCTTGAGAGAATCTAGTTTGAAATCTCTTTGGGAATTAGAAATCACTCCCATAGTGAGATCCAACTCATCCTCCACTGTTTTAGGGCTAGTTTTCTGTTTTTGCTTCTCCAAAAAGCTGTTATATTTGGCCTCAGCAATTTTAGCTCTAGCAATCTCCTCGGCCTTAAAAGCATCTAAACATTCATCAACATTACCCAAATCTAAATCTAAATCAGCAATCACATTATGCAAAATAGGATTTGGGCAGTTATTTAAAATTGTAAATGGGTTATTGGTAATACCTGTGATTGTGTTTTTCTCCATAGCCCTTTGTGCAGCTTTCTCTGCAATAGGAATCCCATCCCTTGGAATCCTGGCACTTGTTCTTGTTGCCATCACCACTTTCTTGGACTTCTTGATTTTTCTAGATTTAGGAGCATGCCACTCAATGTGTTCTCCATCACTATCTTTATCCAAGAATGACTCATTATCCATCATGTCTTCTGCACATTCACCCCCTTGGTGTTTAGCATCTGACCATTCTGAGAAACAGAAACATTCACTCCAGGGGTCTGTGACATCAGAGATTCTTCCTGAGTCAGGCCTTCCATTTCCTTTGTTACCTGAACCTCTTTTTCTATGGGAATGGTTAACTTGGGCCACTTGCATTTGTCCATTAGATAACTCCCTTCTCGACCATGTACCAAGATCTTAGAATCAGAGTGGGTATCAAATTCCTCTATCACATTCTCAGCAACGTTATCTGTAACCCCCCCACCAGGGATCACTATTTGATTTTTATCATGAGTACCATCAGTACATTTACCTGCAGCATTGTACTCCAACATCATATCTGAGTTCAGCATCCTAGACTCCTTTCTAGCTTTACCTTCATTATACTGTTTTCCAGCTTGTAGAATATCCATCACACCAACTCCTGGACAGAACATTGCTAATGGAGTAGCCACTACCTATTCAAACTCCCCCTCTGTCACACCTGAGTTACCCTGAACCTTCTCCAGAACTTCTTCCATCGAATCTTCATGATTAGGATCCATTTCTTTATCAATTTGGCCCATTCTATCAAATTTACTCATGCTCTTTTTAGCATGATCTTCTTTAGAATGCTTGTCTCTATCTTTGTCAGGTTTATCATCATATTTATCAGATCCTGGAGGGCCTCCCATCCCCCCTTTTCCAGATCCTTGTTTTCCTCCTTCTACCTCAAATCTGATGAGTTTGCCACTACCATTGAAGAAAACTTCTATTGCCCCTTTGATAGCCCCTGGATTTCTGCACCTCCCCTGTACCCTAACCGGGTCTTCTTTGATAATACTGAGCTCATCAACCACAAGAGGTTCAATCACTAGACCAGCAATCTCCTTAATAGACTCCACATCCCTAGCCAGATCAGGAACCCCATGGATCTTCAGCCAAACAGTATGTAGGATAGAAGAAGTATCATACTCTCTTGCAATTTTCTCTATCTTACCTTTCAAGCCATACAAAGACATTTAGAATTCAGACAATTTAGAGAAAGTCTCTAGAGAAATTTTGTCTGGAAAGACCACTAGAAACTCATGAATGTGAATCTGTTTAACCTTGAAGTCCCATTCTTCTCTGACCAAGTTCTTCAGTTCTCTGTCCACCTTCTCCTCAGTAGCTTCCCCAGCTAGGATAATGAGTAATCCAGTGTTCTGATGTGTCTTGATTTTTGCTTCTGGAAAATTCATGGTATGAAACCCCTGCCCCGGCACTCCAAAACCAAACATCTTGAGTTTTTTGTACTCATCTTTCTTGCAGTCCATTGCCATGTGGCCTACCTCTTTGCACTTGTAACAAACCGGATCATTTGTGCAGTCCACCTAGAAATGTCCAGTACCTAGGCACCGAAAACATTTGACATCTTGGTTAGGCACACGGTTTCCCTTGTTGTTGATGTGCCCCAGATCTCCCTCTTTACTCATACCCTGGCCTAGGTTAGGATCCAGCTGCCTCTCTCCAGAGCTACCAGTAAAACGCCCTCCAGAATCCAGGTTTCGATTGCCATGTAAATTTGGACCTTGAGACCAACCCCTTTGCTGCCCTGGGTTACGAGTCTGAACTCTGCCCCCTTGATGACCTTCTCCTCTACCACCCACGAAACCTTTGCCACGGAAGACCCTCTCATGATCAGGACCGCTAGGAACCAGAGCTTGTGAATAGTTACCTTCTTGTTTTGTCCCCTTGGCACCCCCATCCGGGTATCTTGGATCTTTCTGCAGTTGGCGTCTCAGATCTTGCTCTTGTTTGAAGTCCTCTTGAAGAAGATCGTCCTCCTCCATCCACCCTTCAGTCCGCCAATCATCTTGCCTTCTCTTTGGCGGCCTGAGTTGCTCCTGGTTCGCCATCCCAACCTCCACTATCCTGGAAAACGAATGGGAGAGCGGCGCAGGGGGAGGAAGACGACGGACCTTCTTAGCTAGGTATCCAAATCGTCTGATCTCTTGTTGTTGGGCCGGATAACAGGCCTCCATTGTAATATTTCCTTTAGGAATCCAAAACCAACCTGACCCAGGATCCAGCCCATTAGAAACCCAGGAGTGGTCAAACCGATGATCTATCTGATTCTCCACTACCTCCTGTCCCTGCTTTTTTGTTTGTTTCTGCATTTCCAACGCACATCCCCATTGAACCGACGACATTCTCCCCATAGCTGACTCCAGGTTCTGCCAGGACGAATCCAAGTCCTCCAATTCTGTATTTGTTGGGTGCGTAAAGATGCATTGTCTTATCTCTTCCTCTAACTGTCTTTTCGCTCTACGTTTCCCCTCAACTGTAGACAGAGTGTATCCTGATTGATCCTTTAGCGTCACTGGTATAACCTTCAGACCCATTTTACCTTTATTACTCATCGCACTAAAACCAAGTTGACGCCAATTTTTGTCCCAATCTGAGTCAGAAGAGATAATGGGTATGTCGTGATCAGAATTACTATTCTCAGTCTCATTCCTCTCCCCTTTGCTTGGACAGTGTGATAACACCCCTGTCATCACACCCAAAGCAGTAGACTGAATCTCCTTGGAATTGCCATTAAAATAGCTATGACATATCAGTTCCTTGTTCCCCCCCATGATCAGCACGTCCTCTCTCCTTTTCAACTTCCATTTGTGTTGGATCAGTTTTGTCACCTGGAGCTATTGGTGTAATTCGCGAACCATGATTCAGAACAGACCCAATTTCTGAATTCCCTGGATCAAAATTGGGTAGCTCCAACCTCCTCGAACAAGGAGTATTCAGATGACATACACTAACCCGATTATGTTTTTTAGCCAGGAAATTTGCCTCATGAATTTGTTTGTCACAATCATCACAGAGGAAAGCATCATCCGCCGGGCAAAAACAGGACGCAGGATCATCACAAATATCACAGAGTCTTAATCCTCCCACCATGGCGAACCCTAATCGCCCAATCCCTAAATGTACGACTCAAGGAGGTAGAGGAACTCACCGGGCTCAGCGTCGCCTCCCGAAGCCAGTCGCTAAGCCCTCGCGAGAGCTCCTGAGGATACGCCGGAGAGAAGGTGCCCAGAGGCGGATCGCCCTTCGCCGCGCCCCAGAGCAACGACTCCCCGCCGTTCCCTCACCACCCTCGGCCGGCGGTCTCAGCGTCGTCTCCCGAAGCCGGTCGCGAAGCCCAGTCGCGAGACTCGCCGGAGAGATGCCGAAGAGGTGCTCGGAGGCAAAACGCCGGAGAGTCACCGCCTCTCTCGTTCTCGTATATGATCTACTATTACTACTTACTATTTGTCTATTTGAAAATATATCATCATAATTTATATATTGCTCGAAACCATGCCAGTTCTATGTTTTGATGTATTTGGACCCACTTGCAACCATATTATCGTATTACCCAAAATGCCTTTTTTTCTTCCTTCGTTTCGTCTTCCCCTTATTCATAACACATGGAGGTAACGCATGGATTTCTCGTCATCTCTTGTCGCCGGCGATCATCTCTATCCCTAACCACCCTTACCCCTCAATTTCCATTATATAGCCATTGCCTCTCCTCCTCCGCCACCGCCGCCACAACACGACCTCATCGAATACTCATTCACACCACAATAAGCGTTTTAAAAAATAAATCAGATTGATAGCCATATGTCTTCCTTCATCCCCACTCTTCACTTTGATTAATCTTGCTTCTGACTTACTTAAAGCATGAAACAGGCGCCCTCTCGTTTTAGATTTTCCGTTTTATCTACTCTTTTTTAGTGGTATTAAATAAAAAATAGAGTAAAATGCACAAACGATCTTTAAATTTGTCTCATAGTGTGTCATCTAGATTCTCAAACTCTCAAAATACATTACAGATACCCGAATTTGTCTTGGATGTCATCTATGTCCAGAACCCTCAAAATTTCATTAAGGTCCTAAAGCTTATCATAGCATGTTATACCTAGATCCAAACAAGCTTCAACTAGCCCACACGTTGGTCTCTAGTGCTCAGTCTACATATGCTCTGCTTATCTGCTAGCTCTATCTCCATGTTTCCTGCTCTCTCTGCTTTTCGATCTGGTGTGACATCATATCACAGTCATCAACTTGTCATTCCCAATCTATGCCTTGATTGTCCTCCAAATCACAGATCACAAGTAGTGGTGGAGGCAAGGCCAAAGCTAGTGCTCATTAGACACAAAAGAGGCATGCAAATGATGGCTTTACCATTAAGTTTCTTCCTTAGACAATAATGGGGTGTGGATCCAATCGTTGTGTCATGTGGCATCTTGATTTTGAAGTAGATCATGTCTATTTGGACCTATATGACATGCTATGACACCTTCAAGGACATAGATGGCACACTAAGACAATTTGACCTAAACGATAAATAAAGACAATTTTCAAGAACTAAAAATACATTTAAAGAGTTTGGAAACTTGAATATCACCTTGAGACAAGTTCAAAGAGCGCACTTATTTTGCTCAAAAAAAAAAAAAACAAATGAACGTGTGAAACTTCGCATCCTAGCGTTTTGTTGTAGCTCTCCATCCCAATCATCCATCGTTCACTAAATGGCTACTTCCAGTGATTGCCGTCTGATTGTCACGGCCCGGTCAAAACTTTCAGTTACTGCGAATGCTCGAGTCATCATCATAAAAGAAGCAAGGAAGCAACCGCCCGCCCATGGTCCATGGCCGGCGGCGACTACACCCAAACCCCGACGCAGCCCTCACCCGCATACCATCCTCCTCCCGGTCTCCACGCCGGCGACTATGGCGACTTGGCCCAACCCAGCCGTTCCGCTCCTCCTCGTCGCCGCGCTGCTCGCGCTTGAGGACTGGCTCTCCACGCCCTCTTGCTCGGGGGCCCCGCCCGCCGCCCACGGTTCCGGGGACCTCAGGGCCATGATGGTCGCCGACCTGATGCTCCTCGGGTCGGATGCGTCTTTCGCTGACCGCCACTTCCGCGACCACGTCATGTCCAAGTTCTTCGCTGTGAGTGATAGGATTCGGATTTCAGATGCGAGCGAGTGCCCCGAAGTTTTGCGAAATTTTGTTACATATCTTGAAATTTAGTATTTGCACCCGGCTAATGCAGCTGCAAATTTGCTGTTCTGCCGTCCTCGGGTGCTAAAAATAGTGGAGTTACACATTTTCATGCGATTCAGTGTTCACTTGAAGGTCCACTAACTTGTTAGATTTGATTTGCGATGTTATGCCTTTTTTTTTTTTTTTACAGAATTCTATTCAAAGATTGAAGCCGGATATGATCGTAGTCCTTGGGGACATCTCAGCAAGAGGTTCAGAATCAACGGAGGCCAAATGGATTTCTGTTATTCAACAGTTTGAGGGGATACTGGGACCTTACTCCACTCTTCCTCTTCATATTGTTTTGGGTGATAAAGATGTCGGCACTTGTGCGAATTTGGAGGGTAAATTCGTCCGCCGCTGGGCCAAACATTTGCCAGGGTTGGATTCAAGTGGATGTGGCTCTTTTGATATTAGCAATGTAAGTTTTGTGTCACTAAATGCGGTTGCGCTGCTCTGTAGCAACAACGCCTTGCGGTTCAGCATTGAGAAGGTTATGGAGAGGGAGAACTATCATATCCAAAGGGAAAGGGTTTATAAAGCAGAATGTAACTCTTTCGGATGTGAAAAAGGTGAAAATTTCGCTGACATTAGTTGGAGGCAAAATAACATGGAGTCAGGGTCAGGTCCTGTTGTTTTGCTCCATTTTCCATTGCATAAGTTTGATGGAGAAGTTACTGGTGTTCCCACATTTTCAGAGGTGGTTGTCCCTGATCATTCATTAGCTGACTCAAGTTCAAAACTAAGGTAAATCATCAATAGTATGTAGTTCATGTGTAAAATCTTGAGTCATGCACTGCTGTATTACGTTAATGTTGTTTTTGAAGCCCAGAATTGGTGTGATATGTATCATGACATACTACTTGAAACCATGCAGTGGAGCTAATGGCAGGAGGTTATATGATCACTTGCAAACTCTTCCTGCGAATTCAACACAATATATTCTTCAGGCACTTAAACCAAGGTGAGCCCTCTGTATTGATACAATGATACAGGGCTATACGCTTTGGATTGAGTTACCTGTTACAGTTGGCTATTCTTTTTGTTATATTGCCTGGGTGGTGTGTCATGTTATGTGTACAACTATTTTCAAATTGTTGTTTATGAAAATTCTGTTTTGCTTTCTTTAGAATGTTAACTGAAGTCCTAGTATCATTTTTTTTCTGCAGGATTATATTTAATGCTCATTCTGGTAGCTTCTCTGTCTTTGTCCATGCTGATGGTACACGTGAAGTAACAGTACCAGCTATGACATGGAAGACAAGAGGAGTTCCTGGTTTTGTCATTGCTACATTTGATACTAAAGGGTCTGTGACTCTGAGGTGCTGTTGCTTAGCTCGAGAATGGCATGTAATTGTGGTATATTTAGCATTCTTGTGCTTGACAGCTCTTGCAATAAGATGGTCACATTGATATGAATGAAAAGTCAAATCTAATCCAAGGTATATGTGGTGCTTATATCACCTTTAATATTTGTTGGTTCACATAGTTGGTTTCCTCCATGAACTTTTTCCAGTTCTGGTTTTTATTGCTGTCACTACCATCTAAATAATTTTTAGACCAATTTGAATGTCACATCCTGAGATCTCGATACACAACCTTAGAACTAGAAGCTTCTTGATTTGTTTGTTGGCCTTTTATCCTTTGTGTCTCCAGCAAGTGCATGAAAGCAAGATTTGGGCCTTTTGTCCATGGGCATTTTGGCTTTACTAATGAACCGGTGTGCTTGCTGATGATTTATAGACTGAGTATTCATGTGCCATGGTATCCTAGGAAATGAAGATATATTTCAATCCAGTAACTCATAGTATACCAAGCTTCTTAAGGATAATATTTGATATGAATTCACCATGCACAGTCTGATAGCCAGTGTTCAGAAACTCAACATACATCAGCACTGCTTTTCTGTGAACAAATAGTTGGTGAGGTGTGCATGAGTTTTTTTTTTTGGTAATATCACCTTTGTGTCATATGTTTATCAGACGTACAAGAGTATTTTTACTGTCTCAAATAAGATTCTATTTAAGCTTCTTTCTTGTGATTCTGTTAGGTCAATTGATGAGTAGCACATTTGGATTCCGTAGATAGGTACAACTCATGATAAGAATTATTCACAAGGAGAGTAATATATTAGCAGGCTTTTGTTCTGAGGACCTAATGGTGCCTAATTCAGTCTGTGAAACTTGCTGATAAAGCGAAGCATCTTGATGGTAGCTGACAGTGACACATGCAGTAGCACGAAGCGCAGTGGCGGCATCTGCATGCTAAGGATGAGGCTCTGCTGCTTGGCCAGAGCACCAAGTCAACCTCTCTGCCTGTTCAGGCTACAACTTTGAAGCAGTTTGTGGAGCTTGTGGCACTGCCTGACTGATCATATTCATTGCAGCTTTCTGGAGTGGTAAGCATCATCAAATTACTTATTTGCTACCTCAACAGCTGAACAGCAATTTGTCAAATAACAGCATGACCATAACCATTTACTACTTAGCCAGGGGATCCAGGCACTGCATCTCCAATATTGGTGTACTGCTCGGCTTGACTCAGCATTGAGAATGTATGCAGGTTTTCCAGTCCAATTCTCCAGTGTGTGTTGAAATGATTAGTGTATTCTGTGAAAGTTCCATCTCGGATAATTATGCTTGCAAGGGCATAAGCTGCCCTTTATGCCCTGATACAAATAGCAGATTCTTGCTCCTTTGTATTGATTACTTCACCTGCTATGAACATCGAATGCTCTGCTCCCCATCTCTGAAGATGTGTATGCTGGGTGTCTTCCTGCTTGTTATTGCAGCCGCACCTTCTCACACAAACCGACTGCCACTGTTACCATAGCCCGGCACTTTGCAACTATTTAATGGGTTACCAGTCATGACCGAGTTACAGTTGTTGCCACCCTATGCCACCTGGACCAGATCTTCTTCGGGACCTATGCCCACCCCTTTATCTTCACTTCCCTGATATGTGATACTGAGCAGCCAAACCTAGGGATGGCAGTCATATGGGTTGGACCCAAGACCCGTGGGTTTTAGATCTGACAGGGTGGGGCGGGTTTTGATTTTGCGCTGCGGGTGCCCACGGCTCCCCAAAATTCAAATTTTAACTATCAATTTAGCCAATGAAACAGCCACAGCCGCACCCCGGTCATCCACGTTCCCAGCCGCGTGCCATTGTCGTTTGTGGCTTGCCCGCTTTCCTCTCCTGACCACTGCCCTAGTGCCCCACACATCCTGCTGTCTGCATCCTCCTCCAATCCACCTAAGGTGAGCTCCGATTCACAAGATTTGAATTCTGTAGCAGTGAATCAGGAGATCTCGAGCTCTGTTTGGTGGGAAGGGCCACTTGTTCTAGATGCCAATTTCCTGCATGCGCATGATCAGGATCGTCTAGGCATATCTGGCACTTTATTGTACTGTTCCTTTTAACTGATGACAAGGTTAAGTTGAACTGATGCATATCTGGAAGACTCGAACAGTATATTCTAGTTCTTATCCTGTATCAGCAATGTTATATCATTTTTGCCATTTATGAACAATTCAATTTGGGCAAAACCTTCGGATCTGATCTAGTTACAAGTATATACATGTATTATGCCTACTAACTCCGACTGCTTTGCAAAAAAAAAAAAAAAAACATCGGGTGTACATGTGTACACCCATGTCTTTACTGGGTCCGCCCCTGCTTGTCAGATACCGGGAACCAGAGATTTTCCTCCCTTTCTGGGAATCTCCTTGCCTAATGTCAAGGCCGTGGTGTTGATTTGCATGGAACCTTGACATTCGATATGATGTCGATAGCTAGTGACATAAAAGATGCTATCAGGGGAACAAATTGTAACCATTTATTTGAGTTTACTTACAAGTTGCAATCTGAACATGATGTTTACTAGACCTTATTACTTGGCCCTCGTCAATTTGAATTTGCTACCTGCATAATTTAGAAAGAAACCAAATAAACAGTTCATGATGTTGTAAACTTGCTAGGTGACAGTGCTCCAGTTTAATGTTGGTAAAAAAGAATCAGCTTTAGTTATAAAATAGAACTGTCATACTTGTTAAGAAGCTGTCATATGCAACCTTCACTGCAGTAATTTGGTGCAGCTTCTGTTGACAATAGGGGCGATGCCATTTTTTTTTAACCACAGATGCCACGTTATACTACCCTGGTGCACAGGCACCATGGTACAGGCAAATTTCCGTAGTAATTTGACTAATATTTACCATATATCACAAGAAATATTTAGGTACTGCTTTGGTGGTGCACAACCTTGATTTCATTGCTAGCTTCACCCCTGGTTGACAAAATATTGTTGATTACCAGATTGCATCATGAAATAAATCCTCTATTTACTGAATAATGGGCATACATTGTTCCCGTCTTTGCTGCCTGAAAGAAATGGTTAACAACTGCAATTACCTCCTTATACTGATCAGGACCTTAGTATAGTGCTCGTGTAGTTTGACTCTTCTTTTTTATATATATTTGTAGCAGAAATAGTGAGAGTTAGTGTGCTTAATGATGCCTCAAGAGCATGTACAATGCCGAGGATCACTTGCTCAATTTGTTTGGCTACGGATCCTGATTCTCTCTGAAATGAACTAGAATCAGTGCAAAACACCCTTTTCAGTGATTCTCCTTCCTAATGTTAAAGGAGAAACGTTTCTAGGTGATTCAGGGTGAAACGTTTCTGTTTTTTCAGCGTTTGGTAGAGATTCAGGTGATTCTGCCCAGAATCAGAAACGTTTCACCCATCCAGACAGGCTCGTAATCAAGTATGCGCCTACTTTTGGTGGTCAAGATGTAAAACTATGCTAGGACCGTTTCTAGCTCTCCATGATTGATGATGTTGCTCTTTTTACTGCAGGATACATTGGTGAGTTTGAGTTTATTGATGATCACCCTTCTGGTTAGATAGTTGTTGAACTCAACGGTAGACTGAACAAATATGGTGTGATCAGCCCGTGCTTTGGTGCTTTGATGTTGACGTTAAGGAAATCAAGTTCTGGACTGTGTGTCTGCTTCCCTCACGTTGGGTTAGTTAACTAACAGCTTATGTGCAAACATTACTTATCTAATGCATCTTAGTTGAACCGAGTTATCTAATGCATCTTAATTGAACCGAGTTTATTTTTCACGTCCCATGGATGTCCGTTTATTTTTAGAATTGGATTTTAATGTGGAATCATTTGGTAAACTTTGGTTGTGATGGGTGGTGTGCCACAGTCTGTAATAATGTGGACTATTTCTTCTTGAAAGGGGATGAAGCCGAAACGTTTTTCCATTATCTAAAAAAGTCGAACCAAGTTTCCTGAGAACTTCATTTTCCATATCACAGTTTGGGTACATCGTTCTACCACCTCTGCTGGCATCATGGAACATGAAGAGGCGAGGAGAAAGAATGTGGGAGGCAAGGTCCTTGGGTTCTTTTACTAGGACTAGGAATTTTTTTTCTCGAAAACGCAGGAGAACTGCGCTTCATTATATTATCCAGTTGTGAGATCATCGCTGTAACCGTTTGGGTTAAAGATCATAGTTTCATAGCTGTGTAGGGTTTAAACAGGCAGAGAGCACCTATGCCTGTATTGCCTCTTTCTGGATTCTGTTGACCCAAGGGTCATTGAGTTGCAGCTCTCTTTTTGGCTGTTGCCTGTAATCTGCTTGTGCACCATGGTAAGCTTGGTTATTTGATAAACTCTGGGAAACACCTCTCAAGGCCGGTTGAGTTTACTCATATATCGGCTGTGTCGTCTGAATTTCTGGATAGCATTCTATACGTTGCTGCACAAAGGCCGCATGTTGAGTCCGTAAGTGATGTTGCTTGTAAGTTGTAACTAATCATTTACTTTAAGCTGTGCAATAGAATCCTAGGGGGCTCTGTTTGTGTGTGAGATTGCATGCAGCACCAGTGGAGAGTGGAGGCAACCACTGATGGATTGGCCCTGTTGATGAGGCTTTGCTGTACCTGTACTCCCTGAGTCCCTGCGACTCGCGAATGAAGTAGCTGTAGTGTCTAGTATTTTCATGCGAAATTACAAGCCAGTTTCAGAGGAGGCAGGTCGACGAGGCCTGTCGCATTAGGTCAAGTCCACTGTGCTCGGATACTCGACTGGTGAACTTGTCTGATGGTGACAAACCGGTGTTCGTCAATGTGTACTGCTCTTCTTGTGCGGTTTCGTCAAGGGTACCTTGTTTTGTTACCAAGAGGAAGAATCCTTGTAGATGGGGCAGGAGACTTTGCTGTGGCGAAGATGACATGCTGGACCCTCCAGACTCCAGAGAGGATAATTTACAAAAGCTTAAGAGTCTTCTCTTTAGTCTCCACTTATCTCCCTGGTAGCTTATGATGATCCATTGCTTGCTATGATCATATTGTAACTGGTCAATCAAGACAGCTTTGCACATTTACTCAGAGGCCAAGACAGCTGATGGCTTTATTTCCACACCTTTTTATTGACTGTATATTTGGTCAAATGAAACCTTGATTTATGTTTATCAAGACTGGAGACCCAAGACGTGAGAAATCCGAGCTGAGCGAACGCCCACCTGGATTTGAACCGGGGTGCACACCATACGCACATTCCTGTAAAATTACGTATAAAAAAGAATTTTGGCTTCTGTGCCATCAAGGATTCAGGGTTCATCGCCGTACTCTCTTAACTAAAATAAAAAGTACAAAGCACAGGACTGTCTCCTCCGTTTGGTGAAAGAAAAACTCTAGTTCGAGAGAAAACAAGAAATAGTAAGTGCACTTTTGCTTCTAAAAAGGGTAATTGGTTAACAGGGGAGGCTTATAGATCTTAGGAGTACTAGTAAGAGCATCTCTAACAATTTGGTAAACCTATTGGTTTTTAAGCAAAAGGAGAAAGAAAACCTTCTTCTAATCAAGACACTTGTGGTCACCCCACCGCCATCGCTGCCTGGATGTTCTCTGACCATTGTTTTCAAATCTGAAAACATTGAGATGTAGAGCTGGTAGTGAAGGTTCTATTTTGTAGGTTATGGCAATGAGTTAGGGTGCCGAGATAGCCGGCAACGATCAGCCATGGATGTGAGGCCACTGTTGCCGCCGCTTGGAGGTTCCTGAAATTGGATTTGCAGCCAATATTTTAAGATTTGAGAGTAGGCAATGGAGATTAAATTTTATAGGTTCTTGATGTGAATTAGGTGCCGAGAAAGTAAGAGCTCTGATTTAGATGTCATTTCTGGAGTTGCTGTTAGACGAATTTTTGTGTCCAATAAATCAAATTCTAATGGAAGGGCAGCGCAATGATAAAATAAAAAACCAGGAAATTGACTGCTGCACCGCACAGATGACATTTTCGATATGTAGCTAGTGAGATTATTACAGAGCAAACTAGCAAAGTAAACGTGCCGTTGCTCTGCACTTTAGGGTCGTGCAAAAGTGTCGGTAAAGTGTTCCAAAACTTCTGAAGTCCAAGACATATAGGGTCGTCGTTCTCAACTCCTTTTTTTTTAACTTTTCTGAAAGCTGTTCTCAACTTCAAGAGAAGACAAAGAAACACTGAACCTGCATACTCTTCGGTAACCACCCCCTGATCCTAATCTATCCGACGCCAATCCGAGCTGGCATTGTCATGCGTACCATGCCTTCCATCTCGATGCATGCATTGCCCCTAACCGATGGAACCGGAAGAATCTGTCATCTGTGTGTGGTAAACGCTTTGATCCAACTGCATGCACATTCATGCTGCAAGATGCAACTAACGGGGGCATCATCGATCAGTGTGCATGCATTCCACTAGCGCCCTAAAATACCATGGCGAATTCAGAGAGAGAGAGCTGCCTGCAGCAGAGCCTTCTGACTCTGGGATTTTCAGAGCTCTCAACCACCGGTAGTACGACCGCACCCGACGATTAAATTAGCCCTCCACAAGATCAATGCACGCACGCACATAAAATGCAGATGATGCAGCAGCAGCAGGCATGCATGGAGGTTTGCGGTCTGCACGATCGACGGCGTTTTTTTCTGAAGGGATCCTTCACAAGCTCTGACCTTGCAGCATTTGTTTAGTTTAAAAAGTGGTTTGCTCGTCAGAGTGACAGAATTCCTGCGCTACGCCAGCTGTGCATGGGGGGGATTACGGCGCTGCCTAGTCGCCAGACAAGAAGATCCTTGCACGTGCGTAGGAGAGGTGCGATGCGATGTTGCAGGGAGCAGCCGCGACAACACACTGGCTTTGAACAGCAGCAAGTCAACAAGTCCATGCACAGCGCTGGCACGTTCTTGCAGCTTGTTTATTTTTGCTGCATCACGAGCTCTTGGTCTTTGGATGAGAAATGCAGCCAACCAATTAAGCTGCATGCAGAACTACGCGATCGACTCCCATTTGGGAGCTAGAGCCAGCCCCCAATGCAATGGCAATGCAAATTGTTTGAGCTGTCAGCTGTGCGAGTGCATATATATGAATAGACCATCATCGTTAGGGGATGTTTAGTTGGGGTGGTAAAGTTTAATAGATACTGTAGCATTTTTGTCTTATTTGAAAAATATTGTCCAATCATGAACTAATTAGGCTTAAAAGATTCATCTCACAAATTACTCTCTAGCTGTGTTTTTAGTTTCGTAAATAGTCTATATTTCGTATTTCATGCATGTAACCAGCTAGTTAATTAATTAAGAACCCAAGCTCCGATCAACCGCTTCAGCAACAAGCAAGCAAGCATGCATGCTTATCGCTGGCAATGGGATCATCATAATAAGCTTATATATATGTATAGTACTACACTCCAACTTGCCTCGCAACCCATGCATGTCGCCATGGCCGCTTGACTTAGCTTGTGCAGTAATTAAAGGAGGAGCCATCTGCTCTGCCGCTACGAATTCCGCACGCATTCTGTGGGATCATGTCAGGGCGCTGTCGCCGGCGCGCGGCGCGAGATCGGAATCGGATGAACAACACAACCAACTGACGGAGCGGCGAAGGAATCATGCATTGCCATTAATATGTGTATTGCGCGCGCGCGCGCGGCAGGCAGCGCGGGCGACGATCGGGGAGGGCCTTCAAGGGAATTGAAGAATTAATAGACAATGGATGAATACTTCTGGCATTCGCTGTTGCTGTTCCCCGACCCCGATCCGGATCCAATCATTCCTTCGCCGTATCCCGCCTGTTCACGTACGTGGCCTCTTTCGTTTTCGTCTTCATCAATCATCAAGAGCGCTCGATCGCTCTCGCCCGCAGAGCGCGCGGCTCCCGGCCGAGCTGGTGTCCAATTGTCCTGTTCTTGTGATGCCTGCCGTGCCGTTGAGGGGTTCCAATTGACCTGACCATACGTTCGTTGGAACAAGCTAAGGCCTTGTTTAGTTCTGAAAAATTTTGGAAAATGGACACTGTAGCATTTTCGTTTGTATTTGACAAATATTGTTCAATCATGGACTAAGTAGGCTCAAAAGATTCGTCTCGTCAATTTCGACCAAACTGTGTAATTAGTTTTTATTTTCGTCTATATTTAATACTCCATGCATGCGTCTAAAGATTCGATGTGACGGGGAATGTGAAAAATTTTGCAAAATTTTCTGGGAAGTAAACAAGGCAATTGTACGTTAGTGAGAGTCAGCGACCACCCGTCGTTTCATATTTTGCGTAATACATCAGGATAGCTATACAGGTGGGCTCAACGTAATAGCAAAGTATAAAACAATTTTTAAGCATATAGTTTTAGTTAGCTTTACATCAGGATAGCTATACAGGTGGCCTGTTTAGATCCCAAATCTTTACATCCCAAAACTTTTGGCTGTAAACTTTACATTCAAATAGGTGTTTAGATGCTTTCCAAATTTTTTGGTCAACACACATGACACGGGTCCCTAAGCAAGTTTACACAGTTTTGGAGCTCCAAGGTTCCAAATTCTAAATCTTTACATCCAAGTTTTACAAACCTCTGTTTAGATCCATTCTTCCAAAAAATGCTCATTTCTCCAAAAGTTTTGGCTGTTTGGCTGCATCTAAACAGGCCAAAACCAAAACCTTTCTTGCAGGACTTGGATATTTATATGGGGGCGTATTGGCTACAATTATGGGGGGCACCATTTGTACCACGCCTTGATGAGGATCAATATGTATTTCTCTGATTTTGGCTTGTCAATACTTGGAGTTGATTGCTATGCAGCATGGATGGCCATTTTATTTCCAGGATTGGTCAATGAATCCTAATTTCCTTTTGTGACATTTTTTTACTCCCTCCATCCCAAATTATAAGTCGTTTGAATTTTTTAACTCCAAGTTTGACCACTCATCTTATTTAAAAAATTTGTGCAAACATAGTTAAATTTAAGTCATTCTTGTGGAACTTTTATTAATAAACCAAGCCACGGCAAAAAAAAGATGATATTTTGCATAAATGTTTGAATAAAACGAATGATCAAACTTGATGTCAAAAAAAAGTCAAATGTTTTATAGTTTGGGATGGATTGAGTACACATCTATTATGTGCGACAATGTAAGTTGTGGTAGCTTTTTTATTTAAAAAAATAATTTGGATCGATGTCTCATCAATTATGTGAGTTTGAATGTGTAACTTTTCCTTACTAAAAAAATAAAATATTTTCTCTAATTAATTTTTATAAAACATGATATACACACAACTGCCCATATACACACGCAAATCAATGCTAAGTTTAGGATTCAAACTCAGGTAAGCAAATTCCACCATAAGATTTCTATTGTATTTTCTACTCTCTCGTCACGTTCATTAATTACGACGTTGAAATTGAACTTCAAAACGAGATATGTACTATGAATATTTTGTTATCAACAATCCTTTAGCGATCATTGAGCATATAAAGTGGGAATCAAAGGGTTATGTATGGCATAGTGAAATATCTCTGTTACTTGAACAAGCAGAGGATATCATCCATTCGCAATATCTGTTGTAGATTTTGTCAAATAGTGGCTTTAATTTGCTATAGGGCAACCTAATTAGAGATAGATTAACGGACAAAGTGGGAATCAAAGGTGTGGATGGGCATTTAACCTAGTGGCTAGGATCAAAAGGAAGGCCACGCGAAGTTGGCGCTGTCCAGAAAAAAAAAAGAAGGAATCAAAGTATTATTTGTGTATTGAAATGTTTATTTTATAAAAACATGGTAGCAGATATCATCTCTTTGTAATGTATATTATAGATTGTTAAGTCATTGTCTTAATTTGCTACTCCTTCCGTCCCAAATTATAAGTCATTCCAAGAATCTTAGAGATTCAAAGTTTTTCAAGTTTGACTAAATTTATATAGCAAAATAATAACATTTTTGGTATCAACCAAGTATCATTAGATTCTTTGTTAGTTCTATTTTCTTAGTGTACCTATTTTATGACATAAATCTTTATATTTCTTTCTATATTTTTTGTCAAACTTGAAAATGCTTTGACTTTTCAAGATTTTTGGAATGACTTATAATTTAGAACGGAGGGAGTATATGACAATTTAGAACAATAGATATTTGACGTAAGATGTGACGACCACAGCTTCTAGTAGAAAAGAATGCATGCTTGTAAAAGGTGTATTTAGCCCTTGCTAGTTGGTGGGAGCCACAACCATTTTTCTAGTGTATATCAGCAAACACCACAAAATTATTGTCTTCGGGGCCAGACTAATTTTGTTAATTTCATAATCATTGAGTTTCTGGTTCTGCAAGTACATAGATATCTCAGTCAGAGCATGAGTAGTATCATATACATGTTTTTTTTATGGTGAATTATTGTTTCTATTGTGGTGGACTTGGTAGTTTATTGCAACGTACTTTGAATTTGTTCTTTTTTGTCTTTGTTGTTGTTGAACTTTTAAAAAATATCATGGAGCTAGCCTATTGATGATCTAGAAAGAAATCAATCCCCAATTTTCGTGTTATTTGCCCGTCAGAAACAACAGACTTCCATAGAGATAATTCATTATTCTGGAGAAATTATATATGAGAGGTAGTTGATCCATCGAAACCTATCATGCAAACCATGATATGATGCCCCCAAACAATTTGAGGCCATCCATTTGATCCTTCATGGCAAAGTAGGCTTACCTCAGCCAGAAAAGGCAACAAGAAAGAGCAAAAGGACAAGAGAAAAAGAAACCCAGAGAAAAAGGAACGTGCAGAGCTGCAGACTGGTGTATCTGGAGTTTCAGGATGAGAGCGAGAGAGCATGTCACAATCATGAACTGTTCCATCCCTATCTCCTCAGTTAATTGTTAACCTCTTGCTAATTAATACATACACAGATATCATAGATAAACCAGTTTGCACAAGCTAGCTACCTCATCATCATCGAGTGGAGGATGTTGGTGAACGATGTAAAGTATTAGTTAGCATGCATACTCTGTGGTTCCAGAGTGTTCGGCCGGTTGATCTGTGCATTTGCCCTGGGCCTTATCTTGCACGAAGAACACACGAACGGTGAACATTAATCTAGAAAGTAGAGTGTCACATCGCTAGGTCGTCTAACTTAGGTAAGACTTGATTTGCATGGTGTGGCTTGATGGCTTTGGATTAGCAAGAGGTCTATGTATGATTCAGATAGCTTCCCCCACAGAAAGGGAACGGTACGCCACCGTTTGTGCTCTGGCTCTTTGCTTGGCCACATGTAAACGTGACGTACGTGCAAGACAGTCCAGGGTGCAGGTCTTGACTGTTGATCATCATCATTAGGCCTATCTTAAACAGCCTAACAACCGTTTCAGGAGTTGAAACAAGCAACCTACTAATAACGGTTGGAACCAGTTAACGCCTTTGGCCGGGTTAATAAATAAAACTACTCGATGTGCCGACATACATACACTTTCGACTTTTTGATGAAGAGAAGAAAAAAAGAAAGAGCTTATACTAACCGATGCACGCAGAAATTCTAATAAATCTTATAGGCTCAATACATGTGTTTCTTAATGGGCTTTAATGTTTAAGCCAACTAGAAGAGGTGAAATATGCAACATCCATTAGTACCGTATTGCTAATTGATGGGTAAGTAGCAGGTTCGGCCCCATATATATATGGACCAATCCTCTTGGTAAATACACAACAATAAAACTGCTTTGGTAATTTACAGTTAGGAAAATCCTAAGGTAGTCAATTAATATTTTTCTCTTCTCGTTGTTGCTCTGTATCTTCTTCATCTCGATGTCTGTGTGCAGTGATGTTCAGGTCCTTGTCTTGTGATCCTGCATCAGGAGAGACGTTGTCTTCGCTGTCAGCAGGCTTGTTGCATCGTCAACGATAATGTTCCTCCACCACTTCACCGATGACTTCGTACCACCATCTACAACAGTCTCTCGACCACTGGCCACGTCATCTCCTTCGATCTGCAGTCGTAAGGTGCACACCCTGTGATTCAATGTTTCTATCCATGGAATTTAATCTGACTAGTACTACCTATGCTTACACTAGTATTTATGTTCATGCTATTTAATCTGACTACGAGCTATGCTTACACTAGTTCGTGTGTTCATGCTGTTAAATCATATGCTTTATACTAGTATATCTAAGATTGTCATTATTTATATTCTAGCTAGTCCGAAAATTACCTATTCCTTCAACACTAACAAAACACATATTCAATCACTAGGAGTTATGTCAAAAGGTCCACAATGATTAGGAAGAAAAGCAAAAATCAGCCAAAAAAATGATCAATACGATGTGTCATTAGCTTGGTTCATAAATAGGTCCTGCGAAAGTGAACGTTTTTGGATATCACAACAATCGACCTCTTAGAAATATTTTTGTTGTGGAGTGCTGCATGTGACAAGCTAGCTACCTGACGCCACATTGGATAGGTCTTGCAGAAGTGCACGTTTTTGGATATCGCAACAACTGACCCCTAAAAATATTTTTGTTGTGGAGTTCGACCGAGCTGCATGGGACAAGCTAGATACCGACGCCACATTAGATAGGTCTTGCGGAAGTGTATGCTTTTGGATATCGCAACAACCGACGCCCAAAGACATTTTTGTTGTGGAGCTTCAAATCGCATGCGACGAGCCAGCTACGCGACGCCACATTGGATAAGTCTTGCAGAAGTGTACTTTTTTGGATATCACAACAACTGACCCCCTAAAAATATTTTTGTTGTGGAGTTTGACCGAGATGCATGGGAGAAGCTAGCTATCCGACGCCACATTGGATAAGTCTTATGGAAGTGTACGCTTTTGGATATCGTAACAACTGACCGCCTAGAGACATTTTTGTTGTGGAGCTTGATCGACCTGCATGCGACAAGCCACCCGACGCCATATTGGATAGGTCCTACAGAAGTGCAAATTTTTGGATATTGCAAGAAGCGACCAGAGTAATGACTGGCCGGGTAATGGCCTCATCGTCGTCATCACAAAGTTCCTCAGCGGAGTAATGGCCGGCTGGCCAGCTAGTGGCGGAGCCAAGGGGGGGCTGGCAGGGGCCATGGCCCCCCTAACATGTGTCAATAAATTTTTTTACTAGTATAAATTTAAAATTTTTATTTATATTAATAGAGAAATATAACAATTTTTGTCATATATATTTATTAATATCTTCGAGATAATAGAATCGTATTCCCTCCATCTAAATTATAAGTAATTTCAATTTTGAAGAGTCAAAGCATCCTAATTTGATCAAATTTATATAATAAAATAATAATATTTAGTATTAATTAGATTTTCAATACAACTCTTTCTATGGTTTTGGTCAAACTTAAGATACTTTGACTCTCCAAGATTCTTAGAATGATTTATAATTTGGGATGGAGAAAGTACAAAACATAATACTATAAAACACCTTAGAAAAATTGAGACGCGGAGGTTTACAAAATCATCTCAAACATCTTGTTGTTAAGGGTTCGCTTACCACCGAAAGAATAACACATTTAATCCTAAATACATATAGAAAATAAGAGCATCTGTGTCAAGTTGAATTGAGTTAGATAGTCACCAGTTGTGCTCAGTTTTGACGAATTAAATTTTTTAGTTGGCTCCCTTATGCATAATTCCTGGCTCCGCCGCCGTGCTAGCTCGGCATTGACCTTGCCTTTTACCTGGTGCCAATTTCATGGATCGGATGAATCGGTGTTAAGTTGCTGTGCTAGACCCTCACCTCTGCGCGCCACCAAAGTCCATGCACTCCGCGTCGCGCCATCCCGTTTCCCATCTCGGCATCTCCGCGCGGCGCCCCTACCTTAACGTCTGCTTGTCATCAGTGAGGTCAAAACAACCCCGGCCGGCGGCGGCCCTTGAGCGAGCGCCCTGTAGGTCTGTACTGTCCCCGTCACGGGGTCGACGACGACGACGACGACCGCCTTCGCCTCCTCCCCGTCTGGAGCTAGCGAGCCCCCCCATCCGTTGATCGGGTCAGTCAGACAACCAGGCCGTGCGCGCGCGCGCGCGCGCGAACGCACGCACGCGCGGCGACTCCCATGCGTTTCCGCGTGAGCCCCAGCCCCCTCCTCGGCGGCCTCTCTCTCTCTCTCTCGACGTCGCTTTCGCTAGAGCTGGACACGCACGCCGGCTACCACCTCATCTGGGTTCTGGGACGGTGATTTCTTCGCCCTTTTCCGGCCGATTCGATGCGTGCGCTGCGATGGCAATTCCTCCTCCTGCTTCCAATCCGTGAATGGGGTACTCCAGTGACCAGTACTAGTACTCCAGTACCAGAAACAGACTGCTTTTATCTACAACCGCCACGTGATTTTCGCAGCTTACGTCCCTCCGTCGACGACGGCGACGGCGACGGCGACGGCCGGCGAGAGAGAGAAAAAAAACCGGGCGAGTCGTGACCTCGCCGCGTACAGGTTGCACGGCGCTGGTGCTGGTCAGTGGTCAGTTGGTCACCCAGTTCACCACCACCACACAGGTTGTTAGGTTGAGGCCCCGGCTGCACACTGTCACACACTGCGTTGTGGTGCCTGCTCAGTTGCCAACGTGGCTGCCGCAGCTCCGGGACTGTCAGAGGCTCTGACTTTTTCTTCGTTATTACAATCTTTTGGGTGCACGGTTTTCACGCACATTGGAATTGGACAACTATTTCAAACATGTTGGTGAAGGAAAACGCTAGGCAAATTAATTTAGAAACAAACCGTAATTAAATCTTTCTAGAACCCATAAAGGCAAAATTATTTTTTTTAGCAACAAAGGCAAAATTATATTCTTCAGCACACAAAAGCAAATCAAGGCCGGGCATCTTGCTTTTTAAAAAATAAAACAACCAATGTCAAAAAAAATCTGGTTTTGCAAAATCTTAGAAATTGGGGTTATACCAGTTTTAGAATTGACTCATGTTAGTTTTGGCCCAATCTTAAAAAACTCCATGAAAGATGATATTAAAATAGTACAACATTTATAAGACCATCCCATACTCTATATAAAATATGGTGTATATGGAGGGTAAGATATCCAACATCCAATTGTCAAAATTAAATTTAAATACCTTTTTCCTCTATCCTTATTATTATTTTTTAAACACATATTGTCGTTCATTTCTTAATCCGATAATCAAGGATAGCGTTCTAAGTTTGCTGACCGGCCTATGACAGTCCATTTGATCAAGGACGGACGACGTTAGTAAGTCTTTCTAAGTTTGCTAGCCAATCTATGACAACCTATAACCTGTTTGATCAAGGACGACACTCTCTAAGATAGTAAGTTTGTTGGCCGAGCTCTCTATAGTAAGTTTGATGGCCGTGCCCTAGACAACTTCTCTCTAAGTTTGCTGGTGCCATGACAACCCATAATTAGTGGCGAAGCTGAACAAACTAAAGAGGATGTACGTGCCTTGTGGGTGCATAAACATGTCTGATGGGGGTGCATATATAGCGAAATCTTAATTAATCTTATTGTTTTTGTATTTGGGGGGGGGGGTGGGGGGGCATTTGCACCCACTACTTAGAACATAGTTTCGCCCTGCCCATAACCTATTTGATCAAGGACGGTGCTCTAAGTTAGTTTGCTGGTTAGTAAGTTTGAACCAACCGGACTTCACCGATGTTTCTTTGCTACTGTTCTTTCTGCAAATATACTCGCCATATCCGGGGTACGAACCAACTGTACTCCAGCGATGTTTCTTTGCTAGTGTTCTCTCTACAAATTTACTTACCATATTGAGGTATGGACCAACTATACTACACCAATGTTTCTTTGATAGTGTTCTCTCGGTAAATTTACTCACCTTATCGGGATATGAACCAAACTGTACTTCACTGTATATTTCTATTAATATATATATGTTTTTTAAAGATACTTCTATCGAAATTTCCTTGCCAGTGTTCTGTTTGCAAATTTATTCACCAGTTTATCAACCAACTCTAAAACATCGTCACACACGGCGCCCCCGCAGCCGTAGTTCACTGCCTGGAACTGGAAGCCATGCTCGAGCAGTCGAGCTGGCACACAAGAACACCATCATCGGGGCCCACGCGCCGGGACAGCAGCATTGCTTCACTTCACCGCGCGAAGTTTCGTCCACGGCTCCACCATGCCCGCTCGTCAGCGTCACAGCGCCCACCTGCAGCCCTGCCCCGGCGCGGCGACTGACCTGCCGCCGTCCCACGCTATATAAACAGCAGCGCCAGTGGCCAGCAATCCCCAAGAGAGACTTCATCCGCCCCAACCACCACTCCCACACGCACAAGCCTTCCCATCCCTCCCCTCTCCTCCATCCTCCGGCCATCCATCCCCTCCAGCAACCCAACCCAGAACCCACTCCACTTCCCCGGTGAGGCTGAGCGATCCACCACCACGGCAACGACGACGACGGCGACCAGCCACCGCGCGCACGGTGGCAACAGGTTTGTTCTCTGAACCCTTTCTCGTAGAAGCCAAGCTAGGAAAAAGGAGGCCTTTTTTTGGGAGCCTTTCTTGCTGCTGCTATTTGATCGAGCAAGCAAGGAAGTGTGACCGGAAAAGATCGGAGCTTTTATTTCGAACGGTTCGTCTTCCTCGTTCCTTGCAAGTAGGGAGAACAGAGATCCGGAGAACCTTTTTTCTCTCCTGGATTAGTTCCTGTCTGTTCTTGTAGAGCTTTCTGAATTCTTTTAGCTTCTTCTTTTGTTTTTTTAGCAAGCTAGAAAGGGTCGTTTTTAAGCCCCCTTTCAGCCTGCACCAACCAAACCATTGACCCACCATCCTCCTGTTCTTCGCTTTTATTGAAGAAACAGGCCTTAATTTTTCCCAATTTCTTCTTCTTTTTCTGCTAGTTTCATCTCCAGTTCAGTTCTTGCAAACCAAAAAAGAAAAAAAAAAGATTCGACCTTTTCCTCTTTTTTTCCTTTACATTTTGCCAATGGCAGCCATAGATTTGTACACAAACCAGCTGAGCTCCTCGTCGTCGTCCTCCTCGGACCAGGAGCTCATGAAAGCACTCGAACCTTTTATCCGAAGTGCTTCTTCACCCACCTCCTCCACCTCCACCACCACCTCTCCCTTCTCCTACTCGTACCCCTACTGCTCTGCTCTGCCTCAAGATTCGTACTACCTCCCCGCCACATCCTCTTACACCTCCTTCCCGCCACCACCTCCTGCTCCCACCGCCGCCACCTCCTTCTCCCAGCTCCCGCCTCTGCCGCAGTCCTCGTCGTCGTACGCCTCTCCGGCGGCGGCGTCGTACCCGACGTCGTCGTCGGCGGACGCCGCGTCGGGGCTGGCGGCGCTGAACCACCTGGGCCCGGCGGCGCAAATCCACCAGATCCAGGCGCAGCTCTTGGCGCAGCATCAAGAGCAGCAGCAGCAGCAGAGGGGCCTGCTGGCGGCGGCGGCGTTCCTCGGCCCGCGGGCCACGCAGCCCATGAAGCACGCCGGTGCGCCGTCGGCGTCGTCCGCGAAGCTGTTCCGCGGCGTTCGGCAGCGGCACTGGGGCAAGTGGGTGGCGGAGATCCGGCTGCCCAGGAACCGGACGCGGCTGTGGCTCGGCACCTTCGACTCCGCCGAGGACGCGGCGCTCGCCTACGACAAGGCGGCCTTCCGCCTCCGCGGCGACGCGGCGCGCCTCAACTTCCCGTCACTCCGCCGCGGCGGCGTGCACCTCGCGGGCCCGCTCGACGCCTCCGTCGACGCCAAGCTCACCGCCATCTGCCAGGGCCTCACCACCGCCGAGCCCGCGTCGTCCAAGGCCGCCGACACCGACGCCAGCACCACCGCCACCGCTGCCCCAGACTCGCCCAAGGCCTCGGCGTCCACGACCACCACGGAGGGCGACGAGTCGGTACACTCCGCCGGCTCGCCTCCTTCCTCCCTCCCGGCGTTCTTCCAGCCACCGCCGCCGCCGCAGCAGCAGCATCCCGAGATGGTAAGCCTGGACTTCACGGAGGCGCCGTGGGACGAGTCCGCCGCCCTGCACCTCAACAAGTATCCGTCCTGGGAGATCGACTGGGACTCCATCCTCTCGTGATCAAGATGAACCCAACAACAACAACAACAAGCAGATGCTCAATCACGCGCGCTGTAATTTTTGTCAATGGATTTAATTAATTAACCGTGGCCGCTCCGGATCCGATGGAATATTAGACATCGGCCGTAGCGACTACGAGTAGGGTTTAAGGAGTTCGTCGGACGTAGAGGACAGGGTTTAAGCTCATCAAGATTTTCCATTTAGTCGTCAATATCATTGTTAAGATTATTCGTTAGTGTCGTCGAGTGTCTCCTGGTTGCTTGGCCGGTTGTTTTTTCTCTCCCGGCAAAGGCCAGTTGAGGGTGTGAGTGTAATGGAGTATCATGTAACTACTGTTGGCTAGTACTGAATTCGAATTTGCTAGTCATTACAAATGTTTGTCTCTGTTTCCAGTAGTTGCTTCTACACTGTCGCAGTAGAGACGAAAAAAAAACTATGTTCATAAAGCAATGGCTACTGGCTAGGGATCAGGTATTCAGGTCGTCAAAGCAAGCTCTCTCCTCCCTCCCAATATTATTCGTTCAGTTCAATATTGTTGTGGAAAGGTGGCATCTCAGTTCAGTTCAGTAGTCTTGAGACTCCAATTCTTTTGTTGTGCTTTTCTTATGCCTTCCATCTCAATAAAATTGGAAGGTCTTCTTGAAAGCATGTTACCTTCTGCCTGCAAAAGCTCTTCGATCATACTACATAATTTAGGGCTATGTAGTAACTAGATTCAGTCATTCAGAGATGTGTTGCATGCTACACCATCCTTGTTCCATAATCCAAAACCACATGTTCCTACTCATCGACGATAGATGGAGCTAGCTTATTGGGCTTGGTGCAAGCATGTGTGTGGGCCGGTTGAAAACTTCTGGAGAGTAGCCACTTTCCTAGCTAGAGTGCAAGGGACATTGTTTCTAGCTTGTTAAGCATTGGAATGCAGAAAAGGTAAGGAACAAGGGAAGTTTAGCAGGAAAAAAGAATGCTTGGTCAAAAAGAGCAGTATTCTTCCCCTGCAATCCTACTCTTTTTTAAATAAAGAGTTTAATGTTTGAAACTAGAGTTGCGCGTGCAAACTTAAGAATCACTCAAGCACCACGAAAGAGACCCCATTCGCAGGTGTTTAATACATATTCCGAGTTGAAAATTTACACAAGCATATATCATCCCCCTTCTGGATTGTTCACCAGTCACCTCAATGACTTGTCTTCAGAAAAAGACCTTATGGTGGACGACGTCAGGAATGAGAGGCAAAAATACATTCTAATGTTGGATTTTTCACAATGGTTTTGCACTTTTGCTTTTGCTTGGAATAACTGAAAGTCTGAAACTATTCCATCGCAAACCTGTCATCATTCTAAGTATAGGTTCAAGAACACGCGAGACAGCTATGGGATATCACTCACTGTACGTTTGTTCTCATCATCTCCACATGCATGGCACTGGCACCGTACGTGTGCTAGAAGTTGGAATGGTCTAAAAGATTAGAAGGCTAGAAGCTGAAGCTTTGAGCGTACGTACACACTTGATAACGATTAACGAATATTCTCTGGGGAACTAATCCAGTGATGACTCGGTGTATCACCATTGCTGATTTGCTGCGGAACGGAACAGATGCTCTGGCTCCCGTTTTCCACGTTACCGCCTTGGACGGACCCCCAGGAGTGGCGCCGCCGATTCCAAAGATATCTTTCACCCGTACGTGAGGAGTGGGGGATATGAACGGATTCGATGACCAGAAAAAGGTCGCCGGGAGCATCCGGTGCCGTTCACATTGGCAGGCAAGTGCCCTGTTTAGTTCCTCACTCACAAATTTTTCATTCATCACATCGAATCTTTAGACACATGCATGGAACATTAAATGTAGATAAAAAATAAACTAATTATACAGTTTAGTTAAAAATCATGAGACGAATCTTTTAAGACTAGTTACTCCATGATTAGCCTTAAGTGCTATAGTAACCCACATGTGCTAATGATAGATTAATTATGCTTAATAGATTTGTCTTGCAGTTTCCTGACGAGCTATGTATTTGTTTTTTTATTAGTTTCTAAAAACCTCTCCCAACATCCTTCCCACACATCCGATGTGACACCTAAAAAATTTTCATCTACAATCTAAACAGGGCCTAACGAAGCTGCAATGCAACAGCATGACAGCAGCCAGCAGGACACAGGAAATGGTTTTCCGTTGTTCTTTTACCTTTATATATATAGGCATACAGCCCACATCCCGGTGGCCCGGCCCAAAGCACAACATTTTGGCTTGGCACGAGCACAACATGGCATGGTGTATAGAGCCGTGCATGGGTTGATCTCTAGGCACGCCGGGCGACACGGCATGGCCCGATAATTTACCTAAGATCCGGTATCATAGTCAAGAGTATATATACCATACTTTGTTTTCTAACCCTAATTCTCATCCTAGCCTCTCTAGCGCCATCGCTCCTCCCCTTCCCTCGCATAGTCACATGCGTCGCATGAGTAAGTGCGCACCACGGCTCCCCTTCCCTTCTGACACTGCGGAGGCCCCTTCACATCCGTCACTGTGGCTCCCCTTCTCTTCTCTTGCATCGCGGCCACAGTCACAAGAATTATAGGTCGATCGGGTCGAGGGACTCGGGTCGACAATTGAAAAAATTGTGGTACAAGGGGGGTATACCTCTGCGGAACAAGAACCAAACATTTGGTGCGTGAACCCGAATCATATGGTTCGATGTCCCCAGTACAGAGCATAGAGTCCTGGGTCGTGACTATACTGGTTTTGGGTCGATGACCCCGGTACGAAGTTTGGAGTTGAGGGTCGCGAACCCAGCGGACCTAGGTCGATGAACCTGGTACGTAGCCTAGAGACGAGGTCGTGAACCCAGGGTGCCTAGGTCGACGAATATATAACTAAATCACCAGCAAACATGTCCAAACTGAAGTACGTAATTTAAATAACTCATTACATTAGGGTCCCATACATTAGCCAATCCAACAAAGAAAAATAAGAAATCTGCGAATAGTTTATAAATGACTCACAATGTCACACTCTAACCACTAACTTTATTTATTAAATGAAAGAAAAACAACTAACAGTCGATGGCAGTGGGTAGCCATGCTCATTCTCCTAGGAGTTGATGTAGTCCTTACTCCTCTAGCCCACTACTCCTCTGATGATCCACTCTGGCCAACCTACACTCCTGCAAACATTAGTCATCGATTCAGTATTTCATCATAGTGTTTGTGTGAAAGCATAGACTACAGAGTACAAACTATAAAGTTCAATTTTAATTATAGGATAGTGGCATACCAATCAATTATTCTTGTTTTTTGTGACCTTCTTTGATGATGAGTTGGGCTCCTCAATTAGAGGATCATTGGCCACATCTTTCTCCAAATCTTTCTAGCGTAATTGCTCGAGCTTCAATCTTGATTCCTCTAAGGAGGCATCCTCTGGATCTGTGTCCCATTTGCTATTAGGGCCTACTTTGTAGCTCTCTAGAAACCTGGACTGAAGACGAATGTTAGAGTGGACATAAACCAATTTATCTGTAGTTTTTGAATTTAGCTTGTTTCTCTTCACATTCCATACAAAATGAATATTTACTCCAACTTCTTTCAGCCGAGGAGCTACTGATTGGTTGAGATAGAACCTTTAAAGCAACTTCTGCTAAATTTGGAGTCTCCGAGCCATAGTTAGAACACCAATCAATGGGTGACATTGTGGTTGCATCAGTCTGAACAATGGGTAGTGCATACATTCCTTTCTTCATGTGAAATGCAGTAAATTCTTCTTGCATGGTCTTTCGTTCAGCATCACCATCTGCTATTTTACGAAAAGCTTCTACCACCCCTCTCATGACCTCCTTGTCTTGATTTGGAGCTTTTCTCGGAATGCCTCCTGGAGCAGGTGTTTTCATATACTCAAGTATCATATAACTTTGGGCATAGTGCAAAATCCAGGCAATGGACTGGGATGTTCATTTTGCTCCACTGACTAATAACTATCTCATTAACCTTAGGAAAATCTTCTTTGTGAGGATAATCTTCATTGGTCATCACATCTGTTATCTCTCCCAACATACTATCCATTTTTTCATATACTTCACCCATCTTGGGACCTTCTCCATCAATGTATTTCACCATTAAGAACAACAGCTTTGTGAGAGCAAGTACATTGTCAACCTCTGCCTAGAACTCTTCACTGTTGATAGTTTCAATTGCTGCCTTTGCATATTGATCACTGCTATTGGCCTTCATCCAATCCTTCCATTGCTTTGTGACCACCGTGGTAGCAAGTGCTTCTCGGCAGTCACTTAGCCTCTTCAGTAAAATATAGTGGGACGCAAATGTTGTCTTTGCCACCCTTAAGAGATCTAGCTTTGAGTTGCTTCTAAAAATTGCTAGGCCATGTTAGTAGTTCAGAAAAAAGTTATAGCTTTACCAGCCTTGTATTGTATGCTTTCTCCATCCAAGGAAGTGCATTGGCTAAATCCTTAAACATCAGATTGACAATATGCATTACGCATGGTGACCAAAAAATATGTTTATGAACCTAGTGAAAACATAATTCAGATTTAATAAAGACTAAAAGGAAAATAGTATTTAGCTTCTACAATTATTGACTTGTAATGAAAATATGACAAAGACATACCTTCTCAATTTCGCGTCCAGCTGCTTTGCAGTTTGATGCATTATCAGTCACTATTTGAAGAACGTTTGATTCTCCAATCTCATCAATAGCCTTAAGCAAATACTTTGCTATGTTTTCCCCAGTTTTCTCAATTCCAAAAAATCATCTGCATATAAGAACATTGAACCACCGTTGTTTGATGCAATTACATTGATCAAGGGGTGGTTTTTCATGTTCATCCACCCTTCTAAACCAATAGAGACACCTTTTGTGTACCTGGCACGATTGAGCATACTCGTAAGTCATAAGTAATAAGTTGTAATTTCTACCGATTTAACTCATAAGTGCATCATATTGTGTATAGTAAAAAATCACTGCATACTGTGTATTTCTAACTGGCGCTAAGTCTTGCACCACGTTTCTCTTGCATGCATCTAGAAGAGTGGTTCTTGCCTTCTCACTTGTTGGCGATTTGTATCGCTTAGGTGCTCTGTTTATGGTTGCTACCATTTTAGACCACCGGGGACTTCTCAAGATGTTGAATGGAATTCCATTAGCACACAAGTACCGCATAATGGCCATGTCAACAACATCCCTTTCCATCATACTGAAAGCATCTGCCAATGGAGTCTGAATCTTGATAGATGCTACTTTAGATGAAGATGAACCCTCCTTTTTCATCTATACAAAATAGTTGATAATGAACTCACAAGTATAAACACAGAGAATTTAAACTTGAAAGCATGACTACTTAATAGTGATTACTAAACATACCTTGTCATACAATTCTTTATACTTGGCGCGATCACTTTGTAGTGCAGAACAATGAATAATTTGTGCCTTCTTACCAGGTGGAGGACCAAAAAAGTGTGCATTTATTCTTGTCGCGGTATTGTTGAAAGTCTTTTTGCAGTGTTTGCAATGCCCCTTCTTCAAGCACTGCTGATATGGGTGCATGACCTGTCATAAAATGGGTCGTCGAACCGTTTCCTCCCCATACCAAGATTTGGGTCGGCGTCCCTGGTGTGGTTTGTGGCTTCGACCCCGAATCCTGTGACTATGGTTGAGGCCACCACTCTCTTTCCCTCGTGGACACCCCCTCCGACCCCCTCCCCCCTTCCCTCGCAACACCGTCGGCCGAGGGCCGAGTGCCTCCTCCCTCTCCTACCGTCGTGAGGACAGATCTGGTGCCAAGACATCCTCGCTCTCCTACGCGGCGATGGCGCTCCTCTGCGACATGGCGGCATCTCTAGGCCTTGCCTTCCCCTCCTTTCTGCTAAAAAGGCTGTGCTTTCTAAGCTGGCTCGGCACTAAAAAGGGCACAACATGCCATGCTTGGGCCGTCGGCCAGGCACGAAGCCTAGGATGGCATGGCCCGGTGGCATGCTAAGCCCTGTTTGGCCGTGCCTAAGCCTGGGCATTCGGGTTACCCGATTTTTTCGGGTCGGGTAATTCGGGTAATAAAAATTGTTACCCGATATTAGTCCCGAAAAAACACTACCTGCAATTTCGGGTACCCGATAATTCGGGTTTGGGTTCGGGTATTCTTGATTTACCCGAATTTTCAAAAAACAACACACTATACAAAATTTTAATAGCAATTTATATATAATTTCAGCCACAATTTGTATAGAATTTCAATAGCATTTTGTAGAGAATAATATATTACTATTGAAAGGATCAAGATGCCCAAGAGGGGGGTGAATTGGGCTTCTCTTAAAATTTAAGCAACCTATAAGCTCCAATTCAACCCCTTGTGCCTAGTGTGACTAGAGAACTACCGGACAAAAGTTTTGCAACCTAGTTCCAATCCTATTCTAGCATGGCAATTGTAAGAATGTAAAAACACAAAGTAAATGCTAGAAAGTAAAGGAGTAGTGGAAGAAAGTGCTTGGCTATGTTTTGCCGAGGTATCGGAGAGTCGCCACTCTCCACTAGTCCTCGTTGGAGCACCCGCGCAAGGGTCTTGCTCCCCCTTGGTCCGCGCAAGGACCAAGTGCTCTCTACAGGCTGATTCTTCGACAATCCATCGCGGTGAATTGCCCAAAACCGCTCACAAGCTTGACACGAGCCACCCACAAGAACTCCGGGCGGTCTTTGTGCCTCTAATCACCACCGAACCGTCTAGGTGATGGCGATCACCAAGAGTAACAAGCAAAGAACTTTCACTTGACCCAAACAAGGCACTAGAGAGTGGTGGATGCACACTTGACTCTTGGAATTCAACTAGAGAAGGATTCTCACAAGAAATCACTCAATTCTCAATCCTCTCTAGGCTCTTGCTACTCTCTTGCTCCACAACAAGTTTCTCAGATGTTCAAATGGGCAAGAGGCCTCTCATGGACAAGGTGGAGGAGTATAAATACACCCCACGAAGTCCAAAGGTCAGCCAACCGTTTTCCACTTAAAACGGGGTCACCGGACGCTGTTGATGTTGCACCGGACGCTCTGCACCGAGCGTCCGGTGACACTCAACGGCTAACTGTACCTGCGTCTGATAGGTCACCGGACGCTACTTCCTAGCGTCCGGTGCTCCGGGGAGTTTTACAAACTCTTTGAGTTTAAGACCGGACGCTACCCGGTGCGTCCGGTGTTCGGGGAAGGTTTACAACCTCCCTGGGTATGGGACCGGACGCTGCCCGGTGAGTCCGGTGCCAGCGTCCGGTGCCTAACCCTAGGCACTACGGCTCTCCAACGGCTAAGGACCTCACCGGACGCACTCACAGAGCGTCCGATGCAGCGTCCGGTGCCTACTTAGGCACCCTAACTTCGTCGAAACGCGATCGTTCCAAAACGAAGTTGGTTCCTCACGATCTAAGGACTATATCTGAGCTACCTGGTGCTAGGTTTACCAAGTGTGCACCACACCTAAACCTAAAGCCTTGCCTAAGTCAAGCTAATAGATCAAAGCCCCTCTTAATAGTACGGTCAAAAGAAAACAAAGTCCTAAACTACTCTAAGTGCTCTTCTTCACCATATGGCACTTAGACCTAGTCTAGTCTTGACGATGTCCATCCATCCTTTGAAAACCGAAACGATTTCCACTATTAAGTAGGCATGTATGTCCCTGTTCATCGAGTACCTATTACCATGACCTCACTAATGACTTTGCCTCTGCAAAACACACGTTAGTCATAGTAATCAACATTGTCATTAATCACCAAAATCATTAGGAGCCTAGATGCTCTTTCAACTATCACTTGTTCAAACAAAGAGAATTACGTTCTAATAAATTGATAAGTTCTAATATTTAACTAACAACACATGATAAATATAAATATATAGACAAATATTTGGGTAACTCGGGTAGTTCGGGCACTGGAGGATATTACCCGAATTACCCAAACTAATTTCGGGTAATCAAAATCACTATCCGAATTTAGGATCGGGTACCTCGGGTTCGGGTAATTCGGGTCCGGATCCGGGTAATTCAGGTACGGATAATGGGTATCGGGTAATTTGCCCAGGCTAGCCGTGCCTCGTTGAACCGTGCTTGGCATGAGCCTATGTTGTGTCGGACCAGGCTAGCTCTTTGCTCATCTATACTCAATATTCCGGACTATTTCGGTAGTGTTGGGCTCGCTATGCGACAGGAGTATAGACGACAAATTGCTTTTATTTTTGTTTTCTATTTATAAATACCTTTTATTTTCTTCTCAGAAGCCTATTTGATAGTCCACTGTACAAATTATAGTCCACTGTTAGTTTTCTTGTAACTTAAACTTATTTAACTTCAACCGAGTTCATAGAAAAAATATGCCAATATCTATGATATCAAATTCCATTAAATCATAGATGAAATATGTCTTGATATTATATTTAGTTGGCTTGCAGATCTTAGTATATTTTTCTAGAAACTTATTTCAAAGTTATAAAAGATTGACTCAGGACAAATGAAGTGACCCATAAATTGCAGGCGTCTTTTGGAACGTAGAAAATTTTTCTAGGAAAACAAACTGATTCATGTGATATTCTAAACAATTCTTGTAAATATTGCATTCCAAAGTGGCAAAAATGTAGAGGTTGGCTGGTTGCCTTCTTCCATTCAAAGCTGGCAACAAGCAAATCAACAGTGACATGCAAAGAAATAAGTTTTAAAAAGGTTAAATAAAACATTGTAACCAAGTTGCACCATTAATCAAATACAAATAATAACTAAAATACACTATTGGGAATGAAATAGTTTGAAAATGAGAAAAATATTGGAGGAAAATGTGAAAAAATATTTGATGACATATATGAATTGACATATTGAGATTTCATTTCATATCCATCACTGTGTTTAAATAAATATTTGCGTGTTGCATGGGATTTTATGGTAACAAATACAAAAAAATGAAAATAAGAGATGATCTTTTCTATCAAAGAAGAAAAGAGGCGCTCAAAAGGACAAAAACATATATCGGTAGAAAGGGAAAAACCGAGAGCTCGTTTGGACAAACTGCGTTCAATTATAGTCGGGCCAAAATGTTTACTTGGACCAACAATTTATTCTACCTAGGCTGGCTTGTTGGATGTCTTGTCCACTTGGAGGCACATAGCTTCCATTTGCGTCCAAGTCTATTATTTGCCCCCATGTTTGTTTCCTTTGAATAAAGATCCATATTCATGTGGCAAAAACATTTTAGCTTCTTCTATTATCACTAGAGTCAATAATTCCTCCATGAATTGCAAAACCAGGTATTTGTACTCCTGCAACTAACAAAACCATGTAAAGTTACCTACTTGATGCCTTCAAATTAATGTGAATTTCTAGTGATGTGGTGTTAATGTGTCAGTGATTTTGACACGTGGCTTTGTTGGCGCGGATGTGGCATAGCAAACCACTCAGCAAAAAAGAAAAAAACTATTGTAGGGCCTGCAAACTATGTCACATTGTCGCCTTCCTTCTTTTTCTCAAGTCATGTTTTTTTTAGAAATTTAGGGCATTGCCCCTGTCCTAGCATCACAAAGACATCAAAGTATTCATTACAACATTCAGGTGGGAGACACCCGGTCCAAATAGCTTACAAAAAACAATGGAAAGAGACTCAAAGTATTTCCAGCAAAACACTCACACCAACCAACCTAGATTTCAAAACTCGCTCTCCCTCCACCCATAAGGCTTGACCCCACCCCTAGAACTCTCCATGGAGACAGATAGCTTCTTTGCTTCTTTTGGTAAGTAGGGTCTTCACAATTAAGTGTCGTGTATTGGGATAAGAAATTATCCCACATTCCCACTTGATCTCTAGTCATGTTTCTCCATCTCTCTTCCTCAAATCTCCTCCTACCACCAAACCCGCCAAACATTGACTCTGTCGCCTCGTCTCAACGAATGTCCCCACATCCTCCTCCAAGAGCCACGACTGTCTCTTCCCATGACCACCCCCTCCAAATGTTGGCCACAGCTACCTCAGTGTAACGCCCTAAATTTTTGCTTCTTTGAAAATAGAGCTAAGATAATTTATTTTTTTATTTTTGGTGCTCATGAAACATAGGAAAATAATATTTTTCATTAAAATAAAAATTTATCATAGGATTAGAAATATGGTTGTGCATTCATGCTGGAAAACTTATTTTTTTATTGTGATGAGTGATTTGACCCAAAGTTTAAAATTGTTTCAAACTGGTTTGAAAATGGTTTGGAAATAAAAAAAATAACTTTCCCCTCTGCTCTTCGGACGAAGGCCTGGCCCCTATTTTCCCTCGGCCTCGGCCCAACCCAATGTGCCACCCCTTTTCCCTTTTCTCTCTAGCAAGCCAGCCCCGTGCCGTTAGTCTCTGCCAGGTGGGACCCGCAGGTCAGTGGCATCCTCCCTTTCTTCCTCGCCGTGTCCAGCAGGGACTCCCAACCGAAGGCAAGCATCGTCCAATCCAATCTTCCCGAGATTCTCCTACCGAATCCCGCACTACCGAGCCCTATAAAACATCCAGCAGCGCCCCCGCATGTTCCTTTCACATCCAAACCAACTAAGCCGCGCCCTAGCTTCGGATTTCGCAAAAACCGGATCTCGCCGAACTCCGGATCAAGCCGCCGCCGTGGTTTTCGCTCCGGGGTGCTCAATTCCCGCCCGCAACCACGTGCCGAGTTTTGCGTCGAGGTAACGAAGCTTCCAAGTCTCTTCCCTAACTTTCTACCGCGTTTTTTTGTTCTCACATCGGCGCCGAACCTGCAGAGGAAGTGCCGTCCGCGGTTTTGCGTCGCGTGCCTTCCCCAAGATCGCCCGAGCTCCAATAGCAGCCTAGGTGAGTTCGCGATGGTCCTCTCTTGCTCTCAGTACCCTTCCCGTCGAAAACCGAGCTTCCTAGTCCCTTCTCCACCATCTCCGGCGAGCTCGGCTCTTTGAAGGGTCGAGATGGCGGACTAGAGAGGGTGAATAGCCCTTTCTAAAAAATATCGCACCGGCTAACCGAAACAAATGCGGAATTAAAACTATCGGCCTAGCCAAGACTACACCCCTCTATCTAAGTTCTCTAGCACCTTGAAAAGATCCTAAACAAGCAAGTAAGGTGCTACCTTAGCAAGAGCTCACCTAATCAATTCTAGGAGCAAGGTCACACAAACCTATGCAACTAGTACTTTACAAACCGGGGGAGCTCCTACACAAACTAGTGAGGCAAAGCGCACAAAGCCTAAGCTCACTAGCAAGCTCAATAACAAGGCAACTAATGCCAAATTAGAGAGCGCAAATTACTTAGCTACACAAACTAAGCAATGTGATTAACAAGGTTACACAAACCAAATTAGTCACGCAAGGGAACTACTTCTAGCTACACAAGCAAGAAGGTAACTAGCAAGCTACACAAGCTAACTAATTACAAGAGCAACTACACAAGCACAAGTATATGAATATAAGAACAATCTTGTGCTAGGGACTTGCAAACCAACGGGAAGAACAAAGTTGACACGAAGATTTTCTCCCGAGGTTCACTTGGTTGCCACCAAGCTACGTCCCTGTTGTGTCGACCAACACTTGGTGGTTCGGCGGCTAAGAGGTGTTACACGAACCTCGTCCCCACTAGGACACCGCAAGAACCTACCCACAAGTGAGGTAGCTCAATGACACGCACGATCCAATAGAGTTGCTCTTCGCGATCCCCGCGGGGTGAGCACCGTACCCCTCATAATCTCTTCTCCGGAGCACCGCACAATCTCCTTGCGTGCTTCGACGGAGTCACAAGCCACCAAGCCGTCTAGGAGGTGGCAACCTCCAAGAGTAACAAGCACCACCGGCTTGCAACACGACCACCTAGTGCCACTCGATGCAATCTCTAGTTGCAACACACTAGAATCGCTCACTCACACAATCGGATAATCACTATCAAGCATATGTGAGTTAGAGGCTTCACTAGCACTCCCAAAGCATGGACACTAAGTCCCAAAGGTGCTCAGCGCCGGCCAAGGCCGGCCACCACTTCTATTTATAGCCCCAAGGGCTAAACTAGCCGTTGCCCCTTCACTGGGAAAAACACGTGGGCACCGGACGCTCACAAGGAGCCACCGTACGCTCAACCTCCAGCATCCGGTGCTCAGCTGACCGCCACGTGTCACTAGCCGTTTGAACTCGACCGTTGCCGCCAACGGCTACTGCGTACGCATGCCTGCACAGCACCACCGGACGCTTATTGCGTCACACCGGACGCGTCCGGTGCACACCAAACTCGTGCGTAGAGAGCTCCGCAAACTCACACGGTCACCGGACGCACCCTGAGCGTCCGGTGCTCACCGGACTCATGCGCAGAGAGGGTCGCCAAACCGCCCGCACACCGAACGCAGAGCACCGGACTCACCCCGGTGCGTCAGGTGCACTCTGCTACACCCGACAGCACACCGGATGCTAAAGGCCTAGGAACTCCACCTCCTTTGTAAAGTGTGTCAACACCAACAAGTGTACACCACCATGTGCAAGTGTGTTAGCATTTTCATAAACATTTTTCCAAAGGAGTTAGCCTCTCAAACTTGCCACGCCACTCGATCCTAACATGTATGCAAAGTTAGATCGCTCCAGTGGCACTAGATGACCGATATGCAAACAAGTTTGCCCCTCTTGATAGTACAACCATCTATCCTAAATCCGGTCATAAACTTCTCTACACACCTATGACCGGTGAAATGGAAATGCCCTAGGTTATACCTTTGCCTTGCGCATTCCATTCCATCTCCTCCAATGTTGATGCAACACATGCACCAACCAATCACCAAATGATATGATCCACTTCATATCATCACGTGACCATATTGGTTCATCGATCTTGACCTCACTTGCTCTTCACCGTTGCCTCGGTCCATCGGCGGCAAGTCTTGCTCAAGCTTCACCGTCACACGCGGTCCCTCGCTTCAAAGCCTCTGACTTGCCCTTCACTCTTGCAACCGGTCCATCAAGCCAAGCCTCATCTTGATCTTCTCCACCTTAGTCACATGACTCCATGTCATGTCTCATATGCAATGAGCTCCTTCATCATCACATAATCACCTGTGAACTAATCTCCTGTGTATATCACATAAACACTATTAGTCCACCTAAGTTGTCACTCAATTACCAAAACCAAACAAGAACCTTTCACTCTTTTCCCGCCATGGAGCCACCGTGCAGCTCCTGGGCACCGCCGGCTGAAATCCCCCCATCCCCTCGATGTCTCCTGGACCATCAGATCAAGATCCAACGGCTCACAACAGAACATACCCCTTCATTCGCGTTTTTGCTAAAGAGCCCCTGCTGTTTATAGGAATAAACCCGCGGTCCTAAAGCGCCCTTTCGATAATACGCTTTCTCAATTTTAAAAGCGTATTCTGCGGCGGTTTGAACTAAAATACGTTTTCTGAATTTACGAGTTTGCCACTGGAATTAGATAGCTTATAAAATATTCATCTTAACTCCGATTTGACCCATTCAAATTGCGTTAGGTTCATTTTCATGAGCTCTACATGTTAGAAAAATAGTTTTCTCAGTTTGAAACTTTTTTATTTCGTGACCTTAATTAATTGATTACTTTTCTATCCAAAATCTTAGAAAATTCATATCTTCTCCGTTTTAATTCCGATTCTCGTGATCTTTACGTTTGTGTGATCATAGTGTTGCGTAGAACATTTTGATAAATTTTTATATTTGTTTTACCATTGTTTGGTGTATTGTTCTAATTATAGCTTGTTTGCTTTGTGTATGATTGTCTTCATTGGATTGCGTGTTGTTGATTGATGATCGAGTTTAGTCGGTGAGCTTTACGTTGGTGATCAAGGTCAAGCTTTTGACGACCAGCAGCAGGCTCAGGAGAGCTTTGATCAAGGCAAGTATAACCTGTGACTATCCTTGTTACCTATACACAATTAATACAATATATATCATATGCATGTGTTCACCTTAATGACCTTAGCAAAATCATAGATGATTGTTATCCAGAATTCCTTGTTACCTATTTTGGATATGCATTTGGGTAGTTCTTGCTAGTGCTTGAATATAATCCATGATCTTGTGACATGAATGTTTGGATATACAATAAGCAATAAAATAAGCTTTCTAGCAACTTGAATATAAAGGGTGGAAAGAACTCTGGCTTTTGCTAGATTGATCTTGACCCTCCATAAAGACTTATTCCTTGGCAAAAACTGGGACAACTCGTACAACCATGAGGGCTATATGGCTCTAGCTTTAGTCAAGTATGAGTAATTTTTCTAGCTCGTTAGCGGTTACCCGTGTGGCGCAATTGGGGAATAGCAGACCGTGGATTCCTGCGGGTGAATCACATGGACTGACTAATGAAACCAAGCGGCCCTAACTTGTTAGACGAACCTTTGAAAGACTTCATAGTGATCCCTGCCGACCTTCCTTGGTAGTGGGTTAAGAGGTCGACGGGCCTCGGGCGAAAGGGTAAATCATGACTCATGGGTAAAGATGTACAACCTCTGCAGAGTGTTAAATCTGGTATACTAGCCGTGCCCACGGATACGGGCGGCCCGGAAAACTGACGGAATAGATGGACACTGATTAATGATGATAAAAGATGGTTTATTATGTTGTTTATATGTGTTATTCATAATTCCTGTATACAATTGATCATGTGGTTATGGGATTTAATATGCTACCTTGATATTTGCTATCCAATGATTAAATATGCTATCTACATATAAAAGCTAAATGCAGTCAAACCAGTGTCAGCTTTTTGAGCATCATGAACCCCTGGTTATACTTGTTGAGTACGATATGTGCTCATTCTTACAATTTCCTCCACACTTCAGGAGTTGCTTTAGGCTTGTGATCAACCAGTCAGTTTGATCCTGCGGAGAGGAGTTAATACCCGAAGTTTGGAGTTGTCTATCCGCTGTTTGCTATTAAAGGTTATCTTTTTTATACTAAGTACGTTATATATTTATGCATTGTCTTTTGATGTTACCCTTTATTTGTAGCTATATGTGAGAATTGACTTCTAAGACTCACATATGATACATATTTGGTTTTGTCCTTAAAATCGGATATTACACTCAGCCTCGTCCTACCAGCGCATGTTGTACTGCTCTTGTACCATAGCATGGTAATCTTGTTGCGTTCACGTGTTGCTACCACGTTGCGCTGAGCACGGTGTGCATGTTGACTAGACCTGATCATGGGCGAACTAAGATGGGAAAATGGGGGAGGTCAAAGAGAGGTGGATACGACGCTATCCTGATACTGGAACGAGGGAACATTACTCGGTGGGTTTTAGGGGAAATAGATCATTAGGGCACTATTGGGCCCTTGGATTGGATTGTTGTGGCATTGAGTCAGCCTTTACCCACTCAATGGCCTACGGTTTGAAGGGAGATAGTTGGGCTAGATTGTTGTTGGGTTGCAGGGAGCCTTTGTTCTATCTCATCGAGCTTGCAAGCCATTTGGATTGTTAATTTAATGAGATAAAATTTATACTAAGTTACAAATAACTCCACTTGTTATAAAAAAAAGGCAAACACTGATTCAAGATGAGCCAAAATGTACATGAGTCAAGCAAGCTAACGAGCCATGAGTTTTTTGTCCAACCCTATAATTATGGATTGATCTCTCTTTTTTGAGGGGACTGAAACCGGAATTTCTTCCATCATACTACTAAAGAGGCAAACTCTAGCTCATGTTCTTAAGGAGCCGGGCCAACTTGTTATGCTGACGAGGTCTCCCGGACAGGATCCGTGAGCCGTAGCGTGGCGTGGGCAGGATCCGAGCCAGGCCATAGAGGCTGGACGGCCCAATAAGTTTTGGGTTAGGTACGATGTGCTGTAGGAGGAAAAGAACGGCTGAATGGGCATTGGTCCGCCGAAAACATTTTCTCCATTGGGCCAAAGTAGGCGAAATGGTTGAGGCCAGAACTTTGGGCCAACAAGCCGGCCTAGTAACGTCTCCTCTGAAACGAGAAACGGACCGTGTACGGCGGGCTTGAACACGGAAAATCTTGTCCCGGCAACTTGCTTTCAGTTGTTGGACGTAGTTCCAGTCCAAAAAAAAAAGTTATCGGACGTAGTATCAGATCGAACACGTCACGAAATGACCCACAAAATTTGTCTCACTGTCGTCCTGCTAATTAAAGGCTCGAAACGGGAGAACCAGCATTATTTATTAGCTAATCTCTTTGTGAACACATCATCTGTAGAATCCTACGATATATACGCATATATAGATCTCCTGTATTCCCAAATTTACGATCTACGTACATACGAGTTCGATCCCGTTTTAAAAGAAAAGACATGATAATAAAGATATAAAACTGTATATGTGTACGTACGTGGTGCATGCGTGACAAACAACAGTTAAGCACACATACATCAATCCGGTGGCGAAGCTAGAGCGAATTAGATGGGGGTGCCTCTCTCTTGTAGGCGTGAAAATTTAATTTACAACCATGGTGAAAATGTATTTCTAATAGTGGTTTTTCAAAATTTTGTGGGTACCTGGGCATCCACAAGCTACTAGGTAGCTTCGTCCCTGCATCAACCTCCTCCTCTGTCAGTCGCAAAAAAAACTCTTCCTCCGTCCAATACTGTGGCCTTGTTTAGTTCCAAAAAATTTTGCAAAATAGTCACGGTAGCACTTTCGTTTGTATTTGACAAATATTATTCAATCATAGAGTAACTAGGCTCAAAAGATTCGTCTCGTCAATTCCAACCAAACTATGCAATTAGTTTCTATTTTTGTCTATATTTAATACTCTATGTATTCGTTTAAAGATTTGATGTGACAGAAAATCTGAAAAAATTTACAAAATTTTTTGAAAATTAAACAAGGCCTGTATGTAGTTAGTCGACACGACGACATCGATGCTGATATGTTTGGCCTTAATTGGTATGTGTATATTCTCCCGTATGATATGAGCTCACCATATATATGACGACACGAGGTGCAGGTTGCTTAGACATCCATGAACGTCCACGATCGATCATGCATGCATGCATATATGCACCAAAAAATGGTATCATCGCGTTAGCTGTTTCCGGCCAGTCTACTTTTGCAGATTCCATCCATGTCACCTCTCCGTCCCCCGAGGAGAATCTAGGCCAATGCAAAAGCGTGACCGGCCGATGGAGGGACCCCCGCACAACAACGCAAGAGCCGCCAGTGAGATGAGCTTGAAGAGGTGAACAATTGGCCATGCATTGCTACTAGCTACGTAGCTAGCATGCCAACGGCCGGCCGGCGGCGGCGGCGTCGTCGTCGTCCACTTTTTATAAAATGACTCGATCTGAGTCTGACGAGGATGGATGCCATGCATGCATTATATATATTCATGCGCAAGTTGGCCGACGATTATATCCAAGTCGCAAAGTTGGCCGACGATCGATCGATCTTATCGTCTCGCGGTGTGGCCTCAATTATCAAAGCCATGTGCATGCATGCATGGATCGGAGTCGGAGGAGATCGAGGAGGAGTATGTGCATGCGGACATGCGGTGAGTGAGCCTGAACTTTGCCCAGTACGTATACGTAATCGGCTGAAGGGGACACAATGCAAATAAATAAGTTCATGTATATGTTTTAGTAAAAACTGAAGAATGTAGGAGAGAGAGAGAGAGAGGGAGAGGCGCAGGATCTTTTCCTGAACGCATGCAGTGCGCTGTGTGCAAGTGCAAACAGCGAGATAGGGTGTAAAATGGCGTAATGCACGGTTGTTGGACGGTGTGCAGCAGGAGTTGGCCTCGTTCGGTTCGCGAATTTTTTTTTGGATTTCGTTATTATAGCACTTTCGTTTATTTGTGGTAAATATTGTCTAATCATATAGACTAACTAGGGTTCAAAAGATTCGTCTCGCGATTTACAAGCAAAATGTGTAATTAGTTTTTATTTTTATCTATATTTAATGCTTCATGCATGTGTCGCAAAATTCAATGTGATAAAGAATCTTAAAAAAAAATTGGAAACTAAACCATACGTTAGCGCATGCAGCACGTACGTAGAGTGTCCCCGCGCGCGCTCGAGCTGGGGAAGAACATGCACGCACGGCCGCCTCGATCATCAGCCACAGCGCCGCCTGCCAGCAACACAGGGTCCTACAGGCCGGTGCACGTGCATGCATGCCCGCAAACCACGGCCGTGTCTGCTACTACATGTTCACCAGCTGCAACCGGGTGCGAGGCGCACGGGCGTGGGGCCGTGCTCGCCGTGCGCTCCGCCGCGCGCACCACAACCGACCACGACGCACGCACATGCAGTCCGCGCGCGCGACAACCGATGCCGGACTGCGCGCATGCGGTGCAGCGCCGGCGCGGGCGGCACGCTTTGCTGCATGCAGCAGGCTGCAGCCGGCCGGCCGGCCGACGACGACCGGCGCCGGAGCCGGCGCGGGCCTGGCCTGGCCGGGACCCTCGCCCGCGCGCAACCTGCGTCCTACACGTAAACGCAGCCGTGCAGTGTCGTCGTCTCTCGCCCGTGGCCCCCCTGCAGCTAGAGCTAGCGTCCCCCGGCCCACAGCACGGGGACGCGCACTACTGGTCACAGGTCACTCGTCGTGTCGTCGATCGGCCAGCGCTGATCGATGCGTCGTGTCAATCCGGTCCCCCTCTTCGGTAGATGCTGGGGCGGCGGCGCGCGGACCGGCCGGCCGGTGGCTGAAAGCGAGTCGGCCGGTTCGGGTTGCTGCAAACCTGCCACATGGAAATGAATTACAACTCCGGTAATCACAACGTACTGCATGCAGCGGCGATCGAGGAGATAGACTAGCCGGCCGGTAGCCGCGCTAGCTGTTTATTGGGAGCGGGCAGTGGTCCTTTGTGGCTTGTGGCTCTCGTCTCTCGATCGATCTTTATTTTGTCAAGCGGCGATCGAGGCCGACGGCCATAGTGCTATAGTACTACCATTGCATGCAAAAGCTAGCTAGCTAGCAGTACGTAGTTCGACACCAATCACAACGTGGTCGTTGCTGCACTGCTCAAGTTAATTAGGTCCCTATCGATCCTACACACATAGCTAGTACTAGTTAGCGGTTAGTGCAGCAAGAGCTAGCGATTGCGTACGTTTTGTGTCACTACGATTAATGCATCACTCCTAAGTCTAAACCTACTATCACACTGTCTGAGTCGAATTCGACGACGGTGAGCAGCAATTAGCAATGCTCAGACCTACACGAAAAACTTGTGTAGCTCGACGGCTCGTTCCACTCCGCTTGTGGCTCAGCTCGACTCTCGGCTTATTTATAGGTTTCAACAAGTCAAGTCTCAGCATTTCAGCTAAAGTCAGCTTGCGAGGTGTAGTTTGTGATCCTAATGAGCTAAAGTTGTTAGCCTTGAACCTATATATATCAGTTATGTATGACTTGATATCTTATACTTTGCAATTGGTCGATGACTGGACATAGACACTGGAGAACTACTGGACTATTATGACAATGTCACTTTTCACTACTGCAGAAAGAATAACCGTGGCGGGCATTTTCCCTTTTCCGTAGCGAGCAAACGCGTCCGCCACGGCCATAAGGCCAAGGTAAATCGTGGCCACTTCCGTGGCGGGCGCCGCCGACCGCTACGGTTAATCGATTAACCGTAGCGGGCAACGTAAAGCGCCCGCTACGGTTAATTTCTATTTACCGCAGCGGGCTCTTTACGTCGCCCGCTACGGTTAATAGATTAACCGCAGCGGGCGCTTTATGTTGCCCGCTACGGATACTGCTATTAACCGTAGCGGTCACTTTATGTTGCCCGTCACGGTTAAGTGTTTTTAAATAAAAAAACACATTGCAGAACCATTGCTGCATATGAATTTAAACAATTTACAAATTCCAGAATCTAGATTTCATTTCAGAAATAGAAGATATATATATATATATATATAGACACACATATGACTGAAAGTTCAATACATAAGACACAACATAATCTATAAATCCACTTAGTTGTTCTCATCATCCACATATACACATATGAAACCCGCGAATCCGCTACACATCACAATTCTACTGCGTGGGTGTAATCGGTCGGCCGTAGCATGGTGTCCCATCTCCTAAGCTTCTCGAACTCTGGCCGAACTGCCAATTCACCTTCATTGTCAAAGAAGGGTTCGCCTTCGAGCACGCATTTCTCTAGGATGAACTTACAGATGTCTTCCTTGATTTGCTTAAAAGCTTGGCGTACATTCTTCATTGTCTCTCCACGATTCTTCACTGCTTCTTTGAGCTTCTTCCAGCTGTTGGTGTACTCCTTGCTTTCCCTTAGGTTCTCGCAGGTGTACAAGCCACATGCCTTTGATCCCAAGGGTTGTTTGGCGCACTGCAGGATCGATACAAAAGCATTAGAGCACATATATACCAAAAGCATAATTGAACTACCTTTAAAATATACTTACGGGGAAATCGCGTCGGATTTTGAGGTGGTGCTTATGCCTCTTTTTGAATTTCTCCGTTCTCCGATCCCAGCATTGCGGATCCTTGAGATATGCACTATAAGCGCTGCACAAAGTGTATTAGTGTTAGCGTCAATTTGAATACGATAACTGTAAAGGATCAAGAAGCTCGGTGGCTTACTATTTCAAGCAGTCTTCGAAGGCCTTGTACCCCTTTCTGTTCGGTACCTGTAACGAGTCAAATATAACAGCCCGGCCATCTTGAGGATAGACGAGGAAGGCAACCCAGTGGCCGCCGGCTAGGTCATTTCTACACCATTGAAACAAGTATAGGTTATGTCAACGAGAAGGCATGACCCTAGCCAATTTTACTTTACTTAGATGTTTTCGACTTACCCAAAGTGGTAGGCAGCCATAATACAATGCGGCCCATCCGGGTTGAGCTTCTTCATTACCTCAAAGATGTACCTTGACAATTTCTTCTTCTCCTCTTTCATGTTTTCTTCGTACTTCTTTTCCCTCTGCCGCACGGTCAACTCTGGGTCCGTTATCTGGAAACCCTTGATCACTCTCTCAGCAATATGCATTGGAGAGAGGTATAGGATAGGATGGTGCCTTTTGTTGCTAATAGTGACCGTCAACCTGCACGGACAAGTCATCGTGTCCTAAAAATCATATAGTTCTCCAATACAAATGTAGAGATTGGTCTATGAAGGTCGCAATCATCACTTACAGAGAGAATAAGGTGATTTGGACGATGTTAAGGTCTTCTTCCCGCAATAGATTGTACATGTCCTGGAAGTCCACATGCAGCTGAATATCGGCACCGGGCAAGTGGAACAACTCTGAGGGAATCTTGACGGTGAAACCTCTCATCCCGGCTTTTGCCGCTTCCATATACCACAGGTGGAACTTCCTTGTATCCCACTTTTCATCGTCGATGAGCTGGGCCTTAGGTAGCATGAACTTTCCAAGCTCATAGTGGCCAGGACAGTCTTCCGCCTCGGGAAATAGATTGATCTGGAGAGTATTTGTAGGCCTGGCAAAACATAGTTACAAATGTTATTACCATTTCATGTGTTACAAAGGTTACGAGAATATTATGCTTGTTTGTCTCGTACCTTTCAGATGTAGTAGTGTACGGGAGCACTGTGGCGGTCATGCCTACATCCTTGCTTGGTGGAGGAGGGGCTTCAAGCATAGGAGTAGATGTTGGCGGTGGTGTCTTAGTCCTTGTTGCCTCCTCCATGCCTCCTTCTTGTTGTCTGCTTGGGCTCCGAGGCGGACTATTTGTAGGAGGGGCACAGGTTGCACCCATGTCTTTGTCCCCCTCATCTACTTGTGCCTTCTCCTTATCTCCGCCATCCTTCTTGTCTTGTGCCTTCTCCTTGTCCTGGCCATGGCTATCGCCATCACCTTGTCCTTTGCCCTTGTCCTCGCCATCGCCTTCAGCATCATCGCCACTGCCATCAGGATCATCGGGGGACAAGATCCAGCCACTGATCGTTGTGATCCAACAGTTGATGGTTGCGATCCTGGTGTTGGTGTCGGAGTTGGTGACGGTGGAATGATCTCAATGTCTTCCTTGTTCCACAGAACTTCATGACCAATGGCCTGCCCAAGAAATCTGACGTGTTGTATGTTTGGAAAGTTCAATTCGTACTCTTCTTGCTCTGGCACATTCTAGAGTGGGGTCACGACCACATAGCCTTCTGGGATTTCCTCTGGGCTGAAATCTATGCTTTTGGGATGTAGCATTCCCTCAGCTATATACATCTTCTTGGATCTTCCGAACGGGATCAGAAGTTGGATGTGTGTGTCTTTCTGGACGTCCTCAGTCCAGTGCCTTGGTTGACCCTCGATCATCGGCAGCCCTTGCGGTTGTTGAAGTGGAGCCGTGGCCAGGCCAGCCTCGCGAAACATCTGTGACCTCATCGCCACCATTTCAGGCTCATTGCTCGTGAAGGCTTCTTTTATTGATTGTTTGATCACCTCGGCCATGCCTTCTTCGAAGCCTTTCTGATACAACGTGTCCTTGTACTTCTGCCTCGACTTGTATGCGGATGCGTCGGCCTGCCACGACTCGACCAACTTCCAGCTCATCTTGCACTGGACTCCACGAACACGGCCGCGATGCTCTGGGGTTCCGAGGACCTCGGTCAGTAAGTCATGGCCCCTGCGGACCTCGATGTTGTCCTTAGATTTGGCGGCCTGGACGAGAGCCTTCTCCAACTCCTCACATTGCGGCTCGTTGTACTTGGTCGCGCCTGGCTTTAGCTTCTTTGGAACGCGGGCATACATGAACTCCTTAGCTCTGACATCGACGTCTTCGTACGGATCGGGAATCCCAGAAGCCTGTCTAGCCTGTTCTTCTGCCCGCCATCGAGCCCTATGTCCGACATAGCCAATCATGCCCAAGTGGTGTGGATGCTTGTTTTGTTTCGCCAAAGCACTGAACTTGGCGCTCTTTGCCTCTGCTTCAGCGGTCGTCCTCATTCGGCAGAATTCTTCCCACACATGCTCCTTCACCATAGTGTATTTCTGGCAGGGTGACTTCTTCTTCTTTAGAAACTCCCGTGCCAGCATTAACTTGAAGTTGCGAAAGGCACAAGACGCCACATGCATGGCCCACTCACAACACTTCTCCATGTCTGCGCCTTCGGGATAATTGAACTTCCGGGTAACCTCACCCCATACATTGCCCTTGACGTCTTTCGGAACCTGGTGCCAGCTCGGCCAAGTGATCAACACCTTATCCCTGACTATGCAGGACACTTGGTTGCAGAATCGGCCAAGTACCTCTTGCGGACTCACTGGGTTTCCCTCTGGCCCCACCTCAAGGATCACGTGCACCACGTCAGTCAACTCCCTCTGGTGCCTCCCGTGTTGCCCCCTCCTCCCCTTCTGCTTGGATTCTGAGGTTGTCGTGGAGGGAGCGGGGCCTTCTTCATGTCTATTCTCTTCTCCGGACCCAAAGTCTAACGCCCGAGGCACAACTGGGATCTGTGCACTGTGGGCTTCGTCATCCGCCGGATTGTACGTCGGATCCACGTCTTCCTCGGTTCGACGTTTCTTTTGCGGTGGGGTTACGGACGCGCCACTTGCATAGCTAGTTGAAGATGAGCTAGGGGTAGGCTCCCTCCAATTCTGAAACGGGTCGTCCGCCATTTCTATGTGCAAATGTGAGAAACTATTTAAAGATGTGCAAATATCTTAGAGCATAGAAATTATTTACTGAAATTGTCCAAGTATAAAGCTTAGGATATGCAGCAAGCTGTGGGCTTAGGAGATGATGGACATGATTATTTACTGAAATTGTCCAAGTATATATAGTTTAAATACAGCCATTATGCCAAACTGAGTGGTTAGCATTCTTGGTTAGCATCCTTTCATTTTGCTTATAAGAACAAGAAACATAGCAAAGTAGATATATATTTTTTCTAAATCTTCTTGAAACTTGAATGCATCAAGCATAAAAATGAATTTCCTTCACTGTAAATTGCAAAGAAATCAGCAGGGGACTCCTAACTGAGTTTTCTTTATTCAAAAACCAAAATGAATAGTTTAACAGCTGCTATATACAGCTAAGTTTGAATATGTATATTTCCTATAGAACAAAAGTTGTAATCGTGTAAGCATGTAAGATAAGGAAAGCCGTCAATTAAACTTGATGGCCAGATATGCATGAGTGAGAAGTTAGAACATATATGAACATACTGGCAGGATCCAGAAAGAGAGCCATAGTGCTAAAAGTAGGACATCTAAAATTGAAAAAAAAGTGGAAGGCCAATATGTAATGTAGTAATCCGGCTGGATTTACCAACATGCACATCTCCATTATACTCCAACCCTAATTTGACACTAACTAAATCGAACCTAAATCCAACCCTAAACGAAAGCCTAATCCAACCCTAATCGAACCCTAAACGAAAGCGGGAGGATGATCGCCGTACCTTGAAGGTGGGGATCGACGAGGCTCGGAGAAGAGGGATCGCCGTACCTTGCTGAAGCGCGGCGGCAGACGGTGGACGGTGGACGGCGGACGGTGGACGGCGACTCCGAGCGGGAGGGCAAAGTCCGAGCGGACGCCGGTGGACGAGCCGAGCGGGAGGGCGAAGTCCGAGCGGGAACGGCGGGGACGGGGACGAAGCAGCGGCGGCGGCGGCGGGAGTTCGAATTTGGCAGCCCTTCGGGTGAAGAAGAACCGCGCGCGACTGACTGAAAAATTTAGGGAAGGGGACCGTTCTTTTATAGGCGGGGATAACCGTAGCGGGCAACTTAAAGTGCCCGCTGCGGTAAATATTAACCGTAGCGGGCTACTTAACACGCCCGCTACGGTAAACATTAACCGTAGCGGGCACTTTAAGATGCCCGCTGCGGTTAATATTTACCGCAGCGGGCACTTAAAGAGGACCGCTACGGTTAATATTTACCGCAGCGGGCGAATAAGGAGGCCCGCTTCGGTTAAACTATTTTTTGTAATATATAAATTTTATGATAATTTGACATTTGTTATAAATTAGCTACAGGGATATTAATTAGCTACAGGGATTTTAATTAGCTACAGGGATTTAAATTAGCTACAGAGATATTAATAAATTAACATTTATAAATAACTATGTAATTGTCTTAGAATGTCCACTACTTAATTACAAAGAGGTATTACAAATTACAAAGAGGTATTACAATAATTGTCCACTACTTCATTAAATATAAGACTTGTCTTAAAAAGAGGTATTATAATAATTGTCCATTATCTCAAATAGTTCTCTCATTTTGGGGCAGGCGCTTTCACGGACCGCACCTCACCATCGTGTTGGGCCCATGGCTTCATTCCACTCTTGTTGCAACGGTCCTCGATGGCCTTCACCTTCTTCGGTAGATCGGTAAATAGCTCGAGCTCTTCATAGTTGTTGTATTGTTCTGGGCTCTGTACCACATCAGCTCCGACGATCCGTTGCTTTCTCGACACAACCACATGCCTCTTTGTGTCCTCCGGATATATATAGTAGGCCACTTGCGCGACATTGGTTGCAAGTACCCACTGATCATCTTTGTAGCCGGTACTTTTGAGGTTCACGGTGGTTAGCCCATAGTTGTCCACCACAACCGCTTTTGGGTTAACCCAGTGGCATCGGAAGACGGTTACGCGAACGTCTTTGCCATAGTCAAGTTCCCATATTTCTTCGACCTGCCCATAGTATTGCGTCCTCGAGTTTGTGGCCTCATCGACACCCTCATATCGAACACCGCTGTTCTGTGCGGCGCTCTTCTTGTCCTTTTCTTTCGTGTGGAACCGGTACCCTTTGACATCATACCCTTGCCACGTGGTGACTTGGATGGATGGACCTAGCACAAGCTTCTTAACGGTGTCTGTATCTTCATCAGGGCAGCCTTCTAGGGGTACGTGTTGCTCTTTAAGCTAGGATAGGAAAGTGCTCTTGTGCTCTTTCTGGACCCATTCCTCTGTGTGTTGTCCATCATGCGCGGCACGGATCTCTTCTACATGTCTGTCAACATACTTCTCCATGCTGACTAACTGATGAAGAATATTGTAATGAGCTTGTTCCACATCTTTGTATGGTATATCGGTGCGTACTTTGCGTCCAGTACACACCAAACCCACGGTTCTGCCCTCGTGCTGATGGACAGGCATCCCAATCGCTCTCCCATCTCTTATGTACCTCATTCACCAGTTCATGGACTCCTCAGTTGTGTATGCCTCGATCATGGAGCCTTCTGGGTAAGCACGGTTATGGACGTATCTGCTGAGGGTGGACATGAACCGCTCGTACGTCCACATCTGGTGTAGGTACACGGGGCCAAGTTGTTCGATCTGATCAACCATGTGCATCATCAGGTGTGGCATAATATCAAAGTAAGACGGGGGAAAGCACATCTCGAGCTGGCAGAGGGTCTCTGCAATGAACTCCTTTAGGGCAGGCAGGTCAGCCTTACCGATGACCTTTTGGGTGATACGGTTAAAGAAGTATGACATCCGAGTGACCACAATCTTCACGTATTCTGGACCGATAGCCCTAATCAAGATTGGAAGGAACACCGTCAGCATGACGTGACAGTCATGTGAGTTGTAGCCGGCCAGTGTGAGGTCTTTCATGGACACCAGACTCTTGATGTTGGAAGAGAAACCAGTCGGCACCTTGATACCCCTCAACAACTTGAGCATAGCAATCTTCTCGTCATGCCTTAGGTTGTAGGACGCACCTGGTAGATCGACTTTGCCGTTATGAGTCGGACCCGGGTGAAGGTCCTTCCTGATGCCCTGGTTCACAAGATCCAACCGTGACTTCAGGCCATCCTTCGTCTTGCTCTTGATGTCCAGTAGGACACCGATGGTGCTATCGAAGACGTTCTTCTCGAGGTGCATGCAGTCAATGGCATGGGGTGTTTTCAGGGTTTTCCAGTATGATAGGTACTTGAAGAAAATTGATTTCTTCTTGAAAGGGACAGGCGGTGCGGCGTCCTCCTTCGTGTCCCACTTTCGCTTCCTTGTTTGTTTTGTCCCCTCTTCTTCTGGTACCTTCTTCTTCTTCTTGCCAAACTCTATGTGATCCATATCCTTCACCATCTCATACACCTTTGGCCCCCAACTAGTCTGCGCCGGTGCTTCACCCTGCGGCTCTTCCTGATCAGCGAAGAACTGATTCATAACACTTCTTTTGTACCTGTGTTTCTTGACGAGGAACCGTCTATGCCTCATGTACACCATCTTGTGAGATCCCTGGAGATAAGTGTAGCAGGTCCCATCTATGCACACTACGCAGCCGGTCTTCCCTTTGATCTGCCCTGATAGTGAGAAGAGACCGGGGTAATCGGTGATGGTGACAATGATGATGGCTTTTAGGGTGAACTTCTCTTTGCGGGATGCATCAATCATCTCTACCCCAACATCAAATAACTCCTGCATTTCCTCCATCAACGGCTCTAGGAAGACATCGATATCGTTACCAGGCTGCTTCGGTCCTGAGATAAGCATGGTCAGCATAAGATACCTTCGCCTCTGACACAGATGTGAAGGTAGGTTGTAGACGGTGGGTACAACTGGCCAGGTGTTGTGCGAGCTGCTAAGCTCACCAAAAGGGTTCATCCCGTCAGTACTTACCGCGAGCCGAACGTTCCTAGGATCCTTACCAAATTCCGGGTATGCCTTGTCAAAATCTTTCCACTGTTAGCCATCGGATGGGTGCCGTAGCATGCCATCATCCTTCTTGCGGTCAGCTGATGCATGCCAGGACATGAGCTTGGCATCCTCTGGGTTCCCGAATAGTGCATGCAAGCGGTCGGTCAAAGGCAGGTACCACAACGATAGTGTTGGACTTTTCCTCCGCGTGTAACCCTCTTCTTCCTCATCCTGCTGAGATGAGATGCGATTGGCTGCGGCACTACTATTCTTGGCCCCCTTCTTCCTCTTTGGACCACCTCGCAAGGCCACATCATCGTCTTCGTCCACACGACATCCAGCATTCCTCTTGTAGCGACTGGCACCGCAGTGCGGACAGCTCGTCATATTCTCATACTCCTTGCCTCGATACAGGATGCAATGGTTGGGGCAGGCATCAAACTTTCTAAGTTTCATCGCAATTGGACGAATCAACTTCTTCGCACGGTAGGTATTTGCGGGGACCTTGTTACCCGTCGGGTACGTGGTAGCAAGGTAACTTAACAGCTCATTGAAGCTAGTATCAGACCAGCCATGTCGGGCCTTCATCATCAACATGTGGAGGTTGAACCGCAGCACCGTACACTCCTTTGGACAACTACCGCCGTCCTTATACAGTGGATCAAGTGCAGCCTGCTTCATCTCCCTGAAATTTTCCAACCACTTCGGGGAGCCATACACAACGTCGTCTTCATCGATGTGGCTGACTAAACCCTCGATCACCTCGATATCCTCCGGTTCCTACACGGTAGCCGCCTCGCCATCTGCAACACCATCTGCCATCTCCCCGAGTATATACTCCACCATGTAATCACGAGCACTGTCATTGTTGCCAAAGGTTGGCCCTGCAGTCGTTGGAGATGACATGGGCGCTATAGGTTCTTGGTTCATGGTCGTCGACGTCGAGCTCAAACCAGATGCATCGCCACTGGGGTCCACTCTTTCACCGTGATGAGTCCAGACTGTGTAACCCTCCATGAAACCAAACCGAATCAAGTGAGACTGCACCGTACCGTCTTTCGTGAAGGCTGTGAGGTTCTTGCAGTGAGAACATGGACATATGGTTGTCGTCCGCTTTGATCTCTCACAGTGAGCTTTCGCCGTGGCAATAAACTTCCTCACTTCGACAAGGTACCACGGGTCAAGCACCCGATTCATCCCATACATCCATTCAGACCTATCCATCTCGTGCCTGCGAACCGTTACACATCGAACAAAGAAGGTTTCATATGTATCCATTAAGAATCTAGACAAAAAAACATAGCTTTCTCTCTCCTCCATGAAACTAGATCTAGATCTAGATCTGCCTATATATAGACATAAAGGGATGCTCAAAAGTGAGAGAAAGAGGGGAGGGAGTTCCTATGTACCTCTTATGATGTCCTACTCCACCAAATCAAAGTTCTAAACCACAATTCAATTGTTTGGTCAAATTTTAGGGCAAAACCAGTCCCCCCACGATTTGGAAGAGAGCAGCCGTGAGGAAGAAGAAGGGGTCGGGCTGGCTGCTATTTATATAGCCAACGAACTACCGAAGCGGACTTCATAAGCCACCCGCTACGGTTAATGTCGGTTAACCGAAGCGGGCGACGTAACATGCCCACTACGGTAAAAGCATTAACCGTAGCGGGCAGTTTATGTTGCCCGCTTCGGTTAATAATATTAACCGCAGCGGGCTTTTTATGATGCTCGCTACGGTTAATCTTTTACCGCAGCGGGCTTTCCTGTGGTTGGGCCTATACGCGTGCGATTGAATAACCGTGGCGGGCAAAAACTGTGCCCGCCACGGAGGTGGAAATGGTCTCGTTGCGGTTAATCAATCTTGTAGTAGGGTTTATTGAATGGATATATGGATAGTCACTAACGGGTGCATCATGTATGGTATGGTTTGGTATGGTATAGAGTAGAAACCATGGATACGTATGGTTTGCTTATTTAATTTAGTGTATAGTAGAATAGCACTTGTGTATATGCATATGTCCATATGTTTGTTATTGTTTAATTTAATGCTAATGGATAAGTTGTTTTGCATTATTACTATTCTCAAGTTAAACAAGCTAGCTCGAGCTCGTAATGAGTCGGGCTAAACTAGCCTTCTGGCTCTCGTTAACATACACAAGCCAATCCAAGCTAGCTCATTATTCATGACTTCATTATTGTCAGTTCTAGACCTCGTAGTGATAAAAAATAAAATAAAAACTCAAGACCTCAACGTTCTCTCAAGCATCCATGCCTTCTGAGCTATGTAACACTTATGACCATACATCTGATGCTAGATTTAATTACACATTTATGAATCTTATACACGATCTCGAATGAAAAAGTTGTTAACTGCAAAATTATAGATCTGATCATAACTATGATGTTGACTTTATCTCCATTCGACAATGTCAATTGCCTCAAATCAGAACTGAGAGCTTATATTAAATATTTCAATATATATCAACCATCTAAAGTTTAAAATCAACTATAAAGTTTAGATCTCTTTAAATTATTCAATATAAAGTTTATATTGATGTAGGCTTCACATTAAAGGTTATGATTTGTTTTGTAAAAGTATACCAATACCAATTATAGCCATAAACCAACAGTGATAGCTGGGTTTTCACCGCCAGTTCGTGGCTACAATCGTTAGTGATGTATCATTGCCTATCATATTGTCGGTTGTAGTTACAAATCGACAGTAAAAATGCATTCATCATTGTTGATTATACTATTACCGTCACTTAAAATTATGAGCCTACAATGATATATTATCACTATCAATTTAATTTAACACGGCTGACAGCGATAATCCAATAGCGATTGCCTTTTGTGTGTGTGTGGTAGCATTATGTCACCGGTACGGTTGTCCATCCCGAACCACATTGAAGCGCCCCTGGTAAACCAGGAACTCAAATGTGATACAATACTAGTTCCAGGAGGCTAGTAACACATTTATTACATCAGATAAGTTTCAGCGCAGTAGTCTTGGAAAGCGTGGACAAGGAAGGCACGCTATAATAATAAGACACCAAAATACAACATAGGTCCAAAGGACCCAGAAACAAACGATATCGCCATCGAACATCTGACGAGATCCAATGCCACAGGCTTAGTTGGGTGCAGACACGACCTTACTCGAACGCCACTTCGGGATCGAAGTCCGCATCTTCCTCTGTTTAATAAAGCAAGGGTGAGTACAAAGTACTCAGCAAATCCAACCTTACCCTACGGAAGGGGATAACAATATATATGCATATGGATAAATCAAGGATGAGGCTTAGTTTTATTTGCACAAAGCTATCTTTTTACACATGCAAGGTTTCATTTCACAAATACTGTTGTAAAAGACCTCTTTTCCACATATGATAGTATTTCTGAAAATGGGGTTTGATCACAATTTTAAGTGTTGTTGAACCCTTGTTCCCACAACACAATGGCAGTCAACCATTTATTTCCAAAATCACACTCACTCTCATGTTTTCACTCATCCCAACCCATCTAGTTGTTGAAACCAAACCATAACCCGTCCGAGACCGCGGACACGGCTATCCAGATAGATTTACACTCTGCAGAGGTTGTACACTTTTCCCACAAGTAGGATACCATAACTTACACCGTCGTGCAAGCACAGATCCATCAAAGTCATTACCCTCCATAGCTAAGTAATGGCGCTCACCACGGGAACACTAAAGCCACATCTCATGATACCACAATAATTCACAGAGCTCTTTATATTTCATATATTTTCACCATTTCACATACATCTCTTAGTGTCCCGTTGCACACCTGCCTCCAGGTGATTGCCATACTAACTAGAGGGATTTAAACTAAGCCTTTTCCATGCAAGGCGAGTGGTTGTACGATAAATGAGTTAGGCAAGATGAATCATCAACTCAGTCCTTAATCGAGACAAGGCGGATATCTTCACGCTTAACCCCGCAAGGTATAAGCCACAACACCAAGGCATCCAAAAAGAGATCTCATCCGCCCCATCTCTATAGTAATCACATCTATAACTTGTTCATTAACCCTTTCATAATACCCACAATTTATTTTCACCACTCACACCTTTTACTTTTAAAATCATTATATTTGAAAAATATAGCCATGAGTATCCAGGATGAGTAACAAGTCCTAAGCATACTAAATAATGATATTTCTGTCGTAGCATATTATTTTTTCCTAGGTTCGAACAAGACAATTACCGGGTAATATCAATTCAAGGATGGCTATTCAACAGGTTTTAACTAAGCAGCGAAAATACTTCGTACATATATCGTACATGCAATATTTAAAACGGCTTCTACGGGTTGTGTTTAAAAATAAGATCAATATGCATCAAAGGGGATCGGTTGGACTTGCCTCCGTCGGCGTCCTCGGCAAACTCCTGCTGACAGTCCGGGTCCTCGGCGTCAAACTCGCGGTACTCGTCTCCAACGTTCTCGTTTTCCAGTTCGTTCACTACGTCAACTAAAATACGCGACGAACGACACAGACAACAGGCACAGATAAATAATCACATAAATTCAAATGAGCTCCAAAAATCATGAAATTAATATGAGAGGTAGATCATGATTTTAGATGAATTTAGGAAAAAGAATTATTAAAATCAGAGTTAGCATATGGTATTTGTGAAATGGCAGAAATTTAATCATGTGAAAAAGGCTAACGATGATTAAGGAATGGATGCTTCACGTGGGCATTTGTTTGGCTGGTAGTGCATGCATTTATGTACTATTTGGAGTTAATGCTTATGGCCCACACATGCATGGGAAGAGAGTAATTAGCAGAGATCATTAGAGCTCTACTATGTCATGGTTCAGTTCGTGGAGTTTTTGGCCGTGAATCGGTACAGACAATTACAAGGAGAAATACAGAAAAAAAATACTACAAAAAACAGAGAAGAGCAAGGAGATGCTCATGAGCTGCTCACCTCGCCTTGCGACCAGGGCCGTCTCAAGAATTACAAGGGCCCTTGGGCAAGTGAGTAACAAGGGCCTAGCAAACTAATCTTTTATAATCAACTTCCTATATTCTAAATTATAAGTAACTCCAAAAATCTTGGAGAGTTAAAGCATTTTCAAGTTTGACCAAAATTATAGAGAAAAGTACTAAGATTTATAACATAATGAAAATATAAATAAAGAAGAATCTAATGATACTTAATTATTATCATAATAATAATTATTTTATCATATAAATTTGGTCAAACTTAGGATAGTTTGACTCTCCAAGATTCTTAGGATAGTTTGACTCTCCAAGATTCTTATAATTTCCAATATAAACAAGGCTCTGACTGCGGCATCAGCTCTGAGCCATAAGATCCTTACCAATCACTTTAGGAGGATAATTTATTTTCTGGTGAACACTAAAGGAAATAGAGCGATTTTTGAAACTGACTGACAGGCTATAATTTGTGGCTTCTACTCAGTGCTCCGGAAGAGGTGTCATTTCAAATAAGACCTTAATATGATAACTTATGGGCCACAAATTATCATATATTGGAAGCGACTAGAAGTAGCTGAATATCATAATAGGAAGTGATGTAAGCTAATTTCTGATTAATTACATATGATAAGTGTATGGATCTTTAAATTTTTATTTTGTTGGTCAAATATATTACTATATATAAGTATTATATATATATATACATAAACTTATGGGCCCCCTCGTGGCATGGGCCCGTGGCCGTCGCACCGGCTGCCCATATCCCTAAGACGGCTCTGCTTGCGACGACAGTCGAGCTCGGCTTGTGCGTATGGCCGTATATGGTATACGCGAAGTGAGAGTGAGTGAGCGAGTGAGTGAACGTACTTCTCGGGTGGTGAGAGTGAGCACCCGAGGCTGGCTTTTTATAGGCCAAAGCGCTCAGCTGCGTGCCATTTTTTAATGTTACTGTAGCGCATGGTCGGTGCCTAATTTGCATGCACGATGCATGTAAATGGACGGTGCCTAATCACCGTGTCCTTGCATGCAGGTGCATGCAAATGGACGGTGCATGCTCGTCCTGCATGCATGCATGAGATATATATTCGTGTAGGTGCACTGCTATGTTTTCTTGCATGTAAGCTTGCTGGTACTCGCTGTTATTTGTGCGCGAAAAATATGGATGGATTAGATGGAGATACTATAGAGCTCAAATTATTTTATAGTTTTTGAAATATATTTTGAAAATAATTTTAATGCGAGCGATTTTTAAATGTGAATTTTTTGATGTTACACACATCGATCGACCATCAGTCGTAAGAACAGCAGCCTCGATGCGCGCAACGCTACCATACGTCTATACGTACTACCCAGCTGAGTTGCGCGCGACGAATAATGAGAAGGATCTACGGTACGTCATGTTTGTACTCGAGCACTTGCCACTAGCAGGATCAAAAGCACGGTACGTCACGTCACGTATGTATGAAACTGTATGCATGTATCGTACGTGGTCTCCGTCTCTCCGAGACCATCAGGCGCGCGCTGTTCCTTTACTTTTAACACTGTTCATGTGCTATCTTTTCACTATTGAACTGTTTACGCACGCACTGTTTGACATTGTTTGTGCTGGTGTGTACCACAATTTCTTACTGTTTAGTCTCGAAAAAAAATTCTTACTGTTTAGCATGCCTTTTGCTACTGTTTCAACCTCGACCCGCGGAGCGCGCATCTTGGTACTAGTAACGGTCTGTTGGCAAGGCTTTGCTCTGTCACCACTATTGTAGGAAGTCGTTTTTTCTCTCATCATGAAATAAACTAGGGCCTTGTTTAGTTCTGAAAAATTTTTGAATTTCGATACTATAGCACTTTCGTTTGATTGTAGTAAATATTATCTAATCATAGACTAACTAGACTCAAAAAATTCATCTCGTGATTTACAGATAAACTGTACAATTAGTTTTTGTTTTCGTCTATATTTAATACTTCATGTATGTGCCGCAAGATTCGATGTGACGAAGAATCTTAAAAAATTTTTAGTTTTCGGGGTGAACTAAACAAAACCTAGGAGTCCCAAGAAGAAGCCACATTTTCTAGCTCTAGCTCCTGGCACTGTAGCTGACAAAGAGGACCTTATTTATTCGCTCAGGGCACTCCCAATGTAGACTCTATCATAGAGTCTAAAGTTTTTTATTACCTCGAACAATGTGGACTTAGAGTCTAAATAAGACTTGGAGTCTTATTTTTTCTATCTCTTTCTTCAATAAATATGCTGCCACATCAGTAAAATGTTATAAATAATATGTAATTAACTGTCTTGAACTTTGAGTGCCCTCGTGTCCCCGAGCCATGACTCTCTGACGCTATCAATAGCTTATCTCAACCTCAAAGAAGTAGCTATATATTGTGCAACCATACCGCGCTACATCATCGGTGTTCGCCGATGCACACACTTGGTACGCCGAATAGCAATAGCAAGGTTGTTTAGATGTAAAAAGATTTAGTATTTTCATTTGTTTGTGATAAATATTGTCCAATCATGTATCAACTAGGATCAAAAGATTCGTCTCGCGATTTACAGGTAAATTGTGTAATTAGTTTTTATTTTCGTCTATATTTAATGCTTTATATATGTGCCAAAAAATTCGATGTGACGGAGAATTTTGAAAACTTTTTGGTTTTAGGGTGAACTAATAGTTCCGAAAAATTTTGAGAAATGGACACGGTAGCATTTTCGTTTGTATTTGACAAATATTGTCCAATTATGGACTAACTAGGCTCAAAAGATTCGTCTCGTCAATTTCGACCAAACTGTATAATTAATTTTTATTTTCGTCTATATTTAATACTTTATGCATGCGTCTAAAGATTCGATGTGACGAGAAATGTGAAAAATTTTGTAAAATTTTCTGGGAATAAACAAGACCCAAGCCTAGCTAGCACCGCCTGCCTACAAAGCCGAGAGATGCGTGCGTGCATGCATGCAAGCACAGTAATGGCGACGGCAGGGGCCAAAGACGACCGGCAGCGCAAGGCACATCACGGATGGACGGGCGGCCGAGCATTGGCCGAGCCAGCCGCGCGCAGGCCCGCACGTGGCAGCGCAAGTGGCCATGTGGTCCGGCAGCTCCCGCTGGCAAATCAGGTTACCTGTTTAACTGGCCCTGTTTAGTTCCCCACCCAAAAATTTTTCATCCATCCCATCGAATCTTTGGACACATGTATGGAACATTAAATGTAGATAAAAAATAAACTAATTACACAGTTTAGTTGAGAATCGCGAGACGAATCTATTAAGCCTAGTTACTCCATGATTAGCCTTAAGTGCTACAGTAACCCACATATGCTAATGATAGATTAATTATGCTTAATAAATTTGTCTTGCAGTTTCCTGACGAGCTATGTAATTTATTTTTTTATTAGTTTCTAAAAACCTCTCCCGACATCCTTCCGACATATCCGATGTGATACCCAAAAAATTTTCATCCCCAATCTAAACAGGCCCGACTCACCCAAATTTTTTTTATATATCCCATCGAATCTTTAGACACGTACATGAAACATTAGATGTACATAAAAAAATAAACTAATTACACAATTTGGTTGAGAATCACGAGACCAATCTTTTAAGCCTAGTTACTCCATGATTAGCCTTAAGTGCTACAGTAACTTATATGTGTTAATGATAGATTAATTATACTTAATAGATTTGTCTTTTCCTGACGAGTTATGTAATTTGTTTTTTATTAGTTTCTTAAATGATCTTTTGATCCTAGTTAGTTCATGATTAGATAATATTTGTCACAAACAAACGAAAGTGTACAGTACCGAAATCCGAAATCTTTTCGGAACTAAACAAGGCCAAGGCCGTAGTACGGTAGTAGTACTGGATTTCTCTCTCTCGGATCAGACGAGATGACCACCGGAACTGCCTGCCCTGGATGGCTGGATGATACAGTATACTACGCGAATGTTCGTGGCAAAAATTCTAGTTTTCGCATTGTGTGGATGTTCCAGGCAAAGCAAAAACTCACAAGCAAGTATTTGTGAGGCTATTCTCTCCGGGAAGTCTCAAAAACCAAATGCCAAATAAAAATATAGAAGTATAGCGTAGATACGTATTGTACTAGGTGTACATTTGGAGTCCTACCAGGATTATCAATGTCCTGACTATATATAATAAACATAGCGGCAGCCTAAATACAATAGATCGCGAGTCGTTTCAATTAATTATTTTTACACCCATGGTTTGTGATTTAAGGATAATAGCGGTAGTTACAGTTATAGGTGAGAGATGTAGAGTTCGTTACTAAAGTTGTTTGGGCAATAGTTGCAAAATGCACTGAGGCCAATAATGTTCCTAGATCTTAGGGACAGTGTTAGCTTTGATGTGAAAAATAGCTTCCTCATAGAAAACAATTTCATCCTGTTAGAATAGCAGCCATCTGGGCTACATGAAAAACTCGAAATAAAGTTTGTTTTGATGGCAAACTATTAAAAAAGAATGTCTCAATTACTTTAGTCCCTCCGTCGTCCCTAAATAAATCAATTCAATTTGACTAATTTTATAGGAAAAAATAATAATATTTATGACATAAATCAGCACATTATTAAAAATACATTATATTTGACTAATTCTATGGTATATATAATGATACTAATTTAATGTCATAAATTTAGTAGATTTTCCTAAAATTTCGATCAAGTTCAAAAAGCTTGACTTAAGGCAACATTAGAAATATATTTATTGAGAGAGAGAGGACGTATATGTTATGCATGTGCACTCATGGGTTACTAGGCAGGTCTGCTTATGGAGAATGACAAAGAAACTCTAGTGGCTGAACCGCTGAAGTGAACACAATGCTGCAGATTGCAACCAAGCTACTTGGCAAGAAGATGGGGAAGGAGGCTGCTCCTGAGGGACGACTCTGGTGGCAACAAGAAGGATGGAAGCTAAAGGAAAATCAACTATCAATCATGTGCTTTCTCTGAAAGTCATTCTGTTCTCTTATAGTGGCTGCTGACTCCCCGATGAGTCAAACTTCTACTATAGTCTGCTAGCCCTCGGGGCATCTTTTGTTTTCTGCTTCTCTACATGTTGGAACCAGCTGCTTATGCTAGGCGGTTACATCTTTTAAGTTTCCTGGTCTTCCCTGTACTTGTTTTTGGAATATACTCCGGCATCTGTACTTGTTTTTGGCCCGAAGTCACGAGTGATGGTGCAGAGCACTTTATTTGCAGCACGAAATAAGGATGCACAAGGCCCAATGTGAGCTACCGAGGATGGTATGCATGGCCATGAGGAATTCCGCTTTGCCTCCTCGTTGCAGAGAAAAAATATGAAAAATACGCGCAGTTAAAAAAAAACAAAATGCATGGCAATCATGCATCCAATGCATTGGGTTTGCTACCCAATAGTCTTTGGCGTCTGAGGCCTTGTTTAGTTCACCCAAAAACCAAAATCTTTTCAAAATTCCTCGTCACATCGAATCTTACGCCACATGCATAGAGTATTAAATATAGACAAAAATAAAAACTAATTACACAGTTTACCTGTAAATCACGAGATGAATCTTTTAAGCCTAGTTACTTTATAATTGGATAATGTTTGTCAAATAAAAACGAAAGTGCTACAGTTCCGAAAACTTTTCAGTTTTCGGAACTAAACAAGGCCTGTCATGCTCACATATTTTGTGCAATCGGTTTAAATTAAGTTATATTCTTTCAAAAATTCTGTTTATTTAGTTTTACCAATTCAATTTTTCTCTAAATTTGTCTACACATCATAACATACAAATCAAATAATGCACTACCATAACATTTCATGATGGATTTATAGAAGAAACTATAGTGCAGCTCTTTTTTTTTTAAAAAAAAAAGATCAAAACTGTGAAGTTTGACTAAGACAAAAACTGAAATGAATTACCTTTTTCGGGACCGACATGCTATATATATAGGTGTAGTGCAAAGTGATTTCTTTATTTATTTTCTTAAGATATACTCACTCTGTCCTAAAAAGAATGTCGTCTGTAACTTTTAGACATCTAGTTTAACCATCCGTTTTATTCAAATTTTTGTCTAAATATCATCTATTTTGATTTTTAGGTACCATGTTTGACTATTCGTCTTATTCAATTTTTTTTTACAAATTATAAAATAAACAAATTATTATTAAAATATTTCTAATGATAGAATAAGCCATAATAAAATAGATAATATTTATACAAAAAATTTAAATAAGATGAATAGTCAAATAAGATGGCACAAAGTCCAAAACATCACGTACTCCTACCCGTGTCAAAACGCCAAAACCTGCCAAAACTTTGGGAGAATCCAATGGGTCTTTTATGTGTGTGTGTGTTGCAACGTTAACACATCATGTCATCATTCATAAAAATAATAGAAAAATATCTAAGTTCATCTCTATGTCAAATAATCTTCATTTAAATTCGTATGATTCATAATTTGTTTATTTTTTTGTTTAATTCGCAGCCATTCCCTCCCTTTTAAACACAAATAGTGGAGTGTGTACCTTTTTTTTTTTCTTTAATGACATTTCACGACGATTTCCTCGCTTATAACTAAGATATATTGAATAACTAAGTAGTGTCGTTTGTAGTTTTTTTTTTAATTTGCAAACCAGTACAATGCAAGCTAAGTACCCGTTGCTTAATTAAGTAAAAGAAGATCAGCTAGAGAACGAAAATGTTGTTGAGAAGCTCGAACGAACCCGGTTTTACGACATCAGTCGCATGTTTCGGGGCTGCCCCTGTTTTGGTACGAATAGACCGATGGTTGTTGATGATTTTATAATGCACAACTAATGAATAACGACCAACTTTAGAGCATCTCCAACTATTTGGTAAAATTCATTTCTCAAATCTTATTATTTACTAACTTTCAAAATAATATGAGGAGAAAAAAATATCATTTCTAACAGTTTGACAAAATTTATTTCCAAAAACTCAAAAACCCGCTAACGAACTAAAGAGCCCCGCTAAGTGAAGAGCTCTGCTAAGCACGAGGAGAAAGACCGATGCCAAGCACAGAGTCTGCGCGTATATTTGCGTGCTAGACAAGGAGATATATCAAGTTGAAAAAGATAGAGAATTGAGATACCAAGAGAGTTTTTTTTCTTCTTATTTTGCTAAAAAAATTATGGATGAGATGTTATTTGCCAAATTATTGGAGATACTCAAAAGCGAGGACTAATAACAGACTAAACAGAGCTCAGGTAATTAGATTGCTTGTTAATTTAGTGGGGACCCTAGTGAGCACTCTAGTACGTATAATCTAGTAGTGTACAATGAAGAAAGCCAGCTATAACCTGTTCATCATGTATCACCTTGTTTTAGAATTCAACGATGTGCAACCATGGTGAATTTGGTTGTCGGATCATCGTATGCAATGTGTATACAAAGTGTAGTAGGGACCCACTTACAAATTAAATGAACAAGTTGAATGGTACTCCGTACTAGCTTGTTTGGCATAGCTCAACTTCACTAATAAAGCTATTTTTTTTAGAAAATAGCTTCATGAGCAACTTTCTAAATGAAGCTGAGCTGTTTTGAAAAAAATGTTTGGTAAAATAGCTTCAACAACTACTTCATGCATAGATGAGAGAGAGAAATGAGGGAGAGAACTGCAATAAGCTATTTTTTTCAGCTTCATTCCAACTCATATCTTTGTGAGAGGAGAAGAAAAACAGCTTCACTCACGAAGTTGTTTTAGAAATAAGTGTTTGATAAAAAAAACAGCTCACAACAGCTCATGAAGTTGTTGTGAGCTGTCCCAAACATACCCTAGATTCAAGGTGTCTACGTTCATACCCGTAAAGAAAGTTATTTTGAATAAGATTTGAGTCAAATATTAAAAATATAAATCATAAATAACTTTTAAGTTATCGAGTTTAGAAATATAAAAACCTATATAAATAGATTTATCTTGAAAAATACTTCACAAAAATATACATATATTACCTTTTAATAAATAAGTATTTTATAAAATCAAAAAGTCAAAATGAGACTTTAAACACCGTGTTGTTGTACTAAACAACTTTCTTTACGGGTAGGAAGACTACGGGCAGCCGGTCACTATATAGTAGTAGAAGTAAAATTTTATTTTGATGGGTAGGTTGTATCGCTTTTTCTTGTGTGAAGTATGTAAGGAAGGTGATTAACGCAAGACATTGCATTGTTCTGGTAGAGCTTGATGCAATTGCAAGTACCGATGCGATTTGGTGCATGGTGTGTGATCTTGCGCGCACCCAAAGCTTCAAAGCGTCCTCCTAAAAAAGCCAAGTTGTTCATCCAATGCATATAATGATATACTAGAAACTAGAATAGCCCAGCGTATACAAAAATTTACATAAAAATTTGAATCCTAACAAGAAAATATTTTTCTGAACTGACAGGGCTAGCTCGATAGAGAAATTCCATTTTTCTATAGATTTGCCATCAGAAACAATTTTCCTATATGTACCGAGAAAACACAGAAAAATTCGTGATATTTCACATTTCCAGTAGTGACACAACTAATTCAACTTTGAGAAAACATGATGCACTGTCCAATAGATGGAGCACTATACAGCGTCCGATGTGTACGATCGAACTGCTCAGCTAGCTAAATAATTTATATTTAGGCGGTGCCCAAGGTTTCCAGATGAGTGCTTCATTGTTGTAGGTTACGCCAATAAACTGGGCATGATAAGCAGAGGATGTTGTGTATTCGGCATCTTCCTCAAATTTTCAAAGAAGGTTATCTAGCGTGTCCATACTTAGAATTATATGTGTTTCTTACAATAGATGTGTGTACTTAGCTAAGTGTTGGACAGAGAAATTGTGATACTAAAGGTTGATATCGTGGATCCTCAAATTAGAATTACTCTCTCTCTCTCTCTCTGTCCCTAAAGTTTCAAATCCAATACTTGTCTTAAGTCAAATTTTAAATTTTAACCGAATTTCTAGAAAAAAAGGCTAAAATTTATAGTACCAAGTTATTACCATTAAATTTATTATAAAATATATTTTCATAAGATACTTATTTTATATCATAAATATTGATACTCTTTTTTTTATAAAGTTGGTCAAATAAAAAAATTTGACTTGCACATATTCTAAGAATTAAAGTTGACAAAGGGAGTAACAACTACTGCTATATATACCGTTACTGTCTTAGTGCCAAGCTACTTGCATTATTGACGTACTGTACGTCGCATTTGTAAAGAATAATCAGACGTACTGTACGTCGCATATGTAAAGAATAATCAGAGGCGCAGATGGTGGAAGCACCAGGCCCTATCTTGGGTCTTTGGTGAATGCGTGTTTCTCAATGGATGGAAAAGCTCCATCCGTGGCACCATACATAAATAGACCTCTTGGAGATCATGCAGTATTATTTACATGGACAATAATCAATGTGCTCCTATTCATACGTGACCACTCCTATTCATGGGTTAACACATGATCGAGTCTAACGCATCTGGTCGTAACACACATGCATACACACGATCTGGTCTATGTTGCCGAATGTTAAGGTTATCCTTTAACACTCCCCCTCAATCACAACTTTACCAGGTTGAGATTGTATTTGAAGTTCTCTAAGAGTCGAACTGACAGTGGCTTTGTAATGCCATCAGCTACTTGATCACCAGAAGAGATAAATTCAATATCCAACGATTTCCGTGATACTCTTTCTCTAACGAAGTGATAATCAACTTCTATATGTTTAGTTCTGGCATGAAATACTGGATTAGCTGACAAGTACTTCGCTCCAATATTATCACACCATAACTTAGCTGCCCTTGGGCTGTTGATATGCAATTCTTGAAGAAGAGTTTGAATCCACATCACCTCAGCAGTTGCATCAGCTACAGCTTTGTACTCAGACTCAGTGCTGGATCTTGACACGGTGTGTTGTTTGCGAGCACACCAAGATACAAGATTAGAACCTAGAAAAATCGCGAAGCCTCCTGTAGACCTCCTATCATCTGTGCTACCTGCCCAGTCTGCATCTGAAAAAGCACTCACCAGTGTAGAAGAAGACTTGTGAATCTTGAGACCCAGCTTGGTGCATTGTTTTAGGTATCTCAAAATTCTTTTCACTGCTGCCCAATGCACAGTAGTTAGAGCATGAAGAAATTGACACACCTTATTTACTGAATAGGCTATGTCAGGTCTAGTGAGTGTTAGATATTGTAATGCCCCAACAATACTTCTATAATGAGTAGCATCATTTGGGCCTAATAAGGATCCTTCATGCAACGATAATTTTTCACTTGTGCTTAGTGGAGCAGTTACAGGTTTGCATCCAGACATGCTTGCTTTCTTAAGAAGATCAGAGGCACACTTATCTTGCATTAGGACAATTCCATCACGTACCTTACACACCTCAATGCCTAAGAAATAGTGAAGCTGTCCAAGATCCTTTAGTGCAAACTTCTTTTGAAGGTCCTGAAGCAGGGCATCAATAGCCTTTCCTGTGGAACTAGCTACTATGATGTCATCAACGTACACAAGAACAAACATGGTTATGTCTCCTTTGTTGTAAAAGAATAGTGAAGTATCTGCTTTTGATGCATGAAAGCCAAGTGAGAGAAGTTTTCTACTTAGCCGAGAGTACCAAGCTCTAGGTGGCTGCTTTAGTCCATATAATGCTTTATCGAGTTTGCAAACATAGCCAAGTTTAGAGGTGTCTTCAAAACCTGGTGGTTGCTGCATGTAAACTTCTTCTTCAAGGTGACCATGGAGAAATGCATTTTGTACATCAAGTTGGCGAAGGCTCCATCCTCGAGAGACAGCAGTGAACAGAATAATACGAATAGTAGCAGGTTTAACAACAGGACTAAAAGTGTCTTCATAATCAATTCCATACCTCTGTTTGAACCCTTTCGCCACTAAGCGAGCTTTATATCTATCTAGACTCCCGTCTGCCTTTCGTTTGATTTTGTAGACCCATTTGCACCCTATAACATTCCTTCCTTTTTTTGTGGAACAAGATGCCAGGTCTTATTATTCATCAAGGCACTATATTCTGTCTCCATTGCGTGCTTCCAATTTATATCGGCTAGTGCATCATTAACATTGCATGGTTCACCAGTCGACGTTAGAAAATTATATTTAACAGTACCATCGGTGTATACCTTTTCTTTTCGGATGCCATTCTGTAGCCGAGTTCTTGGTCGAGCTAGCATTTGGGGTTCTTGACTTGCAGTACCTGCTGCAACTTCTGTGACTGGCGGAGACAGTCTAGGAGACACTGGCGGAGGTGTAGAAGGCGGAGGAGACAATTGCGGTTGTTGCTCCCCACCTGTGGACTCGGTCTCTTCCCCTTGGCTCCTATCACACGGAGTGGAGACCCTTGCATGCGAGTCATTGCATGGGAGTTGTTGTTGGTCTGCATGAGTTGGGATGCACGGGGCTTCCTGCTGATCTGCATGGGAGTAACCTCCGGTTCCTATTGACCGGAGCATATCTACCTCATGTCCAGCATCGCTGCATGGCTGCATATTTGTTGTATTCCCTGCGTCAATTGTTCCTGAATTTTCTTCAACAAATAAACGATTAGGATTAGTAAGAATATTAGTGTTGGGTACCATAATAAGGGATACCCAAATCAGAGCAATTAAAAAACACAAAAAACATACTAATTACAATCACCAGGGCCTCGGACGCAAGTTCTGACTCGCCCGACCCCTCAGGGCCTCGGACGCCAGTTCCGACTCGCCCGACCCCTCAGGGCCTCGGACGCCAGTTCCGACTCGCCCGACCCCTCACGGCCTCGGACGCCAGTTCCGATTCGCCCGACCTCTCAGGGTCTCGGACGCAAGCTCTGTCTCGCCGGACCCCGTCCAGGCTCGGGCACCGGACCCCACTCCACCTGGGCAGCAAGACTTCCACCGCACGGCGCCCGTACCCACGACATGACGGACGCGATGGCTCCCATAACGTGGCAGGGCAAGGCGACGACTGCTTCAACCACCCTGAGCACCGCGGCAGGGCAGGGTGCCGACTGTTCCAACCACCCCGGTCACTGTGGCCTTACCTCTGTCACTATACATCCTTACCCCTTTCACTGTAGCGCACTGCCGCACAGTAGAAAGGGAATGGGAGAGGTTAATCAGCGCCACTATTTGAGGTCTTTTCCCACTGTTGACAGGATGTGCAGCAGTGCTGGCGATCCGACCCCCGCGACCCCTACAGGGCTCGGTAACCCTCTACAGGGGCAGCCATACCGTCAACCATCCCTCAAGGACGAGATGGACCGGCTCCAACAGGGTCGGTACTGAGGTTTCACCGTTCCACCCAGGAAAATCAACTCATGTAAATCTTTGTCTCCCCTTGAGGCTATAAAAGGGGAGCCAGGGTTCACAACTAAGGACGGGTTCAGAAGGTTCACACACACACAACACTCTTTCACAGACCAGCAACCCACACTCTGTCCACACCAAGCCGAGACCTGGGACTTAGCCCTCTCTCGCAACCCGCTTGTATCCCCTACTATGAGCACCTTTGGGTGCAAGGTTATACAGAACCCCGAATCACACTGGACGTAGGGCATTCTTGGCCCGAACCAGTATAAACCCTCTGTGTCTCACTTGCATCACCATCCAAATTCGGGTAGTCACGCAGACTTATACTTGTTAGTGCGTAGACCACGAATCTGGACACCGACAGTTGGCGCGCCAGGTAGGGGCCTTCTGCGTGACATCCACCTGTCCCTACTGGGAAGATTTGGATGGCAGACAGATTTCACCCGCTCCGCCGCGGCACCATCATGATGTTTGAGAGTTTGGAGTTCATGTCCCTCAGTTCCGGCTACGACATGATCCTCCTCCCGCCACGTGGTGATGTCGAGCCTACTCCCGAGCCGATCCCACCACAGTCAGTGCGTGGGAGCCGTTCGGGACACCGTGCGGGGGGTGCTCGGCGGGGGCGTCAGAGATCTAGGATCTCCGACCCCACCACTGAGGCCAGGATCCGTCCGGTCATCCCCCCGCATATTCCTCACCAGGTCGCCCGCTCCTCCGGCCCGACAGGCACTAGAGGAAGGGCTCGCGGGGCATCAAGCTCCGCTCCCAGGACCAACAGAGGATCATCGCGGCCGCCCGTCCCACCCCGTTCGAAGGGGAAGGCACGGCCCGCGCCCGTCCCCCGCAAGGGGGACAAAGGGGCCTCAACGTCCCGTCCTCCTCCACCTACGGATGAAGAAGCAGCAGCACCTCCCGAGTTACCTTTTGGGCTCAGGAATGCCACCGCCACCTACGCCTCTTCCGTGAGCACTTCGTTAAGTGCGTACGCAGAACTTCCTGGTCACCACTTGAAGTCTACGCTGGACCTCATCTCTACACGCCCGTCTCATCATACCCGGAGGATCCTACCTCAGGCGACGACGAGTGGGCTGGCGCTGATTTCTCCGGGTGTGGCGACCCGGAGACCTTCATGCGCTTCTTGGAGGCCAGCAACTATTGTCTCGGCTACTCCGACTCCGACGACGGAAGCTACGACCCGTCACGGGAGTGCTTCAACTTGGAAGTCAGAGGCACGCCGCATAACGTCCAGGGGGACGCAGGGCCCTCTAGGCAAGAAAACGTAACTCCACCTCCCAATCCAACTCCCGGAACCGATCTCGGAGCCCGTGGGGTAGCATCTGCCCCCGCTGGGGGACACCGTCCTGACCTCGCACAGCTCAATGAGCTGGAGGCCAGGCTCGAAGAAGAGCGCACACGCCTCCACCAACTCCGTGAGGCCCTGGTCCGAGAGCCGTCAGGCCGCGGAGACGGGGGTGAAGCCAGACGTCGCGCCCGTGACGTCAACCGTCGCATTGTCGAGGATCAAGGGGGAGACGCCCCAGTCTTCAGCACGGCCAGCCAGAATGTGATGGCCGCCACGCTCCTCCTCAGGGCGATGCCCGAGCCCTCGACTCCTGAGGGAAGGAGAGTGCGCCAGAGGTTGCGTGGCCTCCTGGAGCAGGCTGTGGTGCAGAACGCGGAAAGTTCTGCCTCACAATCCCATAGCACGAGACGTCGTGGGGACCGACCCCCTCCTAACAAGACACCAACGGTACAGGGTCCGCCGCCCCCTGACCCCCAAGGGGGCAACAAGGCCCCGTCGGTACACGAGCGCGTCGGAGCAGGCGCGGACGTGCGGGCCACCCTCGAGGCCAGACGACGTGACAGGGACGAAGCCGAGTCCCGACGCTACCGACCCCGCCGAGGTGGGAGGTACGACCCCGATCATGATCGCAGCACGTCACCAGAGCCCCCGGGTCCCCGTGTCTTCAGCGAGGCCATACGCAGGGCCAAGTTCCCGGTGCGATTCCAACAGCCTGCCAACCTCACCAAGTACTCAGGGGAAACGAACCCTGAGCTTTGGCTGGCGGATTACCGCCTGGCATGCCAGCTAGGCGGAGCGGATGACGACCTGCTCATCATCCGCAACCTCCCACTCCACCTGGCCGACACGGCCAGGGCATGGCTCGAGCCCCTCCCTGGGCGCATGATCCACGACTGGGCTGACCTGGTCAGGATCTTTGTTGGGAACTTCCAGGGCACATACGTGCGCCCTGGGAACTCCTGGGACCTCAGGAGCTGCCGGCAGAAGCCTGATGAGTCCCTTCGAGACTTCATCAGGCGATTCTCCAAACAGTGCACCGAGCTCCCCAACATCACGGATTCCGACGTGATCGGAGCCTTCATTTCCAGTACCACCTGCAAGGAGTTGGTACACGAGCTCGGACGCAAGACCCCCACAAGCACTAGCCAGCTGCTCGACATCGCCACCAACTTTGCCTCAGGCGAAGAGGCAGTCGGCGCCATTTTCTCCGACGGCGCAGCCAAAGGGGAACAGAAGGCCGAGGCCACCGAGGCCTCGGGATCACGCGACCCCAAGAAGAAGAAGAAGGGCCGCAAGGGGCGGCAGGGTCAGTCGGAAGACAATCTGGTCGCCGCAGCAGATCGCAAGAACCCCAAGCGGGCTCCTGCTGGCCCCGGTCTCTTCGACGAAATGTTGAAGAAGCCGTGCCCCTATACCGTGATACCAGCAGGCCCTCCGCCGGTACCACGCTCGACGAATCCGAGGCCGAGCCTTTCAAGTCGGCGACTTGGTGCTAAGACTCAGACAGAGCAACCAGGGTCGTCACAAGCTCACACCCCCCTGGGAAGGACCTTTCGTCATCGCCGAGATTCTCCGACCCGGCACCTACAAGCTCGCCAATGAAGAGGGAGAGGTCTTCAAAAACGCATGGAACATAGAACAACTACGTCGCTTTTACCCTTAGAACTTTTGTAAAAAATTTTCGTTTGTTCATCACCTTAGAGGAATAAATGAAAATTTAAGTGATATGGCCCTTTTTTATCAGGGAGCCTCGGACCTGCTCAGCAGAGTCCGAGCCTCCCTCGGGGGCTACATAGGGGGGAACCCCCGTGTCAATCCCAAATCTTTTTCCGTTTTTCATGCAAGTTAAAAGAACTCCGACCCAAGGTCTCCCCCCTTTTCTCTTAGAAAGTTTTAAGAAAACTGGAAACTCGCCCCACAAGTCTTAAGGCATGAGCTTTAGGAAAGGTCAGCGCTCACGAGTAGAAGACCGCTCCTACTCACCTTAGATTCGCGGGACGGATTCGGACTTCTAAAAAACTACTAAGGGAAAAAGGAAAAGGACTTAGGCTTGGGGTTTCTGGCTATCGCAAGTAGCATACCCGACCTCGCGCTGCCGAGGTCGGATCGGCGTAAGGAAAAAGAAAACATGACATTTAAAGCTTAAAAAGCAATTACACAAGTGTCTACATTCTACATTGTATAATACAAGGCCTACCGGCCTCAACACCCACAAAAAGAAAACTAAGAATTCTATTGCCCTGACTGCCCAGGTCCTCGAGCCCCGAGGGGGGGAAGCTCCGCCTCATCATCGAAAAAGGCGGCCAAGGCGTCTCCGGGGACCGTCGCGGCGTCGTCAAGCCTCTGCACCTCCTCCTGGGCCTCTGCTTCGTCATCAGGGAGAACGTAGCCCTCACAAACCGCCGGCAAATCAATGCCGGCATAGTGAGAGCTCACCACCGCCAGGGCCTTCTTCACCCCGGTGTGGAGCGCCTCCCTCATCCTCTCCCCGGCCCGGGAGTAAAGGGCCTCGACCCGACTACGCAGCGACGACCCCGACACCGATACCCCGAGCCCCTCACACGCCGAGGTGACCACGGCTTCAAGAGCCAAGCGGTCCGAAGCCTCAGCGTCGAGGGACTTTTGCAGGGCCTCGGCAGTAGAGGCCGCCTCGACCACCTTCACCTCCAATTCTGATTGAAAAATACGGCAAGAAAAAAGGAATCAGGAAAGATCAATTCAAAAGTACAAAGGCGTCTAAGGAAAAGGGCGCAAGTCCTACCCTTGGCGCGCTTCTCGTGCTCCGCCGAGCTCTGATGCCAGCGGGCCACCTGGCTCAGAGCCCCGGCCAGGTCGGTCTGAGCTTGGTTCAAGGCAAGGTCTTTTTCGGCGAGCAAAGCTTCAAGCCGAGCGACCTCACCCTTGTACCCCTCAGCCGCCGCCTTCTGCGCCTCGGACTCTTGGGCGAGGGCCCCAATCCTCTCCTCCAGGGGGGCGACCTTGTCCCGGGCCTCCCGAGCCTCGGTGGCCAGTGCCGAGCACTTCTGCCGAAGCTCGGCAGAAATCTCGCACTCCCTCGCGAGCTCCCCCTCAGCCACCTCCTTGGAGGCCCTCTCGTTCTCCAAGGACGCCCAAGCTTCCCTTTCCCGACGGAGAAATACCGACTTCTCCTGGGAGGTGGCCTTGAGCGCCAGCAAGATCAGAGGTCACACAGGGAGTTAATACCGCAAAAGTAATTACGAAACTACTTTACAACACGGGTAAAAATCTTACCTGAGCCAAATTAACATGTCACGGCCCACGAGCTGGGTAGCTCGGTTGAGAGCCTCGACACCGGCACGCCCACACACATCCAGACCCTGCCAGAGGTAATTCTTTGACGGGTCATCCAGGACAAATCTGGCTCCCCCCTCGGCATCGCCGAGGTTGGTCCAGATTATGGGACTCTTGCCCCATCCGGCTTCCTCCTCCCTTCCCGCCGCGGGGGCCTCGGGCGCCACGCTGGACGCCACGATGGCTCGGCCTTCCTCAGCATGCGCAGGCCGGGCCGCACCTCCGAGGTCAGCGTCCTCTGGTCCTTGGGGCTTCGGCGCCCCCGTGTCTTGCCCCTGGTGGCGCCCTGCCTCTTCGTAGCCTGGAGGCGGCGGCGACGCGGGCCTAGCCGACCCGGGAGTCGACTGAGCCCCCCTCTTCACAGCCTTCAGGGGGGCCAGCGCCACCGAAGGCGCTTTTTGCTTACGGCTGGGGGAACAACATCAAGTCAGAAGAAAGAGAAAAACAAAAAATCGGCAGAAGGATCAGGAATCCTATCTTTACCTCGCCCGGGGAGCAGATTTCTTATAGGAGCCCGGGGCTCCTTGGGGGTCTCCCGCGGCGCCAGGGGCCGACGGTTGGACCCCCGCCTCGCCTGCCGACGGCGCAGGGGCACCTTGATGGCCTTGGCCTGCGACACCTCCACGGGGCACCGGCTCCGGTCCCGGACGTTGGGGTGGGCTCGGCCGGACCCTCCGGCGCTACCGATTGAGGGGCCTCCTCGGGCTCGGCCTCCGACGCCTTCTCCCCCTCTTGGAGGCCCACGGGGGCTGAATCCTCACGAGGGGCGCTGTCCTCGTCGTCCACAACGATGTGGGGGACGGGCTGCCCGCCCCCGGCGCCTGGGTCCCCTCGGGGGTCTCCGACCCACCTTGGGCCTTTGACCCCTCCGGGGCCTCGATCCCCCCGGCAGGGGGGACTGCATCGTCCTCCTCCATCAGTTCGTCGAGCCAGCCGACGTCGCCGCCCCCGCCCTCTATCTCCGAGACTGAAGTCTCAGGAGACGGAGGCGGGGCGACCCCCGCCTTCTCGGCTTCACGGCGGTTCTTGGAGGCGATCTCCCGTCTCTCCGCCCTTCGCGCCGCCTTAGCTTTCTTGCCTTCCTTGACCTTCTTCTGCTCCTCGTTCCGGGCCCGATTCTTGGCCCGGATCTCTTTGTCCTCCGGGACAGGGGGCGGGGAGTCCTTGACGGCCCCGATCCCCTGTGGAGCAAGCAGATCAACAGGGAATCAGGCGAAAGAAAAAACGGGAGCAAGAGATCAAAATACAAGACACCTTCTTACCAGGGAAATGTACCCCTTTTCAGGGCGCATCGGCACCACCCGGGAATTCTTCATCTCCGGGTGCGTCGTCTTCTCGACCCGGGCGGTGATGTCCGAGGCCGATATCGGCTCGGCTAACATCCTCGTCCCTGCCCAAGGGACGTCCCGGGTCATCTCAAACATGGGCACCCGGCGCTGCGCCAGCGGAAGCAGGCTCCTCTTATGGAACGCTATTGCCACCGTGGCCGCAGTGACTCGGGCCTCTCGCAGCTTCTGAAGCCCCGCAAGAAGCGGGGCAAGCCTCTTCTGATCCTCGGACGGAGCACCCCACACCCACTTCTGGGGGGCCTCTGTCACCATCTTCCCGGTGTACTTCGGCAGAAGACCACCGTCATTCCGGAGGTAGAACCACGTGCTCTGCCACCCCCGGTTTGACGATGGCATCGTGCTCCAAATGTACAATCCGGACCGCTGCTGACGAAGCTGCAGCGTGCAGCCACCGGCCCGCAGGGGGATCTTCTCCTTCCCTACGTAGCGGGCCGACATGTCCGCCTTGAAGAGGTGGAGCCAGAGGTTCCAATTGACAGGAACCCCCAAGAACCCCTCACAAATCGTGGCGAAGACAGCGGCCTGCATCACCGAGTTGGGATTCAGGTTGTGCAGCTCCACCTCGTAGTAGTGGAGGATGGCCCTGATCAGGCGGCCGGCCGGAACCCCGAACCCCCGGTCTAAGAACGACAGGAAGCAAACCACATAGCCCGACGGCGGGTTTGGCTCCCTGTCGTTCGCCGAGGGAACGATCCACTCCGGGAACCCGACGTCTTTGAGAGGACGGAGAATCCCGGCCCTCACGCGCGCCTCCAGCGCGGACTTGGTCACATTGCTGGGTGGCCACGCCTCGACGCCGGCCATGGCTCCGGGAGGAAGAGGAGAGTCTGCGCGACGAAGGTGGAAGAGATGGCGGCAGAAGAAGGGGCAGGAGGCAAAGGCTTGGTGGCGCAGGAGCGAGAGGAAAGAAATCAAGCCCCTAGCAGCCGCTTTTATAGAAGGGGCGAGCCACGACCACGCCCCTGCGAGGAAGGCCAAGCGGGGAGAGAGCAACCGTCGCTCACTCAGGTGAAAAACTCGAAGCGCCAACTCCCTCCGATTCCCGCGCCCGCCGCACGCGCGCATTAATTTCGCAGACGAAACGTCCCATCCAGCCGGGGCGAGACAGCACGGCCGTTTCGAGCCCCCGCGCGCCGCGCCTCAAAAGAAGCGCCTTGAAAAGTTATGTCAGGGCGGTTCCTTCCAGGGGACGCGGCGCCCAACCCCCCCGCTGACCAAGCGTCGCAGGGAGGTCTCCGTCAGGCGCGGTTTTCCGTCTCGCCTGACCCTATCAAGACCCCGAGCTGAAGTTGCAAGGCGGTCTCCGTCGGGCGCAGTTTTCCGTCTCGCCCGACCCCCAACACTACAAAAACGAGTCTGAAAAAAGCCTTTCGAGGCCCAAAATCCCCAGGAAATGGCCACCTACGTTCCAGAGGTTGCGAGACTGACCTGCGACAGAGGTTCGAACAGTCGCCTCAGGATGACTGAGCGAGGGATGACTGAAGATGAGCACAATAGAGGCCAAGGTCCGAGCCCAACAGGGAGTCGGCGCATCTTTACAAGTCATATCCAAGACCCATACGGGTGTCACGTGAGTGGGATCCCATCGAGGGAGGCATCGAGCCCTCGGAACCTAACGAACGGTTCCGACATCCACCGTGACTGCCCTCGGGTACTTTTTGAGATGTGCCCATAAGGCCACTAGCTGATCCCTATCGAACGGGACTCGGACATCCGCTTGGATCTACCCGCCTGCAGCTCCCCGGAAGCGTCGTCACTCGCCCATCGAGGGTAGTACGGCACGACCCACCCCTCCTCCGAGCGAAAGGAAGAATGAGGGACGTAATTACAAGACGAGAAAGAACCTGATCGACCCTTGCGGGGAAAGGGCTCGGGGGCTTTCTCGCACCATGGGAACAGGCACTACGTGTAAAGAACACGCAACCTATCCCTTAAAACACTCTAGGCTATAGCTGTCAAGGGGTGAAAGCCTTTGAAGGAATAACACCATTCCTCCAAAAGGCTCGGGGGCTACACCCGGCGGGTACGCTCGCGCGCAGCCTCCGGAAAATAGTAAAAAGCTCCCACTTAACAAAGCAGTCCCCGGGGAAAGAACCTCTAAAGAGGTGAGCCCACCCCTTCAGAGGCTCGGGGGCTACTGTTGGGTACCATAATAAGGGATACCCAAATCAGAGCAATTAAAAAACACAAAAAAACATACTAATTACAATCACCAGGGCCTCGGACGCAAGTTCCGACTCGCCCGACCCCTCAGGGCCTCGGACGCCAGTTCCGACTCGCCCGACCCCTCAGGGCCTCGGACGCTAGTTCCGACTCGCCCGACCTCTCAGGGTCTCAGACGCAAGCTCCGTCTCGCCCGACCCCGTCCAGGCTCGGGCGCCGGACCCCACTCCACCTGGGCAGCAAGACTTCCACCGCACGGCGCCCGTACCCACGACATGACGGACGCGATGGCTCCCATAACGTGGCAGGGCAAGGCGACGACTGCTTCAACCACCCTGAGCACCGCGGCAGGGCAGGGTGCCGACTGTTCCAACCACCCCGGTCACTGTGGCCTTACCTCTGTCACTATACATCCTTACCCCTTTCACTGTAGCGCACTGCCGCACAGTAGAAAGGGAATGGGAGAGGTTAATCAGCGCCACTATTTGAGGTCTTTTCCCACTGTTGACAGGATGTGCAGCAGTGCTGGCGATCCGACCCCCGCGACCCCTACAGGGCTCGGTAACCCTCTACAGGGGCAGCCATACCGTCAACCATCCCTCAAGGACGAGATGGACCGGCTCCAACAGGGTCGGGACTGTGGTTTCACCGTTCCACCCAGGAAAATCAACTCATGTAAATCTTTGTCTCCCCTTGAGGCTATAAAAGGGGAGCTAGTGTTCACAACTAAGGACGGGTTCAGAAGGTTCACACACACACACACACACAACACTCTTTCACAGAGCAGCAACCCGCACTCTGTCCACACCAAGCCGAGACCTCGGACTTAGCCCTCTCTCGCAACCCGCTTGTATCCCCTACTACGAGCACCTTTGGGTGCAAGGTTATACAGAACCTCGAATCACACTGGACGTAGGGCATTCTTGGCCCGAACCAGTATAAACCCTCTGTGTCTCACTTGCATCACCATCCAAATTCGGGTAGTCACGCAGACTTATACTTGTTAGTGCCTAGACCACGAATCTGGACACCGACAATTAGCAAATTGATCAACTATATGTATGCCCCCAGGATTTATCAAAGTTGGATGAAGGAGATTGATTTCAGAACGAAGGCGTGCACCTGCATTGGAGTGAAGTTCAGAAAAAGGAAAAACTTCTTCATCAAACACAACATCTCGAGATATATAAACACGCCCAGAAGCTATATCAAGACACTTGAATCCCTTATGGAGGTGACTGTATCCTAGGAAAACACAACGTTTGGATCTATATTCAAGTTTGTGAGAATTATATGGGCGCAAATTAGGCCAACAAGCACACCCGAAAACACGAAGTGTGTCGTAATCCGGTTTTTGTTGGAATAAGCGTTCTAGTGGAGTTTTGGATAACAGGACTTGGCACACGGTTTATCAAGTAAGAGGCTGTGAGAAATGCTTCGTCCCAAAATTTTAGTGGAACAGAAGCATGAGATAATAAGGACAAGCCAACTTCTACAATGTGGCGATGTTTTCGCTCTGCCGCTCCATTTTGTTGATGTGCATGGGGACATGACACTAGATGGGTGATCCCTATTTTGGCAAAGAAGGAATTGAGTTTTTGATACTCTCCTCCCCAGTCGGTTTGCATTGCTAGAGTTTTTCGATCAAAGAGTCTCTCAACAAGAGCCTGAAATTCTTGAAATTTATGGAAAACTTCAGACTTGTACTTTAAAAGATAGATCCAAGTGAATTTACTGTAATCATCAATAAAACTCACATAGTAATTTTTTCTACCAACTGACTCTGGTGCAGGCCCCCAGACATCAGAGAACACAAGTTCTAAAGGAAAAGTAGACACACTTGAAGATCTCGAATAAGGCAACTGATGACTCTTAGCTTGCTGACATGCATTACAAACCGACTCACTAGATGATTCATCTAGGCAAGACAAATTATTTCTACTAACAACTTGTTTAACAGTAGTTGAAGATGGATGACCTAAGCGACAATGCCATCGTGACAAGGGAATCTTGGCGACACCACAAGCTTGTTTTATTGGAAATGAAGGAAGAGGATAAAGCCCGTTGTGACATTTCCCTCTAAGAATTGTATTCTTCGTTGCCTGATCCTTTATCAAAAAGAAGTTTGGATGAAATTCTAAAAATGCAGAATCATCAGAAGCTAATTTATGAACAGAAGCAAGATTCTTTGTTGCTTGGGGAACATAGAGAACATTTTTAAGATGAATACCACGATTAGGGGTACGAACAGTAGTATGACCAATATGACTAATATTCATACCTGCACCACTTGCTGTGTGGATCTGATCTCCTCCATTGTACTTGTTTCTGAAAGACAGCTTCTCCAGCTCACCTGTGATATGATCGGTGGCGCCGGTGTCGGTGTACCAATTGTTGTCAATGGTGTAGGAGTTCATTGCAGCTGCGACTAGCTTCGGATCTGGCACATAGTTCTCATTATACCTGTGCCAGCATCGATCCGCTGTGTGCCCGGACTTGAAGGAGACTTGGCATAGAGGGCGTTCATCGCCATCAGATGGCGGTGCACGGTGGTGGTTGTTGTTGTAACCACCGCGCCCGCCACCCCTTTGCGACGCGTTGTTGACGTTGCCGCGACCACGTGCCGAAGCACTGTCGCGCCCGCGGCCACGCTGATTGTTCTGGCCGCCATGTCCTCCTTGGTTGCGGCCTCCTCTTGCGAAACCACCACGTCCCCGACTGGCGGCGTTCGCGGATCCAGACCCTGGACTATTGCCTCCATAGGTCAGGTCCATACGAGTCTCAAAGTTAAGAAGTTGTGAGTACAACTCCCCAACTGTGATGGGCTCGACCCTAGCAGTTAGGGTTGTGACTAGAGAAGTGTAGTCTTCTCCTAGTCCGGTGAGTATATACTCTACCAGTTCTTCATCATCAAGCCGTCGTCCGACTGCAGCCATCTCGTCGCCGAGCGCCTTCATCTTCGCGAAGTACTCGGCAGCGGTGGAATTTCCCTTCTTGGTGTTGGCGAGGGCGATGCGAATGTTCACCGTGCGTGCACGCGTTTGAGATGCATACATCTGCTCGATGGCATTCCAGACAGCCACCGCAGTCTCACATGTAGAGACTTGGATTTTCACCTCCTTGGTGAGCGACGATAGAAGAAACCGTAGGACCTGTTGGTCCTTGGCTTCCCACTCCTCAAAAGCCGGGTTCGGCCTCTTTTCTACTTTTCCTTCAACGGTGGCGACGAGCTCTTCTTCGGGAGCCTTGGTGTCGCCGGTGATGTGCCCTTGAAGACGAGCGCCACGTATGGCTGAACGAACTTCGGCTTTCCACAGCGCATGATTCACCTTTCCCAATTTTTCTGAGACATCTATGCCAGAGAAAAAATTGGTTGATGAATTTGAGCTAGACATGGCGCTAGATTTGGTGGATTGGATTTTGTGAAGATTAGGCTCTGAATACCATGTAAAGAATAATCAGAGGCGCAGATGGTGGAAGCACCAGGCCCTATCTTGGGTCCTTGGTGAATGCGTGTTTCTCAATGGATGGAAAAGCCTCATCCGTGGCACCATACATAAATAGACCTCTTGGAGATCATGCAGTATTGTTTACATGGACAATAATCAATGTGCTCCTATTCATACGTGACCACTCCTATTCATGGGTTAACACATGATCGAGTCTAACGTATCTGGTCGTAACACACATGCATACACACGATCTGGTCTATGTTGCCGAATGTTAAGGTTATCTTTAACAGCATAGCCATGCACACGTATACGTCGTCGTCGTCGGTCGTCGAGTCCCCCGTCAGAATGCATTCGATCTCGGCCGTCGGAGCCGTATCATCATCGGCCAACGCTCTACACGGCGGGCTCCGATGATCGACGAGAGATGTCGCCGTCAACCAACGTCGCAGAAGCAGCGAAATTTTGGTTCGATCCCTTTTCACAGAAAGATAACGAACTAATAACAGCTCGACAGGCGACAGCTATCAATAACGAACCGCTAGTTGTTCTCGTCAAAAAAATAACGAACGGCTATACATTCATTATTGTTAACTTAACCGCTATACAGTTTTAGTGCAGGTACGCGCGTATCGCTATATGGCACACATGCACGGAGCAAAACTAATGACGGACTAGCCCATACCCCATGCACGGTAACCGGTAAGTACAGACGGGGAAAAAAAGAATACGGAATTGATCGTACACATGAGCCAACCTCAGCATGCAAGGTATTGTTTAGTTTCCAAAAGTTTTGCAAAATTTTTCAGATTCCCCGTCACATCGAATCTTTAAACGTATGTATGGAGTATTAAATATAGATAAAAACAAAAACTAATTGCACAGTTTAGTCGGAATTGACGAGACAAATCTTTTGAGCCTAGTTAGTCCATAATTGGATAATATTTGTCAAATACAAACGAAAGTACTACTATTCATATTTTGCAAAAAATTTTGGAAGTAAACAATGCCTAAATACACGTGGGATGGCCCCACGCACATGTGAGATCAGACAACGAACGGCGTGATAGATGTTAGAGCATCTCCAGCAGAACTACTAAACTCTATTTGGGTAGCTACCTACTCTGAGAGTACCTACTTTTTGTTATCGTCTCCAGCAGTACTACCTAAAATGGACTACCTATTTTATTTTTTCTTAAATACATGTTGCCACTCTATGATCTTCATTTGTCCTCTACAATTCAACCAAAAGTAGTTCAGTCACAAATAAAGCACATAGTTCCAACATAGCTAATCAAAGTAGGAATAATACAACGCTCAAACATAATTAAATAAAGTACGGCGATATAGTGGAAACATACAAAGTTCAAACAATTGGAACACAATAAAGCTAGTGCTCAAATAGATGCATCGGCGCCAAGTCCATCATCTCCTGCAGCAAATTATTTTTTAGCAAAGCAGATAATTTTAGTAGAGGCGGTCCAATTGAAATTAGAAAAGTTTTAATAACCCTCCATAATTCAGGATGGACTACTTCCTCTAAATAATAAAACTAGATTTTCTATCTCCTGAATTTTTCAAAACTGGTCAAATAACTCCCGATCATTTTTGGATTACAACGATAGTGATTTTGCCTTTTTTTAATTTATTTTTACTAAATTTTTTAAAAATCATAGTAAATTATAGAAATATCAAAAAATAGAAAATTTAATTTTTTGGACTCCACATGAGTAGATGTACACAGTGAATATATAATATAATATGCTTTAGTATAAAGTTTTTGCTATAGCATTAGATCTAAGTTTTTCTATAATTAATTAGAATAATTCATAGCTGCAACTTGTATGGTCTAATTATGGTGAAATTTTTATGGCGGGATAATTACTGTATGCTTGAATTGTGGTAAAAATTTTATACTCATTGGATCATATATAACTTAGTTATAGATTTATTTAAGTTTATGCTTGTTAAATCTATGCTTTAGCTATGATTAAGTTATATATATATATGATCTAATGAGTATAAAATTTTTCTATTGTTCAAGCATACAATAATTAACCCACCATAAAAATTTCACCATAATTAGACTATAGAAGCTACAAGCTATGAATTATTACAATTAATTACAGAAAAGCATAGGTTAAGGCTACAACAAAAACTTTGTACTAAAGCATACCATATTATATGTTTACTATGTAGATATACTCATGTGGAGTATAACAAAATTAGATTTTCTATTTTATGATTTTCTATGATTTACTATGATTTTTTTAAAAAGTCAGTAGAAATAAATAAAAAAGAAAAAGACAAAACCACATCACTGTAGCAAACTACCATCCAAAACTACTTTGGGGTTATTTGACCGGTTTTAGAATGTTCAAGGGGTCAAAAAATTGATTTTTATAATTTAAGGGATAAAGTAGTCCACCTTAAATAGTTGAGAGGGTTATGTAGACTTTTTTCAATCAAAATTTGTCTCTAAAAATAGTTCTTGAGTTACTTGTCTCTAAAAGTCAACTTTTAGAGGTGGTTGGCATTCTTACAAAAAATGCCCCTATCTTAGAAATGGTAGGCTTTAGAAACATCTCCAAAATCAAATTCTAGAGACGATTGAATCCACAACCGCTTCTAAAATCGATTTATAGAGGCAACTAGATCTAGAACACCTCTAAAAATAGGTGCATCAAAGTAAAATTTATAACTTTTTTAAAGCAATCGGATGATCACTTGTACAAAAATTATGTACCCTGATGAGATCTATAACTTCATGGTTGATAACTTTTTCATTTAAAGTTATTTAAATATCACAAATTATGTTTGAATTTCTCATATTTTGAAATCCATTTTTTTGAATTTTCCAAATGGCATTAAATAAAGAAATGACCTAAACTAAAGTTATAGATCTCAAAAAGATCTAAAATGTTATAGTTGATAACTTTTCTATTCAAAATAATATATGATCCTAAAATTTAGTTTTAAGTGCTGTCATTGTGAAATTCAAATTGCAATCTTGGATGAAGAAATGATAAAAAAACCACTTATTACTCGGATCAAGCACCTAGTCACAATGCTAAATAACTAAGTGAAGCCATTAACATATAATTTTCTAATCACATAGCATATTTTAATGTTACCGCCTTTGACACTTTATAATGTCACACAGTGTAAGGAAAATAGGAAGGGGACAGGATGACCCAATTTGAGGTTGATCATATTCCAATAGAAACCCTAGAATGATCGATGGGCAGCAATGGATGCGGGTTCAACGTGATGTGGGCAATTCATATGTACCTCTCCTGGAGCACAAGGAAAGGAAATAAAATGTTGTGTATGCTTCCCATTTCACGGTTAATTCAACAAAACACACTACTATTTTTTTTTGTCTAACACGTGTATTTCAATATAATCTTGCTTCAATGACAGCGTGGGAAACTAGGCCACAAAAAGCTGGTAGACATCAAGATCACAGGATTCCAAGATGAGTTAGCAGCCTTCATCCTGGAGGATGTGTTGAGTAATAAAGGATCTTTCTCAATTGCAATTGAGAACAAATGCATGCTCGAAAGACTACAATTATATATACATTTACATTGTAACCTATACGATACGTAACATTTGTAATATAAATCTTGATGGAGTAATGGTGATGTATGTGAGTCTAGTAACCATAGGAAATAAAGCCTACCACACAAAAATAATAAAATAAATTAGTAAATAACAATATGGAAAAGAATTGTATCATTGCTAGGTCACCACACAAGTTGGCAATAATTTTATGTATAGCACTGCCAACTTAAGTATTGGGCATACAGTGTTGCTCGAAACAGCATTGGTGGTTGCAGTCTAGAACCGGTAGAAATCACACTATCGACTTAGGTACTAAACCGGCAGTATTGCTCAACTCAAAGCTGCATATTGGTGTTATAAACCGGTAGTGAAGTTTATTATCACTACCGGTTTTAAGAACTAGCTAGTAGTGTTATAAGAGAGCCACATCACTACCGCTTTGCTTCTTTCGGTTCAAATTCGAGCGGTCAGGTGGTGGTTTTACTCAACAGTGATAGATGCCATCACTGCTAGGTGATTGCCTTCCCGCCGATTTTTTTCATCAAGTGTTCTGCAATGGTATTCGAAAAACACGATCTACTAAGTGTCCATCCATCTGCACCTTTTACTTTACTTTATTTCAAGGATAAATAACTGAACGTACATTATTGATGGCATGGCACGATCGGACGGCTGCAAAGCATGCCACCTCCTCCCAAGTGTGTCAACAGCAAAGCAACTGCCGCCGAGATGCCAGTCCGCTCTATAAAAAGTACCGACACTCCGCGGCTCACTCGCCGATCACCGCACCCAAGAAAACCGCCCGCGCACCTCCCTCCGATCCCCTGCAAAGCAACCTCCCTCACAGTAACAGTAATGGAGGCCTAGCCCCACGGGCCGCGCGCGCAGCCTGTCTCCAAGTGTTGGCCTCTCGCGGGCGCGCAAGTCCTGGTGAGGCGCGTGTCCGTCGTCCGTCCCCCTGTGCGCCGGCCACAGCCATGACGAACCAGGACGTGGTGGTCCCGGACATGGGCATTGCGGCGGCCGCGGCGCTGCCGGCGGCCCCCGGCCGCGCCCTCTTCGCGTGCCGCGGCGCCGCCGTCTCGTCGCTGCGCGGCGCGTACGGTGGCCTCGGCCTCCCCGGCGGCGCCGCTACCGACGCTGGCGAGTTCCTAGCAGCAGCAGGCGGCCGGGGTGGTGCCCCTGCCCCCGCGGCGGCGAATGCGCCGCCGGGTCGGACCTGCACCAGCCGTGTCGTCGAGGCCATCCGCGCGTCGTCGCCCACCCGCTGCCCCGCCGCCGTCGACGAGTACGACGCGTGGACGGTGAGTTGCCGCGCGCCCCGGGCGGGCCGCCGCCGGCGGTTAGTTGCGTCGCCGCCGTCGTTCGATCCGTGTTTTGAGGGGCGTGCCGGCCGGGTTTAACTTCTTTGTTGCGTTGCGCAGAGGAGGCACCCGTCGGCGCTGGGCAGCTTCGACCAGATCGCGGCGGCGGCCATGGGGAAAAGGATCGTCATGTTCATGGACTACGACGGCACGCTGTCCCCGATCGTCACCGACCCGGACATGGCGTTCATGACCCCCGAGGTGACCGTCTTGATATATAGATGTTGCCATGAAATCAAATCCTCTCGATCGTACGTGCTGCCAACACCTTATCGCGTAATTAACGGGTGCACGCAGATGAGGGCGGCGGTGCGCAACGTCGCCAAGCACTTCCCGACGGCGATCGTGACCGGCCGGTGCATCGAAAAGGTACGACGATCGAGCTAGCATTCAACACACCTCGATCAGAAACTCATTACATGTATTTCATCTCACCGGCCGGAGCTCTGGGCTATATTCAGTTTTACGTTTCCTTGTTCTTGTTGTTACGGTTCAGGTCTGCGGCTTCGTAGGCCTCCCGGAGCTCTACTACGCCGGCAGCCACGGGATGGACATCAAAGGCCCAAGCTCCAAGGTTCGTAGCCGGCATCTTTTCATTCATCACCAACTAGCCATACACTTGCCATGCAGCATCAACGATATATCCTTTGGCAACCTTTTTATCGCCTAGTTAACTCCATTGCTACTTCTCTTTTTCTGCCAACAATTTCCAGGAGGACAAGACGGTCCTGCTGCAGCCAGCTCGCGAGTTCCTGCCGGTGATCAACAAGGTATACATCACGCCATCACTCTTTTTACAATCATCACCAATCCATTATTACGTACGACACTACACAAGTAATTAGTTGAGCCATGAGGAACTTACCGGCGGCGCAACGCACGCACGCACGCACGCGCCGATTACATGTATGGCCAGGCTTACAGAGCTCTTGAGGAGAGGACTAAGGACACGCCAGGGGCCAGGGTGGAGAACAACAAGTTCTGCCTGTCCGTGCACTTCAGATGCGTCGATGAAAAGGTGAGTGCCGGCCGGGTTCTTCACCGAGAGTCTTACAATACCTTTAGCTAGGCCTTGGATACCTTTAGCTGCTACTTGTAGTAATTTAGTTTTGCAAGTCAAACAAGAAGCAGCTTGTTGATGCATGCATGTCAGCTGCGGCTAGTAGCTCTTATTGAAATGGCGATGAGCAATCGTCATGCATGAATGCATGTGCTGCCCCTGCTGGCTGCTCCTAGCTAGTAGTGCATCATCTTCAACAACTGCTCCTTCCCCTACCTGCAGAGCTGGAGCTCATTGGCTGACAAGGTCAAGGCCGTGCTCCGGGACTTCCCCGAGCTGAAGCTCACTGAGGGCAGGAAAGTCTTGGAGATCCGGCCGTCGATCATGTGGGACAAGGGCAAGGCCGTCGAGTTCTTGCTCAAGTCGCTCGGTAAGTATACATGCATGCTGCCGTCTTTGTCGCCCCTTTTCGTCACTGCGTGCGCGCGAGAGTAAAAATCTTCTCTGATCGATGACGGTTTTGTCCGCTGTGTGCCTGTTCCCTGTCTGAACGATCGATCTCTTAGGATTCGACGACAGCACCAACGTCCTGCCGGTGTACATCGGAGACGACCGGACCGACGAGGATGCTTTCAAGGTGCAAATATATTTTATATACATGAGCTACGATCAGACATATATACATGTAAACACGTACAGCACAGGGACAAATTAAATTTACAAGTTGCAGTTTTTCATTATATGTTGCCAACCTCTTGCGTGCGTACGTGCTGTCACTTTAAATTTACATGTTGCAAGTCTGGTGATTTCAACTGTTTCGTTTATTCCGACCATGGTTAAAAAAACCAAAATTTAAACCTTTGTCTTCTTAGGCGTTGAGGGAGAGAGGTCAAGGCATAGGGATCCTTGTTTCCAAATGCCCCAGGGAGACAGATGCCTCCTACTCTCTCCAGGACCCCACTGAGGTATGTATATATACTAGTATATTAGTAGCTGTATATATACAGCATAACATCATGAAAAAATCACTCTCTAAGTTACTGACTCTGATGAATATGTATATATAACTAATGTGTCAGCAGACGAACAAACTAAGCAAGCTGTCAATTAGAAATAACTCCTCCTATATCCTTGGTTTTCCAGGTCATGGAGTTCTTGGTCCGGCTGGGGCAGTGGAAGCTACTGCGATCACCGTCACCGGCACGCCCAAGGGTGTAGCAGCAGTGACAGACGCCGACCGATCACACACAGCTCGTCGCTGCTACCGCTGGTCGCCAAGCGTGTTTAATTAATATAGCTAGTTAGTTATATTAATTGTTGCACTACTCTAGGAGTAATAACCCATCTCATCTCAGCTACCGCGGCCCAGGCAGATGTGAACCGGCCGGCAACCTGCTGATTGTGTTTAGCTGTTCTTCCATATGGGTTTGAGAGGCAGGCATCCATGTGCAAAAGCTGCCTGCCGCCCTTTAATTAGCTTAACCCAGGAAGGTTCATCCCCTGTATGAATTGTGATCGATGACTATCTAGCTATGACCTTATTATTAGCAGCTTAATTAGCCTGCCTCCTTGTAAAATGTAACATATAAGCAATGGCATCTATGCACTTCCTTTGCTGATGATCCAACTCATTGTTGCATGTGCTGAGTTGAATTTCTAATGGCTTTGTCGTTCAATTGTCCAATAATTTATACACATATGCATATATATTGCCTGATAAAATATGCATGGCATGCATGCATAAGCGACTACCAAATAAGGTGCAGGCACTTGCCACATTCTCTACTAGCAATATACTCTTGAGTAGACCATACTGACAAGGTAAAAGATTCTCAGATGGTAGGTCCATGAATCAAGCCGGCCACAAGATTGTTCAAAACAAGATGTAGCCCCAAACGTGACAAAATCCTGACCGGTAACGGCCTTTCTTGTAACATATAACTTCTATCTTCTTAATACAATTAATAAAATGATACACAATGCTCTTTGTGTATTTGAGAAAAAAAACTCAGATGAACTGAAAGAATTTTAGTATATGTATCTCCAGAGATACTCCCCCATGATATGAAAACAACTTATCCTTGTATAAAATGCATCCATTCAAAGAGTAATTAATGTAATTGGTTCGCTTGGCATTTCCTCCTGCATGGATTCAAGCATGTCTTGTAACACAAAATTTGACCTATCTAAAATCAAGCAACTTGTGTACACAGCAAAACTGCAAGGCATTATTCCTTGGGAAACACAACTCTTTGTGCATGTGCTTGTTTCTCTGGGTACAAGTAGAACACACATGTACACTAGTGTGTTCTTGACGCAGCTCTAGTCAATGAGTACTACACATACATATGCGTGCCCGAATTATGATAGGAGTTTAGATTAAAAAAAACATATATATATATGCAGAACTTCAGGTTGTGTTTGTACCTCGGGTGACAGATAAAGTTGCCAAATGTTATCAGATCAGTGCACATGAAATACTTTCTAATCCACCCCACTGATTCCGTTGGATAATACTATGATTGAGTGGTCCCGGTTCCCAAAAAGTGTTTTTGCTCAGTTTGAGCTCTGTCGTTCTGTGAATGGCAGGGAAGTGGTAGTTCTTAGGAGTAGTTCTTTTATAATGCATCTATGGATCAAAGTCTTGATATGGTGAGATTTGCGAAGCAAAGCGCTGCATTTACAACTGATGCATTGCACGGTGGGTACTTCAACACATCACAGCAATGAGATTTTTATCCTCCATTACGTACGCGATAGCATTTCCCTAAGACACGTACACATCACTGAAACAGTAATCAAACGGCGCACGCGTGATCGTGTCATGTAAACAATGCTGATGCCAACGCAGCTCCTTTATTCAACGTCTGTACTTCTTTAGTTAGGTAGATGATGTAGCACAACACGGGCATATATGTGTTTGTCGATCTCTGTTAACGCATATATCTTAGAAAAATACTGAATTTTATACTGTTTGCAAGGGCTTATATACAGAAGAATCAATGAATTGGCTGATGCATGAAACGCTACTAGCAAGGCAGTTGAACCGGACCGATGAGATATGCTGAGAAAGTCAAGGCCTGAGTGGTTGTTCCCATCCTAATTATCGGCTATATATTGTTTGGTCAGCTGATCTTGGATTTGGACAAAAGGGGACAGATTAAACTGTGGCCAATTGCACTGCAAACAGCAAACCTGACGGTAGTGAACTAATAAAAAAGGCATGTCTCCCCTGGGAGAAGATGAGAACTGAGAAGATTCTGCAAAGCTGAAATCACCATCCTAGTCATGGTCATGTGAGAGTGTTTGCTCATTCCTAGGGCACCTCTACATGCGTGTGTGCTTCAAATGTTTAACACCTCTCCATCGGGAATCATGTGCCAATAATGATCGTTTGTTTGGGACCAAAAACCAGCGGCACGCAGGTATATTCTATGAATCATCATGCTGTTTGTGCAGAAAAAAGAAAGGTTCTTCTGAACCTGAGGTATCTGTCTGATCCTCTCAAGGGTATCAGCACCAATCATACACTGCAAATATAGTCCGCATCTGAAGCATTTCTCCTGGAGGCGAGCAGGAGGTAGATGCTGCAAACACTTTACACTGACTTCTTCCGCTGTGATGCCATTATGCCAAGAACACGCATACGCATGTGATCTCTTTTACTGCGTGGTCTGCTTCTTGTGCAGTCAACCAGTCTCAGTCTCAGTCAAGCTAGCATGCCCTAAAGAAAAGATTCAGGACCGGCGGGTGCACCCTGTTTCTTGTGTTTCCACGCATCAAGAGCCCGTTGCCAGGCACCAATACACACATTATTGGTCCGAGCTCGTCAACTGCCATGCATCGATCGAGATCGCTAATAGAATATGAGCTGCGGCCATTATTGAATGCACAGGTTAGTTGCCGACTGCTTTGAGTTGCAGGTCAGACTGCTTTGTCCTTCCTATATAATGCTGACCCAGGCGCCAACTCTGAACTGGACAACTGGTGCTAGTCATCATCAGGTAAATTCAGCTTACTTGACCACTGTTATTATCTCCCAATGTTCAGAGTTCAGACATAGCCTGATGATGTATGGACAATTTAGTCGGGATTTGATAAGTGGTGTCCCCTCAGCTTACAATCAGTTGTCTTTCTTCCATATCGTGTCCGTGAGGGAACCAACTGGTTGTACGTTCTTTCTGCCTCATGCATGCATGCCTGATCCTGCCCATCGCTTGCTTCATGTGACTTGTACCGTGCAGCCTGCTAGCTATAGCTTATAGGAGTTGGCAGCCGAAAGGATCGATCAGGCCACAAGGTCTTGATATGGTCATCACGCGCGTGCCTATTACCATGGCCTGACAATCTCCCTACATTATCCATACCTCTGGTTTTTATTTCGAACACCTCAATCATTGTCTAGTACGTTCAAGCCGCAGTCTTTTGCTTTCAATAAATTTGCTGTAGGGGTCTCGACCCCTCCAGATCTCTCAAAAAAAAGCTTACATTGTCTTTCGTCCATCGTGTCAATTAAGGTGGACCGGCCAAATGTACGTCCATTTACCGTTCTACGGTTCTGCCTCATGCTGTCATGCCTGAGCCTGCCCATCGCTGCTTCATGCATGTGAGTTGTGGCATACGTGCTAGTAGCTTATAGGAGTTCAGAGGAGGCAGCCGAAAGGATCAGGGCATCAGGCCACAAAGGCCATCTCGCCTGGTGTGCAGGCGACTGGTGACCAAGACCTTCCTATGGTCATGCACGCGCGCGTGCCTATTACCATGGCCATGGCTGACAGCCTCCCTACATTATCCATACCTCTGATATTTATTTCGAACACCTCGATCAGATGTCTAGTTTTTTTTTCGCAAAAAAAAAAAGAAAAAAAGTTGTCTAGTTCAGGGCTTCAGCCCTTCGCGACAGCAATACCTACCGACCCATATGCGTTGAATCATAGTGGTTCCACTTTACTGCCGGATTCATAAGGCTAATATTCGGACAATGGTTATAAATCCATCGTAAGTATAGCCAACAACAAGCAGTAATATTGGGGAATATCACTCTTCCAACTCAAACCACGAACTGTCATTGTGGTTCTCGATCGACCCGGCAGTGTCCTAGCTACAATATATAAAATGGTAACCCACTTCTTCGTTCTCCATCCCATCCTGAGCATACCTTCACACTTGATAATCTCGTAAAGATCTTTGCCGAATATCGAAGACGAGCAAGATGCATATACCTTACTAGAAAGGTTTCACGTTAGATCATGAGGACATGTTTACAATGCACCGGTACATCGGCGATGATTGATTATCAGCTAGAGAATTACTAGTGTGTATATATGCTTTCTATTTATGTATATATTTAATTTCTTCTCGATCACACAAAATATTTGTGTGTTTTTATATTAAGAGAGAATAGTTTAATTACAGTGGGGATGGCTTAAATATTTTCAATAAAGCTCAGGCTCTCCCTGACACACGATGCAACACTAGCCTATTACTTGTTGTAGAAGACAACCAAAGTTCTTGGCGCCGGTGTTAGGTTTAGTCTCACATCGGTAATTGATGGTGGTGGAGCATAACATATAAGGTGGGGGCAGTCCTCATCTATTAGGTTAGTCTTTTGGGCTGAGTTAGACCTAAGGCCTGGATATGTTTTGGGCTCCGGTGGACCCGGGTCCGAGGGGCTGTTTGGCTCGTGGGTATAACGAGTTTGACCAGATTTCGCTGCGCACTCTAATAGCCGGTCTGCACCCACTGCTCGGCTTAGTGCTTGATGACCGCAAGCAGTGCTAGGATTTGAGTGTTTGCTCCGCGGAAGCATCTCACATTTCTTTCCTTTACAGTCTCCAGGCAACCAATGCGATTATAACGAAACACACTACTGATTTTGGTAACAATTTTATATTTTACTACCATTTTGCTTCAATGACAGCGAACAGACCTTGCCACACTGAGCTACTAGCTAGAGATGGAGATTATAGGAATGCTAGAGCAACTAGTCGGGCTCATCATGGATGTGGTGGTGAGAGAGGATGGAAAGTTCAACACTTCATTTGCGGGCACATAATTATACAAACATTAGGGTTTTAGTTTGAATTTCCCTACATTCTAAATTGTAAGTTGTTGTAGCCAGCTTCATTTCATTTGCGTCATACGTGACGACACGCTTGTACTGTGCAGCCTAGCTTAGGAGCTCAGAGGAGGCAGGCGAAAGGATAACTCCTCACCAAGGTCTTCACATGATCATGGTACCTAGCTAGTACCATGGCCTGACACTCTGACTAACAGCCTCCGTACTTTTTATTTCCAACACCTCGATCATATGTCTAGTTCAGGGCCTTCGTCAGGCCTTCCGATCGGGGTCCTAAACTCCTACGTACTCAGCAGCTCCTGTACTCGATCATTTGTCATGTATCACAATCAATATCTTTATTTTGCCCCTCTAATAACTCATTCATAAGTACTCTTCGACCCCTTATTCGTATTATCTTATTCGGTCCCTAACAAGTGCATTGTTTTGTTCTCATAAAATAAAGCGCATGGAAACAATCCATTTCACCCTATAGTGGCTAGGTGATTTAAGTCTAAACCTAGAGGCAATTTTGGAATTGTGTAATAGCCCTACAAATAAGGGTAGTGGCTAACTAAGACAATATCTGTTCCACCCCATGCTATTTCCTTAGGGTTTCGCTAAGAGCTTCCTGTTTAGAGAAACCAGGCTAGAGAGGGGTGATTTCCTCTTATGTTAGATTCTCATTTGAAGTAGGAGAATTTTTGGGAGGAGGCCGGCTAGCTTGATGTGTAGATGAATTCATGGTATGGTAATTGAAGTGTTTGCTGAAATCTCGAGTTCATCCCTTCCCTCCTCTTGTTTTCCTTTTTTTGGTGATCTTAGTGGTCATCTTTGGGAGATTTTTGAGCTGCGAATTTGGGTGATTGTTTGACACGTTTTTACAAGTTTTTAGGACCCTTGGAACCTATCTATATCATGCCTTGAGGTCCAGCTTCAAAGCTCTTCTTTCCAGGCCCCAGATCTCTCCAATTCTTGCTCTTCGCGTGAAATTCTTGAGGATCTTTGAGATGAAGTTTTTGGATAGATTTCTTGTGCTTCCTAGCTAGGTGCCATGAGGTTTTGGGAACATGCTTATTAGGCCCTGCCTCATCAAGATTTCCCACAAGCACCACCATCTCCACTGTTTCAAGAAAATTGCAAAAACCCAACTTTAGAGCTTGTTTTCAATCTGCCATCCAAAAGTTCTGATCTTTTGGGAGTGAAATTTTTTGGACACCTTCAAAACACCCTAAGGAAGGTGTGTGTGCAAAATTTCAGATCATTTGGACTTTGTTTGATCAAGTTTTAGTTTTTCTCTCTTCGTTCAGCCTGCTGAAATCTGCTTGTGGAACTTACACAAAGAAGTGCAAAACCTCCACCGAACAGAAGTTCCGCACTTTCTAGGCTAAAATTTGTCTTGAGCGATTTCTATGTGTTTCCCTGACTAGTTTTTATTTCATCTTGATTTTGCAATTTGAGAGGTGTGTTGGGTTGTATTTGGAGGCTAAGTTCTCGCAAAAAAATTTAATTGACTCCCATCCACCCTTTTGACCACTATCTCAGTCCTTCAAATTCTAGACAGATTATGCAGCAAGCCTAAAATTTGAAAAACTACAAATAATCATTTAAAATCTCATTGTAATTAACCATTGTTATTATCTCTCATATAAGTATTCATAGAGGACCTGTCTAAAATGCAGAGACTTTATCACCAAATTTTGGTCAATTTCCGAATATATTCTATCAATCGGAACCATGTCATTTGATGCATGATTTAGGGTGTAGTCATACGTGTAGGTGGCAGGTACAGTTAGGTTATGTTTGGTTAAGCTACAAACTATGAAAAAGCTATTGCGAGCTATGATAAAACTATTGTGATCTAGTTATGTATTATAGAAAAGTTGTAAACTATTTGGTTGAAACAAGTATAAAACATACCCCTCTCTTTATCTCCTTTAAAATAGCTATGAAATAACTATCTATTTTCACCTATTTTGAAAAGCTGAAAGTCAAAAGTAGGGTCCAAGGTACTTCCAAAATTGTACTACTGCAACTATTTAAAAAACCATTTCAAGTTTCACCAATTTGGTTGGCTTTCTTCTTTTTGATAGCGGAAACATTTTTATTAGAAACTCAACCAAACACAATCTTAAGGAAGGGAACTCAATGCCTCGAGCACGAGGATCTACTGACACAATTTGCATGCGTGCATGCATGGATTGATCAGAGACTGTGATAAAACTCAGCTCATAGCAAGATCAGAGCGGACCCAATAAGGTACGTGCTAATCCAACCAGGGGACATCTTGATAAATGGGTTGTGTTTACAATGGAAATTGATATTACCTATGTCCCATAAAAAGCAATTAAAGGTCAAGCTTTAGCTGATTTTCTTGGAGCACACCTCATGCCACATGGTTCGCCACTAGTGATCGATTTGCTTGATGAAGAGGTATTTTCTGTCAATGTCAAATCACCATGGGAATTATACTTTGACGGTGCATCTCTTGCCGGAATGAAACCTGAAATGAATCATTTAGCAAAAGAGCTGGAGTTGGACTAGTACTCAAGACGCCGCAAGGTGAGACCATCTACCTTGTCCCCTTAGCATCTTGTTTGAAGAGACAATTAGGCATTTGTTTTTTATTGTCATTTTGTACGTCCTGCAAATTTTTCTAATAATTCATGTTGTGATTTATGTCTTCTGCAACCAAGAAGTGTCTTGCACATGTTTGTAACATAGCTAAGTTGATGTGGATCTTCAAGCAAATTTATAGAAAAACACATAAACATCTGCAACATTAAACAAGATTCTTTAAATATATACCATGCATACATAAAAATATATTTAGACAACACATTTATTTGATATTTAGGTTTGAATAACTACTACATTTTTCTTTACATGATCAAAACTAGAGAAGTTTGATTTAGGACAATTTCAAAATGATTTGCAATTTCGAATGGAGGGATTGGAATATAAATTATTTTTCTTATAAAGCATGCCTTTTCATATATTTAAAGTATTTATTAGTAACATTTCGTATATAAATATATTGTGTATTGTACTGTTATTTTTTTGATGTTTATATTTAGGAACCTGATTGCGCGCGAGTTCCACTCTAGGTCCAAGAAAATACAGCAGGATGACCGGCGCTGCTATTGATTGTTACTCATACATGTGTGGGTCTTTCTATTGTGATTTTGTGCCTCTTGTATGGTAGAAGCTAGAAGAATTGTCTTCGAGCCTTTTTATATCAACTCGTTGTATTGCACTCAGAAATTTTAATAATGTTTCTTATTTTCTAAAAAGAAGAAGTTGCCATTGCTGCCAATGTGGGGCCGTCACGCTGGGTACTGTAGCCTCACCTCTGGTCAGCGGCGGATGTACGGGGGGCTGAGGGGGCTGGAGCTCCCCCCCCGTTGGGCTGAAAAAAAATAATAGATTTTCTTTTTAGACTTTTAGCAAAAGCTCAGCGCCCAGCCCATACTGCCCAGCACAGTACACAACTACGGAGACACGCACATCCGCACGTACATCGCCTAATCGTGATTCGCAAGTTCACGACTTCAGCGCCGCCACCCGCGACGCCTCCTTAGCTCCTCGCGTTTCGACTACCACGTTCCACTGTTGACGGTTCCACGATCGGCCGATCGCCTCGCAGCCAACCGCACAGTTGATCGCGTGCTGCAGCGCCGTCGTGATCAAGATCAACCAAGCAGCTGCGCGCACCAGCAGGATCCGCGACGCGCCGTCGTGATCAACCGTGCATCCAGTGAGTGATCCCTTCTTTTCTTTCAATCTTTTTAGTTTTTTTTCATTATTATTTTTAGAAATTCAGTCAATGATCCGAATTCGATTGGTTTTTTTAGAAGTTATGCTAAGAAAGATGTCGCTGCTTCTACTCAAGAGAGATGACTTGATCAAAAGAGACCCCGCATTGAGCTTGATATGAATGATATAGTTGCTGATCCAGGTCTTAGAAAGCCAATTGATGAATTCCATCATGATATTAGGGATGATGCTAGGAGAGCATATCTACATATGGGTCCATATCAACCAAATAGTGAGTATGAAAGAACATCAGGCAAAACTCAAACTAGAGGTTTTGTTAAATCATGGTTTACTCAATTTGATTGGTTAGAGTACAGTCCTGCTAAGGATGCAGCCTATTGCTTTTATTGCTACCTGTTTAAGCCACCAGTTACAAGCAAGTTTGATAATGATGCATTCACCAGAGTAGGGTTTAGAAACTGGAAAAAGAGAAAGGATTCTTTGCTCAAGCATTGTCAATCAATTAATGGCTATCATAGTGCAGCAAGAAAACGGTCAATTGATTTCAAAAATCAAAGGCAAAGTGTAGAACATATGTAGGCAGTAACAACTGCAGCAGAAGAGGAGGCATATATAGCTCGTTTAACTATAATGTTAGGCATCGCTAGATTTCTCCTTTTCCAAGCTCTAGCATTTCGTGGGCATGATGAGTCTAAAACATCCAAAAATAAAGGGAATTTTTTGGAGATGCTTGATTGGTATAGAAAGAAGGATCCTAAGGTTGCACTTGTGACTGGTGAGAATGCTCCAGGGAATAATCAAATGAGTTGTCCAAAAATTCAAAAAGATTTGGTTAGAGCTTGTGCAGAGGAGACAAGTGAATTAATTAAGAATGAAATATGAAATTGGAGATCGTTGGTTTGCGGTGCTTGTTGATGAGACTCGTGATGCATCAATTAAGGAACAAATGGTTGTGGTTGTGAGGTATATATATCATATATTTGTGTATTTTATTTGTTTTGTTTTGATATTTTCAAATGATCATTTGCTAATTTTTTGTTTAATAGGTTTGTCAATGATAAAGGAAGTGTGATTGAGCGGTTCCTTAGCTTGCAACATGTTTCTAACACGGTGACACCACATCATCTTCACTGAAGGCAGCATTGGTTTCTATGCTTGCAAGATATGGGTTGTCTATAGCCAAGGTTAGAGGACAAGGTTATGATGGAGCTTCAAACATGAGAGGGCAGTTTCATGGGTTGCAAAGGCTGGTATTGAATGAAACCCCTTTGCTTTTTACATCCATTGTATTGCTCATCAATTGCAGCTTGTGGTAGTTGCTGTAGCTAGATGTTGTGCTTCAACGGATGATTTCTTTAATTATGTCACTTCAATTGTCAATACTGTTAGTGTTTCTTGTAAGATAAAAGATCAACTTCTGCAGAAACAACATGATGTTCTTGTACCTCTGGGCTCTGGTAGCACAGCTGGCCGCGGGATGGCCGTCGCTGAGGGGCGCCGAGAAGCAGGCCAGGCTGCTGCTTGTTCAATGGTGACAACATGGTGGCGCTTTTGGCCCTGGCGGCGGCGTCGACTTAATTTAATTCGCCGGCAGGGTTCTATAACTTACGATGGCGACGCGTTGGGCGATGTTGCCGTGAATGCTGCCGCCGCCGCTGCCGTCGCCCGCCGGCGGGTGCTCGTGTTTGCGCTTGGCGTCGACGCGGCCGGGGTATTGATCGAGTGACGTGCCACTGTGCCTGCCAGCACAAGCCGCTCTATCAATGGCGAATGGCCTCAGATTTGGACTTCGGGAGGGCAGGCGCGCGGTGGAGTTGCATTGATCCATGCTGAGTGCTGTAAGTTTACATCCACGAGACCTGCCGTCATGTTCTACGCGGCGGCCACCGTGTTCGTGCCGTCCAACCTCTCCTTCAGACTTTGACCTCTCGCGCGCCGGCCGTGCACGGCGCGGGCAGCGACGACGACGGGACGCCGCCTCCCTGAACTTGGCGCGCGTTAGCTTCGGCAGGGAAAACATGGGCGATGGTACCTAGCTAGACCGTATGGAGAAACTCAGAGCTAACCTATAACCTAACCAATCCAATCCATATCTATATATTGATCGATAAATGGGTGGGTCAAGAACTCATCCAAATCCATGTAAACCCACGCGTATGTACACAGGCCTACGCATACACTACTGGAAACAGCAACGCTGCCGAGGGTTTTTTGTTTAGCCGAGGGCCGGATTTCGAGCACTCGGCAAAGGACATCTTTGCCGAGGGCCAACCCTCGGCAACGAGTGACCTTTGCCAAAGGCTTCTTCGCCGAGGGCCGGGCCCTCGGCAGAGAAACGCCCTCGGTCAAGGCCCATCTTTGTCGAGGGCCTGGCCCTCGGCAAAGAAGGGGCGCTCGGCGGTGTGGGCCCAGAGTAACGGCGGCTCTGGGCGTTAGGCTTTGCCGAGTGCCCGTAGTTAAGCCCTCGGCAAAGCTCTGCCGGAGGTCAGGCTTTGCTGAGGGCCCTCCTGCCTGCCCTCGGCAAATCCCCTCTTTGTCGAGGGTCTGTAGTGGGCCCTCGGCAATTTTTTTTTTTGTTTTTTTGGATCCATGTTTTTTTTTCTTTCTGTGGCACACCTACACTATTTTTAAGTACATGCTAAAGTTTGGTTCATTTTGAAATAACTTTGGTATATTTTTTGGATTTTTTGAATTTGTTGAATTTTTCGACAAATTTCAAACTACAGGTGCATTAAATAATAGTATTTAAATCATGACATTCATGATTGTTAGTGGATTTCCAGGCCGTATGCAGAAAGCCATATGAAATATCGAACGTTTACCCCCCGAAACATGTGGACCAAGTTGCGTGAAATCGTTTTTTTGAATATATAAAATGAAAACAAACTCAGAAAATCACGAAACTTGGTGACATAACATGTTATCACATGTGGATGCTATGATAAAAAATTTCAAAAAATTCTGAGTCTGTGGTAACGTCTGGTGCACAAAACCCAAACATCTCACATGTGAGGTTTATTTGGTTGAAAAAGGGTGGCAAGTATTCGTCGTTTGACCAGCATCGTCAGTTTCTTCCTGCTGGCCATCTATTCAGAAGGGACGTCAAGAACTTTAGAAAAGGTGTGGTAGTGACAGACCCTAAACCCCACATCAAGAGTGGTGCCGAGATTCGTGCTCAGATTGATGCTCTTGTGCCCGTCGAAGGAGGTGGTTTTGTGGGTTATGGTGTGCAACATATGTGGACTCATAAGTCCGGGTTGACCAGGCTGCCCTATTTTGATGACCTTCTTTTACCGCATAACATTGATGTAATGCACACTGAAAAGAATATCGCCGAGGCCCTTTGGGGCACTCTTATGAAGACAGAGAAATCGAAGGACAATGTTAAGGCTAGAGTGGACTTGTCGACGTTATGCGATAGAAATAAACAAGAGATGCAACCTCCTAGTGGTCAAAACAAGAAGTGGAAAAAGCCTAAGGTGGATTTCATCTTGAAAATAGATGCGATAAGGGAAGTGCTTGAATGGATCAAGAACTTGATGTTTCCAGATGGCTATGCCGCTAATTTGAGCAGAGGAGTGAACTTAACCACTTTGCGAGTCAACGGGATGAAGAGTCATGACTACCATGTATGGATTGAGCGGCTTCTCCCTGCAATGGTCCGTGGGTATGTCCCTGAGCATGTCTGGAAAGTGTTGGCTGAGTTGAGCTATTTCTTCCGCCTGTTGTGTGCTAAGGAGGTATCTCGAAACGTCTCTATAGAGTTAGAAAAACAGGCACCTGTGTTGGTCTGTAAGCTGGAGAAGATCTTCCCACCGGGCTTTTTCTTGTCGATGCAACATTTGATCGTGCACCTTCCCACTGAAGTACGTTTGGGGGGGCCTGTGCAGTTTCGCTGGTGTTTTACAGTGGAGAGGGTACTGAAGACTCTTCGCAAGAAATGTACAAATAAAGCCAGAATTGAGGCTTCCGTTGCAGAGGCATACCTCAGGGAGGAGGTGGCAAACTTCACTACACAGTATTACAAGCCCAATCTGCCGAGCAATCACAACCCAATTCCACGTTACAATGTCGACAAAAATGAATCGACTCTAAGTCTTTTCCATGGACACCTCGGTAGCGCAAGTGCATCCACCGTGAAGATTTTGACAAATAACGAATGGCGCAGTATCATGCTATACTTGTTCAACAACCTTACTGAGGTGCAACCGTTTATCGGGGAATTTGTTCGTGAATCTTGGAATGAACCAAGAGATCCAACCCCGCAAGAACAAGACATCCTTCTATCCCAGGGCCCGGGAGCGGATAGGCCTGATTTCATTTCTTGGTTCAAACGAAAGGCCCGGACCGACTCGTCCATGAGTGTCGAGTTGAAACAGGTTGCAAACGGCTGCCAAGTTAGGGTGAAGTCATTTACCGGATATGATGTGAACGGTTATCGCTTCCACACAACAAGATACGAGAATATCCAGCCCAATCGGAAAACCACAAATAGTGGAGTTTGTACTCCCGGCACTGATGGCCTCGACTACCATGGAAGAGTTGAGGACATCTACCAACTTGAATTTGATGGTGACAAACCTCTGAAACCTGTCATGTTTAAATGCCACTGGTTTAATCCTCGCGAAACGAGACTCACCCCTAGTCTTGGGCTAGTCGAGGTGCGAGAAGATTCTGTATATCCGGGAAAGGATATCTACATTGTGGCTCAACAGGCCGTGCAGGTGTATTACACGAGATATGCGAATCAAGCCAAACAAGAGCTTCAGGGGTGGGCTATTGTGCACCAGGTTTCTCCACACGGGAAACTCCCAGCCCCAAACGATGACGATTACAACTTTAACACAAACACATATGATGGAGAGTTCTATCAAGAAGATGGGCTATCAGGGACACTTCAGATACTCCTACCTCAGGCCCTCGAAATGGAAGAAGACAACGAAACGGTTGATGACGAGGATGATGGAGACGTGGTGCAAAATGCCAAGGACATACAAATGCTTGAGCGGTTACTTGTCGCTGGTGATGAAGACGAAGACGATGACGTAGGACCTTCGGATAGTGTCGCTTATTTGGATAATATTGACAGTGATGACGAGACCTATAATCCCAACCACGGGGACTATTTGTAATACATGTAATACTATGTCTTTTTTAAATTATTGACATTTTTGTTTTGTTTATTTATTTTCAAGTCTCTAATATGCTTACTAATAAGTCTTGTTTCATTCTTTGTGTGTGCAGGTGTTTGATCAAAGAAGGCGAGCACGCGGCCACGACGTGACACATCCTCGGCCTACGCGAGACGCCCTTCCCTCACTGGCGAGGCAGAGTCGTCAGGGGCAGCCGCCGCAGGACGCCGCAGGAGGGGGAGGCCTTCCACGACGAGTACCAGCCAGGGGCGTAGGAGGCCGCGGAGTCCCACCCCAGACCCCGTGGCTCCGACGCTGGAGGAGTACCAGGAGGACGAGGACCAGGACGAGGACCAGGTCGAGGGCCAAGACGAGGGCCATGACGAGGAGCACGGCGCGGCGCCCGAGGACGAGGGAGGCGCGGCGTCGGGTGTCTACCAGCGAGGTCCCGCGAAGCTCTCTCCATACCCACTACCTCAGAGTCGGGCACTGCTTCGCCCTGTACCGCCCAAGTAAGTAAATCTAAATGATATCACAACTACCTCATCAGATAGGTTTGAGGGTTTAGAGAGAAACTGACTATTTTTTTCTAACTGGTGCAGGTCTTGGGATCTGGTGTCGGGTACTCCCGTGCGCGCTCCCCCGACCATCCTGGGTACCCTGTGCCGGAAGTACTTCTCCGGCCTCGTGGATTTGGCGTCGGGGGCCGCGAGCCGGCCACCACCTGGGACAGGTACGCTTTAGGGGAGGACGACACGTACCGCAACCCCCAGGAGAGGATACTGGCCGAGTTTTGGGTAAGCTCCTTTCGCACAACAATAATTCATCCATTACATTAAAATCTATTTTTTTTAAATAATGATTGGATGTATTATCTTTTGTGCAGAGGTACTTCAGGGTGGAGGACGAAGACGTGGCCCTGGCTGAGTCTGTGGCGCACGCCTCCTGTAGGAAGTATGTCACCGACATGCACCACGAGGCGCGCGTCCAGGCAGTGATAGACTTCTACGCGTCGGCGCGTAGTATGACTATCACGAAGGCTCAGGCGCGGACGATGACGATGACCCAGGAGCAGTACCTGAGGTAGATGAATAACATTTAGATTGTCTCTTTTTTGAATTTAATATATTCAATTATATCTTCATATCTGTCAAACACTCATTGTCTTGTAGGTGATTCCCTGGTGGTGTCGGGCGCATGCCGATGCCTGGGCCGCGATCGTGGGTAGGTGCTTCACGCAGGACTACCTAGACAGGCACGAGTCTCAACGGGCACTGCGTCTGCAAAGACCAGCTGCCACTCACCACCAAGGCAGCAAGAGCCTCCCCGCCTTCAAAAAATCATATGTAAGTGATTTGTCTTCTATTTAGTTTCGCGTTTAATGTATGCTTGATTACTCACCCTCTGTCGCTTTTCTCGTAGGAGGCTGCGCACCCGAACGAGGAGGTGTCCATATTCACGGCTTGGGCTGCGTCTCACCAGACTGCAGTCTAACGCACCTGGGACGCAGTTGCCCCTCGCGAGGCGTACTCCGACCCCAACGTGTACGATAAGGTCCAGGAGTACACGTCGGCGGTACGGGAGCGGCACGGGCCAGAGTACGACGTCCGCACTGAGCCACTAGATGCCGAGGCTGTCATGAGGCTCGGTGGCGGTAGGAAGCACGGCCGGGCCTGGATCGCAAACGCCGCCATCGACCCCAACACCACCCCCACTCTCAGCCAGCTCAGAGCACAGAGCACGAGCTCCAGCCAGCCCATCCGTGCACGGCCGACTCCGACAGTGAGCATGTTAGCTTCGCTCCAGGTAATTCTAGGTTCTCTCATAGTAAATTAATATTCTCGCAACTGAATTACATTTGCATTACTGAAACATTGGAGTGTAATCTTGCAGGCCGACAACGCCCAGAAGACGAAGCAGATCACGGCCCTCACTGCTCGGCTGGAGGCTGAGCGTCTCGCGCGAGAGGCCCAGGACCAGGGGATGGCTGAGATGATGAGGGTCCTGGCCGCTCTGGGGCAGCATACAGGTGTGGACGTCACGATGTCAGCTCCAGCGCCTCAGCTTCCGACGCCGTTTAGTTCTACTGTAAGTGTCAAAGTTAACTTCTTCTTTGTAACTGTAGTGCAGAAATAATTACTGCAATCTCACATAAACATCTAACCGTTTGTGCAGCCTCAGTCGACAGTGGGATCCAATAACCCGCCTCGTACGTCACCGGATCCTGGAGCCTTCGACACACCACCCTTGACGCAGAGGCAGGACGGTTGGGGACGATGGTGAGTTCTCGCAGCCGTACGGTGCGTACGTGTCGGCGGTTTGGAACTTTGGTTCGATTTGGTGAACTTGTGGACTACTGGATGGTCGTGATATATATATGTGATGTTCGTGTATACATGATGTTCGTGATATATATATATATGTGATGTTCATGAGATGTATGTGCTCGTTGTGGACTCTGTGTGTGTGATGGTATATATATGTATCTGTCTATTGTCTGGATGCAAATAAACAAACAAAAAAATTTAAAATTTCTCTGGTCTTTGCCGAGGGCCTTGACCATAGCCCTCGGCAAAGATTTTCTCAGAAAAAATAGAAAACAGGTCTTTGCCGAGGGCTATGGTCAAGGCCCTCGGCAAAGAATTCTCCAGAAAAAATAAAAAAAGATACTTTGCCGAGAGCCTGTATGGTAGCCCTCGGCAAAGAAATTACCCAAATAAAAATTTAAAAATTCTTTGCCGAGGGCCTGTATGGGAACCCTCGGCAAAAAATTTACCAAAATAAAAATTTAAAAAATTTTTTGCCGAGGGCCCAACGTTCGGCCCTCGGCAAAGACGCCGTCAGTTGCATCTAGTGGCCTAACGGCTTTTTTTTTCGCCACGTCAGTCCTCGGCAAAATCTTTGTCGAGTGCCCGATAAAAGGCCCTCGGCAAAGACCCCTTTGCCGTCGGGAAATTTTCCGACGGCTCTTTGCCAAAGGCAGTCCTCGGCAAAGCCTTTACCGAGGGTCTTATAGCCTTTGCCGAAGGCCGAAAGCCCTCGGCAAAGATTCTCTGCAGTAGTGATAACTAGCTGTGCTTCTAGCTGACGCGACAACGATGGGTACGTGGACAGGGTGGTCTCATATATGCATGGTAGTATGGCACGGCCCGCTCTGCTCCATGTGAATCGAGAATCGTGTGCAGCCTAATTACGTGGCCTAGTCATTCAAGGCCTATTATGTATATATACCCGGAAGCTATCGATCGACTAGCTAGCTGATGAGCTCAGATCAGAGGAGCGCGAGGCGCCAAACGGCCAAAGTGTGTAGGCCAGATCGTTAATGAATTGTCACTGAAGTGCAGGTCGTTGCTGACCGCTTCACATGCACCTGGTCAATTGGTCAAGAACGCACGTTGCACGGACGAGCAATCGCCCATACTGCCCATGCATGCCGCGCTGCATCGAGATTGCCAAATTCCAATACAAAATGCTCCGTGTGTAAAACAGAGAGCATGTCATTTATTGCCAGCAGTTAAAACTTGACCAGGGGTGTTAAATAGCATTTTTGTTTTATTTGACAATTAATATTCAATTATAGACTAACTAGGCTTAAAAGTTTCGTTTCGTAGTTTTTTAGTTTTATAAATAGTATATATTTAATACTCCATATATATGTCTAATCATTCGATATGATGTGAGTTAAAAAAATTATCTAGAACCAAACATGGCCTCAGTCTACGCTGTTACTAACAGAATCTAATGAGGAATCCAAAATATGCTCAGTGTGGTATATGTTGCCAAACACATAAAAGTGTAGACACCACACGCAAAATACACACATGCACACACATAATATCTCTATGACTTATAAAAGACGGGCTCTACAAACATGCACGACACGCGCACACGCACATCATATCTTTATAAGGACTTCTAAATGACTAGACCGATAGATTTTAAAAAATCACCATAAACACCTTGTGGTGAAACTTGAATAAATTCTGACAAGTGCAAGCACATGTATCAAACCGACGAATTAAATTTCGATAGACATGTTCCAGCGTAAGGAAAATATTCAAGTGACGCTCAATTACTATCATTTAGGACTTTCAAATTCAAAGGATCAGATTTTTGGATTTGTACAAGAATTTGATTTTTTTTTTTCTTTTTTAACTCCTCGAACTATGATTTATGTCATACATTGGCTTTTTTTTTACAAAAAATATTTCTGGGAAGCAAACAAAAGAAAATGGGGTTGATATGATTTGGATTATCATGCTTATTGGTTATAAGGTGAGCTCGCTCCTATATTTATATAATGATAAAACTAAGAATTGGTAGCTATCTAATATTGATAGTTCAAATGTGCTTAGTAACAACAACAATGGTGGTGGTGGTGATGATGATGATGATGATGATGATAGAGAATGGATATTCTATGAACAAGACCGATCAGGAATTGCAAGCAAGTCTATCAAAATCGAATATTCAGTTTGCCAGTAGCTCAACAATACTTAATTGGTAAGGCCATGACTCCTTCACCTGGAGCGCATTTGAGGTCCATGAGCACTTGATGGAAGCTTCGAAATGGATTTGATCTCACTCCAAATATCACATAGATAAATCATCAAGATATAATATATATCATTGTTTTCTGTCGGTTGCTACATGATGTGTCATCGTAAACTTGATATTCACCTTTGGGACCCTGATGGAAGTTGGAGACTCAATTCATGTCAAGTTTAAGTCCATCTAGCTAGCTAGGAATCTGTATGCGATCTAGGCGTCTGTTCTCATTTTTTTCAATAGAAATTCTCGTTAACCTTTGGCTGTCAAATCTTTAGTACTCCGTACACCTTGTTCTTTACCTTTGGCTGTCACCCTAGTTCGACTATCAAGGTACGCTACGACCGATCATTCCGTCAATTTCACATGTCGTCGTGCATGCAAAAGGGATACGCCAATGCCTTTGCATTGGCATGCATGTGTACTTGTTCGTTGTGTAGGGGCCTGGCAGGCCGGGGCGTTGTGGTCGCCTGTACTGTCAAGGCTGTCCCGTACGTACGTTCTGCGCTCGGCCGGGGCCACCCTGGCCGGAGGCCGCCGATTGCATGTGCGCGCGCGTGTGTGTGCCTTGTTCTTCTTCTTGACAAATTTGGCTAGCTCGCCAACAACCCCAGCTAGCCGCGACGCGGAGAAGGCATGGTGGATGCCGCGCAACCTTGCCGCCGCGCTGTCGTCGTGCGCTGCGCTACCATGCAGCGGTTCGGGCGCCGGCCGGCGGCCCCGCGGCAGCTTTCCACATGGGGCGCATGCATGGCCGCCTCTCCCTTGGTTACATGCGGCGCGGGGCCGGCCGGGATTCTCACGTGCGATCACGTGCATGCCCAGCCAGTAGCGGCGGCCGGCTAAGGCCTTGGTTTAGTTCCGAAAATTTTTCGGATTTTGGTACTGTAGCACTTTCGTTTGTTTGTGGCAAGTATTGTCCAATTATGGACTAACTAGGATTAAAAGATTCGTCTCGCGATTTACAGGTAAACTGTGTAATTAGTTTTTATTTTCATCTATATTTAATATTTCATAGATGTGTTGAAAGATTCGATATGACGGGGAATCTTGAAAACTTTTTCGAACTAAGGCCTAACTGGCGACCGATGCGAGCGAGAGAGCTCCGCGACCTGTATATGTCACTAGTAGTATAACGTAGGGGAGTGAAGTATCCACACGGGATACAATGTGGACCTGATCCTGAATGTCGCAAGATCCAACTGCCCCAATAGCTGTATTTTAGGCTATAGTAAATTAGTGTATGCATGGTTGGCTAAAAGGCAAGGTTTTGTCTCGCTCGCGCGCATGCATGCACAACTTTTCCAAATGCATGATTTCAATGTAGGGCCGGCCGGGCGCCGAAGTATGACTGAAGAAACCGAATCTGATTGTTCTAAAACAAAGATCCGCCTGCACCTTTCGCTGAAACAAAAAGTTAGTACTAGCAAAAATGACGATGGAAGAGGACTTGATAGAATGTTGTTTCTTTATTATGGTTTTTTTTTGGAGATGTACCGTGTCAAAAGGTCCTGTTTGGTTCCACCAACTAAATTTTTAGCTAGCTAAATTTTAGTCACTTTAGTAGCTAAAGTTCTAAACACATTGACTAAAAGAAGCTAAAATAGTTTAGTTCTATTAGTCATCCAAGAGTAGCTAAAATAATTTAGCTAGCTAAAATTTAGCAAGGGGAACCAAACAGGCCCTTAATATAATTCATTCTCTTTTGTCCTTTGAGCAAAAAAAGGGGGACATGTTTTTATCCCCAATAAGCAGCTCTAGTTATTGACTCCGCGCGCCCATCAAAGCTTTATAAATTTCTCATGTTGGCTGGCTTTATTCAAGCAGGAGAGTTATGCTAACAAGGTGCATGCATAGCTCAAAGAACTGAGCTACTCCTAGTCTTATAGTATAGTTTGTGGCCGGATTTGGCCTTGGTTAGCGGTGTGTTTTACTCTCATTTCTTGTTCCCTCTGACTCTAACGTAATCTCACACGTGTTGTTTCTTCCGAGTGTGTGTCCATCTTGATGCCAAGTCAATGGAACTTGGAAGTACTTTTCTGTTTAATAAAAAAAAGTATATCTTTTAACTAGGAATATCGTCCTAGTAAAGCTAAACCTTTTATTTTTTATATAAAAAAAAGACACAGTACACTCAGATGCTCACACGCGAATGCATACCCACCAGACTTTATGAATGCATGCACCTTGCCATTTGAGCTAATTGCTTTAGTTATCTGAATGTGGCTGTTCAAAAGAAAAGTAGAAGCGGGAGAAATGAAACAAGATTGGGCCTAGTTGGGTGAAGCCAGCCCATATCCTGAATACAGCGCACGTAGCAGATGGCAGGCCCAAAGCACCGAGGTCGGAGCCAAACAGATTTACCTCCAGAATTTCGAAACTTATTAAATTACCTCTATATCTTAGTTTGAGCTAGTTTTGATGACGTTTTTTTGTCATTTTCAAAAATAGTAAATACTTGACAAGATTTTTAAACTATAGAAAATATCTCTTAAATTCTAAATGTCCCGAGAAAAATCATATAGATTGATTAGGATATGAACAATCCAAATAAAATATTTAGAGCTCATAAAAATATATCTAGAAGCTTCAAAAACTTAGATTCACCTCTAGAAAAATGAGAAAATATACAAAAAAATTATAAAATTTCCAAAAATTTTAATCAATATATAAAATTGTAATCATGTTTCCAAAACTTTGAGTGGCAAAAATATATCATGTTTTTTGTTGTGCAATTTTTCACCATGTTTATACATTAGCTAAAATGTTTGAGATTTTTCTAGATATTTTTGCTATTTTTCTACAGCTACATCTAATTTTTGGAAATTTCTAGCGACGCATATTTTATTTGGATTTTATCTACATTCTTTAGAACTTTTATAAGCTTAGAGATTTTCTTAGTGGTTAATAACTTATCAAATATTTAGTAGATTTTTTAACTAAAATGTTGCCAAAAGCGCCTTCAAAGCCATAGTAGGGTTGCAATTTGAACAATTTTGAAAGTTTAGGGAGTAGGATATCTGGTTTTAACATTTGATGAAGAAAATTAGAGTGTGACTATAGTTTAAAGAGAGAAAATATTTTTTCCTATCAAACCTTTAAGAGCATCTCCAAGAGTCTCTTAAACCCACTCTCAAAATCACTATTTAGGGAGCTATTTGAATCAAAATCACTTTTTATATCCTTCCACCCTCGAATCATTGTTCATCTAAACAATCCTTTAGCCCATTTACACACTATTTAAACGTTACACGGTGGTGCGTTGTTTTTGTTTAAACTACTATTTATCTCATTTAAATGATCATTTCACTCATTCAGCTAACCATTTTTATTAAATAATGGTTAAATGATAAATGACCAATTGTTTAGCATTTACGATAACACTGCCTCTAACAGTTTCCCTATATCTTGTGCATACTTTAGAGAGTCAGCTCACCCTGGGCACCAAATACCAAAAACCGAGAACCGAACCAAATTTACCGAAATCGAAAAATTCGGTTCCCTGTTCGGTACCTATTTACCGAGGTATATTCGATTCTGTACCTCGGTAAACCGAAGTACCGAACTAGTACCGAATATGACTACTAGCAATATGTAATATTGTTGATGGGTCTATCATAGACAATTATGTTACATATTTGTGTTAATCTACTCCTATTATATTGTGGCTTTTTATATATATGATTTTGACATTGTTATTTCTATATGAATCACGCTGAACTTTTATTAAAATTGGCTAATAAACTTGATGTTACATGTTGCTCTAATATGTTCGGTTCTTTCGGTAAATACCGGAACCGAACCAAAAGAACCGATACCGAATTAGCTCGGTACCGAATTTTTTTAGGAACCGATCGGTACTAGTTTTTATCAGAAACCGAACCGAATTTGTATGAGTACCGAGGAACCGAACCGATCGATTCGGTATTACCGAACGCCCAGGGTGAGAGTCAGTTCCAATTGGAGTTGTTCTTACTCCCTTCATTTTTTACATTTCATATCATTCTTATCGTAAGTCAAACATTTATATCTTTGGCCATCGAGTTAAACAATTTATATAGGTTCATGACATAAGATTTATATTTTTAGATTTACTATGAGAAATATTTTTTTGAAATATATGAGTTCTATATGTTGTAAAATTGTAATTTTAAAATGAATAGTCAAAGATAGTAATATTTGACTTAGGACTATTAATATATAATTTATATGTTTTTTTAAAAAAATCATATGATTTTTTTGATATGGATATTTAAAAATACTAATATTTGACTTAGGATAATATTAATGTGACATGTTAAGACAACCGGAGGAGTACTATCTACGGCATGGGCCGACGGCCTTGCTTATTGCTTCCTCGCTGGTCGCGACAGCGGGGCGGCGGTTCAGCTCGAAGCTATTGCCTCTCATTTTCTTTTCCCCAGGTGGCTCGGGTACGGAACAAGTCACGTCGCAACACTACTGCAATGTCAGCGAACGAGACGAGTACAGTTTATGTATATGCACCCCTGTGGACAATAAAGCAGCAGATAACAAAGGCATACCGCCATAGTCGCCTACACTATGATGGTCACTGGAGCTCCCGGGCTGTTTCTCATGATATAACGTCTCTGCGTCTCTGCCAACATATGCAACAGAGGTTCCACGACTTAGTGCCCACGTAGCTAAACATTGAGTTCATTCGTCGAAAACACAGTAACTTATTTATCACCACTGCTATGCAAGCTGTAATACCAGGACCGAAGTCCGAAGAAACCACCTCTGGTACAGCTAGGCATACCAGGTTTATTCTGATTATCATCATGAACGACACCACGGCGCCGGTCAGAGACGCAACAGTGCACCACGGCTCATCACTCCTGCCCAAGGAGCGCGAGGAGCATGCTCTCGTAGTCGCCGGAGGTGTCCCCAGCGACGGCGCGCTCCAGGGGCACGCTGTTCCTCTTCTGGTACGCCTCCTTAATCAGTTTCAGGTCCACCTCAGCGCGGGTGGTAATGACCCTGGTCAGGGCGTTCTCGTCTGTGCCTAGCCCCGCTATGGCCTGCCTGGCGACCTTCTCAAAGTACCTGTCGGGGCAACTGAAGCACCGGATGATTGCCCGCAGTGTTTTGAGGTACTCATCCTTGGGGTCAGCCTTCAGATCCTGTGAATCACGGAGGTTATTAGAATGTGTCTTATCATGGAACTAGGAGGTGGTGCATCGTGCAAATATTTTTGTTCATAATACTAGGAGACCTGTGAAATTGGACATTGGTAGGTCAAGCAAATGATGAGTACTATGGTGCAGAAATGGAACTCCGAAAACAGCAAAACATCAAAGTGAACTGTAACGAAACGCTTCTACATCCACCAAATGTTCTGAATGCCATTTCAGAGCTGAGTAAACTTTCGATTGGTAAGAGTAATGCATCCACCAAATGTTATGAATTAACAAAGCACTCCTACTACATCATTAAATCTGATTGGTAAGAGTAATACTTCCTTCTAAGTAGCAAGGTAATTCTGCACTGGTATATAGTAACAATATTATCAGTAAGGAAAATGCCATTTTCACAGACATAAATTCCAGCACCAGATTTTGTGAACTATGCAAAAGACCTGAGTGATCATGCTAACAATTATTTTAGCAGAAATTAAGGAGTCCTGCCACTTAATATAGACTTGAAATGATCATGAATACTACAGATGAATATGAAACTCCTCTTAAAAAAGACTGAGGAAACATGAACACATTAATTGATCCAGAAAAGAATTTCTGACTGCAGTTGTATATAGTTCTGAACATGGATAGCTTTGCTAGAGTGTCATGAAATTTCCGTACCAAAGACCAAACAGAACAAGCTGCAGATGAAAATGGACCAACAAAGTTAATGGACAAAACAACATAATGCAACTGATCCAGCCATAAGGAACAGTGAAATTATCAAAACTGGATCTGAACACTAACTATTGGGTGAGGTTGATCTTGATGGGAACAAAAACTAAAATGAGTAAACAACTTGCCCAATGTCACACCTGCTCCTTCCTAGTTGGACGATTGAATTCATAAGTGCATTATAAGACAGTGTAAGAACAGATGTATATCAGCAAGAGCATGCAAGCTTATTATTTTCCTTCAGAATATGAATGGGCAATTTATATCGATGTGGATCATCATACATGTAAATGAGGGACAGCATGCAATGACAGTATGCACCGTACTCATTTGATAAATGAATAATCTGGTTCAACTGTAATGCAATGCAGAAGCACTTATAAGCAGAACAAACATGACATAATAAGGTCACATCCTGTAAATTTTATAAAGCAAAGAACAAGATAAGTTTATGACATGGTATGCACCTTGTTGATTCGGTGGCCAAATGCATCATTGTAATGATTGAATGTAGCAAGCAGCTGAGGTTTGCTCCTAGTGGTGAGGATTCTGATGATCTCATCATCACTGTAAGCCTTGTGATGGATCTTCTCATGGAGTAGTTTGGCTTCTGAGTGTGCCAACCTTGTGTTGACCTCTGGTCCATCATAGCGGTATGTACTTACAAGTGGCACCAGTAGCTGAAATGAAGAACAAAACAAAGGTTAGGTTAGGTCACAGAGTTTGGCAAATTTTACTCTTGCAGTCTTCTTCCTTTTGTTGAAATCTCAGGGAGCTTGCAAAACCTAGAATAAGGTTCCCAAATATCAATATGAAAATGAGTGCCATCTTCTAAAGTAGTAGACCCTGTCAAAATAAATCTTGCATATTCCCATATCTAACCTTGTTTTACGATTGATACAAACAAAATAAAGAGAAGACAAATGGTGGGCTGCGGGCATCAGATTTTGGAAGGAAGACTGAATTTTCATTTGAGCTTTGCCTTAAGGAGGATAAAAAAAACTGCAACTTGGAGTATAGATCACCAGCATGCAACAAAGGCAAAAGACATTATATAATGTATTTTTCATAAAGAACAATCTATGTGACTGAGCCCAGATACACAGCTGGATCCGACAACAATCTCATAATGAATTTTCAAAAAAAAATCTCATAATGAATACTCCCTCCATACCTATAAAGAAAGTCATTTAGGACAGCCACATGGTCTCTAAAGCCTAACTTTGACTCCTTATTTTTACAAAAACATTTATCAAAAAGTGGTATATGTATATTTTTATGAAAGTGTTTTTCAAGACAAACCTATTCATATCGTTTTCACATTTTTCAAACTTAAAAACTTAAAGTTATTCATGATTTATATTCTCAATGTTTGACTTAAACACACAAATTCACATCTCGATATCTTACATGAGATCAACACTCAAGAAACGAAAAATCAACAGATAAAGGTTCGATCCACATTCAGTTACCCCTGGCCAAGGTAAGCAGGTAGCAATTCCAACCGATCGCACACCGACGTATCAGATCGCAATATCGAGACTGCTTCTACAGGCATGGAAAAACAGGCGAGAGCGAGAACGCATCACCTTGCGGAAGTCCCCAGTGACGTGCGCAGCGATGTCCTCCTCAAGCGAGCGCTTGAACCGCTCGTGATACGCCTGCCTGGCCGCGAAGACCTGCGCGGAGGTGCGCGTGCAGGCGATCTCGACGAGCACGCGGTTCCCTGGCTGCCACTTCCGCGCCGCCTCGTTGGCCAGCACCGCGTCGCGCTCCGCTGGGTCCAGCGTCCACAGGATCACGGCCCTCTGGTCCCATCACAGCCCGGTCAGAGAGAGATCTGGAGACGGTGGCTGGCCGCGCGGAGGGAGATGCCCGCGCATGCGGCGACGATCAGTGGCGGATCGCTTTACCTCGAAGTCGCCGGAGATCTCGTCCGTGATGGAGCGGAGGAGCTCCTCGCCGTGGGCCTCGGCGTAGGCGCGGCGGATGGCGCGGCGCTGCGCGGCGTCGCGGTGGCCGAGGATGGAGATGATGAGCGCCTCGTTCGTGCCCCACCCTGCAAAGCAAGCCCGCGGGGAGACGAACGCACCGTCAGATCGCGCGATCGCTCGTCACGCCCGCGAACGTACGGCGCGGAGAAGAGAAATAGAGAATGCCATCAGGCCGAGACAAGAGCGGAGGCACTGACCTTGGAATGCCTTGCGGAGCTGCTCGCAGTCATCGGCGACGGGAGGGACAGTGGCTGGGACCTTGAGCGTCGCCATTCCCGGTGACTGTGATGCGGGATCGAGGGGATAGGCGAACAGGGGCGGAGAGGGGCAGCAGGCCTCCGTATTAAAATGCGCGGAAATGCAGGGGAAGAGAAGGCCTCTCGGCTCTCGCCGCGTAAAAGCGTGTGCAATTATTAGTGATCTAATCTGGATTATACTAATACACATGCAGCGTATATTATTTAAAATATATAATATATATTCCTTTGTAATGGAAGGGAATAGAAATTTGGAGTATGTAAGAACTTTACTCCAAATTTCTTTGTCCATAATACACATTGGGGTATGTTATTATGTGTGGAAAATTGAGAGGATCAGTCAAGGCTGTAGAGATTTTTTTTCAGAATGGAAATGTGGAATTACTGGCCTTGGTGGTTAACAGGCAGCGAGCATGCTGTATTAATGCCTTGTAAAAAGCCAATTTTTTTAGAATGGAAATGTGGTGCTATTAGTTTCTGTTTTGGTCAGTCATATTTTTTTTGAGAGAATTTTTGGCCAGTCATGTATGGGTTGTTGATGACATCGGAGGGACACATGCATTTATAATTGTTAGCATTTAGCAATAGATGCATTATATACAAGAAGAAAAGAAAATTGAATTTTCATTACTGGGCTCATGCTGCCTCCTTGGCTCCTAGCAGACTGAAGGCCCGGCGTTCGATCCAGCCCAAATGTTTTTTTATCGGATCCAGCCCAATTTTCCGAGAGAGCGAACCACAACCGGACCGACCGACGAGGTCATGGGGTCAACTGGTCAAGTGCACGGATCCAACCCCAGCCCCCAAGACCCCATCACAGGCACAGGCCGCACAGCGAACTCTGCGCATCCACCTCTCTCCACCGCTCTCTCCTCTCTTTACCCCGCACTGGAACGCTCTCGACTTCTCGACACCGGCAGCAGCAGGAGGTGGAGCACGGGCATGGTGATCGGACTCGGACTCCCCTGATCTCAGCCTCTTTTCACCAGCGCGAGGGCGGCGCGGGCTCAAGCCGGGATGGGGTATCTGCCGGCGCTGGGCGGGAAGGCGGCGCACCTGGTGTCCGACCTCGCCACCGTCATCCTCAACCCCGTCTCCGAGCGCGAGCGCCAGCGACACCACCCCTCCCACCTCCCGGTGAGTTCCTCCCTCCTGCGCCACCTCTTTTCTATCTATGATCCTATCCCCGCTTCGCTCGCCCTACAGGATTATTATTGGTCTGCTCCGGAAAATCCCGTTCCATTTCCGGGCCGCTGGCTCGATTCGATCGATTGCTGATTAGGGTGCTGCCACTGGAGATTGGGGTATAGCGTTGGCGTGTATATTGCTGTCGATCGGTTATGTTTTTTGTTTGGCTTTGTGAGGTTTACTTTCTCCTTCGCTGTGGCCTGTGGTGCTGCTAAATGCTGAGCCTAGAGGTGCGATGTGGATGCTAATTCATCGGGATCTGGTCCTCCTGGATGACCTATGGAGTGTCCGAGTGCGACAGAGGCCTTTTATGGATATCACTTTGCCTATTAGAAGTGTAGAGCAAAACCTTGGACCCAATTGCACTAGGGTATCAACAAACCGGCACACTTTCTTTTGAGGAGAACTGGAGGGGCCGAGGCCCCTACAGGAGAGCTTTATTAATAAAAAAAGAAGAACAGAACAGTACAGTACAGGGATACAGGGAGACTTGCTGTCAGGGCTGGTGGTAGGGAAGTGTATAGGGTCGAGGGAGTAGTGATGGCATGGAAATGGACACAGAACTGAACACTTGAACTTCGGTGGCGCCGTGATGACTATAGCACTGAAAGAGAAGGCAATATTTGGGTTATAACTTCTTGATTGATTTCTTGGTCGATAATGAGTACAACCATGTATAGTCCTCTCTCCAACAAATTAACTCCAACCCTAAACATAATCCTAACAGTCTCTTTTCATCAAATTCTAAGTAGAACACTATCTTTAATTCAGAGAACTCTAGTCTAGCTTGATGCTGAATTAGAATAATCAGCAGAGTCAACTCCTGCACGATGCTGATGCCTGTGGTACCGCAATATCCACAAGACAGTTACATAGAAGTTGCTTTGGCACACCTTTCTTTGGGGTAAAAGGCTTTGTTTTTGCTTTAAGCTGCTTTTACTGATGAGCTGCAATGTGCAATTTGGATAATAACTAACATCCAGGGTAATGATAAACTGAAAAGCGCCAAATCCAAATATTTCTTGGGACATTATCACTACCGTTTTCATAGAGCAAAAGTTTGAATGGTACCTCCATCTTCATGAGACAAAAAGAACCCAGATTTGGAAATACTAATGAATTGTGTAGTCTCTGAATCATTGGCAAATAAAATGGCACTTACTGTCAACCATTCCATTGACCCAATCCATTCATTTAAAAGCTTAATGTTTATTTCTCTCTTATAGGAGGCCAATGAAGGAAAAGACACACTATTCGATGATGATGATTCTGACCAAAATTCTGAGACTCCTGATGGTCCTGACACATCTTCCTTCAGAGCATTTCTGATGTCCTTTGTGCCTTCCTCAACTGCCAGCAAGGATTCAATGGAGACCATAACTGAGCATAATCTAGATGTGGAATACCCAACTTTAACACCTGTTGGGAAGGCATGTAGTGGGAGGAAAAGTCTGCTTAGTAGAGGGAAACATTCCATTGGTAGGATTATTAGCAAAGCAGGACTTGGTAATTTGAAACAGAAACAGACCCCCAGCATTGATGGTGAAATCATAAGTCAAACAGAATCAGTTGCACCCAGATTTGAAATGAAGCGATCAAAAGAATCAACTTTGCATGATAAATTGCCAGCTATGTCTGAACCATCTGTTCTTCTAACAGAAATGATGCGAGCTGTTCTTTATACATCTCTTCCTGTTCTTGCTCAAGGAAGGAACTGGATGCTGGTATACAGGTTGGAGGCATCTCTGGAACATAAATATGTTGCTGATTATTACCATCGTTCCAATATAGTTTTCTGATATCTGTGTTCACACCTTTTCAGCACCTGGAGGCATGGAATTTCTTTGTCTACTCTGTATCGAAGAAGCAGGCTTTGTGCTGGCTACTCACTTCTGGTATTTTACGTAGTAGCATTTTTATGTACTGTTCATATTTACCCTTATGTTACACTAAACATGGTAAACTTGGCTTTTACCCTTGCATGAAATATGATTACACTACTCTAGTTATGTTTTTTTTTATGTATAATATCAAATAATACAGATTATATAACACAAGTATCACTGGCAATTTTAGTGTAAAACTAGCACACAATGCCATGTCAATACAATATCCTCCAAAAAACAGAGCTCTGTCACTCTGATCATACATGCCTAAACTTTATGATATGACTTATGATATCCTTTCACACACCAGCGATTTTGCATATTTTCATGCAAGTTTTTATTTAGTTGATTGTAGACCTAACATTCCATCTGACAAGAGATGGCTCAAATTTCATACTGCTATTTCCAGAAGCTGTTAAATATTGAATCCCTCTGACAGCACCAAAATAATTTCCAGTTCTGGAATTATGCTTGTATACAATTACAAATACACCCATATAAAACAAATTCTATTCATGGGATAATTCCTTTCCTTCAGTTGCTGTGCTGACTGGGTTTTTCTGCCTTGGAAAGCTTGCCAAAGAAACAAATATCCCTCAGCAGCACCTAGGATCTCCATAATTGTGTTATCCAGCCATTTAATCTATTGATGAAAGTGCCACTGGATTCGATCATACATTGTGGGGGGCCATTGAGGAATGATGCTTTAGTTTATTGTACAATTTAGTTACTGCTATCCACATTATAATTTGTTGATTGCTATTCCAGATAGTTGGGGATCGAAGAGGAGCAGTTTTTGGTGGTTTGGTCGAGGCCCCACTGCAGCCTATCATAAAAAAGAAGTATCAGGTTCGATAAACATGCTGCTGCTGATTTCAGGATGCCTATTTTACACTACGCTGATTGTACTTACATCTAATGTTTCAGGGAACTAATGACTGCTTTGTGTTCACCAACGTAGATGGCCGTCCTGTTATATGCCATCCAACAGGTAATTTATGTTTGCTAAGCTTACATTATTTTTTTTACAACAACCTCAAAAACAGGTATTGCACATTTTTATGGTCCATTGATTTCCTACACTTCTGAGTTTTGGACTACTAGCTCTGCTATCTGCCATTTAGGTTACTCCCCGAGTCCCTGTTATTATCCTTGTCTAGATGCTTATCCTAAATGCCTAGATCTGGAATGCTTACATCTTTAACTCTTTAACCAAGTGTTCAATGTTCAATGTTCATGTAGCCCAGTTGGGTATTGTTATTGGCTTGTTGTTATCATCATATTTACAAAACTGTATATCAAGAATTCTACATTTTGAACTGCAGGTGCTAATAACTATTTTACGTTTTGTTCTACCGACTATTTGGCAATGGGAGGTGGTGGTCACTTCGCACTTTATCTCGATGGAGACCTGTAATCTCTGTTCTTCCTTTCCATCGTGACACAAAATTCCTAGTTTCTAGGTTTTGTTAGCATATTGATGGAAAATTCCTAGAAAGGTTTATATGCCAGCACGTCATTTTGTCTTTCATCATCTTTTGTTGTCTTATGTATCTCACATATTCCTGGCTGCTCTGTTGATCTTTGCAGTGTGACTGGTTCTAGTTCCACTTCCGAGACTTTTAACAACCCATGCTTATCCCATACCCAGGAATTCAAAATCAAAGATGTGGAGGTACACAATCTGTACTCAGTAGCTGAAGGTTCTGCATGTGCTTCAGTTTTCAACATTTGTCACGATGAAACCTGATTGCAATAACCTATCTGACGCAGCTTTGGGGCTTCGTCAATGCTTCCAAGTATGAAGAGATGCTCACGGTCTGCCGCACCGAAAAGCAAGGAATTTGGAATCTGTGACCCTTTTGGAGTTACACTAAGCTGTTGATTGATGGTGTGAGGTGTCAACCGATCCTCCGGTGTGGCTTGTACAGTTTTGTAGTAAACGTTTGTATAGCATGTAGAGGAGAGTTTCCATAGGGAATGAGAAGTTGAAACATGAAGAGTTTTGCTTTGTAAATACTAAATGCCATTTATAGAAAATACTGTGTGGTACTACTAGTACACTAATAGCTAACTGCATATATTTCATAGAAACTAAGAATGTCCTGCCTATATTGCAGATGGAGCTTTTTGAACTGGAACTTGTTATTCTCTCTATTTCAAATTATAAGATGTTTTGTTTTTTTTTTCTATATACATAGTTTTTTATTATGAACTTAGACTTATCATGTTACATAACAAAATCAATATATCTAAAAAAGACAAAGTGTTGTATAACTTAGAATGGACGGAGTAAGCTAAAACATTAGGAGTATTTGTCATATGCCTGTATCTTTTTTCATATTTTTTGGGTGACAGATCTTCCTCCGCAGCCATCCTTCTTCAACAGAGCCCCCTCACCGAGGCACCCAGCGAGCTGCGAGCTGCGACCTGCGAGCATTCCAGTGTATGCACCAGGCGCCCACTCACAGGATCAGAATCACACTAGAAATACGTCTCCTCAACGACGATGGAGGCGTGGCTCGGCGGTTCGAGGGACGCAGGTCGAGGTCGGGCTCCAAGGCAGCAACGAGGGTGTAGTTGGGAGTCCGTGCTGCGGAAGCTCGGCACGACGTGTGATGGAGCGGCAGGTCGTGATTGCGGGTACAACGGTGCCGCCGTGGTGCTCATGGTGGGGGAGACGAGCGTCGGGCGTTTTGGCAGTGGAGCAGCGAGGTTCTGGGGCGGTGGCCTGTGACTTGGGGGACGCCGGGCGGCGCTGCCCCTGACCACGGCTCCGGCGAAGAAGAGGGCAGGGGGGAAGGCGATGGGGCCCTGCCCCTGCTACTTCCTGTGCCCCATCTCGCTGGCTCTTCACCGCCACCACCAACGCATTCACCAAGCAGCCCGTGCTGCCCATCCACATGCTGACAGCCTCACCTAGATCAGATCTTATGGCTAGCAATGAAAGTTTGATGCAAAGACTTCAAACTCAAACCTCGCGCATCCGCCAGTCAAGGTTCGAATACGCACGAGCACAAAAAAAAAAAAAAAAAAGACCGACGCTAATACTACCCACAATCACGCCACAATCGGCCGTCTCCTCCGTGGCCTCCGCCGCCGCGGCCGTCTCCTCCCGGAACGCTCGATCTACGATGCTCTAGTTCTTGTGCTATAGTATACACCTCCTGAACACCATTACTACCGGGCGAGATCTTCATCTGGCACTAGGTACGTAACTTCCCCTCATAGCCTTCTCCCCTTGCATCTATACTACATCTTCCCCTGACCCCCCACTTCATCTGTTATTACTAGCAGCCAGTTGCCAATTGCCATCGGCATCCACTGCAGGTCTGGTTGGTGAGCGGCTGCCATCAGCATCCAGGTCTAATTGGTAGTACTTTAATAGCAAATTCAATTTATCAGTCAGTCAAGCAAATCAGACCATTTAATTCTAATTTGTCTCGACGTGTGGATCATCATTAGCAGGACACCCGGTTTGATCTTCTGCGACTTGCGATTACTACACATGGTGGACATCATCGATTACGTGGAGCAGTGGATGAGACACAACAGCAGGGTGTTTTGCTTCTGTAAACGAGCACTAAATAGGTATGCCCTGACAAGATATTTCACAAGAGAAAAATAGTATTACGGCAAAAGTAGTATTACAGCACCTTCTTTTTCCCCCTATGATTTACACTTGGAAATTTTCTCTCCATTATCATCAACTCAGTCGTAAGTACGTGCCTCCTGCAACAAGTTCAGATGTTCATTTGGTGTGGAACCACATCAGAGCTACGACGGTCATATTAAAAGTTGTCTTTAAATTCTGCTACCAATTAGTTTTTTTTTTAAAAAAAACTGATGCATACTAGAGATAAGCTCTGCCTGACACAATCCATGTTACTAGATTGGGGGAGACTGAACTTTTAAAGAGACCACAAAGATGTATTGCAGTACTCCTATCAATGAATAGACTATGTTTACTTTGTTAGATGGAGAATGGTTATGTTTCGAAAACAAATATTACACTGAGGGATTGCTTGCACAATCTTGCAGCCAACTCTAGAGACTAACTGCCTAAATATATATATATCATGAACCGTTGTCCATATGTGAAGGTACGAGTATTGGAACTATATTATCAACTATATTGGGAAAAAATGACGAGTGAGAAGATCCCATAAATTGGCTACATAGAAATGATAATTATGTGCCACGACCTAGAGGCCCATATGCGGTCATCTCTAGTCCATTGCCTACTTTCACTATTTTAAAAATATTTGTAGAAGTTCATTTACCTGAGCGGCGCTACAACCATGGATGTCACAAACAATAAAGATGAATTTGATCATAAACTATTTGAACCAACACATGATGATTGGGACGCTGATGAAGATACCAAGCGGACATGGATTGCACAACGAAAACTTATATGGTCGATAAATATGTACAAGGTACTACAGCAACATTTATAAGTCATGTTACAAATCCAGCTTAAATAAATATGTATTTGCATAGAGCATATTTATGTATTAATTAAATTAATATCATCTCTACAATATCTCGCCAACAGATCATGATTGTGTGCTTTCAGAGGGCCCAGCTGCAATAATGTATATTCATACCACTTTATCAGTCCTCATGTGAATATATATTGTTAAACGTGTGCTTCATACTTTCATTTTAGGCATCTTGGTAAACCATTTTATTTTTATGGATTAATACTTAATGATTTATCGTTTGCACTCTGTAACTTCAAGTGAATTTTCTTGTACCAAGATCCCCGATACTCATGCCGTCTACTAGCCTAACAACTATTTTTTTATCAAACCTATTAAGTAAAGCTTTTCTGTGATTCTAATCAAATTTACACATTCGAGTTGATTTCATATTAAAACAGTAAAATATATTATTTTATTATCTTTTAACCTTGTTGTTGTTTGGTTAATTGCCCAAAGTAGCTTGTGTTTGCAAACACGGAAGAAGTTTTATTAATTCCCTAAAGATCTCTAAGTCATAATTTAGGACTTAGATAGAACGTAACTTAGATGGTTAATACTATAAATAACTTTACCATTCATTCTTATGCAAAAGTGTTTTCAGACTGTATACATGTTCAAATACAATTATGTAAAATTTAAAATATGGAACAAAATGATTGGTTGTTTTTATGTGTATCCTTGAGATAAAACCGTGATGTTAGCACGAGTATTATATGATAAGCTACGCATGAAGCTGAAGCTGAGCGGTTAGAGCATCTCCAAAAGTTTGCTAAAACACTTGCTATCTCACAAATTTTGGCAAATCCATGATAAAAACTCTCTCCGACAGTTTGCTAACACATGTTTACCAAAAATCTGGAGTTGCCATCCTCCCTATCCGCGCGCGGACTTCTACACGCGCGGACTCGTCGCGTATCTCGTTCCCGGCGCCGTTCGTTGCCGCGAGCTGCTGCCGTGCTGCTGCCGCTGAGGCCTTGTTCAGTTTGCAAAAAAATTTGGGTTTGGGTACTGTAGCATTTTCGTTTGTTTGTGGCAAATATTGTCCAATCATAAACTAACTAGGTTTAAAAGATTCTTCTCGCAATTTACAGGTAAACTGTGTAATTAGTTTTTATTTTTATCCATATTTAATGCTTCATGCATGTGTCGTAAGATTCGATGTGACGGGGAATCTTGAAAATTTTTGGTAGTTTTTGGGAACTAAACAAGCTGCTGAGGTGCTATGATAGATTCAAAGGCCTTGTTTAGTTTCTAAAAATTTTCAAGATTCTCCATCATATCGAATCTTACGGCTCATGTATGATGCATTAAATATATATGAAAACAAAAACTAATTGCACAGTTCATATGTAAATCGCGAGACGAATTTTTTAAGTCCAGTTACTCTATAATTGGACAATGTTTGTCAAATAAAAACAAAAATGCTACAGTGTCAAAATCTAAAAACTTTTGCGAACTGAACAAGGTGAAAGAGTGTCCAAAGTGTTCGAAAGCTAAATAAAATCTGCTACGCACGGAGGCGACGTCTAGGCGTCAGGCACGGGCCACAGATAGATGAGCGTTGGTAGTTGGGGTGTGGGCTTTTTTTTTATTTGGCAAGTCTAAATGGCAAACTATTAGAGATAGTAATTTTTTTTCACTTGCCAAATCTTTTACCAAGTTGCCAAAACTCAAAATATAGCAAATAAATTTTAGCAAACTGTTAAAGATGCTCGGCCAAGTTTTGAATATCAATCGGTCTCTCGGTAAGAGAAGAAAAAATGCCTTAAAAGACTGGATTGGGCTTGAAATGTGGTGACAGGCATGGGTTAGTGGGCCAGGCTGATAGCCGTAGAGAAAAAGCCCATCATCGCCAAATAAAGAAGATGCCCCGTGGGTGATTGATAGATGGTTTGTCGTGATTAGGGATGAAAACGAATTAGATATGGACGGATATCAAATTTGCTTTTATATTTATAGTTGGATTCGGATTTGAATACGGATAATATCAATCATGTCGGATAAGATATAATTGGATGTCGACATCATAAATATATAATTTAAGTATTCGAATACGGATACGATATGGGATGTTGAATATTCGGACTCGGATATGGACATATAAACGAATTCGGTCTCGATATTCGATCTACTCGTGATTGATCGGGGGCCCGGCCGCGCTTACAAATCTAGATCCGGCTTGTTCGGAGACTGCGGCGGCGATGGCGGTGGAGGCGGCGGCGGCGTGGTATGAAGAGTTGCGACAGCTCGAGTACCTCGAGGAATCCATGCATAAGAAGCTACGGTCCATCTCCAGGAGGCTGATGATGGCCAAGGATTTGTCCGAGGCGGAGGCGGCCAAGCTCAAGGAAGAGCAAGCGTTGTTGCGAAAGCAGGTTGGGCGGTTCGGCCCTGATGTGTCGCGGAGGCCAGATTTCTCATGCATGACCGAGGCCGAGCGAGCGGCGGCGGCGGAGAGGCTGAGGAACGACGAGCTTCACTATGCGCGCCGCCTTATGCAAGAGGGCAACTCCAGGGGTCAGGCGATGGAGGCCTTTGCTCGCTTCGTCGACTTCGATCCCAAGCAGGGGGGCCGCTACTACAGCCGATGCAGCCGCGGCGGCCTCTCCAACCTCGACCTCGACGAGGAGTGTAAGTCGCTTGCCTGCCCGCGGCCCTTGTTCCCTTCCATCCTTTCGCATGTACCCATTGCAGTTCAATCCTCCACCTGCGCATCCTACCATCTACGACAGATTGATTGATTAATTCTGCAACTTGTATTTATTTATTTATTTTATTATAATATATATATGTGTAACAATGTGCTGAGTTGATTTGATTCCACATGCTAGAATTTGTTTCCATATGTGTAACAATGTTTGGGTTTTTGATTCCACAGATTGATTAATTCTGCAACTAGCTAGTATCTATTAGTTTGTACCAATCTTCAATTCAATCCAATTAAGCATCTATGACTGATGATCTAGCATTTCCTTTGTATTTCCACATGCATGACAGCACCCATTGGTCCGATGAAGCTTATCGATTCCCCCTACAGAAAAGAGAGCGACTTTGGTTGGCTGTGTACGGCTGTAAACTTACGGCTGTAAACTTCCTGTCTGTCAAGATAGCCTCTTCGGATGTCGGCTTCCCAATCCATGTCTACGGCACTATCATTGTCAGGGACAGCATCGATGTGAGGTTTGTTTATCACTTCCGCCGCGACAGCAACAATTGCCAACTCATCAATTCCGAGGTACAAGTACAACCAACATTCACCATCTCCTTTTCTAGCTATAGTTTGTGCATGCATTAGTGCCTTGTTTTCCACTCATATATAGTACTGGCCTGACCTGACCTGACCTGTAACCAATTCCTGTTTCGCATGCTGCACAGTGTAACCAGGACTGTTTAGGGGCACCCTAATGCTTCCTTTCTAATAAAAATCCATTCTTTCAGAAAGACACATATGCTTCTTGTTACACGTTTGTGTTTTAACGCTGCTTACACAAATAGTGATTATATATAGCACTGTTGCATCTAGAGGATGAATCCACACATCTTGCTTCGGATCCACACCATTGACATTTATTTTCATCAGCTAGCTAGCTAGCTTTATACGTACCCAAGCAGCATAATAATAATTACATATATATACCATGGCTATAATTTCTTTTCAGCGCTATTTATTTGTAGACATAATTAATGTGTTACTAACGTATCCACCGTAATAAATAAACCTTGCTGTAGGCTGAATCATTGATCTTGACTGGGCCGAAACGTGGTCTCGCATTGTGTGGAGATATGTATGTGGAGACTGATCTCAAGATGAAGGATGATCTAATACAGGACAGAGAACTTAGCAAAGGAGTCATAAGCATCAGGAGCGCATCAACTGGTCCATCGGTGACGGGATACACGTTTCAGACCAAATCTCTTGCTACCAGGCTCAGTACTGTGGATGTGAGTTATACAGTTGTGGATCGTGCACTGGAGGGAACTATTGCAGTTGAAGTTCTGCAGGGTGGCTTTCATGGCAAAATCGCTGCCTACACTGCCGACATGAAGTACATGCTTGTGCTTTATGATAGCGAAGAGGCTGATGCGATGACTGTTGACGATTATGGACTTCTCGAGCTTTTGCGACCTGTTGTATCTGTCTATGTCAAGGATTTGCTGATGATTGCTGCCGTGACCAGTGATGGTAAATCTGAGCGCATACTATTCACTCCAAGGATCAACACCAGAGATGAATGCCCACTTGCTGTTGGTGCAACCAAGTTGCATGTGAAGCTTTCTTGGTCAGTAATGGCCCCCTGACTGATTTGCATAATACCCCATTGTTAGAGCAACCATAATGTAGTGAAAAAGTAGTCCATAGTGAATTAAATATTCTGTACTAGGTGACCGAAACATTGTGAGTAGTCAATAGGCAAGAAATAGCAAAAGCTAACCACAGCACTATGGGCTGCCCATAAGTCATTTATTTGTAAACTTTGATGCCTCTTGAAGAAATGTCCAATCCCATTTAGATATGCATGTGCTTTTGCACTAACATCAACAGATTGCTCTGGAGATATCGATACTGAAGTAAATGTCCTCTTTTCTTTGTGACTTTGGTTAGTTTTCATATTTATGCCATATAACCTGCATGTGCTCAAGGCATTTCCCTGCACTGCTCCTAGTTGGCAAGTTACTTAGGTTAGGTGGTGTAGGTGTAAGGGGGTGTTTGGCACTGTTCCACAAACTCCACCATAGAGCAGCTCCATAAAAAACTAGAGTTTCTGGAGTATCTCTTTAGGTGCTCTCACAAACCCACGTTTTTTCCTCGAACTCAGTATGTGGAGTTAAAACCGTTTGGCTAAAAAACGTGGAATGGAGCTAAAAAACGTAGAGCATAGCCCCTAAATAAGGTTTTTCATTCAGTAGAACAGAGGAAGCAAAGATTCAATTTACGGAGAACCCAGCATATGCTGTGATTTTTTAATCCATACTTTAGCATATGATGGGACACTCCATTCCAAGTATTATGAAGATGAGAGTAGCTTTCCTGATTTTTGCAGGTATTCTCTTATTTTTTGAGTTCTGGATCCTGCGAGCTCCTTTAGGCACTTGGTGCCTGCTAGAAAAAAAATGATCCTCCTAATAATTTTCTTATTTCTTATGCATTTCTTTCTTTTTTTTTCTTGTTGACATCCCACGTTATGTGATGTTCGCTTAAACTTATTAGCGAATATGTCAGTCATTTAGCAGTGTTTTTCTCTCATAACAAATAGTTACTTTTTAACAAGCAGGCCAATTATAGATAGTTTTAGCAGAACTGAACATGGTCCCACAGCCAGTTTTATATCAGTTCTGTCAGGGATTCTCCGTGGTATTCAGAAGGCTGAGGATCCGATTGATTCTGATCACTCCAGTACGTCTTTTGGCCACTATTAGACATGCTATATTTGTCAACCACTGTTTCATCAACACTGACGTCCTAAGCTCTTGTCCCACACACTGCATATTCTCTGGAAAATCGGCTTTCTTATTGTAAAAGAGCTTGATAACTCTCTGCTGGAGTCAGTCTAATGGGCTCTGTAGGGTGGTCGTTTTTCTTTCTTAACTGGTGATCTAGCTTCTGTGTTTTCTCGAGTGTGTGTGATGTTTGGGTCTATGTATGACTCTTTTTTTATTAAATTAATACAATGATACGCAGCTCTCCTATGCATGGAGGAAAAAAAAGCATTGCAAAGCTAACCTTTTGTGTTACTCCAATATTCTAAAAATGTAAGAATGTTGCCAAGGAAATATTTAGTAACAATAACCTTGTAAATAGAATTCTTAAAGCTCATGAACCTTATAACCATGAGGTATATATCCTGTCTATGACGCCTCCTTTTCATCTTCCAAATGTATAACTGTGTGCGATAGAAGCTCTCCAAGTTGGAGTAGTAGCGGCCGTAATGGCGACATAGGCGATTGCCTGTTTCTCCGTCATATCAAATTATACGCCACATGTATGGAGCATTAAATATAGACAAAAACACAAATTAACTACACAATTTATCTATAAATTACGAGACAAATCTTTTAAATCTAGTTAGTCTATGGTTGGACAATAATTACCAAATACAAATGAAAGTGTTATAGTACCCAATTTTTTTCCCCTCACCCAACTAAACAAGGCTTTAGTTCGAGAAATTTTTGCAAAATAGACACCGTAGCATTTTTGTTTGTTTGACAAATATTGTTTAATCATAGACTAACTAGGCTCAAAAGATTTGTCTCGCAAATTATAGAAAATTAGTTATTTCTTTTATCTATATTTAATGTTTTATGTATGTGTCGCAAGATTTGATGTGACGGAAAATCTGAAAAATTTTAGAATTTTTTTCGAAAACCAAACAAGGCTGCAGACATGCATACAGTATACTCCCTCCATACTAGAAATACATGACGTTTATGACATAATTATATGCTTAACAAGGAGTCATTAATTAGGAGTAATATTTCGGTTTTATCCTTATTAAATAAAGGCTGGGTGTATTCTAGACATAAAAGATTCTCCGTTCTATTGGTTACCAGGGCTGGTTTTGAGGTGCTCGTGGGTGGGGGCGGGGGTTCAGTTCCTGTGACCTTTTTTTTTTACTTGGACACAATTTTGCATGAGGCACGCGTGTGCGACCGCAACGGAAGGCCAGGGGCAATCACGTCATTAGAGAGTGCTCAGCAGCTACGATGACATCTATTGCGAAATTGGGCCACTAGTCCAAAACGACATCTAATCTACGTACGGAGGAGTATGCCCGTGCGTACATGCCTATTCCCGTCGCGCATAAGGGCACTCACAATGCAAGACTCTATCACAGAGTCCAAGACAATTAATTACATATTATTTATGGTATTTTGCTGATGTGGCAGCATATTTATTAAAAAAAGATAGAAAAAATAAGACTCTAAGTCTTATTTAGACTCTAAGTCTACATTGTTCGAGGTAATAAATAACTTTAGACTCTATGATAAAGTCTGCATTGTGAGTGCCCTAACGGCGCTGCCGGCGGCCGGGCATCACCGCAGCCGCGCGTCCTGTACCCGACCGAGCACACCACCTCGCTCGTCCCAATGCAAGCGCCGCCCTGCCGTGTCTCTCTCTCGATCGGCCCGCCCTTGTTTTGGCCGGAGAAGAAGGCAAGAATGATGGAGCCCAAGATGGAGTGGCGGTCGTCACTAGTGTGATGGTGTGCTCGTCCCGTGGGGATCACGGCTGCCCAGCGGCCCAACGCGGTTGGATCATGGCATATGCATGGGAGACATCCGATCCGACGCGTCAGCTCTTGGTCATGGAGGATTTCTACCATACGAAATATTTAGCTACAGGTTCGGGCGTCAATCTGATGGGTTGTTGCAGGCGTGGATTGCTTCTCAAGGTTATTGTAGCGGCTCCAACAGAATAGCTCCTAGTTGTTGTAATCTTCTGTTGTAATCTAGATAGGATAGAGATAGTTAGATGATCTTGTTGTGCAAGCTGTAAACACCACGCCAGGGGTTGTTCCTGGCCTTTATTAACACGGAGCCGTGGACCTGAGAAGGTACACGTTCAACCCATTTTGACATGGTAATCAGAGCCAGTCTATTCCACAAAATCGCCAATGGCTTCCTCCTCCGTGCAGTCTGCGTTGTTCTCCCTGATAGGCTGTCCCGTCACCGAGTAGTTAGCCAAGAACAACTATCCTCTATGGAGGATGCAGGTTCTCTCGGCACTGCGCGGCGCCCAGATCGCTCACTACCTCGACCCCGAGATGGTGGCGCCGCCTAAGACAATTCCCAAGTCTGCCGAGAAGCTAACGAATTGATCTCCAATCCCGAGTATGAGACTTGGGCTGCGAAGGATCAGCAGATTGTCAACTATCTGCTGTCTTCGATCTCTAGGGAAGTGATGGTCTAGGTGTCTACCTGCACCACCGCCGCCGAAGTTTGGAAAGTCATCCAAGACATGACCGCGTCGCAATCTCGTGGCCGTGTCATTAACACGCGCATGGCGTTGGCTACTGCGCAGAAAGGATCCTCCAATATCGCTGATTTCTTCAGCAAGATGAAGTCCCTTGCTGATGATATGGCGGCTGCTGGGAAGAAGCTAGAGGATGAAGAACTTGCATCGTATATTCTTGCAGGTCTAGACGAGGATTATAATCCCATCGTCTCCTCTGTGTCAGCGCGCGTGGAGCCGTTGACCCTCGGCGAATTGTACACCCAACTGATAAGTTGGGAACAACGGATCAATCTCCTACACGGCAGCTCTGGCCCGTCCTTAGCAAACGCCGCCACTCATGGAGGCCGTGGCGGGTTTAGTCGCGGTGGAGGACGTGGACGCGGTCGTGGCCGCGGCTGCGGGAACGGCAACAACAGCAACAACAGCAACAACTTCGGAGGTCGTCATCAGCAGAACAACACCGACCGTCCCACCTACCAGCTCTGCAGGAAAGAAGGCCACACCGTGCTGCGTTGCTTCAAGCGTTTCGACACCAACTAGTACACTGATCAGCGCTCTGTGTCCGCCGCCACAACTTCGTACGGCATCGACACCAACTGGTACACTGATACCGGCGCCACCGACCACATCATCGGTGAGCTGGATAAGCTCACCATGAGGGAAAAATATCAGGGCACCGATCAGGTGCATACTGCCAACGACACAGGTATACGAATCAACCAAGTTGGTCGAAGTTTCATTCATGCCCCATGTCATGATCTTACTTTAATCAATGTCCTTTATGTCCCTGACGCTAGTAACAACCTTGCATCTGTCCACCGCCTTACTTCTGATAATCATGTTTTTATTGAATATCATCTCGATCATTTTGTGATTAAGGACCAGGCAACGAAGAAAACACTCCTTAGAGGGAATTGCGAAGGAGGCCTCTACCCATTGAAGCCTAGATCCTCCCCGAATAAAGTGACGTTTGGTGCTGTGAAGTCTTCGTCGTCTAGATGGCATAGTCGTCTTGGTCATCCATCGTCTGCTGTAGTTCAGCAAGTTCTTAGCAAGAACAATATTCCTTTTATTTTTGATTCGAATAAAGACACTGTATGTGACGCTTGTCAAAAAGGCAAGAGTCACCAGCTGCCCTATCCTAGATCAACAAGTACTTCATCCAGTCCACTCAAACTTGTGTTCTTCGATGTATGGGGTCCAGCGCCTGCTTTTGTAGGCAAAAATAGTTTTTATGTGAGCTTTATTAATGATTTTAGCAAGTTCACATGGATCTATTTGCTTCGTCATAAATCTGAAGTATTCCAAAAATTTCAAGATTTTCAGTCTATGGTAGAACGCCAATTCAATAAGAAAATTCTTGCTATGCAAACTGATTGGGAAGGAGAATATCAAAAATTGAATTCTTTTTTCCAACGCATCGGTATTTCCCATCATGTTTCCTGTCCTTATGCTCACCAACAAAATGGCTCAGCAGAACGCAAACATCGACACATCGTTGAAGTCGGTTTATCCCTTCTTGCTCATGCTTCTATGCCCCTCAAATTTTGGGATGAAGCCTTCATCACTGCAACCTATCTTATTAATCGGCTTCCCAGTAAAGTCATCCACAACACAACTCCCCTAGAACGTCTGTTTCATCACTCACCAGACTATACATCAGTTCGCACCTTTGGGTTTGCATGCTGGCCCAACCTACGCCCCTACAATTCTCGCAAGCTCCAATTTAGGTCCAAACGTTGTGTGTTCTTAGGCTATAGTAATCTGCACAAAGGCTTCAAGTGTCTGGATGTTAGTGAAGGGCGTGTGTATATCTCCCGTGATGTTGTGTTTGATGAAAATATTTATCCTTTTTCTGAACTCCACCCCAATGCCGGTGCCCGCCTTCGATCTGAAATTCTCCTTCTTCCGTCATCATTGCTTAATCCTTCCGACCTTGGGGATGATGATGCTTCTTCTGGACCAACTGGTAATGATTCCCTGTGCACTGACCCTTTCATTGAGCATGCAGGAACAAGGGAAAATTCTGCGTCGCATGAGTATGATTCGGCTGCGAACAATTGTGATTTCATGCTCCCTCGGACCTTTCCAAATTTGGCAGGAGACAACACTGATCCTGAGGCAGCTTCTCCGTCTTCCAGATTCGAAACTGCCTCGGATCTGACGCTGCCCGAACCTGCGGTGTCTGCCTCTGCGCTACCTCCGTCCGGCTCCTCACCGCGTTTGCCACGTGCGCCCTCTGTCCTCGCTCTGGCCGCCTCGGTCCTGAGCACGGGGGGACACGGTACTGCGGGAGCTGCTGGTGGATCTTCCTCGGCACCTGCGCCCGGATCTTCTATGCTGTCGTCTCACGAGCTTGTGGTTCAAGGTTCTGGTTCCTCTACACCGTCAGCACCCATGCAACCTTCAGTGCAACCACAACTCCAAAAACCCTCCACTCGTCTGCAACAAGGTATACGAAAACCCAAGGTATATACTGATGGTACAATACACTATGGTCAGCTAGCTGCTATTGTAGAGGGGCCTCTCAGTTTACAACATGCTCTAGCTGATAAACGTTGGAAACATGCTAGGGATGTTGAATTTGATGCATTACAAAAGAATAAAACATGGCATCTTGTACCACCACAGAAAGGGAAAAATGTGATAGATTGTAAATGGGTTTACAAAATTAAGAGGAAATCAGATGGCAAAATTGATAGATACAAGGCACGATTGGTTGCAAAAGGTTTCAAATAGAGATATGGCATCGATTATGAGGACACCTTCAGTCCTGTAGTTAAAGCTGCTACTATTCGACTTGTGCTTTCTCTTGCCATATCACGAAATTGGTGTAAGCTGTTACTATTCGACTTGTGCTTTCTCTTGCCATATCACGAAATTGGTGTTTGAGACAGTTAGATGTACATAATGTCTTTTTGCATGGGTTTCTTGAAGAAGAGGTGTATATGAGACAACCTCCAGGGTACGTAGACAGAGCTAAGCCACACTATCTTTGCAAGCTTGACAAATCATTATATGGACTTAAGCAAGCCCCTCGGGCATGGTATTCACGCCTGTGCAATAAGCTGCAGAGTCTTGGTTTTACTCCCTCCAAGGCTGATACATCTCTTTTCTTCTACAGAAAAGGGAACCATACTATGTTCATGCTAGTTTATGTTGACTACATAATTGTGGCTAGCTCCTCGCAGGAAGCAGTTGACGCTCTTCTACGAGATTTAGAAAAAGAATTTGCCATCAAGGACCTTGGTGAGTTGCACTATTTCTTGGGCATTCAAGTTCACAGGAAAAAGGGTGAGCTGTTTCTGACACAGGAACGTTATGCATCTGAAATTCTGAAAAGAGTTAACATGCAAGCATGTAAATCAGTCAAAACACCACTTTGTGTCACTGAGAAGCTATCTGTTACTAGTGGATCAAAATTGAGAGTAGCAGACTCCACAAGGTACAGAAGTATTGTTGGAGCCCTGCACTACTTGACCCTAACTCGACCTGATCTATCCTTCTCAGTTAACAGAGTGTGTTAGTTCCTTCACTCTCCTACCACTGTCCATTGGGAAGCAGTAAAGAGAATCCTGAGATATGTACAAGGAACGATTGGTTTTGGTATTAAAATCAGAAAGTCTGACTCAATGCTTGTAAGTGCGTTTTCAGATGCAGATTGGGCTGGATGCCCAGATGACACGCGCTCTATGGGGGGCTTCGCTGTCTACCTCGGCTGCAATATTGTATCATGGTGTGCAAGAAAACAAGCTACCATGTCTAGATCAAGCACAGAAGCTGAATACAAGTCCGTTGCCAATGCTACTGCTGAGGTAATGTGGATACAGAAACTACTTGATGAATTAGGTATTCCACACCCTCAAGCAGCATGTTTATGGTGTGATAATATTGGCGCAAAATATCTATCAGCTAGTCCTGTGTTCCATGCTCGAACAAAACATATAGAAATTGATTATCACTTTGTGAGAGAACAAGTTGCAGCAAAGCGTCTGGACATCAGGTTTATCAGCACTAAGGATCAGATTGCCGACGGCTTCACAAAAGCACTCCCTGTCAAGCAAACAGAGATGTTTAGGAACAATCTCAATCTTTCAGACAAGTTGTGATTGACGGGGGGTGTTGAAATATTTGGCTACAGGTTCGGGCGTCAATCTGATAGGTTATTGCAGGCGTGGATTGCTTCTCAAGGTTATTGTAGCGGCTCCAACAGAATAGCTTCTGGTTGTTGTAATCTTCTGTTGTATCTAGATAGGATAGAGATAATTAGATGATTTTGTTGTGCAAGCTGTAAACACCACGGCAGGGGTTGTTCCTAGCCTTTATTAACACGGAGCCATCGACGAAAAGGTACATGTTCAACCCATTCTGACAACATAGACAACGTACCATTGGCGTCGTCGTAGACATGCATATATATATATATATAGGCCAGCAGGCCGGATCTGGATGCGGCCAGACGGCCAGTGGCGTCTTTGCGATGCCAACTTGCGAAGTGAACCGGCAAGCGCACTGGTGGAAACTGGATCTTTGCAAACCTTCTCTTTTACTGAGTGTCACACTTGATAAAGAGAGCTTTGCTGAGTGTCAGACACTAGGCAACAACCGATACTCGACAAAGATTCTCTGTGTCTAGTGTCCAGTACTTGGCAAAGATGGTCGTAGGTAACGGCCGTCCATCTTTGTCGAGTGTCTGTTGTCTGGCACTTGACAAAAAATTCTTATTTTTTATAATAATTTCTTTGTCAAGTGTCCTATATCTGAAACTCGCCAAAATTTTTAATTTTTTAATTAATTATTTGCCGAGTGTCCTGACTCCGGCACTCGGCAAAGAAATTTTGTATCTTTTAATAAATTCTTTACCGAGTGTCCCGACTCCGACACTCGTCAAAGAAATTTTATATTTTTTAATAACTTCTTTTCCGAGTGCTCTCTCTTGATACTCGGCAAGGATTTTTATTTTTTTAAAATAAATTCTTTCCCGAGTGCCCCGACTCCGGCACTTGGCAAAGAATTTTTTTATTTTTTAATAACATTTTTGCCGAGTGTCCCGACTCTGCATTTGTAAAAAAAAATTATTTCTTTTAATAACTTTTTTGCCGAGTGCCTCCTCGTACCACTTGGCAAAGACGCTCTTTGCCGAGCGTCAAGCTTGGCACTCGGCAAAGATTTTTTTTTACACCTAACACTACCACAAAACTGAATACCCTTGAGGGTCAAAAACCCTCAAGTGAAAGGATCAAGATGCCCAAGAGGGGGGTGAATTGGGCTTCTCTAAAAATTTAAGCAACCTATAAGCTCCAATTCAACCCCTTGTGCCTAGTGTGACTTAGAGAGCTACCGGATAAAAGTTTTGCAACCTAGTTCCAATCCTATTCTAGCAAGGCAATTCTAAGAATGTAAAAACACAAAGTAAAAGCTAGAAAGTAAAGGAGTAGTGGAAGAAAGTGCTCGGCGATGTTTTGCCGAGGTATCGGAGAGTCGCCACTCTCCACTAGTCCTCGTTGGAGCACCCACGCAAGGGTCTTGCTCCCCCTTGGTCCGCGCAAGGACCAAGTGCTCTCTACGGGCTGATTCTTCGACACCCCGTCGCGGTGAATCGCCCAAAACCGCTCACAAGCTTGACACGAGCCACCCACAAGAACTCCGGGTGGTCTTCGTGCCTTCAATCACCACCGAACCGTCTAGGTGATGGCGATCACCAAGAGTAACAAGCAACGAACTCTCACTTGACCCAAACAAGGCTCTAGAGAGTGGTGGATGCATACTTGACTCTTGGAACTCACTAGAGAAGGATTCTCTCAAGAAATCACTCAAAACTCAATCCTCTCTAGACTCTTGCAACTCTCTTGCTCCACAACAAGGTTCTCTGATGTTTAAATGGGCAAGAGAGCTCTCATGGACGAGGTGGAGGAGTATAAATACTATCCACAAAGTCCAAAGGCCGGCTAACCGTTTTCCACTGAAAACGGGGTTACCGGACGCACATTATGTTGCACCGGACGCACTGCACCGAGCGTCCGGTGCTTCATAACGGCTACCTGCACTTTTCTCTGACAGGTCACCGGACGCTAACTCCCAGCGTCCGGTGCACCGTCCGGTGCTCGGGAAAACTTTACATGCTCCCTGCGCATGGGACCGGACGCTACCCGGCGCGTCCGGTGCTAGCGTCCGGTGCTCAGGGAAGGCTTGCAACCTCCCTGGGTAAGGGACCGGACGCTACCCGGTGCGTCCGGTGCTAGCGTCCGGTGCCTAACCCTAAGCACCACACTATTCTAACGGCTAGGGACCTCACCGGACGCACTCACAGAGTGTCCGGTGCAACGTCCAGTGCCCCTTTGGGCACCCAAACTTCGTCGAAACGTGATCGCTCCAAAACGAAGTTTGTTCCTCTCGATCTAAGGACTATCTCTGAGCTGCCTAGTGCTAGGTTTACCAAGTGTGCACCACACCTAAACCTAAAGCCTTGCCTAAGTCAAGCTACTAGATCAAAGCCCCTCTTAATAGTACGGTCAAAGAAAAACAAAGTCCTAAACTACTCTAAGTGCCCTTCTTCGCCATATGGCACTTAGACCTAGTCTAGTCTTGACGATGTCCAACCATCCTTTGAAAACCGAAACGATTTCCACTATTAAGTAGGCATGTACGTCCCTGTCCATCGAGTACCTATATACCATGACCTTACCTATGACTTTGCCTCTGCAAAACACACGTTAGTCATAGTAATCATGATGTCATTAATCACCAAAATCACTGGGGGCCTAGATGCTCTTTCAATCTCCCCCTTTTTGGTGATTGATGACAACCTCGAGTATGAAAAGAGTTGAGGTTTTTAAAGAGACTTGGTTTCAATAAGCATGATACAATAAGAGCAAAGGGGTTAGACATGCTTATATCAACCAAGTCCAATACCCTGCATCCAAATATGTGAGTGAAATACAACAGGATATAAACACAAGGCTCATAAGAACAACAGAGTAAAACGCGGAAGCAAAGGGTAATATGAGCCAAAACACATGACATTAAGATATCACAATAACCACAAGTCATGTCTCACAACCATAGTATCTCACACAAGTGCAACGCATAAAAGTAAACGTGATGCATGATAAAGTAGCACACATAAAAAGGGTATCTCAAAAGAATAGACTCCTCAAAAGAAGACTCCTAAACCCTCTCTAGCTCCCCCTAACTCCTAACTCTCATACTACAAACTCTCTCCCCCTTTGGCATCAAGCGCCAAAAACCTAAGAAGTTGGTGGAGGAGGCGGAGCAGTGGAGTCCCTCGGCACGGCCATGAAGCGAGCTGCATCATCTGAACTGTCGGCCGTCGAGGCAGAGGAAGTGGAGTGACCCTCTGAAGCTGCAGGAGCTAGAGAAGCGGTCCGGGTCTGCTCTGGAGCTATCACAGGCTGTGCTGGCTGCTCGAGTCCGGCTGACGAAGCTGGCACGGACTCGGTCGCTGTAGCTGTCGTCTCTGGTACAGTAGTAGACGGTGCAAGTTGCTCGGACGACGCTACTGACGACGACAGAAGCTCTGTAGTGGTAACTGGCACCGTAAAGACTGCAGGAGCCTGCAGAGGAGGAGGCGTAGGGTCACCAGTCAGAGCACTGTAGGTGAAGCTGAGGTGCGGATCTGTCTGCGAATCCCACACAAGCTGTGACGCTGACGCTGACTGAGGAGTGAAGCCTGAGCGGAGAGGAGTGAACTGAGGTACCTGCTCAAAGCCGGAAGAGATAGCACCCTGAGAGACCTGGTGCTGTGGAGTCGAAAACGGCTGACTCTGAGCTGGTAGCTGAAGCGGCTGCTGAGACGGGCTCTGAGCCTGAGGCACTGGAGTAGGTGGCGTGACAGTCGACATGCCTGGGAGCTGGATCTGCGGTAGCTGAATCCCTGAGGCGGCCATGAGAGCGGCCATCATCGCTGTCTGCTGGGCCTGGAAAGCAAGTTGCTGCTCCTGAAAAGTGAGAAGCTGACGCTGGAGCTCATCCTGCCTGGCCTGCATGGCTGCATTGATGGCAGCCTGATCCCTGTCTCGCCTCGCCTGCTCCTCAGCTGCACGCCGCTGATCTGCCCTCATCCCCTCTAAGATAGCAAGCAGGGCAGGGTCTGAAGTACTCGAAAAACCGCCTGCCTCGTGGTCGTGAGCTCTGGGAGGGAGATCTGTCACTGGCGGCTGATAGTCATCATCTGAGCTGTCTGAGGCGAAGTCAAACTCGCCCTCTGCCTCTGCATCTGCAAACGCGCCAATAGCTATATCCTGCTGCTCCTCTGTCTCTGCAACTGCTGTTGTACTGCGGGTGCCCCTAGGAGAAGGTGGGGGCACCGGTCCACGTGGAGCACGAGGAGGAGGTGCACCGCGAAGGTCGTGGTGCGCTCTCAGCATCTGCCAGGGGTCGTAGTGGGGGAAGACGGTGTCGGACTCTGTCAACTCCCTCTGCAAGTGAGCTGGCAGGGGCAGTGGCCTAGCACGAAGAATAAGCAGAGTGATCCAATGTGCATACGGCAACTGACGCCGTCCCCTGAAGCTCTCTGAGATGGTGTCCTCTATCTCTGAGACGATCAGATCCCACAAATCAAACTGCGTCTGGGAGATAAGGTGAGCGACGAGCCACTGCTGCATACGAGTGAAGCCGTCTCTGTAGCCTGTCCTGGGGAGAAGAGTCTTCCTCAACACAAAGTCGAGGATCCTGGCTGGGCGCGTCAAATCTGCCACTGTCCTGCTGGAGCCCTCCCTAAAAGGTGCACGGAAACAGGGAGCCACGAAGTCAACCGGTGGGATCTCACCACCGTGAGGACGACGAGGGGGATCCACGTTCCCGTAGCACAGCTGGTGAATCCTGGTGGGAGAGGCTCGCAGTCCAAGCACCTCTCTAGCCCTCTGAGCTGTCACTCTGTAGTCCATGCCTGCCAGTGCGTAGTGGATGTAACTGTGATCTGGAGAAACCCACACTGACGCATAGAACTCTCTGACCCACTGCTCATAGTAAGTGCCGGGGAGTGCTAGTAACTCTAGAAGTCCGTGGAGGTAGGTAAAGTACTGACGAATATCTGCTCCAACCACGTTCCCCAGTATCTCCAGGTCGATCACTCTGTGCTCCCTGAACTGAGCCTGAGAGCGAACCAGTGCCTCGTAGATGTCCTCCTGGACGACTGTGTAGAACCTGGCACCGGCTCTAGGATCCCTGGCAGCTGGAAACCAGGTGGGAAACGGAACGAACCTCAGCTGCTGGATCTCTCTGGCTGACACAAGAGAGAGATCCCTGTGGATCCTGACTGGCCTCGGGCGTGAAGCTGGTGTGCCTCTCGCTGGTGTGGCACGAGCTGTGGAAGTGGACTGACCCGGCGTGCCGGTCCGAGGAACGGCCTGGGTACGAGCACGAGTCGACCTCCTGAGTGGCTGCTCTTGCTCCTGCTCCTGTGCTGGACCCTCTGCCTGGGGCTCTATCTCAGTGTCTGGATCCTCCTGAGCTGGATCCCTGACCACAAGCCTAATCCTCTGTCCTCCAATCGTCACGGTGCCTGGAGGGGATCCATGGAATGCCTCTGCCTCAAGTACTGCACGCCGCTGCCGTGGCGTGAGGTCATCACCTATCCTCAGAGCACCTGAGCGACCACCCCTCTCGGCTGCCTCAGCCGCTGCTGCAACTGCCTCTGCGACCTCTGCATCTCTGGCACTGGCCTTCCGCTTCTTGGTGGCCAGCTTCTTGCCTTTCCCCTTCTCTGCCGCTGACAGGCGACGGGGAGGATCACCTCCACCATCACCTCCTGGGGAACCTCTTGAGCCAGCTGTTGGACCACTGACATTCTTGGTACGAGCCATTGCAAAACAAGGGTCCGACAAACAACTGACTGACAATGGAGATTAACGCGCTGCAGGGAATCGACAAGATAGGATATATATAAGAAAACATATCGACTAGAGATGAGACAATCCTATAGATCGTAAGAATAGATAAGATATGGACACGAATTGCTTACGATCCCCGGACGAGACGCGTTCCGGATGAAATCTCGCGAACGAAGTCCTTCGGGGAACACGAATCCTTTCCTTATGGTGCTGCACATGAGGAACAGAGAAGATCGAGATCAACAATCCTTTCCTGATCCTTTGAAGCAAAAGCTCAAACACCTTAAGGGCATGGTTGAAGAAACTCACCCAAGCCCTAGAATCCCTGCGAGATTCGGAAATCCACGCGAAGAGAAGGAAGGGGAAAGGTTTGGGGGCAGATCTGGCGCGAGAGCGAGGTCCGAGGGCGCCGGAGACAAGGACGATGTCGGCGGCGGCGAGTTCCGGCGGTCTAGGGCACGGGGAGGCTCGGGCAATGTCGGCGGAAGAGAAAGAAAATGCCCGCTCGAAGCCCCTGGGCGCGGGCTTTATGCGCCCGCCGTGGGGTCACCGGACGCTCTTTATGTGGCACCGGACGCGTCCGGTGACCACCGGACTCATGCGCAGAGAGGATTGCATTTTGGCTTTGCACCGGACGATGGGCACCGGACGCTGGCTTTAGCGTCCGGTGCTTCGGGTTGCGCCTGGTGATCACCGGACGCATGGCACCGGACGCAGCATGGATACTGTTCCTGCGTCCGGTGAGTGCAGTCTGGCACACTCACCGCACCGGACGCACAGAGGCAGCGTCCGGTGCATCGTCCGGTGCTCCTCTGAGCACTTTTTCAACGAAGCACTACGCCCGACTTTGACCCAACCAAGTTCCATTTCCAAAAGCACACAAATAAACACCAAATGGAACTGGTATGAGTGACTTCTCTCAAACCCTCAAATTTTCACAAATATTTAGCCATAGGCTTAGTAGTTTTTATGAAAGTAGTTCGAGAAAAACACTAAGGGGCATCGTATGGCCATAAAGCTAGGGGTTTGAATCATAATGAGCTTTGAATGCTCCCCCTATCTATGGACGAACACAGCGGATGCTCAACGAATAACCGAAAAGAAACGGTCAAATAACAAGCGTGCATATGATATGAGTTGTAATGCAATATTTGAAAGTAAACTAATGCTTGTCAAGTTTGATTCAAAGTTAAGCTTTTTCACACACACTATCTTAACCATGTTAGACAAGCCCTACATGCAAGTTATATTGTTAGTTTTAGTATGCATGATATGCAAAGTAAAAGTTATTTACAAGATTCAACACACAACTTTTATCTTTTAGTGAAGTTGGATAGGTCAAGCACATTAAGTTCATTTCTCAACATACAAAACCTAGCTTCATCTAGGGGTTTTGTGAAGATATCCGCCAATTGATTTTCCGTTCCCACATTCTCTAAGGATATATCACCTTTAGCAACATGATCCCTAAGGAAGTGGTGGCAGATGTCAATATGTTTTGTGCGGGTGTGTTGAACCGGGTTGTTTGCAAGTTTTACGGCACTTTCGTTGTCACACAACAAAGGTACTTTGTCTAGTACTACTTCATAGTCTAGCAAAGTTTGTTTCATGTAGAGAATTTGTGCACAACAAGCACCGGCGGCAATGTATTCCGCCTCGGCCGTTGACAAAGCAACACTATTTTGTTTCTTTGACATCCAAGAGACAAGTGATCTACCTAGGAAGTGGCACCCTCCGGATGTGCTTTTTCTATCAATCCGGCACCCGGCATAATCCGAATCGGAATAGCCTACAAGTTGGAATCTTGCACCTTTGGGATACCACAAGCCTAGGCCAGGTGTGTATTTTAGATACCTAAGAATTCTCTTGACCGCAATCAAGTGAGATTCCATAGGCATTGCTTGATATCTTGCACACATACACACACTAAACATTATATCGGGCCTAGATGCGGTGAGGTAGAGTAGACTTCCTATCATGGAACGATAGAGAGTCTTGTCAATTGGGTTACCTCCCTCATCCAAGTCGAGATGCCCATTTGATGCCATGGGAGTCTTGATTAGCTTGCAATCCATCATCTTGAACCTCTTGAGAAGATCTTGAGTGTACTTCTCTTGGGAGATAAAGACTCCTTCCTTCATTTGCTTGACTTGAAATCCTAGGAAGAAGGATAGCTCGCCAATCATGGACATCTCAAACTCCTTGGACATCAAATCACCAAATTCCTTGCAAAAATCTTCATTAGTAGAGCCAAAAATAATATCATCAACATAAACTTGGCAAATGAAGATTTCCCCATTCATTTTCTTGGTGAAGAGTGTTGTGTCAACTTTCCCAATCTTGAAGCCCTTCTCAATGAGGAAGTCCCTAAGCCTCTCATACCAAGATCTAGGAGCTTGCTTGAGACCATAGAGAGCCTTGGACAACCGATAAACATGCTTGGGGAACCTAGAGTCTTCAAAACCGGGGGGTTGCTCAACATAGACAAGCTCATTAATATAACCATTTAAAAAGGCACTTTTCACATCCATTTGAAATAACTTGATATCATGACTAGATGCATATGCAAGTAGGATACGGATTGCTTCAAGTCTTGCCACTGGTGCAAAGGTTTCACCGAAGTCAAGACCTTCCACTTGTGAAAAGCCTTTTGCCACAAGTCTTGCCTTGTTGCGCACCACTTTGCCTTGATCATCCTTCTTGTTCCGGAAGACCCACTTTGTTCCAATCACTCTTGCATCTTTGGGTCGCTCTTCAAGTGTCCATACTTGGTTGCGAGAGAAGTTGTTTAACTCCTCTTGTATGGCTATGATCCAATCCACATCACGAAGAGCTTCCTCTATAGTCTTTGGTTCATCTTCAAGAGACACAAAAGCGTGGTGTTCAATAAATAAAGCATGTCTAGAACGAGTAGTTACACCACATGATGGACTCCCGATGATGAGATCTTGAGAGTGATCTTGGAGGAGATGTGATGTTCTTCTTGGTGCCACTTGAGGGGTTGGTTGGGGAGCATCAACATCTTGTGCTTGTGCCACCGCTTGCTCATGAGTGACTTGAGTGTCTTCATGGGCATCTCTCACATCCTTGTCTTCATCTTGTGGACCTTGTGAGGTGGATGGTGGCTCAATGACTTGCACATCATCATCATCTTCTTTAGGCTTGATGTCTCCCACCGGCATGTTCTTCATGACATCCCTCAATGGTTCACCACCTACATCATCAAGGTTATCACTTGCTCCTTGGGAGCCATTAGTTTCATCAAATTCAACATCAAATGTTTCTTCAACCATGTTTGTGGCATGGTTAAAGACCCTATATGCCTTGGACTTTGATGAATAGCCAATCAAATAGCCAATGTCACATCTTCTTTGAAATTTTCCCAAGTGTTGGCGCTTCTTGTAGATGTAGCATTTGCATCCAAACACTCTAAAGAATGAGACATCGGGCTTCTTCCCATTGAGCAATTCATATGGTGTCTTCTCTAGGAACTTGGGGGGAAAGAGCCGGTTTGAAGCATAGCATGCGGTGTTGATTGCCTCGGCCCACATCTTTTCCGAAGTGTTGTACTCATCTAGCATTGTTCTTGCCAAGGTAATCAATGTCCGGTTCTTTCTTTCTACAACCCCATTTTGTTGTGGTGTGTATGTTGAGGAGAACTCATGTTTGATTCCCACTTCATCACAATACTCTTCAATGTTGGTGTTGTCAAATTCTTTGCCATTGTCACTTCTAATTTTCTTGATCTTCACATCAAATTGATTTTGGGCATTCTTTGCAAATTTCTTGAATATTGATGCAACTTTGGCTTTGTCTTGCAAGAAGAATGTCCAAGTGTACCGGGAGAAATCATCAACTATGACCAAGCAATATTTGTTGCCTCCAAGACTAGCATATGTGGTTGGTCCAAACAAATCCATGTGAAGTAGCTCAAGCACTCTTGAAGTAGAGAGATAGGCTTTAGTTGGATGAGTGTTTGCAACTTGTTTGCCCGCTTGACATGCACTACAAAGTTTGTCCTTTTCAAATGTCACATCCTTCAAGCCTCTAATCAATTCTTTCTTCATTAACTTCTTGAGTGTACCCATTCCAACATGTGCTAACCTTCTATGCCACAACCACCCAAGTGAAGTCTTGGTGAATAAGCAAGTCTTGACATCAACTTCATCGGATGAGAAATCAACTACATATAAGTTGTTGTGCCGGAAGCCTTTGAATATCACTTCATTGTCATCTTCCTTGGTCACAATTACTTCTTTCTTCTTGAATAGGCATTCAAATCCAAGATCACAAAGTTGTCCAACCGAGAGCAAGTTGAAACTCAATGATTGCACATAGAGTACATTGGTGATGGAGTTGTCATTTGATATAGCAACCTTTCCTAGTCCCTTGACCTTGCCTTTTGAATTGTCACCAAATGTGATCTTCTCTTGGTTGTCAACATCTTCATCAAGAGAGGTGAACATCCGGGGATCTCCGGTCATATGTTGAGTGCAACCACTATCAATTACCCAATGTGATCCACCGGTCTTGTAGTTCACCTACACACAAGAGATCAAGCTTGAGATTTAGGGACCCACATTTGCTTAGGGCCCTTGACCTTCTCTACTAGTTGCTTTGGCACCCAAATCTTCTTTGGCCTTTGCTTGTTGGGCGGCCCCATGAAGCTAACCTTGACCTTGCCACTCTTGTCTTTCCTTACAATGTAGTGAGCATTGAAGGCAAATGGTCTTGCATGCTTGGGCAAGGGTGGTGGTAGTGGTGCCTTACACTCATGAGCAAAGTGTCCTTCTTGACCACACTCAAAGCATCTCTTTGTTTTTAGCTTGCTTGATTGATCATGAGTGGCTAGTGACTTGATGAGCTTTGTTTGATGTGCCTTGTAGCCAATTCCACTCTTGTCCATCTTCATGACGGTGTTCATGAAAAGCTCACTTTGAAGGTCCTTTCCCTTTGTGAACTTTGCTAACCCCATGGTTAGGTGTTTCTTCTCTTTCTTGAGCTTGTTGTTCTCTTGAGTTAGCTTCTTGATGATTGGGTCATTGTTGCTAGCTAACTCATCCAAGATGAATGTCTCATCTTCTTCTTGCTTGTCATACATCAAACCAAGCTTGAGATATTGATTTTCTTCTTTGAGTAACTTGTTCTCATATGCAAGTTTCTTGTCTTGATCAAGTGACTCAATCACAATGGTCTTGTGCTTGGCTTGGTCTTGCAACTCTTTCTTGAGCATGACAATTTCATCCTTGAGCTTGATAGTGTCCTCATAACTCTCGGCCACTACCACTTTCTTGCCCTTGCAATCAACACATTTGCTTGTGCTCTCCACAGGTAAGTCATCACAAGATGTGGCTACATCAAGCTTAGCAACATTGTTAGTAGCAACATGTGTTTCAATTGCAAGTTCATAAGCAATTTCAAGGTTGTCATAGTTTGCTTTTAGAGTTGTTAGCTCTTCTTCCATTGTTCTATATCTAGTGATGAGCTCATCATGAACACTCTCAAGTTTATCATGTTTTTCTTTGAGCTCTTTTAGAGAGAGTTTAAGCTCCTTGAGCTTAGTGGTCATGATCTCATTTTGGTCTCTAAGCTCATCACTAGACTTAAGCTTTGCTAGAAGTGTTTCATTTTCAAGTTCAAGCTTTTCGTTCTCACTTCTAGTCTTTCTTATGACTTTTGTGTACTTGTTAAGCAATTTTACAAGTTCATCATAAGAAGGTGATTCATATTCACTATCACTTTCACTACTCTCATCCTCACTTTGTACCTTCCGGTCACCTTTGGCCATAAGGCATAGGTGTGTAGAGGATGTAGATGGTGGTGAAGATGATGGTGATGGAGCATCGATGGCGATGGCGGCAACCTTCTCATCATCACTTTCATTGCCGGAGGAGTCACCACTTGAGCTCTCGATGTCGGTGAGCCAATCACCAACAATGTAAGCCTTGCCATTTTTCTTCTTGTAGTGCTCCTTCTTCTTGCCACCTTTCTTCTTGTATTGCTTCTTGTCATTCTTCTCATCATCACTTGAGTCATCTTGCTCTTTGTTCTTCTTCTTGTATTTGTCCTTCTTGGGCTTTGGACATTGATGAGCAAGATGACCAAGTTCACCACAATTGTAGCAATCCATCTCGGAGATAGGCTTCCTCTTGCTACTTGTGAAGAACTTCTTCTTCTTGGAGTCAAAGTTGACTCCATTCTTGTTGAGCTTCTTCAACATCTTTGTGGTTCTTCTCACCAAGAGGGCAATAGATGCATCATCATCACTTGAAGTTGATGACTCAACTTCAATCTTCTTGGCTTTGCCCTTGTGAGAAGCTTTGAGAGCCAAGTCCTTCTATTCTTTCTTGGCCGACGAGGAGCCATCTTGAGGGTTCATGTGCATGTACATCTCATGAGCATTGATCTTCCCCAATATGGTGGTTGGTGTAGCGGTGGAAAGATCGCCTTGATGAAGTACGGTTACTATGTGCCCATATTTCTCAATGGGAAGTACACATAGTATCTTTCTTGCTACATCCGCCGTACTCATTTGTGTAAGCCCAAGTCCATTTAGCTCCTCTACAATGACATTCAAGCGAGAATACATTTCATTAGCATTTTCTTTAGGAAGCATCTCAAATATATTAAGCTTGTTCATCACTAGGTGATAGTGTTCCTCGCGTTCACTCTTTGTTCCCTCATGGAGCGCACAAAGTTCCTTCCAAAGTTCATTGGCGGTTTTGTGTCTCCGAACGCGGTTGAACACCTCTTTGCAAAGACCTCTAAAGATGTGGTTTTTGGCCTTCGCATTCCACTTCTCGTTTTCTTGCTCCTGTGGAGTAAGAGCGGTGGCTCTTTCTGGAGGGGCAAACCCTTCGGTCGCGGCTTTTAGGCACTTTACATCGCATGCCTCAAGGTATGACTCCATCCGTATTTTCCAATACGGGAAGTCATTCCCATCGAACATGGGTGGCGGTCCATCCCCGTTAGACATCTTTCTCTAGGCGGTGAAGCCTAAATAATGAGCACTAGGCTCTGATACTAATTGAAAGGATCAAGATGCCCAAGAGGGGGGGTGAATTGGGCTTCTCTAAAAATTTAAGCAACCTATAAGCTCCAATTCAACCCCTTTTGCCCAGTGTGACTTAGAGAGCTACCGGATAAAAGTTTTGCAACCTAGTTCCAATCCTATTCTAGCAAGGTAATTCTAAGAATGTAAAAACACAAAGTAAAAGCTAGAAAGTAAAGGAGTAGTGGAAGAAAGTGCTCAGCGATGTTTTGCCGAGGTATCGGAGAGTCGCCACTCTCCACTAGTCCTCGTTGGAGCACCCGCGCAAGGGTCTTGCTCCCCCTTGGTCCGCGCAAGGACCAAGTGCTCTCTACGGGCTGATTCTTCGACACTCCGTCGCGGTGAATCGCCCAAAACCGCTCACAAGCTTGACACGAGCCACCCACAAGAACTCCGGGTGGTCTTCGTGCCTTCAATCACCACCGAACCGTCTAGGTGATGGCGATCACCAAGAGTAACAAGCAACGAACTCTCACTTGACCCAAACAAGGCTCTAGAGAGTGGTGGATGCACACTTGACTCTTGGAACTCACTAGAGAAGGATTCTCTCAAGAAATTACTCAAAACTCAATCCTCTCTAGACTCTTGCAACTCTCTTGCTCCACAACAAGGTTCTCTGATGTTCAAATGGGCAAGAGAGCTCTCATGGACGAGATGGAGGAGTATAAATACTATCCACGAAGTCCAAAGGCCGGCTAACCGTTTTCCACTGAAAACGGGGTCACCGGACGCACATTATGTTGCACCGGACGCACTGCACCGAGCGTCCGGTGCTTCATAACGGCTACCTGCACTTTTCTCTGACAGGTCACCGGACGCTAACTCCCAGCGTCCGGTGCACCGTCCGGTGCTCGGGAAAACTTTACATGCTCCCTGCGCATGGGACCGGACGCTACCCGGCGCGTCCGGTGCTCAGGGAAGGCTTGCAACCTCCCTGGGTAAGGGACCGGACGCTACTCGGTGCGTCCGGTGCTAGCGTCCGGTGCCTAACCCTAAGCACCACACTATTCTAACGGCTAGGGACCTCACCGGACGCACTCACAGAGTGTTCGGTGCAGCGTCCGGTGCCCCTTTGGGCACCCAAACTTCGTCGAAACGCGATCGCTCCAAAACGAAGTTTGTTCCTCTCGATCTAAGGACTATCTCTGAGCTGCCTAGTGCTAGGTTTACTAAGTGTGCACCACACCAAAACTTAAAGCCTTGTCTAAGTCAAGCTACTAGATCAAAGCCCCTCTTAATAGTACGGTCAAAGGAAAACAAAGTCCTAAACTACTCTAAGTGCCCTTCTTCGCCATATGGCACTTAGACCTAGTCTAGTCTTGACGATGTCCAACCATCTTTTGAAAACCGAAACGATTTCCACTATTAAGTAGGCATGTACGTCCCTGTCCATCGAGTACCTATATACCATGACCTTACCTATGACTTTGCCTCTGCAAAACACACGTTAGTCATAGTAATCATGATGTCATTAATCACCGAAATCACTGGGGGCCTAGATGCTCTTTCATCAAGGAAACCCCTAAAACCGCCAAGGAAATCAATATTGGCGGCTAGCACTCAAGAAATGGCCGCCAAGGGTAGAGAGACAAGGAAATACTATTTCCTTGAGTGCCGGCCGCCACAAATCAATTCCTTGAGGGTTAAACCGTCAAGAAAATAAATCAGTGGTCAGATTTTTAATATCATCAAGAAAATCTAACGACACCCAAGGATATAGGTTTCCTTGAGTGCCAATGACACTCAAGAAAATATAAAAACACCCAAGGATATAGATTTCCTTGAGTGCCGATGGCACCCAAGAAAATATAAAAACACTCAAGGATAAATGTTTTCTTAAGTGCCGATGACCCTCAAGGATATGCATGGAAAAAAAGAGAAACAATCCCATATTTGTTGTAGCTGAGAATCGAACTCATGACCTGATGTTGCATCTATACCTACTACTAAATTGTGAAAATTTCAGTCTGCCCAAAAAATTCTGTCCACCCTCTTCGGTCCACCTTTCTGTCCGCCTTACCCCGGGGGCGGTGCGGTCTCCGTACGTGCACTTCGGAGACGTGCAACTATCGGCGTGGTTGGTGGTTCTCACGGGCCAGCTGCGAGCTGACGTTGTCTCGACTCTATCCATGTTGATACGGTATCCGATCCGCACATCCCGCACACGACACGATTTTTACATCCAGCACTCTTCGATGACCAGCTCAATTCGTATCCAATTCTAACTCACGGTAACATTCCCGTTTCCAATCCAATCCAGGAAAAAAATACGCCAAAAAAAGTTCTAAAAAAAACCCAACTTCCCGTTTTCAATCTAAAAAATACGACAAAAAAGGAAAACAACTACGGCAAAAAAAAATCAAACCCTCCCCACGTAAAAAAGTACCATAAAAAAACAAATGGAAGGAAAAAAAAGAAAACCAATTACGGCAAAAAAAAAGTTACCACAAAAAATCTTACAAATGGAAATCAGTTACGGCAAAAAAGAAAATCTTCCACATCCGACGTCTTTTCCTAACTAACACTAGGAATCAAACTCTGGAACGAGTTCTATTAATAGACTGCCTTTTTACTACATAACAACAAAAAAAATAAGTAAAGAAAAAATACTAAGAAATAAGTCTTTCTCTAATATATAATTGTGAAAATTTCAGTCCACTATATCTTTATATATCCGCCGGTCTAAAGATTAATTAAATAATGCTCATCTCATTTGGATCTGGTTTCCTATTATTTTTAGCTTATTTTCTGTTTATGACACGAGGACTTCTGGTCCAATTGGGTTAGAGAAAAAAAGTTATAGGCTAAATCTAACTTGAAGCCTAACACAAGTTTAAGAGCAACTCCAGCCCAAGTCTCTAAATGAAGCCCTTAAACTTTTATTTACAAACTATGATAAAAGAACTAGGGACTCAAATTAAGACCCAACTCCAATGAAAAAAAATAGACCAAGTCCTTATCTCACATATTCTTGTCTTGATTATGGGTGGGGAGAGGAAAGTTGGTGCGATCCATTGGATAGGGGGTTCTAGATGTGAGGGGCTGAAACTATAATTTGGGAGGACATGAAAAATGGGAGCTCAAGTAGGAGGTGGGTTGGAGTTGATTTTTTTGATCAAGTCCCTAGATTCAGAATAGGGGCTTGTTTAGGAGGTGGGCTGGAGTTGCTCTAAACCAATTAATTTTAGACCGAAACAAGCGAATAGTTGGGCTCGACCAAAATCCAAAACGATGAGAAATTTTGCCTTTTTTATTACTCCCTCCATCCTAATTTATAAGTCATTTCAAGAATCTTGGAGAGTCAAAGCATCTTAAGTTTGACCAACATTATAGAAAAAATAGAAAGGTTTATGACATCAAATAGATATTACTATAAAAATATAACTAATAAAGAACCTAATGATATTTAGATGGTACATAAATATTATTATGCTATCATATAAATTTAGTCAAACTAAAAATGCTTTGACTCTCTAAGATTATTGGAATGACTTATAATTTAGGATGGAGGGAGTATTAAAGAAGAAGAAGAAGGAACTACAGATTAGGACTTTGATTTTTCTTTTGCCTCAGATTGACATCTAACTAAATAAAGAAAGCGGAGCAAAATAAAAAATGTAATTCTTATCCTTTTATGTTTGACTATTAAGAGTTCTATTTAGAATACTTAGGATGTGAGGAATCTATCTATATTAGGACTTCTACTCCATGTTGGTTTAGATGCAAGTTATTCTAACTCGTATGAGCATGGGTTATATATATAAGTCCAGATAAAAGAAACTCTTTATCGTTCATTAGTTAGAGGAAGACACACAAAAAAAATGGATGGACGAAAAATAAGAGCCTAAAATTTTGCCTCTTTATTATTAGGTATAGATATATATATAATTAGATAATAGAGATATAGATATAGATTTGATAGTTTTTTTTCTTCCGTTGCAACGCACGGGCATTTTTGCTAGTGTGAAACTAACTTACCACTACACCACGAAGTCTTTTGTGACTAAGTGAATGTTTCTTTCTTTTTGTTTTCACTTTAGTGGATCTTGTAATGAATATTTGAGAACCTAAATGATTTCAAATGAAAAAAGTTTAAATTATAAAGTTTTATATCTCATCGAGTACTATAACTTTGGTTTAGGTTGTATCTCTATCTGAGGTCATTTGAAAGATTCAAAAAATTTAAAGTTTAAAGTTCTAATAATTTAAAACATATTTTATGGACCTCAAATAATTTCAAATGAAAATTTCATCAACTAAGAAGTTGTATATCTCTTTGGGCTCTATAACTTTGATATAAACTTTGCCTCCATACGATATTATGTTACATTTTAGCTTTAAAATAAGCAAGCATCTCAAGCTAAGTGCTAGTATATGCATTCTCTAATGCATAACAACACAAAATTATAACTTTTATTGGATTAATTTACTAACAAAAATTATATATCATTTTCCAAACATGTCAATGGAGCGTTTATGTCTATAAAATGCAATGTCTAACTAACAAGAATGCAATGAGTTCACTATATCGGTGGTTAAGAGAAATATGACTATAAACTGTTTTTTCCTTGGCAGCTACAATAATTTACTTGAGGGTTTACACCCAAAGAAACTAGAACTTCCTTGGCGGTTTCTAGTTACACCCAAGGAAATGTGAATTACCTTTGGTGGTTTATAATAACACTCAAGGAAACATAGAATTATCTTGGCGGTTTCAACTAGCACTCAAGGAAATATAGATTTAACTTGGCGGTTTGGTTCAGCACTCAAGAATATGCATTTTCTTGGGGGTTTTATACAACCCTCAAGGTAATTGTATATCCTTGGGGGTTTAATTTCGCCCCTCCAGAAAATTGCTGGCCCTCAAGGATACTCAGTTTTCTGGTAGTGTAATTTTTTTTCTGTAGCCCTACCACAGTACCTGCAACTACATATTCAAATTTGGTGCACTTTTCTGACTTTTTGCTATATTTGTTGAATTAATTGTATTTCATTGAATTATTTTATAAAATACAAATTTAAAATAGACCTGCATCGAATAATGAATCTAGAGATTTAAAAATGATATTAAAGTTGAGTGTCGTGTGAGGCCGTATCCAGGAACTCCACGGAAACTTCTAACATCATGTTCATGAAACATGAGGGAAAACTTGCAAAAAAAGTGTTTTTAAATTTTATAAAATTTACACGAATTACGAAAATGACAAAACTTTAGGAAATATCATTATATCGTATGTGGAGGCCATGATAAAAATTTGAGAAGGTTTGATACATGTTGTCACGTACCATGTTTAGAAACCACATCACCCACACATCTCACATGTGATCACATGCGAGATGTTTAGGTTTCTAAGCATCATACTATAGAAATAGGAGGTAACGGGATGACCATCCTGGTTCCCGGTTCCGTGTTTATATAGTGAAGGGAAGAGCCCCCTTCGTGGCTGTACATGGAGATCGTTTACAATAAAGACTTGACTTAATCTACAAGCTCTTCTAGCCTATGCATGTATGGCGTCTATTCAATACTGCTAAATATTGTGCCAAGTGTCATGCTTCTAACATATTCAACACACTAACATGCACCGCTAACACACACACTATTTTCAGCTACTATATTCTAACATCCTCCCTCAATCTCAGCCACTTTGGAGGTTGAGATTGTCTCTAAATTTCTTCAATTTGATTACCGGTAATGCTTTGGTGAAGCCATCAGCTAACTGATCTCCAGTTGAGATAAACCTGACTTCTAGTAATTTTTGTGCCACCCTTTCTCTGACAAAGTGAAAGTCTATTTCGATATGCTTTGTTCGTGCATGAAAAAATGGATTTGCAGAAAGGTAGGTTGCACCTAGATTATCACACCATAGTCGTGCTCTAGGTGGGTGCCTAACCCCAAGTTCATTCAACAACTTCTGGACCCATATCATTTCTGCAGTTGCATTGGCGAGTGCTTTATATTCAGCTTCAGTGCTTGATCTTGACACTGTTGGTTGCTTTTTAGCAGTCCAAGAAATCAGGTTGTTGCCAAGAAATACAGCAAAACCTCCAGTAGATCTTCGGTCATCCACACAACCGGCCCAATCAGCATCTGAGAAGGCACTTACTAACATGGATTCAGATTTGCTAAACCTAATGCCAAGTTTGGTGGTCCCTTTGATGTACCTCAGGATCCTTTTAACAGCGCTCCAATGTATAGTGGTAGGTGAATGTAAGAACTGACATACCTTGTTTACTGCGAAGGATATATCTGGTCTTGTTAGGGTTAAATATTGCAATGCTCCTACCACACTACGGTACTTAGTAGCATCTTCAGATCCAAGTTTGTTCCCATCTTCTATACTTAGTTTCTCTGAGCTGCACAGTGGTGTATCAACAGGATGACACTTGTCCATACCAGATCGTTTTAGTACCTCTGTGGCATATCTCTCTTGGGTGAGAAGCATACTAGTGTTTCCCCTCTTGACTTCGATGCCCAAGAAATAATGAAGGTCACCTAAGTCTTTAAGTGCAAAGTCATGTTGCAGATCAACAAGCAAGGCCTTGGTAGCATCGGTAGATGAACTAGCTACTATAATATCATCAACATAAACAAGGACAAATAGAGTGTACCGTCCCTTGTTGAAGTAGAAGAGTGATGCATCTGCCTTGGAAGGAACAAATCCAAGAGACTCAAGTTTTGCACAAAGACGAGCATGCCATGCTCGAGGAGCTTGCTTTAGGCCATAAATAGCTTTGTCTAGTTTGCAAACATAGCCTGGATACTTGGAGTCAACATAGCCAGGTGGTTGATGCATATACACTTCCTCTTGAAGGACACCATGAAGAAAAGCATTTTTGACATCCAATTGGCGAAGAGACCATCCTCTGGATAGAGCTACAGCCAAAACAATGCGAATTGTTGCAGCTTTGACAACCGGACTGAAAGTGTCCTCATAGTCAAGACCATAGCGTTGTCGATAACCTTTGGCCACCAAACGCGCCTTGTACCGTTCAACTTGACCATCAGCTCTCTTTTTGATCTTGTACACCCATTTGCATCCAATGACATTCTTGCCACGTGGAGGTGGGACCAAATGCCAAGTGTGATTATTGAGAAGAGCACGATGTTCTTCATCCATAGCCATAGACCAACGTTTATCTTGCATGGCATCATCAACAGACGATGGCTCTTCTGTCGTGGCAAGGTTACACCAGCGGACAGTGCCGTCAGTGCGGCGCTTAGGCTGCACAATTCCATGCTGAGAACGAGTGGCAGGACGAGGTGGTACTGGAATAGAGGGAGTCGGTGCAGACGTGCATGTAGGAGCCGCACCAAGTTCAGGAATAGACGCACCAGACTCCACGGCCAAATTTGGTTGTGCGGCCGCATGCTGCTGCGATGAAGCTGCACCAAGTCCAGGAATAGGCATTCCAAACTCTGAGGCCAAATTTTGTTGTGCGACCGCATGATGTTGCGACGAAGCACCACCGAGTCCAGAAATAGGCGTTCCAGACTCCATGGTCGAATCTGGTTGGGCAGCTGCATGCTGCTGCGACGAAGATGGATCGGATGCGACGGGGTCAGCGGTTGGCCCTGACAAGGCCGCATCTCCATTGGTTGGAGGAGGGCCTGATAGACTCGCAGCTGCGCCTGAGGTCGTCAGCGATCCGGAGAGGAAGCCGATCCCATTTGTGCATGTGCTTGTTTCACCTGCAGTCATCAATTCTCCAGTAGAATTTGATGATGAGTTAGTAGGTAATGAAGAACTCACACACTGATCAAGTACTTGAGTTTTCCCAAATGTGGAGGTTGGGTTGAGAAGGATATCAGGTAGAAGGGTAAGCTCTGCACGGAGTTGGGCACCCGCATTAGGATGAAGTTTGGAAAATGGAAATAGATGTTCATCAAACACCACATCACGGGAAATATAAATGCGACTAGTAGTGGGCTCAAGACATTTGAACCCTTTATGATGGTTACTGTAACCAAGAAATACACATTTTTTTATCGAAACTCAAGCTTTCGAGGATTAAAAGGTCGAAGGTTGGGCCAACATGCACATCCAAAGGTGCGAAGAAACATATAGTCAGGAGCTTGTCCATGAAGACGTTCATGAGGTGTGTCGTGGTCTATGACTTTGGTGGGTAGTCGATTAATAAGAAAGACAGCTGTGATGAATGCCTCATCCCAAAATTTGAGAGGCATAGAAGCATGGGCTAAAAGAGTGAGGCCGACCTCGACAATGTGTCGATGTTTGCGTTCGGCGGCACCATTTTGTTGATGTGCGTGAGGGCATGAAATGTGATGGGATATCCCTACACGTTTAAAGAAGGAGCTAAGAGTTTGATATTCACCACCCCAGTCTGTTTGCATAGCACGGATTTTGCAATCGAATTGACGCTCAACAAGTTGCTGAAAATCAAGAAAGCATCGAAACACCTCAGATTTTTGACGAAGTAAATAGATCCAAGTATGTTTACTATAATCATCAATGAAACTTAAATAATATTTATTCTGACCGACAGATTTGGGAGCGGGGCCCCATACATCGGAAAAAACAAGATCAAAAGGGTGTTTTGACACACTAGTTGACCTAGGGTAGGGCAGCTGGTGGCTTTTTCCTTGTTGACACGCATCACAAATACTATGTTGACTGGAATCTTGAACAAAAGGGAGCTTATGGTGGTTGAGGACACGCTGAACTACTGGAGTGGATGCATGACCAAGTCGATGATGCCATAGCGAGGTGGATGGTTTGATGGTGGCAAGCACTTCTTTATTGGATGACTGGAGTGGGTAGAGGCCACGCTCACATCTGCCTTGGAGTAGGGTTTTCTTCGTTCCCTGCTCCTTGACCAAAAAATGATCAGGGTGAAACTCAAGAAACACATTATTATCACGAGTAATGCTTTTTGACAGAGACAAGATTCTTATTTGCTTCTGGGACATGAAGTATGTTACGTAGACGAAGGTTGCTATTAGGGAAACTCAAAGTACTGTGACTAATGTGATTAATCTTCATACCTGATCCGCTAGCGGTGTGTACATGGTCGTTGCCGTTGTAGCGATCGCGGATTGTAAGTTGATCTAGCTCGCTAGTGATGTGGTCCGTGGCACCAGTGTCCATGTACCAGTTGGTGTCCACGCCGTAGGAGGTTGTTGCTGCGGATGCACTCTTCTTTGGTGGGTAGCCGACATACTTGTAGCAGCGATCCGCACCATGGCCTTCCCTGCCACAAATCTGGCAGATCACACCTTCGAGAAAGGTGTTGTTGGTGAAGTTGTTGTTGTTGTTGTGGCCACCACCACGACCACCATTCCGACCGCTGTTGCGGCCACGCCCGAAGCCGCCGCGACCACCACCACCACGACCACCACGACGGCCGCCCTTTTCTACAAAGTTGACGGAGGAGTGGGAGCCGCCATCGCGGATCTCACGGCGTTGTTCATGGCTCACGAGCTGAGCCTGGAGCTCTGGGAGAGAAATCGGGTCGGTACGGTTTGCAACCGCAGATGTAATCGACTCGAACTCCTCTCCAACACCCATGAGGATGTAGGAGACGACCTCATCGTCGTCCAGCTTCTTGCCCGCCGACGCCATCTCGTCGGCCAAGCCCTTCATCTTGGTGAAGAATTCCGCCACGGTTGACGACCCCTTGGTTGCCGTGGCGAGCGCCATCCGCGTGGACATGATCCGGGCGCGGGACTGGGACGCTTGGAGCGTCTGGATTGCGGCCCACAATTCGGCCGCCGTGGTCGCGTCCGCGACCTGGGAGAAGGTGTCCTCGGAGAGGGATGTGAAGAGGTAGCTACGGACTTGGCTGTCCTTGGCCAACCACTTCTCATATTTCGGATTGACGGCCGGTTCCGCCTTGTTGCCCGCCGCTGCAGCGGCGGCGGCGTCGACCTCAAGAAACTCAGGAGGGGGTTTGGTGGTGGGTTTGGTGAAACTCCAGAGCTGAGCGCCCTGCAGAGTGGCTGTGACTTGAGCAAGCCACATGTTGTAGTTGCTACGAGTTAGTTTCTTGGTTACTGGTGGGAGAAAACTAAAGAAGGAAGCGGCAGCTTCAGAGGATGTTGCCATGAGGATCGATGTATCCGTGAGGATTTTTAGGCTCTGATACCATATAGAAATAGGAGGTAACGGGATGACCATCTTGGTTCCCGGTTCCGTGTTTATATAGTGAAGGGAAGAGCCCCCTTCGTGGCTGTACATGGAGATCGTTAAAATAAAGACTTGACTTAATCTACAAGCTCTTCTAGCCTATGCATGTATGGCGTCTATTCAATACTGCTGAATATTGTGCCATGTGTCATGCTTCTAACATATTCAACACACTAACATGCACCGCTAACACACACTATTTTCAGCTACTATATTCTAACACATACGACCAAACGTGCGTGAATTATTCGACAAGTTTCATGATTTTCGAACTTCAATTGTATTTTATACAATTAAAAAGCTATTTTCACGTAAGTTTTGGGGTCATGTTTCGTATCAAGATGTTCAAATTTCTTGGGTGTTTCTGGATATGGCTTCAAATTCTTTAAGTAACGTGAATATCATTTTTTGAATCGGTTAATTTATATTATTCGAGGCACACCATCGACAAAGAGATCTTTGCCGATAAATTGAGTGTGGCACTCCGCAAAATATTTGCTAGATACAATTAGACCTTTATTGAGTGACTGGGACACTAAGCAAATTAAAGATCCAGTTTCTAGTTCCAACGGACATTGGACACAGGCACACAACTAGCTAGTGGAGTAGTACATCGGCATCGATCGGTGGCGCGGAAAGAATTGAACGTGCACTTGGCCGCCGCTTTACCCCGGCCCGCCTTTCCAAGCGCCGCCGCTCTTCACCAGAACTCCGGCCAGGAGCTACTCGTCCAGAGAGAGATGGGATCGTGACTGACTAGCTGACCAGGTACGGCCCAGCGCGGGTCTTGAAACAAGAGTACCACAGCAGTTCTCAACCTAGTATATGATGAATTATTGTCTTATTTTTGTTCCACGATGTTTCTTGTCTCAGTTCAGAAGGCCATATTGTTTAACGGGCGACTTCTATTCTTTAATTAATTTGTACAGCAACTGAACACTTGGTAGGCTCACGCTCATCAACTATAATTTCAGAAGATTTTTACCATGGATTATTAGTGAGTGGCTATCATAATAATGTTTGTGTGCTATCGTCGTTGACTATTATTCCTTGTGAGAAAAGTAGGCGTGCAATTTTATTTAACAAGAACAAAAGAATAAAGTATTTGAAAGGAGAACAAGGCGGCAAAATATTTGACATTCCTTAATACCTCTCAAAACACACAGCAGATTCGGAATATCCAGCTAAATGTCAAAAATCCAGAGAGTACAGGCGTTCATACAAGGAATAAGCGACAGAGTGACTCAGCTCGTACAAATGCCAATGCAACTTTAAGCACATTTAGCAGGTCACTGTACCATCTGATGGTCCTTGAAGTACTCATGCTCAAGTGCTTGCCTAGCTGTGATTCTTTTGCTTGGCTCATATTGAAGCATTTTCTGTCGGCAAACAGAAATAGGTGAACTCAATACAGTGAGGATATATGTGTTAGCTTTAGCTTGTTCTTTACTTTCTGTAATCTTATGACCATTGTGTTTGTTTAGGCGCGTAGAATCCTAGTCGGTTCAGAGATGTGCCTAAACCGGGCCTGGACCGCACAAGTGTCCGTGTCCCCGCCTCGACGTTGGGCCTGTGCATGTTCCATCGGCGTTCCGAAAGATAAAGACGATCGATGGGGGGTGTTGTGGCGGCGGGGGAGTCAGGCTTCAAGCCTACATAAGCAAACAAAGAATAACATGGAGAATTGCCCTCGATTAGCAAGGAAACATTGTTGTTCTTGCGCTCTTTCTATTTTCGGTTCACGTAGAGTTCACATTCTAGGGTTTAAGTCGCCGTGAACGCTACCTGCCGGTGTTGCGCTGTCGTCGAGCTCTATTATGTGAGCTCGGTTCCAACATCTGGTATCGGAGCTAGAGGAGATCAAGACCCATGGTAGATCGTGCGGAGCAAGAAGGAGTTGAAGATGTCGCAAGTTTCCACTTCCTCGTCGACGGGTGGCGTCAAGGAGAGTTCACTGGTCTGGCTGATGTTAACTCGTACAAATTATGTCGAGTGGGCAATGTTGATGCAGATCAACTATGAGGCTTTGGAGATCTGGGAAACTATTGATCCCGGTACCGATGCCAAGAGAGCCCAAGATCGCCAAGCCATGGGAGCTCTGATGAGATCAGTTCCCAAGGAGATGTGGGGAACTCTTGGCGCGAAGAAGACGATAAAAGAAGCGTGGGATACAGTGAAGACGATGAAGGTAGGAGCCGATCGTGTCAAGGAGATCAATGTCCAGAAACTGCTGAAGGAATTCGAGAATATGGAATTCAAGGAAGCAGAAAGCATGGAGGATTTCGACATGTGGATTTTCAACCTCGTTGCCACCCTAAAAACTCTCGGTGAGACTATCGATGATCCCCATGTTGTCAAAAAGTTTATGCGTGTGTTGCCCGCTAGATTCAATCAGGTTGTTGTATCCATTGAGATGTTTTGTGACATGAAAACATTGTCAGTGGAAGAGTTGGTGGGGTGACTATATGTGTGGCTGAAGATCGTTTTGACAACAAGCTGGACCAAATTACTGACAAGGTTGGGTGTTTGTTGCTTGCTGAGGATTAGTGGCTTGAAAAACACGAGCACCATTTTCAATCCACTCAAAACTGAGAAGGAGGGAGCAGTAGTGCAAGCCAAGGCAAAGGCAAATCAGCACGATTGTGGTGCACGAAAAGCTCCTGGTGCTGTGAAGTTGACCTCAGAAGGTACACCTCGTCGAAAGGGCAGATGCAGAAACTTTGGTATTTATGGTCACTGGGCTGAAGATTGCAAAAGGCCCAAGAAGCAGAGAAAGGAGGAGAAGCATGATGAAGCAAATGTTGTTGTAGGAGGAGCTGACCATAATCCAGCTCTCTTACTGGCGGTAGTGGTTCATCTGTCAGAAAACAAGCTAGTTGTGCTAGTAACCTATCGAGAGAAAGTTTGGGTGCCTGACACAGGTGCTAGCAACCATATGACAGGATGTCGTGCTGCTCTAACTCACCTGAATGAAAGGAACAAAGGAGCAGTGAAGTTTGGTGATGGTTCTAGTGTTGAAATCCATGGTCTTGGCTCCATGGTGATCCAAGGACAATAGCAAGAGCATAAGGTACTAACTGACATTTATTATATCCCAAAGTTGAAAAGTAATATTGCCAGTCTAATACAGCTTGAAGAGAAGGGGTTTGAAGTGTCATTGAAGAATAACAGATGCAGTGTGCTAGATCAGGATGGTCATACTGTATTAATTTCAGCTCCTAGAACTGCTAATCATCTTTACACACATTTTTTTAGTATTGGTTCTCCTGTTTTTCTTCTGAATAAGCTTGATGATGGTGCATGGAGATAGCATGCAAGGTTTGGACACCTAAACTTTAGATCTTTAAGAGATCTAGCAAGGAAGCATATGGTGTCTGGCATGCCCATTGTTGATAGGGTTGAGCAAGTCTGTGATGGTTGTGTCACTGGAAAGCAACACTAGATTCCTTTTCCCAAGATCAGTGGCTATCGTGCTAAGAAAGTACTGGAACTTGTACACATAGATCTCTGTGGCTAGATAACCCCACCAACGGAGGGAAGCTCTATTTCTATTGGTAGTTGATGATTACAGCAGATTCATGTGGGTGGAGATGCTGAAGTCCAAGTCTGAAGCACTGGCATATTTTAAGAAGATAAAAGCAAGAGCTGAAACTGAATGTGATCTGAAGCTTAAAGCATTAAGGACTGACAGAGGTGGTGAGTTCAACTCAACTCAGTTCAGTGTTTTCTACAATGAGTATGGCATCAAGCACTACACAACCACACCCTACACTCCTCAGCAGAATGGGGTGGTTGAGCGTCGAAATCAAACTGTGGTAGAGATGGCCTGGTGCATGATGAAGAGCAAGGGTATACCAGCATGTTACTGGGGAGAAGCAGTAGCAATAGCTGTGTATGTGCTGAATAGATCTCCTACAAAAGCCTAGAGGGTGTCAGACCATATCAGGCTTGGTATGGTAAGAAGCCTAGTGTAAGCCATATGAAGATTTTTGGCTGCATAGGACATGTTAAGAAGCTGGGACATGATGTGAGGAAGCTGTCTGACAGATCAGCAAAGATGGTGTTTATTGGCTATGAAGAAGGAACAAAGGGTTATAGGCTATTGGATCCTGTATCAAGGACTCTACATGTTAGCAAAGATGTTATATTTGAAGAAGATCAGGTCTGGGTATGGTCGACTCTATCAGATCAACACCAGCCTGACCAATTCATTGTTGAATATCATGTTACTGTTTCAGATCCAACAACAGGAAGTGCAGAGCTTATTCTTGTTCCTGGTAGTCTAGCTACTTTTTCTTCCCCACATTTTCATGCTTAGTCAGCACCAGGAAGTCTTTAAGGATCTGCAAAGCCTCACACACTAGAAGCATCAGGTTCTACGTCTTTAAACCAGCAATGGGCTACTCCACCTACTGGTCAGACTGAAGATTCAGAGGGTGTTCCTCTCAGATATAGGACATTGACAAATTTTTTTGATCACACAGAAGAATTGGAAGACTTTGAGTGTAGTGGGTTGTACCTACTAGCTGTAGATGAACCAGTCAGTGTTGAAGATGCTCTGAAGCAGTCTTGTTGGAAGGAAGCAATGGATGCTGAACTAAAGTCTATTAGAGAAAACAGTACTTGGTCCTTGTCTGACTTACCTAAAGAGCACAGGGCAATAGGACTAAAGTTGGTATTCAAGGTGAAAAGGGATGCTGCTGGGAAGATTGTGAAGCACAAGGCTAGGCTTGTAGCCAAAGGGTATGCACAGAAGCAAGGAGTGGACTATGATGAGGTGTTTGCACCTGTAGCAAGATTGGAGACAGTGATAATCTTTTTAGCACTTGCAGCCTATGGAGATTGGCAGGTACATCATATGGATGTAAAGTCTGCTTTCCAAAATGGAGATCTCCAAGAACAAGTGTATGTTCACCAACCACCTAGTTTTGCAGATGTAACTCAACCTGGCAAAGTTCTAAAATTGAATAAAGCCTTGTATGGATTAAAACAGACACCCAGGCCTTGGAATGCTAGACTTGATCTAGAATTGAGAAACATGGGATTTCAGAGGAGCATTGTTGAACATGCAGTCTACAAAAGGGGAACATGTGACTCTCTACTTCTGGTTGGAGTCTATGTGGATGATCTAATCATCTATGGACCAAACAGCAAGATGATAGCTATTTTTAAAGATCAGATGCAGAAAGTTTTCAGTATGAGTGATCTTGGTTTGTTCAATTATTATCTTGGCATGGAGGTGAATCAGGTGGGAGATCAGATCACTCTTTGTCAAAAGGCATATGCAGCTAAAATAGTTGAGATGTGCAACATGACTAAGTGTAACCTAGTAGATACACCAATGGAGGAGAGGTTGAAACTAACAACTGCTAAGGTTGGCACAGAATTGGATGTGACTAGATATAGAAGTATTGTGGGTAGTTTGAGATATCTGGTAAACACCAGACCTGACATAGCCTATGATGTTGGCATAGCTAGTAGGTTTCTGCAAGCACCAGCCAAAGAACATTGGTCTGTGGTCAAGAGAATTTTGAGGTACTTGGCAGGTACACTTGACTATGGTTGCAAGTTTTAGAATGGGAAGAAGTTTGGTCTCAGTCTTCTAGGATATACTGATAGTGACTGCTCAGGTGATTTAGTTCACAGAAAAAGCACATCAGGGATTATCTTCTTCCTGGGATTGAATCTGGTGACTTGGGCTTCACAAAAACAAAAGGTAGTTGCTTTATCTTCATGTGAAGCAGTATACATTGTAGCAGCATTGGGAGCATGTCAGGGTGTATGGCTGAGCCGGTTGATAGCAGAAATGTTGGGAGGAAAAGTTCAAAAGTTTAGACTTCTAGTAGACAACCAATCTGCCATTGAATTGGCTAAGAATCATGTGTTCCATGATCGGAGTAAACATATTGATACTATGTATTATTACATCGGTGACTGCATTGAGAAAGATGTGCTGGAGGTAGACCACGTAAGAACAGACGAGCAAGTTGTTGATATTCTGACGAAGCCCTTGGGAAGAATCAAGTTCGTAGAGTTCAGACTCAAGCTTGGCGTCGTTCCAGTTTATAAGGATTAGGGGGTGAAATGTTAGCTTTAGCTTGTTCTTTACTTTCTGTAATCTTATGAACAGTGTGTTTGTTTAGGCGCGTAGAATCCTAGTCGGTTCAGAGATGTGCCTGAACCAGGCCTAGACCGCGGAAGTGTCCGTGTCCCCACCGCGATGTTGGTCCTGTGCATGTTCCATCGGCGTTCCGAAAGATAAGGACGATCAATGGGGGTGTCATGGCGGTGGGGGAGTCAGTCTTCAAGCCTATATAAGCAAACAATAACGTGGAGAGTTGCCCTTGATTGGCAAGGAAACATTGTTGTTCTTGCGCTCTTTCTATTTTCGGTTCACGCAAAGTTTACGTTCTAGGGTTTAAGTCACCGTGAACGCCACCTGCCGGTGTCGCACCGTCGTCGAGCTCGATTTTCTGACCTCGGTTCCAACAATATGATGCAGCAGTAAGCGATGGCGTTGTCTGTGACCCCATTTCCCCAAGGCGCATATGGACAGTTGCGAGGTTTTTTTTTTCTCTTCTCAATCTCAATGTCTTTATTTCCCTCTCTGTGCAGTAAGCCAGTAAGCGATGGCGTTGTCCAAGCCCGTTGTATGCCCAAGCACTTTCACGACGAGTCGATGACCTCAACGTTGTGTGCAGTGCATCTCCACACTCTGACAGCAAAAGCGGGTATATATCTACGTCTAGTGCCTGGCTGTGCTGACGATGGTCCAAGATCTGAATGCCCATGCGGCTGTTGTTGGGCTTTGCAATTTTTTTTAGCTTTGCTACCCGGCGGTGCTTGGCGGCTCCAGTAATGGATCCGTGCTTTGCTTAAGTGGCAGTCCACTCCTATCCTTGTGATTCATGGCGAGGCAGTTCCTTCGTGCGTCTGTTCATGAGCAGGAGCTCCACGGCGGAGTGGAGGATCGTCCAGGCGGTCTCCATCGTCACTATGCTCCCACTCCATCTTGACTATTTGGGAGCTGTTAATGTGTTTCTAAATGAATTTGTGGATGGATTTGATGTAGAGGATGCTGATTTCATCCAGTCATTTTAATCACTGCAGAAAATGATTGTAATATAATTATGTCACTACCAGCACTCGGCAAAGCCCATATTGCACTCGAGTGCCACACTCGGCAAAGGGCACTCGGCAAAAACTCTGGGCAAAATCGTCTTTGCGGAGTGTCATTTTCAATTAAAGATGCAGTTTTGCATGACAAGATGAATTCAAATGAAAAGGTTGATAAATACAAAATTTCATAACTTATCAAGATCTACAGAGTTTATTTTAGTTGTTTTGTCATTTGTTCATCCGATATAGTGATTCTAATATTTTTTATGAATCTTATATATCTCTCTTATAGTTTCATAAACTATAAGAGAAATGTTTAATTTATGAACACATTTATTTTGAATTTGTCAAATGAAAAAATGACTAAAATAAATGTTGTAGATCTTGATAAGTTATACAACATTGTAGTTAAAAACTTTTTGATTTGAATTCATTTAGAGTTTCAAAATTCAATTTGAAATTTTCTTTGCAAAGTGTTTTTTTTTACACTCGGCAAAGAAGGTCTTTGCTGATTGTAAAAAAAACACTAGGCAAAGAAGGTCTTTACCGAGTGTTTTTTTTCTATGTGTTTTTTGGCATCGGCAAAGTATTTAACACTCGGCACAGACCCGAATTCCGATAGTGTGTGCAAAAGTGATGATTTTGTAGTTACTACTAAAATTAGATGTTCTGATTTTAGTGAGAAGAAATTTTACTACATGTACGCCAAGCTACAGTAAAAAACTCTTTTTACTATATGAAAAATTATTACTAAGTGAAAGCCAAATTTGATATTGTTAGTAATAAAAAATTTACCTCGCCAGCGACCCGATATGTTTGTGATTTGCACAGACAAATTTAACCACTCACATACTAGAAGGTAATTATTTTCTTAACAAAATAATACTAATAGTAATAAAAAATAATCTCAATATCGATCCAGCACGCTAATCTTTAGCATAGGCAAATTTACAGCTTGCATGGTAGGAGAGAATTATTTTCTTAAGAATATAATACTATTAGTAATAAAAAATTTACATGGCCGACGACCAGACACGCCGGTGGTTTGCGCACGAAAATTTAACCACTCACATATTAGGCTGTAATTATTTGCTTAACAAGTAATAAAAAATAGTCTGAATCTTTAGCACATGCACATTTACGACTCACATGCTAGGAGAGAATTATATGCTTAACAGTTTGATATATATATATATATACAGGAAAATGGAAAAATAAACTTAGGAAAATATACAGACAAAAGCAGGGATCATCGACTAAGCTGCCTACCACTGGATATAAAACATAAAGATAATAAATAGACCAGCCTTTCCCCAAATCAAGCAAGCAAAGCTTAGATGCACCGGTTTAGCACAAATAAGCTAGCCAAAAACATGATGAAGCGAATAATAAGGCTCACCGATGGATCCATGTACAAAAGTTGGATTATATTACTACAAGCTGAACCATATAGAAAACCCGGTCCAGATCGACTCCGGAGTCCGGACACACTATATATCATCCCCTGCGCCTCGTGGATCGCGACCGCGACGACGGCGAGGAGGTGTTGTTGCTGCTGGCCGCCATGGACGCCACGGCCTTGGCCCACACCAGGAGCTCCCGCTTCATCCGCTTCTCGTCGCCCCAGATCATCGGATCCACCGGCCGGTCCTTCTCCGTGGTAAGGAAGAACACCGGCGGGGTGCCCGACACCTCGCCGCCGCCGCCGCCCGCTGCCAAGAACAGCGGCCGTAGCACCGTCTCCGCTTCCAGAGCCATCGATGATCCTCCGCCGGCGCCTCCGCACACGCACCACAACCTTCTCAAGGCCTCGATCGAGAGCTACCTCCAACTCGATCGTGAGCACAGTGTGCTAGCTAGCTAGCTGTGGCTGTTTCTGTGTGTGCTCTGCTCCCGGATAAGAACGCAGTGACGACGACGCGATAATCGTCGTTTATATATAAGGAGGAAGGAGTCTAGGAGGGCTTGTGTGCGAGAGAAGGATATTGGCACGAGGAACTCGCTGTGCGCCGTCGTCGTCGTCGGGTACTCCCCTCGGGCCTCGGGTGGTGTCAGTTTTATACACGGGCGGGGCGGGCGCGCAGCTGCAGCTGCAGCATGCACACATGCGCTCCCGGGCGGCTCGCGTAATATCTGGAAGGGTGAGCGCGGAGCATATGGGGCAGCGAGTGATGCGGAGCGCGCCGCGTCTGCCGGGGAAGCTCAGATATGGTTGAGCCGTCGCGGTCCGGCCGCCGGTCTCTGGGGCGGCGCGCGCGCGGAACGTGAGACAGACGACGGGCATGGCCGCTTGTGTGCTCGGACAGCGGCCGGCCGCGCGCTAGGCATCATCCTAGCTGGAAAACGAGGCGCAAAAGCGAGAACGTGCCGGTATCTCTACGTGCTGCGAAGGATGGCACACTACGACGCGACAGTTTCTGGCCAAAAGGGTTGAGATTTTTCTCTCTGTATAGTGGTATATGATCAACGTTGTGGGTTGCGGGCCAGGATAGGAGTATATCGAGACGTGGTATCCATATCCGGTCGTTCTCAGGATCTCGAATAATGATCACACCGGGATACTGTATCCACACAGTACGTTTATGCACTGTGTATATATCATCCTATACCTGCTGCCTTTACATGTAAAGACATGGATAGGAGTACGTACGTACGTACGTACGTGCTTACGTATCGGATGAGCAAACACTAGGATACACTAGACACCAAAAAAACGAAAGTTTCTTGAGGATCAAAAACCACCAAGTAAAATATGAAAACCACCAAGAAAATGTTTATTTCTTGAGGGGCAACCCCGCCAAGCAAAAGCCACCAAGTATAGTAGAGAAACTTAGTTTCCTTGGCGGTTCACCCCACGGGTGAATTTCTTGGTGATTCAGCTGTGTCCAAAATTTAAAGCCTCGCGTGTTATTTCTTTACCGCTGCAAAGTCACCTGTGATCTGACTTCGTGGCTGATAAATCTCTTTTGTGGTATTCACTAGAGTAGTTTGTGATGCATATTTAAAATCCTAAAGAAATTCATACGAAAAAAAAGTTTGAACTGGAAAGTTTGAGATTTCTTTGAATACTATAACTTCGTTGTTGGTTATTTCATCGTCGCCTGAGGTCATTAGAAAAAATTATAAAAATATTAATTTTTAAATAATAATTTAATTTGGCGGTTTAAAATAGCACTCAAGGAAAATGATTGTTTTTCTTGGAAGTTAACAAATAACACTCAAGAAAAAATTACATATATAAACTAGTACAAAATCGATTTCGTTGACAGTTGCGGTTTTTTTTCACTAGCGAAACATAACGTGAAGGCGCTAGTAGAAATGAAATTCTAAGCCTATGGCTATGAACCGAGAGTGTGAATTATTCTAGTTGTTTTCTTAACCTAGTGTTACTAAATAATTTATTTATTTTTTTAAATTTTCAAATGATCTTAGATGGAGAAATGGTTTGAATGAAAGTTGTACTATTCAAAGAGAGATCAATTTACAACGTTATAGTTTACTACTTTTTTATTTGAAATTATTTAGGACTTCAAAATTATGTTTTAAGATCAATTATTTTAAACTTCATATTTTTAATTCTTTAAATGATCTCACATGAAAAACGATCAAAAGCAAAGTTGTTTTTTTAAAAAAAATCTGTAGGGGTTTGCACCCATACAGTAAATGAATAAATGATGCAAAAGTCATGGTTACAATTACAGACAGTTTAAACAAAGACAAAAATCAAGGAAGCCAAATTAGGAGACCTTAAACGAAAAAAAGAAGAGCAGTAGGAGAACTTCCAACAAGCTTGCTAGTTTAGATTTGCAATCCATTGTTCTATCATGGGAAAATAGCTCCTTTTTGCTCTCAAAATCAGCAGTTTGAAATCTTCCTTGAAGTGTCTTTTAGCCATTTGAATTGACGGGTTAATTTGCTTGAATATCAAGTCGTTTCTTGACTTCCAAATAGTCCAGGCCAGTAATATGATGATTTTCATAAAAAATGGGACCCTTAACTGATCTTTGATGGACTGCAAAGTCTCAAATGGATCTAAATTCAGATCAATCTGAACATCAATGAGACCCCAGCATTGCTGAGCAAAGGGGCACTCTAGTAAAAGATGAGATAAGGACTCTTCAGATGAGGTGTTGCAAAGTACACAGTTGTAATCTGTTAGATGCATATTCTTCCTTTTTAGCAGCTCTCTTGTGCTAACTCTGTCCCTTAGTACCAGCCAAAAAAATACTTTGTGTTTGCACTGACAAGAAGAGCCCTAGATCCAATGGAATGCCGGATGTACTTGTTGATTTCCACTGAGGTGTCTGTATGTTTTTTTGACTGAAAATTTTGCAGAGTTCCAAATGTATGACCAGTTGTCCTCAGAGTCATTCAGGTTTGCAAGTTGCAGTTGCTCCCTTAGCAATACTAGTTGGCAGTGTGCCTACTGTGACAAGGGCAGGTGGTAGAGATTATACAGGTTTGTCTGTCCATGCTCCTCAGCCAGAGTTATGTGCTTGTTCTTTGCATAGGAGAACAATTCTGGGAATTTACCACTGAGGATTTCATCACACCATAGATCTTCCCATAGTAAACAAGTCAAAGTTGTTTTTTTTAAAGAACAGGAGGAGCAGAAGAGCCCCTACTGAAACAAAAGGCAATGTTTTAGATCACGATGAGATCTAAAACTTTTTTTATTTGAATATGTTTAGAGCTTTAACTCATGGAGTGAATACTAAGGAAATATTTTTTAAGTTATGCCGTAAATGATTTTAGGGTGCAGTGATATGATCTAACGTGTGAGGCCTAAGGTGAATTCGATTCCCAATTATGCGCCTATTTCTCTAAAAATGAAAAAAGAATATTGAAAACCGTGTGTGGCTGCCTAGTGCGAGCCTCCCGTGAAGTATGCTAATTTTTATTGACCTTTCACACTGACGGTTAATAAAAATGACAATACAAATATAAGAAATTCTGTCAGTAAAGAATTTTTTTGTACTAGTGTTCTTTAGAGGTTGAACAGAACCGCTAAGGACATAAATTATCTTAGTGGTTTTCTACAACCACCAAAGAAGTGATTATTTTTTGGTGGCTAGTTTTTGGTACTCAACAAAATTCTAAACCGCTGTGCTTGTTCATTTTAGGGGCCCGTTTACTTTGGAACGGCTGTTTCGGAAGTATTCCAACTAAAATGGTAGGCTTATTTATATTAACATTGATTAGCTTAAATAGTTCCTGGCCCCTCAATACAGAGGAAACAAACAAAGCCTTAGGCCTTGTTCATTTCTTTAGAAATGGAGGCCTGGAACAATTTCTAGCTGTATTGATTCACAAATTTGTATAAGATTCATCAGTTGGAACAGTCCCAGGTCCCATTCCACCCTAAACGAACGGGGTCTTAGTAGGATTCATTCCACCTCATCAAAACCTATATAAATTAGCCTTAGTATTCCTGGTGGAATCGTTCCAGGGCATCATTCCCTAACAACCGAATGATGTGAAAGGTCCAAATGGCTAGAGGGGGGGTGAATAGCCTAATTAAAAATTCTACAAACAAGCGAGTTAGTAAAACAAATGACGAAGCAAATCTAGCACTAGCTCAACTAAGCTATGCAAGCCACCTATACAAACTAGTACAAGGCTAAACACTAAAGCACAACAACAAGAGAAGGCTAGTTACACTCTTAAACAAGAAGACTAAACTAAACAAGCTAAACAACTAGCAAGGTATACAAGTAAGTGAAGGAGTGAAGAGTGATTGCTATACCAATATTGTAGAGTAGAGATATAACCAACCAATCACTCACAATCACAAGAGAATCCTCGGCAAGAGATGACACAAGATTTTTTACCGAGGTTCACTTGCTTCCCGACAAGCTACTCCTCGTTGTGGCGATACACCCACTTGATGGATCACGAGCTAATTGGCAATCCAAAGCCAAACCCTCAGCGGGTGCCTCACATCCACTCACAAGATGGGGATCCTCCAAGCCACGAGCAATCCACTAGAGTAGCCAATTACGATCTTCCGCGGGGAAGGCTCAAGAACCCCTCACAAATCACTTGGCGAGGCTCGAAACAATCTCCAATCACGAGCTCAACACCACCGCTGCACCAAGCCGTCTAGGGCGTCGGGAAACACCCAAGAGTAACAAGAAATCCGCAGCAAACTCAAGAATCAAGTGCCACTAAATGCAACTCTCAAAGCAATGCACTTGAATCTCACTCAATCTCACTAGAATTAGCAATCAAGCAAGAAGATGAGTGGTGGGAGTGTTCTCTAGCTCAAAGTATGCCTCAAGTATTCCAAAGTGCAAGAGAGAGCCTCCCAAAGCCGGCCACCCTCAATTTATAAGCCCCTCAAAGAAACTAGTCGTTGGCCACTTTCACTGGGCTGAAATCGGGGGCACCGGACGCTACTAAGTGATCACCGGACGCTCGACCTCCAGCGTCCGGTGCTCAGGGGTACGCCACGTGTCCGTCCTGAAACTCGCGTGTCAAATCCTAACGGTCACCTACGGATCACCGGACGCTCTACAGGTCCACACCGGACGCGTCCGGTGCACACCGGACTCATGCGCAGAGAGGGTCGCAAAACGCAGGATCACCGGACGCTAAGCACCGGTAGCGTCCGGTGCTCACCGGACCCATGCGCAGAGAGGGTCGCAAAACGCCCTCACACCGGACGCTAACCACCGGACGCTCTCAGAGTGCGTCCAGTGCTCAACCCTAGCAGGGTCAAGCACACCGGACTCTGAGGCCAGCGTCCGGTGCCTCTGCACTCAGCGTCCGGTGAGTGTTTCTCAGTGAGAAAACACTCCCGCGACTTCTCCAAATTTCCCACCGGCGCAATAGAAAAATATACACTTATTTTTCTCAAAAGCGTCGAATCCCGCCTCGCAAGCTCGGCGGGAGGGAGAGAGGAACCCACACCCCTCTCAACCCTAGGAAAACCACCTCCTTTGCAAATGTGCTAACACCAACAAGTGTCCACCACCAAAGTGCAAGTGTGTTAGCTTTTCACAAACATTTTCACCAAAGGAGTTAAGTTAGCTCTTTACTAGATCCTAATGCATATGCTCAAGATATGGACCTAGTAGCACTTGATTCGAGAGATGACCGTGATTTCCCCTCTTGATAGTCGGCTATCTATCCTAAACCCGGTCAATCACTTCTCTACTCATCTTAGACCGGCAAGAGTAAAACCCTATGTTTATACCTTTGCCTTGATAACTTTGCTCCTCGTATATCACCATGATCTTCACTTCATGCTTTATCCCTTTGTGATCATGTGGCCATCTTTCCATGCCACCATGCACCTTCATCACATGTGTTGCTATGCCTAACTCAAATCACTTAAACACAAGGCATTAGCAACTTGGTGTCATTAATTACCAAAACCAAACTTGGGCTTTCATGATGCCTAAAATTTCAATTTTCTGGTAGTGATGATAGGTGCTGCACGTCGTGGCGCGCGTGGGTGACCAGCAGATCGAGGAGTTCCACAAGCGCGCACGAGGTTTTCACTTTCAGTTGTTATGGCGTGAGGGTGATATATAGATGATAGTGCGATGAACGGGCTAGGTTGGTGTTGTTGGTCTGGTACTGTTAATACATAGCTAGGGACCTGATGCTGATACATGACCGATCCTGTCAAGGTTTCGTTTCGTTTTTCTACACCAGAGATGATATACACCCCCTCATCTGCAAGACAACAATTTGTTTGTTGCCTCTTCTGCTCACCATTAGCTGTCAATCGCTTTATTAGTGAATCCTGGGCTCCCCTCCCTCCCTATCATCTCCTCAGTACCGTCATGGCTATCAGTATCGTCACATCCTAATCTCCTCAGTGATTAGTGCAGTATCAAAAAAAAACGGCGCTAAGTAATGTTAGAGGAATTTGTTTCCACTGATGATGTGACGCCTATAACGAACTACGACTGTATCAGCTACACATAAGGATGAAAACGGTCGGAAACGGTCGAAAAACTCCTAAATTGTTTTCTACTTTTACATTTGAAATACGAAAACGAAAGCGAAAACGGTAAAGTCGGACACGAAAACGAACACGAACTTACGAAATATCGAGAATTTCGAAAACGAACCAATTCGATCGGATTTATGTCGGACACGGTCATATACGAAAACTCAATACGAAATACCGATATATAGTACCAAGTGTATGACTAAAAGTATATATAGAATCAAGTTCAAGTGCATATAATAATTAAAAAGTGCATGCTCCTTAGTCTTAGGTATTTAATACAATAGCCCACATATAAATACAAGTCTAGAATAAGCAATTAATAGCTAACATGAACACAACTAGCCACTAGTAGAAAGAACGCAGATACATGGTGAGTAGTCTGTAATTGGGCTGTGTGACCCTACAATTGACTAAATTCGGTTTAAACCAAATTTTGAATTTAAAATATTTCATATTAAAAGTAGAAAAGTAGAAAAAGATCGAAAAATGTCAAAACCGTTTTCTACTTTTATATTTGAAATACGAAACATCTAAAATACGAAAACGAAAACGATAAAGTCGGACAAAAAAAATACGAATTCGATCGGATCAAATATAGAAAGCGGTTCGGTTCGGTTCGGGATATTTCCGTTCCGTTTTCATCCTTAGCTACACATACCAGAATTCCAGAATAATAGTGCCATGTGCCAAGATATGTCTGTATTTCGAACTAAAAGGGGGGCAAATTAAAATATCTCTGTCGCGTTCCAGCTTTGCACTCGCCTTCTATCCATTTCAATTTCACGTGACCAAGAGCTAGACAGCTGCAAACTACAGCGACGTCCATGAACAAGAATTTCCAGCCTTTTGCATCTTGCTTTATCGTGATAGAACGCCGATGTTTCTATAAAGCAATTAATTAAGGTCAGTAGGCAGAGGGATTCTGTGTTGCAGGGCAGTTTAGCTAGCTAGGGAGGTTGGCAGGCCGTAACGGCTATGATCATCACTCAGGTGAGCAAGAGCAATTGAACGGATAGTGGCGGTTGTTCAGCGTACGTATTCACGTCGTTGATCCTGGGACGCCGGTAGTCGCAGGATCTTGATCGGCGTAGATTTAGGCTAGGCAGTTGGAGTCCATGGGGGCTCATCTGTTTTGTTCTTCGTCTAGCTAGCCCCAACAGCGCTGGATCCACTCCTGCACTTAGGACTACATTAACAAAATTACAATGGCCTTGCTTGATGTCGCCATTTATGTTGTGCTGGCTAATAAATATTGTTACTTGCCATGAGAGAGATATTTTTCTCCAAATTAGACAACTTTTTCTCGGCGATGGAGCGTCAGCTCCTCTCATTCCACCTCCTCTCCATGACTCTGCGTCCCTCTTTCCCTAGCCCTCGACATCAGCTCCTCTCCAGAATTGAAATGGATCTACAGAAGAGGATCTACAGAGGTCAAGTACTCTTGAGCGGGACGCAAACTAGCCAGTATTGCTGTCGAGAAGGTTTAGAGCATCTCCTACATTATGCAATTGGAATTTGCCATTTGTTGTAATTTGTCAAGTCCCTAAACGTTTTGCCAAAGGAAAAATAAGTCTATCTCCAAGTGTTTGGCATTTTTGACTTGGCATTTTCCAAAATAGTGGACCCAACTATTTTTGTCCGGGGTCTTTTTTGTTTGGCGCGCTTCGCGCGATATTTTTCCTCTGCGTGGGAATTTCCGTCGCCCGTCATCACCAGTCCACGAAGTCGCAAGTCACCGTTGTTTCTGTGAATCGCGGTCTCCCGGTCCGCCAGTCCACGAAGTCGCAGTTCGCCAGAGTTCCGTCGCGCGCCAGTAGTCCACGAAGTCGTAGGTCGCAGAGTTCACGTCGCGCGGGAAAGAAGAGTTCGCGCGGGGAGGAGTCCTCGCGGGAAACTACCGCAGCACGTGGGAGGGTCGCGCACGACAAGGAGTCCAGGAAACTCGGAATATCAAAAATGCCAAGCCATTGTGCATATGCAAAAATGCCAAGTTTGGTCCATCAAATGCTAAGTTTGCCAAAATGCATAAGTCAAATGCATAACTGTTGGAGAGCAATTTTTATGGTTTTTGGCAAATTTCTAGAATACATAGTCCAATTGCATAAGTGTTGGAGATGCTTATAGATCAAAATAACTATGCAGACGGGAACGTCTATGGGTGTGATTTAGGAAAGTATTTAATGTGACAATATGCCAGCTTTCAGTGAACGGCTCCTGATGCATGCATTCATCACATCCTGTCGCGGTATCGTTTTCTTCTTTCATATTCATATACACCCTGATGACCTGCAACTGCAAGATATCAATTTCTTTCTCGCCTCTTCGGCTCACCACAGGCCCTTCTTCCGGCCAGCTAATCCTAGGGCCCGCGTCCTCTCTCATCCCTTCGACTGTTATATTTAGTTTGTCCTAAGTCAAAAATATATATCTTTAATCACTGATTTTAAAAAAATTATATAGTTTCCTGTAATAACATTTATATTTTTAGATTTACTATGAAAAATACTATCATAATATATAATTCATATATTGTGAAATTATGAGAATTTTTTAAATAGTAGATCACAGATTGCAGTATTTGACTTAGGACAAATTAAATATAACACTTAAAAAAACAGAAAGAGTATCAAAGGACAGCGCTGTACCAGATCTGTATATTCGAGCTATCTTAGGAAGTGTATAGCTACGATAACCTTTGCTGCACTAGCAATCTTTATGGCGTGGAGAAAAGAGAATACTAGAAGACAAGACCATACCTCTCTCCGTAAGAAGAAAAAAAAAGGGTGTAAATTTAGCTTTTCTTTTCCAAGTCAATCAGTCTCGTCCCTACAAAAATTTAGGCTTCACTATCGACATCGTCTATCACTAAAAGAGCAATGCTTAGAATGGACAGAGTCTACTAAAAAACCTAACCAATATATTAAGCTATGGTTGGTTCTCGCATAGTAAACTACTAGAAACGACATAATATTGATGCTATTTACTATAAATTTAATTAAACTTTATAATATTTACTTAGTTGAAACTAAGAATTGCACTTTTTTTAGAACGGAGCAAGTTCATAAGAGTTAACAGACGGTCTAGCATGATGCAATTGTCGTGTAAAAACACTTTCCCTATTTTGTATGTCATTCATAGACGGTAGCATGAGATGGTCTAATATTCATGGTACCTGTAAAATCCAAAATTGGGTCTCGAGCTTGGCTTGGGTATCTAAATTCTCTAGCTTTCAAATTCAAGTACCTAAACTTTAGTAATGTCCAAAGCACTAAAATTTGAGTTGTTCTACCTTACGTGGTATGCTGATTACACGATAACAAGTCACCAAAATGTGGGTCCATATTCTCTAGTATCATGTGTCCATATAAAGGATCATTGTTGATATGCATTATACAATTAGGCCAGTCTTGGTGAGTAGTTTCATTGCGTTATTTTGAAGACTATATATCATTGTTATATAGAATAAAATAAAATATGAATGAAACACCCGTTTTCAATGGATAGTTTTATTCTATGGTTTCAAGACATTTTAGTGGCCATCATGCTGGATTAAATAGATATATGAATATTTGTGATAACATCTGAACAATGTTGAAATCAGAGCACATAGAAGTCCAACAATGTTATTGCATTTGTGGAGTTGACTACTTCATTCTCCATTTGAGACAGATGCTAATGATTAATCTCAAGGCGCATGCTGTAGCATATCTTGCTCTGTCATGCAAATTTAACATGGGATGTACATTCCGTCTTCCTTGCTCAAGGACATGGAAGAAATATTCATCCACATAGACCCCAAGTTTGCAAATAGAGCGTGCCTCCTCTGTGACCATCGAACAATCATGCTATAATATAATGTTTAGAAGTGAATTGAGCAGTTTATGGTTGGATTGTCGTATGGTGAAACATTGGCCACCTAGGTTAAATTCTTGACTTAATATGTATACTCCTATTTTAGATTTAATAGTACTTTTCGTTTAGTGGTAAATGATGTGTGTTTCTGGAAGGCGAGTCAGCGTTGCACCTATGATGTCATTAATCTCGAGATTTATCTAACTTCGTCAATCTTGAGATTTGTTGGCTCAGTCTTTTGAAGATGTTTATTGGATTAGGTTGTGTGTGCTTGTATTTACAAAGGCGAGTGTACATGCATGTATAATTCAAAGAACTTTGGAAACAAGAGACAGAGCGTTCCTTAGGATCAGAAAATACACTATTTGATTAGTGGAGAAGTCACGCAAAATAGATTTTAACATAACTTCTCTTATAATATGTAGTCAGTTGTTACACGTTAATATTATCTCGATCGGTGTTTATGTAAGGCCTTGTTTACTTCCCAAAAAGTTTTGCAAAATTTTTCAGATTCCCCGTCACATCGAATCTTTAGACGCATGCATGGAGTATTAAATATAGATGAAAATAAAAACTAATTGCACAGTTTGGTCGAAATTGACGAGACGAATCTTTTGAGCCTAGTTAGTCCATGATTGGACATTTTTTGTCAAATACAAACGAAAGTGCTACAGTGTCAATTTTGCAAAAAAATTTGGAACTAAACAAGGCCTAAGAAGAGAGCCGAGAGGACTGGATGGTACGTGCAGGTGTTGCTCGTGAGGATGACTGAGGAGGATAATTGCCACGAGGAACTCGTCGCGTCGCTTTTATAGGCGCCAGCGGCTGGGCGCCCATCGAATCCTGTGGGCGAGTGACGAGGAGCGCCGAGCGCCGCGTCTGCCCGGGTGCTCGCGGATTCGGTTGGAACGTCGCGTTTCCGGATTCCGGCCTCCCGCGGATTCGGTAATTTGGGACGGGCATGGCGTCTTCTGTTTGGGCAAGATGCGCTACACGCAACGCACGAGGCGATTCTCGCGAGGTGCACCGAAGCGAAAACGTGCCAATATTACCGGTATCGGCCACTTTTTCTCTGTGCGACGAGAAAGCACAAGCACGAGACGGCTTAGCTAGGGGTGAGCCTAAATAACGGAAACCGAACCGAGAAAACTGAAAGAAGTGGGAACTGAAACAAAAAATTCGGTTCCTCACTTGGTTCCAGATTGCAAGGTGTTATTACTATGGTTACCAATACCAGCTACTTTCTTCGTTCCGGTGTTACTATTTTTTAATCTAAATGCATAGTAAAAAGTATATATTTAGAAAAGTTAAAATAACTTACAGTTTAAAATAGATAGAGTAGTAGACAATAAAGGTGTCCTCATATGTATTATAGTACATGGCACGAATGAGGTATGTGAAGTACATGATGATAAAAATGAATAATTAACAAGCTAATAAAGATTAAAAAAAAGTAGACAAATAAAATTCGTGAATGTATACTGGTGTAATTTGGATCCACTAAAATTTATTTTGTGCGACAAAAAAAATATGGTTTTTACTAGACCATTTCGATCAGTCCTCCTTTATTTATATAACTGAATGTCCGATCCTGTCATTGGATTTAGGCAACCTTTTTTTTGTCTCTGCACAATATACACCCTGATTTGCAAGTTGCAACATATCAATTTGTCCATTGCCTCCTCTGCTCAGGCTCTTCATTCGTGGCTCTTAATCTCTTGGGGCCCGGCCTCTCATTATCATCTTATAAACAGTAATCTCACTTGCGGCGTACGATCAATCTCGCCAAATTTTTGCATTCAAAATCTCACTTGGCGTACGGTCAATCGCAGGTTAGCGTCACCAAACCTTTGCATTGAATGCGAAGGATGACAACGCTAATATGCAGTACAAGTACCAACTTTTGAAACTAGAAAAAAGTGGTAATTACCAAATCTGTAATATACTATTATTATCCCAGCAATCACCTGTAACAAACTAGGAGGTAGTATTACCCAGCCAGATTAGCACTCCTAGGATCGTGTGAGCTAGACCTACTGTTCTACGGTGGCGTTCACTTAAAATTATCTGTTAAATCTGCTAATTATTTAGTAGTATTTTTTTTTCTCAGAACAAATTAACGAACAGTTTTTTTTTAACTAAGCAGCGAACAGTCAGACATATTATTTCACCCTCGCTGCCCCGCAGGCCGCAGGTGCAGCATCGATACAGAGTTGGTAGTCCTCTCCCTTCATATAGGCCAGCCCAGCAGAAGAGCCCATCGGTTGGCATGGCCCAAACCTACCTGGCTAGGCCCCCGGCCTACTCGCCATTTTGGGCCTAATAGAACCCCAGCGCCTTCGACTTTCCTTGTGTCTGTTGGCCAACTGACACACAGGTCCCACAACCGACCCCACGCGTCCACTCACATCTTGTAAAGTTTTGTTTTCAGCTTATATATAAAAAATCCTCCTAGTCAGGCTATCTACTCGTATTTTTTTCCCCTGCTATTCAATAAAACCGGCATTGTCTTGTTACGCCGCTCGTTAAAATATGGAAAGGAAGAAGTCCGTTGGCATTTCAGTGGCAACTTCTCATAAAGTTACGACCAAGCGCATTTCGACCGGGCTAGCTCGCTGTAACATCTCTTTTGCATTGACCTTGGTCCTACATTTTGCGTCCTGGTGATATGCACATTTGTGTCCCTAATTTTCTAGGCCTTGTTTAGTTTCAATTTTTTTTTACAAAATAGACATTGTAGCACTTTCGTTTATATTTGATAAATATTTTGTCTAATTATGAATTAACTAGGCTCAAAAGACTCGTCTCGCAAATTACAGATAAACTGTGTAATTAGTTATTTTTTATCTATATTTAATGTTTTATGCATGTGCCGTAAGATTCGATATGATGAGGAATCTAAAATTTTTTGCAAAATTTTTTTAGAACTAAACAAGGCCCTAAATGGGTATATATATAAGATGAGAGTAACTACACGTACGTGTACAAAGGAATTTCCATATATATATATAATTTCGACCAAGAAGAGATGTGACGCATGGCAATCTTAAACCACTCGTCGCCAAGCTTCTCGTGACACTCGATATATAGCATCATCAATTGCGCATAATCTGTCAAGATTCTGGGGAAAAAAGGAAAGGAAAATGCACAAATGATCAGAGAACATATATATAACACATAAAGATGGTCAAATAAGATGGATTTCTTTTTTGTACATGAGACACGATTAATTTGTCTGTTTCCTTGTCAGAAAGATGGTCAAATAAGATGGATTAGAGCAACTCTAACAGCTTGGTTATTCTTGATGTGGAGGCTATTTAGAATTTGCATAACAAAAGGTAGACTCCAACAGATGTGCAATCTAGTTTTGTAAAATAGAAAGTTGGCTATTTCTTGATTTTCGCTGGCCATATATAGCCAACCACTGACATACACAATTAATACAATATTTATCATATGCATGTGTCCACCTTGACGACCTTAGCAAAATCATAGATGATTGTTATCCTGAATTCCTTGTTACCTATTTTGATATGCATTTGGGTAGTTTTGCTAGTGCTTGATTAACAATCCATGATCTTGTAACATGAATATTTGGATATACAATAAACAATAAAATAAGCTTTCTAGCAACTTGAACATAAAGGGTGGAAAGAACTCTAGTTTTTGCTAGATTGATCTTGACCCTCCATAAGGACTTATCCCTTGGCAAAAGCTGGGACAACTCGTACAACCATGAGGGCTACATGGCTCTGGTTTTAGCTCAGTATGAGGACCTTTTTCTAGCTTGTTAGCGGTTACCTTAAATGGCGTAAGAATGGCTAGACACGTTGGGTATAGTGCGGCCTCTGTCCATGTGTATAGGCTGCGGGTTATGTGCCATGGAAGGGGGGCTCTATATCTGCATGCCGAATGAATCTAATGGCCCTAACTTGTTAGACGAAACCTTTGAAAGGCTTCATAGTGATCCCTGCCGACCTTCCTAGGAAGGGGGTTAAGAGACTTGCAACCTCGGACGAAAGGGTAAATCACGACTCATGGGTAAAGATGTACAACCTCTGCAGAGAGTTAAATCTGGTATACTAGCCGTGCCCACGGATACGGGCGGCCCGGAAAACTGACGGAATAGATGGACACTGATGAACGTGAATAATGATAATAACTGATGGTTTATTATGTTGTTTATATGTGTTATTCTTAATTCTTGTATACATTGATCATGTGGTTATGGGATTTATTATGCTACCTTGATATTTGCTATCCAATGATTAAACATGCTATCAACTATTAAAAGCTAAATGCAGTCAAACCAGTGTCAGCTTTTTGAGCCTCATGAACCCTTGGTTATACTTGTTGAGTACGATATGTGCTCACTCTTGCAATTTTCCAACACCTCAGGATATGATAATGAAGATGACTGGAATGAGGATTATCGCTATGAGTACTAGGTTTGGAGTCAACCAGTCAGCAGTGTCCCTATGTGGAGCTTCCGTCGAGAGCGTTGTTTACTTCTTGCTATCATTTTTGTATGAGGCTATGTGATATCTTATATTCCGCTATGTAATAAACACTGCAATGGTACATTTGAGATTTGTCTACTTATGTGTGCGACTATTCCTGGGGCACATATGAGTCATTTATGCATCCTATTTTATTCTTAAAATATGGGTGTGACAAGGCTATTTAGAATTTGCATAACAAAAGGTAGACTCCAACAGATGTGCAATCTAGTTTTGTAAAATAGAAAGTTGGCTATTTCTTGATTTTCGCTGGCCATATATAGCCAACCACTGACACAAGCTATATGATTTTGTAAAATAGCAAGACTGTTGTGGATCTCTTCTTTTTTAAGAAGTTTTCTATTTTGCAAAATGGTTAAATAATAAAATTTGGCTACTAATTTTAGCCAGGCTATTGGAGTTGCTCTTAATTTGTTATTGCCGGAGGGATGTATACACTTCAATAGCATGTTCCTTAGAAATTTACTATGCATGTGTTTCAATGTTTCATTGACAGGTGACGCCATCTGTCCGTATAATGTGTCATTGACAGGTGGGACGACATAGACACTTCAATAGCATGTTCCTTAGAAATTTACTATGCATGTGTTTCAATATATGTTTCATTGACACGCCCATCTGTCCGTATATAATGTGTCATTGACAGGTGGGACGACGTAGACATTTCAATAGCAATTAGCTTCTTGGAAATTCTGGACATATTTCATTGACAGTTTGGGAGAGTCCTATATCATGTAATAACGTACACGTTTCTCCTTTAGATAAGATAGATGTGTACGTACAAGTTAACGAGTTGGGCATGTCGATCGTTACTAGCTAGGTCAACGAGTCAATTCTGTGCCGGTAAGGCTTGTGAACCATGTTAGCATATGAGTTGACAAAGTTGCACTAGGATATGCGCGACGGTTACACAACATCCAAAAATCGATGCTTCTGAACTAAGTTAGCTTATAGATTCATTCATTCAAGTAGTTGCCAGCTAAGATTCACCGACGTTAAAACATATGCACCGGATGTGCGATCATGTCCATGTATGCTCCAACAAAATTGACGAGGAGCTTTTTGTTTAACCCAAAGAACGACCACACGTCTAAAGGCTTAGCGTGTCCAAATAGCACGAACATCGGTCACAAGAAGCTCTGCCAAGAAGCATGTCAAACAGTAAATATAGGGTTGAAAATATTAAAGTAAAAAAGAATAAAAGAGTAAAAGAAAAATGCAAAAACGGTAATAGTTTACCAAATGGATCCCTCAATTGTCTATGAGCATATCTTCATCAAATCATGCATGTTTTCTAGATTTTGCTTCGGACTAGGCCAAACACGGTCTAGCCGACAGTGGCGGAGCCAGAATTTTAAACTTGGGTATTCCTACTTTCACAAAGTTAATTTATAGGTTGAAAATATAGTCAATTGTACTGCAAGTTAGCAACTTTAAACTAATATTTGCTTTCTAGAATATAGACTTCTCATTGAAATGCTAGTTTTTTTACATGTTTTGAGCTCAAATGTGTAAAATACTATATATTATAGCATTATACATTTATATAAATAAGTATATACACATATTTACATAAAAGTGTACCAAAATAGTTGGGTATTCCTGGGAATACTGGGGAATACCCCTAGATCCGCCACTGCTAGCCGAGTTCAGAACCCAGAGTCAAGAGGGTGAATTATAGTTTGAGTATGTAACATATGACACAAGAGATATAACGGTTGAGTCTTCTTCTTTGGAGAAGTATAGAGGAGGGAAAGCTCATAAGAGAAAATAAAAATTATTGGCGGTTGGGTTGATAACAAGGGGAATTACAAGAGGTGCCAACCAATCTTGTGCATTCGCATGGGTAGCAGCTTTGTTTTCCTTGAGATACCAGTAGTATCTTAAAGTCTTAGCGTCATCACACTCGCATGCAGAATCGAACGGCTAAAAGGGCTGGCGATTGTGAGTAAGTCGCCTGTTTCCATTTATTAGTTATTCCAGTGGAAATACGTTGTTTGAAAATTTTAACTAGCAAAAGGGCTACAAATTAAAATGCTAAAGTGAGTCACAATATCGGGTTATTATTTGCTTGCAAAGAAAAAAAATATGGTTGGAACCATATAGCGCATAGAATGTGAGAATAAAAGTATAAAAAATGATTGACAACATAATATAGCTAAAGGTCATTTCTCAAAGTTATTGGTTAATAGAGGCATAGGAGAAAAACATAAGCATATATGAAAACTGAGTAAAAGAAGTGCCTAATTTATCTTTTATAATATCAAAGAGACTAATTTCATTATTCCGTCATTTTTAGAGGCATCCTCTATCTGTGCCAAGTCATCTTCCCGTAGAGACTAATTTCATTATTCCGTCATTTTTAGAGGCATCCTCTATCTGTGCAAGTCATCTTTCCGTCTCTGATCCATCGGTCTTCTTGCCAATAATAATTACAACACCTAACTGGCTTCCTCAAAATAACTTACGCTGGGGGAGGGAGAGGAGGGGGATGCAATGCAACGTAACACCATTGTCCACTGGCCTTGAGCATCTCCATATTAGCAAACGCTTACCTGGATCATACATTGTGCTATCGTGTCGTCAACCCATCCATAAAGCGATATTAAGACTTAGGGTCTGTTTGGTTCCTCTTCTTAAAATTTAGTTAGCTAAAAATATTTTAGCTATTCTTGGATGACTAATGGAACTAAACTATTTTATCTTCTTTTAAGAGCCTATTTGGTTCCCCTGCTAAATTTTAGCCAACTAAAATTATTTAAGCTACTCTTGGGTGACTAATGGAACTAAAATATTTTAGCTCCTTTTAGTCAATGTGTTTGGAACTTTAGCTACTAAAGTGACTAAAGTTTAGCTAGCTAATATTTAGCAAGGAGAACCAACCAGGGCCTATTCAATGTGTTACTAAAGTGACTAAAGTTTAGCTAGCTAATATTTAGCAAGAGAAACCAAACAGGGCCTTAGCTGTAAGATGCCTCACATTGACCGTGTGGAGAGCCTCGCAGTTTGGCTTTTGTGCCTATGCGTCATGTCCAACTGGATCTGCCAAGTACGCTATTGCTCATCGGTGTGTGGAAACTATTAGGTACACTCCTGTGCGCTAGCTCATCAACGCGTGGGATCTACCAGATATGATCCAGCTCATTGGCGTGGCTCTCGCTCATTGACGCGTAGGATTTGCCAGATATGCTCTCACCCATAACGTGTCGTGCCGTGTGGCATCGCTCAACATCTCCCCTCCTCTCTCTATCTTTGTGTATGCTTATGTTGGCTACCACAGCGGCATGAGCATGAGTACTTGCCTGCCAGCCAGGTACGCTCCCACTCATCGATGCGTGGAATTTGCCTGGTATGCTCCCGCTCATCGACACGTGTAATCACTGATCAGCTAGGTACGGTCTAGCTCATCACTGTGTGGGATCCGCCAGGTATACTCTCGTTCATCAACACGTAGGATTTGCCACATAGGCTTACACTAATAACGCGTAGTGTCACGTGGCATCGCTTAACATCTCCTCTCTCCCTATGCTTGTGTTGGCTGCCACGATGGCATCGGCATCCCGTACTTTGCATGTATGCGGTGTTTTCACTAATTTCTTCTATCACTTGGTATCGTGCAGGCTCGCTAACAACGACACGAAACTTTCCTTTGAATTAAACAACAGTTATATATGTGTGCATGGACAATAGAGAACCACCAGAGATAGATACTACATTTTTATTAGTTTTGTATAGATATAATCCACGAGCTATCACACGTTGAGAAACTCATGAGAAAATACATGTATACTAGTTGAGTGCCCGTGCGTTGCTACGGGAAAAAAATATATATCATGGTAACTCAATTTTAAACATTTTGTACTACTAAAAAAGTGCATAGAAAAGTGTCTCATCTTATCTTTCAATTTAGCAACACATACATATACTCCCTTCTAAAATCTTATTTAGTTTTCTTTGTGCACATAATAAATAAATAAGTTATTATTAAAGTGTATCTAATCATAAAATATGTCATAGCAAAATAAATAATATTTATATAAAAATTTTGAATAAGAGAAAGAGTCAAACAAGATGTCTAAAAAAATGACACATATTTTGGGGGCGAAGGGAGTATGTCATAGTTCTGATCTCTTCTTTTACTTGGCGATCTTGCAGAATGATCTTTCGCCAAACAACTCTTGCAGAGACAACCTGAAAAATATAGCAGGTATATGGGAAAAAGAAAGGATAGGACAGCTAATGCTCTATTCCTAGTCTGGTACCCTAGGAAATTAAAACACTGCCCTAACTGTTTCACAATCTTAGCATGTTAAAATATTGTCCTAACTATTTCAAGAGTATAAAATACATCTTTCATCATATAACCACCACACATAAAATCTAATGCATAATCATCAATCTATAAAGGCGAGCCAAACAAATCAAACCTTACAGTAGTGATAGGTGAACTACAAGTACTACAAAGAAGTGACTTGCAGAGTATTTTGGATGGAGATTAATATCCTTGTACAGGCTACTGAAGCATCAACGTAGTCTCAGTTACAGGAGTTTAACCATTTTGCTATTAAAATATGGAATAATCAGTTCTTTTTTGTTTCTTTGCACAATATGGTTATTTTGGAGAAGAGAAGAGCTATTTCAATAAAGAACTATACTATTGTATTCCAAGTATGAAAGTTGTTCACAAACCATGTTATGACACTTGGTATATGTAGATCAACAACAGGCATAGAACGCAAAGCCTGCAGTAACTCAAAAGTTAGCCATAAATCAAATTAAAAATTTTAGAAGCCTGAATAACAGCAGCAAAAAACAAGGGGACACCGAAATCACTACTGGATTTGCCTTCTTTGCCGAGAGTTGGAAACCCTCGGCAAAGGCCCAAAAGCCCTCGGCAAAGCCCACGGCGCCGTCGAAGAACGTCAATGTTAACGTCGTCTTTGCCGAGAGCCAGCCAGCCAGGCTCTCGGCAAAGACTTTTTTATTTTTTTTAGAACCAGTCTTTGCCGAGAGCCTAGATGGCAGGCTCTCGGCAAAGGGGGTCTTTGCCGAGAGCCTGGCTGGCTGGCTCTCGGCAAAGACTTTTTATTATTTTTTTAAAAAAATCTTTGCCGAGAGCCAACTTTCCAGGCTCTCGGCAAAGCTGGAAATTTTTTTTGTATATATATATATATATATCACAAATCCACATGTCTATATCACAATCCACATATATATCACACATGAAACATATCGAAGTCCACAGATATCACAAATCCACATAGATATGACAAATCTAACATAAAGTTCAACATAAACCAAAAGTTCATAACATAAACCACAAGTCCACATGAATATCACTGCTCGAAGTCGCTAGCGCCTCATCCCTAGTGCTGTGACTCCGACCCGTCGTCGCCGTGGCCTCCGTCGTGTCCCGAGCCCCCATCTGGCCAAGCCGACCAGGGTGAGTGCCCCCAGGGTGTGGAGAGCTCGCACCTGCCCAAGGTGCTCCGAGTCCCCTCCGATAGGTCCTGCTCTGCAAAACAAGAAAAACAACACTATAAGTACAAAATTTCGGCAGAACCTCCCCTGCACGGGGAGGTTTCCAAAACCTGAAAAAAGCCGGCTCGATGGCCGACAACACATATATGGCACGAAGGCCACAGATCCACATTTCACATATGGGCGTCAAATGAAATGAAATCAAATCGAATCAATGGGCTAATTGTTGGTGAAACGTCAACTTCTGCAGAATGCCATACACTACGAAAGTGTATGGAGCTACTATCTACGCTACTCTACTTGTTGCTGAGCCGATGCAACTTTGAAAATAAAATTGGCTGTTCGAAAAGGAAAACAAACCAAACTCTGAAAAGCAGACCAAATCGAATACCATTATTATTAGCTGATCTGACAGGTTCAGTATAGTCCTTGTTCGTGTGGAAAATATTAAAGCTGTTCACACATCACAGAAGCTCAGAAGAAACCAGCATAGCTATGTGCGTGTAGCTGCTCTCCAGATCCAGCAGCAAGGATTATTATTCAGGAGTGTCTATGGACTAAATCATGCTAGGTGCATTGTACTACTAACCAGTATCGTATTAAATGATCCGGACAGAAAGAATAGTTGCTAATTGATTGATCAAGACTTGATCACTTGACCGAACTGGAGGCAAAAACATACAAATTATTATTAGCTGATCTGACAGGTTCAGAACTTAAAACATGATGAGATTGCTGACCCGTGAAATGACCATCAGAAGCAGTGTAGAGCATGCTCATATATACTAGAAGCAGATCAGACTAACAAATTCCCAACTCAAAGAACATCACCCCCAATCCCATGTTGTGCACACTACTGCAGTACATATATGCTAAATAATAGTATAAACCAACAGCTAGCAAGCAGAGATGAACATGTATCCACTCCACCACGGTACTCCTGATATGCAAGTACTATTCAATAACTTAGTAGTTCTTTTACCAACAAAAAAGCATTTTGCAGGGCTTGCGCCCCATAATCAGAACATATAGATAGATGCATTTGCAATCAAGCATTAGCCATGAAAAATAATTCTTTGTCAGTTTGCTACACACATTTTGAATGGTTTGGGTTCAGACTGCTTTTTTTTAGAGTTTTATTCAGTACACCGAGACAGCACATTACTGTCATTCTTCTAGTATCTAGTATTTGGTACAAACTTACCGGCTAGAGGCTTGGCGCGAGATGATTCCACGGCGACGCCAGGGACTAGTGTGCTGTCATCAAGCTCGAACCCTAGCAGATCCAAGTCCAGCCGCGTACCTCCTCCCCAGTGACTCCACCTCCTCTCTCACAGCTGCACACCAGAAGGCCTCATCAATGGCTTAATAATCAAGGCTAATCGCTGAGAAAAAGGCAAATCGAACTACTGATCGGAGAAGGGGAGCTGCACGAACGCCCACTTGTCGCCGAAGAGGTTCTCGGGGAGCGTGGTGGGGAACGGGTTGTCGAGCGCGAGCAGCGGGCGGGTGCCGGCCTGGAACTCCGGGTGGCGGCTGTACACCACCTCGTACCGCTCCTCCAGCCACAGCAGCAGCGACACGCACCGCCCGCTCAGCAGCAGCTCGATCCGGTCGGGGCTCAGCAGCAGCTCGTAGGTTGCGTAGGCAAAGCGGCGGCCGTGCGAGTGCGGGGACGCGGCGGCCGTGCGGGGTGAGGCGGCGGCGGAGTGCGGGGCATGGGGAGGGGCGGGCCAGGGGCAGGGGCTGTGTGGGCCAGTGGCGCCGGATCTGGTCAGCGGCGGCGGCGGATGGGGTGCGGCGGCGGCGGTGGCGGATGGGGTGCGGCGGCGGCGGCGCGCAGGCGTGTGTGTGCGTATGTGCGATAGGGTTCGGCGAGTGGGTTGGGCCGGGTGCAGATAAGGAAGTTTTTTTTTTTTGAAATATCCTTTGCCGAGCGCCGCGTAGGAAGGCTCTCGGCAAAGAAAGGAGCCTGATTTTTCTGAACACAGCCTTTGCCGAGAGCAACACAGGCTGGCTCTCGGCAAAGAACTATTTCCGAGAGCCAGACGGACGTGCTCTCGGCAAAGAACTGTTAAGTTTTTATTTCTTTATAATTTTAGAGCTGAGTTTTTTTTATGTCTTTGTGATGTAATTTATAAATATATTTTAAAATTTAGCATTAATTTGACTTTTTTCTATATTTAACTAATTAATTTTATTTCTTTAAATTTTTTCACAAAATTCAAATATGAACTGCAGGTACATAGAATATTGGAACTCAGTGATTCGAAAAATGATAGTCAAGATATTTGGTGTATGTTGAGACCGTATCCACAACCACACATGAAATCTCAACCCTATAGCTGACGCAACATGTCGAGGAATGTGAGGAAAAAGCGATTAATAATTATATAAATTCTAAATGAAGTCCAAAAATCACCAAACTTGACGACGTGTCATGTTATCGCATGTGGAGACTGTGGTAAAAAATTCATAAGGTTTCGAGTAAGTTGCGACACTGGATGTCTAAAACCTAAACATCTGTGCATGTGATCACATTTGATCACATGCGGAGATGTTTAGGTTTTAGACATCTAGTGTCGCAACTTGCTCGAAACCTTATGAATTTTTTACCACAGCCTCCACATGCGATAACATGACACGTCGTCAAGTTTCGTGGTTTTTGGACTTCATTTGCAATTTATATATTTAAAAATCACTTCTACGACACATGGATGGTCATGTTTTGTATACAAGAAATTTAAACTTTTGGATGAGTTTATGGATACAACATCAAAATGCACTCTTGAACATGAACATCATTTTTTGAATGATTATATTTTATTATTTCATGCTCCTACAGTTCAAATTTACTTTTTCGAGAAAAATACAAAGAAAATAATTTAATTGATAAAATATAGCAAAATGTTACAAAAGCTCCCAAATTTGAACATGTGCTTATATACAATATGCAAGGGTTACAGAAAAAGTTTGGGTCCAAAACTCAAAAAAAATCTTTCTTCTTTGCCGAGGGCCATTTCTGGCCGTCGGCAAAGGGACTCTTTGCCGAGAGCCTAACGGCGTGGCTCTCGGCAAAGGTGACGATAACGGATGTCTTTTCCTGGCGCGGCTCCTTTGCCGAGAGCCTATCTTTGCCGAGCGCTAGGCTCTCGGCAAAGCTGGCCTTTGCCGAGGGCCTGGCTTTGCCGAGAGCTAAGCCGTCGGTAAAGGCTCTTTGCCGAGGGTTCTATTTGGCTGTCGGCAAAGGCAGTCTTTGCCGAGAGCTAGCTCTCGGCAAAGCTGGGCCCTCGGCAAAGCTCCCGTTTCCTGTAGTGAATCATTTTCTTATTCTCCAACTTGAAAGAAAGATAACTGCAGTTAATACCTTTGCAACATTTACTAAATCATCAACGGCATGCTTCCCATGCTGGAAAGACTCTTCAAGTTTCTTTCTGCCCTGGAAAAGTAGATAGAGACACAAGCAAAGCATTAGCAACACAACCACAGGGTCACTGCCAGAAATTTTTTGTCAATGGCCATAAGACAACGACAAAGGATCAAGAACAGCAATCATTGTATAAGTTGGAACCTGAACAGACCTCGGTGAGGCGCTCCTCTGCTTCACGCTTTGTTGTTGACTGTCAAGGTTAAATATATTTGCATCAGCAATAAAATTCCATACTATCTATGACAAAGAAAACAAATATTACCCAAATTTCCAGTTATGGGAGCAATGTCAAGATTGTCCAAATATAAAATGATACTCCCTCCGTCCCAAATTATAAGATATTTGACTTTTTTTTATCTCAAATTTGACCACTCGTCTTATTCAAAAAATTTATGCAAACATAGTCAAATTTAAGTCATTTTTGAAGAACTATTATTAAGAAACCAAGCCACAACAAAAGAAGTGATAGTTTGCACAAATTTTTCTATAAGACGAGTGGTCAAACTTGGTGTCAAAAAAGTCAAACGTCTTATACTTTGAGATGGATTGAGTAGTTTATTAAATAAAGATTATAGATCAAAATATTAGATTTTAGTCATAGCATCCCATGTTTTCCTAGAAAATGTTTAATATGATGTAACACTGATACAGAGTGTAACTTTCCGTTATTTTGTTAGTCACAAGTGAGAACAAACTGATAACAATCATATACCGAAAACTGAAACCATGCTTTTGTAAATTTGCAAAGTGAGATCAAACTAATCCACTGTGACTGAAAATGTGGTGAGATGGTTCAAGACTTGGCATAACTATTATTGGATTATGAGTTGCAAATATATGCACACAAGCGAGTTTCAGAGGACATGTCTTGACTTGAATGTGGGAGTCAAATTTGATCATTTTCCCTTGAACAATACCTTATTGTACATCTTATCCCCAAGTACAGTAAGCCAGTATGCATTCCCATAAGTTGGAACCATAAATTAATGTATAAATCAACTGGTATGCATTCACCTTAGCACAGACTGAAGCGTGTTGCTTTCCAACAGAGGTAATCCTTTTCCTGAGAGCATCCACACGTCCTAGAACCTGGCAGGGCACTACCAACATCATAATAACTCAGCGAAAGGGAGAAGTATCATAGTATTATCCATACCAAGTTGATAATTTGTTTATGTGCCATTATGGACAATATCATACTAATACTCAGTACCAAGAAAATGAAGTTCTTAGAACTATACCTGCTCATAATAACCCTCCCCAAAAGTCAACTCAATGAGAGACCTCTCATAAGGATGCAAATCTCTCCTCTTTGGGAAGTTTTCTGTGTATGTTCTCAGCGGTACAGAAAGTTCCTGAGAAACAAAACAGTTCTGAATATCAAATAAATGAACTTACTCAGCAGAGAGACAACATGATGCACTTACTTTCATTAAGGCATCAAGCTGTTTCGCACCTTTGTTCCTTTCACGCTTAGCTATATTTGCTATACCTACATTACATTTGAAACATAAAGCAAACATCTGGTCATGCTAAAACAAAATGTTAAGAGAACGATTGTCACTCATTTCGCAGTGTGTGAATAATAAATGGTTAATGGTGAGATTAATCATACCCTTTGTTGGTGGCACATTTCTAGATTTTCTTTGTGCTGACATTAGTATATCAGTTGCAGGCATCACCATTGGTATTTTCTGAAACGCACCGACTGTCTCTTGCTTTTTCTGGTCTCCCTGGAATGAGGTAAAGGAGTACAAGAATAGCAGGTAAGCATGATCATGAAGTTTAATGCTCAAGAAAATACAGTCTTCTTTTGTGAGATGATTCAATTAAACAACTTACAAGTGCTTCATAAAGTTAGTGCTTGAGGCATAGTTAACTGCCAAGAGTGAGTTTTTTTTTTTGGTAAGTCATCGGTTTTACAATTATTCCCATGTCATTAATAAATTAGAACTGGGTTTCAACGTCAGGCCCTGTTGGCATGTCGAACATGTGAAATAGACTTGCTAATAAAATGTTCAGAAAAGAATTTACATTGAAATCATCTAGCTCTCCCTGTAACCTGTCATCCAGCGTATAGCTATATGTTGCAGAGTGCGCCCGCTGACACAGGTAGACTGATGAAATCCCCGGTTCCAGAGTTGATAAAGAACCTGAGTTGAAGAAAGCATCGGCGGAAAATATTAAAAATAATGTATAAAAATTGAAACGACATTGAAAACCACAATAATAATGCTTGTGGGAGCAACAGAGTTTTGGTTTCCTGCAACAAAAAGTCAAACTGAGAAGCGTGACTGGAAATAGGCGTTTCAATCAGGGCATAAGCAGTGTGGCGTCAAACCAAACTGACATTGGTCTGACACAGTTCGATCTGGTAAAGTAAAGTTCGCAAGCTCCAGTGTGGCATCAGACCATTGCTTCAAAAAACAACTAAAAACTCTGAACTGACTGCTCATGCACACGCTGTGCACTGCCTAAAGCCGATTGAGCGTAATATTTTTAATAGGCAGCAACTAAAAACCAGGTTCCAAAAAGTGGCACTAAGCGCACGATTCAGCGCGCTTAAGCGCTAAGCAGACGGGCAGCGCTTCGCTATGGGGCATAAGCGCTACCAAAGCAGTGCGACCGCCTTTGGTGGAGCAGCGGCTGCTGGATCGCGCTGCCCGCCGGCCGTGCGCCGTCGACGGTACAGCGGAGGCGGGAGGGTAGAGGGAGGTGAGTACGCAGAATCGCCGGCCGGTGTGCTGAAGACGGAGGCGAGGTCGCGAGGCGACTGGCGAGAGGCGGGAGGAGGAGCCGCTGACGCCGCCGCCGAGCCTGGGACTGCCCCGCCGTCGCTGAGAGCCCGAGCCTGAGCGCCGCCTCCGTCGCCTCCACGCCAAGCGCGAGTGGGGGATGGAGCAGAAGATGGAGCGTCGCCTTCATGCCGAACGCGAGTCGGGGAGGGAGCAGAAGATGGAGCGCCGGCGCTGCGAGGAAGATAAGAAATGGCAGCTCAGGGCCGCGGCCAGTCCTCGGGGCGGGGGTAGTTCTGCTTCTCAAAGGGCGCCAGAGCGAGGGCGCTTTGATGGCCGGCGGCGTGGACCAGATCCGGTGAGCGAGCGAGCGGTGGTTGCGTAAGGGGGGAAGGCGGTCCAGCGGCCGGCGATCCCACGACGGTTGCGCAAGGGGGGAGGGCGATGGGTTAGCGCGCGAGGGGAGGCGATTAGCGTGGGCTGACGATGACCTCCGGGTCTTTTTAGTTGTAGAGAAGAGATACAATACAAAGAGAAAGGAAGTGGAGGGAACTGGAAAAGAAACGGGGTGGTCAGCATAGCTGTCACCCCGTCGAAACCGTCCCCCTCCAGCGCAAAACCCCTTGCGGCCTGTCTGTCTGTCTCTTTCTCCTTCCCAACCCAACCCAACCCACCTGATCATCAGATTCCTCCTCTCTAACGATCATTAAGCCACCTCGATCACAGCGAGGTTTTATATAGGTACAGAAGTGGACTGGTCCGCTTCCAAAAAACCAGCCACGCACGGAGAGCGAGCGAGCGCACAGGCGGCGTGCCGCGGCGCAGCGCAGGGGCAACGACAGCAGCAGCCCGCGTCCCGCTCTCTGCTTGCAAGGTCACCACCACTCACCACCGCGCGCCAACAAGGCCGGCTTCCTCCCTCCGCTCCGCGCGCGTGCGCTAGCTCGCGATGGCAGCCCCGTCGTCGTCGTCGGCGGCGGCGGCGGCGGCGGCGGCGTCCGGGTCGGCGGCCACCGGCGCCGGCGGCGGGCCGCGGCCGTACCGGTCGAGGTTCGGTGACACGACGCTGACGAAGGTGTTCGTGGGCGGGCTGGCGTGGGAGACGCCCTCGGAGGGGCTCCGGCAGCACTTCGAGCGGTACGGCGACATCCTCGAGGCCGTCGTCATCACGGACCGCCTCACCGGCCGCTCCAAGGGCTACGGATTCGTAAGCCGCCGCCTCCTTTTCCTTCCGCTTGGCGCGCGCGTGCACGTTTCTGACTGAGGCTGCCGCCGGCGCGGTGCCGCCGCGTGTGTGCGTGTGCGCAGGTGACGTTCCGGGAGCCGGAGGCGGCGCGGCGCGCGGTGCAGGACCCGAACCCGACGATCGCCGGGCGGCGCGCCAACTGCAACATTGCCTCGCTAGGCCCGCCGCCTCGCTCCGCCCAGCAGCCTCAGCCTCAGCCTCCGCCTCAGCCTCGAGGTGAGTGACAATCACAAGGAATCGATGAAGGGAAAACGTTAATCGACCGATCTATTAGCAGTCTGTTCCTTCCGACTCATGCTCACCAGCAACGTGACAAACCCGCGCACAATTCCTGCTAGCCAGCACCCCCCGCCATTGCCACCGGAAACAAGCCTGCTCTTTCTCTTCCCCTTCCGGTAGCCCGAGCGGGGAGCCCGGGAGGTAGCCGACGGGACGGGCTGGCATGCAGTGAGGCTGACGGGTGGGGACGGGACCGGCCGCGCGGGTAAAGCAAAGCAAGCCTAGGCTCTGCGTGCGTGCCAGCGAGCAGCGAGCGGGGGGAAGTCGTGCGGGTGAGCTTGCCCAGGCTGGCCGTGTCAGTTGAATTGGGTTCGTGCTCCCCGGAGGGCCGGACCGGAGCGGAGCCCACTCCCTCCGCGTGGGCGCGTGGCCGCGCGCCCGTCTCCTCCCGGTGGATGTGGCCATTTTTTTATTGCCGCAAAGAGCAGACCAACTGGCAGTTGGAACGGCAGTTATGGGCTCCTCTCCTCCTTGGATCGGAAGGCAGGCGATTTCTTTTTTTTTTTTTTGGGGGGGGGTAGTCTCGCTTTGACTGGACGTCTTGTTGGTCGAGGTCGGTGCGTGGCATCCATCGCGTCCGTGCCAGCGAGACCGAGGTGTAAAGTACTCCTCCGTAAAGGGCATGCCAATGGCCATGGACGGCTGCCGGCCGGGGTGGCCGCCGGCGGTCTAGTCCAACAGTCTTGTGGTAGTAGTGGAGAGGAGAATCCATCCTTTGGCGTCCTTTTTGACTCGACCGATTTGGGGGGTTGGGGGATCACAGCTTGCTTTGCCTGGCTAAAAACCAATGCGATCCCACCGCGCACTGTGTCGTGCGTCCCTGACCAACGAAAATCCCCTGTTCCTCCGTAGCATAGCACTACCACCACCAGTCCACCACGCGTGCTTACTTTTGTGGTAGTTTGGTTTGCCAGCTTGTCTGCGTTGCTTGGCGTTGCAGGCTTGCCAACAACAACAAACCTGTACTACACGCCGTGGCAGTAAAACTGGGTGCTTTTGAGTACTGCTGATGCATGTAGCCTTGGCTTGTTGGCGAGAACTGTGAAAAGGACCGAGCGAGCGCGAAAACAGTAGACGAAGCCGACGAGCCAGCGCCAACCCGGCCGGCCGGCGAACCCACCGACCCGGTCAAAGCAGCGGCGCGCCGCACATGGCTTCGCCCTGCACGCGCGCAGATGGAAACAACAGCGCTGTCGGGTTTTACCACCGGCCTTGCCCTTGCTTGCGCGCCCTCATCATGGCCTCAAGCTGCTCTCCGCAGCCTGCGGACCGCAGCGCAGTGCAGTGCAGTGCAGTGCAGCTATTTTTGTTTCTTGTTGGCGTTGTTGGTTTCGTTGCTTTCGCTTTCCGTTTCGCTGGCATATGTTATTTTATAATTGAACAATATTTATTAAATAAAAACAAAAATACTACAATATTAATTTTTTTTTAAAAAAATAGATCTATACAAAACCTAAATTGTTGTTACAGGAAGGAGTCCCTACATGGGGCCCCACTTGCAGGTCCCGTATCCAGCGGCCCAGGCCCCGCAGTTCATCCCCAGGGCGCCGGCCTCTCCTTCCCAGATGATGATGCCGCAGCAGCACGGTGGTGGTGGTGGTGGTGGCCCAGCTGCTATGTACCCGTCTCAATTTGGGTTAGTGTCCTCTCTATACATTTCTTGGCTTGCCAAAATTCGTCCCAAATTTGCTTACATTCATCAATCGGATAGCTACGTGTGTTACTAGTCCGTACAAGTTCAGTTTGGGTGTTGGTCCTGATCGAACTCTGGTCGTCGTCGTCGTAGTCGTCGTCCATACATGATGTAGCCCATGCAAATGGGGGCGAGACAGACACGGCATCACCATCTAGGCATTCAACACTGAATGAATCCCTAGCTAGATAAAGAGTTCCGGTCCCCCACACACACCATTGTGTTGTAGGAGTACCACTGTACTGTACTAGTGAGGTCTCTTTCACCATGCCAACACTCTTTGCTGCTGCAGGGTTTAGTCCTGCAAAAGAAGCATTAAAGCCATTTCTCGGCTCTTTCGCAATCGTGCTACTACATGGTTAATTAATGCCTCCTTGCTTATTTGTTTCTTTCCAATATCGGCTTGATTTTTGTCAAAAAAAATGCAGTAGCTCATCCTTCCATTTTTCTGCCCTTCAGAATAAAAACGTGAAGGAGTACTAGTCATTGTTTCATCTGAACTTAAGGAGTTGGGATTGGGGTTGCCTTTTTTTCAATTCCATGATGTAGGGCAGTGATCTAGATTCTGGCCTTTACAGCCTTGGGGATGTAGTGTACCGTACTACTGAATTATAGAGTGATACTAGTGGATAAGTTGGGGCCAGACGTGGGCAAGGCAAACCCAACAAGCATGCTCTTTTTCTTGTCCAAAATCAGTCACTGAAGAAGCTCCACAAACTTTTACAGGTACTGGTACCCTCCTGACTTTCAATACCAACAGGTAAGCATGCTCCCCCACCCCCCTTCATTCCCATCTCCTTTGCTTTTACCTTTTCCTCACATGCAAAAAACCCCCCCTGGTGCCACTTGTCGTGCACATGCCTAGGCCCAGCCAGCTCCACCCTACTTTGCATGCAGCGATAAATTTCACTGTCACCACCACATGTAGTATGGCCCAAGGCATATAGATTTGCACTAAAAGCTTTGACTTCTTTTTATGGATGCAAATCCACATTTAACAGTAGTGTTCTGTCATGTTGTTATTAGTTCATCATGTGTGATCAACTCGAGGCTAATTTCGTATGTGCGACACTAATGATCAAGCAGGCCATTGCCAATCCTCAAGTGCTGCAGAACTACTACGCTCAGCTGTATGGTCTGACCTCGCCTACGGCGGCAGCGGCGGCGGCACCCTACCACCAGTACCTCGGCTACGTGGCGCATCCGCCTCCAACGCCGCCAAGGGCAGCGATACTGCCGGCGCCGCCTGCGGCGGCACAGCAGGTCGCCGTGCAACCGTTGGTGCAGCATCCGCCGCCGGCACAGCAGGTCACGATGCAACCACTGCTGCAGCATCCGCCGGCACAGCTCCAGGCCGCCGCCCCTTTCTTCCCGGCTCCCTCGCTTTCGCACAACTTCAGGCTCCAGCTGCCGCCGCCTCCTCAAGCTATGTCAGTATTGCCTGTGCCTCCCAACACAACAGGTGTGTATGTTTGCTTGTCACACACTAGGCGTACGTGTTTGTTTTATCACGGCAGCTAGATCATCTTGTGTTCTTGACAGTAACTGATGCCTATATTTGCTACTGAAATGTTGCAGAATCGCTGCCAGCTGATCAGGCCGCTGCCTCTGTAGCTCGTGCGACAAATGCGAGCAGTACTCCGGGAGCCTGATCAAGAAGGATTCAAGGCAAACTGAAGATAAAGCATTGGATTCAACATAGCTTCAAATTTAACTGACTTTTTTTTGGGCCGAAGAAAAGAAGTTTCAGTCGATCTGCTGCTACGGACGAAGTTATTGATGGTCTGTAACAGTCTCTCATTATGTTGGCTCCAAAACCAAACAGAAGACACATTTGGTTTTTTTCATTGTCTACCAATTCTTTACAGAGTTTCGGCGAATCCATTGTAAAAAATCTAGATTTTGCGTCAACATCTAAGGATTTTTTATTTTTCTTTTCAAATGATCATCCAATGATTTCTATAGAGAAGTTTTGGAATTTGGGGGCGATTGGTTGGCGGCCGCACACCGCCACGTCATGGAAAAGCTCATAGAAGAAAACTCGCCACAAAGTGTCGTCAACAAACAGCGCCACAATTGTGGCACGCGACAATCTGTTGCACTTGTTCACTTTAGCTTATTAGTTAATCTATCAGTCATTCAATAGTATTTTTTTTCTTACAATAATTCAGCTTTGATTTGTTGCGAGAGAAAAACATGACTGAATGACTGATAGATTCGGTGCAGAAAACGCTATTTGTTTGGCTGAAAAGTCATGATAGAAAGTACTGTTCGCTGATTTGAGATGAAATAATGCTAAATGACTGATATATATTCGACTAATAAACTGCCCTTGGATGCATGACATGCATCCCATTCCTAAAATCGGCAGCATAAGGGCGTTTTGCTCCCCCACGACTTGTCGCTAATTTTTTTTAAAGAAACCCTCAGTACACAAATACGAGATAGCTTTTTTTTAAAATTTACAAAACTAAAAAAAATCTCAAATAGTTCAAAAACGTTTTGATGATGGATTTGTGGGCTCTACATGTCTTCGGCTTTTGACCATGCCATGTTATTTAGGTTCCTAAACGATCACAATGAAAAAAAATCAACTAGAAAGTTGTACATCTATTGAAGCGCTACAAACTTGGTATAGAGCATATCTCCATCCAAGAAAGTTTAAAAAAATCAAAATATGATTTTTTTCATAATCACATAACTTAAAAGTAAATATTTAAACATCTAAAAAACTCAAATATTTTTTATTTAAAAAGTATTAGACTGTTTTGAGATCTATAACTTTAGTATAGACCATGCTGATGTCATTTAAAAAATATTAAAATGTGAAAATCAAAAGAAATAAAAATATTATCAACTATAAAGTTGTAGATTGCATTTATAGCCACAACTTTAATATAGATCATGTCAACACCCAAGGTTATTTGAAAATTTAGAAATTAAATTTCAAGATCTGAGAACCTAAAACAAATATTTAGAACCCTAAGCGGTCTCCACAAAAAAACTATCAACAACAAAATTATAATCACATTGAAAGCTAGAACTTTGACATAGATCATGTCAACTTCCTGGGTTGTTGGAGCCTCTTAAAAATTCCAAAATAGAAAATTTGTCGTAGATCACATCTATCTCTACAATTTAATATAAAGTTTTTATTTATCTGATTTTATATTAAAAATTTGTTTTTTTGTATAAGAGAGACCACATAACATGTGGATCCCAATACCATATCAGCAAAACCATCTAAAAACTACTTTGAAATAGTCAAGGGTCTTTTCATCTGGTTTTGAAATTTAAGGTGTGTATGTTATCTGATAATAGAGTTTGAGGAGGGGGTTTTAAATTCATCAACTACATTAGAGGTAAAACAGACATAATCTTTTTTGAAATCACCCTTCTCTTCTCTTCTGTATCTATTTATCTATGTATCTACACCTAAAAGACTCTAACGCCAATATTTTTCTAGTGATACCAAATCTTAATTAATCCCTGCTCACGTTGTCCGATACAAATTATCCTTCACTCGGAGATCAACACGTCCGCGTCGTACCTAGTTTCAATACAAAGACCTAGTCCATGTATCTGCATTCCATATGAAGTAGTCAGAGCTTACATGCCTAAAACAGATTACTTAGGCATAATTAAAACTAGGAGCATACCTCTCGCGTTGCTGCAGGAATTACGGATTAATGGATTGTGTAGTACGATGATATGGACTATACTTATTTGTCTTGCTGGCGTGGACACTACAGTGTCATATGTGCTATTGGACTTTAATTGTATATATGTGGTAGCACATTTCATGTTGAGATAAATAGTTATTGAGGTTTTACTTAGTGGATTTTAATTCAATATGGTAGTGCATTACTTAGGTGGATAGCTTGCATGCTTAGAGAAATATTTAGTGGGATTTAGGATTATAAGAGTAATAGATAACTATGATTTTGGTGAAACGTATGGGCATATATATCTAATAAATATAGATTTTTCTCTTTGCCTCTACAAAAGAGACTTCAGCGTTAGCGGCGCAAGAGGCCACGCTGGGCGCTTCGCGTACGGCCCACAAGCAAAGGCCGAAACCAGAAGCCACTGCGGCGCGTAACCACTGGGCCTGGGCGCCTGCTGCCTGTCTCACACACGTCGCGGGACAGAAGCCGCACGCGTGGGCCGGGATGTCGTCGCCGCCGCGATCAGCTGCGAATGCTAGGCGCCTAGGCCCAAATGTTCACTTTGCTACATGGCTTTTTGCTATTTTAAAGGAAAAACCTACTATCCCACCACACGTGTGCTAAGCTTTCTTATTTCTCCCGTCTTCGCCAGCATGGAGGTACCACTCACAGTCTCTTATATCATGACTAAAAAAATCAGATACTTCTAAGTGTACCGTTCTATTTTCTCACGGTCACAGGTCACTTATACCTAGCTTTGTTATTTAATTTTAACTTCTGCTAAGAACCATTCAAAACTTGGCTAACTTTTGCATGTAGTGACTATGGATGGATCCCCGAGCTGATCTAGCACCGGGTCAGCCGAGACTCGAGCCCCCTACCGCCACCGGAGGTATAGAGCCTTTAATTTCCTAAGGTCTTTCATACAAGTTTATAGCCATTGAAACTTACCCTGCTGGCATATATTTCTAGGTCCCGTCATGGGCATTTGTAAAAAAAAAACTTATAAGGTGGAATATCAAATCAAAATGATGTACAAAGCTAAGTGATCTTTTTTAAAAAAGATTACTGTATTTCATCTCACTATCTGAACTATACCTACAATGTTGCTTGTTGCTTTTCTATTAAGCACAAAAACACACATCTGTATTATCTTATTGCAAAAGTGTTAAAAGAAACCATCACGTTTCGGGAGTGAGAGGGCCTAAAACTTACTATATTTAAAGCTTAGATTAAACAAAGAATCCTTGCCTAATACATTAGTAAATTAACCACTCATAATAAAAAAAGAAATTAACAATTTGATACCAAATGAGTTGGAAAGAGAAATATTCTAAACTAGGAGGATTCCTCGCACGTTGCCGCGGGTATGGAGGAGGAATATAAATATATAACTCTTTTATTAGCATAATCATGGGGATTGTATCCGTGGATGATGTGTCTCGGTGATGTGGATATCATAATTCTTGTGCTAGCGAAATTTAATATAATGACAGTAGATTGCTGAGGTAGACACTTTGCATGACAAGAGAAATTGATAGTGGCAAATGATAGTTAACTGCTGAGGTTGACACTTTGTATTAGTGGACTGCTGATGTGGACGTCTTGCATATCAAGAGAAATAGATAATGAGGTACTGTTTTATAAGAGTTATAGATAAAGAGTCCATTTAAAAATTAAAACACACAATTAGTAAAGGCAATTTTTAAATAAAAACTATGGAAATTAATAGCTTTGCCAAACGGATTGGGAAAAAATACCTAAATAAATAGCCGTATAAGTTACAATTATTAAATGCTAACTTGAAGAATAAAATTACAAAATTAGTAGTTTGATTTCCATATGTATTAGTAATATAATTTAAGCTAAAAACAATAATAATTTTTACTATAAAGGGGTAAAAACTATCACATGGATCCTATAGATCAAGATGCAATTGTCTCTATCAAAAAGATACAGAAAAATGAGATAAACAAATACACGGATAGAAATAGTATATATGTAAAACAGGTAATATTATAGAACGCAAACAACATTACAACTAGATTTTTTATGATGATATGAAACAAGGAAACTACAAGGAATGCCTATGGCAGGGATTACATGCATGCATAAAAGAGCTATTTGAGCCAAACATTAATTTCTCGGCAGATAGCCATATAAAACCATTGAACCGTTTGTGAACAACCCCATGCCGCTCCGTCGCCTACCATGTTGTACACATTTCCATGCTAACACATTCTCTCGTCATAGCAGCACACAGCTCACCAAATTGGTCTTTTCCTGTGTTCCTAGACAAAAGTCTTGGCCTTACTATGGAGTATCGACAACATGGAAGGGAAAACAACCAAGTAGAACAAGTTATGTCAATTCCAACGATCATGGTTCAAATCTAACAACTTTCATCGTGGAGACCTAGGGAGGGGAACATGTTTTTGGCAGCTAAAACTATGAGAAAATAAAAAAAAATATCGTTTTTTTTGTAATATTATGTGCAATTAGTTCATTGATTCCCTAGTATGTGTGCGTGAGAAACTTATAAGTAGCGCAACAAATACATCATTCTTTTTCTTTTTCTCGAGAAGTTGGTCACGCGTGGAAACGAAAATGTTCAAAGCATGGGCGATGAGATAATGACAAACGTACGTTGGTAACAAGACTGGGCTAAAGTGAAGATTATTTCAATCATAATCAAATATTTATTTGCTGGCGTGACACACACTTGAGCTGTTCATTACATTGAAATTGGTCTTGGGCTAAAGTGAAACTGAGTAAGTGAAAAAGGTCATCATAGCGTTAGGCCGCCGGAGCAAGTGAAACCGCGACGTAAAAAGCTCAATGCTCACTCCGTTCAGCACGAATCCCTATAATAATACACCTAATCTTCCCTATAATAATACACCTAATCTGTGCATAGTATCCGGACGCGTGCCGGTAAAAATCTTAAAAGTTCAAGCTTGTCTGTAAAGGCAGTAGTGTCATGCCTTGACAATAGGAGCAAGTAGGCACCTTTTCAACTTATACAAATTTGAAAGACGAAGAGGGAAGGGCTCCGTCCCAAATGTGAACCCTTCAAGCTCACCTACGATCTGGGCTCACTTTCTACAGGTGTAGTATGAACGAGGAAAAGAGTATATGCTCCATCGCTCACCTACGATCCAACAACTCCATTCCCTACCACAGCGAATCTGCCAATATGGATGACGACATTGACCATATATACACCCTTAATTAGTGTTTTGCAGAAAATACTTTCAGTAATCTTTCATGATTCTTCGCATGTATTTTCATATTTCGGTAGCTCAAGCAGTTCATGTGCTTCTCATTGGTTGCAATCGGTCATAAATTATTCCTGAAGTGTAGTTCAGGTAGTTAAACATTCTCGAATATTAGATACAACTACAACACTAAAGATACATTACTTTTTAGAGAAAAAAAGTAGTGGTTTAGTTTGGATTTCAGTTCGAGCTCATATCCAAACAAAGGCTTGGGAGGAATTTATCTTGGAAAAATTAAGTGCTCAAGAAACTAGACTTATACTTGGAAAAACAGATTTTATAAGGATGATAAAATAACTTCATTTGTATTTGGGTTTGAGTTTTAACTGAAATATGAATTTCTTGTGTTTGATTTTTATCCTTAGGAGGAATTTAAGATTATTATAATTCTAGACTTTTTATATTTTGTAAGAGTATTTTGGTTATAAGCTTATACTAGTAAATACTAAAGAAAGTGGGGTTTCCAAAAAAACAATTTCGAAATTATTGTGTCCTTGAATCCCTTGTGCCAAAATAGGGGGGAAATAGTGTCAAGTCTTTATAGGTTAAATCCTACTCATATTTGGAAATAATTTTAGGATAAAGAACAAAAGTCTTGCCCAAATGATTTTATCTTTCCCTAATACTTAATTATGAAAATTTCAGTCTGCCAATCCGTTTCTGTCCGTCACCCACACTCCGTCTTCGTCTCGGTGTAGTGTTGTCTTTTTTTACCCGGTGTGGTACCATGCGCACCTACTTCGCTCTCCCACACGAGCCCGCAGCAACGCCAGCCGCCGTCGCCGATACCCACGCACCTCTTGGCGCCGCCCTCGTTGCGGCCCCCGCCCCTGCTGCCCCTGCTGCGCCCACCCCTCGAGTGGTGGTCCGCCACCCGTGCCCGCACTCCTGCCCACTACCAGGCTGCTTCCAGTGCCTGTCCCGAAGCAGAAGTGGGAGGATCAGGTCAATGGTGGTGTGCCTAGGGAGTCCTCCAGACGCAAGCAGCAACAGAAGTTTGAGATGCATGCTGCGAAGCCGGTGAAGGTGGAGGAGACAGGGGTGGACCCGAAGGTGCTGAAGAGCGCCTTTCTTAAAATGGTGAAGCTGATGAATGAGAATGAAGCACATAAGAAGAACTACCAGGCCAATGGGAAGCTTTCCCAGCTGAAATGAAGGTATGCTGAAAAATCCGAAAGCCCTGTTGGTTTGGTCTTATGTTTGGATGTGTTTATTAAGTGTAGAATCAAAAAAATTGAAATGTTCAGACTTGAGGTACGCTCATGAAGTGGATGTAGGTCTCGCCTATATTAGGACTCTTACTCCATATATTAGTTTAGACTCAAGTTATTTTAACTCGTATGAGCACGAGTTATATATATAAGTCGAAATAAAAGAAACTCTCTATCGTTCGGTAGTTAGAAGAAGATAGATAAAAAAATGGATGGACAAGCATTTTTGCTATTAGGTAATAGAGATATAGATATAGATTTGATAGTTTTTTTTCTCCCATTGCAACGCAAGGGCATTTTTGCTAGTTTTGATAAAGATCAAATATTTCTAAAACATGTGCAAGTTAAATGTTTGCAAGAACGTTGTCCAATGTCCGAAGGCAGGCCCCTACCTACTTTTGTTTTTCATCATTAAAAATATACATATATACATGTACAAGGCCGGAGGCCCAAAGGAGCTTAAGTTTAAACAAAATATGTCTTGAATCATAGGCCATAGAGTAATAGGGGTGCAATGCAAGCGATGGCAACATATATTTTAATATTACTAACAGGAGATATGTGAAAGTAAACCCTAAGTTTGCTTTTAACTTACCACATCAGGTGCCATTGTAAAAGATAATATAAAGTTATCCTTTTATGGTCCCTTTGGAATGCAGTGATTTCACAGGAACTGGTTTTATTTTCACATGAAAAACGCATAAACACATGAAAAAGAGTCCTTCGTTCCAAGGGGCCTTAATTTGCATATGAATTATCCATATGTCTATCACTATCATTATAAAAAACATAAACTAATATGAATTATCCGTATGTCTATCAGCCAAGCAAACAGTGCTTTCTCCCACAACAAATTACTAATAGAAGCTATTATGAAAAGATATTAAATAACTAGAAAATACACTAATAAGTATGTTTCTAAGTTACCCATTTTTACCATTGTAAATTCAAAGTTCATAACACCATATGTATACCAAGTAGTAATATATATTTGTATAGTTTGTTAAATTGTGTAGAAAATACACCGTTAACAAACCACATACCAATAGTATACTAATTCAATTTAAACTATATTAAAGTTCTATGATAATAATTTTTAGGTTGTTACTTTATTAGATAAGCTTATACTGTACATTACTACATATCAAAATTAGCAGTTTAATTGTATGCACTCTAGTTTTATAGTATAAAGTAGTACAGCTACACATACTTCTTTGATAAAAGAAATTTAATATCTTCAGTGTCGTGCTGTACCTTTTTCTAAAAAAAGTGTCGTGCTGTACAACTATTTGTACCGTCACAGTAACTAAGTGTAGTCTATTACATTGAAGTAAATTATGAATATACATTTCATAGTGTATATCTATTAAAGCTTATTTGCATCCTACTATTTTTTCTATAAACTTGATCAAATTTGAAATAATCTGACTTATGGAACAACTAAAAATCTCTTATATTTTAAGATGTGTACAAAACATGTAACATAAGATTCTAGGCCTGCTGGAGCATGGCTTGACGAGGTAGTTTTCCACAAATTTAAAATATAATGGTCTACGAGCATAATGGGGAATATTTCGTGTCGTAGTTCTGTGAAACAGAAATTAAATCAAGAATGCCTTTGTTCCCAGCATAGTTGCGCCTTCAACTTGCCACTTTAAATTTGATTCATGCACGAGGAACTGTGTATGTTTTGTAAACAAAACTGTACTGATGATTCCGTAGCAAGCAAAGGCATATACTAGCTAATAACCTCAACTTGTCACTTTAAATTAGAGAGGAATGACGTGTGTTTTGCAAAGAAAACTGTATTGATTCCGTAGCAAGTAAAGGCTGTTTTGGAATTGCAAAGAATTGATTCCGTAGCAAGCAAAGGCACATACAGCTAGCATACAGTACATGTGAGAATTCTGCATATAACACAAACTCGCCATTGCGCATAGGCACCGGCCGGCATTGATCATCGGCGCGTTTTAGCTTAATTTATACGTTCAAGTACGTGCTCCATTCCCGAAATCACCACACCACACCTTCGATCACACACCAATGGCGGCGCCGGCGCCCGCAACCGCGACGACGACGACGACGCGTGCTCACGCGCTGCTGATCCCGTACCCGTGCTCGGGCCACATAAACCCCACGCTCCACTTCGCCAGGCTGCTGCACTCCGCCGGCGTCCTCGTCACCTTCGTCAACACCGAGCACAACCACGCCCTCATGGTGGAGCGCGCGCGCGGCCGCGGCCACGCCCACGACGTGGTCGACGACGTGTTCATGTGGGGGTTCCGGTACGTGGCGATCCCGGACGGGCTCGCGCCGTCGTCGGAGCGCGGCGCCCAGGACCACTACAGCATGGGCCTCCTGCGCGCCGTGGTGACCCACTGCGCGGGGCACCTCAGGGCGCTCATCGTGAGGCTGAACAGCGACGCCGCCGCCGCCGCCGGCGCGTCGTCGTCGGCGGCGCTGTCGCCCGTGACGTGCGTCGTGGCGTCGGAGCTGATGAGCTTCGCGCTGGACGTGGCCGCCGACCTCGGCCTCCCCTCCTACATGCTGTGGGGCACCAGCGCGTGCGGCCTCGCTTGTGGCCGCGCCGTTGGGGAGCTCAGGCGCCGAGGCCACGTACCACTCAAAGGTAACCCCCACATGAACATCGACGTCGCCAACTCGCCATCGTAAAATGTTACCATCATGCATGCATTGTATGCTTTCAAGTTTTACTACAGTAGTAGGACTCTTTTCGTGCCGTGGGGGGTCAAAAAGGTTGGGGAAAAGGGGCAGCAACACCACTGGCTAGCGATCGAGGCGCTTTGGAATCCTCCACTGGGCAGGCAGCTGGGCACGAGCACGATTCGCTGGTTGGAGCGGTAAATAGATCAGGGGGCAACGAAAACATCTTTGACTTGGACCTCTAAGTGGCTTTTTATCACCGGCGCCGTCGAGGCAAACGAGGCGGGCGCGACTTGGCCAGTAGTAGTTGCTAGCACATGGATCGACCAATTTGTTGTGACCGCAGCGGAGACTTTTGCTGCTCTATCACACACACAGTGCCATCACTCTCCATCAATCGAGATCTCTCCACGGTCGCTCTCCGACGGTCGAGTACGCAGTCCTGTAAAATCAATGGCGTAGCGTATCCTCTCCATGGATCCTACACACTTCAGCAGTAGTAGTAGAGTACTCTAGACTGTAGACCATAAGGAAAGAGACGCGCGTATAAAATTGCGTATCGATATACCACATCCATCCGATACGATAGGCAAGAGAAAGAGCAGTAGACAACGCCATGCGACGTCTCAGAAACCTCCAACGCGCCCGATCCGGCCAAGATCCGCACGGGATCCCGCCGCTGCCTCCGGGGCTTTAAAAAACCGAAACGGCGCGGGGGTCAGGCGCTCGGCCGTAGAAACTAGAAAACACACGGCCGGGGAGGTAGCCAATCCTCGCCGGCGGTCAGCGTGTATGGTCTTCGATCTGCAGATAGAGGTCGTCGTCACAGCGGCGGGCATCTTGGCATCCTCTGATCCTGCCGCGCGATCTTCGTCTGCCGTGTGCGGATCGATGCGCGCGGCAGCAGCCAAGAAAACAAAATCGTTTGCCCACGAACGCACGCACGCACGCACGCAGCGGCCGGTCAGTCAGTCGGGCGGCCTGATCCGGTGAATCTTAACGACGGGAAAACTTGCAAGGGAAACGTTTCTTTTATTCGATCAGGTGAGGTCACCAGGATTCAATCCTGACCGCCGGCCCGGTCAGACGATCACGTGTCCAGGAAGCACTCAAGCTCGCGTATGCTGCTGCTGCTGCTGCTGCCGCCGCCGCCTAGCTATTGCCCCATGGAAAATGAAGAAGAACCATGCGAAACTCTACGCTACTGCTGCATGTTTGTCGCCGTCGCCCCGTCGCGGCGTTGCAACTTGCAACGGGAGCACAAGCACAGGCCCCGGCCGGGACGCGCTTTATTTGGTCACGTGTGGCGCGCGCTGTGGCAGATTTTGTGCCGAGAGCTAGAGAGATATGATTCCAGGCGACATGACCTTGTCTAGTACTACTAGTACACGACGGTGAATATCGAATCGCGACGGCCGAAATCTAGGGCCCATTCCTCGCAAACATATATATCCGCTTTCGATATCCGCGGCGGCCACGACGGCGACCGGAGCCTGGCCTGGGCTAGCTGGCCTCCTATTTAGACAGACGTACGCTTGGGTCAGGCCCGCCCGCCCGCAGCAGCCCCCGGCTCATCATTTCAGCTGCAGCAGCAAACAAGCTTCCTGCTGTGCGCACGCACGCACGCCATGGAGAGGAGAGCGCACGCGATGCTGTTCCCGTTCCCGTGCTCGGGCCACATCAACCCGACGCTGAAGCTGGCGGAGCTGCTGCACTCGCGCGGGGTGTACGTCACCTTCGTCAACACGGAGCACAACCACGAGCGGCTGCGGCGGCGGGCGGCGGGCGGCGGGCTGCGGGGGCGGGAGGGGTTCCGGTTCGAGGCGGTGCCCGACGGGCTGTCGGAGGAGGACCGCGTCGCGCCCGACAGGACCGTCAGGCTCTACCTGTCGCTGCGGAGGAGCTGCGGCCCGCCGCTGGTGGACCTGGCGCGCCGGCGGAGGCTCGGGGACGGCGTGCCGCCCGTCACCTGCGTCGTCCTCAGCGGCCTCGTCAGCTTCGCGCTAGACGCCGCGGAGGAGCTCGGCGTGCCGGCGTTCGTGCTCTGGGGCACCAGTGCCTGCGGCTTCGTTGGCACGCTCCGGCTAAGGGAGCTCCGGCAGCGGGGCTACACGCCGCTCAAAGGTCCGTTCTTTCAGTTTTGTTCTTAATCGTGCGTTGAGTTGCACAACATTTGTGCTTGAAGATTATTGTTACTTGTATCTATGATATGATTGCATGATCGACGCATCATGCATGCATGCCTGCCTTGAATTTCCTTTTTGTTTGCCGCTTTAATTAGATGATGATCAAATCACGATCCTAATTCGCATGCATGCTCCTGTTTCTCTGCATGGCAATGGCAGACGAGAGCGACCTGACGAACGGGTACCTGGACACGCCCATCGACTGGATCGCCGGGATGCCGGCGGTGCGGCTCGGCGACATCTCCAGCTTCGTCCGGACGCTGGACCCGCAATGCTTCGCGCTGCGCGTGGAGGAAGACGAGGCCAACAGCTGCGCCAGGGCGCGGGGCCTCATCCTCAACACGTTCGAGGACCTCGAGTCCGACGTCCTCCACGCGCTCAGGGACGAGTTCCCGCGGGTGTACACCATCGGTCCCCTGGCCGCCGCCATGCACCGCGCGCAGCAGTGCCACGGCCACGGCCGCAGCGCGGCGGTGGCGCCGCCGGCGCCGGGACTGAGCCTGTGGGAGGAGGACTCCAAGTGCATGTCGTGGCTGGACGCCCAGGCGGACGGCTCCGTCCTGTACGTCAGCTTCGGCTCTCTGGCCGTGCTGTCGCTGGAGCAGCTAGCGGAGCTCGCCTGGGGCCTCGCGGCGAGCAACCGCCCGTTCCTCTGGGTGGTGCGGCCGGGCCTCGTCGTCGGCGACCGCGGCGCCGACGCGCTGCCCGAGGACTTCCTCGCCGAGACCAGGGGCCGGTGCTTCATCGCCGAGTGGTGCGCGCAGGAGCAGGTCCTCCGGCACCGCGCCGTGGGCGGGTTCCTGACGCACAGCGGCTGGAACTCCACGACGGAGAGCATCTGGTCCGGGGTGCCCATGCTCTGCTGGCCCGGGTTCGCCGACCAGTACATCAACTGCCGGTACGCGTGCGAGGAGTGGGGCATCGGGCTGCGCCTGGACGAGACGCTGCGGCGGGAGCAGGTCACGGCCCGCGTCGAGGAGCTGATGGGCGGCGGCGGCGACACCGACGACAGGGCCAGGGAAATGCGGCGCCGCGCCGCCGAGTGGAAGGCCAAGGCCGAGGCCGCCGCCACGGCGCCCGGTGGGTCGTCGTACGAGAGCCTCGACAGGCTGGTGGAGGACCTGCGGCTGGCGGTGGCGGAGGCGGACGCCGAGGCCGAGCTCGCCACGGCCACGCCGACCACGCAGGGCCGGCGGTGACGTACGCTGCCGTGACCGTAGCATGCACGCGCGCGGACTACTTCAGGTTGGTGGACGTCTTCTTCCGTCGTGTCCATGTCGTCAGCTCTACAGGAGTTGCTGAACAAGGAGTTCAGTGACACAAGAAATTAAAGCAGCAGTGCGTGGCCTGACTGACCGGTTTCGTACTTGCTGTGTCTCGATTCAACCACGCAGAAATAGTACAGTAGTAGTCGTAATTTGTATCGTAGCAGGTTGGTTGCTTTTCGTCTCAGCGTGGACGTCGTTATTAGTGGGCGAATTATGTCAATTCGATTTGATTAGTGCATGTTCAGTCCTTCCAAAACCATGTGTGCCGATGCGCGGGGAAATGGTCTGTACCTGAACTGTACTACCATGGGTGTTGTCTCATTGGCAGGCGACTCGCCTAATTTCAGGTGAGCTCCTGCCTCTCTGACTCTCTCTTGTCAGCAACAGCCTGCAAATCCGTCGTCGTTGGATCGACTTGGCCGGCCATGGCACCGTTTTTTTAGTAACACCCCGGCCGCCTGAGCGTGGTCGGCCGGTTGAGCTACCGAACGCCCTGTACTTCGCCGGGCAAAAGGAGCTCCTGTGAGAGTGAAGCTGACACGATCTCGTCATGAATACACGTGTTTGCTCGTAGTACTAATTACTAAACAAAACGGAACTTCCGGTCGACGGGCAACCATCAATCATACTGTAAGTCATAACTAAAGCTCCCGACCTGCCACGCTTACAATATACCTTGTGCGCTGACCGACCCCGCCGCCGGCCGGCCGTCGTCGTCCCCGCCGGTCGCTTTCTGGTAGAACCTCACATGGCCGATCGCTTCTGTGCTTCTGGCCTGTAGGAAAGCAACATCCGTTACGCTTCTTCACCAGGGCCTTGTTTAGTTAAAAAAAATTTCGGATTTCGACATTGTAGCATTTTGTTTTTATTTGATAAATATTATCTAATTATGGACTAACTAGGCTCAAAAGATTCATCTCGTGATTTATAAATAAAGTGTGTAATTAGTTTTTATTTTTGTCTATATCTAATACTTCATGCATGTGCTCCAAGTTCACTTGGAAATTGACCTCCGATGGACAGTATTCCAGCTCTTCCGCGTACCGCGCCTTCTTTGCGGGGTCCACCACACTTCTTGGGGCCAAGGAGTTGTGGAAGACCAATGCGCCGTCTAAGGTCAAGTTCTTCTTCTGGCTGGCTCTTCACGGACGACTCTGGACGGCAGCTAGACGGGCACGTCATGGACTCCAGCAGACGGCGTCCTGTTCTCTGTGTGGGCAGCAGGACGAGACTTCCGACCACCTACTCCTCTCGTGCGTCTTCAGTAGGGAGGTCTGGTTCCGTCTGCTGAGCTTCACAAACCTTCAGCAGCATGCCCCAGGCTCGGACGACTCTCTCGTGGACTGGTGGCTAGGGACAAGGAACGTCATTCGTGCCGACGTGCGCAAGCCATTCGACTCCATCGTCCTTTTGGTCACCTGGGAGATTTGGAAGGAGCGCAACAGGCGGACGTTCGACGGCGCCTCACGCCCCTGCTCCTTGCTTCTAATGCGCATCCAGGAAGAGATGGAGTCGTGGGTGGCCGCAGGCTACAGGCTGCTATCGCCGTTCGTTCACCTCGTCTCTTAGAGTGTCCCCCCTTCTCTCTCTTTCTTTTAGTGGGTTAGTTCTCTCCTAAGTACACCGGTCTAGCTCCACCGTTAAAGCCGGTGCTCTGTGTTAGTGTGTTTGGCCGTTAGCCTATGGCATCTCGCCACAGGTTTTGACGTGCTTGTACTCAGACTTCTTTTTCCTTAAAGCAACACGTGCTAAGGCACGCTTTCGAAAAAAAGAAAAAAAATTGATTAGACGAAGAATCTTTAAAAGTTTTTGGTTTTTCAGGGTCCCAGAAACGTGGTCCGGGCCCCGGAGAACCAAAACACGTACGTGGCTGGCGGCGCTTGTGCGGCCCGTCCCGGCCACGTGTCGCGAGACCGCCGAAGTCCAAGTGGCCCCGGCCGCTAGCCGCCTCAGGAGCCACAGGATTCGTTCGTCCGCCGCAGCCGCTCGGCAAGTCAAAGAGGGTCTTGTTTAGTTCGCAAAATTTTTAGGTTTTGGCTACTGTAGCACTTTCGTTTTTATTTGACAAACATTGTCCAATTATGGAGTAACTAGGCTCAAAAGATTCATCTCACAAATTACAGTTAAACTGTGTAATTAATTTTTATTTTTGTTTATATTTAAGGCTCTATACATGCGATCAAAGATTCGATGTGACGGAGAATCTTGAAATTTTTTACGAACTAAACCAGGCCCAAGGGGCAAGGGCGGGCCGCCGGCCGAAGTTCTCTCGGCGACGACATGCCGGCCCACGCGTGCGGCTTCTGTCCTGTGACGGGTGTGAGCGCCTAGGCCCCGTTGTTAGGCGCCTAGCATTCGCAGCTGATGGTGGGTGCACCTATTGAGGCCTGTGGTACAGTGGGCCGCACTAAAGAGTTCTTCGGTGGGCTTTCTATACATTTCGCGCGAATCATGTCAGATGTTAAAAGATTTTGAATTTTACTACCGTAGCATTTTCGTTTATTTGTGGCAAATATTATTCAATTATGGAATAACTAGGATCAAAAAATTCGTCTCATGATTTATAGATAAACTGTATAATTAGTTTTTATTTTCGTCTATATTTAATGCTTCATGCATGTGCCGAAAGATTCGATATGACGGAAAATTTTGAAAACTTTTTGGTTTTCAGGTCAACTAAACAAGGCCTCAGTTTCTCGGTGTCTTCTAAGTTGAGGCCTAATCGGCCTGCTTCACGGCTTCACCCGATAGGCCGATACACATGGGCTTCTCGCCATTTTTGCTTGTGATTTCAGTGCTGCACTGATATTTACAACAGTGATACGCTGACTATCCTAAAAAGTGGATTTCTTTTGCGACCAAAAAAAAAGTGATACCTTGACATAAGACCAGTTCGGTCTTCTTCGTAATCGTACGTGCTCGGCTCCGTCCTATAGCCGCTATAGGAGCGTCGCCCATCGAATTGGAATTTGTGTTTGTCAAATTTTATTAAAATTTAACTAGATTTTAAAAAATATTAGTAAAATTTATATCTTCAGTAAATTTATTATAAAGATGTATTGAATGATTTATCTAATAATATTAAGGATCTGTTTGGTACAGCTCACAACACCTCATGAAGCTCATGAGTTGTTGTGAGCTATTTTTTTGCTCAACACTTATTTCTAAAAATAGCTTCATGGGTGAAACTATTTTTCTTCTCCTCTCACAAAGACATGAGTTAGGATGAAGCTGAAAAAGTAGCTTATTGCAACTCTCTCCCTCATTTCTCTCTCTCATCTATGCATGAAGTAGTTGGTGAAGCTATTTTACCAAACACTTTTTCCAAAACACTTCAGCTTCATCTAAAAAGTTGCTCATGAAGCTATTTTATAAAAAAACAGATTTACTAGCGAAGTTAAGCTGTGCCAAACAATCCCTAATTATACATCATAAATATTAATATTTTCTTATATATATTTAGTTAAAGTTAAAAATATTTAACTTTTTATAAAGTAAGAATGACACTCTTCAACTTCATGGAATAGAGGGAGTAGGCCACGCTCGTCGTCCATGAGATGAAAACGGACCGGATACGGACGGATATTACTGATATTATATTTGTTTTCATATTTCTGATCGGATGCGGATTTAAATATGGGTAATGTCAATCATGTTGGATAAGATATAATTGGATATCGATATCATAAATATACAATTTAAATATTCAAATACGGATACGGTATCGGATATTGAATATTCAGACTCGGATATGGACAGATGTGAACCTCTCTAAACGAATTAGATCGGTCGAAAAATATCCGTACCGTTTTCATCTCACAATCTCCCTGACCACGCCACCGCCAACCTCGATCACACTAAGGCTGCTTACCTTTGGCAATTTTTGCTAGGAATGCTAGTATGATTTATATAGACAATCCTCGCTAAGAACTATTCCTGGTCGGGAATAGGCTGAAACGAACGAACCTAGCTAGTTTGGATGACTAAATCGCTTCTATTTCTACTCCGTGCCAAATGCAAAACATTTCAGCCCTAAAAACGATTCACATTTTCTTCATTGCAACTCAAAACGTCGAAAAGCTAGTTTCACATGGATTCTAGATTTTCTAATCTATATTAATAATTATATAGTTTTTCAGTTATAATATTTTTTTAGTGCAACAAGTGAAAATAGATTGTATTGAAGATGATCTTCAGCACAAAAAACGGTTTAGATTTTTTTAAGCATATTTCATTTATATGTTTTTTATTTAAAAAAATACTCTTTCATGAATCTGAATCCAAGGTAACATCCAAACAGTTCATAAAGTAATTCTAATTCTTTAGGCGAAACGTTTTCGGAGAGAAGTTGCTCACCACGCGGATTGGAAGTCACCCCGTGTGTATCTTTCTTCGTGTATCGATTGATTTTTCTCAAGTACGAAAATACTCATCCTGGCCATAGATGTCCTCAACAACATCTTCCACTAGGCGACCGAACATGGCCTCCTCTCCAAACTTAAGGGAAGACACACCTGTCTAAGGATATCTATGTATGCAGACGATGCGGTCATCTGAAAGCCCTAGTTTGGTTTTGGATAATTGATGAAACCCTAGTACTAACCTCTATGCTAAGTGTGTGTAGACTTAATGAGGTTGGTACATGCCAAGTGATGGAGCAAGTGATGATCATGGTGATGATGGTGATGACCACAAGATGATCAAGTGCTCAACTTGGAAAAGAAGAAAGAGAAAAACAAAACCCTATGGAGATCAAGGCAAAGGTATTGCTTAGGGTTTTGGTTTTGGTGATCAAGACACCATAGAGGGTGTGATCACATTTAGGATAGATAGCCGTACTATAAAGAGGGGAATTCTTTGGCTAAGCGGTTATCGAGTGCCACTAGGTGTCATTGTTCATGTGCATGCATTTAGAACCTAGTGAGCTAACTTAATTCCTTCAAAGAAAATGTTTGTGAAAATGCTAACACACGTACACTTGTTGGTACACACGTTGTGGTGTTGGCACACTTCGAGAAAATGAAGTGCATATTTTCTATTGCGCCGGTGGGAATTTTTAGAGTAGTCGCGGGAGTGTTTCTCGCTGAGAAAACACTCACCGGACGCTGGCTTCTGGAGCACCGGACGCTGCGTCCGAGCGTCCGGTGCAGACAGTGCCTGGCCCAGCTAGGGTAAGGCACCGGACGCTGGCTTGAGCGTTCGGTGGTGCGCGTCCGGTGTGCGGGCGTTTTGCGACTCTCTCTGCGCATGGGTCCGGTGAGCACCGGACGCTAAGGGTGCGTCCGGTGGCTTGCGTCCGGTGACCCTGCGAGTTTGCGGAACTCTCTGCGCATGAGTCCGGTGTGCACCGGACGCGTCCGGTGCTAACTTGCTCAGCGTCCGGTGCTCTGCAGGTTACCGTTAGACTCTGACGCGCGGCTGACGTTGGAGCACCGGACGCTGGTGTTGAGCGTCCGGTGCCCCTTTAAGAGCGTCAGGTGACCCCGAGTTAGACCTAGTGAGAGAGCCAACAACTCTATTTGCTTGAGGGGTCTATAAATAGTTGTTGGCCGGCTTAGGGCTCACTCTCTTGGCATTCTAACATACTTGACTTCCTTGTGAGCCTAAGCATACACCTCCCACTCATCTCCTTCATAAATTAAACATCTTTGTGAGATTGGGAGTGATTCCAAGTGCATTTGCTTGAGTGATTGCATCTAGTGGCACTTGGCGATCGATTTGGCTGCGGTTTTCTTGTTACTCTTGGTGGTTGCCGCCACCTAGACGGCTTGGAGCAGCGGAGGAGGATTGGCACGAGTTGGTGATTGTTTGTGGCCATCTCCCGGTGATTGTGAGGGGTCTTGTACCTTCCCCGGCGGAGAGCCAAAAGGTAACTCTAGTAAAGTGCTCGTGTCATTGAGCTACCTCACTTGTGGGTAGGTTCTTGTGGTGTCCTAGTGAGGACGAGGTTCGTGTTACACCTCTTAGCCACCGAACCACCAAGTGTTGGTCGACACAACGGGGACGTAGCGTGCCGGCAAGCACGTGAACCTCGGGAGAAAAATCTTGTGTCCCATTGTGTTTGTTGATTGGATTTCTCCCGGTGATTGGACTTCATAATATTGTGATTGGTTCATCCCCTCTACTCGGTGGTATAAAGTTCAAACACTCTCTCTTTCTTTCTTGCAAACTAGAGTAGCTTACTTCTTGAATAGAAACTTTAGGTAGCTCTCTAGTGTAAGTAGAGACTTAGCTCTTGTGTGCATAGTGATCATAGCAACTAGAATTGTTGGGTAGGTGGCTTGCAAACACCCCTTTTAGAGCTAGAGCAAAAAGCTTCGCTTTGTTATTTACTAACCTCTTGCTCTAGTGAGTTTGCAGAATTTTCAAATAGACTATTCACCCCCCCTCTAGCCATATTAGGACCTTTCATCATCTTCTCTAACTTAAAGCAGGAATACATCTCATGTATCAATTATCATGGATATCTTGCGAGCCTTCAGAGAAGCTACTGGCCTTCGCATGAATACGTAGAAAAGCACCGTCGCGCTGATCAGATGTGCTGACATCGACGTTGAGACAGTCCTCTAGAACTTCCGAGGGCCAAGGGTAAATTTGTCGATGAAATATTTTGGGCTCTCCCTAACTCTCGGCAGAACCAGAATGGTCCATATCATATACAAGACCATGCAAAGGCAAAGGTCGTGGGGTGCAGAGCCGCCTGATGAATGTTGCGGGACATAGGGAGTTAGTACGCTCTGTACTCACCTCCTTACTTGTCTACCTGCTCACTATAATCAAAGCTCCAAAGCAATTCATAAAAGAGTTGGACAAGATACGAAGGAAATTCCTTTGGGCAGGAGACAAGGAGATGTCACGAGGTAAATGCAAGGTCGCCTGGGAAAAGACTTGTATGCCAATAATGAACGGCGTGCAGGCATTATTAACCTGGTCAAATTCAGCCGAGCCTTACGGCTTCGATGGCTTTGGTTCAAGTGGGACGAGAGGGACAGACCTTGGAATGGTCTTGAGCTACCGGTTGACAAGCAGGATATTGCCCTGTTCAACGCAGCTACCCTGGTAACGGTTAGAAACTGTGACAGCGAAATTCTAGACCTCGAGATGGTTGCAGGGAGAGGCACCTGCAACTCTATACCCGGCCCTATACAAACACAGCAAGAGAAAGAATCGCACGGTCAAAAATACTGTCACAGGCAATAAATGGATACAAGATATTGACTACAATATGACTGTGACCCGTTCACAGCTCTGTGGCAGCGCCTACAACCGATTGCTCTTCGCCCTGAAGAGAAGGATAGCATGGCATACCAGCTGCAATTCATTGGCAAAACACGGTCTATGACTGCATACATCACCTAGGCAACCAAGGCACCTCCAAAATGTCGTTTCTTCATCTGGCTAATGCTGCAAAACTGTGTATGGACAGTTGCGCGGCTGCTGCTCAGAGAATGGCCGAACGAATATTTCTGGCCACTTTGTGTCCGGAACCTTGAGACGATTTTCCACCTACTGCAAGAATGCAGGTTGCAAGAGAAGTATGGAGTAAAGTGGTATCATGGATATCAGCCCTGGCCTTAAACCCGTCAATTTGGAGCCAAGCTACAAACCTTCAATCATGGTTCATTGAGTTAGGCGATACTGGATTGGGTGCGAGAAAAAAGGGGTACGTTCAATAACTATGCTCATTGCGTGGAAAATTTGGAAGGAAAGAAACAATAGGATCTTCAATAGAGAAAGCAAGGCAGCTGAGCAGCTGTTAGGATCGATCCAGAACGAAGCCAGAACCTGGATACTTGCAGGAAACAAAGGGGTGGAGCTTGTTATTCCTTCCCAAGCGCCTATTCACAGAGTGGCTAGATGAGCCAAACAATGTTATAATGTAATCTATGACTAATGAATCTTAGGGGTGGTGCGGCTTCGCAATGCAGCGAAGCAGTACAAAAGGATGGGCGCCTCTCACACCAAATATCTTATACCTTGTCATACTTGTACTTTGATTCTTCTTATCAATGAAAGCCGGCAACGGATCTTTCGAAAAAAAAGTACGAAAATACTGAGAGTTGGGATGAGTTGTTTGACAGTTTTTTTCTTCTTCAATTTGTACAAAAAATACAAGATTGGGAGTGAGTTTTGGAAAATATTGGAGACGTTCTTATATGTCATAAGTAATGCCGAATGAGATTATGAGACAGATCACACTTTTTTTAGAGTAAAGTCGACTGATTTATCTCTCTTTTTTTATGATGAGGCAGACAGAACAAACTTCACGAAACAGAGTACTTACTTCACAGTTACCCAACCGTCAAATACTACTCCGTATATACATACGCTGAGTTGGTAATACACAAACACAGGCGCATTATCATCACTGTATCACCCACTGACGGTGACGCATGCCAAGCCACGGCGCCGCCGCGCGTCCCTTTCTTCAAACCAAGGTGGAGCAGGCACCCGTGTCGGGGTCGTACAGCGCGGGGAGCAGGTACTTCCTCCCGCGCGCGCCGTGCGCGTTGTAGCTGCCGCCCGTCGCCGCGTCCACCAGCAGCTGCCCGGCGTACCCGGGGTACGCGCCCGTGCCGTACACGCCCGCGCACGCCGTGGCGGCCTCCAGCGGCGCGCCGCGGTCGCCCTGGTAGAAGCCGTCCCCGAACGGGTTGGTGACCGCGCCGGCCACCATGCTGGCCACGGTGATCACCGCGCCGTCCATGCCCACGTCCCCGTTCGGCGGCACCAGCGGCGGCGCCTGTGGCCCGTACGCCGGCTGGTGGAACGGCCACGCGCACTGCCCGGGGCACTGCGTGGCCGGGTTCCCGACCCACGCCCACGCGCGCGAGCCGCCGTTGGACCCGTGGTGGCCGCACCGGCTCATGCAGAAGCCCTCCACCGCCACGTCCTGCGCCGTGAGCACCAGCGCGAGCCCGCCGCCCTTCGCGGCCGCGGCGCGTGCCGCCAGCGCCGGGAGCTGGGCGAGCGTCAGGCTCTTCCCCAGCGAGCACCCTTCGTCCGAGACCTGGCCGGCGGCCAGGACCACCCGCGCGTTCTTGCCGCCGCCGCCGTGTGCGCCGTTCTTGCTGACGGTCGCCGCCTTGGAGAGGTAGAGCTGGTTGATGTTGCTCCACCACTGCGCAACGGACGGGGCCGGGGACGACGACGGTGACCCCCGCGGCGGGGCAGAGGAGAGGGAGAGGAGGAAGTCGGTGACGATGGCCTTCTGCGCGGGCGTGAAGCGGCCGTACCAGAGCACGGAGACGGGGATGTCGCCGCTCAGCACGGCGCCGTCGTGGTACCGTAGGAGGTCGCTGGGCGGCGGCTTGTACAGCTCCATGAGCCTCCTGCTGCCTGGGCTGGCCGCGGCTCCCGTGGCGTGCCGTGCCATGCTGAGAAACGCCAGCAGAAGCAGGATCAGAGCGTCTCTGAGGCGGAAGCTGCTGGAAGAGGAGTCCATTGCCTCGACTGGGAGTAGTCTAGACTCTAGACTAGCGAGTGGAGCACTAGTGCACACTACTGGTGGTGTGGCCGTGTCCGTGTGGGTGTGGTCTAGAGTGGCCAGGAGCTGCCTTTTTATAGGCCTGCCAATGTTTTTTTTTGTTTTCTTCTTCTTCTTCTTCCCTATTACATGCTCCTTTCCTCCCTCAGCAAATTATAAGTCATTAAAAAAATCTTAAAAAATTAAAATATCTTAAATTTAATCAAATTTATATAATATAATAATAGTTATCATATTACTTAAACGTCATTAGATTCTTTATTAAGTAAATTTTCATAGTATATCTTTTTTGATGTTATAAATTATTATAGTTTTTTATAATTTAAATTAAACTTGAGATGTCTTGATTGTTCAAAATTTTTGAAATAAATTATAATTTAGGACGAATGGAGTAAAAAAGAGCTCGCCATTGTTTAGGGATCACTGATCAAGGAATTCAGGATCAGAACGACCAGCGCGTGTACGCCTTCCCCGGGATGCACTTGGCGTTCAACTCCGGGTGACCGGAGATCAACTTGGATTTGGGGACAGCTGGATTGGCATGGGCAGCATGGAGAGCGCGGCGACTCTGACCGTTTCTTGAACAGAGAGACTCGCACCAACAGCCCTTGATGAATCAGCTCCGATCCAGCAGCGTGCTGCTCGGCTTGGCTCTTGAATGTTTGGCAATGGCAGTACAGTCTTGATTAAACATTAAGCTGACCTATATACCCCAGCAGAATCTGGATGATAACGCAGGATGCGACATGTTTCGCATATCATTGGTGTAGTTTAGCTGACCTGGTTGTTGGTTTGGTTCGCGGTGACGACATCGTCATCAGATGGAGTATGGCAGTATAAGGCCTTGTTTAGATACACCCAAAATTCTAAAACTTTACAAGATTCTCCATCACATCACATCGAATCTTTGGATGCATGCATGAAGCATTAAATATAAATAAAAAAAATAACTAATTACACAGTTTATCTGTAAATCACGAGACGAATCTTTTGAGTCTAGTTAGTCCATAGTTGGACAATATTTGTCAAATACAAACGAAAATGCTACAGTGCCAAACTTCAAAAAAAAATTTGCATCTAAACAAGGCCTAATCCAAGCAGTAGACTTGGGTAGCTGTGCTCTAGACTAGCGCTGGATAGCTGAATGGATGACGAGTGACCATTAGGTATTACTGTAGGTGACACTTGATCCAATAATGCCCATCGGGCATCGGATGGCTGCTGATGCGGCTCCGGCCGGTCACTCGCCAATATCCGGCCGCGTGCCCACCTTATCTGTATGGGCATATATTTTTTGCGTGCTTGGCGCGTGCGTCGCTCCGTCTATGCTGCTCTCTGTGTAGTTGTGAGTCTCAGTCTCATTGATGCTGTAGCAACTTTTCTTTCATTCAAGCAGCAAGCGAGAATAATAATGTCGTAGATCATTCTCACTTCTCAGCCATCATGTTTAGAATGAGGGAGTTTATTATTATTATTTTCTGTAATTTGTTTTGAAATCAAATTGACTATTGTGAAAATTCTTGCGTGATTCCTGCAAAATTTCTGGGTTCCATACATAGTCCCCTTAAAGTTTACTTGATCTGGATTAGATTATAGTAATCTGAACTATTCATGAGATTATACTAATCTGGATCATGGATCATAATATAATATAATCTAGAACTACGTTGTTTAGATGCCTGATGATTATAAAGTTAGATTATTGTTAAATGGGTGCAAGTAACCTATAATCTTGAAAAATAGATTGTCGGATTACAGTAATTCACTGGTTGTATGATCTAAAGTGTTTAGATTTCCTTCGGTCTTGTTTGCATGTCCATATATTCACCTCAATTCATTTATGCTAGTAGATCGATACATCGTCAATTCGTCATCCAAAGAAGACCTATAGATTATTTCATCCAATTACTATAATAATTTAACTGGAACCCAAACACACCTTTAACGATGGCAACAGTGTGCTCTGTCTTTGACGAAAACAACCCAAACATTTCGACCGTCGAGCTAGCCATGGTTATCGGAGCGTGTGAACCGTGAAGTACAGCTCAGCATCGGCGCTGCTCTGCTGTTCTCGGTCAGTCAGTCGCCCCCCACAGCCTCGATCCGGCATCCCCGCCTGCCGCATACGTGACCGGGACCGGGACCGGTTGCAACCGTGATTCACAACAAGCGCTACACTCGCAAGCAATGGCAGCGGCCTGCCGAGAGATCTGTACTAGCGAGTAGCGGCAGGCAAGATCATGGATGGCACGTACGGTGGCCCAGGCGGCAAAGCTCATGATGATCAGGGCCGGCGACCTGCGACCTTTGACGCGCCGCTGTCGGTTTGCGTGTAGGCGTGTAGCCACACCACACGTGACCCATGGTGCGGCCGTCGACGGCCGGGCACGTCGGCAGCGCCGGGTCCGGGCTGGCCCCCTCGCCGTCTCTGCTACAGCCGCCGCGGCAGCTGTTGGTAATGGACCGCTCAACCTCCACTCCAAAGTCGTTCTGCTTCTGCCGGCGTTGCGGCCCTTTTGCAGCCCTTGCAGGGAACGGGCTGTGTACCGAGCTAACAGTAACAGCTACTGTACCTATTACTCCGTAGCTTCGGTCACACTCTGGTAGACATGCTGTTGTAACTTTTTTGTCACTAATGCTGCGAAATTCTTTCATCAGACTGTTAAAGAATCAACGGAGGATCCAACAGTGCACAAACTGCTCAATGGAACAGTGAGTCAGTGCTGACACGAGGGATGATTATTCCGGCCCAGCAGTCACAGGGGCATGTGGCCGATTCCTTTGCGTCAACGGCGGCCGTCGATGCGGGACTGCCTGCCCGATCCCAGACCGCATGCAGCGCACGAATTCAATGGCTACAGGCGACTTCATCCTTTCACAGAAAATGGACCGCGCGCAGCAGGGCTGCTGCCTCCATTATTGCCGCTGTGCAGTCACTGTATCCGGTAAAAGCTCTCAATCTCACTTGACATGGGATGGCAGACAAAGCGCCTTCTGTTTACCACATGGTAAATATGACACAGGAGGCTTCTAAAATTTTAGAGATGGCACACCTATTTTGGCAGCCAAATTTGTATGGGATAGTTATGCCGCAAGATGGGTTCAGTTCTTTATGTGGTTGTTAATGTAAAGGAGGATTCAGAGCAGGTCTAATCTTCTAAAAAGACATGTAGTAGTGGATACTGCTGCCCGTGAATTGTGTGCACAAATGGAGGAGACGCGAGAATATGTCATTTTATGGGGTGCCAGTCTGCAAAAGATTTCTAGCAAAGAATTGGGCTCAATGACTTTCACAATGTTCAGTGCCCGAGTAATATTCCTCAGAAAACACTTGGTGACCTTCGTCGCTCTCTGTTGCTAGCAGCTTTGGAAGCGAAGGAACGGAGTCTTATTCTGATCAGAAAGAGTAGGGCATCAACAATTTACAATTGTTGGCGTCAACAACTGCTGGTAGCTTGCATCTCTGACGCCAAAACTCTGGAAATTCAGGTTGCCTAAGAAAGAGAGGGAGCTAGCTAAACGTTGGGTTGCAGAGGTTGGTGTCTTCACAAATGCTATGTAAAACAAGTACTAGATCACAAATGAACAAATGATGTAAAATTCTGTTCATATTTGCCAACAGGCGCTAAGTGAGTAATGAAATATTCAAGTGGGGATCATCTCCGTGACTTAAAAAAAAAAGAACTTATTGCCGCTGTGAACTATTGACGCAGAGATGCAGAGTGTCGCAGGTCGACACGTCTGTGGCTCTCTTGCAGTGTGAACAGGCTCAGTGCATGAGCGCCAGCTGTGCCGGGAATGGATTACATTACATTTACATGATGGCCTCTCGAGCTTAATCTTTGCTTTGCCGGTAACCCTTGTCGACGGATGCATGCCTTTGGTGATTAGGCTATCCAGCCATGCATGGTGCATGGAGGCATGGAGCTATCGGCACATCGAACCAAACGCACTCGGTACCCTAGCACTTCACACTTGTAGCCTGCTTTGTAGGGGATGGTCGGATGGATGGGCCTAGACATCAATCATCGATCGGATTATATATACTAGTTTGCAGACTTGCTAGTACACTCCTACTACTAATCTAGAGCTAGCGGCTGTGGCAGGTCCAAGCGCCTTTGTTTGGTACGGTGGCTAGAGAAGTTAATTAGCTTCTGGTCATCTGAACTGAACTCGGAATCTATTGTCCCTAGGGATGCAAGTTCGAACTACTCTAGCTCATTGAGTCGATCCAAAAAATGACCAAATGAACTAGAATAACATTTTCACAGTTTGAGGGAAGTGGAAAAATGAGCTAGAGAATGTCATTTGGCCGTAATTAGTTAGCTGATAAAAAAACCATTGGGTTTGGGTACCCATTTGCATCCCTAATTGTCCCCATATTTTATCTTGACAAGACATATTGTCACCAAATATCCTGTTTTTCATTTGGATTTTGGACTCGGACACATCCAAGCCCAGGTTACTCCATTCGCTCTTCTGTCAGTCATGAACTCAGCCGACAGAGAAGATTGATTAATTTTGATTTGGGGGGATAAACAACGGTAGCTATTCGTTCATTATCTATCTCACAAAAGAAATCAATACTACAGCCTGAAGAATCGTTCAGGTTCGTTTCACTAGTCGCTAGCATATAGTAGTATGATTTCATATAGAGGCATCCAGCTGGCGCTGTGATGGGACGACAGTGGACCGTGATTGCTCACGCGTGCATGCATGTACCTAGACAATACGAAGCAATCATGGAGAGAGATCTATATGTGAAGAAGTCCCCGGGCAAGGAACGTTCCAACACGGAGCTGCCGTCTCAAAAGGCATCATCATGAGCCATGAGGAGGATGGCCCTCCAATTATACGTGGTCCGATTCCGATCAATGCTACGTTTGTTTGACTGGCACGTACACGCCCCCGGGCCGGGCCCCAGTGATGATTATCAGTTCACGTCCCAGTTAATCCTCCAGGACACCAGCGTCCATGCTCGCTTAATAACCCCACGAACTGGAGGCAGCAGTTCAGCTAAAACTATTCTCCTCTTAACAGCACACGTGCGATGCATGCATCAGAAAACAAAATGATTTAACTTCTGTACAAATCCCTTTGATACGTAGTACAAATGAAGCCGGAAGCTCATCTATTCATGGTACACACGGCTCAACGGCTCAAAATATGCTACGCTACGAAAAAATTGGAGCCATAACTGTCTAAGAACTTGGCACGATGGGTGGCATGAGATAACCTATATATTTGGATCGGACCGGCACCACGACATAAAAAATAGCCATGAAAAAGACTGTTGCATGGTTCCTAGAATCACACAGCTGGACGCGGTCAAGCAAAGCTTCTGCATATCCTGGGCAGTGGGCACCATCAAAAAGAGCTCAATTTATATTGGACTTACAGATTGAGGGGCACTCGTTCATACAAAATAGCAAAGCACAGTTCCCACGTTCCAAACATGTAACTGTTTCTCATTAGTAAACATATAGCCATTCCAAAGGGAGGGAGAACGCAAATCCTTTTTTTTTTGGGGGGGGGTACTCCAGCAATCACCTCAAATCACAACTTCACAAGATCACTTTGGCATGCCAAGATATAGTTAACGCCAGCAACTTGAATATACTAGGGCATGCCAAGATACAGTTAAGCATTGCCAGTCGAACTGACTGTCTGAGTAAACATCCCCTAATAGATTGCATAAGGGGAACATACTAGGCTAGCAAACAGCAGCTGCTGCTCCGCGTGAATGCTTCACTTCTTAGTAACGGTACTTTGTGGAGTAGTCCTTTGGAGCAATCACCAGACCACGGCCTTTCCGGGCGCCCCTGTAAACAGTCTCCACGATGTCGATGAACTCTTGCTTGTCCTTCAGGGCCCAGTTGATCTTGTTGTTGTTTCCTGTCCCAAGATCAATCATGATGTGCTTGTTCCGGAAGAAGAACATCACCGTAGAAGGGTCATACAGCTCGTACATAGTGTTGAAATCAGGGACCTCTGTGATGTCAACAAGGTAGATGACTGCAAAGTTCTTTATGGTCTCAGCTACTGCTGCCAGCACTTCATCCATCTAAACATTAACAAGAGCGAGTCAGAATGAAGTCAAAACACACAACAGTGCTAAATTAGTGCGGAACCAAAATATATGTCCAAGTGAGAATTTAAAAAAGGGCAAGTGCCATGAACATGGTTTTTAGAAAGCATCAATGAAAAGATCAAGGCTACTTCACCTCAATTTCATTGAGCCATGAATAGCAAAAATCAAGCACTGAAGTTGTCGCTTGCGCTCGCAACATGAGTGGACAGATGTACTATGTCACCTAACAAAGAAAACACCCTAACCACTTCTGTTCCAAATTTACAAAAGAATCAACTGAACATAACTGTAACATGCAATGCTGTACAAACCAGGCCAATAAACAAACAGTTTATAATTTAATCAGCCAAGTAGCAAACTGGTAATATTGTTATGAGATACCCAAACCTTGAGTATTTATTTGTCTCCTCACTAATCGACATGAGGACCAAGCATTTTAGAGACTTTAAATGTGGACTGGTGCAGTTCATAATTCTCTTATGCAGTATTTACAAAAGTAAGCAGAATTGTAGAATCCTGGAGTCAATACACTAAAACACACCTAACTCTTTATTGTTTCCACATACCACAAGCAAGAAAGCAACCAGTACAAACAATTGCACCAATTCAGTTTCATCACAAAAGGCTTCAAAACTAAGGTTAAGTAGTTTATCAAAACCTTATGTGGAATAAAATCTTTATTTACCTGATAAAAGGACAGACTTACTTACAATCTTCCCCTACGAACAGAAAACCAAAAGATAGTACCATCTTACACTTTATTGATACGATAGAGTATAGCCAAGCAGGGAGGGCGATGCCAGGCGCTAAATGGCGAGTTTAGAGATCATAAACAAATGGCCCTCCCACATGTTTTAATCGACCAAGCAGAGCTGTCTATAACCCTGGTTACCATCAGCATTACCCTAACCTAAGCAACCCCTACTCATGCTCACTGATTAGTAATTAACATAAAGGCAGCACTGGTTGCAAAATCTAATATACCTACTATAAACAAACGTAGAAAGAGAGAAATGGATACATGACAAGTCATTGATTAATAATCCAATTTCATGGAAGTGTATCTTTGCAATAATCGTATCAAATAATAGCTTGTTTATCTCCTACAACTAAAAAGAGAGAAACTAAGATTGTTTCTTCGTGCGACATTCGTTTGGGGTCGCCGCGAGGCCCTCCCCCTTGCGATCTCAGGCGCAACTTTCCTCTCTCGCTAGACTGCGATCCCGCAATCACGCCATCGATCTGCCTCGCCCCTGCGATCCCTGCCTCTCGCTCGTGCGCAAGGGAGGTAAGAATGGAAGCCCAATCCCACCCGACCCTCCAGCCAGCGCGCGATCTTCTCCCCCAATCCCAGACGACGATGCCTTCGCCCAACAAAAGTCTCCCACGGCAGGCGGCGCCGTGCTCACAGCATGACCCCGCCCCCGCTCGCTCTCCGTCCCTCAGTGCAAAAGAGAGTGGGAAGGACCATGGATTTTGCTAGGGTTTGTGGTTTCTGCTTCACACAGCCTCCTCATTCCTCACCACCACAGCCTGGAAGGGGGAGCCGCAGCCGTCCGAAGCCACACAAGAGGATCTCGCTCCGGTGCCGGTGGCACCTGCGGCCGTGTTGACTGAGGCGGAGATGGACAAGCTGCCGCCCAGGTCCACCTTCGCTAGCAGGAAAAGAGGCAAGGAGCCGAGGTCATTGTCAATAAGGACACCATGGCTGCGTTCACCGTGAGTGCGTGCATCTTCATCCACTATCTCTCCACCACGTCTGTAACATCCCAATCCCTCTGATTTAGATCCATGTCGCCCCCATTTACTGTATCCTCTATTGCAGGTTGCATTCAGATTTGGAACTTGGAAGAGAATGCCAGTAATCTGATAGGCTGATAATACCATTTTGTGGAACAATAGTGACGTACAACATATTTTATCCAATCGAATCCTGGGTATTTTGTGCAAAATTGTAGATGCTACCATCAATCAAAGCTCCAAGTAACACATGTGATGCATTTTACTATGGTAGAGTAACTGACAACGAGTTTTTGTGTCCGATAGCAATCTCTGCTCATTTTAAGTAGAGAGGGGTATGGAAAGGGGAATCTGTGAAATCTAACTTCTTGTGTATTCTAACATGGAGGCTCTCGATCATTTCAGTTGGAAAATGGTCTTCCAACTTAGTATAATTAGCTCTTCCTTATTAAGGTATCCGAGATAATAGTATGATGATGATTTTGTCTGCAGTGCCAATGATATGTGCAAGGAATCAGAGAGGCAGACCATATCAACGCTGATGATGTCCTCAAGGTGCTTGATGAGATGGAGTTTTCAGAGTTTGTAGAGCCCCTTAGGACTTCACTGCAAGGTCAGTCTTGCTGCCTTCATCGTGTTAGCACCTTGTTAGATGGTCCATGGTATCATCGATATGTTAAGGTAATGCAGGGCATTACAACATGTGTTTGAGCTTTGAATTTTGGATTGTACCTTTTACAATTTGAAGCTTAAATAAACAGGCAGCTTGTGACTCCAATTTCCATAACCTAGGTCGTTGGATTGTAACAATTGAAGAAGTTGGTCCTACCCTGCTTTTCATGTATTGTGAGTTTGTGACGTGTAATTACCTACAATGCCACTTGTTACAGACTGCTTCAAGTGGTGGGCACACAATCAAACAGCCCTATGATCCAGAGCTTTTCACAATCCACAAGCTATTTTTCAGAATCCCTAGCTGAAACAAACATGACATTGCTCATTGCTATACTTGCTTAAGCTTTAGTGTCATAGTCCATTAGGTTAAGGTTCTTAACAATACTAACAAGGTCTAGGAGATTCCATCCTAATACTCACAAGCTCCAATATACATATGTTATGCTACCTTGCATGTTTATATCAACCAGATATGTTATTTCTTGCATGTTATGTTACCTTGTGATATGAAAGTCTTTGCAGCTTAGCTATGCCATATTGCCATCTGCAGGTTCTTGAGGTTGTTCAGGCCAAAAGTTTCTCAAAGCTTGTGCTACACGATCGATCACCTACACCAAGCTGAACACCTGTAACCATTCTGCTCTTGGTCCTATCCATGCCACTGCCCAGCAAGCTGTCCATAGATGCCATGGTTGACAGTGGCTCTGAGTATACTGATTGTGCCTTGGGTTTTCCAGGATCTGCTCTCTCGAATCCAAGGAGTAAGGAATTTCTTCACCTGCCCCTGTTTTTTTGTAAATTACGCGTGCTCCTGTTGACTTGATGCTTACTCTTTCTATGTGCATATGTGCGAGATTTCTCCTAAGAAGCAAACAAGCTACCAAAGTGTGTTTTAGATAAACATTTTTTTTGCTATCGTAAAGGACTACATGTTATATTTGGAGATCAAAGAACATCTGGAACAAAACTTATTATGATTTTAGACTTGCTTATTTCATATTTACTGCATACAGATCTCCAAATTTGTTGTAAAACAACAGTTGCTTATACTTATCATATTATAATGGATACTATCTTTTCCATCATACATGCTAATTTATTTTCTTTTGTTCTATAGATCCTATGTTGCTTATTGTACAATCTATTGATTTGATCCACTATTTTTAATCAACTATTTTTTATACTCTTAACACTCTAGCAATCAGGACAAGAATCAATATACATCTGTTATTTTGCGTATCTAAATTTATTAGGCTCCTTAGTTGGCTACTATGTACATTGATTTTGTGCTTTGTTTTGTTTCAGGTTTAGAAATGTGATTTGGGTGATAAACTTGGCAGATTGTTGGACTCCGAAGAAATTTCTTTGCATTATCATCAAATGGGTTGATGCTCATTGGTTGTGCAGGTATATTTTGCAGCTTTATCTGAATATCATGACTATTTGGGAATGCAGGCACTTTGTCTCCGAACTTTACATGTAGTTTCTATACCTATTATTTTTCATAGATACTACATATAGAAACCATAGTCCTAATGGATATTCTCTTTTCATTCTCTACCAATCATATTCCTTTATGTCTTGGTTCTTGTATAGGTATGGTTTCTAACTTAGTCTCAGTTTCTATGATTTTTACTCTCTTTCTTCAATAATTACCTTGTCACATTAGCAAACACTTATTTAATATTTAATTTCATAATATTGTTATTTTATCGTGCGATCCGTGTTTTCTTTATTATAAAAATTTAGTTATCCCGTAGCAACGCACGGGCACGCTACCTAGTGATGTATAAAACACATGTGTCACAAAATTACCCACTACATTGTAGCAAACTGCAATAGTATAATTACATACATTGAGTGGACTGACTAAGTTCATCAATTCTTCCATTAGGAATATGAACTCTGAAGCAAATAAATATGGATAATATCGACACAGAAGCTTAGGTGATGGAAGAAAGACTGCACACATAGTAAAAAACTATTGCAATATTTATAGTCCAGTTGACTGTATTGACAATGACAAGTAAAAGGAATAAACCACTTCATTATCAAGGCCGGTGACACTTCATTCCGGCACAACAATGTCAACAAGAAAAAAAATGATAGTTGGCCATGATTTTTTGAGAACCTGATGGTAGCAGACTCTAAGAACAAACAGTTGTTCATGAGGTCTGTGCATGTGAAATCTGGTGGATTGGTTAATGAATTGGTTGTGTATGTGAAAGCGCAGCCATCTGGTTCTTCTTGGAGTAGTATTCAGGAGTTAGTTTCTACGAACCAACTGCCCTTTTAGTTAGGTTAGGGAACTGTTAGCAGTTGATTTGACCTCAGAAGATTTAGTGAACACATAACTATTGTACTTCTCTATATATTCCGTATGTGTCAAATGGCCAGTCTTTCAGACTTGTATTCTTGCATCACGAAATCCAGACCAACTAGCAGAATATCAATAATCAGCTAGAACTGCTGTATTTTTTTTAATCTATTGATTTGCAACTCCTGTTTGTTAGTAAGATTTCCAAATCCTGGGGTTTTGTTATGGTTACTGTCTAACAATATACTGCTTATATAAGAAATAAGTTAGCTAGAAGACCTATGAGTGACCTCACCTGCTTGTATTCTGTAATGAGCAGAAAACAGTTGGATAACTCACCTGTTTTTAGATTGATGTGTGTCATCTTATATTCAGAAAGAGATTTCTGAAATGATGGAAATGGATTTCGGTCAGCACTTTTGAATCTGTGGCACCTTTATGGATTATTAGTAAACATGCTACAAATGTGCTTATGGAACTGTCAAAATGTTGTGTGTTTTCAGGGAAAGAGCTATATGCAGTGATGGAGATGCCGAGAGAAATCACTGGGACACTAAAGCGAGGTCTTCAAATTGGAGCCTGTGTTTCAAAACAGTTCAGCCTTTTATTTATTAAAAACGCTAAATTTTGGTCACATAGTTTAGTACTTATAAGTTTGGTCAGATGAACATGGCAGGGCGCCCAACGTTCGAGTTAACATGAAAGCAGCACGGATTGCAGAAACTAAAGCAGCAAAACTGTTACAGTTCACCTATAGCATAAGTAATCAGAGACCTTGACTCCTGAACTCGAAGTCTCCAACAGCCTACAGCAACGCCCACGGGAACAAATCCTGACCCCCCCCCCCCCCCAATTTCCTGAATTACGCACAGCCTCCACCTCCACGAATTCAATAACCGCACAACCCCCATCGCCCCCTCAACGCCAAAGTAGAACAAACAGAAATCATACGCAAGAGAATCGCATCGCATCGCATCGCATAGTCACAGATCAAGGATGGTCAGAACTCTAGGGTTAGGATGTTGCTGGATACCTGCATGCAGGTCTCGTCCCAGTCGTGGCCGAAGCGGATGATGACGAGGCGCTCCTCCTCGGCGAGGATGGCCTGGTCCACCGCCCACCCCGAGTGGAGATGCGGCAGCAGGTACGACATCTTCTTCTTCTTCCCCCCGACGGCTGCTGCTCCCCTTCCTGCTCCTCCTGGATTCTCTCCTGCGGGTGTTCCGACGGCTGCTGCTCCCCTTCCTGCTCCTCCGGGAATCTCGCCAGCGGGCTGCGGGTGCCGAGCTGCTTCGCGAAAACGGAGAGGAGGAGCGCCCGATGGCCGAAAACCTGCGGATGTGTGGGGGCAGGCGAAGACGCCGGGGCAAGGCCCAATGCGGGTATAGAAAGATGGGGAAACGGACACGTCTCTCGCACCGCCATGGCTAAGCAGCCGGGCCCGGGTGCTTCTAGCCCAATACACGTATTTGGGCCTGTGTGATGGATCAGCCCTGGTACATTGGAGTTGGGCCCCTGGAGCTGCTCTCAACCCCATGGGCGTCGTAGTTAATTTTTTTTTTTAAAAAAAAAAACACTCTCGTGGCCCATGGAATCAGCAAGTGCCTCAGGCCGACACGTCTGTGGCTCTGTGCAGTGTGACGTCTGTGGCTCTGTGCAGTGTGAACAGGCTCAACTCTCAAGACTCAAGTGCATGGGCGCCAGCTGTGCCGAGAATGGATTACATGATGGCATCTCGAGCTTAATCTTTGCTTTGCCGGTAACCCTCGTCGACGTACGGATGCCCTTTTGTGATTAGGTTTATACGGCCATGCATGGAGTTATAGAAAGCTCCATCAATCACATTTCACACTTGTAGCCTTGTAGTGGGGTGGTCGGATGGACGGACCTGTACATCAATCATCCATCGGATTATATACACTTGCAAACTTATTGCTAGTACACTCCTACTAGTCTAGAGCGGCAGTGGCAGGTCCAAGCGCCTTTGTTTGGTGGCTAGAGAAGGTTAGGCAGCAGGATAAGCTATATGAAGCTTTTGGTCATCTGAACTCGAAGCTATTGTCCCCCTATTTTATCTTGACATAAATTGTGAACCAAATATCCTGTTTAATTTTTCATTTGGATTTTGGACTCAAACATCCAAGCCAGGTAGGTTATTACTTCCCTCTTCTGTCAGTCATGAACTCAGACGACAAAGAAGATTAATTTTGAATTGAAGGATAAACAAAGGTAGCTATTAGTTCATTATCTATCTCAAGGAATCAATACGACAGCCTGAAGAATCATTCTCGGGTTCGTTTCACAAGTACTCTATATATCTTTATCTCTTCAAAAAAAAACATATAATCGTGAGAAATCTAACAAAGGTCCTAGTTAGGCCCTGTTTAGTTACTGTAACACTCTCGTGTTAAGCGAACTAAAACATGACATGTCATCATGAGCATTTCATAGTTTATTGTTAAGTAAACCCTGATGCATTAACCTAAAATAAGTTTATTTTGGATGAATGTGTTTAGGAAGTAAAGTGTGTTTATTTTATGTATGGATGCTTGTTTTGGAGTTTAAAAACCTTGGGTGAAAGTTTTTCCGAAAGGCTTAGGGGGGGAAACCCTAGTTTTCAAAACCTTAGATTTGCCCCCTTTTGTGCAATTCAAAAACCAAGTAAAATTTGAAGTTGAGTTTAAAATCAAAGTTGTAGATCTTGTTAAGATGTACAACTTTGGTGTTTTGAGTTTTTGAAGATTTAGTACAAAATCCAAAGTAATTTTAAAAATACAGATTTCCGGAAAGTGTCCCCTTTTCAAACTTAAATCCCCAATTCAAAATCTGTTTGGAATTTTGAAAAATGGTCAACATGAAAGTTGTAGGGCTTGAAAAGTTGAATAACTTTCATGTTGGGAGTTTTTCAAGTTGTTATATAAAATCAAAAGTAATTTCTGAAATTCTGTTTTGCCCCAATTCAAAAATTTGGAATTAAGCTTGAATTTCAAACTGTTTGGCTCAAATTCATCCCTTTCCATTTCAAATCTGTCTTTGGTCATTAAAGATGTTTTGTAGCTCACAAAATTTTGTACAACTTTTATTTTGATGAAATTTTGACTTCTATTCAAAGTTTGGTTGTATTCCACAAAAAGACAGAAAGGGTATTTTGGGGAAGAGGGGGATAAGCTCGGTCCCTGTTCATGGCGGTGGACCGCCGAGCTGGGATCGGCGTTGCCAGCGCGTGAGCCGCCGTTTCATCCCGTCCTAGCGCGTGTTCACGTCCGTGACGATGTGGAGCAGCTGCTGGCAACCAGAGGCGCGACGTGCCCTTCTCTTCTGCGAGCACCGACTGCTTTTCCGCCACCGGAGCACCGAGGAGCAGTACCCCGTCCTCATCCAAATTGGCCGTGCTCGATCCTTCTCGCATCAAATTGAGCCATCCACGATGATCGACACCTCCTTGCGCATCTCCAGAACCCACCTTTCTGCTCCCTTTCGCACCTGAGCGTCGGAATTCATCGTTTTCCTCCTCGCCGGAGTAAATCGCCGCCGAGCTCGAGTCTTCCGTGGTCAGCCCATCCGGGCAACTTTCTGCTCTCTCTTTCTCTCGTCTTTGCTTCGTCATGACCTTGTGATGCTCATCGGCTCGCTCTTTTCTTCTTTGCTTCACAGCTGTCGCCGGGACATCGTCTCCTTCGTCGGAGCTCGCCGCCGGAGTCACTGGTCGCGTGGACGAGCAAACCCCGACTGTTCTCCGCTCCTTCTCTCTGCGTCATCACACCCAGGGTGAGACGTCAATGCTTCCTGACCTCTCCATTCTTTCTCTACTAGCCTAGAGCCACCGGCGTAAGCACCGCCGCGGCCATGTCCGCCGCCGCTCGTGGCCAGAGCTCGCTAGAGCAGTAGAGTGCGAGTTTGCTAGCTTGTTCGGTTGCGGGTTGCTTGCTGGTGCTTGTGCTCGTCTCCGTTTGGCTCGGGGTGACCGGAGTTGGCCGGCGTAACCCACGCCACCGCGCTCTGCCGCGCTCTGGACGGCCGGAGTGTCGAGGACCTCGTGTTTGTAAAGATAAGAAAGGGGAGGAGTTTGATTGCAAAGCCGTAGACTCATGTGAATAGTAGCCTGGTCTGCGGGTTGGTTGCTAAGAAAGCCGAGGGCTTTTCTGCAAAACTGCCAGCGCGCGCGGGGGAAGGCCGGCTGGGCCAAGTTTCACGCGAGCTGGGCCGAGCTTCTGGGCCGCAGTGGCACAGTAGCGTTTTCTTTTTCTTTTTCTGCAGTTTTTGAGTTATGTTTGATTTTGTATAATAAATCTTTTGCTGGTCCAAAAATTGTGAAAATTTTTGTATAGCTTACATAAAATGGATAGAGTCTAAGAAAAATGTTAGGTTTGATTTTCTGATAATTTTCATGTATACATAAATTGCCTTTGTTTATTAATGAATAAACCTTCCATGATTTTTAATAATTCATAGGTATATCCAAAAATCATGAAATTTAATATGTGAACTTATGTTATTGTTATCTAGCTTCAAGAATAATTTCAGCTCTGTTTGATAAAGTATGCTCTGTCTCTTAATAAAGCTATTTAAAAATAATTATAAAACAAATAGAAATAATTATTCCTTTAGGCTTTGTGTGATATTTGGATTTATTGGCAACCAGTGGTTACTTAGCATGATATGCTCCCTGGTTATGGTTTAATTCATGTAAATGATCCTTGTGTTATGATAGGTCCACAACATTGCTTAATAAAGATGATAAAACTTGTTTAGAAATAATCTATGTTTTTGGGTAGCTAAGTTAGTTGTTTCTATACCGTGAAGGTAGTTTGTACTCAAGATAATCATATTTTGTTGTTATCATCCAAGAACATGTAACCTGTCTTTATCATGCCATGAGTATATCATAATCATGCATATGCACTTTTACGTATAGAATACGCTCCAGAAGAATCTGATCCCCAGTGGGTTTCTTCCGAGTTTGTGGATTCTTCGAGTGTTGTTGAGTTGCCGAGCTTCCCTTCCGGTCAAGGCAAGCCCCGGACATTAAACCCTATCCTTGTATTTTCATAAAGTTATTTATATCACTTGAGTTAATATGATGCATTAGGTGAATAGGAGTTGAGTGAATCCTATTTGCTGCATTATCTACCTTGATGATTTCCATGTTAACCTTGATACCTGCTTTATGAAAATGCTTAGTATGCTTAGCCCTGCTTATTAGATAAGTTTTCAAATGAGAACGTTCGAAGGGTCGTTGTGGAATACTCTTATAGTTAATGATGTTCAATTTGAGACCGGTCGGTGGACTTGCTTTAAGAATGGAGTCTTAAAGTAGTGTCTCCAACTGAGTCGATTAAGGACCGTACCGTTGATTGGCCTGTTGTGATTGAGACCTTTGAGTACAGCCCACATGCGGCGGTAAGCCTTACCTATAGCTATTCCGATACTTGAGAACGGCTAACCGCGTACTGGGAGTGGAGAGATGGCGAGAGTAGCGTGTACCCACCTTACGGATCTGAGATGACCGGGAAACATCTAGATTGGCTGTAGGATGGTGGTGTACTGTACTCTCGGGTGACGCTGGACCCGTTCTTGTATGGGAGGATCTATAGAAAAGGTTGACATATGCAAGATTAAGTTCTACATATGTCGTGTGGTACTGAATCCCCAGCTGGGTTTAATCGATTCGAATCGCCGTGTTTCCTCAGATATGGAGCCTCAATCCTCACCCCATCATCGTAGTAATAAGTGAATCTTTGGTATAAGAAAGAGGTGATTTGCTTATGAAAGTAGGATAATGATCTTGGTTAGTTATAAGTGATAATCTTGAGTTAAAACTTGAAAGTAGGCTTTACTCTTAGTAAGCTTTTATGCAAAAGAAATACTTGATCTTGATAAAGCTTTACCTTGAATCCCTATAGCCTGCATACCTGAGTCTCCACCTCTTTTATAGTCGGTTAAGTCTTGTTGAGTACTTTTGTACTCAGGGTTTTATTAACCCCTGTTGCAGGTGAATCTCTTGATAATCCTTTTGATGATCATGGTTACTTTACTCTTGTGGAGGAAAGTGACGATGAGGTTTCTGATGTGTGACCTTGGGCAAGTAAAAGTTGTTGTGTGAATCTATGGTTTATGTAATAATAAAGTTCCGAAGCTTTTATGTATTAAATACTTATGGTTTGTAAACCTTGAACTTAAGTTTCAATCTATGTTATGTAACCTTTCCGCTTTTACTCTGATTTCTCTTATCTATGAAATGTTGTAATACTGTGATGCTTGATGAGGGAATTCCTGAAAAGAATGTTACGTGGATGATTCGGGTATCCCGAGGACACCCGACAGACTTCTTGAGTCATTTGGAACTCGTGCACGACGATCAGAAGTCTTTGGGACAATGATGTGTGCATGTGGGCCACTTAATTCAGGAGGTTCTGCCACAGCTGGTATCAGAGCAGGTTTCCCTTAGAAAGTATAGCAGTATTCGAATTTGAAAACTTCAAAAGCTTTTGAGTCAAACTAAATTTCAAATTAGTTTGAGTCCAAATTGCTTCTAAGCTTGTCTTATGCTTCTAACTTGTCTCAGTTCATTCTTTAGACTTATCCTTCTATCTAAATGGATATGTTCTTAGTATAATTATGGTGATATTTATATACAAGGAACGATGCTTATAATGTTATAATATTGCCCTATTTATGAAAAGAACGTTTATGCACTTTTATATCAAGTGCCTAAGTTAAAGTTAATTATTTGTTTGATGTATGCTTTGTTCGTAAGTACGTTTCATGCATCATCATTGAAAACATGTAATTAACTTTCCTCCTTAAAGTTGTTAATAATTAGAAGTAATATGTCCATCTAATTGTAAAACTCTATCCTTTAACCTTGGAACATATATAGTTCTAATATTCAAAATAAAAATATTTTGGCAGATGGCTCGTACCCGCCTAACCGCTCGCAAGTCCACCGGAGGTCGTGTCCCCAGGCACCAGTTGGCATCAAGGGATCCGCCACCCTCCGACAGCAGCGACAGCAGCACTGACAACTCCAGCGACGAAAACGGGAGTGACACCAGCGGAGGTCCTCCTTCGCCAAGGACCTACAGGCTTATGAAGGATGATCTGCGCCTGATGCTCACTGACAACATCAATATGGAAGTTCAGCTGTACCATATGGCTGGGTATGTGGTCACACTTGAGGCCTATGCCAACACCCTCCATGAGGAAGTGCACCAGCTGCAGGATGCCCTCAATCCACCCGAGGCTCCTGAAGCAGCAGAGGAAGGACCAGTTGTCATCCAAGTGGATAGTGATACTTCTGAGGATGAAGCAGAGGAGCCAGGAACTCCCACTCCAGATGAGGGTGTTACCACCAGTGAGTCGGAGATGGATGACGACTAGGTGTTGAGAAGGCAAGAAGTATGACCGAGTGTGATCTTCTGACTTTGTAACTTAGTTAGTCAGAAAACCTCTAGTATGGGAAGAGTGTAAGATAGTGGTTTCGGAAGTCCTGCCCAGGAGCGGACTTGTATGATAAATAAGATGAACTGTTTGTGCTATGTAAGCCATGATGTATGATGTTTAAGTAAGTATGTTAATCGAAGTGTGATGTGTTTCTAAACAGATGTCTGCTAACAACCATGGAGCTAGTTCTTCCCAGGGTGGGGATGATTTTCCCAATGCACCACCAGTTCCACCCTCTTTGGCTGATGCAATTGCAGCATTGGTCAATGCAACAACTCTGTTAGCACAAAACCAGAATGTTGGTCAGCGTGGCCGTGGTCGCCATAACCGAGAGGAAACCACATATGTTGACTTCACAGATACTCGTCCCCCAGTTTTCACAAAAGCTGATGAACCTCTTGAAGCTGAGGATTGGCTTCGCACTATGGAGCAAAAGTTCAGTCTCATCAACTGTAGTGAAACCCAGAAGCCAGCTTTCGCCGCTCAGCAGCTGAGAGGAGCAGCAGGAGTTTGGTGGGAAAACTTACTGGCTGTTCAACCAGCCCGCCACCGAATCACTTGGGGAGAATTCAAAGAAGCCTTCAGGGCTCATTACATTCCCAAGGGAGTTATGAAAATGAAGCTCGAAGAGTTCTTAGCTCTCCGTCAGGGGGATGACTCAGTCATACAGTATATTGGAAAGTTTAATCATCTGTCCCAATATGCAATTGAGCAAGTCAACACTGATGAAAAGAAGAAGGATTGTTTCATGAGAGGCTTGAATACAAAGCTTCAGCTGATGATGGCATCGTGTGGCAATATATCTTATCATGAGGCAGTGAACATTGCTATCTCCAGTGAAGAAAAGAACCGCAAACATAAGGAGGCTAAGAAGAAGAAGGGGTTTGTCTCAGGGTCTGGATCATCTGGCGGCAACAAGAAGCGTCAGAGGCTTGTATATCATCCAGCTCAACAGTTCCGACCATCTTCTCGTCCTCCTTATCAGCCACCTCAGCAGCAGAATATGCAGAGGAATTTTGCAAGGCCGCCAATGCCATTCAATGTTCAACGTCAGCCAAATGTTCCTGCTATCCGTCCGCCAATGTCACAAGCTGCAAACAACCCTTGCTACAATTGTGGGAAGAGTGGACATTTTTCTCGTGAATGTCCATATCCGAGGCAAAATGTTCCAAATGTCAATGCACCAAGACCAGTGGGAAATCAGCAAGCAAATCAGAACAAGGGTCATGCCCAGAATCAGCAGAAGGGTAAGGGTACTCAGAAAACAGGAAGGGTTTTCCATACTCAAGTTGAAGCTATACCTGAGGGAGAACCGGTGATGCTTGGTATGTTCCCTGTTGCCCAACACCCAGCGCTTACACTTTTTGATTCTGGTGCATCACATACTTTCATGAATAAAGCATTTGCGGAAAAGTATAATATACCTATTGGTGCAACCAAAGATGAGTTCTTTATACAGTCACCTGGGGGTCGACTATGCACTAAGGAAATGGTACATCAGGTGCCAATAGACTTGGGTGGATATATATTTCCAACATCCATGATAGTGTTAAAAGATCCAAGTATAGATGTGATCTTGGGTATGAACTGGATGAGTCAGAGAGGTGCAGTTATAGACACCTTAAATAGAACCATCAAGGTCAACTTACCTAATAGCAAGTCTCAACTTCTTATCCATCTTCCTACCCTTAAAAGAGCAGTTGAGCAAGTGTGTGCTATCTCTGTTAAGGAAATCAAGGATATTCCAGTGGTCTGTGAGTTTCCTGATGTGTTTCCAGAAGATTTACCTGGTTTGCCACCGGATCGTGATGTGGAGTTTGAAATAGAGCTCAAGCCAGGGACAGCACCAATATCTAGAAGAGCTTATAGAATGCCACCAAAAGAATTAGCAGAATTGAAAACTCAGTTGCAAGAATTGATGGATAAAGGTTTTATTCGACCTAGTTCATCACCGTGAGGTTGTCCGGCAATCTTTGTGAAGAAAAAGGACCATACCTTGAGGCTATGTGTAGACTATCGTCCTTTGAATGAGGTAACAATCAAGAATAAGTATCCTTTGCCCCGTATTGATCTTCTCTTTGATCAACTAACTGGTGCTAAGGTATTTTCAAAGATAGACTTGAGATCGGGGTATCATCAAATTAAGATCAAGCCAAAAGATGTTCCGAAAACAGCATTCACTACCAGATATGGTTTGTACGAATATCTGGTCATGTCTTTTGGTCTGACAAATGCCCCAGCACATTTTATGTATCTGATGAATTCAGTGTTCATGCCAGAGTTAGATAAGTTCGTGGTGGTATTCATTGATGACATTCTCATCTATTCCAAAACTAAAGAAGAGCATGAAGAGCATCTCAGGATAGTGTTGACTCGCCTGAGAGAACATCAGTTATATGCTAAGTTTAGCAAATGTGAATTTTGGATAGATGAAGTTCAATTTTTGGGTCATGTTCTGTCAGCTGAAGGTGTTGCAGTAGATCCAAGCAAAGTTCAGGAAGTTCTGGACTGGAAGTCGCCAATTTCAGTACATCAAGTTCGGAGTTTCTTAGGATTGGCAGGGTATTATCGCAGGTTTATCCCTGACTTCTCCAAGATCTCTAAACCAATGACGACACTGTTGAAGAATGATACCAAGTTTGTGTGGTCATCCGAGTGTGAAGAAGCTTTTCGGACTTTGAAAAAGTTGTTGACCACTGCACCAGTGCTAGCTCAACCTGATATTGAAAAATCTTTTGATGTGTATTGTGATGCTTCAGGCAAAGGCATTGGGTGTGTACTAATGCAAGAAGGCAGAGTCATTGCATATGCTTCACGACAACTTAAGCGTCATGAAGAGCATTATCCAACACATGATCTAGAGTTGGCAGCTGTAGTCCATGCTCTGAAGATTTGGCGACACTATCTGTTGGGTAATACTTGTCACATATACACTGATCATAAGAGTTTGAAATATATCTTTACTCAGTCAGAGTTGAATATGCGTCAGAGAAGATGGTTAGAACTGATAAAAGATTATGATATTGAGGTACACTATCACCCAGGCAAAGCCAATGTAGTGGCAGATGCACTCAGTCGAAAGAGTCATTGCAATTGTCTCGAAGTTAAGCCGATAAACCTTACCTTGTGTTATGAATTTGAGAAGTTAAGTCTTGAAATAATTCCACAAGGAAGTCTTGCAAATATGACAGTTCAGTCATCTATCAAAAATCAGATTATTACAGCTCAGAAAGAAAATAAGGGTATGAGCTTTTTGAAAGAAAAGATTCAGTCTGAGCAGAATTCCAAGTTCAGAATAGATGAAGCTGGAGTGATTTGGTTCAAGGATCGTTTAGTGGTTCCAAAAGTTCCTGAACTCAGAAAACAAATTCTTGATGAAGCTCATGCAACAAGACTTTCAATCCATCCAGGCAGTAATAAGATGTATCACGATTTGAAACAAAAATTCTGGTGGACTAAGATGAAGCTTGAAATTGCTAGTTATGTGGCTAGATGCGATACTTGTCAAAAAGTGAAAGCAGTTCATCTTAGGTCTGCTGGAGAATTGCAACCATTGCCAATTCCATCTTGGAAGTGGGATGACATCAGTATGGACTTCATAGTGGGTTTACCTAGAACATTGAAAGGGTTTGATTCCATATGGGTCATTGTTGATCGTCTGACCAAATCAGCTCATTTCATTCCCGTAAGAAAGAAGTATCGAGCTTCCATCTATGCTAAGATATACTTTAACAGAATTGTAAGTTTACATGGTATTCCAAAGACTATCGTATCTGATAGAGGAACACAGTTTGTAAATGCTTTCTGGAAGCATCTACATAAGTCCTTGGGTACTAAACTTTTGCATAGTACAGCTTATCATCCACAGACTGGAGGTCAGACTGAAAGAGTCAATCAGATCTTAGAAGATATGTTAAGATCTTGTGTGCTCAGTTATTCAGAGAAATGGGATGAGTGTTTGCCACTAGCAGAATTCTCTTACAATAATAGTTATCAAGAAAGCATTAAGATGGCACCATTCGAAGCTCTATATGGCAGAAGGTGCAGGACACCTTTGAATTGGTCAGAACCTGGAGAACATAGTCTCTTCGGGGTTGACTTAGTCAAAGAAACCGAAGAGAAGGTCAAGATCATTCGAGATAACATGAAGATAGCGCAGTCCAGGCAAAAGAGTTATGCTGATAAGAGACGTCGATCTCTTAGCTTTGAGGTTGGTGATTATGTATACCTCAAAGTGTCACCTATGAAAGGAGTCACTCGTTTTGGAGTAAAAGGAAAATTGGCACCTCGATATATAGGTCCATATCAAATCCTTGAAAGGTGTGGAAAAGTGGCATATCGTCTAGATTTACCACCACAGTTGTTATCAGTTCACAATGTGTTCCATGTCTCTCAATTAAAGAAATGTCTTCAAGTGCCTGATCATATCATTCATGTTGAAGAAATTGAGTTAAAGCCTGATCTGACATATTCAGAGTATCCTATCAAGATTCTGGATCAAAAAGATCGAGTCACTCGTAGAAGAACTATCAAATACTACAAGGTGCAATGGAATCAACATACCGAAGATGAAGCCACGTGGGAATCCGAAGAGTTTCTCCTAGAAAGCTTTCCTGAGTTTCTTTCTTCTGTCTTATCCTTGTAATCTATAGCGTAATGATCTACCCCTGTTTTTGTAAAGGTGGTTTTGGAAGTGTTTGATAAACTTCTTTTTCCATTAGTTAGCCTTCAAGTTAAATCTCGGGACGAGATTTCTTTAAGGGGGAAAGAGCTGTAACACTCTCGTGTTAAGCGAACTAAAACATGACATGTCATCATGAGCATTTCATAGTTTATTGTTAAGTAAACCCTGATGCATTAACCTAAAATAAGTTTATTTTGGATGAATGTGTTTAGGAAGTAAAGTGTGTTTATTTTATGTATGGATGCTTGTTTTGGAGTTTAAAAACCTTGGGTGAAAGTTTTTCCGAAAGGCTTAGGGGGGGAAACCCTAGTTTTCAAAACCTTAGATTTGCCCCCTTTTGTGCAATTCAAAAACCAAGTAAAATTTGAAGTTGAGTTTAAAATCAAAGTTGTAGATCTTGTTAAGATGTACAACTTTGGTGTTTTGAGTTTTTGAAGATTTAGTACAAAATCCAAAGTAATTTTAAAAATACAGATTTCCGGAAAGTGTCCCCTTTTCAAACTTAAATCCCCAATTCAAAATCTGTTTGGAATTTTGAAAAATGGTCAACATGAAAGTTGTAGGGCTTGAAAAGTTGAATAACTTTCATGTTGGGAGTTTTTCAAGTTGTTATATAAAATCAAAAGTAATTTCTGAAATTCTGTTTTGCCCCAATTCAAAAATTTGGAATTAAGCTTGAATTTCAAACTGTTTGGCTCAAATTCATCCCTTTCCATTTCAAATCTGTCTTTGGTCATTAAAGATGTTTTGTAGCTCACAAAATTTTGTACAACTTTTATTTTGATGAAATTTTGACTTCTATTCAAAGTTTGGTTGTATTCCACAAAAAGACAGAAAGGGTATTTTGGGGAAGAGGGGGATAAGCTCGGTCCCTGTTCATGGCGGTGGACCGCCGAGCTGGGATCGGCGTTGCCAGCGCGTGAGCCGCCGTTTCATCCTGTCCTAGCGCGTGTTCACGTCCGTGACGATGTGGAGCAGCTGCTGGCAACCAGAGGCGCGACGTGCCCTTCTCTTCTGCGAGCACCGACTGCTTTTCCGCCACCGGAGCACCGAGGAGCAGTACCCCGTCCTCATCCAAATTGGCCGTGCTCGATCCTTCTCGCATCAAATTGAGCCATCCACGATGATCGACACCTCCTTGCGCATCTCCAGAACCCACCTTTCTGCTCCCTTTCGCACCTGAGCGTCGGAATTCATCGTTTTCCTCCTCGCCGGAGTAAATCGCCGCCGAGCTCGAGTCTTCCGTGGTCAGCCCATCCGGGCAACTTTCTGCTCTCTCTTTCTCTCGTCTTTGCTTCGTCATGACCTTGTGATGCTCATCGGCTCGCTCTTTTCTTCTTTGCTTCACAGCTGTCGCCGGGACATCGTCTCCTTCGTCGGAGCTCGCCGCCGGAGTCACTGGTCGCGTGGACGAGCAAACCCCGACTGTTCTCCGCTCCTTCTCTCTGCGTCATCACACCCAGGGTGAGACGTCAATGCTTCCTGACCTCTCCATTCTTTCTCTACTAGCCTAGAGCCACCGGCGTAAGCACCGCCGCGGCCATGTCCGCCGCCGCTCGTGGCCAGAGCTCGCTAGAGCAGTAGAGTGCGAGTTTGCTAGCTTGTTCGGTTGCGGGTTGCTTGCTGGTGCTTGTGCTCGTCTCCGTTTGGCTCGGGGTGACCGGAGTTGGCCGGCGTAACCCACGCCACCGCGCTCTGCCGCGCTCTGGACGGCCGGAGTGTCGAGGACCTCGTGTTTGTAAAGATAAGAAAGGGGAGGAGTTTGATTGCAAAGCCGTAGACTCATGTGAATAGTAGCCTGGTCTGCGGGTTGGTTGCTAAGAAAGCCGAGGGCTTTTCTGCAAAACTGCCAGCGCGCGCGGGGGAAGGCCGGCTGGGCCAAGTTTCACGCGAGCTGGGCCGAGCTTCTGGGCCGCAGTGGCACAGTAGCGTTTTCTTTTTCTTTTTCTGCAGTTTTTGAGTTATGTTTGATTTTGTATAATAAATCTTTTGCTGGTCCAAAAATTGTGAAAATTTTTGTATAGCTTACATAAAATGGATAGAGTCTAAGAAAAATGTTAGGTTTGATTTTCTGATAATTTTCATGTATACATAAATTGCCTTTGTTTATTAATGAATAAACCTTCCATGATTTTTAATAATTCATAGGTATATCCAAAAATCATGAAATTTAATATGTGAACTTATGTTATTGTTATCTAGCTTCAAGAATAATTTCAGCTCTGTTTGATAAAGTATGCTCTGTCTCTTAATAAAGCTATTTAAAAATAATTATAAAACAAATAGAAATAATTATTCCTTTAGGCTTTGTGTGATATTTGGATTTATTGGCAACCAGTGGTTACTTAGCATGATATGCTCCCTGGTTATGGTTTAATTCATGTAAATGATCCTTGTGTTATGATAGGTCCACAACATTGCTTAATAAAGATGATAAAACTTGTTTAGAAATAATCTATGTTTTTGGGTAGCTAAGTTAGTTGTTTCTATACCGTGAAGGTAGTTTGTACTCAAGATAATCATATTTTGTTGTTATCATCCAAGAACATGTAACCTGTCTTTATCATGCCATGAGTATATCATAATCATGCATATGCACTTTTACGTATAGAATACGCTCCGGAAGAATCTGATCCCCAGTGGGTTTCTTCCGAGTTTGTGGATTCTTCGAGTGTTGTTGAGTTGCCGAGTTTCCCTTCCGGTCAAGGCAAGCCCCGGACATTAAACCCTATCCTTGTATTTTCATAAAGTTATTTATATCACTTGAGTTAATATGATGCATTAGGTGAATAGGAGTTGAGTGAATCCTATTTGCTGCATTATCTACCTTGATGATTTCCATGTTAACCTTGATACCTGCTTTATGAAAATGCTTAGTATGCTTAGCCCTGCTTATTAGATAAGTTTTCAAATGAGAACGTTCGAAGGGTCGTTGTGGAATACTCTTATAGTTAATGATGTTCAATTTGAGACCGGTCGGTGGACTTGCTTTAAGAATGGAGTCTTAAAGTAGTGTCTCCAACTGAGTCGATTAAGGACCGTACCGTTGATTGGCCTGTTGTGATTGAGACCTTTGAGTACAGCCCACATGCGGCGGTAAGCCTTACCTATAGCTATTCCGATACTTGAGAACGGCTAACCGCGTACTGGGAGTGGAGAGATGGCGAGAGTAGCGTGTACCCACCTTACGGATCTGAGATGACCGGGAAACATCTAGATTGGCTGTAGGATGGTGGTGTACTGTACTCTCGGGTGACGCTGGACCCGTTCTTGTATGGGAGGATCTATAGAAAAGGTTGACATATGCAAGATTAAGTTCTACATATGTCGTGTGGTACTGAATCCCCAGCTGGGTTTAATCGATTCGAATCGCCGTGTTTCCTCGGATATGGAGCCTCAATCCTCACCCCATCATCGTAGTAATAAGTGAATCTTTGGTATAAGAAAGAGGTGATTTGCTTATGAAAGTAGGATAATGATCTTGGTTAGTTATAAGTGATAATCTTGAGTTAAAACTTGAAAGTAGGCTTTACTCTTAGTAAGCTTTTATGCAAAAGAAATACTTGATCTTGATAAAGCTTTACCTTGAATCCCTATAGCCTGCATACCTGAGTCTCCACCTCTTTTATAGTCGGTTAAGTCTTGTTGAGTACTTTTGTACTCAGGGTTTTATTAACCCCTGTTGCAGGTGAATCTCTTGATAATCCTTTTGATGATCATGGTTACTTTACTCTTGTGGAGGAAAGTGACGATGAGGTTTCTGATGTGTGACCTTGGGCAAGTAAAAGTTGTTGTGTGAATCTATGGTTTATGTAATAATAAAGTTCCGAAGCTTTTATGTATTAAATACTTATGGTTTGTAAACCTTGAACTTAAGTTTCAATCTATGTTATGTAACCTTTCCGCTTTTACTCTGATTTCTCTTATCTATGAAATGTTGTAATACTGTGATGCTTGATGAGGGAATTCCTGAAAAGAATGTTACGTGGATGATTCGGGTATCCCGAGGACACCCGACAGACTTCTTGAGTCATTTGGAACTCGTGCACGACGATCAGAAGTCTTTGGGACAATGATGTGTGCATGTGGGCCACTTAATTCAGGAGGTTCTGCCACAGTTACCCACCCAAAAATTTTTCATCCATCCCATCGAATCTTTGGACACTTGCATGGAACATTAAATGTAGATAAAAAAATAAACTAATTACACAGTTTGGTTGAAAAACGCGAGACGAATTTTTTAAGCCTAGTTACTCCATGATTAGCCTTAAGTGCTACAGTAACCTACATGTGCTAATGATAGATTAATTATACTTAATAGATTTGTCTTGCAGTTTCCTGACGAGCTATGTAATTTGTTTTTTTATTAGTTTCTAAAAACCCTTCCCAACATCCTTCCGACATATCCGATGTGACATCCAAAAAATTTTTATCCTGAGGCCCTGTTTAGTTACTCATCCAAAAAATTTTCATCCATCACATCGAATTTTTAGACACATGCATGGAACATTAAATGTAGATAAAAAAATAAACTAATTACACAGTTTGGTTGAAAATCGTGAGACGAATCTTTTAAGCCTAATTACTCTATGATTAGCCTTAAATGCTACAGTAATACACATGTGCTAATGATAGATTAATTATACTTAATAGATTTGTCTTGCAGTTTTCTGACGAGCTATGTAATTTGTTTTTTTATTAGTTTCTAAAAACCCTTCCCGACATCATTACGACACATCCGATATGACATCCAAAAAATTTTCATCCTCAATCTAGAGGGCCTTAGAGGCATCGAGCTGCTAGTGTGATGGGACAGTGGACCGTGATTGCTCCCGCGTTCATGCATGTTAGCATGTACGAGTACATACAGGTACAAAGCAATGATGGAGAGATATCTATGTCAAGTCCAGGCGCCAACTTTCCTTGGCGTGGAACGTTCCAACAGAGCTGCCCTCTCAAAAGCATCATGATGATGGGGAGGGCCCTCCAATTATACGTGGTCCGATCAATGCCACTGTACGTTTGTTTGACCTCCACGTACTCGCCCCGGGTGATGATTATACTTTCAAGTCGGTTCACGTCCTAATAATCCTCCAGGACACCGGCGTTCATGCTCGCTTAAACAATAATAATGCAGTTAAGATAAAAATTGTTCCCTCTTCAGTGGTGTCCATACATGCATGGCTAGCCATAGCAAAGACCTATTCTTTTATATTTTAAGGCTCATTCGCTTATGGTTATTTCTGACTAGGAATAGTTCTTGGTGAGAAGTGGCTCTACAAATTACACTAACATTTCTGATAGGAATGATTTCTTGTCACCATTCCCTTCCAAACAAACGTACGCAGCCTTAGTGGCGTTCAAAGCGGGAATGCTCATGGTAGTAGTTTTGACGAAACCTTACAAAATTAAAGGGAAATGGTTCGAGGCATTGAAGGGAAAGCCCATTCATTCCTGAACCGCTATCCCTTTTCATTGTTTGGTTCTTTATTAAACAAAGAAACCACCCTTCTGAGTTCTGAGTGGACTGTTAGGTAGGAGTACTATAAAAACACTCCTAGATCACTTGGGTATGTATAGGAATATGAGACTAGCCTGTTTGGTTTGCCGGTTGAACTCATCTGGCATCAGGTGAATCCGCCAGAAGCAGAATGGGTTCGTGCGACACATTTTGCGGAGCGACTTGATCCGTCACGATTGGCTTACCATTATCTCTCCGTGGAGGCACTCGATCGATGGCGGACGACGGTGCTATTCCATACTATGAACCAGCTAGAACCAAACTAGAAACAATATTACCAGCTTTCGATGTAGGATCGGATCATTCCGGATCTTGTGATGCCGCAAACCAAATAGCCTAGACAGGAGTGAACGAGTTGGTGCTTGAAACACTTTAAATATTGGGCCCAAATGCATGACAAGGTAATTCTTTTTGCATGCTTAATTATCGTCTTATCGATATTGATATATAGTACACTCACGCTATAAGTAAGTCTGCGCGAGGCACCTCTATAAGCAGAGAGCTCTCAGCTTGGCTTTGTTAGGCATTGTTTAGATGGAAAAAGTTTTTAGATTTTTGATACTGTAGCATTTTCTTTTTATTTAACAAACATTGTTTAATTATAGAGTAATTAGACTTAAAAGATTCGTCTCGTGATTTACAGGTAAACTGTGCAATTAGTTATTATTTTTATCTATATTTAATACTTCATACATGTGTCGTAAGATTCGAGGTAACGGATAATCTTGTAAAGTTTTAGGTTTTTAGGTGTATCTAAACATGTCCTTATTCACACTAGAAAACACCACTTTCCCTTCCAAAATTCTAGCCCCTCCCCTGTCTCGTGACTCGTGAGTCCTGTACTCCAGACCAAATGGCCAAGCACATCAGTGTCCTGCTACTGATGGCTGTGGCGCTCGCCGCAACCATGGCCGAGCCGTCGACGGCGACCAGGAAGCTCATGTTCCTGGTCCAGCCACAGCCGAACCTCCTCACGTACCACAACGGCGCCGTGCTGAGCGGCGACATCCCCGTCTCCATCCTCTGGTACGGCCGCTTCACGCCGGCGCAGAAGGCCGTCGTCTCCGACTTCCTCTTCTCCCTCTCTGCCGCGCCGCCGCAGGAGCCGTCGTCTTCGTCGTCGTCGTCGTCCCCCGCGCCGTCCGTTGCCCAGTGGTGGAGCAACATCAACCAGCTCTACCTCTCCAAGGCGGCGGCGGCGGCCGTCAGCAAGAAGAACGGCGCGCAGGGCGGCGCCAAGCGGAACGCGCGGGGGGTCCTGTCGGGCCAGGTCACCGACGAGGGCTGCTCGCTGGGGAAGAGCCTGAAGCTGTCCCAGCTTCCATCGCTGGCGGCGGCGGCCGCGGCACGCCCCGCCGCCAAGAAGGACCAGGGCGGCGGCGGCGTCGTGCTGGTGCTCACGGCGCGGGACGTGGCCGTGGAGGGCTTCTGCATGAGCCGGTGCGGCCACCACGGTTCGTACTCGTACGACGGCGGCGCGCGGTCCGGCTCCCGGTCCCGTCGCGCGGCGGCGGCGGCGTACGCGTGGGTGGGCAACCCCGTCGACCAGTGCCCGGGCCAGTGCGCGTGGCCGTTCCACCAGCCGGCGTACGGGCCGCAGGCGCCGCCGCCGCTGGTGCCGCCCAGCGGGGACGCGGGCATGGACGGCGTGGTGATCAACGTGGCCAGCATGGTCGCCGGCGCCGTGACCAACTGATGCCGTTCGGCGACGGGTTCTACCAGGGCGACCGCGGCGCACCGCTGGAGGCCGCCACGGCGTGCGCCGGCGTGTACGGCAAGGGCGCGTACCCTGGGTACGCCGGGCGGCTGCTCGTGGACGGCGCGACGGGCGCCAGCTACAACGCGCACGGCGCGCGCGGGAGGAAGTACCTGCTCCCGGCGCTGTTCAACCCCGACACGTCGGCGTGCTCCACGCTGGTGTAGCCACAAGTGACGGATCTCAAGCTTTTTCATGTTGGTATATATATGTATTATTATGTATATATGTAAATACTGAACAGTACATACAGTATGGATCATCGTATACGTAACGTGTTGTCGTGTCGGGCAGTGCTAAAATAAAAAGGCAAAGGACGTGTGGTTCAAGCTTTAGTATAGTGTGTACCAAAGCAAGGTGTGTTTGCATGTTTGTCCTTCGACGTGTTCCGAGAGACCGAGACCGCGAGACGCAGTGGTGCCGCGTGCGTGGCAGCCTGGCAGGTGAATCTAGAGACCAGGAAGCTTATCGGCTGGGGGTTGACGACGACGACGCCGCCACGAGGGGGTCACGTGAGGGAGAGATCCGTCCCATGCTGCCGTATAGGGACAGCACGCCATGCGTTATAGCGGAATGACACGTAATGCACGATTCTGAGCGTGACACGTGTGAAGTGTGTCATTCTCTAAGAGACTGGGTTCCCGCGGGATGGTGACAAATTAATGCCTCGTTCGTTTGGCATGGAATCAATGCTTGGAATGAATCCTACTGGAATTGTTTTGGAAATTTATATAAACATTGATCAACCAGAATAATTCCTGGTGAAATCCTCCCGAACCGAACGGGGCCTAATGGTGGCGGGGTGTGGTTATGCTTTCGTTGGCCCAGTTACATTCGCTAATGGGCCTATACAAGCCATTTAGTCCATTATTAGCCAGTGGGCTGACAGTTTGGTAACTGAGCCAAAATTTTGAATTATATAATCTCGGAAAAAGTCTTTTTTTGTGAAGTGGGAAAATCCATTTTACCTTTATATTATTATTTGATTTCCCACAACTCTAAAAAACAGATATCTTACCTCTTGAACTATCAAAATCATTCAAATTTATCTCTCATCCTACTTTGAAATGGTTTTGAAGACAGTCTTGTTCCCTTTAGTTAAAAAATAAGATAAATCTTGATAAGATTTTGAAACCATAGAAATGTTAAGCCTTCGAGGGGGGCGCATAGTCCCTGTACCTAACATGATCGCGCCTCTTATTTTTCTTATTTTTAATATCGATTATGTTTTTCTGAAATATGCATGAGTGTACGTATCTTTGTATTAAGGAGAAATGTTATGTACAAGATATTAACGCGTGACCGAGCAAAAAAAAAGAAAAAATACATTGTGAAAAAAATAACTGGGAGAGAAGCTATGTTTGAGTGAGTACGCGAAGCCTGTTCGCTCCCACTTCAATCCATCATTCGGCCTCTGCTTGGATGACTTGTAGGAGTTCAAATGTTGTTGTCAAGCCCCTCAGAAGCATTGTGTATTGCCTTCCTTCCAAATCTCCCATGAGACCAACGCGAATAGCGAGTCCATGCCTGCATGCTTGTTGCTGGTGAACAAGCCATGAAGTTGTCTCCACTAGCATAGAGTGGATGCTGCTGGCACTGGACAATTGCTTTGGATTGTCGAGAGGATCAGGAACCAAACCTCCTAGTGTTGTGATCGATTGTTTCCTGAGCCTGATCACAAAGAAAACATTCGCTACGAGCTTCAAGACCATGTTATCTCGTGCGATCACCAGTCTAGTGTTGTCGTCTAAGTGATAGCCATAGAAAATCTTGATCTTGAGCGATGCCCAGGTTTTCCATTTGAGATTATGCCCTTGGAACGGTCTTGCTCCGGCGTGAAGCATACGGTAAGCCGACTTGGCCATGTAGGTACCATCAGGGGGTCCATCTCCGTACTATATCTTATCTAGTTGATCAACTAGCTGGAAGTCCCTCAGTGTGTTCCAAAGCAACAGATACACACCGATCGCATCAGCTGACTTACCACCCAATATGCGTCTTGTCCAAGCTTTGTTGGTTAGTCAACCACGGACAGGCTGCGTCACGCTCGCTTTGTCACCAGCTATGCAAGGCATGGAGATTGTCGATTGCCGATTCACCATCGATCCACGGTCTTCCCAAAAGAGCGCTTGGCGGCCACCACCAACAATGGTGAAGGTTGAGGCCCTGAAGAAGGCTACCTCCGGCGCTGTAGAAATAGGTAGCTGGCTCCATGCTCAATCGCGGTCAGTTTTTTGAAGCCACAACCATTTTGTCTGTTGCGTGAGGCCAGTAAGTTTCAGGTCGCTGATGCCCAGTCCTCCAAGGTCAGTAGGTCTACAAACAGTCGGCCAGGAGACCATACGCTTCCCCCTGAACGGAATATGTCAGAGCCAACCTAGAAAAACTTCCTGCAAATGCTGCCAATCTCTCCTTTCGGACCCATGGTGGTAAACTTTTTGCGACCATTGCATAAATTGGAACAGATCGAAGAACGGGTTTAATCCATACTAGGCGACCGCTCCGTGCCATTAGCGCCCCATGGCATGGTAGCAACTTCCGAGCGACAGATTCAACGACTGACAGTAGTGTGCTTTGGGGATCTTCTTGTTACTTAGGAACGGCTCTAACCAGTGACAATTTATATTATCTATTAATTAATGACACAGAACTCATAAATAGAAATATCACTTTGGAACACATTAGCTAACTCTAAAGGGAAACCGTACGTTAGCTCTCTATTTCCTAACAACAAAAACCACACGTCGGCAACTTCAGTCGATCAATGATCATTTGAACGCTGGCAAGAATAAGCAGAAAACTCGACTCCACCAGACATTTTCTCTTGGTCCAGAACCCTAAACAGATGCAGTCCCGCGGCGTTCAAACTTGCAGCCATGCATGAAATAGTTGCGGGCACGTTCCATTCCACCGTAAGATCACTACCCCCAACTGGCAACAGCCTAACACCTTCGTCTTCCTCACTTAGATCAGATCTGCATCGATCAGTTCCGAACCACGTTACGTGCATCTACGAACGAGCGGCGCCTGAAATCCAAAACCGCGGAGCTGATGCACGCGCGCGTCATGCGCCTCTTAAACTCCACGGCGCGCCGAGGCCGCCCACACACGCGCACGGCACACCTTCCTCACGTCGTCGCCTTTACACCCACAGGCTCCCTCCAGCCAGCTATATAAACCCACTGCCACCACGAGCTAGATACGTAGCCCAAGACCCAAGTGCGCGAGCTCAGAAAACCTCACAACAACAAACTCTCCATCTGTCAGCTCTCGCTCGGAATCCATGGGCTGGCGCAAGAAGCCATCGTCGTCCATGACGACGACGCAGCTGATCCGCCTCGTGGTCCTCACCGTCGCTCTGCTGGGCGCCGCGGCGCCGCGGCGCGCGGCGGCGTTGAACCCGCGCATGCTGTTCCTGGTGAAGCCCGACCCGATCGTGCTTCGGGACCACGGCGGCGCGCTGCTCACGGGGAACAACCTCACCGTCAACCTGCTCTTCTACGGGCGCTTCACCCCAGCGCAGCGCGGGATCGTCGCCGACTTCGTCCGCTCCCTCTCGGACTCGGCCGCGCCTCGCCTGCCGCCGTCCGTGGCGTCGTGGTGGCGCACCACCTCGCTGTACCGCGGTGGCGGTGCGCGGGTGCGGCTCGGCAGGCAGATCCTCGTCGACGAGCGCCTGTCGTCGTCGTCGCTGGGCCGCCCGCTCTCGCTGGGCAACGTCACGGCGCTGGCGCGGGCCGCGGGGCACCACCGGGGCGCCGTCACCGCGGTGCTCACGGCCGCCGACGTCCCCGTGGCGTCCTTCTGCGTGTCGCGGTGCGGCGGCCACGGCCACGACCGCGGCGGCGCGCACGGCCGGGCGCGGTACACGTACCTGTGGGCGGGGAACCCGGCGCAGCAGTGCCCCGGCCAGTGCGCGTGGCCGTTCCACGGGCCGACATACGGTCCCCAGACCCCGCCGCTGGTGCCGCCCAACGGCGACGTCGGCGTCGACGGCATGGTCATCAGCCTCGCCGCCCTCCTCGCCGGCACGGTCACCAACCCGTACGGGGATGGGTACTACCAGGGCGACGCCGCCGGCGCCGGGCTGGAGGCTGCCACGGCGTGCGCCGGGATCTTCGGGAGCGGGGCCTACCCCGGCTACCCTGGGAAGCTGCTCACTGACCCGGCCACCGGCGTGAGCTACAACGCCGTCGGGCTTGGCGGGAGGAAGTACCTGCTCCCGGCATTGTGGGACCCGACGACCTCGCAGTGCAAGACACTTGTCTAGACATGGCAGACTGGCAGGAGTGACGCCCGCGGCGCGTGGAGAATGTCAAATGCAAGGAACTGACGCATGAAGGGAGAAAAAATAAATGCCTCATTTGTTTCCTTCCCTGTTCACTTGTTGCCTGTACTTGTAGTTTGTCCTACGAGGAGAGATTGCATGATGCATTTGATTTGCATGTGTTATTTAAAATGTGTGGTCTTTTTTTTAAAAAAAAAGTAATTTTTATTTGTGGTGTGTCAAACTAAACCCCATCTTCACTTTCTTCTAGAAGTTGATCCATTTAATGACAGAAAGAGTATAAGAGATTGTGTGGTGCTCTGGAAGCACCTCCAATGGCTAACTCTAAGGTAATATCAGATGCCACATGGAGAATAGATAGACTAACGATCTTCGAGTTTGAGAAGAACTAAGCTCTTTATGCATCTCAATGCATACAAAAGAGGTATAAGACACGAGAGAGAATATATGAGGCATATAGGATGAAATCTCATCTAATAAGATTTAGTAGCTGACTGTTACTAATAAAGGTGTCCTAGGAGCATCTCCGACAAAATTACTTAGTCCATCTCCAATACTTAAAAAAATTAATATAAGAGATTATTGTTGATTGTTTAAAATCCACATTCCACTCTCTCAAATGTAGCCTCTCCGGCTCTCTATCCAATCTAAAAACGGTAATCTATTGAAGGATAGAAGAAAAATACTACACTATTCATAATAGATGACCACTTATATAGACTGTTAATAGATTTATAATAGATAGGGGATAGGTAATGCTCTGATATTTCTTTTTTTTGAATATATGCTCTAATCTGTTTTTTAAAAACATACCAGATGCTCTAGTCTTTTTATGTTTTTTTAGAATTACACAGTACCATACAGACACACGCAACATACACACTCACCCCTATGAACATACTACTTAAATCCTACTCTGATGAGCACTTCTAAAGGACTGAGCCAGCAAATCACGAAATTTATAAAGTCACCACAGGCGCCTCGCTGTGGACAGGGACATCACCTACCAAGTATATCGCCGTTAAATCTTAAAATAAATCTAAGAAAATGTGAACACATGTGCTAAGTCACAATTTTAAATTCTGTGGACAAGTTTTACCATAACGAAGCTAACCAACTGATATATGATGAGTTTGCCTATGTTTTGTTTTTTATTAAAGACACGCACGCACGGTGTAAAAAGGCTGAAGCTGTCAGCCGAAAACCCCCAACAAATGCATTTCGGCCCAAATTGTTGAGGCTTTTCGGCCCAAATTCTCCCACTCGGGCCAAAGTCTGCACGCCTCTCTAGCATACGCTGATACGCCATAGCTCGCCGACGCCGACCTAAACGCCCACAATTCGCCTCTCCGATCCGGCACGACACCGCCGCCGCCGCCGTCACGGTAGCCATGTCCAACCCCGGCTCGTCTCCCGCCTCCGGTCCCCACGACCACGAGCACACCCCGCTCTGCCGCTCCTGCGGGGCGCCCACCACGGCGCCGACCCCGGCCCCCTGGTCGGGGACCACCGACTCCCCGCCGCCGGCGTACCGCCCCATCCGTCTCCCAGCCATCAACGCGCCCACCAACACAGCCGCCATCGTCCTCTCCCCGGTCCCGCAGCCGCTCCCCGTGCCCCCCGCCACGCCGCCCCATGCCTTCCAGGTCCCCGCCAAGCGGATCGCCTCACCGGACGACATCGCCCGCTTCCACGCTTCAGTCCACGGCCGCCACTTCCTCGGGTTCGTCGCCGCGCTGTCCGCCTCCATCCACGGCCGCAAGCTCTCGGACCCGCTACCGTCCCCGCCATCCCCGGCCGTCGCTGCGCTCCTCGACCTCGTCTGGGCTCTCGCCGCGCTCGTCGAATCCATCCCTCCGCTTCCGCACAGCTCCCGGTACGGCAACCCTGCTTTCCGCCTCTGGCACGAGAAGCTCACCGACTCCGCCAGCGAGCTGATCTCGCGGATCACGGCCACCGCGTCCTCCCCCGCGGACCTCGCGGGCGCCGAGGTCGAGCTCGCACCGTACCTCCTCGACTCCTTCGGGAACGCCACCCGCATCGACTACGGGACGGGGCACGAAACCAACTTCGCCGCCTTCCTCTACTGCCTCGCTAGGCTCGGCCTTATCACCGAGGCCGACTACCCTGCCGTCGTTCTACGCGTCTTCTCAGCCTACCTGGATCTCATGCGCACGCTGCAGGACACGTACCAGCTGGAGCCTGCGGGCTCCCATGGCGTGTGGGGGCTAGACGATTACCATTTCCTGCCCTTCATATTTGGGTCGGCGCAGCTGATTGATCACAAGTACATGAAGCCCAAGTCGATTCACAACCCAGATATCTTGGAGAATTTCTCCAAGGAGTACATGTATCTGGCATGCGTTGCATATGTGAAGAAGGTAAAGAAGGGGCCCTTTGTGGAGCATTCACCGATGTTGGATGATATCAGTGGAGTGGCCAATTGGAAGAAAGTTAACAGTGGGCTGCTCAAGATGTACAAGGCTGAGGTGCTTGAGAAAGTGCCGATCATGCAGCATTTCCTCTTTGGCTCACTAATCAAATGGTATGAGTCATAGCACTTATATAATTTTTCTCGCATGTGTTTTGGTGCCCATGAATTGGTCTTATTAGTTCCATGTTACAACAAGAGCTTCTAGTGTAGAGAATGGTTGCCTGGTGAAATATGCAGTGAGTAATTCAGTTCTTTTTACAGACTAAGATTAGCATAGATGACATCAAATATGATTGACAGTCACTCGGAAAACAAAAATGGATGCCAACTTTATCAATTGGAAACCCTGGATGCAGTAATTCTTGGAAAATGGTTATTAGTATTATGCAGGTTGCTCCTTTTTTTTTGCATTAATAGCATTGCATTGTTAGCCTTTGTGAAAATTCGGTGGTGGTCAAGGATTCTTGTATCTTGTTTTACCTAGCAGGCTACCTCAGTAATCATTGGCAGAGACATTGTCAATGAACAAATAATGCTGTCTCCGATGTCCAAAAATGGCTGCTTTCACCTAGTCTGGTGAACTCTTGTCTGTCACATTTCCATAGCATTTCTTGTCATTACTGTTGAGGCCCTATGTTGGAAAGACATTCCAAAATTAATATGGCTGATAACCAATTAGGTGGTATTTCCAGTAAGAGAACCATTTCAGACCCAAGCAAGGTGATGTACACAAAAGTTGCAATCAAACAATCTTTGGATAAAATGCTTGAAGATAGTTGTGGATGAAAGCAGAAAAAGTTCAGAATAAATAGAACTCATATGATTTATTGGAATATAGTTACCTAGAATGAACAACTGCTATGCTTGAAGACATTTTTTTTATGTTATGGTGCAAATTACTTAAGGTTAAGGCAGCATGGCACTGAATTTTAAATAGTTCTCTTCAATCCTTGATGAGAGCCTAGATTGCCCTAGCTATTAGGCCATCCTTCATTTTCGTTAAGGTCAACATGGCTTTTTCAACATTTCCTGGTTATATTTTGGATATCATTTAGTTCAAATGTTTGCATGCTAAGGTTGACTCTGTCTCTCTCTCCAGTTCATTTGCCCAAAATGCTCATATTTTAACCATCTACATTCAATGCATTAGTTGATAGGAATTTTTCTATGTTCTGTTCTCTTGATACCAGTGCGCTACATTTTTCCTGGGTATTATTTTTTAGAAACATTGGTTGAAAATTTATTGTGTTATTATTTTAAGAACATTGTTTGTTTTAATGTGATCTTTTTAGTTACTCAATGTGTTCTTGGCTTTATACTGTTGTCTTGATCACTTGTATGAATTGCTCCTTTCTGTACCTTTGTATTTGGATGAGAGAATGGACTTGTGTAACATTAACCCATTGTCCCATACTCCCATTCCACATGCTTCATCTTTGTTTGGTTACTGGTCCAAAATAACTTATGAATCCCGTTTGACACGTTTTGAGACTAGAGACTCTTTGTCCAATTCTGTCAGGTATGCTGCATTGCCGACATTGCAGAAGAATCATAGCATGCTTTTGCTGCTTTGTCCTTGACCAGCTAATCCTGAAGCGCAGCATCTATTAATGCAATAGAGCAACTAGCTATGGACATATGATTTATGGCAGAGAAAGGAAGAAAAATCATAGCTAGCCAAGAACATTCTGCCATTTTCCATGTCATTTCAACTGCTCTAACTCAGAACTCAAGAAGAACATTTTTTTTTTTGGGATTTGGCTCAAATTATTAACTATATTCAGAAGGAGCAATAAATCACTTTGTAATGCTTCCTCATTGCTCAGCTTATACAGTAGCAGCCTGATATGTGTGTTATTCATGATTGATATAGATATCTTTTTTTTAACATAGGAAAACTCAGCTTTTATAGAAAGCAAATGTTCTGATTGATATATCTCGAGGCTGAGTTGATTACTGAGTATTATCTGGCACTCTAAATGAATAGGAGTAAATTTCTGTTAAGAACCATTGTTGTTTACTGTTATCAATTTTTTTTTTGTTCACGTGACCTGCTGATGAACATTGGTCTATGTTCTCTGTTTTTTTTTTCAGGGAGGACTAATAACATCTTAGGAAGGCTCACCAATTATCTGTGAGAATTCATGTATGATGTGAGGACTGGTTGTACAGTGGTGCTACTCAGAGTTGGCTGAAAAAAAGAATACATATAGAAGGTCATTTTCCACCTAGGGTGAATGAGCGTTCTGTATGTTTGCATACCGTGCCAGCACACCTATCTTCTGGCGTTTTAAATTCTGGGAACTTGTCGGTTCCTGCTCAGCTTGTGCATTACTTGAGGATTGCCTTGGTTCCTTGAGGGCAATGTAATGTTAGTTGAATAACACCTTTGTATTGAGACTTTTGGCGTAGATGACCAGAGCAGCCTCTTTGGTTTTGCTGAATGGAAGCCTGAACTGTACTCGCTATATTTGGTTTGCCAGTGACTGTGGCTGTTGCTTCCTCTTGGAGTCTTGGAATGCCGTTGACCTGTTGTGTTCATCGATCATGCCATCATCAGCTGGTCTGATCTGGTCTGGCCAGGAGAGAGTGCCGAGTGCGATACTAGTGAGGGCCAGCGGCGGCGGTCACGCCTCTCGACGGCTGAGGCCAACTCCTGTCGATCTGTTCCATCCTGCGCGTGTGCCGTCGGCATCAGGCCGTGAGCCATGGCCCAGAGGCGCCACCAGACCTGCACTGCACCTCCGCGGCGGCTGAGGTGATCGGATCTACTTGCCCGATAGCACTCTGGACACCTGCCGCTCCAGTTGGCCCGGGCTTGGCTGGTTCCGAATCGAGCAAAATCGCAGTATAGCCGCCAGGTATTCCTTTTCTCAAGCCGAAGCTGACTTGGAATCGAATTTTATTTTTCTCCCGACTCCATTCCACATTTTGATCTTTCTCTCTCTCTCTCTCTCTCTCTAAATATACTCTTTCTATTCCAAATTACAAGACACTGCAAGAATTTTAGAGAGTCAGAGCATCTCAACGAAGATTACTCGCACGCCACTGGTAGGCGCTGTAAGCACTTGTATCTCGTTCTGGATGACGGGTACTGGGTACAGCATCCACAAGCTTGACGCCGACAACATGAATCATCACCTCTCTGAATCTGCTGTCCTCCGGTTAGTGGCGCCAGCGCTTGGAGGAATGGCCTTCACCTCCTTGGGCACCATCATCTTCGTTGATACCAATCGTTGATGCCGTGGCAACCGTGCTACAACACGGAAAATGCTAGCCTCACCCTCGGTCCACGCGTTCCAGATGAGGTATACAGCTTGGGGGCGGCCATAGCTGTTGGTGAGAAGTTGTATATATATATATATGCAGTGACAACAGACCGTGCACTCGACTGTTCACCCATGCACCATGCCATGCAGGTGTTGTCGTGGGCACGCTCCACCAGCGTGGAGCTGGAACCATGGCGTCCATCCATGGACTGGTCCTGGAATAGCCTGTCGACTCCGTGGCCGCTCCATGGGATCATGCTCGTCTCCTACGCGTTGCACCCGGACGGACACACCACTCTTCATGTCCAGTTGGTTCCTGGAGCGACACAATTACGCCATTGCCAGAATGCAGGATGCTCAAAGAGAAGCTGCAAGGACAAGGAAGAGGTGGAACCGAACCACTTGCGGTTGAAACCCACTCTTACATGCTTGGGAGACAGCAGGTTTTGCCTCGTGGAGAATATATTGTGTGGCGAGGATTTTCGTGATGGCTCTGTGATCCGTGTCACCTTGTTTGGTCTCAAGTATATGATCATAAAGGAGAGCTGAAAACTAAGGTTCACAGATCCTATGCAGTATCCAAGAATAGCCTATTTTCTCATGCAGTATTCTGGATGTAACCTTAGGAATGGGTTTCCCTCATGCATGCTTCGCTACACTCTTCCTCTGTAACTGCATTTTGAGTAATTTAAACTTTATTTGGATGTATGGTAGCATGTTGGGAATCACTGGTGCCTTTGACCAATTGCCATTTGTTTTCATGTATGTATACCATGTATGCCCAAGTGTTCTGGATGTAATTTATGTTCTGTGGCAGTGCAAAGATAAATAATAGAAGACAAAATTCTCTTGTTAATTTTGTGTAGTATGTTATATTTGTTATGCCAATTTTGGAAAATGTTATGCTACCATTGTCAATTTCATGTTCAAATATGCTGCATAGTCTTGATCTTTGCGAAGTCACGCTAGATTTACTCCAAGAGTTCATTTATAATCTCAAGAGTGCACTGTCTCTCAATGGGCTGTATTACTCTGCCGATTAAGCTCATGACTCGCGGGAGCCTGTGGCGATAATCTTGCCGAGCTCCCCGTATACCTCTAGAGAGAGAGAGAGAGGAAAGTGGCAGCGTCGGCACGTCAGAATTACTGCACAGCTATCCGTCGAGTCCTTTTTTTATAGAAGAAAAAAGAAAAAAAAGATCTATTTCTAAAAAGAGAGAGAGACGGGCGTGATCGCAAAAAAAATAAAATAGAGAGAGAGAGAGAGAGAGAGAGAGAGAGAGAGTGTCTAGTCATTTGTCGACATATATAGTGATAGCACAAATTCTAAAACACAATCAAACGTATAGAAATCTGACAGTGTACCAATTCTGGTTTCTAGGTTCAGTGTGACTCTGACTCAAATTCTTGGAATTACATTCTCGTTTTTTTTTAATTTACAGTGTATTTTTTAGTGTAAGTGTTTGCCTTTGTAGATGTAAATTTGTGCATGTGAGGATGTAAATTTGTCTGAATGTAGAACTGTAGAAGTTCTGAAGGGGGCGGACCTAGGTCCTAGTGACCCTGGGCGCCTGCCCAGGCTCTGTCGGAAACTGCACTGTGTGTGCACACATGTAAGCTGGGTATAAGGCACCTTCTCTTTTTTTGAAGTAATTTGTTTTGCATTTGTGAAGTATCTGTCATATTTCTTCTTGTATATCTGGCTTCCATAGAAAAAAATTGGGAATTTTATTTCTGAAGATTTTGTCATTTGTCTTTCTGATTTCTTCATATGGTAGATACTTTTCTGAATTTTAGAATGTGTCTGGTATTTTTCTTTTTTTTGTATTTGATTTTTTCTGAAGAGTATGGTATATGTCTATGTGAATTGCTGTGGTTGCTTGCTCTCTTCATGTAATCAATAGACTAAATCATTGACATATGTATTAGTTGTTATGCAGTTCTCAATCTTTATTCTTGTGCCAGTACAAGTATGGCAAAAGATCCTTTTGAGTGCCTGTACAAGTATGGCAATAGTACCTTAAGATACCATTTTTTCCAATTTATAGTTTCTTCTGTGATTCTGGCTGCTGCTAGTGCAAAGTGTACTCTGATTGCTCATCATTTGGAACCTTTGCTGTTGTTGCAGGGGACTCAATGTTTGATTCGCTGAGGGAGACACCAGTGCTCCGATGTGGCCGCAACATGCATTCCACAAGATGTTGAAGCCCGACAAGTAAGTGCCCATGCCTACCCTGGTTTTAGATTTTGCAGTTATCTTTATCCCTTGTCATTTTTGTTCAGTTTGTAGTCATATGAGATTCTAATGTTAGGTTTTTTTTTTCTTTTTTTGCTTTTTCTGGTGGATCTAGATCACAGGTCTTCAATTTCATGTGTTTATGTTCTCCTTATACAATATTTACAGTGTTTTGTTCATTGTAATTTTAGTGTTACGTTGATGTAAATTTATTTCTTTGTTGACGATGTTTTCTTTTTGCATTACGTGTGTAATATTTGTATCTATGTTTGAGTGTTGGTTATAATTGTGATCATTAGATTTTAGTGTTTATTTGATCTGAGGTTTAGGAAATCCAGTTGTTGGATGGAGCCAAAACAACCGGATTTTATTTGATTGCAAATCCGGTTGTTTTGGTGCTTTCCAACAACCTGTTGTTGGGGGAGGCCTAAAACAACCAGTTTCTTTTTTCTAGGTAGACAGATTCTTAAGCAAACATAGATGGAAAAAGGAAATAAAATAAAACAGAATTTCCATATATATAAAGGGTAAACCATTGTACATGCATGGAACACATTTTAGCAAGCAGTAACTAGTTCATAAACTAAAGGTGCCACTTCATACACAAATATACCTAAACATAAAGTACTATAATGCAGCCTACAGTTATCATAAAGAAATAGATCAACCATACTACTTGAATGAATCTACGTCTTCCTATATTACCCAAAAAACTAAAACATTTGGCCAAGTTTGATCCATGCCCATTGGTACCAAGGGTAGCATTATTGCTAACATATGTTTCTCTCCTCCGAAGAATTTTTCTTATTTTCTTCAACGCTTCTTTCCGTGGCATGATGTACAACGGACTCATTACGAATACCGCGTGTAAAGTTCGATGCTTGCACATATAGAAGTACCCAGCTTTTATACGACGATCTTTGTACCTGTCAAAAGCACGATTAATAATATCGCATGATTTCTTGATGCTTTCTTTATTTTCCTTAAAGGCTTCCCAACCGAGCAGGCCTTTTTCCTCTAAGTTATAATACTTCTCTGTGATTTTTCTTGACTCAATGCGCAACATCCATTCACGGTACAAGTATGTTTGTTTGATCATAACCTTTCGCTGCAAGTTAATAGTGCCAAATTCATTACGGCGGCAAAGTGTGAATCCCTTTGATCCAACAACAAATTGGGTTTTCCCCAACTTTTGTGTTATCCTGCATGCATGTTCAGAGATAAAAACTATAAGAATTTTGGACAACCATATATAATTGTGATGCCATGTGCAGACAACCATATATAGTTGCGGTGCTCCAGAGATATAAAAAAGGATAGTGTATCTGGGATGGATAATCGATCAAATGGATGGTTGTTTGAGTGTGATTGGTGAAAGTAACTCATTCAGGATTCATCTCTGCCTTTTTCTTGCCCGTTAGCCTTTGCAGACGCACACAAGACATACCTATCGGCTAACCTTTTTTTTAGAGATCGGGTCATTGCTAACCTTGGGTTCTTCTATGCGGTCCATTTCCTTTTTTTATTTACTATATACAAATAACTGGAGAACATCTGTTAGCTGAGATTTTCAAAAGGAAATTAAGGTTAATTAGGGCGGTGTAGGGGATTGGAGAGCAACGTTAGCCAGCGAGCGCCGCCCATTCCTACCGCTAAGACCTAAAAGGACATTCGAAGAAAAGAACAAGGTATGAACCTTTGGTGGGAATCGGTGAATGTGATAAGTGATGTCACCCTCTCTGAAGAGGAAGATCAAATGATATGGTCATATAGTTCTTCAGGGAAATATTCTGTCCAAACTTTATATGTTGTGGTTAATTTTAGAGGTATTTCCCCAGTGTTTGTCAATGCAATCTGTAAGCTTAATATCCCTCCAAGAGTCCAGTTTTTCCTGTGGCTCTTGCCTAAAAATAAACATTTAACTCGAGATAATTTGGCAAAAAGAAGACCTGTGGAGGATAATACCCGTCTTCTCTACAGTGAAAGAGAATCTATCATTCATCTTTTTTTTGAATGTTGTGTGGCTAATTTGGTATGTGGTCATATTTGTGAGATCCTTAGTCTAAATTTGGGTCATTACTTTGAGGCGGTTGCTCGTTTTTGGCTAACCAACAAGAATCATTAGATTACAAATAATATCTCAGCTGATGTCTTATGGTCTTTGTGGAAATTTTAGAATGAAAATTGTGTTTTCAGAGGCGCAAGTGGATGGGACTAAAGGATGTCCTTTTCAAGATTGCAAGGATGTTACGAAGGTGGATCCTGCTGATGCAGCAGGAGACTGGGATGCGCATGGAGGAAGTGATAGTCTAGCTGGAAAAAAAAAGCATCAACACCACCTTAACTAATGTGGTACAATCAGATGGGGTCTTCATTAGGGTTGGCACCATCGGGTGTTCATTATATAGATTCCAGAGACAGTCTGATTTATTTTCAGAAAGTTAGATTCTGAGGTTTCTACTATTTCAGTGTTAGGCTTTATGGCATCAATGCCGTCAGCTAAGCTATCTTATAAGGCGAGCGCGCCAAAACGCGATGCTTGTTTTGCTTTTCATAAAAAAACTGGGGAAACCTTCTTTTATATTTAAAAAACGTTCGAAGAAAAGAGTAAAAAGGATGGGAATCTATTGCGCGCATACCTGTGCGAGTACGAGTCCATGAGGTCGTGAGCGACAAGTCGCTGTAGGAGATTCCACGACCACGAGTTGCCGCCGTAACAGAGCTCTCTTCGACGCTTCGGAGTAGTCGAGAGATAAATAAAACAATCTAAAAAGAAATAAATTACAACGTAGTCGAGAGATCCCGATTGAAGAGAATATGGGATAGATATCGTCATATCGAGGTGAGGATATATACCCGCATAAAGCGGGCTGATTATACCGTATACAAATCCTCTTGTGTTGGATTTTTATGTGGGGCTGTGCCCAGTTGTTTATGGGTTAACTTTTATCTATTACTCAATCTATTTCAAATTATAAGTCGTTTGACTTTTTTGACATCAAATTTGACCATTTATTTTATTCAAAAATATATACAATTTTTTTTATCGTAGCTTGTTTATTAATAAAAATTCTAAAAAATAAATTAAATTTAACTTTATTTGTATAATTTTTTGAATGACATAAGTGGTCAAATATGAAGTTAAAAAAATTAAACGTCTTATAATTTAGGTGGAGCGAGTACCATCTATCTAAAATATATTACTAACGTTATCGTCGGATCCCGATTAATCGCTCTGCCCTCAAGCCACGTGGGCTCGCAGCTTAATCCGGGCTCGGTGCGTGAAACAATACGACTCCCGCGTTGCCACCTACGGAGTCACAAACTAACGAGTACGTATCCGTCCGAGCCTCATATATATGCTGCATGCTTGCATGGCAACCAAATAGCCTGAACACATACATCTTGGCACATGTACACATAAATCTGGTCGGTGCGCGGCGGAAAGCTAAGGCCCTGTTTAGATTGGTGATAGAAAATTTTTTTAGATGTCACATCGGATATGTCGGAATGATGTCGGGAGAGATTTTTAGAAACTAATAAAAAACAAATTACATAGCTTGTCAGGAAACTGCAAGACAAATCTATTAAATATAATTAATCTGTCATTAGCACATGTGGGTTACTGTAGCATTTAAGGCTAATCATAGAGAGTAACTAGGCTTAAAAGATTCGTCTCGCGATTTTCAACCAAACTGTGTAATTAGTTTATTTTTTTATGTACATTTAATATTCTATGCATGTGTCCAAAGATTCGATAAGATAGATGAAAAAATTTTAGGTGCGAAACTAAACAGGGCCTTAAGGTTATTGATCCACATGTTGATACCGCTTTGCATCTCCTGGCCGGCGGCCATCTCCGCTTGCCAAGACGCGGCCAGCCACTGCATGCACACGTACAACGGGACCACGAAGATATACATGCGAGCACACACTGCATGCACACGTACAACGGGACTACGAAAGTACGACTACGTACATACGAGCACACGCTGACATGCGTGCATGTCGTCCTCTCTGTTACCATTTAGCCGAGCTCCTGGTCCGTCCGAGATACTAAGAGCAGAAGAGAGATGATAACTTGACTCTCATGCAAGCACTAAGCTGACCACAGATGTATAGGTAATGGTCAGTGGCAGAGCTCAAACGAAATTTTAGGTGAGGCGCGGACACATATGATCGTAGGCATATTTTTATTGATATCACACAATGAGAGTTTAAGTGCCTAATAAATAACAAATTTAAAACTAAAGGAGTTTCGGAATCCCCACGAGAATGTTGATGTTTATCAGTTGTCCCTCAGCCAGCCCTCACTGCACGTTCCTTCGCTCTCGGTCCTTATACTAGAGTCAAGAAATAACGCTACACATAGCAGATTAGGAAGGAGAAGCTGGGGGTAGGGAGCCACACCGGCGGTAGCTGGGGCAGCTGCCCCACTGTGCCTAATGGGGAGCTCCGCCTCTGGTAATGGTGAACCCAAATAGCAAGTGTTGTGAGAAAAAATAAGAAAGAGAATGTGTCTCATAGACAAATATGACACAACTTACTATATAATTTGACTCTAATCACTTGGTTTATAGTTACTTGGCTCTATTATTGATCTTGCTATAAGGCTCACTTACCATCTGAGTCTGATCTGAAACGAAGGCTAAGTATCCGTCAAAACTACAACTCCGATTCTGATATATATATATATATATATATATATATATATATATATATATATATATATATCATAAAATATTTTACAGTTTTGACTAAACTAAGATTTGCACAACGGTTCTTGTCAAATTAGAATAGCAGTTTCAATATATAGGACCCTTACTACCAGTGGCGGACGAAGGATTTAAATTGAGGTGTGGCGAGTATTAAAATAGCTAGTAAGGTGATTTCTATACAAATGCAAGATAATTATATTCATCAAGTACAAAACATATAAGCAAAACATATAAGAACTACATATATAAATATTATATATGGAAGAAATCGAATATTAAGATAAAATACTGAAAAAAGATGCGAATGATCGAATTCAATGGACAAACCTAGTGACACTGAAGCTTTAGTTACATTAGGAGACCTAGGTAATTGCATTTCCTATCTTTCTACTTTTGAAATGCATTCTTAATTTTCTCAAGATCAATTCGAATCTCTCTCTCAATGTACTAGTGTTAATCGTGTGTTTTAATAAATGGATTGTTGCACATACACTCAAGCCCACAAGCTAGAAGAGATCAAGACTCCAAGTACGTTTAGATAGAAGCATTCAGCCTTCAATGAGGCTTCTTTAGAGTATTCAAAGCAGCTGTTTAGAGTAAAAAAATCAATCTACTAGAAGCGCTAATGGCAGGAAGTAATTTAGGAGAGGGTGACTCAGAAATTGAGATATGGCAATAGGCATATCTTGCCATATGGGTGGCTCCGCCCCTGCTTACTACTTCAACAAACTAGCAACAATCAAGATTTAATGATGCTTTAGCATTACAAACTTTTTTGACAGGAATGAAAACAGAGACATATACCATACATAATAACAATATAACACCCTTGACAAGAAATGGTAGTATAACAGACAAGAAAACACACACAATTTGGCAAGCTAATGAACTTACACAATTAGTTGTAAATGACAATCAAGATGAAGATCTAATAGCACAGGCCACAATACAAGGACACGGAAAAAGGGAGATGCAGAGACATCCCCTATCGTATGCCCAGATGATTAACAGATAATGGGATAAGAACAAAGGTGTTCAAATCCACACGTTTCTAATCAAAACCCTAAATGCACATTAAAAATAGCGACATCTCACCACCAGATTTATCCTCAGAGTTCTATCGCACGTAAGCAGTAAACTATAGATCGGTAAGATGCGTTACAAGGTAAACTGTGTGATAAAAATGTTGGGCTATCCATCCACATGGAGGATGATTTGGAGCCTAGCAAAGCAGCAAAAACAGCCCACAAGCCCCGATGCTTGTGCACCATTGATCTTGTCTCTAAATCAATGGTTGAGATTGCTTCTTTGGAGGTATATAACCAAAACTCTAGCCTCCATTCTCAGCTCTGCTGCTGAGAGAGAGGAGAGAGCAGAACACACACCACAATGTGAGAAGAAAGGAAGAAGAAGAAGGAGAAGGAAAATCTGTCCAGATTTGGTGGCTTTGAACCGGTCATCTTCAAGCAAGTGATTGGAGGCTCAAACGTAATTGGATTGGCACCAAACTTGGCACTGACGGAGCCAAGGCCCGACCACCCTAGGTAGTTGGCCGGGCTCCCACGGTACAGCACAGGCGGGAGGAGAGAGGGAGGTGCGTACGCAGGGTCGCCGGCCGGTGCGCGGAGGATGGAGGCGAGCGCCATGACTGGCGAGAGGCGGGAGGGGGAGCCACTGACGCCGCCGCCGAGCCTGGGACTACCCCTCCATCGCTGAGGGCCCGAGTGCCGCTGAGCACGAGTGGGGGAAGGAGATGGAGCGTTAGCGCCGCGAGGAAGGGAAAAGACTAGGCCGCAGTGTGTGAGTTTGGCTGATTGAATGGATTTGTAGATGGGCAACTAAATAGAAGCATATACAATCCCTTTTTACTTTTCTTTTCCATTTCTTTTTTTTGAGCAACTTCCATTTCTTTTTGCTTTCTAACATCTTTTGACAAATTAGCACCTATATAATTAATATCTATATATTTAGAATAATATATTTACCAACAATTTCATGAATCCACACCCGTCTCTATCATCCTCTATCGACCCCATATATTTGTAATTAAATTCTTTACTCCACTAGAAGACTGATTTTAAATCTCGATTGACATCTATTAGGATTCTTAGGCTCCTGTCATGGTTTTGTAACAAATCAAACAAATAGTTTGAGAATTGAAGATTTAGAAAGAGAAGCAAAAATAGAGATGAAGAATAGAGATAAATTTCTTTAAGGTTTTAGAGTTTCAATTCTTCATGTCAAGACACAATGGCCTTGACATTATCTCTCTCAAAAAGTTGGTTGTCCCCAAACAACACCAGATAAAAATCACCTTGGGAGATCGTGAACTTCCTCCCACAGTGTCAAGGTTGGTGAGTGATCATCAAACCATTATATCTAAATTTGTGACGGTAAAGATTCCCCTTTATATACTATACATGAAGCTAGAAAATGGATGGATGGGCTGGATAATCATCGAAGAATCATGTGGAATCAAAGTGATATAATTATCTTTTAAATTCTAGTAGCAAAACACGCAGGAAAATCATCTAGTTCAATATATCTTGGATGCTTCGAGTTCTGTGTTGGAGGTGCATTATATGTTAGGGACCATACTAGTGTCTCCAAGGCCTAATTACATAACATTGTGAAATAATGATTCCTCTAAAAATATTTTTAAAATAAAACCCTACTAGGGGAAATTATGAAAAATTTCCCTCACACCTTTCCTATAAAAAGGAAAGAAGAGAGATAGACAAGGACTTATGAATTCATTTGCTCTTTCTCAATTGCTCTTCACTCTCTTCTCTATTTGTTCAGTTTAAGATTAAAATTCTAAATATCTACTACATCACAAAACTCTTAAGGGATTAGGAACGCTTAAGCATGCTTAAATTTAAGCAGTGAGTCACTCCTCGCTTAGCACTTAGCCCCTTTTAGAATCTTGTGTTATGTTTATGTTGTTAGTATTAGTATAACATTTCGCTTAGGCTTCATAAAACTTTTAGCTTCGCCACTAAAACTTGGTGAGCTTGTTCCTCACTTAGAGTACTTCAATATGTTAAGTTTGTTTGAGAATTGGTTGAGTATAGCACCAGATTTGAGAGGAGTCTTGTTAGTTTGGGTCTCTGCAGTTTTAGAACAGGGCAGTTTGGTAGATGATTTTTTGGATAGTCAAATGGTGTTCGATTGAGCTGAAATTTGATCAGTGGTTAGGCGACTTGTGGATCTACTTTCCTACCAAAATTTGTGCACAGTGGTGCGGTAGTTTGGGAGATATGAACTGATTACCGAGAGGGACAGAATTTGTGACTTCTCTGTTTGTCTGTTGTTATTCCTCTTGTTAGAAGGTTGTGGTTGTAGTTGATGCCAAGTTATAACTTGATGAATGTGTTGCTACTAGTGTAATCCTCTATCCTCTAGAGAAGACTTGTTGTACCCATTATTGATTATAGTGGAAGTTTGGAGCTTGGAGTGGACCGGTTGGTCCTGTGGTTTTTACTCCTCATCTTGAGGAGGTCGCATTTGCAGGATGCCAAAATTTTGGAGAGAAACGTAACCGAGTTCATCATGGAGTCATGGTGCTCATTGCCGCTTTCTCTCCGAATAAACCATTACGACCAACACGGAGTGAAGCCAAGTTCACCATGGATCTTAGAGTCACAGGATGCAAACTTTTGGACACGAAGGGAAACCAAGTTCGCCATGGAGTTGTGGCGCTCATTAAGCACAAGAATGCAAAAAAAACTTCAGAGATCCAAAGCCTCATGAACAAACTCAAATTGAGAGTGCTCAGCAACGACAACCAGAAGAACAACATGGTGCTCTATCGGTGTCAAAATCTAGAGGGTAGACATAAAGAGATCGACTATGAGAGCAACCAGAAGAACAAGATGATGCCGAAGAATTTTGGAGAAGCGAGATCATCATGAAGCGATCGGTGTCCACTCATCCTCATTCACCACCAAAAAACCATTACAACAGTAAAATCAGCAACGGAGAAACACTACCAGCATAAACAACACAAAGGACTGAATCCTCTATTTAAAGTCTCGTAGGGTTTCACAAATCCAAAATTACCAACAAAAAGCATGTAATCTGGGCAGGCGAGGACAAGCAGAAACATAGAAACATCTAAAACACTACTACAAACATACACGGGAGTGATTCGAACAAAACTACTAACACGCAACACTACAGATCGATCCTACAAGATTAGGAGTAGCAGGAGGAGGGGTTTTGGGATGAAGCAGAGGTCATTCTCACCTGCCCTCCTTTAGTCCTCAGGAAGAGAGGGGGGAGCGTCGCGAGTCAGATTGCAGGCGGGGCGGGTTGTTAACATAGCCTGTTTGCTCGCCCCGTAAAACTTGGCTTCATGGCTATTGCAGACCAGCTGTAATTTTTTCGTGGCCTAATGACTGCCAACCTGCCAAGCCCATTAGGCGAGCGAGAAACCTCGCAAGAACCCGCAAGAGTGAAGAGTCGCATCCCTGCATCTTGGAACTGTAATTGTTCCCTGCATCTTTTTCATCAATGGTGTGATGGACAATAATTTTGGCATGCTATTTTGAAAATGTCATGCTGGCAACTTGGCAATTTGCATAAATCATGGGCTTCGAATCTATAGAAAGGATATCAATTTTACATATTTTTGTAACTGATGTAGTTATCTTTTTGTATCACGTTGAAGGTTGGACAAGACTAGGATGCATGTTGCTGAAGGGGGGCTTGCACATATGTTCGGGTTTGCTATTTTTAGGAGGATATTGAGAAGTGATGGCATTCCTGACATTTTTAGAGGATTTGACACATCTGCTGTTGGAGCTCTACCTAGGTGAGTGACCATTGTATCCATGAAGTTCCTATATAAATATATCTATCTTCTGTACAGAACAAGGCCTGGCTGGCCGCTTTAGGAATATTTTCTTCATATAGATAGTCGGGATATGAAAATTAAAATGATCAGTGCAAAGTTGTATCATCTGTGCTCATCGATTAACTAGATATAAATGTTTAGTTTGCAGATTCTAAATTCTTATAGTATGTGTAGATACTGTACGTTGAGAGAGACACATGTTGTTTTCATCGTGGTGTAGCAGGTCTTGCGGGTTTGGCAACTTAATCTGCTATGTCCACGAAAAATTTGCCCGTGAAGTTTATAGCTTAGCGGCTAACCATAAGCCCGTAAACAAACTTTTGCGGCAAGCGATATAGGTTAGCGGCCGGCCACGAATAAGCCCGCCTGCAACCTGAGCCGCGAGTGAAAGGAGAGAAACTGGACAAGAGAGAGAGAGAGAGAGCGAGCGAGCAGAGAGAGAATGAGGATGCGGTCGTACGCATGCAAAGGCATGGGCTCTTGCAACTTAGGTCTTGTTTAGTTCCGAAAATTTTTTGGTCTTCGGTACCGTAACACTTTCGTTTTTATTTGAAAATTATTGTCCAATCATGGACTAACTAGACTCAAAAGATTCACCTCGCGATTTACAGACAAACTGTGCAATTAGTTTTTGTTTTCGTCTATATTTAATATTTCATGTATGTGCCGTAAAATTCGATGAGACAGAGAATCTTATTTTTTTTTTTTGGTTTTTGAGGTGAGATAAACAAGGCCTTATGCCAGTCTCAATGTATAGTTTCATGGCACAGTAAACTAGGTAACCGAGCCATATGAGTTTCATGGGACACCTTATTTAATATGCATGACACTCTCATAAAACATGCATTGAGACTAACCTTGTACCCAACGGCCAGCGCCAGGCCTCTGGGTCGATTGCTTCGCTTGGGTGTATCACTGGGTCGGCTCGGGTGCCCACATGCCGATGGATCGGCTCCACCGGCTCGGCTTCAGCTCGGCCTCGCGCCGCGGCATGTTCGGACAAAGTTCATGCTGCGGCCCCTGCCGCTTGTTTATTTATTAATTGAAATCTGCGTGCATACCCAATCAGGAAGTCGGTTAAGCCAGATTCCACTGTCAGGCCAGTCTCAATGCATAGTTTCATGGCGTAGTACCAAGACTATAAGCTAGGTAACCGAGCCACATGAGTTTCATGGGGATGAAATTCCTCTCTCATCTGATGAAACTCCTTCATTTATGACCCTACCAAGTCAGCAATTTTGCTTATGTGACACTATATTTAGTGTGCATGACACTCTCATGAAACATGTATTGAGACTGGCCTCATCGATAACAAGCCGTGCAGGAAATTAAGAAGATGCCGAAACACGTGGACCTATTAGGATGTCACGCTTCTTCTTGGAGGGCACTTCGGTATACTGTTGTTGCGGGGTAAAGTTTATTTTGCCCTTAAAGGCATGTGCCCTCACTCTCCCAACCATTGAATTCGCTTTGAGAAGTGTGCAAACACACATCTCAAAGCGAAACTAGTTTGAGATATGTATTTGCACACTTCTCAAAGCAAATCCAATGTGTGGGAAAGTAAGGGCATGCGCTCTTAAAGGCAGAAAAACCGCCTTCTTTGTTACATCGGCATGGGACAGTTGTACGCCTTAACATTCTCTCCTCTCCTACCATTCCCTGTCTACAAGCTTTTCCCGATTTTATTTATTTTTCGATGTAATTTTGTAGAAGCAGGGCGGGTGGAAATGTAGTACAGGCCTGTTCGCTGGTCTAAAAAGTCATAGTTAAAAACATTGTTCGCTAATTTATTGTGAGAGAAAAATACAGTTGGCTGATAGAAAAAATACGGCCGATAAGACAAGCGAACGAGAATCATGGATGTTAGATGGGGTCTCCCAAAAAAAAATTCAAAGAACACAGTAGCACAGATTCGTACTAGTTACCTCAATATGCATTAGTAAAATGGAACATGTTACTCGCTCTAACAAAGACATCATTTAATTGTAGTAGATACATGTTTAATCCCTTGTCTACGGTTGCTAGACCAGTTAGTCAAGCCTCCAGTTGACATCTTCCATGACTAGAGTTCGAATCTTTGGTTAGGCAAATTTTTGATTCTGATCAGTAATGAGGGGAAAAACCTCGCTTGTCATATGTTACCAAAGCACTGGTTAAATGGACCGGTCCTCTCACTAGGTAACGGACCCCTATGTGCGGCCAGGGCATGGGGTTCGAGATTTTCTCTGTCTAAGTAACAAATCCTATGTCCCTGTGTACACGCAAGGCATGAGAGTCGAGGTTTCTCGGGCTAGGTGAGAAATTCTATATCTGAGCTTTTTACATGTTCAATATCTTGAATAAACAATATAAATTTGTATACCTTTTTTCCGTAACATAATTTTTAAAAATGCCCTCCTTTGATCTCATCGTTACATAAACCTGGCTACAAAGGTCTTATTGGTCAAGAAAGATGTTGAATGGCTTAGACCTATTTATTAATGGTGAGAACAGAGGCAGAGCTTAGAGCCATAATCATCATGGATAATGCTAAAATTACTGTTTATTTAATGGGACATCTCTTGAATAAATAATACAAATATATATACCTTTCTGTAACATGGTTTTTTAAAAACACCCTCCTCCGATCTCATCATTACATGAACCTGGCTACAAGACCAAGCTACAATGGTCTTATTGGTCAAGAAAGATGTTTAGTGGCTTAGATCCATTTATTGAGAACAGAGGTAGAGCTTGACAAAGCAAATAGGAGGAGCCGGTCTAGCTAAGAGGGTGTTGCAATGTATGGATTAAAGTTTAGGAGGTGTTCGGATGGGGTGTCATATGAGACGTTTGGATATTAAAAAAAGGCCAAATAGCCATTTTGTCCCTAAACTATTGTCCAAGACTCACTTTGACTATATATTTATTTTTCTTTTTTAAGAAAGTCAAAATCAAAAAAACCTAACTTTTTCTATTATATATTGATGTATACCTATCTATAATATTTTGGAATACTATGGAATTAGAGAAATGAAATTTGCACGCTTTCCCATTTCATTCGGGAGGAGCTGGATGAGAAGAAACTCTCATGTCCAGTTTTGTAGTAGAGATGGAACTAAGAAAGAACCATCGACCGTAACTCCAAAAAAACTAGATTTCGTAAACAACATATAGGAAGAATGAAGGGAAAATCCTGCCGAGGCAATCATATTTGGTCCTTGAACTATTAAAATATCCGCATTATTCCTTAAACAATTGATTTGTAGGACGATCTCATCTATCTCGATTAATTACTTGCCACATGTCAGAAATACATATGATATGTCATTTTTGCCCCTCGCTCCCTCCTTTAGCAACCGACCACACTCACAATGTCTCCTAGTCCACCGTTTTCTCCTTCTCATCCCAGTTTCCCCTCTGTGTCCCCCAAGCAACTATAATGCTAAAACAAATTAAGATCACAATACAATCTCGTTGTTATCAAATTGTATGTTCCAATTTACAAATTTCTTGTTTTACTCTCTGTCAATCAGCATACATATTATCCCATTGCTCAACTGAATGTTGCTACAACTCTAGTATGTTGTGCCTCATGGAAACTAAGTCTTGAATCACCTTTTTTGCCCTACCTTCAAATTCTTCATATATCCAATAATGGAAATCACATGCCTCCTCAACTATGGAGCATGCGAGGAACCTTCTTCCTGCGTTTGCATCAGACCGACAACAACACAAATTGGGGAGAATCCATGCATGTATGTTAGCCCTTGACCAACATCCCCTCTGAATGTTCTTCAAGTATTTTTTCAAGCTGCAAAAAACCGACAACTCTTGATTACAAATCAAATGAATCCCTAATGCACTATACTCACCTCCGTTGCGCGCATTCATGAGCGTTGGAACTGCCGGCCCAAGGATCCAGTGTTGCTCCTCTTCTTGGCATCGACCTTCTCCCTCTCCCTCTCCCCTCACTGGATTCATGCGCCATGGGGAAACAAGATCGGCGGCGACGGCAGCCTCCACAAATGATGACCGACCAGAGATGGGGGAGAGCAAACAGAGAAAGGAACGTAAGGTCTGACGACGCTATTCCTCTCGTGGCTCTTCCTCCCCGGCACCGAATGGATTAGATGGAGGGAAGGACAGAGGGGAAACCGGGACGAGAGGGAGGAAACGGTGGACTAGGGACACTTGCTGCTAAAGGAGGCAGTGAGGGGCAACAATGACATTTCGTATGTACTCTGGACATGTGGCGTGTAATTAATAGGGATGGAGGAGATTGACCTACAAATTGACTGTTTGAGGACTAAAGCGGACGGTTTGATAGTTCAAGGACCAAAGTGAGCCTCAGGCAATAGTTTAGGAACGAAAATATCTATTTTGCCATAAAAACAAATTACATGTGTTCTTAGTAATCCGCGAGACAATTTTTTAAGACCAATTAATCTATTATTAGTACATGTTTCTTGTAGCACCACATTGTCAAATCATAAATTAATTAGACTTAATAAATCTGTCTTGTAAATTAGTCTCAATTATATTTAATATTTTATATATACGTCTAAAAACTTGATGTGATAGGTACTCTAAAAAATTTTTAGGAACTGAAGAAGGCCTAAAATCGCGAAAATCGAAAAATCTCATCAGAGGCATTCTGGTACCGCACAAAAGACCAGTAAACTACCGGCTCTCCCGCCCGTGATTTTTATGCCGCGTGCCGCCGCACCAGAGTCCCAGTGCGTTTCAACCGACCCTACTTGGACTTGTTTAGTTTATAAAAAGTTTCGTTTTTATTTGTCCAGTAGTAACTAGGCTTAAAAGATTCATCTCATAAATTACAGATAAATTATGTAATTAGTTTTTATTTTTATCTATATTTAATGCTCCATACATATAACCAAAGATTCGATAATCTTAAAAAATTTTACGAACTAAACGAGGACAAAGCAAAGCCGCCACCAGCGCCGTTGTCTACCTCGACCGCGGCAACCTTCTCCCGCTACGCTACCTTCCCGCGCGACCTCAACACAGGCAGCAGGATGCGATAGACCTGTAACGGCATTAAACAGCACGCGCCGACAATGAGCCTTGTCAATGCCCCGAAGTCCGCCGCCGCGCTCTACTCCTCCCTGCTCCAGAGCTGCATCGGCGCTAACGCGTTCCGGCAAGGCAAGTCCGTGCACCACCGGGCCATCATCACTGCGTCTTCCGACCCATCACCTCCGGACCTCCTCCACCTGAGCACCAAGCTCGTCATGTTCTACTCCCACTTCGGCGACGTCGCGGCCGCACGCGCGGTGTTCGACGGGATGCCGCACCGGAGCGTCGTGTCCTGGACGGCCATGGTCTCCGGGTACGCCAAGAACGGCCGCGCCCCGGAGGCGCTGGAGCTGTTCGCGCTCATGCTCCGGTCCGGCGCCAGGCCGAACCAGTTCACGTTCGGGAGCGCGGCGAGGGCGTGCGCGGGCGGCCGCTGCGCGAGGAGCGGGGAGCAGGTGCACGCGTGCGCGGCCAAAGGGAGGCATGCGGGCGACATGTTTGTGCAGAGCGCGCTCATGGACATGCATCTGAGGTGCGGGTCAGTGGGGGACGCGAGGCGACTGTTTGCGGAGATGGAGAGGAAAGACTTGGTGTCATGGAATGCCCTGATGAGGGGGTTTGTGGAGCGGGGGCATTATAGTGATGCCCTTGGATTGTTTGCTTCAATGCTGAGAGATGGTATGATCATGAATTCTTGTCCCTTTGCTGTCTGTATGCAACTCAATACACACTTACTCTTGTACCATAGCGCATCATTACATCCAATTGTATCTAGCCAAAAAAAGAAAGAAAGAAATCGCTATACATGAAATTAGTACAGCTAAATTCATCTAAATAGACAGTAACCCTTTATCCTTGTACCTAAACAGAGTATTGTTTCTCTTACATAGTAGACAAAGTACAATCACTGATACTGCTGTACTGAATATTCTTGACTTGTATACAGCAATCCTTTTCACTGACTGCATGCCCTTTTTATTTTTCTTATAGCAGCTGTGATTTTTTACACCAATTGAATATGATATATGCACTGTTTTCAATTGGTTGCCAATCTCTCACATCAATAACTTAACAGGGATGCTACCTGACCATTTCACATTTGGAAGTGCTCTAAAGGCATGTGGAGCAATCAGTGTGATTTTCAATGTGGAACTAATTCACACATGCATCATCAAGCTTGGTTATTGGGATGAAAAGGTTGCTACTGCATCACTTATTGATTCTTATGCAAAATGTCGAAGCTTAAGCAGTGCGAGGGTGATATATGATTCCATCTGTGAACCAGACCTTGTGTCATCTACGGCATTGATCAGTGGGTACTCCATGGATAGGAACTACAGTGAAGATGCAATGAAGCTCTTCTGTAAGATACATCGGGAGGGTTTAAGAATTGATGGTATTCTGTTAAGTGCCTTGCTTGGTGTTTGTGCTAATGTAGCATCAATAAAATTCGGGACACAAATTCATGCTTATATGCACAAGAAGCAACCTATGGGTGATTTGGCATTGGACAATGCTCTTGTTGACATGTATGCAAAGTCAGGAGAATATTTGGATTCCAGACGTGCTTTTGATGAAATGCCCAGCCGAAATGTGATTTCGTGGACTTCACTTATTACTGCCTGTGCACAACATGGTTTTGGAGAAGATGCTGTGACCCTTTTTGCTAGGATGGAGGAGGATGGTGTGAAGCCAAATGATGTGACATTCCTTTCTCTTCTATCAGCATGCAGCCATTCTGGTATGATGAACAAAGGGATGGAATATTTCACTTCTATGATGAACAAGTATGGTATTGATCCAAGAGCCAAGCATTACAGCTCTGCTATTGACCTTCTTGCTCGTGGTGGTCAGTTAGAAGATGCATGGATGCTTCTTCAAAAGACGAATACTGAGTGCAAGTCATCAATGTATGGTGCAATGCTTGGAGCTTGCAAGGTACATGGCAACATTCCTCTTGGAGAAACTGCGGCTAACAATCTTTTCAGTATAGATCCCAAGAGTTCTGTAAACTATGCTGTGCTTGCAAACATGTATGCAGAATCATGTTTATGGGAGGATGCTCAGAGAACAAGAAAATTATTGGCGGAGACATCCAAAGGAAAAGAAGTTGGTTTCAGTGTCATATAAATTAGGTTATGGTCGATAGAGATATTTTCATCTTCAGAAAGTGAAAGGGGATGTCTATTTGCCTCTAAAAGTGATCAAGATGAATCTGAAACTCTGATCTTCTTTTGACTATGTTCCAAGACCCCAGATGGACTTTAGATCCAACATACATGACAGCTGTTGGAACTCTGACCTTGTGAAGGCCATTTCAATTAAAAAGTAAGGAGCTTACAACTTATCAGCAGACACCATATTCATCTATGGTAATTGTATCATTTGTTTCATAGTACAATTGTTTTGTAGTTTGTTTATTATGCTTTCTTTGAGGTTTAGGTTCCTTTTGAAACCATACATTGCACCTCCATTTCAAATTATGAGTCATTTTTGTTTTTCTAGATACATAGTAAAAGGCTAAAAGCTATATATCTAGATGTATAGCAAAACCTACCAGAATGACTTAATTTAGAATAGAGAGAGTTTATTTTAGTTTTATAATTTGCATCTTTAAATTTTGAATGAAATCTGTCATATGTCTCTCATTTTGTCTTTCGTCATAGTTTGACTGACCATGATTATGCATTCTGTGTTATTTTCTTAGTTCACTAAGTTATCTGCATATATTTTTTCACCTCTAGGAAATTAAGAACACAGTAAGAAACATACATAGAACTAGTATTTCTGTGACCAAGAGCCATCCATGATTTTTTTTATTACAAAAATGACTGTAAAACTGGCTTGTGCTTGCTATTTTTGTATATTGATATTGTACAAATGAGACCTAGCATTTACGAAGTGAAAAAGGAAAGGCATAAGCTAAACACTTATTACAGGTTGTACACTAGCCCTTCGCAAGATTTTTGCTCCCACAATGCACCAAGCTCGTGCTTCTTCCTTAATCATGTGGACGATGGTACTCGGCAGGCTGTGTCACCCCTGGAAAATTCACAATGCACCAGTCACTAGGGCTTTGCAAGATTTTTGCTCCCACAATGCACCAAGCTCGTGCTTCTTCCTTAATCATGTGGACGATGGTATTCGGCAGGCTGTGTCACCTCTGGAAAATTCACAATGCATCAGGATCTCTATTTTAGCATGATAGATTCTTATGGTGTCATCTAGAAATATACTTTTAAATTGCGGAATGTGTTATATGTGTACCAGATGGAAATCCGAAGGTTGAAGGGTTTTTTTAATGACATGGTTAATTTGCAATCGCCTGTGTTCTGTCTAGGGCTCAGCTGACTAATGTGCAGGAAGTAACCTGACTGCCATAAACTGCTTCAGTGGTGTTTAGTATGTTGCTGAACTACTTGTGCGATGCAGGGATGCATCGTTTCTATTCTGCTTGTACAGTGCACGTCTGGTTCGCTTCTAAAAAACGTTTGAATACTAGCTTTGTTTTGAACTTTCGATTTTCATTAGTTAAAAAAGCTGTAGCCTTGTGGATCTTGCATCAGTTTTCTGCTCAGAATGACCTTGATGGGCGTTTTATCATGGCCTGGCCAATGGCTAAATAAATAAAAAAGGTTTTAGAAAAAAAAGAATAAAATATCGCCGTTGCCGGGGATCACGTCTGGTTCGCTTCTAAAAAACGTTTGAATACTAGCTTTGTTTTGAACTTTCGATTTTCATTAGTTAAAAAAGCTGTAGCCTTGTGGATCTTGCATCAGTTTTCTGCTCAGAATGACCTTGATGGGCGTTTTATCATGGCCTGGCCAATGGCTAAATAAATAAAAAAGGTTTTAGAAAAAAAAGAATAAAATATCGCCGTTGCCGGGGATCACGTCTGGTTCGCTTCTAAAAAACGTTTGAATACTATCTTTGTTTTGAACTTTCGATTTTCATTAGTTAAAAAAGCTGTAGCCTTGTGGATCTTGCATCAGTTTTCTGCTCAGAATGACCTTGATGGGCGTTTTATCATGGCCTGGCCAATGGCTAAATAAATAAAAAAGGTTTTAGAAAAAAAAGAATAAAATATCGCCGTTGCCGGGGATCGAACCCGGGTCACCCGCGTGACAGGCGGGAATACTCACCACTATACTACAACGACTTGCTTGTTCAAGTGCTCTTCCAAATATTATTTTACAGAAGCATAATAAGGCCCTGTTTGGTTCCACCAACTAAATTTTACGCAGCTAAAGTTCCAAACACATTTACTAAAAGGAGCTAAAAAGTTTAGTTCCATTAGTCACCCAAGAATAGCTAAAATAATTTTAGCTAACTAAAATTTAACAAGGGGAACCAAACAGGCTCTAAGTGTTTGTTAAAAACAGTCGTGCTAATTATGGAGTGGCGCGAATCTGGCATGAGTTTTTCAAGACGGGCGAGCTCTTCAGCTGCCGATGTGCAACGTGCCTCGCGTGCTCCCATAGTGTCATACTCCCATTTCATCCCATAATGAGCTTGTGCAGCTGTGCGTGAGTTCTAATACTAAATCCTGTAACTCGAAGAATTGAACCATAAAAAGAAACAAACACCGACAAGGTGCGACCAAAAAAAAAAACAAGATAAGTCAATGCACATGACTATTATTTTTGTGACCAAGAGGCAAGAGCCATCCAGAGGATCTATGCTCCTTTCTTTTAACATTAAACTGCCGTTGCGTTGCCCGTTTTGTATATTGATTGATATAGTAGAAGAAAAGAAGGTTCTGTGCGAGGTTTGACAAGAAATGCATAAGCTAAAAGCTAAATATAGATTGTCGACGATGTTATTTCTGGCAGGCTGATGTATCATCTCTGGAAAATCCACAATGCACCAGGATATATTTTCGTATGATATATACATCAAAATTTTAGCAAGCAAAAGTTCGGCAAAAACAAATTCGTAGATTTAGCAAACCAATGTGAGAGGTTGGCAAGTTTTAGTAAGTAGTAACAAATTAAATAACAGCCAAAATCATGGCTTGCTTCACCGTTGGTTTGACATTTTTTTAATCGAACTAAACAGACATGAACTTCTAAAGTTTGAAGGATTTTCGAATGGCATATGGTAATTTCGAAACCTCCTATGGTCTAGGGCTCTTCTTATGAGATGCGTACTTACAGAGTAGGAATAAGGGCTTGTTTAGTTCGCAAAAATTTTGGTTTTCGGCTACTATAGTATTTTTGTTTTTATTTGACAAATATTGTTCAATCACTGAGTAATTAGGCTCAAAAGATTCATCTCATAAATTACAGATAAACTGTACAATTAATTTTTACTTTCATCTATATTTAATGTTCCATGCATATGACCAAAGATTCGATGTGATGAGAAATCTTGAAAATTTTTGCGAACTAAACAAGGCCTAAGCGGGAAGTAACCTGACTGCCATGTACTGGTTCAGTGGTGTCAGATCTTAGTACGTTGCTGAACTAATTTGTGCAAATGTTGGGACTGCATTGTTTCTGTTCTAATTGCTCGCGGTCGAGGTTGGCCATGTCAATATAAGGTGGGTGAATGGAGCCCTGTAGTCAGTGGGTAGCCGCGAGGGGAGGGGGCTAGCAGGGCCCCTCTATGGTCTACAACTTTTGTATATACTTCTACTTTAGTCATTAGTATATAAGTAGTTATTTTTAAAGGAAATAAGTTCTTCAAGGTCATATTTTCATTTCTTTCCTTTGTCTTGCCCCCTAATTTGTTTCTCTGGCTCTGCCTCTTACCCTAGTTGATTTCTAAGGTCTGGTTCTAGTGGAAAAAGGGCTGCTCTTATCCTAGTAATGGCAATGAATTGTTCTCATTTTTCTCCCTCCAAGCAAGAGAAGTTCTTTTTAAAAAAGCAAGAGAAGTTAAACTAGGGTTGTCGACAGTAGCTGTAAAGGTAACCAGGTCGCCAATACTTGCTGTTTTTCACTGAGAATGGACCTTGCTGCGTAAAGGTTCAAGTGATCCTGCTGCATCTTTGCGCTGGTTTGATTTGATGGTCTGCCAAAGTGCCAATTGAGTGAAACGTTTTCTTCTGAAAAAAAATGAGTATATAAAATGTTAAAAGCCAAAAAAAATCGCCGTTGCCGGGGATCGAACCCGGGTCACCCGCGTGACAGGCGGGAATACTCACCACTATACTACAACGACTTAGTTGGGTGACGACATTAACTAGTCATTCTGACTTGTGCGTGTTTCAGCTGCCACCACCGTCGGTAAAGTGCGATTGCCCTTTGGTGCTTCCTATGTCATGCCAATCGCAGAATCTTCGTTGGCTGTTGGCTCAAGTCAAGCACTGTGTGCATTTAATTTAAACAAAATAAAATCAAAACACCGACGAGGTGTGACCGTGCGGAGATGCGTATTGTACAATACAAAAACAAGAGGCGTCATGGGTTCCATGACAACCACCGTCCTCATCACTCACGGTGCTCCACGTCCATCCTGACTCCTGATTAGCAATAGCAATAATAAAGATTGAGCGGAGCATCCTGAAGAAGAACCGCGCGCGACCGGCGCAGCGCCGTGGATTTCTTTCGCTCACAAAAAGAACTGCCGAACTGGGAGGAAAAAGGGGGCATTCTTTCGGTGCGTGCGAGGCAAAAATAGCGCTGGCGAAAGCAGCATGGGCCAGTCTCTGATGAAGTTCTTCTTCGACAGCTCCTGCCAGAAAGAAGTGAAGGTAACGAGTGGCATGCCATTGCTACGAACAATTGAGCTCTCCCTCTATGGCTCTGGATTCTTTTCTTCTTCTTTTTTTCAGTCTTTCAGTTTGCTCTTGCCCTGCTATTGTAGGTTGTGATGCTTGGGCTGGACGCCGCCGGCAAAACGACGATCCTGCACCGGCTACACGTCGGCGAAGTTCTGTCGACGGTGCCGACAATCGGTATACAATCTCGACTCTCAAGCTACATTGAATCATTGATCCTAGTACGTATCATATATGGTATGCATTGCCCTCTGCAGGTTTCAACGTGGAGAAAGTTGAGTACAAGAATGTGGCCTTCACGGTGTGGGACGTTGGAGGGCAGGACAAGCTGCGGCCGTTATGGAGGCAATACTTGAGCAACTCGGACGCCTTGGTATTTTCAGTTTCCACATCTCCTGTGGTCTACAGGACTACTAGACCATTCTCGTCGATGCGTCAAGCTGAATGCTCTTGTATGTGTCGCAGATATACGTTGTTGATTCGACGGACAGGGACCGGATTGGGGTTGCCAGGGAGGAGTTCCAGGCCATCGTCAAGGACCCGCTCATGCTCAGCAGCGTTCTTCTAGTGCTCGCCAACAAGCAGGATATGGTAAGTTGGTAACCACTGAACGCCTCTTGTCCAAAGCAAACCGAGGCAGAGAGAACGCCTCTCATCTCAGCTCCTTTTTTCTTGGCGCAGAAAGGCGCGATGAGCCCTTCCGAAGTGGGGCAGCGCCTGGGCCTGTACGACCTCAAGAACAGGGCGTCGCGTGCCGTGGGGGCCTGCGCGCTCACCGGCGAGGGTCTGCACGAGGGGCTCGGTTGGCTGGCGGCGACCCTCAAGGACGCGCACACATGGGGAACCTCCGTCCGCTTCTAGTGCCGGGTTTTTTTTTTTTTCTTCAGGCGTATCACCATTTCCTGCGTATAGGCAGGCCATTTGGTCGAATTGTGAATCTGTCGTTTGGCTCGAAAATTTGTGCTTTTATTAGAAAGGAATGGGAAAAAAAACTGCAAGAGTGCCTCAAATGCTCAGTGACGCAAGGTTGAGGTCTCTCTACAGAACACTGAAATCAGATGTCCCGGCCACAACAACACGATGAAAATATGTAAATGTGATATGGAAGTGAAGGAAGAATGCATCAGCTTATACAATCATATTGCAGGGTTAAAATCTATTCAAGTAACAAAATGGCAGCATCACAACAGTACCTTCCGTGTAACTAAAACATAGTCGTTTTGCATAACTGTAAGTCTGTAACTGAAACAATACAGTACAAAGCTTAAGCATCGTCAATACGGAAACAACATGTCTGAGAACATCCCGAAAGCTATGTGTGAAATAATTGAAGGCGGGGATAAGGTCCAGCCTTCTCCAGAATCTTAACCGATTATCGTCCATGTTCTGCAAACCATATAGAAACCCGAGCCTCAAAAATAAGGTCTTCTCGGGCGGCGGAATCTGGGGAATCTCCTGCATCAACAAAAACAAACAAATGGAAATGATCAACATTATATGCTACACATTTTTTAAGAGAGCCAAATGCTGGCATAGCTGAGCAAACAAGTAAACTCACCCATAGCCATAAGGACTATAACCATATGGCCTCATGTAGGGGTGGCCATGGTATGGATTGAAACCTCGACCGCGGGGTTGCTTCATCCCAGGAACGTTGGTCCTCTTCGGTGCCACCTGATGAGAAAACAAGGTAGTAATGTCAACATGCCGCCGTCTGCCCAATGAGTACATGCATGGGTGAAAAATGGGATAAAGCGCCCACTGGATGTTGATGTTCTTAGTATAAGCAAAAAATACCAAGACTCATACCTTGAGTTGGCGACCATGCAATTCTGATTCGTTCAACTTAACAGCTTCCTGAACAGCTTCAACTTCAACAAATTCCACATAAGCAAAACCTTTTGGTTGCCCAAACTTGTCAGTCAGGATTGTCACTCTGTTAACAGTTCCACAAGAGTTGAAGTGCTGCTGCACTTCTTCTGGAGTGCATGCATAGTCAACCTGCAGTAATTACACAGAAGGTGAGCGGACTTGTAATGTTACATATTTCAATAACCAAACAGCTGACAAAAAGACATATATTGCACACAACTAATGCATAATTCATTTGAAACAACTAATAAGTCAGTGCATCAATAAGCTGTCTCTGTTCGCATAGACGAAAATAGTATTGGAGTCAGCTGCTCCAAATATCATATGAGAGATCATAGCTGAACCAGAGTCCAGAGCCAATTTGATTATAAAACACATGCTTTATTAACTTCCTATGCCTGTATATGCTACAGTTCTAAAGCTGCTCAATCAGGTTTGGTGACACAAAGTATGTTCCAACTGTATTATCAGCAGTCCCTCAAATTGCTTAAATGATGCTCAAAGGTGGTTACAAAGTTAACAAGTTAATTAATCCACATTACCACTGGCCACTGCACAACAAAGCAAGTTTGTATCAAAATTACCAGTAAAATTTAAGGGCATCAAAAGTTAATGTTCAACAATTTTCACTAAACTACATGTCTACTTTGCATCTTCCAGAAAATAGCTGAACAAAATGAATGAATGCAACATGTCAGAAACATGGTGTAATGCCTTGCCCTCAAAAAAGAAATATGTATTTACACTACACCAGTTGAAAGTTGATGGGTCCAGAGCATGATAATATAGGTTTTGTGTTCATATAGAACAAGCTAAATTACAACCAAGGACCTAGTTACAGTGTCAATATACACCACAAACATAGTATACAATGACTAAAAAGCAACATATTACATTACTAGCACTATAGTATATATCTACCAATACGGATATCTATTTTCTCCAAGACATGACATTTTAATGGCATGAAAAGGAGTGTCAATAGTAGTTAGGGTAAAATTACATAGAATCCAATTGATCAAATTATTAACCACACATCAAGGAAAGTATTTGCCGTGCCTGCAATGACGGAATTCATCTATCATAGCACACTGAGGCAGGTTATTGATATGATTAACACTCTACTATGTCTATACTTTATACTATGCCACGTAGTCGACATGCCAAGAAAGAAAATGGACACTTTAGGGATTGTAGGGACAATAGAATATTGGAAGATCACACAAGGCTAACCTAATGGATGATTACTGGGCAGTAAGGTCCCAAATAAAAAAAAAAACTTCAGTGTGAAAAAGGATTAATGAAATAGATAAAATGCAATAGATGTCAAGAGTAAGATAAGGGAACATCTACAGAAGCATATAACAATCTCGATACACTATGCAGAAATATGAGGTCAAACTTACATGCCATGGCTAATGATATCACTCCACATCAGTACCACGAATGTGCCTGACGCATTCTCTGCTGGCTAACCTGGGGAATAATTCCTAGCCTATGACATCATTTCTCTCTTTTTTCCTTTTTTCTATACTTTTTTTACTTTTTTTTCAAATCGTTTTTTCTGTTTTTCTTTCTTTTTTCAAGAACTTCTTTCTTGGATTTTTTTTCTTTCTTTTTTTTTCTTTCCCCCACTAAGCTAACACTAGAACTTGTGCTGAGACCGAACCAGATGCCAAAACTTTGATAGAAAGGCCTGATGACAGCAGACTAACCTGCGACCATTGCCATTGTTCAATCAACACAAAGGAGAAAAAATAGAAAAATATATGATAAAAATACGACCATATGTGCACTTCTTCAATGAAATAGAATGAAACATTTACAAATGAACTGCAAACTAATACAATCCTCATAGAAATTGGATTTCTAGTGGAGCACAACCAAATAAACATACTACCTACTCGAAAATGACAGTCAATATTATATTAACACTCCCCTCAAAAAATAGTATCATATATCCATTGAACTATATATAAGTCCCCTTAATTTGCATAAAGAGGAGATAAAACTTACATTTCCGACGAATACCGACCGAGAATCCATCTCTTCTTTGTTTTCAGATGTGGTTGCATTGGGATCTACACCTAGAGAAAAAGATCGATGATTGTGTAAGAGAACTAACAAATGAATGATTATAGTGTTATATTACAACATGCAATCAAACCAAGGCTTACTTGCTGCCCGTTTGAATAGGGAGGAATGGGATCTAAATCTATAGGATTGCTTATAATCATAAAAAATGACCAAGTGCCCATTTTACTCTTCCAAACATGCCCTATAGACAAACTAAAAAGTTCAGCTAAAACAGAAAAGTTAAGTTATTCAACAGAATAAAAGGCCCAATTAGCAAAGAGGGGATACAGATCACAAACTAAGCTTTCCAGCTCCTAGGATACAGGGTTACAATGATAACAGAGTGGATTTCAAACTGGGTGTAGTTGAACATGACGGGAACAAAGTATAGGCAACAGAGATTTAGCCATTATCACCCATCCCAACCAAATCTACCAAAACAAACTACTACCCTAACCTGTAATAGCATTACCTGTACGATTGTGAATCAAAATCAGGTGCTGCACTTACATCCACAGTTCAACACAGCAACTAATCATCGAAGGCAACTAGGCTAATCTAAACAACAACCAAATAGCTTCTATTGCAATCAGCAAACAATCAACTATTGCTAAAAAGACGCAAGTTAATTAAAACAAATTTCCCAACCACCCTACTATAGACGAACAATTGCAGTGTCGACACATCAACAGAAACAGTCACCACAGCACATCATGTAGCTTCAAGTTCCAACTCGATCAGCTAATTCCCAACTACTGCTTAGTAGCTGCAAGCCAACGCAAATGATTTGCGCAACGACCCTACTTGAGATGCAGATCTCTAATCACTAACACGGAAAAGCTGCGCACACGGGGAGAGAGGGGATTCCGAACCTTGCATCTCCTTGGCGACCTTGGCCTGCATCTCGCGGAGCGCGGCGGCCTCCTCTTCCATCTCCTTGAGCCGGCGCTTCATCTCGTCGAGCTCCTGCAGCTGCACACGCGAGGGGTCAGTACCGCCGCTAGGGTTTCAGCGACGAAGAAGCGGCGGCGGCAGGTAAAGGGGTGCCGAGCGAGCGGGTACCTTGGTGGCGTCGTCGCCGGCGGCCATGTCGACGTCCTCGCCGTCGACGGGGATCTCCTGGCCGTACACCTCGTGCTCCTCGTCCTCCATGGCCGCAGGGCGCCGCGTGCTAGCCTCGGCTGCTAGGGGTGACCAGATGCGGTCCGCGAATCCGGTTTCGGTCGGGATAGCCGATTAGGGAAAGAGGTGAAGGACTGGGCCTGGCAGGTTTATTATATATAGGCCGAGGTAGCGTGTCGGGCCAGGATGGGATGGTGCTAGGGTGTAGTTGGGCTTTGTTGGCCCATTACGTTCTTCAGAACGTTTCTCGATTTGTTTGGGCTCGTTTTGAGGCCCGTAAATGTTGGCTGTAGCTAGCAGCCGCAATTGCGAAATACTATACTCATTTTTCCTCTGCAGAGTCAAAATGACTGTATATCAGTGCTATATAAATAACAGACACGACTACACGAGTCATGCAGACCTTTTTTTTTATCATCCTTACAGATGTCATAGCGAGTGTTCATGAGTCTTCAGTAACTCAAGATGAATTTATTAAGTCTAATTAATTTATTATTAATACATATTTACTGAAGCACCATAATATCAAATCATAAACTAATTAGACTTTAAATTTTTCATCTCACAAATTAGTCATGATCTATATAATTAGTTATTTTTGTCTATATTTAATACTCCGTACATGTGTCTAAATATCCGATGTAATAGAGACTAAACTTTTTTTTAGAAAAGGAAATATATTAATATCACAGCTTCTGCATTGACTAATGCATAGTTGTTCGTTATTACAAGTTCTAAAAGCAACATTTAAATGGTAACTCTATTGCTGAACCTCCAGCTGTTTCTAGCTAATACTTCTGTCGCAGTGATCTCAATCTTCCTGCAGCCCATCTTCATCATTTGACCATCCTCCTCCTTATGCAGTAAGAACTATAATTGCTACAGTATGTCCCTCTGGATAGAGAAACAAGGCTGGATTGAGAAACACCAGAAAACGAAGGAGTAGAACTGTTAGGATAGAGTACAAGAAAGGAATTGGAAAGATAAATTAATTATTGTAGTTATAAAGTATTGATCTTCAAATGTTCCACTTATTGCAGGCCACTTTAGAGCATTGCATCAGCGGTAAATGACGCATTAGCTTCGATCCTACGCGAAGGGATGAGAAAAATGAGGTTCAGCTAGACATGTTTCTTTTTCTACATTCTTCCTTTGAAATGAGTAGGATAGGAAATTTTCCAAAGTTTTCCTATGGACCAATCCTCCATTCCAAAGGCATGAACAATTCTCATTCATATAGAAAATGAATTTCTCCATTTGTCCTATGAAATCCCTCCAATCCAAAGGAGACCTGCATACAAATGTAGAAATAGGAAAAACACACCAAAAAAATGGGATAGGAATGTATATGCAAAATAGAGGTAATGAAAAACACAGGAAGTTTATAAGAATAGGTGTTCGGATGAACCGTAAGAGAAACACAGGAAATCAAACACATGAGGTTTGAGTGGATGTCCTTTTTCCCTTATGGTTCCCTGTGAAATCAAACCCAAAGGAAAGTTTCCTACGTTTTTTTCTACATGCACTTTTTCTGAACCAAAGGCACTATAGTGATTTAATCCATAGGAATGTGAAACATATATTTTTCCTTTTTTTATTCCAAACGAGGCCTTGAATAGTACCAAAACATTTTGTCACCGGTGAAAGACGCTTTGTGTGCTGCGTGATGAGACACGCTAGCAGGGTGTAGAGGCCATGCAAAAAGACCGAGCTAGCCTAGCAGCGCCTAGCTCGTCCACCAGTTTGTTTATTTCATTTTATTTGTTGAATTTGTCAGCTATTTAATAATATTTTTTTTATAAAAAATCAGTAAATAATATTTTTAACCAAATAAGTAGTGTGCACATCGCGGTGTAAGGACGCACAACCTCCGCCCCATGACCAGAGCTCGTGAGTTGTCAGCTGTGCATCTGAATTACTCGATACTAATTGTACTAAAAACAAGTTATACACCGTCTGAGTTCTGTACATTATTTATTAGATAATAACTCGAGGATGGTCGAGTTTTCACTAGCAGCAAAGTGGTGGATGGAGGCGGTGGCGATGTGGTGCCAATGGTAAAGCCGAGGATTAGGTCGGAGTGGTTGCGTTGCGTCACTTGAGGTCTTGACCGGCTGCGCCTGTGCGTGTTGTTCTTGTTCCTACGTGTGCCTTGTGCAACTATCCTTGTGGCCAGGGATGCCGCAGCGGCTGCCGCCCATTCTGTCTCCCTGCTCTTGCGCGCATCTGAATTAAGCGATACAATTCTACTACTTGCCCGCCATGACATTCTCAGCCATCAACCATTGATTAATCCCAAATCAGTTTGTCCATTTGCTGCACGCATGACTCGTCATGGGTCCTACTAATGCTGTGCCCCAGCAGCCTATAAGAAGAACACACATGGCTCCTTGACACGTCGATCGCTTCATCCAACAGGCAACAGCACTACTCACTCCAGTCACTCTAGCTCTAGCTACTTGACATTTGCCACGTCGTCTCCACCATCGATCCATCGAGGTCGTAGCTCAGCAAGTCATTCATGGCAGGAGGCAACAGGTCGCAGGACGAGGACGTGCGCGTGGGCGTGGACCGTTTCCCGGAGCGGCAGCCGATCGGCACTACGGCGGCGGACGACCTGGGCGGCCGCGACTACAGCGAGCCCCCTGCGGCGCCGCTGTTCGAGTCGTCGGAGCTGTCGTCGTGGTCCTTCTACCGCGCCGGCATCGCCGAGTTCGTGGCCACGTTCCTCTTCCTCTACGTGACGGTGCTGACGGTGATGGGCGTGAGCAAGTCCCCCTCCAAGTGCGGCACCGTGGGCATCCAGGGCATCGCGTGGGCGTTCGGCGGCATGATCTTCGCGCTCGTCTACTGCACCGCGGGGGTGTCGGGGGGGCACATCAACCCGGCCGTCACCTTCGGGCTCCTCCTCGCCAGGAAGCTGTCGCTGGCGCGGGCGGTCTACTACGTGGTGATGCAGTGCCTGGGCGCCGTCTGCGGCGCCGGCGTCGTGAAGGCGCTCGTCGGGAGCGCGCTGTACCAGTCCGCGGGCGGCGGCGCCAACGCCGTCGCCCCCGGGTACACCAAGGGCGACGGCCTCGGCGCCGAGATCGTCGGCACGTTCGTGCTCGTGTACACCGTCTTCTCCGCCACCGACGCCAAGCGCAGCGCCAGGGACTCCCACGTCCCCGTGCTGGCCCCGCTGCCCATCGGCTTCGCCGTCTTCCTCGTGCACCTCGCCACCATCCCCATCACCGGCACCGGCATCAACCCCGCCAGGAGCCTCGGCGCCGCCATCATCTACGACAGCCCGCACGGGTGGCACGGCCACGTAAGTTTATTTTGCATAGCTACCGTAGACATGCATACGTATACTGATGATGCCTATATATATAGACATACATATACTGATCGATGCTTGGACGGTGACAGTGGATCTTCTGGGTGGGCCCGTTCGCCGGAGCGGCGCTTGCGGCGGTGTACCACCAGGTCGTCATCAGGGCCATCCCCTTCAAGTCGAGCGCTCACTACTAGCTAGTGTACCGTACCTTGCTGCTCGCCGGCGTACACGGATTTATCTGCTGCCACATCGGCCGCTCATGGACTGTCACTCCGAATGTATGATGTGTGTAACCAAACTTGCTTGAATGTGTGGTTAGTTTTCGTTTTTACTACGTGTTAGCATCCATGGGATGTGTCATCAGTGTACGAAATCGACTGTATGGCTGTGCCCCCAATTGTAACAATGCTAATAAGGCCGTAATATATCAAGGCCCATTTACATGAACATTCACCACCAGCTGTGAACATGTGAATTGTGACGAACCGTGGAGCACTTGACAGACACAATTCAGAACGGAGGGTCCCAACCCCAGCCCCACGGTTCAGCGACTCAGTGGCTTCCTCCATTTCGGTGACCCAAAACCCCCAAACCCACCCGGAACACAGCTAGTTTTTTTTTTCACGGTAGACGGCACGAATCGCAAAGCAGGACTCCGAGCAACTGGAACCGTCGATGGCGCAAGATGCGCCTTCTGGAACCTTCCCAGCCCCCTCGCCCAAGAAAGCCCCCAGCATTTAAACCCCCACACACTTCCGTCGCTCTCAAGGCATTTCTCTCGCAGCGCACCGCTACAGTCCAAAACCAAAACCCCAATCGCAGAGAAGAGGCAGAGAGAGAGAGGGGTCCATCCATGGCTTCCGCCGTCGCTTCCCAGGTGGCCTTGCCGAAGCCCGTCTTCCTCATGGACATCCTCGCCTCACCGCCCGCCTCCGCCCGCCCCCTCTTCAGCACCGGAGACGCGCCGCCACGCTCCTCCTCCGACGGCGTCAAGGACACCGACGGCGTCAAGGACTCCACAGGCGAGGACGCCGCCGCCGCCGACCGCCGCCCGGAGCGCGTCCCCAAGCTCTTCACCGGAGGTACCGCCTCGCGTTGGCCGTTTTCCCTTATCCTTGTTTCCTCGAACCTGGCTAGCGAAGCGAATTTGCGAGAGCCACTGATGATTTGAGGTTTTCTGCAGACGTGCTGGACCTGTTCCCCGAGGCTGCGATCCGGGACCTGCTACTGGCGCTGGCGGAGGATGGCGGCGGCGCGGCGTCCATGACCGGCTTCTCCCCGCGCGGGTCGTCGTGGGTCTCCAAGGATGATGCCGACGCGGTGCAGCTGAAGGTGGCGATGCCGGGGCTGGGGAAGGAGCACGTGAAGATGCGAGTGGAGAAGGACACCCTGGTGATCAAGGGGGAGGGCGACAAGGACTCCGAGGGCGACGACAAGAAGGACCCGGCAGGGTACATCTGCCGCATCGACCTCCCCTCCCACGCTTTCAAGGTGGACCAGATCAAGGCGGAGATGAAGAACGGCGTGCTCATGGTGACCGTGCCCAAGATCAAGGACGGGGAGCGCAAGGACGTGTTCGAGATCAAGGTCGAGTAGGTCTCCTGGTTGCAGTCCATATCGTAGTTGCAGTCCATATCGTAGTTGCAGTATACTAGAGTAGTAGTCGTTTCTGATGCAGAGCAGCAGAACGGGAGGGCTTTGGCTTTTTAGCGTCTCGTTCCTGATGTGAGGCAGCCGTGTTTACCTTTCTGTTCGTCTTGCAAAGTTTAGTTTCATGTATGGCGATGATCACTGATGATCTCGCGTGATGAACTTCAAATGGTAATGGAATCTGCAGTTAAAGATAGACATCTGTATGAGCTTCCCTGTGATCCTGTTCTTCTGTATTACTCTACTGTTTTTTTGTCTTTATTGTTGGCGATCTGAACTGATGATCTTTGTGAGACGTCATTTCTGAACTTGATGACTGATAATCTGGTTTCTGAACTTGGGGTACTACTAGTGAAATACCCAAGTTTTTTTTATGAAGTGTTGATCGTTGATCGAGATGTATTTCATATTTCTGGTGTCTGTTCTTGTACTCTTGTCGACTGTTGCATTTCCGCATGATGTATGAAGTTGTGTTTATTTATTTTGGTTACATTCGAAGGTGCTGCAATTCAACTAAATTTTCTATTGTGCTGTATGTTTTTTAAGATGGTCATTGTATGAATATAGTAGTGCTGAAATTTTCTCCTGAATTGTAAATAAATAGCGGCAGCCATCTTAAAATATGAAACATTTTGTTTGCAGGGTTATCTGCACTTCGATTAAAAAGCTTATTCTACTAATTCGAGAGAAGCTTTTCCTGGCAGCTAGTACATCCAAGAGTTGATGACTGAGAGCCACTTGCCATTGTGGTCTCGACTTCTACTAATTCGACAGTATTATGGCTCTCACCATAGTAGCTGAACAAAACACCCCCAAATAGAATTCAGGGTGTGTAATTTTTAAACCTGTTACAGTTGCTTACCATTTCTTGTGAAAATTAAAATGTGTGTCTGAGTGTAATGCGCAAACCCCCTTCAGCACTTCTGTTCCTACCAGTACCATAGGTCCACAGTTACTCCACTTCTTATTAGTTTATATAACTTCGATTCCTACCAAAGATATTCTAGTTTCTGATTGTTTTTCCAACCAATTTACTAAGCAACTCCATGGCCCTTGTTAGTTTATAACTGCTACTTTTTTTTCATATCTCCAAACGGTTCATGAAGACAGGTATGGAATTTTTTCTAGACACCTTTTTCTCTCTGTAGGTCCTGTGTTCAAAATTTGAATTTGGGCGTTTGGGGGCGAAAGAGGCCTCTAGCACCATTTGAACACTATGTATTAGCTGTGCTATGTAATTGCGCCTCTTCAAATACAAAAAATAAGTCATAGGGGGCTGCAGAGTGAAATTCGAAACAGGCTAAATGTTAACCAACGACTCCGCCTCTGTTACCAAGTCTTGTCTGACAGTATGTGTAATATTGATCTTGCACCAGCCTTCCAAGAGCACCCTGATAGACTAGCAAAGTTGGCAAGACAGGCTTCGACTCTAGACTCTTGCCTTTACTTTTGTGAGTCTTTAGTACACCATCCACAGTGCACTAGACTGCTTTGCAAAATTTCAATTGGGGCCGGGGATATTCCGCACAATCTCTGTACTGTGCTTATATTTTAAAAAAAAACTTCCCACTTTTTTTAAAAAAGAAGAGCACCCTGCTTCTTCCCTGCAAGTAATGTTCCTTTTTTAAGATAAAGCAAGTAATGTTCCTATGTTGATTATTCTGTTTTTCATCCCTCTATTCAACTTTGCTTGAACTATCGTTTTTTTCTCTAGAAATCCTTTTCCTTCCTAAGGGGCTGTTCGTTTGAAGGGGAATGAAGCCTCGGAAATACTTCAGACAGGAACGCTATTGTAATTTGTATAGGCCATTGGCCGGAACGACTGTAAATGAACGAGGCCTAAACCAGATTCCTTAATCTTCTCCTCAATAATGCAGTCTGGTGTATCAACAACAGGGGCGGATCTACAGCAGGTGCATGCCCCAAAAATTCTGGAGAAACACCAAGTATATATACAATTTCGTATCTTGTACATATATACATTGTTAAATACAATTGCTTGTTTACTCAACCCATACAACAACCCAACACTCTACACCCGTTACTATTTTATCAAAGTTTAGTGATCTAATTATGTCATGCTGATGTTGATGAACTATATCATTTTTGTATGTACCCTCATGATTGAAATCATAGATCCACCACTGATCAAGAGGTTGACGAGTTGAGCCCGGAATTAATTGGCGATCCTATAACAATCATTCAAACAGTAGAAGTGAGCAGGGGTTCATGGCCTTTTATAGCCATGAGAGCTTAAAATGGTAACAAAACAAACTTTGTATCAACTTGCATTGCTTCATTGCTTCTCGTAACCAGTTACCTTGGTGTAAATGGATTGATTTCCGTGAACAAGTTCTAAACATCTATTATCCTGTTTCACTATTCTAATTTTTGTCCACCGAATATTGTATTTATGCACTAAGCATTTAAAATCAAAAGCCAACATTCATATTTCATTTATCTGTTAGTAATTTGAATCTAAACTCCAGTTCCACCACGTTTGCAACAGGTTCCCATACCCTATCAAAATCAAACAATAAAATGGCATACCCCCCCCCCCCCCCACCCCCCCCTCCTCCCTCATCAACTGGAACTCTCAGCCCCAGCCCACTCACACATTCCCTTCATCTCGCTGACCCGAAAGTGCAAAGCCCACCGGAACAGGTACTTGGTCACAGTGGACAGCACGAATCGCAAAGCAGGAGCCCGGGCCAACTGGGACCGTCGATGGCGCCCGATGCGCCATGTGGAACCTTCTGGCCCCTTGCCCATCCCCTCCCCCAAGAAAAGCCCCCAGCATTTAAACCCCCACACACACTTCCGTCGCTGTCAAGGCATTTCTCTCGCAGCGCACCGCAACAGTCCAAAACCAAAACCCCAATCGCAGAGAAGAGGCAGAGACTAGAGAGAGAGGGATCCATCCATGGCTTCCGCCGTCGCTTCCCAGGTGGCCGTACCGAAGCCCGTCTTCCTCATGGACATCCTCGCCTCACCGTCCGCCTCCGGGAACACCGTCGCCTCCGACCGCCACCTCTTCAGCAACGGAGAGGCGCCGCCACGCTCCTCCTCCGACGGCGTCAAGGAATCCACCGGCGAGGACGCCGCCGCCGCCGACCGCACCCGTGAGCGCGACTCCTCCATCCCCGTTTTCCCTCACCGTTACTTTCTCGAACCATGGCTAGCGAAGCGAAAGAGGGGGAGAGAGAGTACTGATGATTTGAGGTTTTCTGCAGGCGGGCTGGACCTGTTCCCGGAGGCTGCGATGCGGGACCTGCTGCTGGCGCTGGCGGAGGACGGCGGCGGCGCGGCGCCCTTGACCGGCTTCTCCCCGGGCGGGTGGTGGATCTCCAAGGAGGATGCCGACGCGGTGCAGCTGAAGGTGGCGATGCCGGGGCTGGCGAAGGAGCACGTGAAGATGCGGGCGGAGAAGAACAACCTGGTGATCAAGGGGGAGGGCGACAAGGACTCCGAGGGCGACGACAAGAAGGCCCCGGCACGGTACATCTACCGCATCGGCCTCCCCTCCCACGCGTTCAAGATCGACCAGATCAAGGCGGAGATGAAGAACGGCGTGCTCATGGTGACCGTGCCCAAGATCAAGGACGGGGAGCGCAAGGACGTGTTCGAGATCAAGGTCGAGTAGGCGGTGGGGATCGGATGGGTCCTCCCCTGGTCTCCTGGTTGCAGTCCATATCGTAGTTGCAGTGGTCTAGTCGTATACTAGTAGCAGTAGTTTTAATTTCTGGTGGGGCACTCGTTTCTGATGCAGAGCAGCATTGCTGCGAACGAGAGGGCTTTTTGGTTGTGGTGGTGTCTCTTGCCTGATGGGAGAGGCAGCCATGTTTACCTTCCTGTTCGTCTTGCAAAGTTTAGTTTCCTGTATGGCGATGATCTCGTGATGAACTTTAAATGGTAATGGCATCTGCAGTTAATGATCAACATCTTTTAAGCCTCCTGTGATCCTGTTCTTGTGTAACTCTACTATCTTTTGTCTTTATGAAGTTTTGTTTATTGTTAGCTAACTGATGATGTTCTGAGACGTCGTTTGCTCCAAATCAACATATACAGTTTCTTGGATCGGTGATGACTGATAATCTCGTTCTGAACATGAGTACTAGCAGCGGAATACCTAGTTAGTGATGATCGGGATGTATTTGTATTTCTGGTGTTTCTTCTTTGTGCTCTTGTCGGTTGTTGCATTTCTGCATGATCTATGAAGCTGTGTTTTTTTTATAACTGACATATATATAGATTTGGAGCAAACGACGTCTGGTATGGTAGGGGCACTGATCAAGCTGCCTATGAATTACAGCATTTACGAGTGAACACAGTGGATACAGATTCAGAGTTGTAGGCCTGATGAGCTAACGAGTGAGCCGTGGAGTTCATTGTCCTTGGTATTTTGTGAACCTTGAAATCTGCATCCTTCTCCTTCATAGCTAGCAAGAAGGTAGCAGTCATGCTTTTGATGCTCCAATGAGGCGGATTGGAAAGATCAGAGGAATTGTAGTAGTTCACCATGATCTGGCTGTCTGTGAAGAAGTTGTAAGAGCTGGTATTTTAGTCTCTGTGCTACCAAAGCATCTGAGGCTGCAATTTCGACTGAATTTTCTACTTGTACTGTATGTGTTTTAGATGGTCAATGGGTTATCTATCTATTGTATGAAAAGAGCATCTAGTAGTGCTGAAATTTTCTCCTGAGTTGTAAATAAATAGCAGCCATCTTAAAAAAATGAAACATTTCGTTTGCACATTATCTGGACTTCAATTAAAAAGGTTATTCTTTATGAAACGATGTCTCTTCTGAAGGGAAACGAGAGAAGCTTTTCCTGGCAGCCAAATAAATAGAGATGATGACTGAGAGCCACTTTTTTTTTGGAACTTGCCACTGTGCCCTCCACTTCTACAAAGTCGACAGTATTGTGGTTCTCACAATCTCACTGTAATAGCTGAACAAAATATGCACCTCCATGGATGCATACTTTGATGTTCTCAAAGAAAAATCATGGTTGTAATTTTTAAACCTGGCACTGTTGCTTACCATCTTTTGTTGGGGAAATTATCAATATATGTCTGAATGTAATGCGCAAAGCCCCTTCAGCACTTCTCTAGTCATTAATAGATCAGATACTTGTAACCGCTACCATAGTTACTCTGCTTCTTATATAACAGTTAGTTCAGTTCCTTCAAAGATATTCTAGTTCCTACTCCGTAGTTGTTTTCCCAACTAACTTAGTAAACAAAGGCCTTGTTTAGATGCACTCAAAAACCCAAAAGTTTACAAGATTTCTTATCACATCGAATCTTGCGACACATGTATGGAGCATAAATATAGATAAAAAAATTATTAATTACATAGTTTATCTGTAAATTACGAGACGAATCTTTTAAGCCTAGTTAGTCCATGATTAGATAATGTTTGTCAAATACAAACAAAAGTGCTACATCTCATTTCTCGATGAGTCAAACATTTTTAAATTTAACCAAATATACACAAAATATATTAATACTTATTATATGTAATATATATCATTAGTGCCTTGTTAGAGTTGTAATTGGTTTGCATAGGTTGTCCAAAAGCTCCATGCTAGGCCCTATATATTTTGTTGTAATACTGCTGAGCTGAGGGACCTCCTAGATAATTTTAGTAATCGGTTACCTTGATGTATATGGATTGATTTCCCTGAGCAAGTTCTAAAAATTTATTACCCAGTTTCACTATATATTCTATTTTGGCTACCGGATCTTGTATTTATGCATGTGACCTTTTTATTCGTCAAAGACTCTCTTGCGTATGTAAAAAGTCAAAATTTGAATTTAAAATCCAGTTTCACCACATTTGCACCAGGTTCCATCCTATCAGGCCTTGTTTAGATGTGAATTTTTTTTAGATTTCGCTATTGTAGCACTTTCGTTTGTTTATGGTAAATATTGTCCAATCATAAACTAACTAGGATCAAAAATTTGTCTCGCGATTTACTGACAAACTGTCTAATTAGTTTTTATTTTTATCTATATTTAATACTTCATGCATGTACCACAAGATTTGGTGTGATGAGAAATCTTGAAAACTTTTTAGTTTTCGAGGTGAACTAAACAAGGCCTCAATATCAAACATCAAAATGGCATATCAAACAACATATCAACCAGTGCAGTTTGGTTATTCCCAAAAAAAAAAGTGTCATCAACTGGAACCGTCAGCCCCAGCCCCACAGTTCAGTGACTTCATTGGCTAGTCCCCTCCATTCGGCTGAACAGCTACTAGTACGTCGTCCCGGTTAAAAAACAACAACAACACGAATCGCAAAGCAGTCTGGGCGAACTTGAACCGTCGATGGCCCCCGATGCGCCTTCTGGAACCTTCCCAGCGACCCAGCAGCCCCTTCGGCCATCCCCTCCCTCCAAGCAAACCCCAGCATTTAAACCCCCCACACACTTCCGTCAGTGTCAAGGCATTTCTCGCTGCGCACCGCTAGAAGCCAAAACCAAAACCCCAATCGCAGAGAAGAGGCAGAGAGAGAGGGGGAGTGGGGGGTCCATCCATGGCTTCCGCTTCCGCCGTCGCTTCCAAGAGGGTCCCGCTGGCCGCCCTCCTCAAGGAGCTCCTCGCCTCACAGTCCGGCTCCGGCAAGACCGGCGCCTCCGCCTCCGCCCGCCGCCTCTCCATCTCCAAGCTCTTCTCCGCCGACTCCAGCGAGGACTCCAGCGACAGCGACGAGGACGCCGTCACCGTCACCGCCACCGCCACCCGCCTCCGTGAGCGCTACCTCTCCCTCGCCAAGCTCCTCATTGAAGGTACCGCCTCGCTTCCCTTCCCCTTATTTCCTCGAACCCCGGGTGGTGAAGCGAAAGAGGGAGAGAGTACTGATGATTTGGGGGTTTAATTTTCTGCAGACATGCTCGACGAGGTGTCGAAGATGCGCGTGCGCCTGCTGCTGGCGCCGACGGACGACGACGTGGGCGCGGCGTCCAGGGCCAGCGGCGTCTCCCCGCGCGGGTGGTGGGTCTCCAAGGAGGATGGCGACGCGGTGCAGCTGAAGGTGGCGGTGCCGGGGCTGGGGAAGGAGCACGTGAAGATGCGGGCGGAGAACGACGTCCTGGTGATCAAGGGGGAGGTGGAGGGCGGCGACGGCGACAAGGGCTCCGCGCGCTACAGCTACCGCATCGTGCTCTCCTCCCATGCCTTCAAGATGGACCAGATCAAGGCGGAGATGAACAACGGCATGCTCAGCCTCACCGTGCCCAAGATCAAGGACGAGGAGCGCAAGGACGTGTTCGAGATCAAGATCGAGTAGGGGGCCGGGGATCTAATGTGGGTGCTTCCGGGTCTTGTTGCAGTCCATATCGGAGTTGCAGTTGTTCTAGTAGTAGTAGTAGTTTTATTACTGGAGTAGTAGTCGTTTTCTGATGCAGAGCAGCAGATGCTGCGAAGGAGAGGACCTTTTGGTGGCGATGGTGTCTCGTTCCTGATGTGAGGCAGCCATGTTTTTCACTTTTTTCTGTTCGTCTTGCAGAGTTTAGTTTCATGGATGGCGATGATCACTGATGATCTCGTGATGACCTTCGAATGGTAATGATATCTGCAGTTAATGATCGACATCTATATGAGCTTCCTGTTACTGTGTTCTTGTGTATTGTTGCATCTAATCCTTACTCTTTTATGAAGTTGTGTTTATTGTTGGATAGATAGATCCGAAACTGATGATCATTGTGAGACGTCATTTTGTCTAAAGCAACCCTGCAGTTTCTTGGATCATCCATGAGTGATAATCTGGTTTTCACAACTTGATGATCGAGTAGGTGAAATAGTTGGTAATTACTGATGATGGGGATGATGACCGCGATGTATTTCTGGTGTCTGTTCTTGTGCCCTTGTGGATTATTACTTTTTGGCATTCTTTACGAAGTTTTGTTTATCATTGGTTACATATGAAGCGGCCGGAATTCAACTTCTTGTGTTGCATTTCCGCGTTCTTTTGGCCTTGTTTAGTTCCAACAAAATGAGCGCGGTAGCAATTTCGTTTGTATTTGACAAATATTGTTCAATCATGGACTAACTAGGCTTAAAAGATTCGTCTCGTCAATTCCGACTAAACTGTGCAATTAGTTTTTATTTTTATCTATATTTAATACTCCATGCATACGTCTAAAGATTCGATGTGACGAGAAATCTGAAAACTTTTGCAAAATTTTTGAGGAACTAAACAAGGCCTTTATGAAGTTGTGTTCTGAAGCAACCGCAATTCAACTAAGGCCTTGTTTAGTTGGCGAAAAAATTTGTGGCTTTGGCTACTTTAGCACTTTCATTTGTATTTGATAATTGTTATCCAACTACGGGCTAACTAGACTCAAAAGATTCGTCTCGCAAATTAACAATTAGTTTTTTTTGTCTATATTTAATATTCCATAAATACATCTAAAGATTAGATATGACATGAAATTTTAAAAAGTTTTTTAATTTGGGGTGAACTACAAGGCCTAAGGCCTTATATAGTTTCCATCGAAAAAGGCTCTTATCCATTCCATAAAATATTTGGACAAATACCTAAATAGTAATAAAAAATAAACTAATTACATAGTTTGATTAAAAATTATACAAAATTTTTAAGTCTAATTAGTCTTAAATACTAAGTAACCCATATATACCAATGATAGATTAACTAGTCTTATATAAATTTGTCTCACATTTTCTAAGCAATTATATAATTAGTTTTTATTATATTTAAACACTCCTTTCAATATCCCATAAAATATCTAATATGACATTAAAAAATTTCACTTCCCAGCTAATAAAGGCCCCGTGTGCCTTTTTCCTCACCAAGCGCCGTTCTTGGCTTCTTGCTCGAAAACACTTCTCTAGTGTAAAGCAGGTTGATTCGGTCTGCTGGAAAGACCTCTCCCAAATCAGGATGAGGTTTTGCCAATGCAAAACTGTAAAAGGAATATACTGTACGAGTGATGTCCTAATGGAAGATGTCTACGTGTACTTAGGCCTTGTTTAGTTCACACCGAAAACCAAAAACTTTTCAAAATTCTTCGTCACATTAAATCTTGGAGCACTTGCATGAAGCATTAGATATAGACGAAAATAAAAACTAATTACACAGTTTGTCTGTAAATTACGAGATGAATCTTTTCAGTCTAGTTAGTCCATAATTAGATAATATTTATCAAATAAAAACAAAAATACTACAGTGCCGAAATCCGAAATTCTTTCGTAACTAAACAAGGCCTTAGGCTTTGTTTACTTTGCAAAAATTTATGTGTTCTACTATTATAGTATATACCTTCGTTTGTATTTGATAATTAATTATATCTAACTATAGATTAATTAGGCTTAAAATATTTATCTTATAAGGCCCTGTTTAGATTTGAAATTTTTTGAACAAAGTGGTAAAAAATTTTGTGGTCAGAATACGCGAAAAATTTTAGGTATTTAGTTTGGCAAATTTTTTTCTGACACAACTTGGACTGCATGCATTTGCAGTTGTCATTGGTGGGCTTCTATGGGAGTGCATGCACAGTTGCAGCCCCAAAAATTTTTTCTCCAAATTTTTTTGGCCCCGTTTAGTTCCCAGGCTCCAATTCCACAAAATTTTTTCTCTTTGGACCAAAAATTTTTAAATCTAAACAGGCCCTAAATTATAGACAAACTATACAATTAGTTTTTTATCTATAAAAGCCTATTGGCTTATAAGCCATACTTTTTCTAATTGCCGATATTGTTTTCTCTCACAATAAATCAACAAACGATATTTTCAGTCATAGCTTTTTACAGACAAACGAACAAGCTCTTAGTGGTCCATGCACGTGTCTAAAAATCCGATGTGACCGGAAATATTGAAAAATTTCGAAACTGAGGGAGTGTTTACTTTCCATCTTTTTCCAAAAAATTTTGGGTTTTGGTCCATTATTTTGCAAAATGGAATTAAACACCATGCAAAATTTTTGCCAAAAAGGTAGTTATTCTCTATTTTGGATTTTGGCCTCAAGAGGCAAAAAAAACCAAAAATGAGCCTCAAGAGGCTTCATGACAATAATAAACTCTACATTTTAGATGGAACTAAACATGACTCTGAAAAATTTGGCATTTTAAATCACTCCAAAGTAGTTGACATTTTGCATTTTGAATTCTATAGGAAACTAAACACCCTCTTAATTTACTTTCTTTTATACATACGTACATCTCGACCCCTCAAAATACGTATACATATCTCTAAAATCATGGGACGTTGAATTAATGCACAAGTACAACAGATGTGTACCCTGCGATCTGAAATGTGTTGGGTGCAGTATTTGTGGTGGTTGTGTCACCAGGCGTACAAGCTGCCCCAACGTTCCTCTCAAAAAGAAAAGGTTGCAAAAATTACACGAGTTCCTGGACCCATGTTTCAGTGAGCGTCTCATTCACCGCACGAATCGCAAAGCAGAATCCCCCGGACCAGAAGCATCCTCCAGAACCTTCCGATCCAACCCGCCAACCCGGTGCTCATGCTCATCCCCTCCTCCGCCAAGAAAGCGCAGCAGGCGCACTGGCGCAGCATTTAAAGACCCCACGTCCCCAAGCCCCCAGTACCCAACCCCACTCACGTCGCTGCCAAGGCGTCTGGGATCACCACCTCGGTGAGGGAGGGCGTGCGTCAGGGCGAGAGAGAGAGAGAGATCTTCCCATCCCATGGCTTTCGCCGTCGCCTCCAAGGCGGCCCCGCTGGCCGGCCTCCTCAAGAAGCTCCTCCTCGCCGCGCCGTCCGCCTCCTGGGCCGCACCCGCGCCCGCCGCCGCAGCGCTCTGCCCAGCTCCAGCGAGCGTCGTCGCTTCCCGCCGCCTCTTCAGCACTGGCGGCGCGCCATTCCGCCGCGACGACTTCGACAGCGAGGAGTACAGCACCGACGAGGAGGAGTACAGCGGCGACGAGGATGTCGTCTACGGTCGCCCTCGTGCGCGCGGCTTCTCCGTCTCCATGTCCTCCTCAGCAGGTACGTACGCATCGTGCTCTCCCGCTCTGTTACCGCTCGTTTGATTTAACCTCGTGAAGAAGATGAAGACGGATCGCTGAGGTGGTTAGGGTTTGCGTGTTTTTTTTTTTTTTGTTGTTGTTTTGTTGGCAGACGAGCCGATGAGCCTGGGCCGCCGTCTGCTGGCGCTGATGGAGGACGAGGCGGCGGAGGCGCCAAGGCGCGAGTGCTGGGTGTCCAAGGAGGACGCCGACGCGGTGAAGCTGAAGGTGGCGATGCCGGGGCTGGGGAAGGAGCACGTGAAGGTGTGGGCGGACCAGGACGAGCTGGCGATCGAGGGGGAGGGCGTCAAGGACACCGAGTACGACGACGAGGACGAGGCCCCAGCGTGGTACGGGCACCGCATCGAGTTCCCGGCAGACACTTTCAAGATGGACCAGGTCAAGGCTGTGATGAAGGATGGGGTGCTCAAGGTCACCGTGCCCAAGATCAAGCTCGAGGACCGCGAGGACGTGTTCCTGGTCAAGGTCGAGTAGGGGAAGGGGAAGGGGAAGGTATGGAGTCAGTCAGTCCGGGTCTCGTAGTTCAGTAGTTTAGTGGAGTAGTAGTTGTTGCTCATGGAGGAGGTTGCGGATTGCTAGCGAGAGGGAGACGTGCTTTTTTGGGATGGCGATGTTGTCTTGTGCCTGATGGTGTCTGAGGCAGGGCAGCCATGTTTACCTTTTCAGTTCGTCATGTACCTTTCAGTTCGTCATGTTCTGGTTTCGTGATGGTGATGATCACTGATGATATCTTGCTATGAACTTCTGATGAGTAATGGCATTCGCAGTTACCGATTGGGATCTATCTGTTAATCTGTGTTTCTTTGTTCTTGTGTTCTTGCTTTGCTCTTTGCAATTGAAACTGTGTGTGTACTTGTTTTGATCTGACTTTTGGGATGTTTGGCAAGCAGTAGTAGCAACTTGGGTGTGTGAAATGCCAATTGGTGCCTTGTTCACCTTTCTCTGTGTTCATGCTTTTGAGCTTCCTCGATTTGTGATGGCCGAAAATCTTTTATGAACTTTTGAGGGAACAAAATCTTTTATGAACTTGATCCTTGTTTACCTTTCTCTGTTCATGTTTTGAGGTTCTTGGATTGTTGATGACTGAAAAATCTTTTATGAACTTGAGCAACCTAGTTACTGATTATCAACATCTATATTTGGTGCCTATCCTTCTGGCCTCTAGGCTTTGTGCGGTGTAAATCGTGAATTTATTATTATTATCTTCGGCTGATTCTGAACTTTGGTTGAGAAGGCTGCAGCAATGGCATGAGTGAAATTCCATTTGGGTTCTCACTTTTAATGGGCTATATAGCAAGCCCAGGCCCAATAGGCCAGACGTACTCTAACAACGCCACAGATTCACTTCTCAAATTGGAGCACGGCCCACTGCGCCATGGTCATCTTACTTCTGCTTGATATTTCTCTCTGACGAGGTTTTTTCGATGGTAATGACAATGATAGGAGAAATTACATGGACTGGGACAGTAGTTGTTTATCGGAATCTATTATATGCTTCATGTTCTTTTGGGGGTTTGCATTGCCCATTGCTGAGACTTGTTCCCAACTGCTTGAGAAATTGAAATTGAAATGTTAGAATGTGATGATTATCGATCCCCCATTGCGAAATTGAAATTGAAATGATAGAATGTGATTATCGATCTCCCATTGCGATGTAAATTACACTGCCTCATTGCTTTATAATAATGTGAACCACGCCCGAAATGCCAAATTGACGTTGTGTTGTGTCGATAGACTTTATATAAGAATCTTTGATGTTACAGAATAGAGATAGGTACCAACAGCATTTCGTACAAAAATGTGTTCTCCATCATAAATTACAAGAAAGCCAACACATTCATTCCAATTTAACTACAGAAACTTCAGGAAGCTCCTCAGATCCACTCCCATTACGAAGTGTCGAGAGTACAAGTTCATCTTCTACTAAAAAAAGGTGTGCTGAAGATGACTATCACAAGAATAATTAGCAGAAAATGTGAGTTCCCTTGCTAATCAGACTTAAGCTATATGGGCGGAAGTGCAATCAATGCCCAATTGTCCATATATGAGTAAATGTTTGTCGAGCTGCTCCAGTAACTCTATATCTCTCTATTTATTACTATCATCTACTTACAAGCAATTGAGATAATTATCCCAATCAAAATCACATGACTTCTATATAGCCCCCTATACAGCTGCTTCCATCTGCAGCTGTTCTGGCCTCTGAACAAGCCCAACCATGTCAGTACTTCGGGCACAGCTGGACGATGGCGTGCCAACGAATAGTTAGCGCATTATGTCAGCGTGCACCTTGCTACGTGTTTCTTAAGTTCTCTCTATGTACACTGGAATCACACCCAGGGATCCGCTAGGATGATGATTAGTTCTGTGGCTTAGATGCTGACAAGAGAATCATCGCTGGCTGGAGACCCTGGTTGACACAGGCAGTCAGGAAAAGGGTTTTCATAAAATGCCTCTTCTGACCGAAACCTGTCTTTGCCCTTTGTTCCTGAGACCGGACCTTTCCGTTTCCGTGGAGAGCCTAGCCTGAAGAATAGAACAAGAACAAAATTAAGGAACAAACACAGATCCGTGTCTTTTAGTTGGCATGCATATCTTCAGCTTAATACCTTTTCTGGTGGATGTCTATTATCCTTTGCGATAGTCTCTCCCCTTCCTTCAGTAATCCACTAGCGACTTTGTCAAACAAGCGAACTAGTGCTTTCCTGGACCAAAGAAAGATGATGAGATCCAGAACCAAAAAGTAGAACAAAATTGTGAAAACAGTGAGGAGTGAGACATGCAGTGGTTTGTGATTGTACCTATCAGGACTGATTGTCTTCCTATGGCCAAGGAAACGCCTGTGACCTGCAACAGCCCGTGCCATATTCCCCGAATAAGATGGAATAAAGACATTGCTCTCCACGGAAACAATATAATCTAAAGCTGCCATTTGAGCAGCATATTGGCTGAAAGGACGCAACTCCTCAGCTGAGGCAAGTTTTTCCTGCAATGGAGCACACAACATGTGTCAAAGTACCAACTAAAGAAAGTTGTATTAAACATTACATAACAAATGAAATAATAGCTGCTCTACCTTGTTCATCAGAATAGGGAACCTTGATTGTAAATCAACCATATGAGATTCACCTCCATATATTTCCCCTGCAGCTATGTAGACTGGGGTGCTTGATGGATACCCCAGCCCAGAAAGAAACATGCCAACTTCCTTTGGTGTCAAGGGGCAGTACCCGTGGGATCTTTGTTCTAATGGGTCAATGTCTTTCACCTTCCAGTAGGTTGTGTTTTCTCTGTAGGTACAGGAGCAGAATTAGTTTCAACAGCTGGTAACATCTATTGCTGTCAAAATAAAAGCAAAGACAGTGTAAATAAACCCTAAGGCCTTGCCTGATCACTGCAAGTTCTTCTGATTCTGTCTGTGATAAACCATATGTGCAGCCACTAAAGGCAAGCATATCCTTCTCATAGCGCAAATGCAAAGCAATATACGGCCCAAATGACCTCATCCTCTCCACCAATAGCTGGAAGAAAACTAGTTAATCTTTGCTTATCTAAACAACACTTGGTATACATTTCAGGGAAAATAATGAACGAGATGGGAAGATATGAGAGAATGATTTACTTTGCCTAGAGCTTCAATTGGGGGAGCAAATCTCAGTGCTTGGAAAAAGGCCCGACAACGAAGCTTCTGAATGTCAGGAGGAAGGTGGTTGTTTGCAAGGCGGGAATCTGACTTAGCAGCTCGAATGACCTAGTACAAATCTTCAATCAGTATCACAGTTCCAAACATTGCATTATTAATCACTGCTTAGAATTGGCTGGTATGGAAGTGCACAGTGGTGGTTGAATTCAAACCTGGCGATGGTCCCACAGTGGAGAGATCTCATCCTGGTAATAATCTACTCCAGACCAACTCTTGAAGTACCTAACAGATTTTGGAGCTTTCACCAACTCCTTTGGCAGTTTTTTCTCAACTTTCACATCATTTGCTAAAGAATTTATGAAGTGTTCTTCATCAAAGACATCTGAAAAGTTGCTGATATTGAAAAGTGGTCTCATCAGTCTCAGATCAGTTCATGGAAGGCTGAAAATAAACCCAGCATATGACCTACCTTTTGTCATGCCAAAATGATTTCTTATCAAGCTCTGGAATAATGAGTGTAGCATTAAGTATGCGTGCAACTGCCACCATATCACTGATCTGCCATAAGAATAAGAATGTTCTATAAAAAAGGTGACAAACATTTGAGGGATTTTGCGTCTATAATGAAGTTACCCATGATCATTAGCAACACAGATCTGTACCCAGTAAACAAAGCACAGCAGTAAATAAACAATAAAGAAACATTCCCCTTTCTATACCCAAATCACATGAAGCTGATGTCAAGGGAATTAGGAAAAGTACCAACTGGTAAAACAAAACAAAAAAGGGTTTCAGTTATCTTAAACATAATTAATTATGGGAACCTAAAAAATAGCAAATTCTCCTAATTCTTTAAAGTCAAGTACAACTAAAGCACTACTAGTAGTTAGTTTCAGTTATCTAACAATCTGCATGCACAGGCAGAGTGTAACTGCTTTTGGTCTCCCCTAAAAAAACAAACAACTTTCTTTATCTTGCTATATGAAGAAAAAAACAAGATAATGTGACTGAGGCTTGGCATGGATATGACAGAAGCACATCCAAACAAGTGTCATTTATCTGAATCAGAAAAATAAAAATGAGCATGATATTCAAAACCAAGCACCAGGAAAAGAAATTTGGAAAGGCAACGAGACAACATCACCCACCAACCATTCTCAGGAGTATGCACTCCATCTTTAACACAGTTCAGCCATTCAATCTGTGTTGCTGATAACTCAGTTAACAAAATACTAATTGGGAAACAAACAGCTTAATTTCACAACCACCATATAAGCTTAATCAAGCAACATCTGGCATCTCTAAGGAAGAGTGGAACATTAGCACCAGAACAGCAACTGCACGTGATTAAAGCACCAAAGGACTGCTCAGTGCCCACAGACACGAGAGTTAGGAGAATATACACGCAAAAAAAAGCAAAGCTGCTAATGATGGGTGCTCACAAACTGTCAACTCTGATCAAACACCCCACATGCCCGAACGACAATGTTCTCCCACGCTCTTTTTTTTTTAGATATTAGCCCTTCCTACTCAAGTCAACACATCTAATGCAAATCAATCAATGAATACTTACGGTCATCAGTAAGGCAAGTGATAAATTTCAACAAGGACGGTCCAGCTTACCCCAGCGCGCATCTGGTTGAGTCCGCCATTGGTGTGTACGAGCAAGTACCCCCTCGACACCACCGGGCCTGCAATGCAAGATGAACAAAATCTGAGCTGCGCACGAGAATTTGAACCACGAGGCGAGAAATCGATGTCGGGGGGAAGTGTGCCGATAATGTGCGTACTTCTGTACTCCGGTGACGGCGCCACGCAGGGAACGAAACGCCGCGCCGGCGCCGGCAGCCACAGCCTCTTCCCCGCCGCGTCGTCGGCCGCGCCGTCCAGCTGTCAAATCTAGAGATTAATCCCGGCGTCATAGGCTCCCGTGGATTCATCAAAAAAAAACAAAGAAAGCAACAGCGGCGGCAACTAGCAGCAAACAGCGTGGAGAATCGACCACCTTTCGTGGCGACGCGAGCTGCGGCGGTGCGAACTCCTGCTCCCACCGCAGCTCCTCGATCTCCCGCGGCTGCGAGAGGTGGTAGGGCGCGCCGGAGGAGGAGGCGGAGGAGGGCGCGGCGAGGCCGGAGACGTGGAGCGCGACGGCGAGCAGCGCGGCGGCGGCGGTGACGGTGGCGCCGGCGGCGGCGAGGGAGAGCAGCCACCACCGCAGCGCCGCCCGCCGCGCCGCCGCGCCCGCGGGCCTCACCTTCCGGCGCGCCGGCATCTCATCCGCCCGCCCTAGGAGAAACACTCCTCCCCCGCTCTTGCCTCTGGTGGCGATCGATGGCAGCGGCTAATTGGACGCGCCCGGCGCGGCAGTGCGCGGGGATTATTCGACTCTGCCAGCCTCGACCGGGCGACGGAGGGGAGGAAGGGGGGGAGCCCTTGCCGCGATGCCCTTTCTCTCTCGCCGCGTGATTGCGTGCAGAGCCCTCAACGACGCGGTAAGGGTGGGAGAGGGAGGGCGGAGGGGTTTATTTGACGGGGAGGGAGCGGAGGCGGAGGGGCAATGGCGTTCACCACCTGCCGGTCCGGGGATGCGGCGCGGGCGCGGGCCGCCTCGTGTCGTGCTTCTCTCTGCTTCCTGGGGCCAGGGGGTGGGGTGGAGGCATGTAGTGCAGGTTGAAGGTTGAAGAGGTTAAGGTCGAGGCTTCATGGTGGTTTAAGAGCTAGTATATGCTATTTGTAAACTGAATTTGTCACGTTTAGTGCAAACCAATTAGCCACGTTTAGTGCCTTTTTTCGGTGCGATTTACGTAAGAGCTATGCTATTGTAAACTGAATTTGTCAGTATTGTGAAAGCAAAGGCAACTATCTCGTTGCATATTACAAACTGAATGCAAATCGATATAGAGCTTTAGTAGAGTTTATAGATCTGTAAGATATATACATATATAGACGTAGATTACAATATCATCACATTATTGCACATTAATATGTAAAAATAATACCGCTATGTTCGCATCACGCTATTTTATACTTTATTTTAATAATGTATCAGTTTATTACTTCATTGAAGATCGTGTTAGTTTTACCTTAAAACAAATTTATTTTAAGTGTTTTGGAAAAAATATATGAACACATATAATATATTAATATTTAATAAATGTACTATCGAAATATATTTATTGTGCACCAATGAATCTTATTTATGATATTGTTGATGTTTGAATATCTAAACATGATTTAAACTAGCGAAGTTCGACTTAGAGCGAAACAAAAGTAACCGACACTTTCAAACATAAAGATATCCCTTTATCCTATAGATAACATTAAATAAAGATAGAAAATTATAGATATAGTATGCTAGATCATTTTCTATAAAAGATTGGATTATTTATTTGCTCATGCATATATACTCCGCGAGGTACTAATTAAGTAGCATGCATGCAGCCATACATGTGAGTACTCTCCGTATATATGTGTAGTGGAGTTATTGTACGTGGCTCTATTGCTCTCTAAGGGTTAATATGATAAGTTTTGCCGAACATAATGTTTGGATATAATAGTTAATTGCTAGCTAGATAAAAATTAGCTAAAATTAGTCATAGAGTATCTAAATGGGAGAGTTAATCGTTGAATTAGTTCTTTAGTAGTAAGTCTTTAACTAGTTGTTATCTAGCTAGCCAACAACCTAAACTAATTTAAGCTAATTTTAGTCTAACATATAACTAGCCCTAGTGATTACAAACTCAGAAGGCGTTATTTATCTTTTGTATAATTGGGTTATCGTCTCTATGTAATTAATTGTGGCAATCATTTGCTCTCAGTATATATGTTTCGTTGCGTGGACAAACATTTTTGTAACGGATGCGCATGTACCAGTAACTTCATTCCTTTTTTTGAGCACAAGATTTAAGTAAACATTTGGTAAGCAATAATTTTAGCTCCTTTTCTCTGGTTTGCTCAAACTTGTCAACCATTTTATGTTTAGCTTGCGAGATATATGACAAAAAAATTATGCAAACTTTACTCGCTAAATCTTTGGTTAGGCAAATTTTAACCCCAAACTAAGCATGCCCAAAAACTCGTCAAGTTTCGAGCAAACTACTCCACCAAGTATATAGCCATTTTACTACTCCACCAAACATTTAGCCATTTTTTGGCCTCGTGGTTTTTTTTTTGCGAGATCTAGTTACAGATATAGATGTTCACCTACACGAGCATACACTTACCTCTATAAATATATATACGCACACCTTACTCCTATGAGCATCTCCGAAAAACCAAGTTGGACTGGCAAATCTCGAGATCGACGAAGTCACCACATGCGCCTCACTGTCGACAGACACATCGCCTACCACTGAAAGCATAACGTCATAAATCCTGGAATAAGTCCAAAAAAATGCGAGCACTTATGTCAAGTGGAGAACTTAAAACCCAAATATAAGGCTTTATCGTGTCTCAAGAGGTGTTTGAACTGCTCTACTTCACGTTTTTTTAGCCTCGCTTCATGTTTTTTAGCTAAACGGTTTTAACCCTACGCACTTAGCATCTCCAACAATTTTGCATTTAGGCTTTGCATTCTTGTAATTTGCCAAAATTATCGAAATGAGGTATCAATAGTTTTGCATTTGTGTTTTGCAATTTGGACAACTTGGCAATTGAGGGAGGAAACTTGGCATAAATGCAAGGTCGCGGGCCGCTTCGCAAACGCCGATCAAACAATCCTCCCGCGCTACTCTTCGCGCGTGATGACGAACTTTGGAGATCCTTGACGACCTACAGTCCACGACAGCAGGACGAAGGACTCTATGACAGGAAGGACTCTATGGCAGAAAGTCCTCGATGATGATCTGCAGCGCCTCGGATACATGTGCTTGGAAACGGCAGCGACCTAGATGCTCGCGAACTGGCTGCGCGGCGACGAGAAAATGTCACGGAGAAGAAACGCGCGCGATCAAAAGCGCGGGACTAGATACGACGCGGAAGAAAAGTCGCGGCAAATAAGATTGGGTTCACAATTTTGATTTTTGCCAAGTCAATTATGTCAAACACTTGGAGATGACCTTTTTTCCACTTGATATATCGTTTTAGGAGTTAACAAACTAAAACAAATGGCAAACAGAAAATGTCAAACTGTTAAATTCAAGAAAAAAAATGAAATTATAAAAGCATCTAAAGAGATACTCTACTAAATTCTACTAAGGCCTTGTTTAGTTCACCCTGAAAACCAAAAAGTTTTCAAGATTCCCCGTCACATCGAATCTTGTGGCACATATATGAAACATTAAATATAGACGAAAACAAAAACTAATTACACAGTTTAGCTGTAAATCACAAAACGAATCTTTTGATCCTAGTCAGTGCATGATTAGATAATATTTGTCATAAACAAACGAAAATGCTACCGTACAAAAAACTTTTCACTTTTCAGAACTAAACAAGGCCTAAATTCTAGTTTTTTTAAGTCCCTCTCCTAGGGGGGCGTGTCCATCCTGCGGCTGCATGATTGCATCTTCCTACCGTCAGGCTTTACTTCTACCTAAAATCTATTTTTTTTAAAAAAATTCACATCACACCGAATCTTTAGACGCATGCATGAAGTATTAAATATAAACGAAAATAAAAACTAATTACACAGTTTGGTCGAAATTTACGAGATGAATTTTTTAAATCTTATTAGTCTATAATTGGATAATAATTAACACTTTTCTTCCCTCAGCGTATCGCCGCCGTACGGGGGAACACGTAACAGCTTCTACCAGCACCCTATGGCGCCCGTCACAACCTGCGCGACTGGAATTGTAGCCGTTGCTACTTGCTAGCGCCGGTGCGGGCACGCAGCCGGCCGGCAGGGCAGACGGCGGCAGCAGCGGCCGCCGCCTGGTTGGGCGCTGGCTCGTTCCGAGTCACCCCCGGGGATTCTTCCCGTTCGTACAGGAACCTTGCGCCGATGATATTTCCCGCTCGATGTTTTTTCCCGCGCGGATAGGAGCTGCTGTGGTCCGCGTGCTTTCCTCAGCCTAGCGTGCGGAGCGGACGGGAGCCGCTGCTTTCTCCACAGCGGTACGTATGCATTCTTTCTATTTTTTTCTTTTTCCTTTTTCTCTTTCATTTTCACGCTTCATTTCTATTTATATTATGCTTTATATGTTTTTTATTTTTCTTCTCATTTTCTTTTCGTATTTTATCCTTTCTCTTTTTTTGTCCTTTTCTTATTATTTTTTATGCCTTCCTTTTTATTTTATTTTCTTTTCTCTTTTATCTTGTCACGCTATATTTATTTTTTGTTTTATGTGACTTTTTATTTTCCTTCTCATTTTCGGTTTTATGTTTTTTCAATTTTCTTTTATTATCTTTTCTTTTCTTTTTCTTCATTTTTTATCTTTATTTCCCTTCTTTAGTGTACCTTTTTATTTTTTTCATTTTATGTGATCTTTATTATTCAATTCATTTTTAAAGTATTATTGGTTTTACTATAACTAGTTGTTTTGTTCATTTTGTTTTGATTTATTTTATTTTTATATCATATTATTTTTTGTATTTACTTTTTATTTTCTCTTTTGTATTCATATTTTCTATGAATTTTTTATTTTCTATTTTACATTATCTTTTTATATTTTTCTATATTCCATGAGATGCTATGTTTATATAGTATAAATGTGATGTTCTATATTATTTTTTTTATGTTTAAGTAATATATAATGTTATAATTTGTGATATTTTTTATAACGCTCATGTTGTATACATGTGATATTATATAATTTTTTATGTTCACATGTAATGCATGTGATATTCTGTGAATGTTTCATGTGATATTCTATGAATCTTTTCTTTTTCTTTTCTTTTTTATTTTCTTTTTCTTTTTTTTTCTTTTTCTTTTTCTTTTCTTTTCCTACTTTATTTTTGTATATATTTCTTATTTCTTTTATATGATTTTTTTATTTTTATTTCTATTGTTCTATTCTTTTATTTTTTTTCTCTTCTTTCTTTTGCTTTCATGTTGTTATTATTGTTTTTCTTTTTCTTTCTCCAATTTATTACCTTTGCTTAAATTATATTATATTTTTATATTTTATTTCTTTTTGTTTGTTTGCTTTGTTTTCTTTTAGTTTGTTGTCTTTGTTCTATGTTGCTTTTTTTCTTATATATTTTAACCTTTTTCCTTTTTTAAGTTATCTATGTTTTCTTTCTTATTTTATTTTTTCTTTCTTAATTTATTTTTTATTTTTGTTTAAATTAATCATTTATTTTATTTGTTCTATATATTTTATCATTTATTACTCATGTTTTTATCATTTGTTTTAAATTTTATTTGTTTCTTTTCGAATTATGTTTTTTATTTTTTTACTTTCTTCAAATTTTTACTTCTATTTTTTTCTTTTTCTCTTTTCGTGCATCATTAATATTTTCTTTTCGTGCATTATTAAATTTTCTAATGATGTTTTTGTTTTATTTTTTATGATGTTTTATGTTTTTATTAGATTCACAAGTTATACATATGATGTTTTTTATGTTCATATGATATATTGTAATGTTCTATGATATATTTTTGTGATGTCCACGTAATATACATGTGATGTTCTCGTAGCTTACATTTCATGTTCTATAGTGTTGTTTGTGATGTTTACTTAGTATATATGTGATGTTTTAGATGTATTTTAGTGATGTTCATATAATATATATACGATGTTCTATAATGTACTTAGTGATGTTCTATAATGCATTTAGTGATGTTCACTTAGTACACATGTGGTGTTCTATGATATTTAATGATGTTCACGTAATATATAAGCGATGTTCTATAATGTGTTCAGTGATGTTCTATAGTGTATTTAGTGATGTTCTCTTAGTACACATGTAATGTCCTATAGTATATTTTTATACAGGTGCTATTTTTAAAATTTTTCTCAATCATGTGTTTTTTTCTTATACTTTCCTCTAAATTTTATTAATTTTTATTTATGATATAGATTTATTTATTTTTGTATATATCATAACACTAATTTTATGAACATAAAACTATAATATTGTTCTTCTAAACTGAGAACATTGTTTTTATAAAGACGGAACATTGTTTTCTGAACCTAGAACATTTATGATATAGATAATTGTTTTATTTAAACTGATGTATTTATGATATAGATAATTGTTTTATTTATTTATTTGTTTGTTATTTTTATGTATATTATAATTATAATACCAATATGGCTCTTAGAATATTATCTTATGAAGACAGAACATTTTTAAAATTTAGAACATCGTTTCAGCTAGATACAAAAATATTCTATCTTTATGTGATAAATATTTGTTATTAAAACTTATTTTAAACATATCTACGTAGGATCTTGTTTTAAAAGATTTATTCTAAGAAATTTAATGGTGTAATCGGAATTTAATTTGGATATTTTATTTAAAAGTTATGATTTTTTTTCTTCGTTGAAAACCATTGCGTGCATACGTCTGACGTGGATATGCTGGTGCACTGTCTCCTCGCAGTGTGCATGGGAAAGCTGCAAGCCAAAATTAGTGTGGATGAGAATACGGGCCACAGAAAAAGTACAACAAAGATCAAATCTAGAAACAGTGTGCTGACAAAACAGTCTGAGAACAATGCACACTATAGAGGCAAAAGTATTTTTTTTCTCGATTATGTGTTTTTATTTATTTTTTCTTATGCTTTGTTTTAGATTTTATTATTTTCATTTATACTATGTATTTATTTTATGTATATTATAATACTAATTTCATGAATTTAAAATTAGAATAGTGTTTTTTAAGCCTAGAATAATATTTTATGAAGACGGAATATTTGTTCTGTAAACCTACAACATCATTCTGAGTACAAAATCTTCTATCTTTATAAGATAAATATTTGTTATTAAAATTTTAACTAAACATATACATGTGGGATCTTGTTTTGAAGAATTAATTGCAAGAAACATAATGGTATAATCAGAATTTAATTTTAAAATTTAGTTTAGTAGTTATAGTTTTTTGTTTGTCTAAAAATTATCACGTACATGCATCGGGCACAGACATGACGTGGATATGCTGTTGTGCATGTACTGTCCATGCATGTACTGTCCATGCATGTGTCAGAGCGGACAGCATGGCGTCAAAAAGATCCCATCGGAAAACAGTCTGAGAATGACAAACAATGTGCAGACTGAAACCGCCGGGAGACACGCAAACATTAGGCGCGAATCTGCCGGACGCTAAATTCGGTCCGAACGGCCGGCCCCTAGCACTCCCCGTCACCTCCTCGGGCCCCCCGTGCGTCCGCGCAGAAGTGGACGCCGCGACGCGTGGGTGACGCGTGCACCCTGGACGGACACGAAACGGCGCTGTTTTCCGCGCTGGCCCCTTCTCGTCCCCCGTCCCCGGCCTGGTGGTGGGCGGCGGGACCCGCCGTGATCCGATCTGCAGCTTGATGGGAATGGAACTCGAAGCCAGGCGAGGTTCTACCCGTCACGGGTCTTCGGGAGGGGCCGCACGGCACAGGAGCTCGGTGTTGTGCGGCCGATCCTAGGCCTTGTTTAGTTCCGAAAAATTTTGTAAAATCGACACTGTAGCACTTTCGTTTGTATTTGATAAATATTGTCCAATCATGAACTAACTAGGCTCAAAAGATTCGTTTCGTCAATTTCGACCAAACTGTACAATTAGTTTTTATTTTCGTCTATATTTAATACTCCATGCATGCGTCTAAAGATTCGATGTGACGGAGAATGCGAAAAATTTTGCAAAATTTTCTAGGAACTAAACAAGGCCCTAGCTGTAGCTGCTGCCCGCCGGCGGCTGGATTTGGCAGCTTGTGGCAGTGAGTGGCACAGGGTGTTTCGCTTGGCCTCTTTTAGAGGGGAAAATTTTTTAAATAACGTAGTAATTTCGTTTTTATTTGATAATTTTTTAATTATAGACTAACTAGATTTATAAGATTTGTTTAGTAAATTATAAATAAACTATATAATTACTTAATTTTTTATTTATATTTGATTTATATATATATATGTTATAAGATTTGATTAAACAAAAAATCTTAAAAAGTTTTTAAGTTTTAGTTGAACTAAATAAGACCTCACCAGCTAGCGTGCACAACAGTTTGGGTTTGGGGGTGAACACAGAACACGGGACGACGAATTGGGGGTGTTGTCGTCACGAGATTACGGCGGCAGTACGGCCGGTGTGGTGTGTATGGCGAGATTTGTACTACGGATGTACGGAGTACCCACTGTATCTGCCACTTGCAAGCTTTGATCCATGATCCACGAGCACGAGAGCTGTCAGATATGCTCTACGCACCACGTGAGTTCTGGGCCTTTGCCTAACTAAAACTTAAAAATTTTACGACAATTACATAAATATTAAATATAGATAAAAAATAATAGTACAATTCACTGATAATTCATTAGACGAATCTTTTAAATTAGTTAGTCTATTGTTAGACAATAATTACTAAATAAAAACGAAAGTTCTACAATACTAAAAAAAACTTTTTACCTCAATTAAACAAGGCCTTACTCTAAAATTCAAAAAAAAAAATTCCGGCACATCGAATCTTGCAGAACATGCATAAAACATTAAATATAGATAAAAAAATAAACAATTGTATAGTTTATCTTTAATTTATGAGATAAATTTTTTAAAGCTAATTAATTTATGATTAGAAAAAAATTGTCAATTACAAACGAAAGTATTATAATGTCAAAATATAAAAACCTTTTAAATCCAAATCAGGTGTAAATTAATTGATGCTAATGTTAATTTACTGTGAGATAAATCACCGCTAACAAGCTCAAACAGAAAGGCCACGACAATCTCTCTCGGTTGCAAATGGAGTAGAGTATCTGTGCTGTCATCCCTGTCGCGGTACGGCACGACAGATGTCCACCCCGGGGCACACATCGATCTCAACAGGCAGAAAGAAAACGCACCGTCGCCGCATAGGGTCGGGTAGGTGGTGGATGCCCATGCGGCCATGCCTGATGCCTGGCCGGGCCCTCCGCCCCCGGCGGTGGTGATGGGTCGTCGCTTCGACACGTCCCGCGCCAGTCCACGGCCGGACGGACATCTGCGGAGGTCCGGGTCCTCCGAGAGTTCGGCCCTACAGTACTGTTGTACTAGTACAGTATTTCTACCAGTGATCAAGCGGCGAGCGATCCTGCGGTCCGGTCCAGGCGTCGCTGCGTATCCGCCGCGACCGCCATGTGCGCCGGAGCACAACCATTGACGCGGGCGGAGCACAGTAGCGCCCATGCATCTCGGCGCCCAGCTCTCGCCTAAAGCCTACTCTCGCCTCGTCCCCACCGGCTAAGGGGCGGACAAGCTCCTCTGCCTGCCTCCACGGCTCCTGAGAGCGGGTTATGCATTTTTAGTTTTTATATTTGATGGAGTTTGTAAAGTTCTAAATAAAAATGGCAAGGATAAAAAGCCGTGGTCTCCAACGGTTTTGCATTTTCATGTGGCATTTAAGGAAATTTTGGGCCCACACTTTTTTTCCCGAAAGGTTTTTCTCTTGGCATGCGATTTTCTTCGTCGCCGGTAATTCTTCGCGCCTTCGTATCACGGCATTCCTTACTCAGCCATCGTCGCCCCATCCAGGTTCCCGCGCCGCGTCGTTTGGTCCTCATCTGTCATGAACCTCACCCCGTTCTGAACCTCGCCCGTTCTGAACCTCGCCCTGTCCTGATCCTCTGCGGCAAATCTTTGCGGCGCTCACACGTGGAGGAGTCGCGCGGGTGGAAGGAACGCAGTCCGAGTCGCGCGGGCGTGGGGACAATCACGATTTGCAAAGCCTGGGGGCTTTGGCATATATGCCAAGTCTAGACCTCTAAATGCCAAGTTATGCAAATTGCAAAATCTAAATGTAAAACCATTGGATAACATATTTTAAGTTTTTTTTTTTGCAAATTAGTAAATGCAAAGTCTAAATGCATAACCCTTGGAGATGCTCTAACTCTTTTCGTCTTATTCGTTTAGCTGGTAAGTCATAATAAAAATAATAACTGATTTATTGTTGCCATAGATTATCAGCCAAACGAATACGATCATAAGTGATGATAGCAAGTATTATTCATTAATTTATTATAAAAAAACAACACTATTAAATGGCTAACAATTCAGTTCATAAGTTTAAGTGAACAGACTCTGATGGTCCTGCAACGCACACGTGACGAGAGATGTAGAGAACGGTTGACAGTGAGAGTGAGACTACCTCCTCGAAACTCCGGTCCTCTTACCCATATATACCCAGTTGATCCCAAAGTTTTTGATTAGCTTAGAGTACACTGACTCATGTGATTGCACATCTGGCCTTTTCTATATTATGGCCTTGTTTAGTTTGCGATTTTTTTTAGATTTGGTTGCATTATTTTCATTTTATTTAGGGCACTCACAATGCAGACTCTATCATGGAGTCAAAAGTTATTTATTACCTCCAACAATGTGGACTTGGAGTCTAAATAAGACTTGGAGTCTTATTTTTTCTACCTCTTTCTTCAATAAATATGCTGCCACATCAGCAAAATACCATAAATAATATGTAATTAATTGTCTTGGACTCTGTGATAGAGTCTTGCATTGGGAGTGGCCTTAGCAATTAGTGTCTAATTATAGATTAGTTAGGCTTGAAAGATTTATCTCTTAAATTACATGCAAACTATATAATTAATTATTTGTTATCTATATTTAATGCTCCGTACATGTGTCCAGAGATTTGATGTGATGGAAATTTTTAGGAACTAAACCGGGCCTATACCTCGACAATTGTTTCTTTCTGCATGGATCAATTAAATTTATCTCATCCGTGTGTTACGATACGGACAGTGCATCCCGAAGAACTACCAATGATGTGCATCGCTACGTGCACTTTCAAAACAAATTTAGTTCAAGTGGAAACCCTTGGCTAGTTAGTAATTATTATTACTATTCTCTTCCATCTGTAGATCGCACGTCGACTAATGTCCGGGTTAATACGCTAGTGACTAAGGAGTATATTGGTGGTTTTGTTCAAATATCCTTCTTTTTATGTTTTGTATGTACGTATCAGTAGAATAATAACTTCAGAGTAGAGTTGCTTTGGGACATATCGGGTGGAAACCATAACCTTCGTCAAAATCTGTGTAAACCATGGTAAAAAAATCGTCTAAATTCACTAAAAAAATCACACATATAGATAATATGATGGTACACAACTTTATAAAATATCTTGTCTAAACTCAACTTTATTTGTGAGATATAAAAATAACAAATTTCAAGCTAGGAAGTTGTCCACAAGATTTGTTAGAAATTTGTTATTTTTATATCTCACAATCGAAATCGAGTTTGGACAAGATATTTTACAAGGTGGTGTATCATCATATCATCTACATGTGTGATTTTTTGGTAAATTTAGACAACTTTTCTGCCATGGTTTGCACGGGCTTCCATGAAGGTTTTGGTTTTCACCCGATACGTTCCCGAGTTGTTTAGAGGGTGTTTGGTTAGAGGTGTTAAAGTTTAACAAGTAGTATAACAGTTTTGTCTTATTTAGTAATTAGTATCTAATCATAGACTAATTATGTTCATCTCTGAAATTACTCTTCAACTGTGTTTTTAGTTTTGTAAATAGTGTATATTTAATACTTTATATATGTGTCTAAACATTCGATGTGATAGACGATGAACTTTAATAGAGCAAACCAAACGGGGCCTTAATGATGAAGTTACCGCTCTGAAGTTGTTTTTACATCGCTGGAGATCTCCCAAACTATCCGTATATGCTAAACCGATCTCATCAGGCTTAGGGCGTCTGCAATGGTGTTCAAATTGCTAGCTATTTGATTTCTAGAAAGAATATTATTGGCTATCAATAGCAACTTACAAATAGATAGCTTAAGAAGTCGCTAGCTATTGTGGAGAGTATTGTGAGAGAGTTATTTCTAGAAGATCGTGCTAGATTAGATATTTATGAGTCGCTAGCTATTAGGAAGTCGCTAGCTATTAGGAAGTCGCTAGCTATTTGATCTCTCTCCTCGATAGCCAATAAAAGTGCTACTTTTTTATTATTTTTATACATCATCTCGTTAGCTATTTGTAAAGTACTATTAAGAGCCAATACAATTTTTCCTAGCTAGCTATTTGATAACCATTGCGGATGACCTTATTATTAGCAATTGCCATTGAAACTACACCCATAGTTATCATTATTATTGTTACTCCCTAAACACACGGCCATGTGGCCTCGCGTGAAGGTAACTCCACGGCATGCAAAGCCCAATGAATCTTACCGTTCAAGTCACACGAGCACCATGACATACACAACCAGCTGTGTTATGATTAGCATGTGATGAGTAACGGAGACGACTACTTTACTTTTGCAGAACCCACGGGGCGGGCTCTGGTTATCTAGAATAATTAAGGCCTTGTTCAGTTCGCAAAAACTTGTGAAAAACGGCACTGTAGCACTTTCGTTTTTATTTGACAAACATTGTTCAATTATAGAGTAACAAGGCTCAAAAGATTCATCTCGCGGTTTACAGATGAACTGTGCAAATAATTTTTGTTTTCATGTATATTTAATGCTCCATGCATGTGCCGCAAGATTCGATGTGACGGGAAATCTTGAAAATTTTTGCGAACTAAACAAGGCCTAAGCCACGTCCTACTTTTGAGCCGAGAAAGTATGTCATGTGCATTGCGTTGCGTGGCCGAGGGATGCGTACGCCATGATCATCAAACACTGCCTGTACACTGGCTATTCCTTGCTTGCTCCATCCGTGGCCCGCCTTTAAAAGCAGGATTTCGCCGCGGTGTGCCCGTGTCCTGAGATCGATCCCAAGTCCCAACGGAGTGGTTGATGGTTGATGCCTTTGGTGGTGCCTTGCGGAAGCCCGGGGGCGGATCGGAGCCTCGGAGGTGGTTTGTTAGAGTTAGAGGGGCTGAACCGCTGGTCGCTGGATAATACAGTAGCTTTTACAATTTTATTTATGAGCCGAATGGTTGGATATATATATATATGGTTCGTGCTGGACCATATATCAATCTTTTTAAGGAGAAGCCAACAGAAATGTCGACCTATGTAGTAGTAATAGAGAAGCAGGAAGCCGAGAAATATATAAATGGAACTATATAAGTTTCTCTTTTTTTTTAATAAACTGACATGAGAGTGCAACAAAGGCGCGATGAGCCCAGCAAAATAAGGACATGTACATAAATCCACGAGTCGTGGGGACATGCTACTTGTCTTTATAAGCTACTACCTCTGAAAAAAAATATTATTCTAGATTTAGATTAAGTCAAACTTTTTTTATGTTTGCTTCGATCTATAGGAAACATTATCGACCAAAAAATGTTATAAATATATTCTATAGTTAATCCACTAATATTTATTACACATCTCATAGATACTACTACTTTTTTTTGTATACATTTGTCAAACTTAAGACTCACTATCTACTAGGAGAATAAAAATGACACTTTCGAGGATAGAGACAATATATCGCAAGCTTTGCAGCAACTCGCGTACATTTGTCAGCTGCAACTAAGGTCATTTTTAATGGAGAGTTTCGTAGCTTGTTTTCAAGACTATCACGTCATGTGGAATGAAATGAAACACGAACAAAATTCATTTTTCTCTCTTCTTAAAAATATTCCCATGCCATAAAAAAATGCTATGTGATAGCTAGTTAAATACAAATGAAACTCATATAAAATTCTCATTGAGCCTAGCCTAATATGACTCAAACAAAGCCACAATCCATTTCACTAACTTGAGTATATAAATAAAGTTCATCTCGCACGCCTTCTCGAAAGGCAGAAGAAAAAACCAAAATAAAAATATTGTAACAAAAGGACATTTCTAGCCACATATATGCTGTTTATTGCAATAATAATAAAACATACAAGTGAAGGAAAGAAGTGATGCCTCAATAGTTATAGGCACAACTCCAGTAGGGGTGTAAAACAGTTTTTTTTTCTGTTTTGAATTCTGATGGGCCATGTCCTGATGGGCCTTCGCCTCTGGTTTGAAACAAGATACCGTTGCCTGTTGGGCCGCACGGGCGGTGGATGGTCGCGATTTGCCAAGTTTGCACTTGCTTCATGAGCAGCACCGGCAACATTGCAGTTGCGGACTGTAGCTACCGAGCAAAAGAGTTTTTTGTACATTGATGACGAAATTGAGGACTAGCAGTATTGGCAAACGCAGTTGACCGAACAAAGTCGTCGTCGTGGACGTCCCCTTCCGGGTGACAACATGATCTGCTCCTTAATTATTAGTAGGTGCGACCAAGTACAAGTAGCCCGTCTGTACATGCGCGTTGTTACGGACTTACGGTACGCAAGGTGCATGCGTTTCTGTCCTTTTGATTGACGCAGTCCTTCTCGTTCACCATCAAAGCTTTTCACGTTACAAAATGCCACTGTTATTAGTAGTTTATGCAAAACACGAAGCGTACGTGATTGGGCCCGATGCATTCACTTGATTGTGTACACGCTGATATGACGTTACCCGGCGGCGGCGGCGCTACGCCCGGCGATCAGGTCCGGTGGAGCTCGGACGACGCGGTCCCGGTCCAAGTCCCAGCTCCATGCAGCGCTGACGTGAGTGAAAGGCGAAGCCGACAAGAAAGAGACGAGAGCTCGGATCACCGGGGCCCCACCTCCTGACACGTGAGGAGCGGAACCGGTCCGGTCCCGGCCCCACCAGCCTCGCCACCCACCACTCCACCCAAAACGCCAAAGCATTTTTAAGCCCCCCGCCACGCCGCATCGAAAACCAATTCATCCCTTCCATTCTCTCCTCCCGATTCCCGTCGTAGAAGCGAGCGGCGGGAGCCCCGAAGCGGCGCGCGAGATGTGGGTGTTCTACATGATATCGCTGCCGCTGACGGTGGGGATGGTGGCGGCGACGCTGCGCTACTTCGCGGGGCCCGCAGTGCCGGCCCACGTCCTCGCCGTCGTCGGCTACGCGTGGCTCTGCTCCCTCTCCTTCGTCGTCCTCGTCCCGACCGACATCTGGACGGTGCGATCCCTCCGCCTCCTCGTCCTCGCCTCCCTCGCGCCACGCTAGCTGCTAGACTGCAGAGTGCTAGCTAGTGCTGCTTATCTCTGCCGCTCTGAGATCATTTGAGCGTACTGCGGACGAGTAAACTGTGTTAATTGGTTCCGTTGCTGGTAATGTAGTGTCGGAATCGGAGTTTGGATGAACCATATCCATTTGTGAACCTGTTGCTAGTTTATTAAGAAATTATTTAAAACAGGATTAACTTATAAGTAAATGGTGATTCGGTAGCGTACGCACCAGTAGTCTGGTAGATCATTCTGTGTAGGTAATTAATGTCGATGACAAGGTCCTGAAAGGTAGGATTTAGATGGTGAAATCGTCAAATTAGTGTTGGACTTGGTTCTATGACTTGTCAACGGAGGTTATTTTTTTCTCCCTGCTGTGCTGCTTAAAAACCTAAACAAACAATCAAGATCAATAAACCGAGTAGACTTTTGTTGTCGTTGTTTGTAGATTTACTTAAGTAATATGACTGTGGATGGAAAGGCCGACAGGGTGTTGTTACTTGTTACTTGTACGCTATGATGTGCACTGATCTGCAGGGTAGTCTGTTTTCATTCTGTTGGCCTGACCCGTTATGCCATTATCCAACTTGCAGGCAGTTTCTGGCAATGGAGATCAGAAGAGTGACGTTAGATTCTTCTGGAGCTGGTCGTATTGGAGTACATTTATCCTAGCATGGTATGCCAGTGACCACAAAGGCTTGTATTCTGTTCTCGTCCTTCTAGTTGCAGATTTTCAGTGCTGGAGGATTTGAAACGGCATTGCTGCTGTTCTTTGTGTTTCTAATGACATGTCCTTACTGGCTTTGCATAACGTTAATTTAGTGTGAAACTGCTGCGTAAGCATTGGACTTTTTTAACTGCCAAGTTGATCCGCATTCTTTTCTTAAGGAAAAATTGGTCAAGATTTACTGAATATTTTTCTCTCAACTAGATAAATTGGATCCTTTCAGATGGTCGCTTGTGTCCTGCATTCTACAAGTAGTACTATCCCTGGACAATATGATCAAATCCTGAAATCCAGATCGGCATTGCTGTTTTCATTATCAGGATACCATATTGGTGTGAACTCTCACTGATAAGAAAAGTTCTTACTGGCCTTCCTAGTTGCTTTTTTTTTGTTCTTATGAACAGCTTATTTTCCTTTCATTTCTCTAGGTTCACAGTTGTTAGGTCGTTTGTCGACATGTGCATTTTTGCAGTATTGTCATTTGAAACTTCTATCTATCTATCTGAACAGGTCTATTGTTCCCACTCTTCAGGGCTATGAAGATTCTGGAGATTTCACGTTCAGAGAAAGACTGAAAGCTAGCATCCACAAGAACATGACCTATTATGCAATTGTTGGAGCCATCGGCCTTTTTGGACTCATTCTAATTATAATAATGCGCCATGATTGGTATGCTTCTATTGTCTAGTGATCTTTAATAACCCTTGATCGATCTAATATGTTTATGCAACTTGGGCTCAAGTGATTGATGTTTTTAGAATGCACTAAATTTAACTTTTTTCTTAACACGATAATTTTTAAATCTACAAAAATTCATCCACTTCCTTCAATATTTCTTGATAATATTTGCTTTATTGTGTCGAGTCTATTTTAGCAAACTTTTTCAGGGAGGGGTTTATTTGAATTCTTGCTTCACTGTCTTAACTTTACAAAAATGCTATTGTTGGCAGGGTCCGTGGTATCTTGGGCTTTTCCATGGCATGCTCAAATACCTTTGGCTTAGTGACAGGTGCCTTCCTGCTTGGTTTTGGATTGAGTGAAATTCCAAGGAATGTATGGCGAAGTGCTGATTGGACTCGTCGTCTACAATTTTTATCTCATAGAGTTTCGAAGATGGCTACAAAGCTTGATCATGCTCACCAAGAATATTGCAATGCGATATTTGTATGTACTTTTCTAGATCCGAAACAATCATATCATGATAAATAACTGCATTTATCTGAATGATTGTTCCTTTTTAATCCAAGGTTGTTCAAGCCACCTCGAATCAAATGTCCAAGCGTGACCCATTAAGACCTTGCATGGATATCATCAATGAAATACTGACTCAAATGGTATGGATTCTCAGGTACCACGTCAAGTTTCGTTTAGAAATTGACATTAGTCTTAATAATTCATTACCTCATATCTTTTTTTCCCTCAGCTGCAAGATGATCCGTCATTCAAGCCTTCTGGTGGGAAATTAGGGGAACAGGATATGGACTATGATACTGATAATAAAACAATGGCTACACTCCGACGTCAACTTAGGAAAGCCCACGAAGAGTATTATAGGCGTAAAAGGTCTGATACGCTATGTTATTATGTGTTAGTAGCCTTTGTTTATATCATGCATTTTTAGTTAAAGTAAGTTACATATTTACCTCCCTGAATTGCCAGTGCTATCTAATTTAACCCTGAATCAGGGTCATAATTCTCATTTATATACTACTGTAGTTTAAAACAAAAACTCATGTATCCGGCGGAATCCAAACATTTTTTTTAAAGCAAGAGTCCAAAACAATTTTGCCTCTAGTTATTTGTTCACATCTGCTGCTTAATTCTGCGCTATACTTATGCAGTGATTATATGACTTGTGTTGTGGAAGCCCTTGAACTAGAAGACACTATCAGAAACTATGAGCAACGTGATGCTAGTGGATGGTGAGTATTGTTTATGTTGCATAGAAATGGCTATGACCGTTCATGAGATCTATTTTCATAGTGAAAAGGAACACCATATGACAGCATAGGTTCAGCACAGGTAGTTACCGGTCTTGACTATTAATAAACCTTCAATGGGAAACTTTAGAAGTTTTTTGATGTGTCTTTTGCTCTGTCTAATCGGGGAATTTTATTCAGTATTTTTGTTGTTGGATCAAATAATATTTTAGGTTTAATTTAGTCAACAGATAAATCATGAATACAAACTGATAAAATTGCACTAGCAGCAGTAGGAGTGATAGATGGTACTGCATATGAACCAAACATGTTTGCTGGGCTTGGTTTATCATGCAGAAGTTATAAGTAGCATTAGTGATACGAGCAAGTGCAAGTCCAACATTAGAAACGTTTTTCTACATTGGCCCCTTTTCGGCACTTCCAGACTTGGATGGTAACGAAACATGGATATTTCCGCAGATTTACCCTGGATATTTTGGTAGATTTACTTTGTGACATTTCAGCATATGTGCATTAAATTTGTCCGAACTGCCTCAATCATCAAGGCTTGCAAGCTGGTTAACAACTTATAATCATGTGAAAAAATTCGAGAGGTCTGTTTCAAGCATCTGTGCATCTCATTTATTATTAACTTTTACAGGAAATACATGTCAAGTTTCAGGGAAAATCGATCAGGCACACTGGGTTCTTTCCTTGACTCCACAGGTATTTTTCTCCCATTTGAACTTATGTGTCTATCAATATGACGTAACAGCTGGAGATGTCTTGCAAGAATCTACAAGTTGTACTGATAGTCAATAATTTCACATTAATTCAGTCCTAATTTTACAGCTGGCAAGCGTTTCAAAAAAACTTATAGTGAAGATATGCTGTTATACACAACACTCTCATATATCATATCCGACACATATAGGGTTCTGAGCTAACCACCCTGAAGTTTCAATAGTTCATGGTACTGATACAAAGGCACATTGACATTTTTAGAGTTCATTTGGCGCTGTTTACTGAGAAAGCAACTTATGAGAGTACTTGCTGTTATCCTTGGATGCATCTCGGCTTCCATACTGTTGGCTGAGGCCACTTTGCTTCCAAGTGATGTTGATCTATCACTTTTCTCCAATCTTATAAATGCTGTAGGAAAGCGAGAAGTTCTAGTCCAGGTAAGAAATTTGTCCATTTAATTGCTGCAGCTTTGCCTTGTCATCATTGGCTATTAGTTTGGAGTAAAATATACCATATGGATCCCATTTTCACACCCAGGCACATGTTCATTTCTATAAAATTAACTTCTTTTGCATGAGATTTTGTTAAACCTTTGCTTCTCAATTCTATTCATATGACGACCATTGTGCATTAACATGTGAAAAAAAATCCTGGTGGGTTGTCGAAATCTGTTTTTTTTAGAGGATCAAACATTGATGTTCCTTGCCATTCTTTTATTTTATAAATACCGTTGTTCTTTCTGCTTGGTATACTTTCATGAAAGAAAAACTTCCAAAACAATAAGTTTAACCTCATTCTTTTTGCTGATTAGAGTTGCCTCTTAACAGGTTGCTGCGTTTGTTCCCTTGATGTATATGTGCATCTGCACATACTATTCACTGATTAGGATAGGGATGATGCTGTTATATTCGTTGACCCCAGGACATACTAGTTCAGTCAGCTTGCTTATGATCTGCTCGTAAGCTTTCCAGTTTTCCACCTTTTGATACTTTGAATGGCATTAAATGTTAAAAGCTCATTTCTGCATTCCAATCCAGTTTTTACATCAAATGTTTCGCTGCAGAATGGTTGCAAGATATGCACCACCCATTTCTTACAACTTCCTGAATCTCATTCACCTTGGTGGTAATGCTAAAACTACTTTTGAAAAGGTGATAATCTTTGCATGTTCCTTTCTTGTACTGTTTTCACTACATTATTGGCAATGAATAAAATTAATATGTGGTATTGAGTAGCCATTCTTGATCTGAAACTTCCATAATTGTTGTTGGGTTGCTCAGAAAAAAATAATGAAAATATTTTTATTTTTTGATATTTGGGAAAAAAACCATAATTTTTGTGCACACCAGGAAAGATAAGTAGAAAACACATTAAATGATTGCGAGCTTACAGTTTGCATGCCAAATACAGCCCCCTTTCAGATAATCACTGCTCCAAAAATGATCAAATTCATCACCTTAATTTTGTGTTCTTTTAACTGCAAGTGCAGCGTGCAGGATTCTCTTTGTTCTTATATTGGTGTTTAATCTTACCATTACAATATATGTCCCAGTTGACTGCTTTACTGATCACCTCTTGTACTAATATGTAGAGAATGGGAAACATTGATGACGTTGCTCCTTTCTTTGGGAGAACCTTCAACAAAATCTACCCACTCATTATGGTTGTTTATACTCTATTGGTCGCCGGAAATTTCTTCGAGCATTTGATAGACTTTTTTGGGAGCTTGAAAAGGTTCAAGTGTTGGACTGACCAAGAAGATATGGATGGGTTGGATCCATCTGGATTATTTATTCTTCAGAAAGGTAAGAATTTCATTATGTACACATGATGATATTTTGTCTTGTTACCCAACATGCCTCCAGTAATTTGGTACTGCTTCGCTGTTAAGCGCTTATTGGGATTTCAGTTTCCTCTGTCAACAATCAATTTAGCATGCTAAACCCTGCTAATGGTTTCAGAAACTTCAAGCCTGTTGCTAATAGTTTTTTTAAATCATGCTTGGTTTTAGAAGTCATTTTACTCCAGTGCCGGCTTGTTCTATCACATGAGCCTGTTCGCTTGGCTAAAAAGTTATGACTGAAAGTACCGTTCGCTGATTTGTTGTGTCGTCTGATGTATTTGTTTTCTTCTACAGAGAGAAACTCCATGGAACAAGGACGCAAAGTCAGTGAGCATGCAACTCCACTAGCAAGAAATTTCTACTGTTTAGGCAAAGACGTCGAATCTGGAAACATACCACAGGTGCAAATTAATTTGGCTGCATCATGTCCTTTTTCAGTGATGGCCTTACCGTTTGTCTTCACCGACAAAAAGAAATTCCAGTTGTCCGAAACCTTCTTTTCGGCAGATTTTGAGCTCAAATTCAGTCCATTGGGAGGTTCTACTCTCAGCTAATCTTCAACTTGTTTCGTACAGGGCGAGGATACAGTGGAGACGAAGCCGGAACGAACCGCCCAGCCGAAGCACGGTGGCGATGTTGCTCACAGATATTCTTCAGTTAGGGAACAGTACAGCAGCTCGAAACCAGAGGAGCAAGTTCAGAAGGAAATTTCACCGGCCTCCATCAAGCTCGACACCGGAAATTCTGAAGAGCCGGCGGCTCCAGATTCACCGGCTGAGACGGCCTCAAGGTGGGCCTCAATGAAGATGGGTCTTCAGAACTTCAGAGCAAGCATGGGCTCCAAGAAGTTCCTCCGTTTGGGCCTGTCTTCTAGGGCCACCGGGACGAATGAATCTGCTACGGAAACACTCGATGAGATCTTCCGGAAACTGAAACGGCATTCGAACAGCACGGATGCGGATCACCTCGACGACGATGGATTGCCTTGACGACGGTAGGGGCAGCAACACGAAGATGCAACACTGTTGAGAGACCAGCAAGGTCTCGTTTTTCGCTTGACGGAAACAAGAAAAGCTCAGGCTGCGAAGGAGTAGAGGGTAGTAGTAGAAACACAAAGGAGTGGACACAGGATGACAGGGACTTGACCAAGGTACAGAACGTACAGAATTTTGTATGCTCGTGGAGGGACCCAGGTTCTGGAGAAGTGTAAATATGAACATGAACTGGTGTCGCAATGAGAGTAAAACACTAAAATGTACAGTACATGCAAGTCCTAAGTATCATCATCTGTGGGATGCCAGATGTGTTTCTGATCATTGCATAATCTTGCGGCACTGCATCTGCCATACTATCATCTGATGATTGCTTACTCTGAACAGATAACTCCAGAAAAAACATCCGCAACGGAGAATGTATAATAAACTCCCTAAAGAACAGAATAATGCAGAATGAAGGAATGGCAAAGCAGAGTTGTACACTACTGTAGTACTCCTTTATCCGAGAATATTAGTTACACCTGCCATGGAAGACAAGTGTCTTTTCCTCAGAAAAAGCAAAAGTTGGGGCCCCTACCCCTGCTGATGCAGCAATTATGTTGTGCCTTACGACTAGAAAATGCTCGTCACTACATGCCAGAACAGGTAAACAACTCGCTTCCACGACTAGCAGCTAATAACGGACCATAAGCCTGAAACAGGTGCATGATAAGCTTGATTGATCAGATCATGGCAGCAGAGTGACGCGAAGGAGCGAACAGACAGTGCAAGCTTTCATTTAGCGATGATGTTTACAAAATGGGCGAGCCATTAGGCCGCCTTTCGGCACCCGGCCATTCATTCCACGGCAGCAGTCACGCATGACATTTTTGAGAAAAAAAGATACCGAAAGATTGCTTAATCAACAGCGCAAACACACCAACAGCACAGAACCGAGCACCTCGACGCGCTCGTCCACGATCCGCATGCGCATGGTCACCGTCGGTCGCCACCCACCCCCCTGATCGAGCATCACACCACCGGCGCCCGCTTGTGCGCCGCGGCGGCGGCGTTCTGCCTCTCTGCGGCCACCGAGCACCCGTCGTCTTTCTTGTGCCAGCCACCGTGGTGGAGCTGCTGCTGCAGCCGCGTCCAGAAGTTGCCCCGCTTCGCCTTCCTCTCCTCCTCCTCCTCTTCCTCCTGCTCCGCTCGGCGGCCCTCGGCCAGCGCAGCCGCCTCCCTCCCCTCCTGCCGCAGCAGCAGCGCGAGGCTCCCGCGGCGGGCCGGCCGCGGCGCCTGTGCCGACGACGACTGGGCTACGGTCGCCTCCCACGACGAGCACGGAGGGGAGGAGGCCGACGATGATGATGGTGACGCGGACGCGTAGGCGGCGGCGCGCGCGGAGCGGCCGGAGCCGGAGGAGGCGGCGGCGGCGGAGAGGCGCGACAGGCGGTCGCGTAGGCAGAACGGGCACACCCCGGCCGCGTGCCGGTGCTTCGGGTGCCTCCTGCACCGCGCGGGGTCCGCCTCCTTCGACGACTTGCCGGCGCCGGCTGCCATGCTTGGCGGGCGATCTCGGGCACGGCTGCACGAGCACGAGCGAAGCAAAGGGACAAGAAATGGGTGGGGTGGGGGTGGGGTTGCGCGTGCGGGAGCTGGTGGTGGTGCGGCGTGGCCTGGCCGTGCGGGTGACTGCGTGGTGGTCCAATATATGGCGCGGGACCTGGAGCTGGAGCTGGAGAAGTTGCGCGGACGCGGGCGGAGGCGGAGCCAGTGGGCAGTGAGTTGGGTTGGGTGCCGGGGGGAGCGTAGCAGTTGGGGGCGTGCGGTGGTGGAGTGCGTGCGTCCATGGCGTGGTTGGAGCCTCCCTGGGGGTTTCGGTATTGGCTCGGCTGGATGGGCCTGGTCCGTCTGTCTGGCCGGCCGGTGGGCGGCGGGAAGCGCACGCGCACACGACCACACGTCCTGGAGGAGGACCTGACGACAGATGTCGCCGTGTTTTTCTTTTGGTTGAACCGCATCATCGAAAAATAAAAATTAAGGCCTTGTTTAGTTTAAAAAAAATTATAAAATTTTTTAGATTATTTGTTACATCAAATCTTACGGTACATGCATAAAACATTAAATAGAAAAATAAAAAACAACTAATTACATAGTTTATTTATAATTTGTGAGACAAATCTTTTGAGTCTAGTTAATCTATAATTATATAATATTTATCAAATACAAACGAAAGTGATATGGTATTTATTGTGAAAAAAAAAGAACTAAACAAAGCCTAAGCGGTCGACAAAATCAGTCAATATGATTAGGTTCATATAAGCAGATGAAGTACTTGGCACGTATACATAGCTACTCCTACACTGATGACAAAATCGGCCAGTGTGCCTCTTGACGCTCCAGATTTACAATAGCAGAAGGTGTATATAAAACATTTTTAGCGTTGAGCCATCGCAGTAGATTCTTGTAGAAGAATCGCGATTAAAGTTGGTAGTTAGATAGCGTAAACGATGGCAAAGATTGTCAAGTGTCAACACACAATAAATTCTTGCGGAGGAAAAAGATAAGCACACGAGGACAGTGGCGGACCCAGAAACAGACTAAGAGAAGAGCTAAATAACATAGCTAAAATTTTTTTTGCTCGCTCAATCTAGTACTAATAGATATAACTAAGATTGATAATTTAATATTGATTTAAAGTGCTTAAAAACAAAAATTCATAAAAAAACATAAAAAATACTAAATACATGAAGTTTTTTGCTAAAAAGAAAATATGTTAAAAAAATTTGAGTTCAAGAGGGGGGCTACAGCCACCCCAGCCCCCCTTGAGTCCGCCAATGCACGAGGAGTACTCGTATCGTGGTTCGTGGAATGGATGGACGAGTAGCTGGGCCTTGTTTAGTTTACCCAAAAAACTAAAAAAAAATTAAGTTTTTCCCTCACAACAAATCTTACGGCACATATATAAAATATTAAATAAAAATAAAAACAAAAACTAATTATACAATTTATCTGTAAATCGCGAGACGAATCTTTTAAATCTAGTTACTTTATAATTAGACAATGTTTATTAAATAAAAATAAAAGTGGTATAATGTTAAAATAAAAAAAATAGATCTAAACAAGGCCCGTTGAAATCCGCGAAAAAGATCAGTTGACTGCTGGAGTACTATCCCAATCTCTCACGATGCCTCAACGTGCGCGCCGTTGCATTTGGCACGTGCATACCGATGCACTGCCACGCATTTCCGAGGCTAGGTGGCCGTGCCACATCACCTGCAAAAACATGCACGCACGGAGGCTTCCATTCCACGCCCGCGCCGCGCGCGCACCGTGCACGCCACGCCGCAAGGTCGCCTCGTCCTCGCGGCCCGCAGGCCGCAGCTCCCCACGGCCGGCCGGCAGACAAAGCGCCGGCCGCCGCGCGTACGGTGTCCCCTCCGTCCGGGACCGCGCTGGCGAATGGCGACTACCCCCAGGCGCACCTCTTGGGCCTACTACGTGGGGCGCGCGCGCCTCCATCCGCCGCCTTCCAAGTTCCAACCCGCGGGACCTCCACACCCGTCGCCGCGTCGGTCGTCGCGATCCGGCCGCCCATCGTGTCCCAATCGACGGTGGACGTACAGCCGTCGGTACGCGGCACGTACTGACAGTACGCGCGCCTGCTTTTACACGGCACGGAGGCCGGCGTGGCGGCGTTTGACAGCTGAACAGCGCGGCTGCGCGGGCGGGGCCGGCCGCCCACCTTGCTTGGCCTGATTGGAACCGGCAGCCTGGCGCGGGCTGCTTTTTATCGCTTTCCTGTCCGCCTGCCCGCCGCCCGGTGCGCGGGGCTCCCGCCTACGCTGGAGCTCGGCGCTTTTTGCTGTCGCGACCGAGACCGATAGGCGATAGCATTCCCATGCATGGCATGGGCGCGCGCGCGCGCTTGTTTGGAATCGTCAACCTTTGGCTCTAGCTCCAGAAGATGGCGGCACGGGCAGGTGCTGCTTGGCAAGGGCACAACAAGGCACAGCTGATTTGGCTGGTCGCGCAGTGCGGCCAGTGCCGTGCCGTGCCGCGCAAAGAGCGACATGCACGCAGACGCAGGTAAGCGCTGGCGCGCAGCGGCACAGGCATTTGCACGGAGTGATTGTTTGTCTGTGCACGGTTGCGTGTCACTGTGTCAGTGTGTCGTCGTCAATGTTCTCGGGCTTCGTCAAAATAAAAAATTCAACATTTTTCATGAATCTTTAAACGTATGCACGGAGTATTAAATATAGATGAAAATAAAAACTAATTGCACAGTTCGGTCGAAATTGAGGAGGCGAGTCTAGCTAGTCCATTATTGAAATATTTATCAAATATAAACAAAAATGATACAGTGTTGATTTCCCAAAATTTTTTGAAACTAAACAAGACCTCGGTGTTTAGGGCTTGTTCCCAAAACATTTTTCATTTTTTTTTCATATTTCCCGTTATATCGAATCTTACAGCACGTGCATGGAGCACTAATATAGATGAAAAAATAACTAATTACACAGTTCATCTATAATTTACGAGATGAATCTTTTGAGCCCAGCCAGTCCATGATTGGACAATATTTATCAAGCACAAATGAAAGTGCTACTATTCCCATTTTTTTCTAAAAAAATAGAAGTAAACAAGGCCCTTATTTAGTTGCACCTAAAATCTAAGGCCTTGTTCAGTTGCCGAAACGAAAAGTTTTCAGCCACTGTAGTATTTTTGTTTGTTTGTAACAAATATTGTTCAATTTTAGGCTTAAAAAATTCGTCTCCCGATTTACAAACAAATTGTGTAATTAGTTTTTATTTTTGACAGTATTTAATGCTTCATGTATGTGCCGCAAGATTCGATGTGACGAGGAATTTTAAAAAGTTTTCGGTTTTTTGGGTAAACTAAACAGGCCATTTTTTTTCAAAATTTTCAATCACGTCAAATTTTACTTCAAATCTTACAACATATGCATAAAACATTAAATATAGATAAAAAAATTAACTAATTATACAGTTTATCTATAATTTATAAGACCAATCTTTTAAATCTAGTTAGTAACAATAAAGTGCTATAGTACTCAAACTTTTTTTTGGTAACGAACTAAACAAGGCCCGGTCAAGTTTATCGTTGACCTTGGCTAACCCTGTTCGATTAGGCAAGGCTAGTTGGTACTACTCCCTCCGTTCCAAATTTTAAGTCATTCCAAGAATCTTGGAGAGTGAAAGTATTTTCAAATTTAACTAAAAATATAGAGAAATATAAAGATTTATGTCATAAAATAGGTATAATATGAAAAATAAAACTAACAAAGAATCTAATGATACTTGGTTGATACCAAAAATAATATTATTTTGCTATATAAATTTGGTCAAACTTGAAAAACTTTGACTCTCCAAGATTCTTGGAATGACTTATAATTTGGGACGGAGGGAGTACTTTTTAAGGCCTTGTTTAGATCTAAAAATGTTTTGGATTTTGACAATGTAGCACTTTTATTTTTATTAAAAAATATTGTCCAATTATTGAGTAACTAGGCTTAAAAGATTTGTCTCGCGATTTACATGTAAACTATACAATTAGTTTTTATTTTCATCTATATTTAACGCTCTATGCATGTGCCATAAGATTCAATATGACACAAATCTTGAAAAGTTTTTGATTTTTTAGATGAACTAAATAAGGTCTAATTAACTAGTACTAGAACATATCTAGTGCAAACCACAACCTCCGTGAAAACCTGTGCAAACCATGGCAAAAAAGTCATCTAAATTCACCAAAAAAATCACACATGTAGATGATATGATGATACACAACCCTGTAAAATATCTTATCCAAACTCGAATTCATTTGTGAGATATAAAAATAACAAATTTCTAGCAAATTCTGTGGATACCTTTCTGGCTTGAAATTTGTTATTTTTATATCTCACAAATGAATTCGAGTTTGGATAAGATATTTTACAGGGTTGTGTATCATCATATCATCTACATGTGTGAATTTTTTGGTGAATTTAGATAACTTTTTTGTCATAGTTTGCACAGGTTTTCACAGAGGTTGTGGTTTGCACTAGATATGTTCCCTATTTGAAAGTAGTGTTATCGTACTAAACGGTAAATAAAGTCGGTCCCTTATACTATAGTATTATGTACTCGTTATGTATTTGGATAAACGACCGTGTGAACAATAAAACGGTCGATAAACGAAATTGACGTACCACTACGTAGCATTTAAACAAATGTATAATAGGCTAAATGGTGTATAAGAGCATCTCCAAATTCTAAAATTTACTCTCTAAATCATCAGTTAGAGACACGACCAAAATGGTGGAGTTTTCCTAGTGTTTTTAGTTAGTAATAAAACACTACCACTAGTCAAAACACTAGGGAATCCTCACTAGAAGGTATTTACTAGGAAAAGTTTATACTAAATTTTAAATGCTAAAACACTAAGAGAACCCTACACTACTAGGAGAAATTGAAAAATCTGGTTGTGAGAGCTATTCGAGTAAAAGTTATTTTTCATATATTTATACTCTTCAATAACTTTTTTATATCCTATGCATACTCTTAGGAGTCATCTTCGTTCTTCATCTTAGTTAGCAATAAATCCGGAATAGAGTTATCAATATTATCCAATTGGAGAGATTGTCAGATGATTTTTTTTTTCACCAAAATTTCTATTTCTTTAAATTAAAAAGGATATATTTTTGATAACAACATAAAAAGTCTCTTTTAAGTTGCTCTGAGAGAACTAGTTGAGAACTTAAGGCACATCTATGAATTAGTGGGGTACTCTTTCCTTTCAAAAATATTCATAGAGGTGCGAGGCCTTGTTTAGTTCACAAAATTTTTTAAGATTTTCCGTTACATCGAATCTTTGGTTGCATGTATGGAGTATTAAATATAGATAAAAATAAATCTAATTGCATAGTTTACCTATAATTTATGAGATGAATCTTTTGAGCCTAGTTACTCTGTGATTGAACAATGTTTGTCAAATAAAAATAAAAGTGCTACAATAGCCAAAAACCAAAATTTTTGAAACCATGCATATTACGTCCCTGACATGTTATGAGCGGTTTTGAAGGCAGTTTTGTCTTTTTTATTTTTATTTATTTTGACTGAATATTTGTAAAATTATAGTAAATCACATAAAATTCATAAAATAGTAAATCTGATTTTGTTGGACTCCAAATAAGTAGATCTACATAGTGAACATATAATATAGTACATTTTAGTACAAAATTTTTATTGTAGCTTTAGATCTGTATTTTTCTATAATTAATTAGAATAATTCATAGCTATAGTTTGTATGGTACACTTGTGGTGAATTTCTTATGTTGGACTAATTATTATATGTTTAAACTATGGTAAAAATTTCATACTCATTAGATCATGTATAACTTAGTTATTGATTTATTATAATTTAACAAGCATAAACCTTAAAAGAGACCAAAAACCAAACGAGACCAAAGTCGGGCCACGAAAACGATCACCGATGCGCTGCGCTCATATGGGCATGGGCCTGCCAAATTTGGTTTCGGCACTGTATGAATAGCCCACGAAACAAATCAGTAGTGTTTTCCCCAAGCCCACTACACTACAGAGCCGCTCCATACTGTACACCAACTCTGACCATCATCGCCTCCTCCCTCCGCCGTTTCCCGCCCAAATCCCCACCGCCGCCCAAATGTTCTCGTCGGAGGAGGACGAGCCCTTCGCGGCGCAGACGCTTGCGGACTTCCTCTTCGAATCCTACGCCGACGACATTCACCGCATCCTCCTCGACGACGATCCCTCCAAGCTCCATTTCCCGCTTGTTATTGAGTGCGTCCTCCCGATCAGTTCCTCCCGTTCCCGTTCCCGTTACTGTTCCCGTTCCCCTTCACCAAACCCTAACCCCATCTCCTCTCGCAGATTCGCTGAGCTTATGGAGTTCGACCCCAAGTTCGCCGGCAAGCTCTACTTAGATCCCTGTACGTACCTGCCCTTCCTCAGAGACGCCGCACAATGGGCCCAGGTCAGCTAACCATCTGAGCATACAACCACCTCCTGCATCTCCAATTCTCCATGTCAATTCCCCACTCTTTTTTCTGAAACCTTAATATTGCCTTGCAGGACAAGGTGTTGAAGAAACTGGGGAATTTGAAAACCACAGAGACGAAGAAGTCCGTGCATGTGCGTATTGATGTCACTGGATCGCCGCTAGAATTCCCTGGTGCGCACGTGTGCAACTCTTGTGCCCGTTCGAATGCCTGTGTGGTGATTTGGTGGGCCACTTCATCATATCCGAAGTTTGGTGGTGATGAAGGTGTTTTGCACTTTTGCAGAGGTCTCCCCAAGTATTGGAAAGGTGAGGGTGAAGCATATGAGGAAATTGATTGCTCTGAAGGGAACTGTGATCAGATCAGGTGGTGTGAAGATGATTGAGTATGAGAGGTGCTACATGTGCAGGAAGTGCAAACACAGGTCTGTGATTCATATTTCAGGACTTCTTCAATATGTAGACAAATATGGGCTGGTTGCTGGTGAAGCATCACAATAAATTTTGTATCAGCGCGGTTCTGTTATTTCAGATGGATATCTACCCATTAAGCTGGTTAGGTAGAAGCGTCCTTTAAAAATGTGAGAGAATTTTTCTAAAACTAAAGAGGAGTTTCATATTTCTAGCTGGGCTGGCAAGATTATATAATTTCTGTTACATTTTTGTAACACTAAACACCCGTTTGGTAGTGATCCAGATTCTCCCTAAAAATGAATGATTCTCTGTTCAAACAGAATCACTTGCTCAATTCCTTGATACTGATCCAGATACTCCGCTGAAATGAACTAGAATCAGTTGGAAACAACCTTTTGGGTGATTCTACCTCCCAGTGTTAAAACGAGAAACATTTCAAGATGATTCAGGGTGAAATGTTACTAGTTTTAAAATGAGAAACATTTCAAGGTGATGTAGGGTGAAATGTTACAGTTTTAAAATGAAAAACGTTTCAAGGTGATTCAAGTGATTCCGCTCAGAACTAGAAATGTTTCACCCATCCAAACGGGAAGCCTATTTGGGTTACTTGAGTCTGTAAGCTAAAAGATCCATTAGCAGGAGTCTCTGTCATTCTTACCCTTGGTTATATTATATTTTTTTTCAACAAATTGGTGGGGATATTCAGAGTTGAAAACTGTTTGTTGATTGCCTTGAAAGTTTATATAAACTTCCAGATGATTATATTGTGACTTGACAAGTTGACATATAGCAAGAAATGTTGTGACCTCATCATTTCTTCTAAGAAGAATTGTTGGACATTGTAACATACCTTCATACACTGGATAGGCAATACCTAGATTTTCTTTACCTTGAACAGCTTTGAGGTCTATCCTGAGCTGGAGGCTAGGAATCGTATAAATCTTCCTCCATTGTGCCCAAAGGTATTTGATTTCCTTAGTAGATTCTTGTACTGCTGTTTTTTTCCTTGTTCTACTTCTTTTACTGCTGTTTTTTTCTTGTTCTACATATATCTGTCTACATGTAGTGAACATTTGCATTGTTCTCCGTGATAGGAGTACTATTTTTCTTGCCTGTTACATTTTATAATTGGTTGTACTTTTGCTTGAACTGCTATGGAAGCTACTACTTATAATTTTGCTCTGCATCTAGGCTTCAAGAGGCTGTACAAGTGCTTCTTTTCAGTTCGTAGAAGGTAGCACCATTTGCCATGATTACCAAGAAATCAAAATTCAAGAGAATGTACAGCTTCTTGGTATTGGGTCTATACCCCGCTCCATGCCTGTAATTTTGATGGATGACCTTGTTGATAGCATTAAAGCTGGAGGTAAGCAGCCTCTTTGTGATTTATCCATAGGATCATGTGGAATGACTATTGGTATTATTTTGTCCTCCATGACCTCAGTCCTTATCCTGCATTATTTTTCCCCCATTTTTCAAATTTCTCAGTTGTTTTCAGAGCTCAAAAAATTCAGGAGCTTTGATATAGTTTGGAACAGCTTGAACAGTTCACTTTATAGCATTTCAATGTTGGTTTCTTGATATTTTGAAGATGAAAACGTCAAAATAGGAATATGTTGTATGCACTACATGAGTTGTGTATAATGGTCATCCATTATTATGCTTAGCCATGTTTGTTGTTTCTACAGATGATGTCATTATTACGGGTATATTATCTGCCAAATGGTCTCCTGATATTAAGGATGTGCGGTCCAACCTTGATCCTATGCTGCTTGCTAATTATGTGAGGTAATTTGATTATTTATAATTAGGTTGTTCAGCAAGTTTTGATTCTATTAACTTTGAATCTCTTGATCATTAGATTAGAGTTTTAGTCATACTTTGAGCTATGCGATTAGTCAATTTCAATTCTTTATTCTTTGAAGTATTTCATAGCGTGGTATGCTTGATAAGAATCTGGAGGGTCCTGTTCATGCATCCAGATCAATCCTGTGATAACAAATCAGTAATAAGATTTATCATGTTAATTCTAGTTGAAAAATTGTTCATGCTTTCTTATGCCTGGCTTGTATGCAGCCAACAAAATAGGGGCCTTTGTCTACAGTCTGTGACCTGACTCATTGACTAGTTTTGTTTAGTCACTGCATTGTAGTTTCCTTGTCACCATCTACTAAAGTACTCAGATCAGATGTCATCAGAGGTAGTCATATGTTTGGACTGTAGAAGTTTGCAGCTATTTTTATTTGTCCAATGGATGGTTTCTTGTTTCTGGTTCAAGTTTGAACAATGTCAGTTCCTTTCATTTGTTGTTCTTATGTTTACGAATGACTGTGCATTTAGGAGAACAAATGAGCTGAAGTCTGATATAGACATTCCTGCGGAAACTGGAGACAAGTTTGGGTGTTTCTGGGAAGACCATGCTCCCCTAGAAGGTGCTTAAGTTCTGGTTCTTATTCTGTGCCTGGGTGTTTCTTAGACTGATCTAAACCTAACTTTCTACCCTTTAAGCACAAATAATGCATTTCACTTGCCAATTAGTATAAATAAGTTTCTGGGAAGACCATCTTCCTGCAGTGCACTGGGCAGCATCCCGGCAAGGATTGGGTGGCTGCACAACATGAATTAGCTCCGGCTGCTATGTTTTGTGTTTGATGGAGCACTGTCACAAGATGTGCTGGTGAGAGGCATGGCATCACATTGTCCTGTACTACAATATACTGTCTACGTCAGTGTGAAATAGGTGAGTTTGTGTGGACCTTAGACGATCCACTTAGACTCATGTCGGCACGTGATCAGCTGCACTCCTGCAATGCAATGTGACATTGCAGCCCAGTGCTGAGGAAGTGAGGATGATGCTGACGACACAGGATATCATCGTAGGGGAAAAAATAATACACTTATGTGCTGCAGTGGTCAGACAGATGTGCTGAATGCTGATATTGCAACCTTCCCTGGTGGCTGGTGCATTTGGTGTGATCTGGAGTTCAGACAAAGCATAGGATGTTCTAGTCCAACTCCACTGAAAAACAGTTATGGACCACAATCCGCACAGCCTTTATTTGCCTTCTCGGAGGTGGTTCCTTAGATCCTTAGTTAATAAATACTGTACTGACCAGTGACCACTAAGGTGGGATGGGCAATGGAGGATGAAGAGGAAGGGGCTATAACTATAAGAGAGGGATGGACCATGACTTCGGTTGGGTGATCATAAACCTTGAGTGAGGAAATGACTATTTTCTTTGCTTAACTGTGGAAGTGGGCCTCCCCATATTTTATAGTGGGTTCACTCCCAACAAAAATGTCTAAATTAAATCTTATGCCTTAGCTTTTGTCCTAAGTCAACTTCAATTCTTATCTCTGATCAAGCTGTTTGAAAATAGCTTATCTCCCATCCAAGCGAAAGAACCAAATTGAATGCTACTGCAGCTATTACATTAATGTTTACATTACCCAATACTGTACTAATGTAAACTGCTTATTCAATGTCTCTTATACACAGGAAGAAATTTAATCTTGAAAGGCATCTGTCCTCAAATTTATGGGCTATTCACGGTGAAGCTTGCAGGTATGTAACTAAACTGTATTGTTGTCCTACTATTAACTAGTCAAGTAGTTGTACAACTGTGCAGCTAACCTTGATATACACTCTTAGGAATTAAATTGCACACAAATTTAAAGCAGTGTGACTAATATAAGTCATTCACCTAGCTAACCTTTTCTTTTCACTTCCTATAGGAGCAAGAGAGTATTTTCTTTACTTTACTTATTTCACTTGTATGTGGTTCTCTATGACCTATTGAAGTAATTTATCATCAAGCTGTGCCTGGCAGACTATAATTAAACAACATTAACTGCACTACACAATGGCTATCAAACAGAAAACTGAAAAGCTTATACCAAAAACCTGACATAATTCAATTTTCAGTTGCTCATTCATCCTGTCTTGTTCTTTATGTGTGCCATGCGTCCACCCTCATGTGATTCATAAATCCCAAGTCCCAAGGCTTAAAATAACACAGCTGATTCCATGGTGTTGCTCGATTTTCAATATCCATAATCACCTGGTTAAATTTGTATCAAATGGCTGGGAACCCCCAACAGAATTATATTCTATATTAAATGCTTGGTAGCATCTGATAATGACTCCATGCTCCAAAATACTTCGTTAATTTATATTATAAACCTAAATTATAGCGAGTTCTTGTTTTGATTCTAGATTTTTTTTTCCTGTAAAAATGCAGGCTTTTTGAAGTTGTCATATGCCAAATAAACATATTATAACATCACAATGTTTAATGATTCCAGTTGCTCTTACATTAATTGGTGGAGTGCAGCATGTTGATGCTTCTGGAACAAAGGTTCGTGGAGAATCCCATATGCTTCTTGTTGGTGATCCAGGTACTGTATTCATGACATGCAGCACGAGTAGCAATTTCTCCATGGGGGCTGCAAGGCTGGATTTCTTTTGAGAGTAGGTAGGAGTTGTGCCTGTAATGCAATAAAAAAACAGAATAGAGGTTGTAACTATGCGCCGAGAGACTATTGCATGGACATGGACATGGGTGTCGGAATCCAACTTGGACTCCAGTCACTTCAGCCATAGATTTTGGAGTTGACTGGAATCACTTGGAACTCGACCAGGGTGTCAATAAACTGACTCAGAAACAATTTTTAAGACTTGGTGTCCTGGTAACAATGTTAAGGAGTCATCAGAAGAATTTTTTTTAACTGCCAGTTAAAATAACTAAGCGCTGTCATGCTGAGTTCTGTGTTGGATGGATTTGATCAGAGAGGGTAGTAGTAAGAAGTTTATGGACATGATCCTCGACCTTGTCAGTGCAGCTGGGGAGCTGTGGTTGGCTACTGCGCCAGCGAGACTGGGGTAGCGAAGCACAATGAGATAATAGATCGGTCCATTGCTTAAATATGATGGGTATGCCAGTAATAGTAGGCAAAAAGCTTGACCCTACTATTTATGTAAAACGAAGGAAAACATTATTTAGAAAAGGAAAGACAAAATTGCAACTATATTTTGTTCCATTGAATTTCAGGTACTGGTAAATCCCAGTTTTTGAAGTTTGCTGCTAAATTGAGCAACCGCTCTGTGATCACAACTGGTCTTGGAAGCACCAGTGCTGGTTTAACTGTCACAGCTGTCAAGGATGGAGGTACTACGTCTGACATATCATTATGCTGTTTTTTGTTTCATCTGCATCTAACAACGATTTTGTTTTCTTTTTTGTGGTGATGGCGGTGGTGGGGGTGTATTGTCAGGGGAGTGGATGCTTGAGGCTGGTGCTCTTGTTTTGGCTGATGGTGGTTTATGCTGCATAGATGAATTTGACAGGTTATCAATCGCCAGTTTTCTATTTACTATTGTTTACTAGTGCAATTAGGCCCTGTTTGGGTAGTGTCCCCAACACGACAGACAAGTCACGGCAAAGGGAAAAGTGCGGCAGCCTAACCTGTGGCAAGATACGGAAACTAAACAACCACCTCAACTTCTCTGACGAATTTTGGTGAGATGTAGAAGTGATCGAAATACGTCCTTATAGTGCTGTATCATTGTTGAAATTCAAGACGTTCCAATTCCTAAACTATATTAAAACTCATCTGGGCATACAAAATAGTACTAACACCATCCTCTGCACTCTGCAGTTCTGACGTCCGATAAGAGTGGTACATAGATGTATACACATGCCTAGTATAAGATGTCCAAACAGATATAATATGCATGCATAATTTTTACCTGATGCACAGCTCGTCTTATTGTGGTGTTGATACTTCTTATAAGTCATGGTGCCAAATTTAATGCAAATATGATTATTATATGACCTACTTATCATGGAGATCTATGACACCTAAATCTGACATTCTTCACAATAGCATGCGAGAGCATGACAGAACAACAATACATGAAGCCATGGAGCAACAGACAATAAGTGTTGCGAAGGTACTACTGCTTTTAAAAATTGCCAGTTTCTGTACTGCTGACAGTTACTAGTGTGGACTTTAACTCAGCATTATTACTTATTTGTCTTGCAGGCTGGATTAGTTACAACACTCAGTACAAGGACTACTGTCTTCGGTGCCACGAATCCGAAAGGGCAATATGACCCTGATGAAAGTAGTGCTTTTACACATCAAGCAATTATATAGCTTAGTTAGTTCAGTAAAATGTTGTCAGAAGTCAGCACTATGTTACAGGCATATTTACTTCTGGGTTCCACTCTCACCCATAACGCGATGGTGTTATTGAGCTATTGGCTAGTTAATTTCTTAAGATTCACTCGGAGGACTTCCATAACATGTACTTTGGGGCAAACCATTTTCAATTTGCTTAACAATATTAATTTAGCAAGGCATAAAAAAAAACAAATGCATGCTTCTAAGATTTTATGGTTGTCCCTTGCTAAAGTTCTTAGATTTTTTTTTCTTTGGATACAATTTTTTTATTTTTGAAAAATCCTACGGTTTTGTAAAATACTTCTATTTTGAGAAAGTAAAAGGTTTGCAGAATCATTATAAAAAACCTTAACATTGCTAAAACCATTTTTTTGGAGTTTCTGCGCTCAGGATCTCCTCATCGCCTCCCCCCCCCCCTCCTCCTCTCTCTCTCTCTCTCTATTTGTCACATGGTTTTGCACTTCTGCACGTCTTTGGTATCTGAAAGTACAGTTTCTTGGTACCCTTTTTTCTTCAGAACATCCAAAAATGGCCTTTTCCCACTCTGAATATATCTTTGTTTTTTCTCCTTTCAGGTTTGTCTGTGAATACAACACTTTCAGCACCACTGTTGAGTAGATTTGATATAGTTCTTGTTCTTCTGGATACACAAAATACTGCTTGGGATGAAATAGTTTCATCTCATATATTGGAGGTATGTTTTGTTTCTATTTAAGTTGGACTCACTACAGACTGCATCTTGAATAGACTTAATCCATATGCATGAAAATAATCTATAAATTGTCAGTCATCGAACAGAAAATCTATTAAGAAATGTTTTTTCAATGTGCAGAATTTAGATGAAAAGAAAGATAAGACAAATGCTTCTGATGTAGAGTGGACACTCCCCAAGTTGAGAAGGTGGAGGCCTTTGATGTGTTGCAATACAAATAAATTTATTTTAACATCCTCACCTAATTTATCAGCTTCTGAAACTGCTGTTTTATCAGATCGCTAATGAGCAGCAGAATGTTTAAAGTGCATTTAGCTATATCTGCTGTTCTGTCCTGAAAATTTTCGGTCTTTCATTGCGAATACTAATAATACTATAATACTTGAGTATTTCAAATTTAAGGTACATCAATTATGTAAGGAGACAGTTTAAACCAGTGCTGACAAAGGAGGCAGAAAGAGTTATCTCGAGCTATTATCAGCTACAGAGAAAATCAGGAACACATAATGCAGGTTAGCCTTAGACAAGCACATATTCTTTAGCCTTGGCATTTTGCAGCCTCTAAAAAATAAGCTTCTAAATTGCAGCAAGGACAACGGTGCGCATGCTTGAAAGTTTGATAAGGCTAGCACAAGGTCTGTTCTGATCTCCTATGGTTCTTTTCTTCCTTTCACAATTGCTATTCTTGATCCTTTCATTCCTTTGTTCTTACCGTTTATTTTTTCTGCTGCAGCACATGCAAGACTAATGTTCAGAAATGAGGTTAGACAACTTGATGCCATTGCTGCCATATTGTGCATGGAATCCTCCATGACAACATCTCCAATAGTGGACATTGTTGGAAATGCTCTGCACTCAAATTTTACAGATGACCCTGATGAAGAATGTATCCTAACATGTGATTTTGTAGCCTGCTTATTCAAGAATATCAAGGACTTGAGTCATTTCTTCAGTAAAAACTAAAAACTGAATTCGCTTTGATGTTTTTCCTTTTGTTTTGCTGTGTCAATGAAAGTACTTGTCTATTTCTTTGGCATGCCTGCAGTAGCAATGATAACAGGATGTACATTAGATGTCTTCTCTCAGGAAATGTTAATTTTATGTGGTAAAACACATTTCTTGTTGCTAACTGCCTCGGTACCATTTGAAATGCATCATCAGGAAATGCATTGTACAGCTGGATTCTGTAAACCAGCAAGCAGCTTTCCTGTGTGTTTGTTTTTCTTGACATGCCATAGATAAAATACAGGAGAAGCAGATTCTCAAGAAACTTGGACTAACTCAAGGTTCCCCATAATTCAATACAAACATCAGTTGCTGCATCCTTTAGATTGGTTAACCTATGGACTTACGTGCTATTCTGCACAATGAATCAGTGATACGTGAAGGTGAACTTGATACTTATGTGGCTGTTTGGCTATCCTTACAAAATTGCTGGCATAATTAGATCGACAATCAGCATTCCTCAAATGAACTACTAAATCAAGCATTGCGGATGCATAGTTGCATAAGAACGATGACAGTTACTAAACGACATGTTAATTTCTGTTCTCGAAGCTTGTGGTTCATCTAAAAACCCTAGTTAGAAAACTGCTTCTGAGAGTGTAGAAGGCAAAATACTAAATCATGATACTTGCCTAGTTGATGCTTCATCATTTACTGTGATTGAGATTTATTTACTTGCTATTGAGTTAATGTCTAATCAACTTCATGTGCAGGCTCTTGGTGGAACGAGATGTGCCTTGGCAGTTCGTGGTGTATATACTTCTTTTGGGCACGTGGTTTATCCAAATTTTGCGATAGCTGTATCTGATTGGCTTTGTAACGTGTAACGATTTTTTTTAACACTCGGGCTTATATCTTATGACATCTATCTATTGAAATTGAAAGAAGTTAACTCATTGAATTAGTGTGTCCTCTGTCACTCGTTAGTAGTTTTGATGATGTGAAGAGGGGACTGGGGAGGATCTGGAGTTTCAATGCTGTGGAGCGAATCTTCTCTGAACCAAAAGCGGGCCAGTGGATCGGGCCACGTCGCCGGTTAACCTATTAGCCGTAGGATCTGGTGAACTTGCAATATCGACGGTACGATCAAGATCTTAGGCCTTGTTTAGTTTCAAAAAGTAGCTAAATTTTTTCAAGATTTCTCGTCAGATTGAATCTTGCGGCATATGCATAAAACACTAAATATAGATAAAAATAAAAGCTAATTATACAGTTTTGTCTATAAATCGCGAGATGAATCTTTTGAGCTTAGTTAGTTTATAATTAAATAATATTTGTCAAATAAAAACAAAAATACTACAGTGTCCCAAAACAAAATTTTTTGGAACTAAAAAAGACCTTAGCGGATCTATCACCCGTTAAGGTAGGAACCCAAACAATCACGAAGACTCACGAACCCGCTCTGTCGAGCCGCCGAGGGCTCGTCCCATTTGCCACCCACAGCCACAGGACGTCCTCCTCCAGCCGGTCCTCCCAAGCGGCCAAGTCTCAATCCCCGACGCGAGCTCCCTCCGCTGCAAGTGCAGGCCGGTGGCCGCGGCGGCAAGCATACGCCAACTAGCGGCGCCGGCGCGGCCACCGGCCTCTTCACCTCATACGCCTCGCTACCTGCGTCTCGCTCCACCACGGCCCTCGTCCGGGGGGGCTGCGGCCTGACCCCTTCCACAGCACAAGGTGGGAGGCCATCGTCAAAGCAGCAGAGACGCGCGCGAGTGGAAGATCGACTCGCACCGAGATTGTTGAGCTAGCGGGGGCAAGAGCAGGAGCACGCGTGATGATGCAGGCAACCAGAAGCAGTGCTTGTGGTTCGCAGCTTCCCCGTACCCTGTGTGCAATCCCATGCAAGCAGATCGCACAGTTCAGCGCTCCAGCAGCCGGAGCAGCCATTGACATGGATGAAGCTCAACCACTGTTTGACGAAATGCCTCCAAGGCTCCAAGGCAAGCTTCTCACTGAACACATGTCATGCTCCTCCCGTCCTTTAGATGCGCTCTCGCCTTGACTCACAGGAAGCAACAGTGGCACAGCCGCACAGGCTCAGTTCCCTCCACTACGTACTTTCCCTGTGCTGCAAAACTATCAGCTGATGAAGGAGGTGATGGTGGAGAAGCATGAACTCGCAAACTCGCTGCAGTGTCGAAGGTTACCATGGGACCCGTGACTGGCTTAACCAACGATGCTCCTGTAAGCACATAATTAGTATTACCTTGAGAAAAATATTTTACCCATGAACTAGTGCAATTTTTATTTATACTTTGTTCATTCATGTGTGCATAAGTCTTTTAGCAGTTGTCCCTCATTTTTTTTGGAAGGCAAGTCGTCCCTCATTGTTGATTAACTGAAATCTAACCACATGTGTTTACAGAAAATACATGGATCAAGGATATGAAGACAGTATCTCACATTCCGATCAGTTGTTTTCGAGTGGCTAATGGGCTTGTTGGGCTTGAATAGTGGGCCTGCGTGTGTACCTGGGCTTTGCCTCATATATAGCTCGGAACAGTCTCCCGCCGGCGAACCGTCCCAACGAAAACAGAATTCAGAATTCAGAAGCCTTCTTCTTCATCCTCTCTGTTCTTGATCTGCAATTCCCTTCCCAGTTCCCACGAAGCAAATCGTCACCGGAACCTGACGCTTAGTGCGATGGCTGACGAGCAGCCGCCCGGGAGTTGGCGCCTGTTCAAGAAGGCAGTCGCGGCCGTCCAAAGCGAGGAGAAACAGCGGCGGGCGTCACGGTCTCGGAGCGGCGTGCCGTACCCGCGGCTCCTCTCCACGGCGCTCCGGCAGGCGGCCGGGATTCGCGCCGTCAGACGCCAGGCGGTGCTCAATGTACGCCGAAGTCATGGGTTGGGCGTCGCCAATCCTCCTCCGTGCGCAGACGAGGAAACCGGCAAGAACGCCGTCAAGAACCGCGAGTCGGAGCCGCACGGGATGCTCCCCGCCGGCGACGCCATGAAGAAGCACGGAAACGCCGTCCAAGAAGTCGCTCCTCGCGAGGCGGGTGATTACCTCGAGACGCACACGGGAGCGGCGGCGGCGGGCCACTGCAACGTTCTTGCTCCTGCGGCCGCTTCTTGCGTGGGCGAATCGGCGGGCCACGGCTCCGGTTTCATTGCTGGCGCCGGTCTTCCCGAGGCGGGCCAAGCCATTCCTGGCGACCAAGATTCTCCGGGCGTCGACCCATCCGAACAAGCGGGCCAAGATTCTCCGGGCGTCGACCCATCCGAACAAGCGAAGAACAGAGCCTTTGCTGAAGAGCTGTTCAAGAGCTGGGCGGAAGAATTTGGTCTCCGACTACCGTCGACCTCCCCACCGACCTCCTCACCTCCACCGCCGCCGCCGCCCCTCGAGCTCAGGGAGCCTACACCACCTCCGCCTTCCTTCCCGCCTCCTCCTCTGGTTAAGATTTTGACCGTTCGGAATTCTGATGACGCTCAAGCTGCGTTTGAAGCATGGAGGCAGAGGGGAAGGGATGGTGTACTAGTTGATGTTCCTGAAGATGTTCCTCTTCTGGACCTCCAAATCATCTGGGATATGCTGTGTGAGGCGAGTCTGAATATCTTCCTCAATCCAATAAACATAGCCCAGAGGCTTTCGATCGGTAAATAGTTTATTGGAAAACCAGGGTGCTATGAATCTTGTTAGTCACTGTGACAAAAGTTTACTGTACTAATGGTGCTAAATGGCCGTATTGTTCAAATGGGTTTTAATGTGACTTTTCAACTTTAGTATATTTTCGAAGCTTGATAGATAATGTGCTTTGGTTGTGATGTTTGATCACTGCTCGGCTACTAATTAATTGTTCGAAAATGCTTAATCAAAACTGTTTCGCAACTCTGAAAACATAATTCAGTTTTCAGTGTGTTTTGCATGTTTTGAAAAATTCCTTATCTGTCAAACCAGTAATCTTTTGTGAACAACTTTTTGCTAAGGGTGATCATCGAGTTTCTATACGAGATCACTTGGCATTATAGGATTTTTGTCAAAATCATAAAAAACAGCCTCCAACAAGTTGGCAAAACTACTTGGCAATTTGTGAGTTTGGCAAAATTCCCCCTTCACTTGGCAAATATGTCAAGTCCTCCATCGTTTGGCATCACGTGTATCCCAATTTGCCAACTTGTTGGAGGTTTAATTTTGTGATTTTGACAAAAATCCTAGGATGCCAAGGCCTTGTTTAGTTCCAAAAAATTTTGCAAAAATTTTCAGATTCTCCGTCACATCGAATATTTAGACACATGCATGAAGTATTAAATATAGACAAAAATAAAAACTAATTGCACAGTTTGGTCGAAATTGACGAGACGAATTTTTTGAGCCTAGTTAGTCCATGATTGGACAATATTTGTCAAATATAAACGAAAAAGCTACAGTGTCGATTTTGCAAAATATTTTGTAACTAAACAAGGCCCAAGTTCTTTTGCCAAGCCCAAATAGTAAACTGTTGGAGAAAACCTTTTTTTTACTTGCATTTGGTTTTGAGACTTGGCAAAATTATAGATTTGCCAAGTGAGTTTTAGCAAATTGTTGGAGTTGCTCTTAGGCTATCTCCAACAGGAGAGCCATTTGGGAACCCAAACCCAAAATGGGTCTCCAACACAATACCTATAGCCTCCAACAGAGGACCCATACAGAGGACCCACTTTGGGTATCAGGAGAGGCATAACCTAAATTTGGGTATCCTCTCTCCTCAAGACCCATTTGCAGAGAGTGTTGTCTTTTAGGTCTTGTTGTTGGAGAAGACTAAAAATAGGTATGGAACCTTTTACCTGTAGCGCTACCCAAAGGATAAATGGGTCTTGTATTTTGGGTGAGGATTGTTGGAGAGGGCTCTGATCTCTGAAGATGGGGGCTTCAGTCGCTGAACAGTGTCACCAGCGCTGCCACGCAGCTGCTTGCCGTTGGTGGCCGGTTCTTCGAGCGTCGACGACGCGCAGCTGCTTCGGTGGCGAGCGCAAGCAGGATCTGCCAAAGCCGGATAAGTCGCCCTCGCCGTTAAAACTCCTCGGCACCGGAAGTTCTCTCCCTTTCCCCCTTGCTCCGCCGCCAGGCCGCTCCGCTTTGCGGGCGAAATTCACCGCCGTCGAGCCGCCTTCGGACAATAGCTCGCGCTAGCAGCTCCGCCTCGTCTTTTTTTTTTCTTCCTAACCCGGTCACGTCGCCTATAGCCGTCGGAATCGGCCGTGCGCCGGAGTTCCGGTGCGGCTGCTCGCCAGCGCCGCCGCTCGCGTCTTCGCCATGGCCAGCCCGCTGTGGTGACTGGTGAGGCTCTCGACATCTAGTATTTCGCATTAGGTTCGTCGTGGTTCCGTGATGCTTATCGGCACGTTGGTTCCGCCGATGGTGCACAGGACGCGCCGGAACACCGCTGCGACGCCGGTTCATGCCGCCCTTTCCGCCGTCGACGCCGGCCACGTTCTTTGCTCCACCTGTACTCCGACCGTCGAGCCAACCGAGCTTTGGTGAGCATATCCGAGCCACACCGAACCATAGATAGGCCAATTAGGTCCGTCGCGGCCTGCCTACGCCGTGCCGCCGTGCCGCTATGGCCGCGGGTGAGCTCGCACGAAACCATAAATCGCCCAACCGATACCCTATTTGCATGCGCAATGCTTCGGGGAGTCCATAGGGAATGACCTTGTCGCCGGCGACCTCGCCGGCAGCGCGGAAACGTCGGTCAACGGCCGTGCACCCGTGGGCGCACTGTGCACTGGCCCAGGCCCCACCTGTCAGCTTCTGTGGCTGGGTGGGCATGGGTACGAAAGGGTTTTGGTCCTTTTCGATTTTTCAGAAAATGTTAATCTATGTTGTTTCCTGTAAAATGCATAAGTAATTGATTTTTTTTTTGAATCTGGTATCTCTTTTATGATTCATCGGCTAACAAATTGTTAACAACGATCACAAATACATTTTCAAGCAAAGAGCTGGTGATCACCTCTTCACCCTCATTACAAGCGTGACCAACTCATGAGCGGCCCTTTTGCATTCTCTACCAATAAACACACATTCTAAGGAAAGGAAATTTGAAGTCAATAAAAACTTGGTTCCATCTAAAATGCATAAGTAACTGTAGGGAAATGCTAAAAATGTGAACCTTGTTTTGCTAGTTTTGTTGTAATTCTCTGTATGTGTTAAAAATAATCTTTTGCTAGAAACATTACTTGTTCAGTGATGAAAAATGCATAATCTTTTACTAATGGATATATGTTGTTTATTTCAATAAAACACCACGAAAAACGTCCTGTTTGCAGTCGATATGCAATAAGATAATATAAAAATCATACATCGTATAAAAGCCATAGCAGCAGGCTCTCAAATTACTTCAACCTGCAAGCTTCATACCGGTAGGCCACAACACCAGATGGCATACCGGTAGGCCACAACACCAGATGGCATGGGTTTTGCTAGATGGACAAATTTGTTTCATGAGCATCTTTGAGCGAGACAAATCTTGCAACACATGCATAAAACATTAAATAATAAATATAGATAAATAATTAATTATACAACTTGTCTGTGGTTTGTGAGACGTATCTTTTGAGTCTAGTTAATCTATAATTAGACAATAATTATTAAATCCAAACGAAAGTGCTACGGTAGTCAAATCTAATTTTTTTCACCAACTAAATAAAGCATATGTGGTAATTTTGTAACCAAAGAATTTACATTCATTACGGTCATAGCAACGCATTCTCACTGTTATGAGCAAATTGACTTGTGACCATGTGTCATAAATAGCTTAGTTATTTAAATGAATGCTCATGTTGGACATGACGCTTTAGCAGCAGAAGTAAAGTTGGATAGAGTTTTCCTTGATGGCATCAATGGAATATCAAATATCACACATGCACTCATGTAGTATATAAACAAGATCAATCAACGGAACACAGTACATTATTTCTATTCTTTGTTCTTGTTTTCATTACATTCAACACGTTATAAGCGCATTGCTTACAGACTCCGGTAAGAACACGAAGAGTTCATTAACAACTCAGAGAAGAGGAACAAGACGAACGATGCAAGAACAAGAAGAACGATGAGGGGACAATAACTGAGGGGCCATCCACAACATTAGCAGGCTTCCTTTTCAGTCACATCGTCCTACATTATAGAAACCTTTGTATTTTCTGATAACCTCCCATCCAGATGTCTCCTAGCAATGTCTAGTGCCTTGGATCTTGATTGCCATACATGCTCTTCAATACTACCATAGTGATTAGCTCGGTCAATAGTCAAAGCCTCAAGGTTAGGGGCATTTTCTACAATGTGTAACAACAATTCAACTTGACCGGTGCACCCTGCAAATCCAGTGATACTAAGGTTCTTCAGATAGCGATATGTAGAACCTGGAAGCCTCCTGATAAGCTCTGAGCCTTGTGGGAGGGTACGAATAGCAAACTGCAACATTTTAGGAGGAAAAAAAAAGATATGTCAGCAACGGTTGTAATCCAAGGTTCACCAACTTTAAAATATTCTGATAATTTATGTGCAAATAACCAAAGTTGTATACATGTGCAGTTTGACACATTTATTAAACGAAAGCAAACCTTGATAATGACAATGCATTTTTTTTCTTCTAAATGCCGCTGATAAAGTACGAAATACAACAAGTTATATTTGCAAGGAAGTAAAACCATTACAGTACTTACATGTATCTCTAATTTTTCAATGAAAGGAGCAGCACTCAGGAAAGAGGCCAATGATAGAAGGTTAAGGAGATCTTCCGGTAACACCAAAAACTTGAGTTGTAGATACTTTAAAAGTGAAAACTTAGAACCGTTTCCTTGTGGCCATGGCATCTGAAGGATAGAAAACAAAAAAGGAGATATAAAGACAGAAAAATGTTAGGAAACAATTCAATGATAATGGCTGTGGGATATACAAACCTTAAGTGGCAAGGAACAATGCAGAATCATATTCTGTGCCCTTGGAAACAAGAAGGGAAGCACGGTCATAGCGAGGTTAAGAGTTATCTTGCCAATAAGATAGAGCTTCACATCTTTCAGTGCCAAAGCAGTCCCGAGGTAAAAATTAATCCAGCTCCCCTGGAATACAAAAGTCTGCAGATTCATGGCTATGAATTCTATCTTGCTTATCGCACAGTATGCAACGTTCAAGTATAGCAAGCGAGGCAGCGGACGATGCACTCTCAATTCATCATTATCCAGATGGCATCTCCCTATACTCAACCATTCAAGATTAGAGCAATTTGACAACATATCTTCAAGACCTTTACGGGTGATGTTGACCACATCTAGATCAAGCTTCTTCAGGTTGGGGAAACCGCACAATTGGGAAGATGGTTCATCAAAAGACACACAGCTAAGCTGTAGGTGTTGTAGACGGGATATCCTTCCGCCATCAAACAGTTCAATGGGAAATCTGTACCTATCAGGACGGAGCCCCCACCTGGCCGGGAGCAAGTCAAGAGCTAGATTCTTTGCTCGTGACGATAAGGCAAAATTAACCCAACAGTCGAGATGTTCAGCTAGCATGGCGTCAAATTCAAACTTGACCCCAAACTCTTCAACCACCTTGCCATGATATTGTTTCAAGACTCCATTGACATTGTCAATAAACTTCCGAGTATAGTGTTGTGTTCCAGCCACATCTTGGCCGCACATTGCGGCACCATCAAATCTGAGTTTGGGGCAAACTGTCCAGATATGTTTCCACTCATTTGATAAAACACTAGTTCTTACCATTTCCTTTGGTGGCAATTTTGACAGAATCGTGCCTAGCACATCCTGCAACGAAGGAGAACAGACAATTAATTCCATTGGTTGTTCTAGCACAAACTCCTAAATACATCCATAATAAACGTAATTCAGTACATACCACAGGAAGGTCCGAAAACTGGATTGGTGCACCCCTCTGTCTGCAGACAGGCTTCTCATGGCAACGCTTCAGTCTTTTCGTTCTGCGCATAAGATGGTCCTCCATTTTGATTCTGCAAGAAACAGTGCCATGTGAACCGTAAACATATTGCTGAAATCCTAGCATAATAAAACCATTAAAAAAACCCTTTTTGACAGATCGCATATAAACACACATATATAGATAGATGAAGGGCTAAACCCAAAGCAGCTCGCTGGTGGGGGATACAGAAATAAGGAGAAAGAGAGTTTAGCTGACCTTCCGCTGCAAGAGGCGCTACAGCCGCTGCGCTAGGACTACAAGAGGCGGCGCTACAGATTCCTCCGGAGACGCGATGTGCACAAAATAAGATGAATCGATGAAGCCCCGGCTCGCAAAATATATAGCGAGGTAATCTGGAGTAGGACCCTGGGACTCCGATTCATAAGAGAAGGCCGCGGACTCGGACTCGGACTCGTCGGGGAGCGTGGGGCGGACGGTGGTGGGAGGAGGCAGCGGCGGGCAGGGTCGCGCCCGATACTCCGATTGAACCCTATGCTTTCCCTGCCCCTGGATGCTGCACCAGCACCACTGCCGCCGGTAGCTTGGGAGCACGAGGTGGAGGCATTCGGCACGCAGAAGATACAACGAGGTTGGAGAAGGAGAGGATGAAGGGATTTTTTTTTTTTTTAAGGGGAAGATGGAGAGGTTGAAGGTGAAAAGCTCCTCTCGCTAGTCGTGGGCTGTAAGCCTGAAACCTCTATGTTGAGTGGTGGGCATTTTGGGCCAGGTGGCCTGTTAGTCATTTCGACTTGACCGGCCTCCACTGCGCTTTTGGGCCAGATTGAGCTTGTTCGTGATGTGCCATGGCCCATGGGTGATGTTAGGCTGAACTCCTTACGGTACTTAAGTCTTGAGGCAGAAGTAAGAAAAAGTCTACTTTTTCTCCTCAACTTTCACGGAAATTTGTTTTTACTCTCTTAACTTTAAAATCGGACAAACCATCTTTCTTAATTTTTCTAACCGTGTATTTTATCTTTTTGGAGTGATTCCGAAGGCGGTTTTACTATAGTGAATGGTTGTTTTGCTACAGTGACGATGATTTTATCTTTTTTTTTTAAAATTTATTTTACCTGAATCTTTGAAAAATGACTCAGCCTGTTCTTTGGTTTCTTATTGCAGCCTTGAGCACCGACTTATAACGCAAATGAACCAACGTACATAAACATGATAAAATATTATGAGAGAAAAACGTTGTTACCTCGCTAAAAAGCACTGATGAAGAATAGGGCGAAAATCATAAAAGGAATGCGATAACAATAGCAAATGCAAAACTGACAGCATATTACATCCAAGTATCCAACTACATACAGCCACCAGCACAGCAAAAGCACCAATAAAAGTTCCCTGAATCAAAAGAAATCTCTGGTAAGTAATAACTAGCCAAGTCCCTCAACCAATACACGAATCCATGACGTGCCTAAGAACAAACAGCACTGCCTCCACCCTGGTCAGCCCAGCGGGCCCTAGAACGCGCCGAGATGCAGGGCCACGAGCCCAGCAAGGCCCAATCCGGCCCACGCCGCGGCGCTGAGCCCGGTGGCGCCGGAGGTGGAGGTGGACTTCTTGCCCGGCGGCGAGAGGTCCGTGACTGGGCTCTTGGTCTTGGGCGTGACGCCGGAGCTCGAGGGGGTCGACGGCGTGGCGTCGGGGGCGTCTGGGGTGGTGTCCGCGGACGCGGCCGGCGCCGGGGCCTCGGCCGGCGCCGGCGCCGGGGCGGCGGACACCGCCTTGGCCACGTCCACGACGAGCTTCATGCCGCTGCTGCAGTGGCCCGCGACGCCGCAGATGAAGTAGTGCTTGCCGGCGGTCTTGAGCGTCACGGTCGTGCTGCCGGCGCTGTCGCTGCTGAGCGCCTTGCTGGAGGAGCAGGCGGCGTAGTCCGCCGCGCTCACCTCGTCCACCGTGTGCGCCCCGCCGGCGTATTTGAACTCTGGAAAGAAACAAAAGAGTCGCCATGAGAGGAAGAATGCACTTCAGCAGAGTTTTGCTGTCATGGCCGTACATTTGGGACAAAATGCAGCGATGCAGTTCAGAGTATATATGGCGCTAACCGAGAGTGTCGCCGACTTTGAACTTCTTGCCGCTGGCCCAGGTGGCGTAATCGCCGGTGGTCGTCCAGCCGGACGCGTCCCCGACGGTGTACTTGGTCGCCGCCGCTGCCGAGGTGCAGCTCACGAGGAGGAGCGCGGCCAAGGCCAGTGACGCGCCACCGGAAGCCATTGCAGCAGCTACGACCAGGGATCGATGGATCAATCAATGAGGAACGAACAAGGTAGCTAGGACTAGAAGATTGATCAAGGCAGATCCCAAGTGAGATGCAGAGGTGATCCCAAGCCAATGCTTCCCTTTATATCCATGGCATGCACAGTGTATGTGACAGACAGTACGTGTACGTCGCAGCAGCTGGGAGTTGGTGAGGTGGCTTTCGTTGGAGTTGGTTGCGGGTAGGAAGGCTCTGACGATGATGATGATCTTGGATGCACAATTTGCACAGACAGACACGAAATGTCTTAGAAATGACTCTACCCGTTATCATCAGTTTATCTGTCTGTCAGGCACCTTTTATTTGGACAATGAATCATCCATCTCCATGGTCGTTCGCAAAGCTTCCCGCCGGCTTTTTCAGTTGCGACATCTTTCTCACGGCGAACACGCGTCAGACTCAGACGCCATTCTTGCAACGACGGCGAAGAAAGACGATGAGGACATTAATGTAAACTGTGCTGGTGGCTTGGCATTGTCACCGCTCACCAGACAGGTCATCCGTCTGCTGTTGCTGGCCATGGCCATGCATGAAAGGGTTTCATTATTGGTGACTAATTAACAGCATCCAACTCCAAATCTCCAAGGTCGTTTGAGGCCAGATGCTTTATTTACGAAATTAGTAGGAGCGCAGGCCAATCCTTGTACGATGGGATCAAACATTCTTTGTGGACTTATTAGCCCTGCATACACTATTTGGTGCTAGCTAGTCAGGTCTAAAGAAATGGATGCTAAATTATCTTGGCAGATGGGTGCCTGGGCCTGAGACAACAGTGTCGTGTTTGGTGAGTGGCAACTTTACTAGTTCATCATCTGCTTGGGTTAAGTTAATGGCAGGCACCTACTCTGTGGACAATGACCTCTCCAGGAGTTTCGATGAGAGGTTGCAAAGTCTTTGATCCGCATCAATCTCACTAGCTGATCCAGCAGGAACAAGGTGGTGTACTTGAGACCTCGCAGCAGGCTTGTGGAGTAGTAATGTGTAGATGTGACATGAAAGTTTGCAGGTAAGTGATGTGCAATAAGAAGATCATTTGGACCGTGATCTGAAGGCGCAATGAGATGAACATTCAGGTGCTTGTGGGTGGGGTTGTTATCCAGGAGTATTAGAGGACCAAACACTGGACAACAAGTGAACAGAGATTGCTTCCGGTTGGTCAGTCACCTAACATGAACGGGGCGAGTAGGGTTGCTCTTGGTTTGGTATACAGGACGTAGGAGCAGTTGAGTTTGTTGCTGGGCTATTTTCCTTCGTCGATGTAGCATGTGCTACTATGAGTCTAGTCTCATGCCGGAAATTTTGCTAAAAGGAATTCCTTCCACATACTGGGCTAGTGCTCCTCTGGCACGACGCCTGCTTCTCGTGGTTTTTACCGTAGGGTCGTGTATCTTTCATTTAAAAAATATCTCTTTGCAAGGAGTCATAAGGAGCCAGAGTTGTTTTTTTTTTTTACCGTGAAGGTAGAGCTGTGAAAACATATGGCTTCTTCTGGTCTATTCATGAACTTGGCATAAATTATTACAAAACTACCACTGAAGATTTTTTTTGCTAAACGTTTTCTAAAGTAGCTTTAGCTCTACCAAAAATACTGCTCCATAATCTCAAAAAAAAAAAGTTGCTCCATAAGAACGGAGGGAGGAGTCGAAGCCCTGCTAAACTAGCACTTTGGAAGCTAATTGCGCTATGGGCCTATCAATTTTTGATGCCTAGAAGCCCACGTTACTTACACATTTAATGAAGCAAAACTTTCATCAAAATTCTAAATGGGCTTTGCATTCTTTTTTTAAAAAGTCTTCAAAACTTCTATTCAACAGTTTAGCAAATGGGCTTTGCATTTTGGTTAACTTGGCAAATTTCTGGCCAAGTTTGGCATATATGCCAACCGTGTATTGCATTTGGCATTGCATAGCTCCACGCGTTTTCCTTCCCCACGCGTGGTTCCCCTGCCGTGCCCGTTTTCTTCCCGCGGAAAGTTGGAGAGCGCGATCTTTTGGTTCTACACATCGCTGGACATCAACGTCGGCTGTGGGGGAGGCGATGTTCATCAAGCCGGCTGTGGGGGAGGTACATACGCCATGGCCATGGATTCATCCTTCCAGTGCATCGGGTTTCCATGGTGCCTAGGGTTTGTGTGTTGGTGCCAACTGTTGCTTGGACCTTGGAGTCGATGGCGCGAAGAAAATTTTTGTCTGACAAAATAATCGCTAGATCCACACTTTGGGTTTTGCCAACTCAACTTTGCCAAACCATTGGAGGTAACTTTTTTTCTCATGCCCATATTGATTTGAGACTTGGCAAACTCCATGTTTTTCCAAAGACAAAATACAAAACTGTTGGAGATGCTCTAACGTCAAGTCATGAGGGAAGTTAATCGAATATGAGGTGGTTACATGACATATGTGTTGTCACCAATAATGAGCATCTCCAAGATTTTGGCAAAATAACTTGTCATCCATATAATTTTGGCAAAACAAGAAAAAACTACCTCAAACAGTTGGGCAAATCAACTTGATAAAAATAGCAACTTGACAAATCATGACTCTCAGCGCTTAAAAATAGCAACTTAGCATATCAACTTGCCATCATGATTTCTGGCGCGCACGAAGCCTTCATTGCCTTTCCTTCCCCCGCACGCGCGAAGAAAAGAGTGTGCCTCTCATCCGTCCGTGTAAAGAAAAGGTCGTGCCGTCGCCGTTCTTCATTTTTGCTCGACACGAAGCTAGGTCGTCCAGCGTTCAGGTATGTGGTTCCCTCTTTTTCTCATCGTCGATCTTCATACCCAGCTAGGGTAGTCGCCGTCTGCTAGGACAAGGTTGGTGTTGTGGGTAGTCATCGTTCTTCTAGGGTTCATGCTAGGTCTGACGCCAGGGAACCGATCGATGAAGTTACGATGCGGCGACAGCATCATTCGTGCGAAAGGGAGGAGGGGAAGCACACAGAATCAGTAAAAAACCATCTAATGGCCCTTCTTTTTTTCATTTTCGCCAAGTTCAAAATAGCAAACTCTTGGAGAAGAGCTATTTTTTACTCTCTATATTGTTTTAGAAGTTGGCAAGATTTGCCAAGTAAAAAATAGCACTCTTGGAGATGCTAACAACTCTTACATATTTTTTTCAAAAAAAAATGGATATATTTTTTGAAAAACTATTTCTTTATTTTACGTACCTCATGGCTAATGTAGTGCGACAACTAACATGGCACAACAATAGCCAAAACCGCTTTAAAACTTTCTAATTGAGGAGGCAAATCAGACTGACAAAAATTGAGCGAGATTAACGAGATTGTTTTCAATTGGTTATTTGACCGTGTAACTTCCTTATAAGAATGTACAATACATCAATTCAAAAAAAAGAACGTACAATACATGAAGCTTTCATATGTGTGCCTACCCCCGAGTAACAAAATGTTGTCACATAATTGAGCACCGTTATGAAAGTTTTCATATGAGTGTCGACCTCCCGAGTGACACATCATTAAGCATCGCTATGAAAGTAACAATGGCATCATATAGGTTAAACTCCCTTTTATGGCTTACTCCCTCTATCCCAATAAAAATGATGTTCAGGATTTTTCAGACATATTAGTGGAGAAGAAAATTACCCCTAATACCCTTGGTTTGTGGGACTTGATTCCCTTAACAAAGGATGTCCCGTGCTTTACTTCTAATTAACATATTCCCTCCGTCCTGAAATATAGAGCATTGTAACTTCTAAAATTTATAGTAAAACTAGCAAAACATGCCCGTGCGTTGCAACGGGGTATAGAATTTATTATTTGATAATTGTACACTTTTTGTAAAATTTAAATGAGTTTAGTCTAACCTTGAATCAAATAAATATAACCCCACCAAAACAAACAAAACTACCAAACTAATATCGAAATCACCTTGAGAAGAAATAGAAAAAAATCATGTCCCATAAAAAAATCAGAAATCTTCATGTACAGTGGAGGAAAAAGAGTAAAAAATGATATAAAAATATGTATAGAAATTAAAAGGGGAAGAATATTAGGTAAAGAAAGCATAAAAGCATCACATGAGGGTACAATTCCATCAAACAGTCCACTTTTATTGTCGCTCAGTGCAATCCAAAGCAAAACCAACGGCACAGTTAGTGACAAAAGCCCACAGCCACAGCCGCCACATAATAATACAATTAATAGGTAACAGTTCTCAACATTCTTTCATCACAACATTTGTTTGAGTCATACATGAACAAAGCATATGTAATTCCGTATGATTAAGAGGAAGTACCTTGTGGCCACAATTGATGCATCACAAGAGAAGGAACAGCCGATGAGAGGGCGATCATCTCCAATCTCGCTATACTCCAAGACAAACTCTCCGGCCTGCTTCACGACGAGTTCGGCCTCCGCCTCTAGGTCTTCATCGGAATCCTCGTGGCAGCGCTTGGCCATCTCAATCCTGGTCTTGGCACGGGGCAGCGAGTACTGTGCAATATCGACACGCGCCTTGAGAAGCTCTTGCGTGCCCTTGGTGAAGAAGGGGTACTGGATCTGCTCCTCCTCGCCGGTGCGTGCAGCGTGGTCGTCCTCCTGCGCGCGGAGGAGACGGTCGACCTGGCCATCGGCCTTGAGCCAGACCATGAGGGCTCGGAGGCGGTCGTGGCGCTCCATTTCGCGCTCGCCGAGGCGACGGAGGCAGGCCCGCACGGCCATGGCGTAGGCGCGGCGCCGCTAGAGGAGCTCCTGCACCGATTGCTCGTGACGCTCCCACGCGTCGCGGTGGTCGTCGGAGACCTCGTAGTCGGCCTCGCCTCCGCCCTCGGCGGAGGAAGTGGCGGCGGCAGGACGGGGATGGGATGGGAGCGATTGGCGGGTGGACGGGGACGGGAGCGGAGCCATGGGAGGATTGGGGGCCGGGAGCCACAATTTTTTTAAAAAAATTGATTTTCCTCAACTTGGTAATATTGCAACGGAAGAAAAACATCAAATAACCCTAGAAAGTGATGACATAATGTTACATATCTATTTATATTTATCCTTTTTATAAAATTTAAAGTCCATAATTTATTTTATTGATAACCATAACATCTATGGTATTAGATAGTTAATATTTACAATAATATGTAGCTTAAAGACATATTTATTTAATAATAAAAATAGAAAATAGTTAAATCTTATCTCACTCTAATATTACCCCTTAATATGCCTCAGTATTATATTAAAATATGAGAAGTTTGATGCTAGCATTATTTTTTCAATTTAGATTAGGATTGCTATGAAATATGAATCAAGCATCACATTAAATAGGCTACCATTAAATTTTTATAATAATTGAAGCAAGATAACTATAATTTTAATTTTAGAGTAAAAAGCATAGGCAAGCATTTCCAAAAAAAAGTGTACTAAAATTTGTGATATTTTTTGTTTACTGCATGGATCTACATATGTAGAGATGAACAAAATTTGTTTTACAATTTTTAGATTTTTCTATGAATTACTATGTATTTATTAATTTTCAACCGATTTAAAAAATAAAAGAAAAATAAATTGGAGATTTTACATTGGAAACCCTAGAAATTTTTTTATTTTTTTCTACCTTCCATCGTAACGATTCTGGGCTGATTGGGCCTACAAAGGCGAGAGCGGAGTAATATGAAATTTTGCATTAGGAACCCTAGAATGTTTTTTATTTTGTTTTTGCCCTTCTAGAAACGTTGGACGGAGGAGGCGATCAGTAAACCGAACACGAACACGGACACGGACAGGGGCAGAAGAAAATATTTGGCAAACTGAAATTTTCGCTCTTTATAGATAGGTATAGATATAGATATAATACATTCTACATAATGACTATGTTTTGATTTTGTAAAATTTGTTAAAAAGAAAACCATAATTTAAGGAGAAACTCTATAACAGGAGGGAGTAGTTGTTTAGTTATGCATATACTTTTCCTTTCACCATATGTATGCACACAAAACCAAAAGTATTTTCCAAAAGTAAACTCTGAAGAGAACCTTATATCCAAAAGGCTTATTAAAAGCTGACCAATTACCCATACCACAAACAGCTACCTTAGCAGTCTAATCAGATGTAAGTAAAGCCAATCAATCTGTGAGGCAATGATGACCCTCTGATGCAGCCTCTTTACCATAAATAGCCGCATCTATTTTATTGCCAAATAACTTTAAAAGAGTCAACATATGTTACAAACTACCCCGGAGAAGCCATTTATCAAACATCAACAAGTTGGGGTAGTCCACAAAATGCCTTTTATTCCCAAGTAAGTTGGGGCAGGCTAAAATTCTGTAGCTCCCAAGACTGGAACCCATGACCTGAAGGCCGCCTCCACTCAGCCTTGCAGCACCAATAGGCTGTGGCTTCATTTGTAAACCATCTCAGTATCTCACACACCATGTATTGCATTTCAAGGCACCCACAATACTGAATGGGCTTGATGCTTATTTGATACCCCAACTGTGAAAATAGATTCCACATCATGCCCTCTGCCAACAACTAGCCAAAAGGTTGTCCAACTTTCATGACCTTAGCCTTTTAATGTCCCTTTCACCACGATCGTGGTTCCAGTTCCGGTCTGGGGAGCGGTGCCCTTGCTTGTCAGTGGATAGCTCGCCCTCCGTATTTTTTATCATGCGAGCAGCCTTTAGTGAATCGTCCCTGTGTGCAGGATGGGGCCAGCTTTGCCTTCTCTCCTGCTTGATCTTCTCACCTTCAGCAGCCAACTCCACACCATGTTCCAGCTCCCTCTCGATCAGATCATCATCATCCATGATGTCAACCTTTCTAGGAACATCACCTTTAGATTTCCTCCGCTTCTCCAGGGCTGCTTTCACTTTATCCTTATCTATCTTCCTCATTGCATCCATCATTGAGGATGATATTTTGGGTCCATCGTTGGTATTGACAACGCTATCCCTTGCTTCATTCCGAGGTGTCCTCTGGTTTGGGTGTTGCTTCTCAGGATGAGCATGGTCATAGCCATGGTGGCCTGGCACGTTTTGATGGCTCAATTGTCTGGATGCTTGAGGTTCATGGGCAGTAGGAACTTTTCCAGGAGCACGTTGATTAGGAACACTAGCAGGGCTCCTGTCAGTATCATTTCCTTGCAATGGTGGTGGTGCAACAACATTTTGCTCGTAGAGCTCCAAAATTTGGTTGCTAATCTCTGAAAAAAAGAAATAACATAAATATGTAGTGCCAGTGTGTCTTCTTGCCATCATGAGCATCAAAAGTAATATTAGAAGAACCAAAAGGAAACAAAAATAGCATAAATGAGATATATTGAAGGAAAATAAAGAGCCAAAAGAGGCATCAAAGGTAGAAACTAGCTATAATAAATCTGAACAAGAGACAAGGTCTAACAAGACAGTTGTAGTAAAAAAATATTGCTAACAAAAATATATCTGGTTCGATACTAGTAGTACCCATGCCATCCATGTGCATTCCAGTATATATATATGATAAAAAAAGTCAAAAGATCGCCATGTGGTGTAGGGCATGCTTCAACCTAACCTAGATCCACAATCATTTTGAGCACCATATTTGGGTGCCAATCTATGAGATCTCAAGATAGCTAACAAGCAGCAACAACAGCTGCAACTAAAGGTGTTGCATAATATAAGCCCTCATGAAAAATGAATACCATCTTAATGCAGTGCAGGTATGCCCTACTGCATTTCCATTCCGAGACCAACCTTCCAAGTGCCGTGGGGTAACATCAAACTCTTGCCACCAGACCTTCTCACCACCTGACGGAAGCTTGATTTTGAGAAATTTCGCAGCCATGAATATTGCACCGGCCGCAATTTGGTGGGGCTTAAATTGCAGGCAAAGTGAAGTACGGAGCCTGTACACCCCTTTTAAGGCGTAGTAAATAGGCATATTTGAGGATTACTCTTTGTAACAAGAAGAGTAATTTTAGCATACCCATCATTGACAAAGTTCCAGGCAACTTGAGCAAGTGCACTTTGAGCAACCTTGAATCTACCTATTGCTTCAACCAAGGGCTTGTACGGATGTTGGATGTTCAAGTCAAAACCAAGTGTTACAAGAACAACACGTTCCCCAAGTAAAATAAGTTCCTTCTGTTGTTCATATACTTCCTGAACAAAATAAAGCACAGGCAACCACAGTTACCATCTATGACAAAGTAATTAAGAGATAAAGTTCCATTAAATAAATCAGTCCCATCTTGTTGAAAAAACATCATGATTGGTGAGTAGTGACTTAAGAGGAACTGTTCACGGGTAAATACTGTTGTCTGGAAAAAAAAAGATAACTGATTACCCAAAAATAAATAATCAAGATTAATCATCTCAATCAATTCAACTATCTCACCTTCTGCCTAATTCGCTGCAAAGCAGCAGGATCCTTTTTGTTGATGATCTCATAGGAAAGGAGTACGACATCCCTTAGAGATCTGATGGTTTCTTCAACTTTTCCCGCCAAGAACATGCAAACGGTTGCAATTGTCTGCATGATATAACAAAGCATACATATTGTAAGTTTAAATTAACAATTTATGGGAAAACAATATCCCTAGCAAGGAAAGCAAGCACTGTGGCATGAGATTGTACACTACAAAATATAAAAGGATTACTGTCAACCAACTTACTTTTGTTATGCATATGAGGAAACAACTTTCAGCACATGAAAAAGAAACAGGAGGCAGTGTGTTACAACAGATCTTAAATAGGTGAATATCCTAAAAATGATACTACTGTGTGCTGGTAATCTATCCTCCCCACAGGGTATCATGCAATACACATATGCACAAAGAGAACAGTCCATAGAAAATCTGCAAAGGTTTAAGTTGTAATCTATACCACCATCCCAACTTCCAACACCTGTCATTTATACTAGCAAGTAAATAATTAAAGGTATGAAGTACATGTGGGAAGAAAGCATTGCATCTAAAAAATGGGTGGTGACAGAAAAGAACACAACGATAACTTACCACGTGCTATGGTAGCACAAACTACCATGTAAACAAGTGATTGACAGGTGAAGGACAATTATTTGAACGATAAGTGCTGAGTATCACTTCACAAATAATACCAAAACACAATGAAATAAAATGTTCCACAAAAGGCCATGTCATTTTCAATAAGACTTACCTGCCTGTCATTTTTTGCATGAGATTGGCGAAGGAAAAAACGATGACAGAACACTATAGCTGTAGCAATCGTAACTTGAGGCCTAAATTAAAAAAAATGTTTTCAGAAGGGAAAAGTAACATATATACAGGTACCACTTAGAACAAGAGAGCATATAATCTAAAGAATTCATAAACTACAGCAAATAGGGCAGATGCTACATGATACTAGGGTTCAGTATGATTTGCAGTAAGTACTAGCAGAAACCAGAATTCTCACACAATGCAGTGGGAAAACAAATGATTAAATTGCCACTTGAGTAGCCAAATTATTAAAATGTTTGATTGCTTACCACTAGAAAGTCATTTTGCGTATCATAAATATTTCACTTCTGTTCTCCCTCACTAGGGAATACAAGTAATTAAAACATTTGTGGTAGAATGCAAACTTACACTTGAAGCCTCATCCCAAAATCCTGCAGAAAAGTGCAGTATGCCTTGCGAAAATAAGACTCCTTCTTCAGATCAATGCCATCTTTCCTTGAAATGGAGTTTTCTTCTATTTCTTTTCTACTAAAATACCATGAATTACCAAGTTTGCCACCTTCTGCATGTCTTCCATACGGGATTCTATATGGGCTATTTTCTACAATTCCATGATGTGAAGAGTCACTTGTCTGCATGACATCCATGTAGGGCGTTCCTCTTCTCTTCTCAGCAATCTGAAGAAGTGAACAAGGTAGTGTTATTATTTGCAAATTTAACAGAAAAACAGTCCAATTGTTAGAAAAGAAAAGGGAGTTAAGAGCTAAAAAATATGCAAAAAATTATACGCTCAAATGACTTACCTAGGGAACAAAATATGGCACCAAAAGGATGATCAGAACTTGCTCAAGCTAAAACGAGGAAGGACAATAAATTCAGAATGATGGTTTTCCAATTTGCATCAAATAATCTTCATTTACTGCATAATAACATGCAGACAATTTCATGAAACTACACTTCAGACCATGTTACAAGTTGCTACATTAGATACTCCATCCTTTCCAAATAATTTTATTGAAGTTAAGGTGTTTTTTCTCACTGTAAGAATAAATGCAGAGCTGTTCTTCCTATTAGTTACTCCACCCGCTCCAAAATATAATTCACTTTAGCTTTGTCCTAAGTCAAACTTCTCTAACTCTGACCAGTTTTAGAAAAATGTATTAGCACTTATAAGTTCAAGTAAATGCAATATCAACGCATATTTCATGGAGAATTTATGGAAAACAATTTGATAATGTGCATGTCAATGCATTTTTCTATAAACTTGGCCAAAGTGAACTATAATTTGAGTGGAGGGACTACTTGCTTGACCTAAATAAATCACGTAAGCTATAAGCTGCACCAAATAAAAGCAAAATACCAACGTCATCCAATATCCATGGGCGATCCACCAAACTAAACTCCTACAGTGAAAACCGTTACGCACACACAAAATTCACAATTTTATTAGCCCACCAGTTGCGACTTGCGAGGTTCATCTATGTTCAAAAGCAGCAAAATCAGGCTCCCAGTCTCCCGCCCACCACGCAAATATAACCGGATAACTGCTACCGCACGCACCCGATCTCCCGATGAATGAGTACAATCAGGTGAACCAGGATTCCGCACAAATAAATAGAACAAACATAGGCGGAATGGGATCGGGTCAGAACATAACCTGAGAATTCAGGAAAAGTGTCGTCGCTTCCGCCCGCGGCACGGCAGGGCGGACCGATCCCGGGATAAGCGCTGCCGGAGGGGCGCGGAAGGCGAGCGGCGCCGGGAAAGAGGGGGGGGAGGGGGAGGGTGATGGGGCGGCGGTGTCGAGGAATTGGGGAGGCTGCGAACCTGCTGCATGCGGTGCGAGGCTAAGCGGGTCTGGTTTTGCTGGGCTGGTCACGTGGGCTTTCAGGCCGAATTTATGCATAGAATGGGCTTACCCAGCCCACCAGCCTAGGTGTCTCTTGAGGCCCATTCGTCACTGCCTCGCGACCTCGGCCCGGCCCAAGTCTTTCCATCACGCATCAGCGTCGTCAAAGCCGTCGTCTCCGGGGAGCATCTACCTCCACTCCACCCCCAAATGTCATGTCACGGTCTCACGGACGCTCCTCCTGCTGAAGCCACCGTCGGGCGCGAGGAGCGACCTCGCGACTAAAAAAAACACCCGGAACCTTTCCTTTTCGTGGATTCCTACCACTCCCTCGACGAGGCAAGCAGCAAGCGTTAATTCCATTCCTTAATTGCCAATGGCGACCGACTGCGCCAGTACGGCCTTGCGGCGGGCGCCTTGGGATAAACTCCGCGGCAAGGAAGGCACCCGAACCCCCGGGGGCCTTAATAGCTTCTTCTTCCCGTGGCTGAGGCTCTGGTCCCGCTCGGTGGTAGGGCACCGGCATGGGTGGTCTTGGATTGTCTGGCTTCGTGCTGTTTTCTTGGGTGCTTTTCTTGTGCTGCATCTTCTCAGGTGAGATGCTTGATCGTGCACTTTAGAGTTGTGATGAGTTTTATGTCTTTTAGGGAGAATGATTCTATGCTGATCTAATTTCAGGCAAATAGTAGACTCCAATCAGTAGACGTTAGTGCAAATAGTCCATTATGCTATACATATGAATGTATTACAATTCTGCATGGACAAGGACAAAAGATATTGATGATTGAAGAATTGCACTGTATTCACATACAGTATTCTTTAATATGCTTTTACCGATTCTACTTAAGTATATTTTTAAAAGAAATTTGAACTGAAATATGCAATTTGCTGTAGACACTGTTGATATTGGTTAGCTAACTGAGTCAAATATACCTTTGTACTATTGAAGAAAGTAGTTGGTAAAATTTACTGAAAATTTTACAGTTTAATGATTTCTTGTTAAAAATGGTAACCAAGCTGCCAGTCTTAGTCTTGGTGTTCTCAGTAAAAGTTTTGCATAACACCATAAGTGGCTATTTTTTTCTGCAGTGGATGGACTGTCTAAGGTGAGGGGTGTTAACTTGGGAGGATGGTTGGTCATTGAAGGGTGGATTAAGCCATCACTTTTTGACGGGATTCCAAATGGGGATATGCTCGTAGGTGGATTGATCTTAGTTATTCACTGTGTGTTCTTGGTAAACTGATGCTTGCATGGTTTTGATCCTCTATTGGGTTTTGTTTGCAGGATGGGACACAGGTGCAGATCCGCTCAGTGGTATTGAATAAGTATGTTAGTGCAGCCAATGGTGGTGGCTCAAATGTGACAGTGGACCGTGATGTGGCCTCAACGTGGGAGACATTCAGGGTGAGAGTACATGGAATGTATTAGTTTGATTTCAAAGAAGTATTAGTCTGCTGGTTTGTGTTTTACAAGGGGATAATCCCCTGCATTATTACAGCTACAATAGTATCTCAAATGTATTAGTCTGATTTCAAAGAAGTATGAAGCGTATTGGTATGACATATCTGTAGTTTAACAGTTTTTTCTCCCTAAATAGTTAGAAATATGTCCATTATCATTTTTATTATCTTTTGCCATGTGGTTAGTATTGAAGCAAATGCAAGTCATTGAATTGCCATGTGGTTAGTATTTACCTGCACCTTTTGGTTTTCTAATTGTCATTCCTCTTAATATTGATCGAGCTTAAGTATGGCCTTACTGGTTTTCCTTTTTAAACAGCTTTGGAGGGTGTCAGATAATGAATTTCAGCTTCGATGCCTTGGAGGTCAATTTTTGACAGTGAACAGTGAAGATGGTTTGATCTTGGCTACTGCAAAGCATCCATTGTCCACCGAGACTTTCTTCATTGAAAGAAATGCTGGAAGGGTTCATATCAGACCTCTGAATGGAGGCTATGTGCAAGTATTGCTCGGTCCATAGTTTCAAAATTATTATATGTGATTGTCCCTTAGTCGCCTTCATTCAAGTTGTGCCATTAATAAGACATTGCAATCTCCTTTTAACTTAGGCGACAAACAATCATCTGCTTATTTCCACTTATCAATTCCAACCAGGATGGGATAATAATTTAGCGACGTTTGAATTGGTGATTGTTGCCAATAACTTGCATGGGGACTACCAGCTTGCCAATGGTTATGGTTCCGAGAAGGCGAAGATGGTCTTAGAAGTATGTCTTCGGGCACTCACTTTCTTTGGAATTTGCTGGACAAATCCTCTTTTGCTTTATGCATGACATCCCTTGACTCTTCCTTTTTCTTTTAAGGAGCACAGAAGAAGTTTCATTACAGCAAACGACTTTGATTTCCTATCTCGGCACGGAATTAATACTGTGAGAATTCCTGTTGGATGGTGGATAACACAAGATCCTTATCCACCTTCTCCATTTGTTGGAGGGTCTTTGGCAGCCCTGGACCTAGCATTTTCATGGGCACAGTATGTCGTGCTTCCAAACTCTTCTTTGCAGTATTTGATATCCCTGATCTTTCCTGATGCTATACTTACTTCTGTTGGATCAGATCTTACGGTTTGAAATGTATAATTGATCTTCATGCTGCTCCTGGTTCTCAAAATGGAATGGAACATAGTGCGAGCAGGGATGGTTCTGTGGACTGGCCCTCGCCTGAATATATCTCACAAACACTGGAAGTTATTGACTTCCTGGCGACAAGGTATTTGTTCACCTAGCATTTCATCTTAAACCATTCAAACAGTAAATTGGTAATTACCTGCATTTCTCCTGAGCTGGTTCTCCACCATCAAAATATGTCAGCAGTTGCATCTCCTCTTACTGACTATGAAAACTGTATTTGTGTGTAGCTTCCGATGTTCTTAGATACCCCAGTCCATCCTTGAAATGTTATAGCCAGCTTTCCTGGACTTGTGCTTTGCAGGTATGGAGGCCATCCTTCCCTTTTGGGTATTGAGCTTCTGAACGAACCTTCTGCAGCTACAGTTCCTTTAGATGTTCTAGTGTCCTACTATATGAGGGGATACCAAATTGTGCGAAACCATTCATCAACTGCATATGTTATTCTCTGTCAAAGAATTGGGAATGCAGACCCAATCGAACTCTTTCAAGCTGGTATTGGTCTTTCAAATGTTGTAGTTGATTTACACTACTACAACTTGTTTGATCCATACTTTGCCACCATGAATTCCTCTCAGAATATTGAATTTGTTTACAAAATGAGAGCACCACAGTTACAAGACCTTAAGGCAATGAATGGGCCTCTTGTCTTCATTGGTATGTTTACTACCCTACTTACGTTTTTACAATAGTTCTGCTTTGCCCAAGTTAATAGAGTACCTACATACTATTGTCCTGTAATCGTTCCATCTTATTTTTTAAATGCTGGAGTTGGGACCTGTTAGTCATTACACAGTCTACATTTTCTTTCCGGTTCTGATGGATAGCTGTCACTTGAAAGTTGAAACATGTGCGCCAAACCACCAACAGACCCTATTGTTCTGTTTATTTTATTCCAGTCCTACTTGATTATTTCCAAAGTCATGTACTGACATACATCATCCTGATTTGTACTGAACATGGTGCTATGTCCCTATGTTGTTCAGGTGAATGGGTTAATGAATGGGACGTACAAAATGCATCACAGTACGAGTATCAGAAGTTTGGCAGTGCTCAGTTGGATGTTTATGCTAACGCTACCTTTGGTTGGTCATACTGGACACTTAAGAATGACATGATCCATTGGGACTTCGAGTGGAATATTCAGAATAAATACCTATTATTCAGTAAGTACACTGGCCATGCTAAACCATGCCTGTATTTCTCGTCTATTACGTCATTGACCTTACAACTCGGAAGTCATGACTCTTGTTAAATTGTGTTTATCTGGTACTGCCCTGGCATAATAAGTAACTGATTCCATGTATGCATAAATGTGTTATTATAGAATGGAGTCTTTTGCATTGTTATTTCTGTGGATATTTGTGCACAGATACTGAGCCTGTTTTGGATCTCACGAATTTTCACCATAATATGCTTCTTCTGTCCAGGTGGTTCATCCATGCTGAAGACACCAAGCTTCCTGCTGCTGCTAGCGTTAGGATGGGGAATTCACCTGATCATCATGCCAAGATAACCTGGATTCTAGGACTGAGCTGATTGAGAGTGTGGATGTAATTACATATAGACCACCGAAGTCCGAGTTATAGTTGAGGCAAATTTGGGTGCCTATATCTTTCTTGTATAAAGCCATCTCCAGTTGTTTTTTTCAGGAAAAAAAAACAAAACCTGGATTCCTGGAACATCCCGGAGGCTGCAGCGCTACCGGCAGCGTCGGCCTAAATTCAGGGTGAAAAGTTTTTGGTTGTCACATCGTCAGAGTGTTTGAATAGTAATAATAAAATAAATTAGAGAAGATATAAGTGTTCTGCGAGATGAATTTATTAAGTCTAATTAATTCATTATTAGCACATATTTACTGTAGCTTTTTTATAGAACCACATTGTTAAATAATGGATTAATTAGGTTTAAATAATTTGTCTCACAAAATAGTCGTAATATATATAATTAGTTATTTTTAGTCTATATTTAATAGACCATGCATGTGCCAAAACATCTGATAAAATAGGGAGTAAACTTTAACAGGGAACAGCTGCCGATTGTTTAGTTCACACCAAATTTTTTTTCAAGATTCCTTGTCATATCAAATCTTGCGGTACATGCATGAAGCATTAAATATAGACAAAAACAAGAACTAATTACACAGTTTATCTATAAATCACGAGATGAATTTTTTAAGTTTAGTTAGTCTATAATTGGATAATAATTATCAAATAAAAACGAAAATACTACCGTATTCAAAACTTAAAAAAAAAATTGGAACTAAACAATGCCAGAAGATGTTGAGGAATCATTTGTTCAGGATGGAAACAGTAGCGCACGCCCTCACAGACAGTAGTCGGAACTGGCCGGTCCACCGGTGTCGTTATGGACCCTCTGACATGATTGCCGGAACAGGAGTGGAAGAACTCCCAACGGCTGTGGTGGCACGGACTCTTGTAACGCACCGGTCGGATCCGCGTGGCGTGGACCTGTTGTACTTGTGCGAGCGTGAGGCGGACGGCTGGACCGGGTCCTCAGCTCGAAGCACAGTGCCCGGCGCCTTGACTTTTCTGCGTGCGGTCTCGGCACGCCGCCGCGACTGCAAATGGCAGCTGGTGTACCGTATGCATTGGTTTGGAAAAAAGGTTTTTCTTCCTTGGCAGGTATACGACCTTCGTTCGATAGTTACACTGCTAGGGCAGTGGGCCAGTGGCACATCCAGCTGGGCATTCGGGTTTTTTTTTCTGTGTGTGTGGTTCAAATCTCTGGTTCTTTTCTTTATGGTATAGAAAGAGGTGAGATTATGTGCCTTTTTCTTCATTTTATATTTCTTATTAATTTTGTATGTCACTATTCCAAAGAATTTTCTTTTTATTCTATAATTTCCTAGTTGTTCTAAGGAATATACGCGGTACAAAGTTCGTGATAGGATATGAACTTGAATCATTGTATTTATCTGTTCATACGAAGAAAACAAATATGTGATTTTCTAAATTAGAAAATCGAAATGAAGCCTTTTTTGTTCACAGTGTGTGTGTGAGAGAGAGTTAAACGTGTACTGTAATATTTTTGTTTTATTTGGCAATTAGTATCCAATCATGGGCTAATTATGCTTAAAAGATTCGTCTCGCAAATTACTCTCTAGCTATGTTTTTTGTTTCATAAATAGTCTATATTTAATACTTCATACATGTGTCCAAACATTCGATATAATAGACGATAAAGTTTATCTGACCCAACCAAACAAGGCCTTATTATTCACCAACACGCAAATCGCCCGACATAAGGTCATTCTGGTGGATGATCCGTCTATAAACTAGGAGCATACCCCGCGCGTTGCTGCGGGAATCGCAGATTAATGGATTGTGTAGTACGATGATGTGGACTATACTTATTTGTCTTGCTGGCGTGGTCACTACAGTTGTCATATGTGCTATTGGATTTTAATTGTATATATGTGGTAGCACATTGCATGTTGAGATAAATAGTTATTGAGGTTTTACTTAGTGGATTTTAACTCAATATGGTAGTGCATTGCTTAGGTGGATAGCTTGCATGCTTAGAGAAATACTTAGTGGGGTTTAGGATTATAAGATTTATTATAGATTAGAGTCATCTACACCTAAAGATACGCCATAAGAGGCGATACAATCAGCTACAAAGGTCACAAGACCTATGACATTTAGAGATATTACAAGAATTAAAATCAAAAGTAACTCTAGTCATTCAGTTTTTTGTCTATCTGTATTTAGTTCTCGAAGAAATTATATTTCTAGAAAATAGGAACCTATCAGTTCTAGAAAATTCTAGGAATAGAGTATTTCAGTTTTCGATTATTTTTGGTGCGTCTTGGATTCTAACCGGACTTTTTCAGTAGAGGTTAAAAGTTAAGACAACAAAAAAATACATAGGCTCTAAAGCAATTCTGGGCAACACTACCACTATTTTAGATAATATCAGTTGATAAGAGAACAATAGCAATATACTAGTAATCAAACTTTCTTTGGTTATTTGGGTTTCTTAGGCTGTGTTTAGTTTCGGAAGGAAAAAATTTCGCGACACTGTAGTACTTTCGTTTGTTTATGGTAATTATTGTTCAACCATAGACTAACTAGGCTTGAAAGATTTGTCTCATAAATTTCGACCAAACTGTGCAATTAGTTTTTATTTTCGTTTATATTTAATACTTCGTGCATGCGTCTAAAGATTTGATGTGATAGGAAATCTTGAAAAATTTTGGGTTTGGGTTGGAACTTGGAAGTAAACAATTAGTATTCAGAATTGAACAGGAAACTGATTGTTTTCGGTTCTTGCTCTTTTGGTTCACTATATATGCCCCACTCCTACATACGGCGGAGAGCTCAAGAACAAAGGCCTATGCCAAGTTCTTGATTTTGCTTCTCCCTTTCATGAATGTCATCCGTACCCCGTAGTTTTCTTATGATTTTAGGCGTGTGTTTTACATTGGAGCCCACGTGGTCCTACCAAATTTTGAGCACTATGTTAGCATCAAAGGGCCGAGGGAATATTCAATATACCAAATTACCTGTATTGTGCAGGGCACCAGAGTCATCACATTAGCACAAAGGAGTCAAACACTATTGATGAATAGTGATTAACTGTAAGTCTTCACTAGTTTTGTCGAAGTTTGTGGGAGCGTGGCGCAATCCCTAATAGCAAAGGCTAGATTTGCCCCCCTGCTTGTAATCAACAATGGCGAGAGTATCAATGAATAGATGTGTAAATGGATAATAATATCCGATTGCTATGTTGTTATCGACACATGAGTATGTATAGTCTTCTTTAATTTAGAACCTCTGAACTAAAACATCAAAAAACACCTTCATGTTTGAACTTGGCATCAAAACAACAATCATAAACTATCTAGGGTGTACAACTGAGTACTTATCATGCTATAACATGCAAGGAAGTCGATTAGAAGCTAAATCATACAAGGGCGGAGTGACACCAGCGATCTTAAACATACTCTATAGTAGCACTAGTGCGAAGCAGCTGATGACCCCCATCATTCATCTAAGGGCGTGTTTGGTTCGTTGCTGGCCACAGCCTGGCTTGCATGCCGCAACCAGGCCCGACGTGGCCAGGCTCGTCACATGCGGGAGGGTTCGTTTGGTTCTCGTTCCCATGCATGCAGGCCCGCTTCATCCGCTGTTTGGTTCTTGCAGATCTAGCGTAGAAAACTGATAGCATGTGTCTCTGACGCTGGTCCGACTGCACAACATACGCTCAAGCTTGCACGGTCGGAGCCTGGCTCCAAAGAAACGGTCGATTCATTCGTTCTTTCACAGCCTGGCCGAGAGACATCTATTGCATGCGCGCAGCCTGGCTGGAAGGGTCAACCAGGAAACCAAACATGCGGGTGCCAACATTTGGAGGGCCTGGTTCAAGTTGACCAGGCAACCAAACACGCCCTAAGATCTTGCATGGTGATTCCGCTGCCTTTAGAGGTGGCTGCCTTTCCATAATAACCTCATGGCTCGAACATCTAGACCCCTAATTCGATTTTGGTGATTAATGATGACATCATGCTCTGAATCAGACGTCCGGGGGCTTAGTATTTTTTAACAAAGTAAACCCTTGCACACTTCTTATACGAGCAAAAACAGATGGATGAATACTTATATATTCTCCACAACCCGTATACTTACAGTTCATCAATAATCTAGTTCGTACTTAACGGACATCCAAAGTTCCCATACCAACACAAGGCATCCCAGTGCACTGCTGCACGACCAAATCACCACCAAAGCATCAATACCATGGATATATTTCCTCTGATAAGATGCTTTATGCTTTCAAAATGTTTTGCATGTGTTTCTCCCCACTCCGTCCGCCTCTCGGCGTCTGCGTAGCAGAGCGTAGTCCAACCCATGCACGGGACGAGTACGGGCGTGCGACCTACTCCGGACACCTGGATGGCTGGATGGTCGCGGACGCCGAAACCCCGGTACCGAAAGCCCCGAACCCATCAAACCTGACGTGCGACCGCGACTGCCCGCCGCCCAGCCACCAGACGCCACGACCTCACCATTTCCGTTTCCATCACCCCTGGCCCTCTACCAGTCAGTCACCACTTTATTATGCACAACCCCGCGCGCGCGCCATCGACTTCGTCCAAGAAACGCACCCCGCCCGCCCACCAGTCCACCACCGCCAGATGACGACGACGCCTCGCCACCATGCGGCGTCGTCGCCGCCGCTCGCCGTGCTCACGCTGCTACTGCTACTGCTGCTGCTGCTCGACACCCCCGCCGCCGCGCAGCAGCAGAGCCCGTCGCGGGACAAGGACAACGGTGGCGGCGCCGTCGGCGGAGGAGGAGAGAGCATGCCGGGCCAGTCGCCCAGCTTCAGCGCTCCCATGATCGTGCTGCTGGTGGCGCTCATCGCGGCCTTCTTCTTCATCGGCTTCTTCTCCGTGTACATGCGGCGGTGCGGGCGGGGCGCCCCCGCGGGGCCCGGGATCCCGGCCGCCGCGCTGCTCGCCCTGTCGCGGCAGGAGCAGCGGGACCGGGACCAGCAGCAGCAGCAGCAGCAGCGCGGGCTCGACCCCGCCGTGGTCGCGTCGTTCCCGACGATGAGGTACGCCGACGCGAAGGAGCTCCGGGTCGGCGGCGGCAAGGACGTCGCGCTCGAGTGCGCGGTCTGCCTCAGCGAGTTCGAGGACGACGAGGAGCTCCGCCTGCTGCCCAGCTGCAGCCACGCCTTCCACCCGGACTGCATCGGGGAGTGGCTCGCCGGCCACGTCACGTGCCCCGTCTGCCGGTGCAACCTCGACCCCGAGGCGGAGACCGCCGCGGCTGAGGCGGCCACCAGCTCCAGTGAGGCGACGGCGACGGGGGAGGCGCAGCAGCAGCGGGATCAGATGGCCATCGACGTGAGCCACCATGGTGCCGAGGAAGAGGAGGAGGAGGAGGAGGAGGACAGGAAGCGCCGGGAGGAGGCGATGGAGCTGGAGCGGATCGGGAGCCAGCGCCGCGCGTTGCGGTCCCGGTCGGGGCGGCCGGCAGCGCCGCCCGTGCCCGTCCCGCGGTCGCACTCGACGGGCCACTCCCTCGCCACGCGCCTCGACGGCGACCTGGAGCGGTTCACGCTTTGTCTGCCGGAGCACGTGCGCAGGGAGATGGTCGCCGCGGCCGGCGAGGAGAGCCTGCGCCGCACGGGGCCGCGTGACGCCCGCGGCGGGAACGGCGGCGCCAGGAGCGCGCGGCTCGGGTGGTCGGACCGGTGGCCGTCGTTCATCACCCGGACCTTCTCCTCGCGGGTCCCGTTCTGGTCCGCGTCGTCGAGGAGGGCGCCCGACCTGGCGGAGGCGGCCGTGGCAGCGGGTACGACCGGAGGAGCCACGACCGCGAGGACCAGGCGTGAGAAGACGGGCGGCGCCGCGTCGGACGGCGGCTCGGTGACCCCGGCTAAAGGCAGCGTGCGCTTCGACTGCCTCGGCGGCGTCGCCCCCGGCGTGACGGGCGCGAGAGTCGGCGCCGCGGCCGGCGACAGCGAGACGGAGGAGGACGTGGACGAGGACGACGAGGAGAAGGCGATCGCCCGGCAGCGGCAGGCTTGAGCGTGCGCGGAAAGCGGCCCGCATGTGCTGCTCGCCTACTTTGCCCCACTCGTCCGTTGAAACGGCAACGGCAGCCATGCATGTCGCACGACAAACTGCACGTGGTCTGGTGTGGTGGCGTATCGCACTTCGTACGTATCAATGCGCGGCGAGAGGATTTGGACGAGACGAGGCGCTGCATGTCTGGAGACGTGATGTGCAGACGTATCCAGTGTCCAATCCATCGCCATGTGAATGGGATCCGCGAGACGAAGCAGGTGGCACGCGAGTGGGAACGCACCGCTGAAGCGGTGATTCCGTCGTTCAGGTGCAAATAGTTTCTTTTTCCAATCTTTTTGTGTTAGCGTCTAGTACTTCTCACTTCTCAGGGAAAAAAGGAGTTATTATTGATTCATTTCTTTCGTTGCCGTTGAAGAATTGGAGGTGTAAGGTATACTTGAACTTGGGCTGGGTCAAAACCTGAGAAAATAGTATTTAATAAATAGATTAAGGAAAAAAGATCGAGATAAGCGTTGACTGATTATTGTGTCTTTTAGTTAACACTGGCACATAGTTTATCCTATTCCCGGATGGAGACGGATGGTTGTGAAGTTATGCAACAAACCAACGGAACACTGTCGTCTCAAACATGCATACGAACTCTCCCGTGAAAACAATCAAATTCATATGAAATTTAAGCGTGTGAGCAACAAAATGTGTGTACACAGCCCGGTTTATACCGTACATAGCGCGCTCGGTCACGCGGCCGTTTGTGGCGTGACGGTGACAGAGGACACTAGGGCCTTGTTTAGTTGACCCCAAAAATAAAAACTTTTCAAGATTCTCCGCCACATCAAATTATACGGCACATGCATAGAGTATTAAATATAAATGAAAATAAAAATTAATTGCATCTAGATGAATCTTTTAAGACTAGTTACTTCATAATTAGATAATATTTATCAAATAAAAACAAAAATGCTACAGTCCCGAAAATAAAAAAGTTTTCGAAACTTCAAGTCAAACGATACGGCAGTACTACTGTGTGTCCAGTGTCCACGCTGTTGCTGCGTCTGGTCTATATTGTCGGTTGACGTCCATCTTCCAAATGCTCGAGAGCTCCCAGCCTCCCACCGTTTGACGTTTGTAAACAAAACCCGGGCCCGCACTTTTGAAAACGGTGAACCTTCTACAGTAGCAGATATCATATCAATGGCACTCATACCTCCCGCTGACGTGGACTCGTCAGTTGGCGATGCATCGTAATTCTGTAGCCTCCGCTTAGCATTATTACCCATGAAGCATTTATGAAAGTTTTTATCTCTTTTAATTATATTGACACCTCAGTGATTTACTGATGTAGCAAAAAAGTTATTGAAGAGAGATATAGAACCAAGAAATCGTTTCCTCTTCAAGAAACGATGTCTTCATGTGTATCAAGGCATGAAAAAAGATAGAAAGTGCATTAGAGCAAGTATTATAGTAGGCTGTAAGCCAGCTAAGGCCAGTCTCAATGGAGTTTTATGCACATTAAATATGCTGATGTGGCGCTATAGTAATGAAGAGAGAGATGATAAAAGTTTTATGGGAGTGCACTGTTTCCAAAATATAGATATGTTGGAAACTGGGCTATGAAACTACCATTGAGGATGGCCTAAATGCTGAGGTGGAGGAGAGAGAGTAAAAGCGGGCTGTAAGTTTACAGCCGGCTCAGACACAAAAACCAAAAAAGTCTGTGAGACAGACAAGTGGGCCATATATTAATAGTGATGAGCTAACCATTATATGAGTGGGCTGCAAGAAGGCTGTAAAGAAGTCTTACAGCATGCAGCTGGCTGTATTATAATACTTGCTCTTAGTGAGGAACTGCTAGTTTCCATCGCCTTCCACCAGATCCAATGTGCAAGCTGCCGTCGCTGTGCAGGGTACGTCGTTATAAAGCAGGCCGCCACTTTATCTTCGCTCAAGCCGTTGCTGCCGCAGGGAAGCGAGTTCTGCTGCTGGCACGGCTGCCACTGCCGTGCTCGCCGCCGCAAAGGCCGCGCCATCGTCGCAAGCCGATGTTGCTGCAAGGAAGCAAGCTCTTCTGCCTATGCCCGAGCGGACACACCGCCACCGCCGCGCTCTCATGCCGAGGCTTGAGCTGATACACCGGTTGTGGGTATCGATCGAACTCGACAACTACTAGAGTAGATGGAGCTCTCGTCTTTTGCATTGATCGACAATGTCGCTGGTTCTTGCTCAGATTATTAGTATATTGTGCGTTCTAAATTTAGATTAATTTATTCATCTTTGATTTATGTCTGCACGATTCTTGAAAAAGAGCTCTCCTACCAGGCATATAGGCGCTCTGTGTGACCGTTTCTTGGAGGGCGCTAGCAAAGAACGAGAGAGAGAAAAACACATAGAAGATCTGAAAGATGGGAGAGAGAAACATGGTGAATGATTGGTTGGATTTTTATTTTGATCATAGTAGAAAATTTTGCATCGGGAAGAATAGTTTTTTGACACGATGTCCTATGCTATAGGAACTACAATAGTTTCTTTCATTGGGATTGCCCTTAGACATGGGATCTTTAAACTGCCTTCGAAACTCTCATCTAATTTGCACATATACAAAGACTTTCAACAACTCCAACAGTTTACAATTGAGTTATGCATTTTGTTTTTTTAGAAAAAAAACTCAAAAGTTACACTCCAACGGTTTGGTAATTGGCTTTGGCAAATTTGACAACTTAGCAAATGGAGGGTCAAACTATGCATACATGTAAAAGTCCATAAGGCTTGACATTGGTGTTTTTTCGCGACGGAGAGACTCTTCCCGCACGCCTACTCCTTCTCCCATGCGCCGCCGTTGGAGTTCCCACACGATTGCTCCGTGGTGTTGCCATTTTCATTGCTCCATGGTGTCGCTATCTTTCGTCGGAGTTTATGTTGCCGGCTTAGTGGAGCCTCCAGCGACCTGGAATCCATCGGTGTCGTGCCAACTAGCTATTTCAGGATTTGCTGGCCGGTTGGATGCAATTGCTGGTGACCAAATGAATTGGCGAATGAAAACAAAAACAGCGCGAACTGACGGTGACGCGCAAGTAGAAAAAACGCGGGCAACAAGTAGGTACATGATTTTATTTTTGCAAAAGAATTATGTGAAATGGTTGAAGATGGACTCTTTTTAACTTTGGTATTTTCATTTGTGAGTTGACAAACTCTATATTTTGCCAAACAAAAGAAATGCAAAACCGTTAGAGTTGCTCTAACAAGTAGTACTCTAGTAGTCACGCCTGGTACGTTTATGCTCATCACAGCTACTTTTCAGCTATGGAAAAGTATTCTTCTCTCAGAATAAATCAGAATCAACTGAGTACTGTATACACTGATACACCTCGTCCAATTGACCAAGTATCACAAGGTGTAGTCGAATTGTCGCTAGTAGCCAAGATCAATGCAGTTCTAGAGATATTTATGATGTTCAATCTCCATCAACTAAGCAAATTTCTTAACATGTATTTATTAGGGTATATTTACATCCACTGATACTAAAAATCAGCTAGTTAGTAGCCAATAGCTAGTAATTTTTAGCCAATTAATTTTTAGTAGGGGATGTTTGGATCCACATACTAAGGTCATCTGCAGTGGTTATCAAATAGCTAGCTAATAGAAATTCTATTGGCTCTCAATAGCACTTTACAAATAGCTAGCGATATAACATATAAAAATAATAAAAAAGTAACATTCTTATTGGTTATCGAGGAGAGAGATCAAATAGCTAGCGACTTCCTAATAGCTAGCGACTCATAAATAACTAATCTAGCACGATCTTTAGAAAACACTCTCTCACAATACTCTTCACAATAGCTAGCGACTTTCTAACCTAGCTATTTGTAAATTGCCATTAAGAGACAATAATATTCTTCTTAGAGATCAAATAGCTAGCGATTTGAACACCATTGTGGACGCCCTAAGGTCAGTTTTAGTAGAATTTCTTTGGAGTTTTATGGACATTAAATATGCTAATGTGGCACCATATTAATAAGAAAGAGATGATAAGAGTTTCATAGGAGTATAGAATTCCTTGGAGATGAAACTCTTCTATACTGTTTTCTAAAATATGAATGTGTTGGAAACTGAGTCATGAAACTACCATTGAAGATGACCTAATAGGCGGTTGGATAATAAGTAAAAGGTGTATATGAACTATTAGCACCTATTAGCAACTCCAAACCTGTTAGGGCAGTCCCAATGGTGTATTGATGATGGTTTCTATCCTTATTAATTACTCTGCCAACTAAGCAAATTGCTGATGTGGCAGTAGATTTATTAAGGAGAGAGAAGAAAAAAAATAAAGAAACGGTTTCGTAAGGAGGAAACGGAGTCGTCGCAAAAGACCGATGCGTGAGGAAACCACCCGATCAGCGTTGGAGAGAAACCGATGGTTTCCTTCTGTCTCCGCTCGGATCTCCTACTCCAAGCTGCGCCCTTGCATCTTCCATGTGCTGTGACATGCCCCTTCAGCTTTAGTGCCTCTCTGCCGATGCAGCCGTGGAGCTTGCGAGGCTACCAGAGAGCAGGCGCGCAGGCCGCTACAGAGCAAGTAGGATAGTTCTGGAAATATATGGTTCTTGAAGCGTATTTGATTTTCTTTCTTTGCCAGCGTCTGCTCTGTTTGGAACATGTAGAAATATGGCAGTGTGTGTTGTAGAGATCAGTTGACACACTTGATCCATCTTATTTTAATGAGTCATTTAATTTATCTTTTGAATAAATATTGCTATAGAAACTATGGGTTGGGAAAGATAGTTTCTATGTATATTAATTACTCTTGGAATGTACAACTAGAAATCGTTCATTGGGACTGCCCTTAATTGAACTAACCATTAGCTGCTCTCCTGCTAATAATTAATATGTTTATTAGCATGTCTATTTGGATCCACTAGCATTAAGTAGCTACTCTCTCAATTTTAAATTATAAGACATTTTGTTTTTTCTAGATATACGATTTTTGTTATACACTCAGATATACTATGCTTACGTATATAGAAAAGCAATGTATCTTGAGAAACCAAAATATCTTATAATTTAGAATAGAAAGAGTAAATTTTAATGCTAATGGATCCAAACAGGCCTGATTGCGAGGGACAAGGGCTGCAAGCTAGAAACAGCCAACAGTAGTACAGTAGGCAGCTACCAGAAATGTTTTTCGCTGTTTCGCATTCATCGGACCAAATTTGCCTCAAAATCCTTTCGCAAATATTTAGCCGTTTCTGGTAAAATGTGTGTGTGTTTTTTTTATTTAATAAAGGTGAAATGAGTTTCAAACGCTGCAAAAGGACCGAAAACTCTCGAGCCAATAAAATAAGGCCCATCAAGCATGGAGTCGTGTTAAACGGAGGAAGCACAAGGCCCATCATCTGCTAGGCCGGTGAGGCAGCCCATTTCCCCTAAACCCTCCCAGTCCCAGAAGCATTTGTCTTCCTTTCTTCCCCTCCAATCCACGATCCCCTCTTATAAAAATAAAAATAAAAATCCACAATCCCCTCACATGCCGCCGCTCTTCCCTCGCCGTCGCCGGGGCTTCACGACCCGGCACGCTTCCGGAATCATCTACCAGCTCTTCTACACCGCTCTGATTCTCTGCAGGTCTTGTTGATCGCCAGATTCGCCAGCCCGGTGACCTCTCAGCCGAGCGCTCCAGACGGCTGCAGTCTCCGCATCCCGAGTCCACATTGGCCCGTTGCGCCGCCGCCCCCCATGGGTCGGTTCGGGTGGCTCCGGCATGCCTCGAGGTTCCTTGCGCCCCGGTCGGGCGAGGTGAGACGAGCGAGCTCTCACTTACTTCCCTGTCCATTTCCCACACCTGTTTGGGTTTTGGGGAGTGCCAGACTGTCACTTGTTTACTCTGTTTGGAGTTTTGCTTGCAGGTGGCCGTGCAGAGGTGCGCATGGATGCAGCCGAACACACGTAATCTCCGTTCCATTTTGTGTGTTTTGTTTGATCCCTTGCTGGTTTGGGTTTGAGAGAAGTTTTGCTCTTTCGGATGAAAATCTGCTAATGAAAATTGAGATAATTTGGTGGTCTTGGGGGAAAATGGCACAGCTGATTACTGCTTACAAACCGTTCATTTTACAGGCTGTTGACTTGCTAATTGCTGTGCAATGCATTTTCTCGTTCATTTGTTTTATTGTTACAGGTTCTTATTATTTGAATAATTGTAGATTTATATTCAAACTACACTAGAAGAAAGAACTCTTAAAATCACATCCCGATATGAATATAGTACGGAGGGTTATTGGGAAAAACTGCCGTGCCCTGTCTATACTGGATGTGTTTCTGTGTTTATTGTTGGAGAAGAATATTAATATTATATGCCACTGATACAATATAACTCTTGACATCTGCAGTTGGTAGATGTAAATTCAGGTCAAGCGTATACATTTACTGGCTACTGTCATATTTCTCTGTTCCTTACCCATGCTTGTTTGTGTTTTCTTCTGGAGAATTGCAGCTTGCAGCACTACTGGCATCTATATTGGCGATAAGTTCTATGGTCGATTCATATTGACACCATTTGTATTGAGCCGGAGTTTTCATGCTACAGGTTATTACACTGGGTTTACGCATCACAATTACTTTTGCAATCACACAGGGCAACTAAACATTAATGGTTTCTTTTGCCAGGTCACCGTTGTTCGGAACACAAGGACTACTACAAAATTCTTGGTGTTCCTAAGGATGCATCACAGGATGACATCAAGAAGGCATTTCATTCTGTGAGTATCATTATAGTTCAGTTGATCTTGAGATATTCCAAGGCTTGCTCTTGATTGGACTATTTATTTAAGATGAGCATGCTGTGAATCTAATATCCATTGACCAAGTGGCAATCTCACCTGTTTCCTATCTTTTCATACCATCATGTGCGATGCTGTACATTTCTGAAGAAGGCACTACATGTGTGATTCTTCACTTGTTGTGTAGCTTCGTTAGGTGTGCTGTTAAATCCTGCCAGCAACTGGAAACTTATTTTTGTTATTATACAGACTATGGATATTGTATACTTATATGGCCTTCAAACATATATGCTTCAAGAATTTGAACATACTGGAATTAGGATGAAAGTTAGGCAGATATGTTGAACAATGAATGGGGAGGCAGATTCATTTGTAAATAATAAGTCTTCAGCATGCATGTTAACAATATGTTCCATATATTAAAAAAATACAAGTGGTGTGATTCTGATGGTTTTGTTTGCTAATTGAATCAATGTGTGTAGCTTGCCAAAAAGTATCATCCGGACACAAATAGAGGCAATACTGCTGCAAAAAGGATGTTTCAGGAAATAAGAGATGCATATGAGGCAAGTAAGTTACCGCAATTTGTGTTTTTCTGTTGCTTTTTTCATTATTGCGCCAAAATTAACAGTCTTGTTATTGTCATTTTGGACTCCAGACACTACGGGATCCTTCAAAGAGAGAGCAATATGACATGGTAAGTTGTCATAGTCTTTTTTCCTTTTTTTACACCTTTATAGGAAATGACTTGGATTTTTCCAAGCCCTTTGATTGGAGTGATTTATTTTGGAATCTGGTACAAGTTTATTTTGTGTTGTGTAATATCGCAGCTATTTTCTAGAGGGTCAAGGATGGAGCATGACACATTCTCAGGATCCAACAATCAGAGACATGATCCTTTCACAGAATTCCACAGACAGAATGATGGTCGTTTCTCTAGTAAATTCTATAAAATATTTTCTGAGGTGGTTTCCTGTCGCTGCAAACACATTTTACTTCCATTTGTCATGTCAGTGCAGACTGCAGAGTATGAAGTGATGCTTATTTTCTTGGATTGCAGGTTTTCCAGCAAGATATAAACGCGCAGGCAAATGATATTAAGGTTCATTCTTAGGCCTGTTCCTATTTTATTTTAAGTTTCGTTTTCCTTTTGTCTTTTTTTTTCTTGAACTTATTTTATATCTTAACTTAAGTAGGTAGAGTTGAATCTGTCTTTTAGCGAAGCTGCCAATGGCTGCATAAAGCAAGTGTCCTATAGCGCAAAAAATGTTTGTGATTCATGTGGTGAGTACACTTTTATGCTGGAAGTTATTGCCTGGGAGCATTTTTTATTGCACTTGGCTTTTGTATGCGTATCTGTTAAATCAAAATTTAAACCTTTGTTTTCATGCAGTTACTGTTAGTAGGCACTTACATAGAAGTCATTTTCTGAAATGAGCTTTCAACTGTCTCGTACATGTGCTTTGACATTTTTTCTAAATTTTTTGTTTATCGATTTGCGCATGTTGTCTATCCAAATAGTTTTTCTGTTGAACAAACACCTACTTCAGAGACACTATTAGTTCAATATCTGTTTCCGTGCATCTAAAATTTAAGCTGATGGCAAGATAACTCTGGTGTTCATTTAGTTATTTATTTATTAGGATGCTATTTCTAATACTATTTGTGTTCTTTGTTCCCGTCATAATCTTTTGGAATCAACTTATGGATGGTAGTTATTTGAATGAAGCATTCTTTAGAAAATAATTATCGTCTGAAATCTGTAGGAAGATTGTCATATGTTTACCAGGCTTCATTTGGACACTCCATGGGGTTTTGTGAACAATGTAATAGTAGTAACCAATCATAACCTTGCGACTTGTGACACTAGCAAACTTAGGACACCTTAGGCCCCACAAGGTAGTTCTATTACTGTACTAGATGGGACTTGAAAAGCTAAGATTTATGAAGGATAACTTGCTGAAGTATGTAACGTTAGAAATAATTAATTGATACTAAAGTTTTCTTTGCAAAGCTGCCATCTTGCTTGTACATATAATAATGATCATCCTGATTTAGCCCATATCCTCTTTCTTTTCTCATTAATACTGATTTTGTTTTACTGTTAGGCGGGAGAGGTCACTTGCCAAATGCAAAGATATATGTTTGTCCCTCATGTAAAGGTTTGGGAAGAGTAAGTACTTGCTGTTAGTTTCAAACTTTCCATGCAGATACATATGGTACATTCATATGCTTTGGAGTTAGGACATCACATGTTGGTTTATGCAGGTCACTATGTATCCATTCACAACCGTTTGTAGTTCTTGCAGAGGTGTTGGGAAAGTAATAAAGGTAATATTCCTGCAGGTACCATAAACATTTAGTGTGTTTTGTCCTGTCTCATGGATGATAGTTTTCCACAGGATTACTGCTTGACATGCCAAGGTTCAGGGGTGGTAGATGGTATGAAACATGTAAAATTGGATATACCAGCAGGTACTGTGCACTCAGCTTCAATTGCCTTCTTTTGGTTTGTTTCTTTTCCAGACATGTGCACATGCTCATAAGTTTAGATTGTTTGGACTTTGAAGTTACTGTGTGCATTTGTCCTATATCCTAATGGAATTGCAGAGATATCTGCATTGGTTCTACTGTAAACTTTCCACCACAACTTGTATGTAGTTGAGCTAACACTTAGCTGCCAAAATCTAGGTGCTTTTACATACTATACCTAGTTGCTCTTTTCACTCTATTAGAAGGTTTTGGTTGCTTAATAGTTTGCTGGGGCTGTTTCTGTTTCTCGTCTCTTTGCATGTACAGCTTGTTGCCTGAAGGAGTTACACTCTGCCTGATGTTTACTATAGACTGAACATGTAACAGTCGAGTTTTCATTGTATTGTGTAATAATTCATTGAAGATTTTCTTGTTTTCTGCAACATAGGACTTGATTCTGGTGACACAATCAATGTACCGGAGGCTGGAGATAGTGGTGGACTTGGTGTCCGATCTGGAAATCTACACATAAAAATTCAAGTGAGAGTCCATATCCATGCATGGTTCTTTTTATACATATAAATCGATCTATAAGTTAAGTGGATTCCACTACCAAAAAATTAGTTACCTAATCAGAGAAATATCTGCAATATAGGCTTCTTGTTGTTAACTGTTCTGGAGTGCCAGTCAGAAACGATAGAAACAAAGCAGTTTTCAGATGTTAACTTGTTTTTTCTTTATCTTACTAGAGTGTCACAACAAAGTGTATCAGCAAATTTGATTGATTGTGCTTGTGAAACCATGTGTTCTTTCTAGAAATGGAAGTAACACTAATTCTTATTTGGTGTGCCTATAACAATCAGAAATTGTGGATGAGAATGGAGGGTCAATCCATAGGTGGTAGGAGGTGTTACATTTCTCTATGAGTTTGGTAGGGTCTGTCATGATTTTAATAGAGATTGGAAACTATGGATTCACAAAATGAGCGGTTCACATTCTGCTGGGAAACCATGCCTTCAATTCCAGCCATCGTTACATGTGCCTGGTGTCATGCCTACTTAAATTCAAATGGCCTTTGGTAGCACAAAATGTACAATTCGCTTTAAATAAAAAGCTACTTTTACTAGAGACATGCCGGTAAGTGATGAATTGTATGCTCCAGCAGTTGTTCCAGTTCTGAAGGGAAACAAAAAGGGAAAGTCCCATTTGTCAAACCATGCCTGAACCCGAAGGATCCATTTCAAAGCTCAGTCCTTGCTAACCTATCGTCGATGTCAGAATCAGTTTCTTCAAAGCTTTCTTCAGGCCACTTTGTGTTTACGCTGGCCTTTATTCATTTTACTCAGGCTTATTTCTAGACTTGGATGGTCGAGCACATTCATTTCTATTGAATGCCAATAGCCAGAAATACCTCCTCAAAGATACTTAAGTTACTACCACTGGGAGCATTAGGTTAGCTTGTTTGGTCCAAACATATTACTAGTGAAGGACCTGTGACCATAATATAATGGATGCTTGTAGCATTCTTATGTCGTGCATGTCCTTTGCTAATTTGTCACCAGGCTTGATATGTCTCAATGTGATTTGTACCTGTGTTTGATTGTCACAAGCATGTAAGGTTGAGACCATAACCAACACCCTGTTATTAGGAGAGATCAGGCAGTAATCCTCTTTGTTTATAACTACTAACTGCTGATGGGTTTATAGGTGTTGTGGGTGCTGTTTTCTGTACTTATTAGAGGGTAGAGGCTATATCAGCTGCGGCCATTACGATTTTTTATATTTTATATGCAATTTTATTGTTGTCTTGTATCAAAGAAAATATCTTCTGATTCTCCAGTCAACTGTGTATATCCTAGGTAGAAATTGATCCTGTGTTTACCCGAGATGGTGCTGACATCCATGTCGATAAAAGGATAAGCTTCACACAGGTAATAGCTTCAGTTGTCCTATTTTGCTCCTTTCCATTTGAACATTCTAAAGCTATGCTATTTCTCACTCAGCCTCAGGAATTTTTTCCCAACCATAAATTACATGTCGTCCTTCCCCTTTATTAGTTTATGTATCATTAATCTAATCTAACCTTCATTTCATGACAAATCAAGGCCGTTCAGTAAAAGATTTCTTGACTTTACTTTTGGTTCCATCATAATATTTGACTCTGGATTTAACTTTAAGTTTCTGGCATAAGATCAACTAGGGTGTCAGTGTATTCAGAATTTGTAGTTGGTTATAACGTCATTATTGCAACATTTTAAAGCTGGCACTTCTCTAACAATTTTGATTTTCTTTGACATTTCTGTAAAGAATGAGTTTGTGCTTTTATAGTTTACGTGTAACGTGTTCATGCTGATTTTCCTTTTATAAAACTTGCAGGCAGTGCTTGGTGGAAAAGTTGAAGTACCTAGTTTAAATGGGAAAACAGAAGTGAAGGTAACAATTCTAGGTGGAATCGTACATGCGTGTACACTTCCTGTATCATCTTATCTGCTTCTTGTGTTGCTTATCTATAACTGCATATATGCATGGAGCCTATTTCAATTCAAATTTAAAATGCCTGGTAATAACTTGAACTTATTTTTAACGGGTACATGTCTCCATGCACATGGTAATCTCTGTTTTGTCGAAACATATCTGCGTGTACTTATTGAGTGGATAGGCTTTCAAGTTTAAAATAATATATTTATTCCCCACCAGTTTTTCTTCGAGAAAATTCGGTCAACACCATTGAAACCTATAACTATCCCTTATGTTCCATTGAAAAGTTTAGTGTCCCATTATTGCCATCCATTTGGATTTTTTTCTTCCCTTCTGTGCCATTACTGCTAATTTTTAGTAAATTTAGAAGCTAACGCCTTTAAATCATCATCTGATAGCACTAATTGTGACTATTTTACCTGTCACACACATCGCCGATTGTGCATTATTTCTTCAGAACTTCATTTTTGCGAGAGGTACATTTTTTTATACATAATGGATGAATTATATTTCCGTTGAGACGCAAACATAATCACAATTTTTCAGTGTGCATGCATGCTCTTATAAGAGGAACAGTAGGATGGACATGGACTTATTTATCACTGCACAGAAAAATTGAAGGCCTACAATTGTCTTTTCAGAACCAACTAACAGGCCAGTAACCAGCAATGGCACACATGGGAAAGAAAAATTAGAATTGATGGCATTGAAGGGAACCATAATTTCTGATGACACATAAGGGATTGTTGTAGGTTTCGATTGCATTGAAGAAATTTTCAATTGTCATCATTTTACCTAATTAACATCTGGTGAATTTATCCAGATACCCAAAGGAGTCCAACCAGGGCAAGTTGTAGTTTTAAGGGGGAAAGGTAACCTATGAAATTTGAGAAATGCCTCACCTGACTTTTCCTAGTAAAGTGCTGATGATCATAATTTCTATCAGGATTGCCAGATCCGTCAGGATACTTCGGGGACCAATATGTCCGATTCCGAATTCATTTCCCCTCGTAAGCTGACTATCCTTTTCTTGGCACATTTTTTGCCAATATACTTTTTTTTTTCTTGAAAATGCAGGAGAGCTGCACATCATTATATTAACAAGATGACCGACATACTCCATATATATCAAATTGTTGGTGTTCTAGTTCATTTGATCATCTGCCCTTGAAGTAAAAGTATATTGGGTTTGTATTTGATTGGTTACCTGTTAGCACATTTCAATTTTTTTTTTTGATATAGTGGATTTGTTATATTCTTCAGAACAAAAGTAATGATTAGTTATCCATGAAGCAGAAAAGAGTCGAAATTGTACAGATTTAGTGGATTTGCTGAACTGTTTGCATAGCCTGAAGTCAACCCAGTCTGAAGACAGATGGTGAAGCTGTTCAGTTGGGCTAGCTTTAACTGAGATTGGCATATGATAACCTCTTAACAAGTAACATGCTCAGTTTGGTTGAGTCTATAACTCTCTGTATAAATGATAAATGAAGAGTACCAGTATGAGGTAATTCTAAATCGTCACAGTTTATGTGCTTCAATAAATGACATTGAAGCATATGCGGATCAGCCACCTTTCCTCAACAGCTTGAACTATAAGCAATATTTAGAATACTGTTCCATCAGACTCAGCATCTCTGCTCTGGAAAATCGAGTTGGTTGTGACTGTGTGCCTGCCATTGTCATCATTTTACCCTACACTTTGTTTTATTTCCCACGTAGCCACTGAATAAATTATGGAGCAAACCACCATTCCATAGCTGTGGCAGGCTGTCTTGCCACCCTGTTCCTTACTTCTTGTCTCCAGATTTGATGAAACCTCCAGATAGTCTCCTCTGTCCTAGCAGATTCGTGTTGAAGTTGGCACCTGCCATCCTCCATGGCTTCGCCCCCTTGTGGTTCACCTTTGAATCTGTTAAATTCCCAATGTGACCTGTCCATACTTGTAGACCACCTGCTGGAAGCACTGGTGTCGATGCTGTCCTTTCTCTGGCACCATATCCCACTGGCCTTCCTGTCAGCATGGTCTGCAGCATTGTAACGCTTGTGTCCATTCTAGGCTATTTTGTTACCAGTGCTTTGGGTGGTAAGACTGATAATTGGGCCTGGTGGTTCAAGGTGGTTAGCAGAGAAATTGGAACTCCGGCATCCTGTCCACCACTGTTCACTGTCTGTCAGTGCGTTTGGCTTGTGAACTGGAGAGAAACTGGGAAGGAACAGGCAGGGACTGGGTAAAGCTTGAGCGTTTTTCTTTCTTTCTTGTTTTTTCTAGGGAGAATTCTATGGTTTGGCAGTTATATCCTGAAGATTGTTATGAGGGGTGAGCGTTGTTTGTTAGCCTTGAGGACATGGCAACGGATCTAGTGCAAACTCATCTCCCATGCAAACTGTGCAAACTCTAATCTGGACCACAGGATGTTGATCCAAAAGGCACGGAGAGATTGTGTCATTTTGCACTTAATCGCCCGCTCTTAATACACTTTTACAAATCCCTACTTCCACCTCTCCCATGCGCCCACTTGGATCAACATCCTGCGGTCCAGATTAGAGTTTGCACAGTTTGCACGAGAGATGAGTTTGCACTAGATCCGTTGCCGACATATAAAGTGTTATCTTTATTCTTTTTTGCTGCCATTGAAGCTTGTAGTGTAAAATGCTAAAAAACCCCCTAACCACAAGTAGTTTATACTTGATGTAAAACATGGCACTCCTTGGTCAACAAATGGAAAATGTGTTGCCACACCAGGCATTGTAGTGACCGAGCTAGGAGACCAGAGGTTTCGAAAAATGAGCAGTTTGAACATGACTGCAGTTTGTGCAGGCTGCAACAACTCAATGTTGTAGGTGGCTTTTGGAGATCTCTTTTTGTCCATGGCAGTCTACAGGCATACAACTAGTTGGATTAGATTGTGCTCATTGCATGTTTGCTCTTGCACTCTGTGAACGCTTATCCTAATGGGCCTAGTAATAATAGAATAAAGTGTGGTATTTGTATCTCTTTTTACTATGTATATTATTTGTATTCTTAGCAATTTCTTCATCAATATATCAGTTTACAGCCTGGTTTATGCCAAGTAAACATTTGATCATTTGATGGCCTTTGTATTACTCCTTTTTGTTCTTCTAATTCATTCTAAATAAAAGTGCTTGATTAACGGTCTTAATTTTGTTGCCGTTTTGGTTTTTTTATGGTAAAACACTTGCCCCTTGATTTAATTCATAGCACACATTTTATTCTGCAGGGTGGTTACTGAACGTCAGCGCGCGCTGCTGGAAGAATTTGCAGTAGAGGAAGCCACGAAAGAACAGAACACTTTTGTAGCAGGAAATTGGTAAGTTCAGGCAGATCCTCACAACTGCATAATCACATGCACACAAACAACACATGCATTTACACAACAGCAATCCATCCCCCACCCTTCCTAACATTTGAATGGAAGTGGAATTTTTGTTTCTGACTGCACGATTCAGTCCATCATAGAACTGGATTTGCCATTCTATACTGTCTTTGTTTTTTTGTATTCTGTTTGACTCATAAATAAACTAGTTTATCATGCTAGCATGTATACTCTGCAAAATTTGATAATCTCAAGCTTAATTTTGCCTCTCTTTGTTGTGGTATTCGTCCATTTGAGTTATTCTTCTACTGCAGCTGATATTTCAAATTGCCATTTATTATCTCTTTTCCTTTCTATCCAATCAAACATAAAGCACATACATACATTGAAATTCATTTCAAAAGAAGCAAAGTCCACTGGTGTCAGCTTACTGGTTGGTTGCCTTTTAAAAGATATCAAATGTGATCTTTGTGTTGCATTCTAGTATGTATCTTCTGGTCTGGTAGTGATAAAGATGAAATTGTAAACAGGCTTTATCAGCAGCTATCTACTGGTTGATACTTACAGGTGGCGACTAGTTGCAGAAAATATGACAAGGCAAAATGTCATGATCGGAGTCGGCATCCTCGTACTGATTCACCTGATGCTGAGCAAGGCTATGAGCTAAGGCCCAAGTTCACTTGTGCTGGGGCAGTGGGGCAACATCAAATACTATAAATTCTTCGAAGATTCAGCTTAATACAATGAAACAATGGTTGCGATTCTTTAAAGATTATTTTCACCCACTAGAGATCACAATTTTGAAGAAGGCGTCGGTTAGAAGGTTGCTGCTTCCTATGGTAAAATATTACAATAATATCTGCTCACATAGTTCTGAAACTATATGAAGCTGTCAATTGAGTAAAAATTTCTTGTTTTTTTCCCTCTTTCCGTGTAAATGTAATGTGGATGCTCTAAAGTTGGAATAGTTCAACGTGCTGGGTGAAATTTATTGTATCTTTTAAATTCGCGCACCCTTTATCTTCGATCATATTACCTTTTTTTCTACACCCGTGGTACCGTGCCCATCCCCCAGGTCGGTCATGATGCCTGCCTGCCTGGTTGCGGCTGCAGCTGCTCGGTTCAGGTTTCTCAAAGGCGGAATGTTGGGTGTCCCCCCCCCCCTCCCCCCCCCCCCCCCCAAAAAAAAACAGTTATCTCACATTGTTTGAAAAATTGAGATATATATTGGAAGTACTTGTATTCAAGAAATGGAAGTTAATTTTTTGTCTGGAAGATTTCTGCCTTGAACCGAAAATCGATTGTTAAAATTGTCTGTAGCCTAATGTTTTTGGTTGAAGCTTACCAATTCCCTCCTTAAGCAACACACTGGATCGGACCCTGGTGGTGCTTAGCAGTCATGTTCCCGTTCCGAACGGAACGGGAAAACGTTCGAACATGTACATTCACGGAATGTGGAACATGAAGCTGTTGCCAAGTTCCTAGGCTGCTAAGCCGTGGTGCCACGCTCTGACAACATGGACCGATGGAATGGCTGTGTCTAGTCACTGAGTAGTTGGCCTGATCGATGGAATGGTGATAGCTAAAAGAGCAATGTGATAGATATTAAATCTATTGATCCATTAGGCAAGATAGGTCTACCTAGTTTCTCGTAACAAATTCTTTTTTTTTTCTGTTTGTTGGGCTTCTTTTTTTCCCTGAACAATCACGGTTGGTGACAACTTTTTAACCGTCGGTCATGGTTTGGACTTTGGAGTAAACCAAGTATTTTGGAGTGAACAAATAAGTTCGAATCAAAGTTCACTTGTAAATTTTCTGTTTGATGCACCATATCTGCATAATAATTTGAAAAAGGCCTATTTAACTCCCCTAACTATTGGCAGTTTTCTATTTTACCCCCTCACTTATAGAACTAGCGAAGCATTGAACACCATCAAAATAATCCTCTGATCCAGTTTTGAACACGATTTCACTGACATTGTGGTGAGTCAGCAAATAGTAGAAAAAAAGGAGGGTTAATCTTCTAAGTCCTAATAGATCATGTCTTGACTATATAACTTCTTCAACTATAAAACATGATATTATAGCACTTAAAACATCTAATTATATTCAAATGAGCCTCGATGGTTTTGCGTGACTTTTTTTAGGCTATATCCCAACACACTGGCCTGAGTATCCATGCTTGCATGCATATACTCATCTATTCTCTCTCTCTCTCTCCATACTCTTTACAGGCTTGCCCCACCGATCGATGAACATCACACGACATCCTCGCTCTCTTGCTCCACCTCACATCACTCCTCAATGGCATTGAACTCATTACACCATACCCCACTGCTACATCCTCCACCCCTCTTGCTTTTTCCTCGTATGGCTACCTAAAAAACTGAAGGACCAAATGGGAGATCAGAGGAATTACACTATATCCTGACACATTGGCCTGAGTATCCATGCTTGTATGCATACTCATATATTCCCTTCCTCTCCATACTCTTTACAGCATGCCCCACTATTCGATGTACATCACATGACCTCTGGTCTCTTGCTCCACTTGCTCCACCTCACGCCACTCCTCAATGGCATTGAGCTTATCTGATCCTTTGTCATTTGACCATTTCTACATCCTCCATCCCTCTTGCTTTCTCCTCATATGACTACCTCAAAAACTGAAAGACCAATCAAGAGTTATATGCTGCTCATCGAGCAGTGAGGTAGCCTAGAAAGAGTAAGGAAAGAGGGCAGCAGATGGGCCTACGTACAAGTATGGATACTCAGGGCAATTGTCAAAACAACAAAATGAATTGTCTTCAAAACTACCTCAAAGAGTTATTTATACAATTTTTAATAATTTAGGGGAGTAGATAACTGATTTTAAGATAATGGGATGAAGCAAACAACAGTCAATAGTTAGGGTGCTAAGTAGAATTTTTTCTAGTAATTTTAAGATGTCATCATGCTACTTTCTAAACTTGTATCTCATAATCTCATCTCAAATGTAGAAAATATTGATAGTTCTGTCACATTTAAATGTTTGACATGCATTCAAAATGGACAGCGGCAGTGTTTTTCCATATATATCTCATGACTACAACATTGACAGGAATAACATACATTTCTGAGGCGTATGCAAGCTAGTGAGTGTACCGTGTCAAAAGCTTCAGCTAAAAGGATCTGAAACAGGAGACACTCAGAAGCTAAGGAATCCCAGCGACCCAGCCTGGACTCGAGATGTGGAAACTGATGTAACCGGAAAAAACACCACTTGGTGCCTTTACGGTTGCAACTCACGAGCAGTAGCCAAGGCTTCTTGAAGACTGGCTGCAGCCTTGTCGTACATTAGAAAACCCATGAACCAGAACTCATGGCCTTCAACAGAAACGACCTGAATGTACTTCTCAGCGGAATTTACTTTGCTTACTGAAGGATTAGCTGCTCTTAGCTGGTGAAGAGGAATGACCACCTGTTTTTGGAAAGTGAAGAAAAAAGTTTTAATGAACACAGTCATCTGTTTAACTGAAGTCCTACTGATAATTGAACATCAAAATGGATCAAGTAACAACTGGGACAAAAGATCCAAGTTAGGTGTGAAAAATTAACATGCATCTTCTTAAGTGACAATCAGTGCTTCAGCATTCAACCTAGTTTCATCCAGGGACAGCGAAAGCACCATTGTTAGAGTTAGACCATGTCCTCAGTAGAGAGATGGTAACATAAGCCTTGTGATTCTGTGAGCATAGAATCAACTTGTAGTTACCAGTGCACTTCTTTTATGATTCAAACTGGCATTTATCATAAATGGGTAAGGCTTGCAAACTAACCAGACTGCAGTTGTCCCCTTTTTTGTTTATAATTTAATATATATTTCTTCAGAATGGAATGGAACTGAAGAGCATCACTATTGTCATCCTCAAATCCGACGTCATTTTTACCAGTGATCACTAAAAAATAAGTTTACCTATTCTCGCGTAGTAAGTTAGATTTATAAATCTACGGGAAACTAACAATGATGAATTATAGAAATCAAACCAGTCAAAAATATGATGAACTGATGTGCAGAAGAAAGGTTGATTTCAACAGCGATAACTAGATGCTAAGAAGGGAGTAACCCTTACCTTGTAGTAGCTCCATTCAGTTTTATTTCCAGCTTTGTATGACAGAGGATTATCACTGCAGAAAGCAATTTTCGCTGTAGAAATATACAAGACTCCCATGACAGGACCTGCCGATGTTGAGAGATAACAAGCATAGCATATTTTCAGCTGCTCATCTGGAAGAACTTCGAAGGTCTGCTTAAATATTTTTTCATAGCCTCCTTCTGCTAAAACTTTAGTCCCTTGTGCTAGGCGTCCCATAGCAGCTTCGGTAAAACTGGGTCCAGTCTTGACTGTTAAGGAAATGGCATATTGTCAGGCAAAGGGGAAACCATGTTTATTTCCCACGTCAATTAGAGTTGAAGGTTAATACAGAATCTTGCGGGTTGGCTATCAATTATCAGCCAAATGTCTCAGTTCATATTGAAAGTTTTCTGATTTGAAGTAAATAAGGTGAATGGCTACAGTACCTACACACACTAGTGAGAACCTTCACTTGGAACAATAGCCAAATTCTTGGAAGATCTATATCACAGCCTATGATCTATAACTATAGTCAGATGATTTGAAGTTTGATCACGAAAGTACCATTGAAGTACATGATAATGTGGAGGACTCCTCCACCCTGGCTTTGTCTTAAGAGGTGTCGTGCTTCAAACTTGGGTTGGATGGGAGTTCCAACGACTACCAGAGTTCAACGTTCTAACCGGTCAACTACAAGAAACTTGGCCATCACAAGTTCTAGGAAAATAGGAATTTAGCCAAAAGACTTAATCAATTGATACCTAAAAGGCAATGGGAAATCTTACCTAAAAGGTATTTAGTCGTAGCATGGTGTAAGGGGTTTGGTCAAAGTGCAAGCAAAGACAAGTTTACACATGCACTTGTGAACATTCAGTCAGTAGAGACACCATCGAGTTAAGTTAGAAGACAAGCACGTGAATCAGTTGAACTGAAGATGAAAAACAGGCTTATCCTCTCCCCACAAATGATTCAGCACACTACATGCCAGATAACATGCTACGACTAAGAATGTCTAAGAAAGTTCAACAAGATCATCAGTAGAATTACAAGTTCTTGGGCAACAGGGCTTAAAGAATTGTTTTAAAACAAAGTAAACCTATGAAGATACTTAGCCAACAAGGCATAAAGCATATGGTAAAGCTTCTTTTGTTGGGACAAAGGTTCAAATATCCTGCTTCCCCAGCTCTACATTCCCCAGACCCCAACATTTGCAACTTTATATATGGCGATTCTTTCCTTTGGTAGTTAGAAAGCTAGCACATCCTACCAATCCGTGCACGTCAAGGAATGAATCACGCGAGTATATGAACACAGCGAACCCTTCGAAGGAAAATAGAATGTTATCACTTAGCAGGGGTGCTGAGATCTCACAGTGTTGCCACGTGTCGCGGCTGAGGCTCTCGACCATCTTGGTGGTCTCCCCCCACGACTTCCCCCACCTCGACAGCGTCTCCCTCATCACCTCCACGGCGCCTGATGATGGACCAATACACAGTGAAATCAGAAAGCAAAAAAACAAAAACTACTCCAGATAAAAGAGCAATACAGCCGCAAAGCTAGGTGCGAGGCGTGGAGCTAGCGGGGTCTTTTACCCTTAGACGAGGAGGATGCGGGCCCGCGGGACACGTACTGGCTGGACTCCGCCGCGGCGGCGGCGTGCACGTGCGTCGGCGAGTCGGACGTGAGCTTCTCGCTCCAGGTGACCGTCTTGGGCGCCGGCGCGGGCGGCGGGGGCGGCGGATCGACCGTCTCAGCCGCCGGCGCCGGCGGGGGCGGGGAGGGATCGGGTGCGGGGACGGCGGCGGCGGCGGCGCTTGCGGTGGTGTCGGCCTGCGCGGTGGAGGCGGAGGCCTCGACAGCGACGGCGGGGTGCATCTCGGCGGGCGGCGGCTGCATCTGAGGGATGTGGGCGCGCCGCGGTGGTGGGGGTCCGAGGAAACGGAAGCGGGGGAGTAGGGTGGGGGTGGTGGGGAAATGGGGGTTGCGCGTCGCAGAGGAGAGCGTGCGTGGGGGTTGGCGACTAGTGGCGTTGGTGTGGTGTGGTGGGGGTCAACACGTTTCAGTTCCTTGTTGCAGCAAAGTCGCAGCTAGCTCGCACGCGGCACGCGGCGCTGCAATTACAACGGGCGAATGCGTGCGATCCGGTTCGCTTGCGTTCCATCGGATACGGCGGGTTCTAGAAGCGGACGGGTCTGGGCTCCTTCGGGCCGTGCTGACGTGCTCCACTGGAGGATATTGGATAAAGTAAAAAGTATATTTTTTCTCTTCTAATTTTTACGAAAGGTCGTTTTTTCTTTTAACTTTAAAATCAAATAAATTATTTTTTTTTCAATTTTTCAAACCATACATCTTACCTCTCTAGAGAGGTTTTGAATGCGATTTTGCTATAGTGAATAATAGTTTTGCTGTTTTGTCTTTTTATTTTTTAGTTATTTTAGCTAAATCTTTAAAAAATCATAGTAAATCACAAAAAAATTATAAAAATATAAAATATAATTTTGTTAGACTCCATATAAGTAAATCTACACAATGAACATATAATATGGTATGTTTTAGTATAAAACTTTTGCTATAAATATTTTGTATTTTTCTTTTTTTTATTTATTTTGGCTGCATATTTGAAAAATTATAGTAAATTACAAAACAATCATAAAATATAATTTTGTTAGACTTCACATGAACATATCTACACAGAAATATTTTTTCAAATATGTTCATTGTGTAGATCTACTTATGTAATTTACTATAATTACATAAGTAATTTCTGTAATTTACTATAATTTTTCAAATATGTAGCCGAAATAAATAAAAAAAAGATAAAACCTTTATAGAAAAAATTTGTACTAAAGCATACCATATTATATGTTCATTGTGTAGATCTACTTATGTGGAGTTTAACAAAATTAGATTTTCTATTTATATGATTTTTCTGTGATTTATTATGATTTCAAAGATTCAGCTGAAATAGTTAAAAAGGAAAATACAAAACCACTCTTACTGTAGCAACCCACTATTCACTGTAGCAAAACCGCTACAGGAAGGTAAAATGCATGGTTCGAAAAGTTGAGGGTTGTCCGGTTTTGGAGTTGAAGGAGGAAAAGCGGACAGACTTTCGTAAAAGTTGGAGATGAAAAGTAGACTAAATTCCTTGGATAAATAATCATCAAATGGGCCAGAGCCCATAATTATCGGTCTAACCAATATTATGGACACAGAATAAGGACCTGTTTGATCACCTTTCTAAGCTTGGAGCTCTATAAATTTTAAAGCTAAAGCTCCAAGCATGTGCTCTAAAGTTAGTTATAAATTTTAGGTCATACTTGGATTTCTTAGACTAAGAACTATGAGCTAAAGTTTAGCCGAAGCCTAAACATATTGTTAGTTCATTAGTCTATAGAACCCAACTATTATGGGCTAACAACTAGTTCTAGTCTATAGAATCAAACAATTAGTTCAGAATCTAAATAGGTATGGACTAATAAGTAGTTGTTAATTTTTAGCTAGCTATTTTTTAACTATGACTAACAACTAGTCTTAGTCTATCGAAGCAGGACCTGAGCCCACCTCATATTGAAACATTAGACCATACTAAAGTACTCTAAAGTTCACATGAGAATATGCAAACGCACTAAAAAAAGGTCCTCAACGTCCCAACGTCCACAGCTCGCCACCGTAGTACCAAATCGGGACATTCCAAATCAGATATTGCAACATCGAACGAGAAAGAGAGGCCGTTGCTTCTCTAAACTTTTCTCTTGCTCTTTTTTTACTACCCCAAGTTAAGGATCCGACATTATATGTAGACTGCTTCTAACTTTTTTTATACAACGACACATGTGCTTGGGTTGTGGAATGGATTAGTCCATCATTTACTCCTAATTTATGTGTGATTTATGGAATAAGGAAACAAATTTACTCTTATTTTGTGTGATTTATAGAATGAAATGAAATGATCCATCGTAACTTTATTTCTCACAAACTAATAATTAGTACTAGTGAGAGGAATGAAGTCACTCTATCAATTTAAGAAATAGACTCATGATGCACCACATCATCTAGAATGGAGTGATTCCTCAAACCAAACACCCTAGGTTGTTTGGATCCTTTCATTTTGGAGGGCTTAAGATCTCCTTAATGAACTAGGCTATTTGGTTGAATTTAACATTCTATGACTTCTCAAAGTTTACATGTAAGCCCATGTAAAATTTATAGGGTGAGAGTTCTATAGATTACCGTGCTTATGTTTCTACTCTGTAACTTATAGCATGCTTCAGAAATGCGTCACATAAGTATCTTTTGTATTTGTATGGCCAACAGTATTATACAAATATATTTCATATATAACCATATTAGTTTAATTAAGCTGTGCCTATATTATTATAATTATTAGAATAAACGGGCCTGATAGTTCCATTATGTTTGAGACAAAAAAATGTGGCATGCCAAGTTCATGGCCCTCTAAAAGAGGACTATATTTGAAATAAAAGACCATTGAAACACGCTACTACTCAAAATCACAAAGTCAAAACAACTGAAAGAAGAAAACCCGTTTATGTAATAGTGATATTATTTATGGTCATTTCGATAATTACCATATTTCAAATTTTAATTTTTCAATTTTTTCTGTACCGTAGTTATATCATTAATAAATAGTTAAAATGAAAATATGGTGAGTTTCTGACTAACTAGCAATCGTTTTTGCATAGTAAATATCGTAACAGACCATTTCTAAATATTTTCATCTCTACCCACTAGATGAATTCTCTCTTCATGCAAGGTGTCCACATCATTCCTCACTAAGTGACCCACTAAATCTTTTATCTCTTCATGCAAGATGTCCACATCATTCCCCACTAAGTCCATGTCATTCTATATTAATTATAAAAAATAACCATATCATCTATATCATGTGAAATACTTTAAATATTTAATATATTCACATACAAGTTATGTACATAAACTATTTGTTTCATCACCAATTAATTCCTCTATAATGTAACCAAATATTAGTTTTTGTTTTATTAGCTTAGTAATTTTTTACTAGATCTAATCCAATAAAATACATGCAAGTTAAATTCATATGTGTACATATATAATAGACTAAATACCATATAATAATACTATGTATATAATGTTTTATTTTTTTAAAAAAATCCCGCAGCAATGCGCGGGGAATTCAACTAGTTTCAAGGCAGTAAAACTTTTGTAACACTTATCTTGTTGCAATGTACTCCCTCCAACCACCAAAAAATATAATTCTCGCTTTTTGGGAAGTCAAATAGTTTAAACTTTGATTCAATTTATATAAAAAAATAATAACATTCATAATACAAAATAAGCACCATTAGATAGGTTGTAGAATATTTTTATAATAAATTTATTTTGAGCCACAAATGCTAATACTATTTACTATAAACATGGTCAAACATGAGCTAGTTTGACCGGCACAGTTTACATAATTACACTCTTTTATGGACACAAATAGTATATGGACACGGGCATGCCCTTAAAATGCAGAACTACGGGTGTCAAAAATCTGAAAAATCCGTGAACTATAAATCGGTTTTGCTAGCGCCCGGACGTTCGGACGGACGCACGTGTCCGGACGTTAGGTCTGTACTATAACTTTCCCCGCACGCCTGCATCCCGCACTCCTCCACATGAGACCGCACCGCTTACATCTTCCCCTCGAGCGCCTGCATCCCGCGCCCGCCCACATAAGCCCGCACTGCTTGGACCTAGTCGTACTGCCCCAACTGCATCCTGGGAGTCCTCGCTTCCACCCTCTCCGCTGCTCACGCGCATCCACACGACTAGCAGCTACGCGCGGGTGGCTAAGCCAGCATCCAGAGGAGAGGGGGAGGTGGCAGATGTCCAGTCGGTGCCAAAAGGAGAGAAAGAGACAGAAGGTGAGGAAGGAGAAAAGCGAAGACACAATACAACACCCGATCTACTTTTGAAACATTCGGATACAACATTTGCAACATACGTCTGAAGGCAGATGAAACATATGAAATATGCATCTAAAACACACTATCTGCAACACGAGATATACTTTTGAAACATTTAGATGAAACACTTGCAACATTAGTAAAAAAAAGCTAAAACACTTGAAACATGCTAATGAAACACTTGCAAAAAAACACCATGCAGCGTCCAGATCAAAATGCTTGCAACATGTCTAGAGAAGAATTACTTGTTGCAACAAGCTACTGCAACGGCAGAAACAAAAAGGCAATGCAAGGTGCAACATCAGAAAAAAAAAACTAATGCAACATCTCATATAGTAGTACTGCAACATTTCATGCAGTAGTACTGCAACATGATAAAATTGAACATGAAACATGAAAAGATGAAAACAACTCAATAATCATCTTTCAGTGCTGCAACATTTGTAAATGGTAATTTCAATAACCGAAATACCCTATTGCAACAATCTCAACAAATAGTATTCTCTTTCTGCAACATATGATTCACACGTATTGCAACATTTGAAAATCATCTTCTGCAACATCCCCAAAAAACTATTACAACACAGAGACAACAACAACAAAAAAACGTACAAAATAGCAAGGAGATGGGTTCCGAGGTCCAGGATGCTCTAGCCCTGGCCCATCACCTTTAAGCTCACTGGATGAATGAGGAAATAGGACCTCAGATCTCATCAAAATCCTAGCCACCATTGTGTGCCTTGGATCCAGACAAAGAGGAGGAGGAGGAGCTCAGATCTAGAGGATGGGGATGGGGATGAGGATGAAGAGGGCTCAGATCTGGAGGAGAAAGAGAAGGAGGAGAAAGAAGGGAGGAAGAGGGCTCAGATCCAGAGAAAATCGACCTACCTCGTCAAAACCACCGCCATCGCCCTTGTCTGAAGAGTGGGAGCAAGTTCGCATGGAAGTCGTGGAGAAGGAAGGGAGCATCGATGAGCAGCGCGGGGCGGTAGCGAAATGGCGTGCAGCGCGCGGCGTCTGTCCCGACAAGCAGGCGAGGCAGCAAGGGGAGAGGCGCGAGCACCGGGAGGGAGGGAGCGCCGATGAGCGGCACGGAGCAGCAGCGAAGTGGCGTGCGGTGTTTGTCTTGACGAGCAGGCGAAGCGGCAACCGGAGAGATGCGAACACCATAGAAGTAAGCTGTGGAGAAAAGGATAAGGAATGAGAAAAGCAATGTGTGGTTAGTGCGGAGTTACATATATCTGCAATAGAATAAGAAGTGGGTGCGTGGAATCGGCGTCCGATAGTCCGGACGCTCGGTGTGTATCATTACCGACTATAAATAGACCAATTTTACTCAAACAAACAGAGAGCCTAACAGAATTTCAGCCAAACGTTTGAGTTTGACCCAAGATCACATAAACAACAATCTCATGTTTCACATGAAGCATAGCTCTAGCTACCAGTTCATAGCACAGGAGCGCTAGCTATTACCATCTTCTCAATGTTTCTTCCCCTCCTTCACCTTAGCCATGTATTGATCAAGTTCGACGAAGGGATCATCGGCTTCTCCACACTCCTCAGGCATATCGAACTCAACTGGCCTGTCCCTCTCGCCGACGGCAGGCCGCTCCGGAGCGCCAGAGAACACCTTGTCAGGTTTGAACCTGCCCGTCCTAGCTATCTTCTCGATGTGCTCATCCGCGCCGCCGCATACAGCAGAGTCGCCGTGCTTGCTGGGCCTGCAGAGCATCGACAGCGCCGCCGGCTGCACGGCGAAGAGCCTCCCCGAGTAGACGTTGTACTGGTCATCCGCGGCGAACCCGGAGTCCATCCCCGCGTCCTGGTTGAACAGCCGCTCGTCGTAGGCGAGCTCGCCACCAGCGCCGGCGCCGCCTCCGGTGCTAGCCATGCCCAGGGCAATCCTCTCACCGACGTCCCGGTCCCTATCTCTCGTGATCCTGCTCTTCTTGCCGCTCGACGCCGACGCCGACGCCTCCCGCCGCTTCTCGTACTCCCTATGGCGCCGCCGCTCCTCGCGTACCATGTCGCGCTGTATCCTCTGCTGGCTCAACTCCGCATCCACTGGCGGCGCCGCAGCAGCGTCGGACGCCATCTCCATGAGCGCCCTGTTCGCGATCTCACGCAGTTTTTGGCTCTGCTGCTCCTTGGCCTTCATCTTGAGCTCCTTGACCACTTGGACGCGCGTCTGGATGGCCTCCCTGGCCTTCTGCTCCGCGACGTACAGCGCCTCCGAGAGGCTGGCGAAGCCGTCGCTGACCTGCACGTCCTGCATCCGCCGGTCGTCTGCCGCCGCCTTCCAGTCCGAAACTCTCGGCGGGATCTTCCAGTCCGACATGTCCTGCCGCGACACGGGACGCGGCGGCGAGTGCATCACGGTGACGGGCGGCGACCCGGCCGGGCGCGGCACCCGCCTGCGCCTGTGCTTGGGCGGCAGGACCGGGTCCTCCTGCGCGTGCTCCACCCTCACGATCCGCTCCTCCGCGCCCGAGTTGAACGCCGCCGACTGCCGCGCCGGCCTGTACTTGACAAGCGTTGGATCGTCCCGGCTACGCGCCGGCTGTACGGCGGAGCGGCGAGCGTCGATGATCGCCTGCAGCGCGGCCCGCGTCCGGGCGGTGGTAGCCTCCACCTCGTCCTCGTCCTCGTCGGCGGCGGCGTCATGATGATCGTGCGCAGGAGCGATCCTGGGGACGAGGTCGGCGTGGCTGGAGTAGACGATCTTGGCGGCGTTCTCGCCCTGCCGAACGACCGCGCCGAACGCGACGCGGCCGCGCACGTCGAAGGTCACGGCCAGCACGCCGTCGTCGTTGGATCCCGGCGCCGCCTCGCGGAGGCCCATGGAGAGCGGGTACTGCGCGACGTGCACCTCGGGGAAGGCCCCGCCGGCGCCGAAGTCCTCCTGCCGCCTGGGCACGAGGCCGGCGCGCCGGCCGTAGGGCGGCACGGGTTTCGCCGCCAGCATGGTCACGGGATCTGTCGCGACGTCGCAGCCGTACATGATCGCGGCTAGGGCCTAGGGCTACTGATTGGCAGTGACACGGACGCGGTGCGTCGATAATATAGAGGAGAAATCTTTAAAAGACGAAATTCACACCATGGGATCTGGCACCTAATTTGTCCACGTCATCTTTTTTTTTGTCCTCCGTTGGATGTCGATCGAACCATCCACATGCAGCACAACAGCTACTGAATTGGCACCGGCAGTGACACGGACGCGGTGCGTCGATAATATAGAGGAGAAATTTTTTACCGAGGCCTTGTTTAGTTCACTCTGAAAACCAAAATCTTTTCAAAATTCTCCGTCATATCGAATCTTACACCACATACATAAAGTATTAAATATAGACGAAAATAAAAACTAATTGCACAGTTTACCTGTAAATCACGAGATGAATCTTTTAAGCCTAATTACTTTATAATTGGATAATGTTTGTCAAATAAAAACGAAAGTGCTACAGTTCCAAAAGAACTAAACAAGGCCCGACTTCGCTACTTCGGAGGAAGCAATGCGACGCAGGAATCGGAGTCGGCCCAATTTTTTACAATTTGGCTCTTTTTTTCAAAAAATTTCACAATTGGACCCCTGGAAAACTTAAATGCAGAAATGGACCCAGGGGGTCGGCGCCATGAGTCATGGCGCCGAGGTATCACGCCTCGACGCCATGGATCACGGCGCCGAGGTCCCTGGGGCAAGCCAGCGTGGATTCTGCGTGGCGGCTTGTGTGGCAAAAAAAAAAAAAAAGTGTCGGCGCCACAGATCCTGGCGCCGAGGTATTGGGACAAAACACCCGAGGCCGCGTCGTTTTCTTCTTCACGCCCCCGCCCGCCTGCCACCGCCGCAGCGCGCCTGCCGCCGCGGCCCCCGGCCGGCCAGCCCCGCCCAGCCGCTGCGCACGCCCCCCGCGTCTGCTGCCGCTTCCCCCGGCCGCAGCCAACGCCGGTTGCGGCTGCTGCCCCCGGCCCGCCGCGGCCGCCGCGCCCGGCCGCGCCCCGCCGGTGTCCCGGCCCCGCCTACGCCGGTGACCCGGCCGCGCGCCGCGGTGCCCCCGGCCGGCCCCGCGTCTGGCCCCGGCCGGCCCCGCCACTGCCCCCGGCCGGCCCCTGCTATTCTCAGGTAATTTTTTTTCTTTTCCTTATTGTATAATTGTTTAGATAATGTAGTTAGTTTTCTAAGTTTTATAATTATTTAAATAATTCATGTAGCAATTTTCTATATTGGTATTAATATTGGTATTATTTATATGAATCTTGTTATGTAATTTAGAGTTGTTTATTTAATTTAGAGTAGTTTATGTAATATTTCTAGAATTTAAAGTAGTTTATGTAATATTTCTAGAATTTAATTTAGGGTTTTAGGGTTTAGGGTTTAGTTAGATTAATCTAGTTTGTAATTTTAGTTAGAGAGGGGGCTCTGCTCTCTAATTCTAGTTTGTAATCTAGTTTGTAATATTTAGGTGTTTTATTTTTATTAGTTGTATGCCTATTAATATGGTTGTTTTGTATATCAATTAGATGGACAATTTAGTAACCTTATATCATGGAGGAAGTGTGGAGAAAGATCAGTTTGGCAATGTTGATTTTGTTGGAATGGAAACGGTCCCTTTGATATTTGATGAGCGGCCTTTGTTTTCTGAATTGATGGGTAGTGCTCGTGATGAGCTTAAATGTAATTCGAATGAAGAAGAAATCTTAGTTGAGGGGGTCATTCACCATGGCGGGTCAGGGACAATTTTTAGGCGGTTGGTCCCAATTGTATCCGAGGTTCAATGGGACAAATATGTCAAAACTGTCATGAAGAGTGAGTTTAAATGTTTGGATTTGGTTGTGCGCAACTTGTCCAATGAGCCAGGCCCTCTAGTGGATTCTCCTCTTAATTGGCAACCACCCATTGGCCCTCTAGTGGACAATCCGGCACCCTCAGCTTCTCTGATACCCATTCAGGACGTGGGTGTGGAAGATGTGGTTGTCGTTCCTGATGCTCAATCCGGTCCCAATGAGGTTGGCTGCGTACATACCCCTATGACCCAGACAATTCCATGTAAGTGGCGTAGTTGCATTATTCATTTTGTTAGCATTCCTTCGTTCGATTTAGTTGTCTCAATTGTATGCATATTTGTGGTTTTGTTGTAGGTGACAATCCAAGTATTGATTGTTGTCATCCTGTGCCTCCAACATTTAATGTTGACGCAGCTTTTATAGCATCTAATAGTTTGGATGTTAATATTGAGGATGATGAGGAGCCCTATGGCACAGCTAAAGCTGTTGATTCCGATGATGACCGGCCAGTTGCACCTTTAAGTGAACAAGAAATGGAGCTTATCAGACGTTTTTGTCCTGATCGTGATCCACTAGTTCACGAGTTTAGTGACCTCAGTCATTCTCAAAATGCTTATGCAGAGGGAAGAGATGATGAGCTGCTGGAGGCTCCTGAGCCTGGTGAGAGTGTGCAAATTCACAAGGGCATGATCTTTAATGATTTGCCCAGCTTAAGAAGGTGGTTGCAACAATATTCTGTAATACGTAAAAGACCCTTCAAGGTGATGCACTCCCATGTTGAGCGCCGCTACACGGTTGTGTGTGAGATGTCAGATTGCAACTGGAGGGTCTGTGCTCGTAAACAAAAGGCCACCGGGAAGTTTAAGATCACAAAAATTGTAGGTCCACACACTTGTGCCCAGACTGACCTTCAACAGAAGCATCGACAGTTGACCTCTACACTTATTGCTAGTACGTTATGCACAACTTTAAAGGGTCAGCCCAACTTGAAGGTCAGAACAATTATGGACATGGCTCAGAAGATATTTAAATATGACATAAAGTATGGCAAAGCATGGAGGGCAAAGCAAAGGGCCTGGAAGATGATATATTTGGACTGGGAGGAGGGGTACGAGCAGCTGCCAGCAATGTTCAATGCAATGAAAGCAGCTAATCCAGGCATGCATTACGAGTACATTCCGAAGCCTAATGAATGGAGGAATGGGAGGCAGATATTCTTTCGTGCATTCTGGTGTTTTCCACAGTGTGTCCAGGCCTTTAGGTACTGCCGTCCAGTGTTATCAATTGATGGTACTTTTCTGCTTGGCAAGTACATGGGCACTCTTTTGGTAGCCATTTCCTGTGACGCTGACAACGCATTGGTTCCTTTGGCTTTTGCTTTGGTGGAGAGAGAGAACAAAGACAGCTGGGGTTGGTTCATGCGCCTTGTTCGGATACATGTCATTGGCCCACATAGGGAGGTTGGTGTCATATCTGATAGGCACCAGGGCATACTCAGTGCCGTACAGGAGCAGATTCCTGGTTATGCACCCTTGCACCATCGTTGGTGTACTAGACACCTTGCAGAGAATTTACTTCGGAAAGATGGTACGAAGGACAACTTTCCTCTATTCGAGGAGGTTGCTCGAATGCTTGAGGTGCCGTTTTTTGAGGAGAAGTTGGAGCAGTTAAAAACCGCAACAAATGCAGAAGGTAGGCAGTGGCTGCTAGGTTTGATGAGGGAACCTGAGAAATGGACAAGAGCCCATGATAATGGTGGATGGAGGTACGAGTTTCAGACTAGCAACATGGCAGAGTCATTTAATAGTGTGCTCAAGGGTATACGTGCCATGCCAGTCAATGCCATTGTATCTTTTACCTTTTATAGACTAGTGGCCTGGTTCAACGATAGACATGCTCAAGCATTGCAATTACAGAGTAATAATATGAAATGGGCACCTAGAGCTAAGAAGCACCTTGACAAGGCAAAGGAAAGGGCTAGAACACATGACATAGAGTGTTTTGACCATGCCACTGGCAAGTACCAGGTCACTGAAAGGGGTGGTACAACGTCAGATGGTGAGATCCGACCATCAAGGAGTTATATTGTTGTCCTGACTGATTTTTCATGTGGATGTGGGAGACCAAGACAGTACCACTCTCCTTGTTCTCACTATATTGCAGCAGCTAGGCATCGCAACTTTGACTACGAGACCAAGATACCATGGGAGTTGAGTGTTGATAGCCTTGTGCTAACTTGGTCGCCCCGTTTTGAGCCTTTCCTAGATGAGGGGCAGTGGCCAGAATACATTGGCCCAAGGTACATTGCAGATCCAGGTGCTCGCTGGAACAAACGTGGAACCAGAAAGCGTACGAGGCATAAGATGGTCATGGACCAGATTTCAGGTAGAACGAGGCGAGGGAGAGCAACCCCGTTTGTTGCTGACCCCGAGCAAAATCAATGTGGCAAATGTGGTAGACTTGGACACAACTCGCGTACTTGCCATTGGCCGCTAAGTCAGGTGCACTTAATATTCTATGTACTTTAGTTGTTAAATACTTTCATATGCAACTTACTTTTTGGCAGACATACATGTTCTAGTGCTCCTTTGTTTAATATAATGACATTGTAATGTATTATTTTTTTCTGCTTAATTACTAACTAATGGATCAAATTTGTTTATAGGATGGAGCAGTTCCACCTCCTGGATCCATACTACGAGGTGAAGCACCGAGGACGACTCACTGCCGAGGGGGCGGTACTTACTTTGATCTTTGCTTTTCATTTATTATTAATTTGTGTACTTATGCATTAAATAACTTGATTGTATGGTTGCAGGAACTACCCCCGCTTCGACCTCGAACGCGTGACAAGTTCGAGGAGATGCGGTATGACGACAGGTACACACCTCTGCTGCAGAGGGCTGGCCTGGATGTCATATCGTATCAAGTTCGTCGTGGGTTGCCTCCAATTAACCCCGCGGCGATCACAGCTTTGGTTGACAGGTGCACCATTTATCTATAGTAATCGTATGTTTTTTTGAACAAACTTTATCTATCTTTCTGAAAACCCTAACAACAATGTTCTTTAAATTGTAGGTGGAGGCCAGAAACTCATAGTTTCCACCTACCTTGTGGAGAGATGACTGTTACACTCCAGGACACTCAGAAGATCCTGGGTTTGAGTGTTAGAGGTCGTCCAGTTATCGGACACTGCAGGCCCGATGGTTGGAGGGCCAGAGTTGAGGCCTTCCTTGGAAGACCACTTCCTCCGGAGGCACCGACGCAGCGCACCACTGGGGTACCAATTGCTTGGCTTAGGCAGAGCTTTGGTAATTGTCCGGCACATGCGGACCAGGAGACAGTTGCCTACTACTGTAGAGCTTGGATCTTGCACCTATTTGGGTGTGTTCTTTTCCCTGACGCGACAGGGGACACTGAAGGTAATGTAACTACTGAGTGCAACGAGGCCACTTTCCCTTCCTCTGGGCATCTGGATTCTCATCAATCGCTGCCTTCGCTCGGCGCACACGCTCAAGCTTCTTTTCCCTCTCCTCCCGAGCCGCAGCAACACGTCTTCTTTCCTCCTCTTCCTTGTGCTCCCTCTTTTGAGCCTCCTCTCTACGTCTCTTCTCTAATATCTCTGCACGCTCTGCATCCCACTCCTTTAGGCCTTGTAGAAGCCGCTTGTCGGACTCCTTAACCTCAGTGTCGATCCACTGCTCAAAATCACACAATGGTGGAGGGGTCTGCAACAAATATATTTGTTCAAAAATTAAAATCATGCTTCGTAGGACACAAATTAATAAGTGCACAATAGAAAAAATAACTTACAATAAAGTTACTGCGGCGTTGTTTTGGCGTAGGCTCCCAGGCAAAATTCGAACACATCCAATACCTCTGCCGATAGGTTTCCTCGTCTTCCGAAATTTCTACCTTGCAAGGATCACCACAAAAGCACATAGGTACTGGAACACCGCTAGGAAGCGGCTTGTGGATGTACGGACTACCGGTCGTCCGGCCATAGCTACAGTTCAAATAATTCAATTCTAAGAAGTCATAGCAAATAACGATTGAACCGAAAACTACAATTTACCAAATGATAAATAATAAGGAATTAAATTTATCGAAACATGTCGAAAGGTTACCTTGGTTTGCTACTTTTTCCACGACGTGGCATTCTACGATTGCATAAGAAAAATATTAATCATCCATTCAAAAAACTATAAATGGTTTATCTAAGTCTACAACATACGTGTAATATAGGTCAAATCAATGAGTCAAAAACTAATATGTCAAAGAGTATACCTGGCTCTTCAAGATCTATGGAACAAATCAAACTTTTGATGGTCCAAATATTGAATCCAAATTCGTGCTCGGTTTTTGGAGAGAAAGAGCCGAGAGGGGAGATGAAAATATGAACCGTGTCCAAGGGTAGCGAAGGTTGTCGGCCGATTTGTAGCAGGGAGCTCGGCGCCGTGATCTGTGGCGCCGAGCTCGGCGCCTGCCACGTCAGATCCACGAGAGAAGGCAGTGCCAGGACCTCGGCGCCGTGATCCATGGCGCCGAGACGTGAAACCTCGGCGCCATGATGCATGGCGCCGACCCCCTGGGTCCATTTCTGCATTTAAATTTTCCAGGGGTCCAATTGTGAATTTTTTTCAAAAAAAGAACCAAATTGTAAAAAATTGGGCGGAGTCGGCTCCGAGCGTTCCTCCACCGTGCACCGACGTCGGCCGACCGGAGTTTTGGATCCATGGGCTGGGGCGAATTCCCAAATCCAAAACGATTGACGGACTGCGGCAGTTCTTTTTTAAAAAACTTTTCACTTCATAACATCAAATATTTAAACACATACATAAAATATTAAATAAAAATAAAAATAATAAACTACACAGTTTATATATATATATGTATTTTACGATTTTTTTTAAATCTAGTTAGTTTATAATTATACATTAATTATTATAGTTATATAGGTGTTATAGTATCCATTTTTTTCGCGAACTAAATCATGCGTGAGCGGACGGATTGGAGAGCGGACAACAGACAGCGGCCTGCGGCGCCACAGTGGATTGAAGCGATATTCGTGTTTGCGCGGCCTTTGGACGATGACAATTGACACCGACGGCGTGCTGCATTGGGTATTTGGGTTGGGCCTCTTTTTTTCATGAAGAAAAAGAAAGACACGTCGCTGGCCAAAAAAAAAAGCTGCCGCCACCTCCACACTTTTTTCGGGTTCTTTTTTTTTTGTTGAAGTACCCCTCCATTGCACATCTCGTACTTCCATAAGTAGGTTATTTCACATAGGTTATTTCACATCTCTTTTCTTATTGTATTTATGCTAATTTTTTTAGCAAATTAGCGGTCATATTTTATCATGCCTTAAAAATCTTGCACACTTTTTTACTAATATAACATGCGAAGGCCAAAAAAATCTTGCTTAAGGTTAATCGCCAATCAAATACTTATCAATTTGATCAAACCTGTCTAGGGTGAGACTAACAATCAAACAACCTTTAAACCTTTTGAAATTTTTATTTAGAGAAATGCATTGGCTATGCTATAGTGGACGGAGTTACAACATTTTGCCTCCAACATTTTTAAATGAGAAAACCATTTTTATAAAAAAATGTTTGATTGCGCTCAGCCACGCCCGACCTGTGCTGTGCAAATCTAAGTGCTTCCAACTTCTCCAACGAATGTTTGATCGGTTCATATAAAAATGGTTTTGCCTCTGAATTCTTAATTGTAGTAGCTTCTCTAGACGAGCTCATCACACTCTTTTAAAAAAACGTTTGGTTTCGATCTTAACCTAGTAGGTTCTCTGGAGGAGCTCAAACTCTTTTGAAAAACATTTGGCTGAATAGTTGCTCACTTGCAATATGGACAATTTTAATTGAGACATGAAATGCTTAAAGATGGTGCATAATCCGAAGAAGCCATCTTTTTTTTGGCCGGTCTTGCAAAAACGGCTCATAACTCTAGGTCCTTTTCTGTGTGGAACACTTTTGCTTTTGATCATTTGATATAGCTTCATCAAGAGCCGAAGAAGGGAGCTGGTTGGGAGAACTAATGGTCTTGTACTTCTAGTGGTAGGAGAAAATATTTTCTAAAATTGTGCAATCCATTTGTATATTCATATTACTTGCAATGAAATCTACGAACATGATCTTAGAGCATCTCTAAGAGTCTCTAAAATTCACTCCGTAAATCATCGTTTGGAAAGGCACCTGCGTAGAAACCATTTTCTATAAGTTTTCACTTTTCAACAACTTTTCTATATCCTGTGTATAAACATTTTAAAAAGACATTGGAGAGCATTTTTCATCAAAATATTTATTCCTAGCAACTTGGAAGGATATAGAGAGTCTCTTGAAGAAAATTTTTTATTCCAAATTTCTTGTTAGCCAAAGATAGAAAAAAATGACTCTTTCGAGTACACATAAAATATAGAAAACCTATCGGAAAGATATAAAAAAGCAATTTTTGTACAAATGACTCTTTAAATAATGTTTTAGACAGTGAACTTTACAAAGATTTTTGAAGATGCTCTTACTCAGTTATATTTTAGCCTGCAAGAAACAAAAGAAAAAATTGAGGCCCGCGAACTAAAATGTTTGGTGACAACACATTTTACATTTTTACCATCTTTTTTTTTGTACCCACGATTTGTATGACGAGATTTCTTCGCCGATCCGCGGCGGGACCGAACACGTACCGAACTTTATTTTCCCTCGTTACCATCGTATATAAAAGTATCACGAGCCATGATCACTGACCGACCGTCGTGTACATATAGTACGTGCAAGACACCAAGAGGCTCCATAGGAAACCTTTTGCTTCCTTGGCCGCAACAGCTCGAGATCTGTCGTTTGCTACCATTATTTGTCTCTGTCACAGAGATCTGCAGATTTGGTCCTTTCAGAGTTTGCAACCTTGGCTCTTTGCATTGAACCCAAAAAAAAAAAAAGGTTTCCTGTGCCCGGATAAGGCAACGGTAAATCCGTTACAGGACACGCCGTTTCAGCATGCATGCATGTGCCGATTCGTTTGAGTTTATCAGACAAATTTATCTGTCATTTAGCAGTATTTTTTTTTAAAAAAAATCAGCCAATAATACTTTCTATTATGGCTTATCAGTTAAATGAACAAAGCGACGGCACGAGCCCATAGAATTGGATGCTTGGCCGCGAAACGAAACGCACCGTAGAAATTTTGCATGACTGCTTTGCGCTGCAAGATCTGCTGAATAATGCAATCCGGCAAGAGCAAAGTCTGCTAGACTAGTCATGGCCCGGGTCAAATTCTATATTTTCTAGAATATTTGTAGATAATATATATTTTCTGTAATATATTTATTTGGAGATGTAGTGATATAATCCTGAGCAGTACTTTTTAGCGAACGAACATTATTTCCTCTAATAACAAATAGTGTTTTCTTCTCATAATAGTTCAGGCTGGACAAAAATGACATAAATCGAGCAAATAGGTAAATACTGAACGGGTGTCACAATCTCACAGGTGGAACAATATGTTACTGACAGTTCAGGATTGTGGATCACACCCTCCGTCACAGAAAAAAAAGAGTGCAATTCTAATTTTTTATGAAGTCAATCAACACTAAGTTTGACTAAATCTATAGGTATTGATGTTTATGATAGCAAATAAGTATCATTAGGTAAATCACTACAAATTTGGTGAAAAAATGATATTTACTATAAATTATTAAATTTAGTTGAACTATATAGAAAAACTGACTTGCTCCAAATCTAGAATTACACTCTTTTTATGAAGGAAAAATAATAGCATTTATTTCTACGGCTAGCTGTTTCCAATAGCAGTGGCATAATACGGTATTCCACAGTGATAAAACTATAGCAGCAAGTGAGCACACTAGGGTGCGATTACCATCCAAACCACCACCAAACAACAAAAGGTAGTCAGGAAATTGGTGTGCACTCACAAAGATATAATAAGTTCCCTAGTCACTGTAATGATCCTAGATCTTGAGCTAGGAAAGGAATAGCTGCACCCCTTTTACTGTGTTCTTTTTTCATGAAATACTTTGCACTATTTCATACTCCCTTTTACTTGAGATAAGTGGAACAAGCTTGGATTTGTAGAGACATGCCATGGCAGCATGGCTAGAAAATCCATTATTAAAAATGTAGACAACTCTAGACATTTTTAAGGAAATGCAAAACACAACTTTCCTCTTCCAATCTGTTCTGTTTCCTTGTATTTCCAATTCAATACCCAAATCAAAGCATCCCTCCTGCAAAGGTTCTTAGAAAGCAAATAAGGGAGCATGAATACAAGATGCAACAAAAGAATTATCTCATCTCTACAAGTCTACAATACACAAGTCCAAGGCTCTATTCCACTATCACCTAAACCAATCCAGCAGTAACCATCACTATCACTGGACTGTCAATTGTCAAATAGCTTTGCATGCCCAAAACTCATAAATTGGGAACAAGTTATAAGCCCATTGCAAGTCATGGCTTTTACCATTTCAAAGTCAAACATGGTTTATAGTTTCTTTTGATTCTTTTGATACTGTGAACTACTTGGGCACACCAAAATTCTTCTGAGTGATTAACATGCTTCAAGGCTTCAGGAACCTGACAGTGAAAATAGGACCAATCATCTGCAAATCCTCCTCCTTTTGCATGCTGATGAACTTTCATTGCATACTGGAGCTCCAGCACTTATCTCCTCACTTTGTTGGCTTTCACATGCAACTACACCGAGAACGCCTGTAGGGCTGTGCTGCTTGGGGAAAAGTGAAGAGCCATCTGACTTGATAATAATGTCTCCCATAACAATCTTGTCTTGAACAATTTTATAGCATCCTAATACTCTTTCCTACAATGTATTGAGTGATATAAACAAATTTAGCAAGTACCAAAGTATAGATTGCTATAAATCAAGGCATAAGCTAACTCCTTTAATAAGGTACTGAGTTTCTATAATCCAATTCATTTCTGGAATCTGGATTGCGGTGATGTGTATGCAATACCTTTCTTAATTCTTTGCGACAAGTTGCCACGCTCTCAAGTACTGAACTATCATGTTTCCCCAATGCCACAAGAGCTATACTTGCAGCAACCTCTGATGGTCTGAAAACCAATAGCTCAGCAACTGTAGACCAAAATCCCATCTTTAGGAATCGATAATCACATTCAACTAATTGAGTGAAGAAAGGGTACACACACACACACACTTGTACTTAGAATCATACCTTTAGATGTGCTCAAGATAAGTTCAACCGCGCGAGAGAGTATGATTTCGGACACATCACCGTCACTGAATTTGTGAAGATAGTAGTCAATAAATGAGCAAGGAGTCACAGCTTGCATCCTCCAACTCAAGGTATTGAGCACTAAAATCTCCATTGTGTGTATGGTATTAGGCTCAAACACATACTCTGCATCCACCACCTATCAAAACATTGGCTCCAACTACTTTAGAAATACATGTTTCACACAATATGTGCAGATCTAGTTTCAAGAAGTGCGCCGATCTATAATTGAACTTGCCTGCAAGTCTAAGGGATTGAAGACAATTGTTTCCTCCATTTTTGCAGCCAAGGACAGGCAAGCCACTGTTAAGAGTTGTGTCATCCAATCTTTCTCTAGCTGCAATATAAAAGCAGTTGCACCATGACTTGGTTGGTATTCATCTCGGTACAATCAATAAATCCAGACGGCAAGAAATGGATGAGGCACGAAGCTGAGAAAGTCCTTACAGCATTATGGTACACAGAGAGAAATCGGTCCATGTAGTTCACTGACAAGACCACCGTCAAAGGCCCCAACTTGTAATACTCATGGACCTGTACATCACTCGTTGCAAACAACGGATTCGATTAATCACCAAGCTAAAATAATACGACGAAGCGCAGGTAATAAATCAGGAACAAGAGGACCACAAAAGGCGAGAAAGATGACATTTTTTTTACCAAGTTTCTCCACAGCACAGCTCATCCTGAACACACAGATCAGTGAAAGAATCAGGAGAGAAACTCACCTTCCAAATCCAATCAATGGCGGAATTCCTGATGGCCACCAAATCCGACCCGCCCGGCTGCTGCAGCAGCAGCCGGTCAGCGTAGCCCTCCATGGGAAGGTGATGCTCCTCCCTCACAAGGTACGCCTCAATGCAGCTCTCTGACTGCAGGGGGAAGTCAATCGACAAGGCCCCTGAAGGAGCGTTGGCATGGCGCGGCGGCGGCCGAAGAACACACGAAATCCCTTCTCTTTCTTCCTCCTCCTCAAGGTCGAAAATGGTGGTACTGTCCTCTGAACAGAGGAGAACGGATGCAGCAAAGTCGAATCTTGGCGTCATTCTAGTATTTCCAAGAACCACACACTACTAGGCACGAGCAGAATGCAGCAGGATAGGTTGGGAATGTTGCACTAGTTATTTGCGGCATATCATTCCGTTCCAGTTTGCATCGTCCCCCTCTCCCTCTCTCCTAACAAGGAATGTCTCTATTAGCTTCTGTTCTTCGTAGACGAGAGCAAGAAGACGATGGGGAAGAAGGCAGGAAGGGGAGGACTGGAGGAGGCTACTGTAGGGAGAGGGGTTTTGTACTTTTGTTAGACCTGAGCATTTTAGAGGCTCACGGTAGGGGTAAAAGAAATAAAATAAAAAAATCCTATCTACCATCTTTCCTCCGGACGTGTAGGGTCTAACTTGGACCGCTTGTGCATTTTAAGCAAAAATATAATATAAATAAATATTTTGGACTGTACTTAAGTTGAGAAAAAAATATGGATAAATAAAACTATGAGTTGATTCCACTTGCTAAATTTTAGCCAGCTAAAACTATTTTAGCTACTTTTAAGTGACTATTTTATTCACCTGAGAGTAGATAAAATAGTTTTAGTTGACTAAAATTTATCAAGAGAAACCAAACAAGCTTTGTGCCTGCACCCTGTCCATGAAGACTTGCGGGCTAGACCAAACCCAAGACTTGCAGGCTAGACCAAATCCGACAGGTTCTGGCGGGCTAGATGGTCCCTGGCTCCCTGCTCTAGATGGGAGGAGCACGTCTAAATTTCTCATGACCCGACGAATCGTCATCAACTATTACATTAATATGCGTGGGGAGAGAACTCATGATTTGCTCAAACCTTTGCTCACATTCATACCCACTAGCAGCTATTACATGAGCTACTCTATTACATTCTCTAGGGACAAAATCACATTTGAATCAATGAAAATTTGCTTGTGCCATGAACTTCATCTCTAAAATCAATCCACCTGACGAAGTAGCACCATAGTCATTTGAATGGAAAGCATGTTTGACCTGTGTTGGGCATCAGTTTCTAAGATCAAATTACTTATTCCTAATCTTGCAGCCTCCTAAATCCCATGTAAACAGGCAATAATTTTAGCTTGGAAAGCTCCCAGCAGATGATTCACTTTGCCTTTGCTTGAGGACACAACATCGCCATTAGAATCCCTGTTAACAAAGCCCCATGCCCCCATCGATGATTCCTGCATATATGTGCATCACAATTCAACTTCAAAATTCCTGGAGGAGGCTTCTTCCATCGCTCACGCTCCCTCGAAGAACATTGGGTTGCATGCATTCAGTGTAGCTCCAAACCTTTTGCCTTTTATACACATGTGCACTGATGACATTTTTTATCTAATTCTATGCATCTATTCAGTTATCTAGTGAATGGTACTCTTGAGTGCCAAGATCCTTTGATGTGCATTGATGAGTTAGAAGGACCAAAAATCTAAGGCCGCCATAGTTAAATCTTCAAACTCTATTTTGGATCTAAATTTCTAGTGTATTGTAAATTTTACATATAGTGCATATGTTTGAGTTAAACCTATTTGTTGCATTCACCCTCTTGCTCTAAGAACAACACATCCTACATAAAGTATGCTAGTGTAGATGCCACGATTTAATTTCTTAGTTTTGTTGCATAGGTAGAAGTCAAGAGGTGGCAGGGTCACCACCACTGCAAGCTTATATGAATGCTTTGTTAACTAGAACTTACTTGTAGTTGAGAAGGATAAAAAAGGTGAGCAGGTACGAACGTTTACTCAAGACTTGAGCAAGTGGTAGGGCCATGTTGGGAGTGATACCCAAATGGCAAAGGTTCGCTTGGGTAAATTAAGGACCGATGAGTCATTGCTTTTATGTATGGGCACATTTCCATGCAAACAACATGTTTGTTGATGGGAATGATAAGTTGAGTACCATGTTGTGCTGATTCACCCTATGGATTTGGTGCATCTTGGGCAAGAAGTAGTTGAGTAATATGGAACCCCCTAATCATTACTATTCATTGGGCGTCTTAGCCCAACATGAGAAAGGTTGGAGGCATGAGTTATCCCTTATAGACTGATGGGTCATATGGATGGTGGCTTTGCTTTCGTGTTGGAAAAGTTGTACACCCATGCAGGGTTTTGAATCAATCCGAATTGTCATGCTCTCGGTTATGAGCACACACTCTTAATTTTACTTCAAACATACAGTCTCAAAATGGGTTTATGGAAGATTGAGCTCATGTTACATGATCACTTTATTTATGCAAATTCTTGATGATTGAATTGTAAGTCATCAATGCCATGTCATTTATTTATTACCACCACTTCATCAGGATCTTTTGCAAATTATATTGGTTCACTCAAAATTATTAATTCTTGCGCATCCACCAAAACTTAGTATTGGATATGTGCTACAAGTATCATTGTACTTATGTGCTGCTACTAAGTTGTTTTGCAAATGCCTAAAGGGTGATGTTACCATGTTGTTCCATTGGGGTTGGCAAAGTGAATGCATAGTTGGAGCCCATCCAAATTATGGTGGTGATGCTCTATGGGCAAAACTGCTTACTTTATTGCTATGTCTAGTATTATTGTGTTGCGTATAGTAAGTTTAAGCCTAGGGGAATCTAGCAGGATGGTCATCTAGCTCAACTAATAGCATCTAATGTTGACATCATCTTCACATGTAGATATATCATGTGTAGAAGGAGGTCTTTATAAGATTTTGAATTTAATTTGGGAACCTAACATATGAACAAGACTTGTAATTAAACATTTAAAACTTGATCTCATATGTATCCTTATAATGGTTGCCATGATATGCATGTGGACATAGATGAATTTTTGGGACACATACTAAAGATTTCTGGGGTTAATTTGTTCAAACTCCACTAGTGGAGTGATCGATGGACCGATAGCTTGGTTTAGGTGAATTAGTTAGACAACTGCTCATAGTCCATCCTATTAAAATTTAAAAGATACCTTCATAAAGTGATATCGATCATGTAAGGAGGGACATTGATATGTATTCATAATTTAGTTATTAATGAAACTAATTAAACAAAGGTTCATTCAATCATTCGTATTCATCATTATTTTAAGGCATGCATCCCTAGTCCACTTTGTCATCTACAGGGCAGTTCACTTGAGTCGTTCATCATCATCAACAACAAGTTGTATTAGCTAGGTTCTTGCTAGGTTAAGGCCACACTGTGTACATGTCAGTGTGAAACCCCAACTCCATGACAACACGTAGGAAGGCCAAACTCCAAGGTGAAAGACAGAGATAGTGGTTGTGTCTCCATAGCGGCCAGTGCTAATAGAGTGGTAGTGGCACCGCCGTTTGCTGGTCCCGTGGTGTGGTGATGCACTCAAACTCGTGATATTTCCCATAATACTATGCCCAAAGGGAAAATAAAATCCATAATACACATTACTAGAGAATGTCTCCAAGCACGCAACCTACATTCACCCTAGAGTGTCCTTTGTCTTCTCAATCATCCTTTGCAACATATATTGATCGGTAACCAAGTATTGGGGCCAAGTCACATGTAGCCATTCACATTGTGACTAGCTCAATTGCATTCATTACTGCACACATTAATCAGAATACTTGTGCTCATCAATCACTAAAACCCCATAATCACCACAATGGGGCCTTGATGCATTCACCTATGATCTAGATGGGAGCAAATACACATATCATGGACACATTTTGTCATCCAAGATAATGACCAGCAAGCAATGTTCTAGCACAAGTATTATGTTGAACTTGTGGGATTCTTAAATCCAACTTGTTATTTTGTGAGTATAATCTGTAGGCTTCTCAACCTTTTATTTTTAAATAAGAAAAATGCACCTCAATGTAACTAGACATTATGTTAGTAGAGTCCGTTGACTTTTTAAACCTTTTTTGAAATAAAACACAATTTAATGTAACTTGTTCTTTTGTTGGTAGCGCTTTATTTGGCCCAATGTAGCTACCATCACTATACTGTTTAGCTCTTGAATCACATCCACTATTGAAAATATTCCATGTCTTCCCAATATACTGGTACGACAACTTACCTTCTATGTCATCCTGATGATAATTTGTTTGAGCTCCATATATTATTGTTGCTATGTTTGTTATTCTCAATGAAGAAAATCCATTTTTTCTATAACCATCTAACAAAAGAAAGAGAAGGTACATGTGTTCTATATGTTTCTGCATGTGTTCCACTTGTCACTAATGTTGGATGAAGGAAGCCAAATGCCATGTAGGTAGATAAATCAAAACATGGTTATCTCGAGGAAATTTAAAAATATTAAATGAAATGGACATTAAAAGAATTAAAATAAAATTAATAAAAAATTTTAGATGAAATATTTAGGCAAAACAACACCTACACATTTAGTCATATGTGTTGGTCTTGGAAACTTCTATATATAATTATTTCCTTTAGTCTTCATGTTTGTTTTAGTTTACCTATGTATGACATGTCACTTTCTTTGTCCACTACCAGTGGCAAGTGGCACACATGCAGAAACACATATGACACATATAATTCCTCTTTCTTTATTAGATGATTATAAATAAAAGAGATTTTGTTCATTGAAAATAATAAACACACATCAACAATGTTTGGAGCTCAATCAAATAATCACCATGATGGCCCTGAAGGTAAGTTTTCCTATTAGTATATATTAGGAGGATGAGGAATACCATCAGTAGTAGCAGTTGAGATTAAAAAACTAAACAATATGTCATGGGTAGTTGTATTGGGCAAGATAAAGGGACACAAACAAAAGAATGGCTTATGTTGAGAAGCCTTAAAAAGGGTTGAGAAGACCACAAACACTTCCAACAAAATAATGATTTAGATTGAGGTACCTTTTTCTTTCAACAAAAAGATTTGGAAATGAAGCACAAAGATAATAACAAAAATGGCAAGTAAGGTTAATAAAGCCCATAGGTTTACAACACTACCTGGGTTCGAGCATTGGTTGTTGTTGTTGGTCATCCTGGACGAAGAAGCCTCAGTGATTTACTTATCAGCTCCATCTAGATAAGAGGTTTGAAGTTTGATACAAAACTCATCAGAATTAGTAATATAATCTTTGTTTCTTTGGTAGTCAAAAGCAAGGTAGAATGTGACGTAAAAATAACAACATAATTTGTAGTAGTCATGAAATGGATGCAACTATTAAGAAAATAAGACGTAGTTTGCAAGTTGGCCGGACAATAATAGAATCAAGATGAAATTATTGCGTGTCACATGAAAGGTGGATATTTTCTTGAAGTCAAAGTAAAGTTGTGATATATATGTTACAAGTCTTCAACACTGAATAAGATACTTTTGAAAATACCATAATGAAGCAAATAGCCAGATTATTGACAGTGCATTCGTTAATATTTTTTTATGATTCTAGTAGAGAGATATTCATAATTGGTCATTATCGAACTCATAGACTTTTAGTAGTACCATGTGATAGCAAAACACACCTAACGAAGAATAAATAGTTCGAAAGGACCATCGTGACGTGCATCATGCGCCAATCTCCACCGCAAAACTCCACAATCAACAAGAACACAAAGGAGCACATTGACTAGTCAGCGTGCATCAGGAAGTTCTTTGCGGTCGCCATGCGAGACCGATGCTTGACTATTGTAGGTGACGACCTAATATCCTTGATATTAGCAACCTCGGATTGGTTGACTATGTACAACCTTGAGGGCACATGTCACCTCCACTGCTGGGACCACTGTAGGCAGCGTTGGAAATGACATATCTCTGAATGTTAGCCGCATGGCATGGTGCCCCTCAGATTGATGTTACTTTCCTAGGAACTCCGTAGTCAACAAATCTAAGGCTGCAAATGATGACAACAAGTAGATCTTTGCCCTCCTATATTTCTCCGCAGCCGAGCGTGTGATATACCTTTTTATGGACTGCTTGGTTTTCTTCGGTGATCGTTTTTGAGTTGAATGGCATGCGAGCCACATGCCCACATGATGTGCACAAGAATCCTTGCTAGGACTATGTATTCGTGCATGTTGTTATATGAGAAAATGTGTAGCTAATATTAACCAAATATGAAGTAGCTTATTGTCAAAAATCTTCAAACAAATCTATTATTAACAGCCTAGTAATACGTCACCATGGTGTTCCAAAAATTTTGTTCGGTATGAAGGACATGTAAGATGTATATGTGACTTTTTTTGGAATAGATGTATATGTGACTTAAATTTTCTATATAATACAAAAAGGGATGAAGGCACAGATAGGTAAGTGCTCCAACTCACATAACAAATTGTCTATAACTCTCTAATTCTTCCTGTGTGACTCCTTGATAGTGCTCACTACTTCTGTTAAATAAAGGCCACCTCTAATCCATGACTAATTAATCATGCAAAATATATTTGTTGACCTCTTAATTTCTATGGTTGTTTGGATGAAGATAGAAAAAAGATCATACTAACCTTAATAAAATCTTAACTGAACCTATGAATGCAATGTTCTCAAATCCAACTCATTATTTTCTTAATTGCGCTATTGCAATCGATCTTGCTGCTTGCAACAATCAACTATATTGATCGTGAACCCTTAACCTCTAGTGCCCCATATTCATCATAAGATAATTTGTTGGCCTAAATTCCATCCATGACTATCACTACTGTTATCTTCATAACACTACAACGGTGTCTTTTTGGCAGGCGATCAAAATCACTTTACCCAGGTAGGCAAGCAGTCCACATGCATTCAGTCCGTTAATTGCTTTTAACTGAGATAGTCAAATTGGACCGCCTCCGAAAAGGTACTTTTGGAGGCGAGTGGACTATAAAGCCTACCTATGAAAATAAATAAAAAATAAAAAGTTCCAGGTTCTAGATCCAGCTCTAGTTTTCAGAGCCACCGTCACCAAGATCCTCCACGCCTGACACTCGCCACCCTCCATGCTCCTGTCACAACATCCCTAGATCTACCCGCTCTAGAGTCCCACCACCCATGAATATACAAAGAGGGAAAGGGAAGAGTGAGAGAGATAAAGAGGGGTAGAGAGAGGGGGGAGATGGAGAAAGCTATACCTGTCCCGCTGCCACTGCCTTCCACTGGATTTAGCCACCATCCTCTAGATCTTGCCACCCTCCACCAGATTCCCATCGGATCGAACCCATAGGATGCAATATGCCAACCATCGGATAATAAGCAAGCCCACAGGATGTGAGGGGCCTGGCATGACCACCCGTCGCCTAGGTGCCTAGCCACCCGTGCTAGAAGAGGACCCGCATAGCGCCACCCACGTCGGAGAGGTCCCGCTTGTCCTACATAGCAAAGCAGGGCCCGGAGTGGAGTGGAGAGGGAGCGAGCGGCTACTGCTCTGGTCTAGGGGTTGCGAGCGTAGGGGAGAAGGGGAAGGAATCACAAGCGCAAGAGAAGGGGAAGGAGAGACCGCTGCTCCGCTCTGTGTGGCGGCGAGAGGTGGCGAAGTGGAGAGAGAGAGAGAGTTGCCTTTTATAGTTAGGGTTTGGTGTGGGCTGATGATGGGCCTCGAGCCTTTTAACCAAGGTGGGCCTTCTAAGGGGCCCGCTATCTATTTTCCAATGGGGCCTCTCTCTACATCAATTTTTAGAGGTGGTCACTGTAAATCGATTTTACGAGACATGCAATTTTAACTGCCTCTCGTAAATTGGTTTTATGAGACGGACAATCTTGACCACCTCAGTAAATAAAATTTTTGCCTCCGTAAATGTATTTTGTGAGACAGTTAATTGTGACCGCCTCCTTAAAAAGGTATGTCTCATCCTCATGCATCTTACAATATAGTTGAATTTTGTGACCACATCTGTTAATGTTTGGACAGTGTCTCACAAAATCATTTTTATGGTAGTGTAAACATAAGTCGTTTATTCATAGGTATCCAACAGAACAAGAAGTTACACACGTCTTAAGAAATCTTTGCATGCCCGACACATGTCATTTGGTTGTGAATGAAAGGAAGCCACTATCATTCAAGGGTGGACAAACAACAAGCATCTCAAGGAACCTTTGCATATCCACCATGTGCCATTTGGTTGTGAATAAAAGGAAGAAACTTGTCATGAGGAGGTGGTCAAATGGAAACTTGGCGGAACAAAAAATTTAAGACGTATGTTAGGTATGTCCTAGAAAAAATGAATATTAATGATAGCCAAAATGCTTAGGCAAAATTGAAAGTAGGACCCAAAAGTAACTTCAAATTACAGATACTTCTACTATCAAACTAGTTTCCTTTGCCACCTTTTTGATCAAGCCCCTTTTTGCGAAGTTCTCTAAAAGAATTTGCTTATGCCAATAAAGGTAGAAAATTATGTTCTGTTACCGAATCTATGATGCTTGTTTTGTGAAAATCAATCTTCACCTACCATGCATGTAAAATCATGTTCTGTGGTGAAAATATGTTTTTTTAATTACACAAGTATACGTAGACACTCAACACGTGCGCACACCCTATATGAACACACGTACACAAACTCTGCCCATATGAGTATCTTTGAAAGACTGTGTCGGTACATCTCTAAATTGATAAAGTCATCACAAGCGTCTTGCCATCGACAGAAATGTCGCCTATGTCATGAAATTCTAAAATAAATCAAAAAAAATACGAGCAACCATATCCGGTCAAGGACTGAATTTGGATGGACAAGTTCCATAACAAAAAACCTAATCAACTGAGATAGACTTAGCAGATCTTACGACAATCATTCTTTTATCATTAAATTATAACATTTGTTTTCTTTACTATTAAGTACAAAAAATGTAACAGATTTCTTATGGCCCGTCAAATGTCCACATGTGACTTACTGGTGGGCTAGAGAAAGTCGCAAATATGTTCCTCAAGACCCACGTAGCAAGTAGCTATTTTTTTAGCTCATCCGGATTGCAAGTCCTAGGCCTTGTTTAGTTTCTGTAGTGAAAAGTTTTTGGATATTGTATCACTTTTGTCGGGTACCATAATCCGAGATACCCAAAGCAGAGAACCAAAAACCCCATTCACTCCCCTTAGTAAGGGCTAGGCCGACTAAACAGTCATTTTCCGTCCCACTCGAGACCTAATGATGAGGCCTCGAACGGAGCCGAGACCAGTTCTTTTTCTCCGCCTCGCCCGAGACCCGACATCGACTCCTTAGACAATACCAAGACTCAGCAACTCCAACTCGCCCGATCCTACGGTTCGGGCGCCCTTCTCCCGTTGGTGCCCTTGAGATCTCCCGTGACGTCAGCCACGATCCCGCGATGGGGTCGCAGTACAGCCGGATAAGACAGGAATCAAATCTCCACCGCGCTCACGCCTGAGTAGAGCAGGGCATGACACTCACTATGCTATCTACTCCCTTCACTATGCTAACTGCCTCCATCACCGTGCTTACGGTCGAGACCGGGGAAGACGTTCAGACATCAATATCAGGTTCCTGTGGCCACACACTCATCGGGATCCAGGGCATGGTCTTCGACCAAGGGGGTCTCAGGTCTCTACATCAGTCAATGAACAGTGGTCAGCACACCCGCTACAGGTACGGACATCCCGTCCGCAGGACAGGCATGGCTCGGTATGGCAGCCACAGGGACAGACACGCCTCATACGACAACAACGATCGGCTACAACGCCAAAAGAATGGAGAGCCACTCTACCACCGTACAACACCATACCTCAACTCAGCCTCAGATTCGACTGCAACGATATAGTACATACACATGTATCTCCTGCCTCTCCTTGCAACTAAAAAAGGAGGAGACAAGGTCCCATTCTAGGGGACATCAGAACACAACGAAACACCACACCACACCACAAAAATCCACAACATTCCTACGTGAGACTTGGGAGCACCTCCCTCTCCCACCCCGTTTGTAACCCTTACTACAAACACTTCGGTGCAAGATAATATAAGATCTCCACTCTCAATGGACGTAGTGCACTCTCAGCGTGAACCAGTATAAATTGCTTGTGTCTTTCTTGCATCATCATCTGGATCGAGGGCACGTAGATACAAATTCACTCGCCTGTGGTAGGGCCACATGTCCAAACACCGACAACTTTCATTTGTATTCGGTAATAATAGACTAACTAGACTCAAGATTTATCTCGCAAATTATAGACAAATTGTGCAATTAGTTTTTTATTTTATCTATATTTAATACTTCATGCATATGCCATAAGATTCGATATGAAAAGTTTTTGAATTTTGCGTGAACTAAACAATGCCCTATTCGTTTTGCACTAGTATACGCCAAACGATTTTTATAAAAATAAAGAGTACACTTTTTTGTTTAAGGTGTGTTTGGGACTGCTCCACAAACTCCACCATGGAGCAGCTCCACAAAAACTGGAGTTTGTAGAGTACCTCTTTAGGTGCTCTCACAACTCCACTCTTTTTCCTCGAACTGAGTGCGTGGAGCTGAAACTGCTTGGCTAAAAAACATGGAGCGAAGGTGCAAAACGTGGAACAGAGCAGTCCCAAACACATCCTTAGAGTCCATTTTTTTGAGGTTGCTACGGGAGTAAAATTTCAATGCACAATAATATAAAAAACTATGCCGAGTCAAAATATATAGACTAACATACTATTCTGATCCACTTGCAAATAAAAAAAGCACAATTTCTAAAAAAATCATCAATTCGCCATATGTATTATCAATATGTACTTTTTTATTTTTTCTTGGCTGCCGCCTGCCCTGGCCCACCCCGGTGTCTCACTGCGTCTCGCCAACGCCCACCGCGCTGGAGACGTCGTGCTCGAGTTTGGCCTGGGCACCCGCTCGCTCACCGTCACGCTGCTATCACTGTCGAGAAGGTCTGTAACATTTGCTTTGCGTGTTGTTTCCGTAGCTGGGCTGTGTGCTAATTGTCGTTTGCTGAAACTTATAGAGACCTTCTAAAACGAATTGGAATTATGTGAAATGGTTCAACGTGTTTGGATGAAGAAAGTAGGTGATGCAATATTATCATTGATGAGTCAATAACTGCGAGTTCCCCATTGTCAGTCAGTGATGTTGTAACATCGCTAAATAAATTAGAGAACATTGTATATATTAAGCGAACATCACTAAATACATCATAAAACATCATCTGTATATTACGCAAACATCGCAAAAAACATCATAAAACATCATCATGTATAATATATGAACATAACATCTCATAAAATACAAAAATTTAAAAATAAACATTTAATAAATAAATAATTAAGTAATATAAATATAAAATAAAAATAACTATAAAATACATAAAGACAAAGATAAAAAGGGTAAAGAAAGAAAAGGAAAAATAATAAAATATAAAAAATGAAATAAGACAAACAATTAATTAATTATAGTAAAATAATAAAAGATATATAAAAAATGAAGGGAATAATGTAAAATAAAAAATAAACAAAAAATACAAATACAAATAAATAATTAAAGTACGAGGAAAAATAAAATAAGATAAATAAAGATATAAAAGTTGGAAAGAAAAATTAAAAAAATTCACATGAAACAAAAAATTAAAATAAATTAACAAAAGGAAATACAAAATAATAAGAAAAGAAAATGAAAGAAATAAAAGGAAATAAAAGAAATATACAAAATAATAATAATAATAATAATAAATCAAATAAAACAAAAGGAAAAAAATGAAGCACGGAAAGAAAAAAGAGATAGGAAAAGAAAGGAAAAGAGAGAAAAAAAGAAGGAAATGAGAAAATATGAAAAAAGAAGAATAAAATTGAAAAAGATAAGAAAACTTACGTACATGAGAAGAATAAGAAAAAAGAAAAAAGAAAGAGAAAAGAAAATAAGAAAAAAGAAAAAAGAAAGAGAAAAGAAAACTTACGTACATGTACTGTGCTGCACACTTCGTGTCGGGAGCTCAGTTGTGCTGCAATTCGTGTCGGGAGCTCAGTTCACGCGTTGCGTGTGAGATGTGAGCGTGTGGGGCCCACCTGTCGGTGTAGTTCATTGGAGCGGGAGGGGGACGCAGAAGCTCGGAGGCACGTTGAAAGGTGTTACCGTCTACTGTTTGATGTTTTTAAGAGTGAGATAAGAACCATTTTTGGACCATGTAGAATTTATTTTCTTCCCGTCGTTTTCACTGTCCATTGGTCAAAACAGGCACTACACTTTTTTGGCTGGACTAAGTAAATGCCCATGCGTTGCAATAGAAACATAGAATACCACGATAACATATGTATGAGGGAGTTCAAAAAAGATAGTTAACTCTAACTTTGAATGCAAAACTAAAACATCAACCTCAATTATCTATAATGTAGGAACCCATATTGCAAACCATGATTATTAAATATTAATATAATATTATATAAGTCTTTAAGAGCAGTTTAGTTAATCCCAAAATCCAAATTTTTTCAAGACTTCCCTTCACACACATGCATGGAGCGTTAAATTTTAGATAAAAAATAATTAATTGCATGATTATCTATAATTTGTGAGACAATTTTTTTGAGTCTAGTTACTTATAATTGAACAATAATTATCAAATACAAACGAAAGTGCTATAGTATCAAAATAAAAAAATAGATCTAAGGCCTTGTTTAGTTCACCCTTAAATCCAATTTTTTTTTCAAGATTTCCCTTCATATCGAATCTTACGGAACATGTATGAAACAATGAATATAAATAAAATAACTATATGTAATTTGCGAGATGAATCTTTTGAGCTTAATTAGTCTATGGTTAAATAATAATTACTAAATACAAACAAAATTAGTATAGTATAAAAAAAAACTTTTGATCTCAAGAATTGAACAAGGCCTAAATGGGTGCGTGCCCATGAGTTAGAGTGCATGAGACTAGCACCTGCATAATGCATGGGAACATTTGCAACATGTACGAGATCATTCATCCAGACCTTTTCTATCAGTCATCATGTTGCTAAGCCTAGGCAGCAGGCCTAAGCACCACCATGCTAGGCGCTAGGTTCCCAAAAACAAAAAACTTTTTAAGATTCTCCGTTACATCGAATCTTGCAGCATATGCATGAAACACTAAATATAGATGAAAATAAAAATTAATTGCACAGTTTATCTGTAAATCACGAGATGAATCTGTTGAGTCTAGTTAGCTCATGTTTGGATAATAATTGTCAAATAAAAACAAAAGTGATATAGTCTCAAAAATAAATAGATAAAATTTAAAACTAAACAAGGCCTGAGCAGTAGCGGCAGCAAGAGGCCTACGCCGCAGTAAGCAACACAACACGGCAGGTTGTACAGAGGACGTAAACTGTTGGGCTGGCGCCAAGACCGACCGAACGAGCGCGAGCGGCTGCCGGGTCAACGATTTACTTTCGGCCGCTGTTGTTGCAGGAACAGTCCATCCTCGTGAGCCGTGGTCGGTAGTTATCAAGTTCTGCCTAGTTCGTCGGAAACTACAAGACAAATCGTATAATTAATCTATAATTAACACATGTGGATTACTGTAGCACTTAAGACTAATTATAGAGTAACTAGACTTAAAAGATTTGTCTCGTGATTTTCAACCAAACTGTGTAATTAGTTTATTTTTTTATTTATATTTAATGTTTTATGCATATATCCAAACATTCGATGGGATGGATAAAAAAATTTAGGGTGAGAAACTAAACAGGGCCTTATCATAGAAATTGTTATTGATTAATGTCAGCAGCTCCCAAAGATACTGGAAATTGTTGGCCTTTCCTACACAATTTGGTTCAACACACGATATCTTCTTATCAAGTTTCATATGTTGGGCTTCTGAACTACGTCTACGTCGTATTAGGAGGATTTTCTAAGGAATATGAATAAGTTAGGATATAAGATGTGCATGAACATAGAGATGAACTGCTAGTCAAAGTTAATGATCTGAAGAGAAGAATTGTTGGAACCGGTGATGAATGATAAGTTAGCACGCGATTGGGAATTGGTGTCTTCTTACAGTCAGTTCAGCTTCCTAATAATCGTGTCATTGAAACAGTAATGGCTACGCGTCCACTACCGCTCTCGACCATTGTGAGTGCACGTCACTTGAGTCTAATTGTGAGGCCTTATTTAGTTCACCCTGAAAACCAAAAACTTTTCAAGATTTCTCGTTATATCAAATTTTGCGGCACATGCATAGAGTATTAAATATAGATAAAAATAAAAACTAATTGCACGGTTTGACTGTAAATTTCGAGATAAATCTTTTAAGCTTATAATTAGACAATGTTTGTCAAATAAAAATGAAAGTGCTATAATGTCAAAAACCAAAAACTTTGGATCTAAACAATGCCTAGGTATGGTATGATCATTAGATCATAGACAGTTCTGGGCCAATCCCTCCATTCAGTTTTGTTTCTTTTTTTCATTTCTTGTAAATCCGGATTAATTCATTTGGATGAGGTTTGGGTTGTCCCAGTGACCCAGAAAAGACCAAACTTGCATGGGCATGGCTACTGGCATTGGATTATACATGCGTACATGGGTTCATGGCCAATTGCATCCCACTCCCACATGAAAGGTTTTTTGGCTACCCACTTTGTATTTCTGTAGGAGAGTCCAGTCTCAAAACTCCAAACAGAACATGCTGTCCACATGCGCGTGCTCAGATGATTTTGCCCCTACCCGATCCAAGCACGAGTACAGCACGGTCATTTGCACCCGTTTTCCTCGTAGTTGTATTTCTGCGCCCATCCCCATCCTATCTTCTGTCTGTACCAAAGATTTTATCCAACTTCGTATAGTTCTATACAGTACTTTTTTACCTCTATATACTCCCTAAGTTAAAGCACATCTCAATTTCCGAGTCGTATTTTTTAGAATTAACTAAATATATATAGAGATATATCAATATATATATATATATATGATGTATAATAAGTATAATTACATTAAGTATAGTTTATAATAAAATTATTTGGGGCTACAAATATTGATATCGTCAAATTTAGAATAGTTTTTTATCTCTAGTTTTTGTGTTCTTAGGGTCTGTTTGGTTCCCTTACTAAATTTTAACCAGCTAAAATTATTTTAGCTATTTTTGTATGACTAATGGAACTAAACTATTTTAATTTTTTTTAGTTTTTAGACTTTTAACTACTAAGGTGATTAAAGTTTAGCTAACTAAAATTAACCAAACACGGCCTACTATGGAGGAGGACACAACGACCACGGGCCGTCGCTGACGCCGTTGCTCCTGCTAGGCCTGTTGGTAGATTTTTCACTTGGCCTGGCCCAACGTATCCATCAGGCTTGGCCCAAGTCTAGACAGTGGCCCCAAAACAGTAGACAGCGATCGGCATCTTCTTCAACCTCCGTCGGCTGATGCTCCTCCACTTCACCGCTTCCTCACACGACCTGAGCGGGTAATTGCGCCGGCGGCTATCTGGACTGGAGCGGCCGCCTCCACCTCCGCCTCCACCTGAGCGGCTCACGGTTACCCGACCTGTCCCACCCCAGCTCCTCGCCGCGAATGCTGAGACGGCGGAAACCGACCGCGCTTCCGTACGCCACCGCCGATCGACAATGAAACCCCCGCCCGCACTCCCCTGGATCTCCCCACTGCAGTACCGAAGCCCCGCCCGCGGCGCGCCGCCCTCCCCACCGCCTCCCGCGCCTCCACCCCCTCCCACCCGGCCGCCGCGGTACCTCCACCACCCAGAACTCGCGCGCCTCATCGCGTCCTCCCCGTCCGCGCAGCGCGCGCTCGACCTCTTCAACGCGGCCTCCTCCCAGCGCGGCTTCTCCCACACGCCGGCCACCTTCTCGGCGCTCCTCGTCCGCCTCGCGCGCGCGCGGCTCCCGCGTGCCGCCGCCGCCGTGCTCCGCCGCACCGCCTCCGAGCCCTGCCGGTTCCAGGAGCCGCAGTTCCTGCCGCTCGTCCGCCTCCTCCCGCCCGACCACGCGCTCGCGCTCCTCCGCTTCCTGCCCGCGCTGCTCCGCACGAGCCGCGTCTCACACAAGGCGCTCGCCGTCTGCCTCGACCGCCTCGTCTCCTCCCGCGGCTGCCACGGCGTCCTCGATGAACTCCTATCCGACCTGCGTGACCCTCGGAACAAGTACCTTCCAAGGCCTAACACATGCGTCTACAACATCCTCATCAAGCACTTTGTCAGAATCGGCGAATTGGAGACCGCCTTCAAAGTGCTCGACGAAATGCGCGAGTACACTTGCGCTGACGTGAAGCCAAACTTGGTCACCTATTCAACATTGATCGCTGGGCTCTGCCGTGGGGGTAAGATGATGGAAGCGTTTGAGCTATTTGAGGAGATGATCGAGAAGGACCGCATTGTGCCAGATCAGCTGTTGTACAATGTGATCATCGATGGATTCTGTAGACTGGGGCAGGTGGATAAGGCTCGTGCAATCTTTGGATTTATGAAGAAGAACGATTGTGAGCCCAATGCCTTCAATTATGCAACGCTGATTAATGGGCATTGTAAGAAAGCGGACATTGAGGCAGCGAGATCTGTGTTTGAGGAGATGAGGAATGCTGGCGTGGAGCCAGATGCTGTGAGCTACACTGCACTGATCGGCTGCCTTTGTAGACATGGAAGTGTGGATGAGGCCATCAATCTTGTTTTGGAGATGAAGCAGAAGGGATGTAGGGCTGATGTCGTCACATACAATCTGGTGATTGAGGGGCTGTGTAGAGATGGGCGGACCGTGGAAGCGATGGACCTGCTTGAGAGCGTGCCGCTGGAAGGAGTTAAGTTGAATGTCGCGAGCTATCGGATCTTGATGAACTGCTTGTGCTCCCGTGGGGAGATGGACAAGGCAGTTGGCTTGCTGGGATTGATGCTTGGACGAGGGTTTCTACCTCACTATGCAGCGTCAAACAACCTATTGATTGGCCTATGTGATGCTGGGCGCATAGCAGATGCTACGATGGCATTGTATGGGTTAGCTGATGCAGGCTTCATGCCAGAGGCTAGATGTTGGGAGAGGCTTGTGGAGACTATGTGCCGGGAGAGAAAGCAAAGGAGATCCACTGAGCTACTAGATGTCTTGGTTGGTGTAGGTTGAGGTCTTGAGGAAAGGAACTGGAACTCACAGCAGTGTATCTGAACCCATTTGCACTAAGGATTGAATTGATGTTTATCACAATGAAGAGAAGACTGCCAGGCCCTACTGGAGACAGCAACCAACAGGGGCACAGGGCCTGACACAAACTTCTCTTTCAGAACAAGAGTTGTCATTGGAGATGTAGTCCAGGATGAGGTGCCGCCGTAGGATCTGGCAAACAGACTTCTGCTGGGGAAGGTGATCTTCAGCAGAACCATTTTTGCTACAAAAAAGCTTCATCAGGGCTGGCGATCGAGCCGGTTTGGACTGAAACCACAACTACCAAAAGAGTCCTATTTTAATAGGAAGTGAGCGTGACTTCTTTTGACAGTTAAAATATTTCCCTGTTTTTTTTCTACTACTATCTGGCCCTAGTGCTAATTGTAATTGGATCCTTTTTTGAGGTAACACAGGCATGGTCCATGATTGCTTCTTGGTTTAAATAGGGGGGAAGTTGTGGTTTAATTTCTGGTGTATGTAATGTTATTTTCTAAGCATGTAGCTTATTAGTGCAGCAACTACTTGTAGTTCCTCAACTCTCGTTACATTCTCCCTTGAAATTAAACAAGTTAACGAGTAACCACACTTGACACCTCACAAATAAAGACACTGACTAGTTTATTCAACCAACCTTTGGTCCATAAATACCACTGTATCAGACAGCACGAATATACGTCAACGCTGTGTAAATCCACCAATTAACAATAACTTACAAGCACGCGCAACAATTGAACAGGAGGAATCAGAAGGTGGCATGCAGAGAAGGAAGGCGAAAGACCACACACACATCGGCGTCGATGGGTCGATGAAAACGCCGGCGACGACGAGGTCAGTCGTCGCGGCAGGCGGAGCTCTTGGGCTTGACGACGAACTTCATGTTCCCCATGGTGCAGTGGATGCCGCCGCGCTCGCCGCACACGAAGTAGTGCTGCTTGCGCTTCTTGAGCACGAACTCGAACCCTGAGCCCGCGCCCTGCATGACGTTGGCCACCAGCTTGGCCGCCTTGAGGTTGCACGACTGGTAGTCCGCGGCGTTGCGCATCAGGTAGACGCTGTGCGCGTGCACCGTCGCGTTCGGCGGGTCGTACATGAACACTGCATGCATCAGGTGATCATCAGGGGATCGTACTTCGTTTATGTGCAATTCATGTCATAATAGTAAACTTACAAGCAAGAGTAGTAGAGTACTGATGACGATATATGTATATACACGTACCCAGGGTGTCGTTCTGGAAGAAGGGTCCCTTCTTGATGACCCAGTCCGTGTAGTTGTACCCCCACGTCCACCGCGCCGCGTCGCCGACGACGAACCGCTCCGCGCGGGACGTCTCGGGCACGAGCACCACCAGCAGCGCGACCACGGCCACGCCCACCAGCGCTGCGCTGCTCCTCCTCGCCTCCATCTGTATATCTCAGTTCTGAGCTCTAATGCGCTCTGTGTCACACGCGCACGAACGTGTACTGCAGGAACACACACCCAGTTATTAGCTGCAACGTAGTACACTTGTTAGCCGGCCGATTATTGGACGCTTTGTTTGTGGCTGGCATGACATGGCGCAACGCCGAGCAGGTATATATAGCAGCAGCCGGCAGGAGCCAGGGGGCGACTTGCTTGATCGATCAGGCTCAGGCAGGAGCCAGGACGCGCGCGTAATGATGTCGCAAAGTTGACCGCTCCGTGCGTGGCAGGGGTCCGAGCTCGATCGCCCATCGCCGTTTTGGGGCCGGGACGGGGCCGGAGAGACCTGGAAAAAGGCGACGTGCCAAGGCAAGTCGTCGTTGGTTCGATCCGAATCACACGATCGGCCGGCGACGTAGTTTTCGGTTAAAGCGGCACCCCCACGTCAAGGCGGCCCGGCCGGGCGGCCATTGCTGCTTGGTGCGCCATTAGCGAGCGTGCTTAGTGGCGGTGTTCGCTGGGCCGCCCGCCCCGGGGGTTGGTGGGAGGTGGAATTCCGCATCATCTACTAGCTACTAGTAGCTACTACGTACTACTCGTCGTCGTCGTCTACTACTACTACTACGCTGCCTAGGCTTAGGGCCTGTTTGGTCGAGTACAATAAAATTTACTCATGAATATATACATAAAATATTAAATATAAGACTATTTATGAAAATAAAAATAAAGTTAGAAAATAATTTACGAGATAAATTTTTTTAAACCTAATTAGTTCGTAATTGAACACAAATTGCTAAATAAAATAAAAATATTATATTACCTGTTAAACTTTAATAACCCAACCAAACATACTCTTATTCGCCGTCGCCTTTTCGCGTACGCCGCAGCAGGCGCGCGGAAGACAAGACTGCATGCTGTTTCGAGTGCGTGTGTTTTGTGTTCCCTTGGTGCGGGTTCTTGGGCATCATTACTGTAGAGGATAATGGCGGTGTGAGATGATTAGGCCGGCCGATGATCGACCGGTCGTATGTAATTAACTGGAAGCAACATACGTTGCATTGCCTGTATAGTCGTCGTCGTCGTCCGTGCATGCTTCATGATCACGTCATGCTGAGAGCGAGTGCTACTTCTTAATTTCAGTAATTCAGTAATTAGTAGTCCATGTGTCGATCACGACCACCATCAGACGCTTAAAGGTTGCTAGAAAACTAGCTATAGGTCAGCTTGTGGTCAAGAATTATTCGTCGATCGTCGACGTCTTGGGTACGGGATCTGACCATTTTATTGCCATTTGTTGGAGCTGTGCCCGAAAATCGCTTACCTTTGAATCTTCAGTGTGCTCCTCAGATACTACATAGATATGTTTAGCTTTGGGATGCCGCAGACACGGGTTTTCATTTGACGGTCCGTAATGCGTGCACGTTCCAACAATCACAGCGTTAAGGGAGATCACAGGGTTGCTTCTAGCGTTAGCGACGCGAAAACTGCCTGAAGAACAGCGCGCACTCTCGGCGTCACGCCACCGTCACCTATCGAGCACTGTTCGTTTAGCTGATAAGATATGACAAAAAAATATCATTTACCAAACAGAGCGTAGCGTAGCATCACGTGGTAGTACTAGCTAGGAAAGTGTACCGCGCGCATCATGATCGAGTGAGCTGTTGTATTCGAGTGTTTTTCGATCGTTTCACATGCGAGATCGTCAGAGGTCACCTGCTTACACCCACATGAAACTGCACTGCGCTGCACTACGCACAGTGTTCGGTTCGCGTAGGCGATGTCGTCCGCACACAAGCGCGTTTGGGTGGTGCAGTACGTGGCTTTCAAGACAAGGCTAAAATGTGCGGAGCTCAATGATCTCGTAGCGTGTGCATGACTCCATATATATAATAACACACAGTATACGTACATTGTTAGACTGCAACTATCTTTCGGGACCGGCCATTCCGAAAGCGGGTAATACGGTAGCATAGAGTGCACACCACCACCCGCTGTATTTCAGCCTTCAGGCTGGCTCGCTGGCCACCATTTTGCTTGCTTGCTTGTGAGACTGGTGCATGCTGTCCCATGTATGACTACGAGGAATGATTAGGATGATACGTGAAAAATAATCCAAGGGACCAACACTAAAGACCGTTACATCCCTTACAAATCCATGGGAGGCAAATGCTCTATAAATATATGTGCAAAACAATTTAACTCTTCAAGAAGTGACAATATTTTTTTTCTTGACCGAGGGAATAATCTCTTTTAATATTTCTATAGTGCTCATAGACATGGAAGAAGAATAAAATGTTTTGACTTGACACTTTCCTGCTTAGTATTTGCACAGTGCCATAAATTTTCCCATCATACAAACGGTTTGAGCCTGGTTATCGATCATATAAAAAAAGAAAAACACATAAATATTGAACTATTCTGACCTTACACGATGCATACTATATGCAATAGAAAAATGACATTTTTGTATGAGGGAAATAATGTGATTAGGGGACGGATAGACGTTTCTATTTTGGGAGACATGTATGATTTGCCCCTCCCGTCATTAGGGGCATGCGGAGGAAGTTTTTTGTTTTTCTATATTATTTAATTTATTAAGTAATTTATAAAATCTGAAAAATCAGCGGCTTAGATTTATTTGAGATATTACCTCCTAGAAAGTAAAGGGTGTACCTAGCATTGTCCGCTTTACCTTCTTTGTTACACCTCTCATGGTCGAGAGAGGCAAAAAGAGGAGGCATGGGAGAAAAGCGCCACCGTCGTTGCTGCTGCTCCAGCTATAGCAGGGTTGCATGGGATAGAAAGGTGGCAACTGTACATATAGGACGATGTATATCACCTTCCTAGCGGCCCTGCACTCATTGGAGCCATCATAGGAGCCACCAACGACATCCCAGCCCCAATGAAGCCCAGCAATGCCAAACCACGGATACCAAAGCGCATTTGGTACCCCTTTGCTTGCCCAAGTAAACAAACCCCTTAATCACAAAACTTCCACTAGCACCAAGATCGAGCAGCCCTCGTTGCGCCTAGATGACAATAGTGCCCAATCTTGAAGCCTTCTCCCAACGCCGCTACTGCCACCAGAGGAGTTGGCAAAGGAGCGCTATGGCAATGAAGAAAATAAAGATGGTTCAAGAGCTTTATCTATATATATCTTTTGTTTGTATCTAAGGAGGAAGGAGTGTGTGAATTGCTAAGGGACGCATCCAGTCCTGGCTTAAATAGGTCAACCTTAAAGATGGAGAAGCGCAAAGGAGCAGTTAGATCCATGATCTATGCATCCGCATCATGGAAGATGCTGGTTTGCGGGGAAAGTGGTGAGATGGTGTTAGAGTTGGGACATTCGTTACTCACACACTGAGTCAGCATTCCATACAATGCGGTTTAGGTTCCCTGGCATTATAACTTAATGATGCGTAATATCTTGCAGACCAAAGGGTTGCACACATGCATACATGGGAACTCGAAGTGCCAATTGTTATGAGAACTAGTGTTGTTTCATCTGATAGCGCGCATGTACACCGTATGATATGTGTATTGATAAGAGCGGTGTAGGTGGGCGATCATTGTACTCGTAGATAACCACACATGTAGACTGATTTGTAAATCGTTCTATAAAAGCGGAAAAACAATCAAGGGTACATAACCATGATATATCACGCCCATCCTACTGCTCTATCATCGAGATTGGGCCATGGCAAATGAGGAGCACCCGAGGGATGAGTTGGCCGAGGAGAGGACTGAGAGGCAGAAGTCAGAGCGGCTACGACAGTGCTTTTCTGCCATAGAGATGGCACTCGCCACAACCGACTAGGAGATGGCCACGGGCGAGGCGGCAGCCGCTGAAGCCCAAGTGTAGGTCATTGTTAAGCATTGGTCTCTTCTCATTTTTTTTGCATTTAGTGTGACACTAGGCTTGAGTGTGTGACAATCTTGTTGGTCTTTTTAGGTGTCCAAGAGCAGTTGGTCAACGTCTAGGGTGAGTTGGAGACTACACATGAACTGGAGGGAAAGTGGCCCGCCTTCACTACAAGAGATTGGGCCTTCTATGACAATTTTCACATGACAAAGCATCTTTTAGTCATGAAAGTAATGTGTTTATGACAATTTTTCTTTGGCTGATAAGTATATGTGACAAAGTTATGATTTAGTCATAAACAATAGTCACCATGTGCCTTTCTTAATCTTTATGACAATAGTTAATGACAAAATTGATAAAATGTGATTGTCATAGATTTAAAATCATTTTTTCTAAACTTTGTGACAATAGCTCATAACAAATTTGATGAGATATGATTGTCATGAATTAAAAATCTTTCAAATATATATTTTGGCACAAAAATTGGTAAGATGTGAAGATGATATAAATTTAAAATTATTTTAAAAAGTATTTTGGCACAGCCATGTCTAGGTGAACTGGTACCCACCTACATAAGGTAAATATTAAGGTTTATATTTAAAAAAATAAATTTAAAAATTAAGCATAAATTATGGCGTATGGGAATTGAACCCATGTCTAGGTGAACTGGGACCTACCTACATAAGGTAAATATTAAGGTTTATATTAAAAAAATAAATTTAAAAATTGGCGCATAATGAGTGATCCACGTGGAGGAGCGTCGTGTTGAACTTGACATGCTACAAAATGTGGCACTCATCATCGTCAATGTGGTGTCACACATGGGTGCAAACCTCGAGGAGAGCCTCCATGCCTTGCCATGCGGGTCGGCGGTGATTACCTATAACGTCTGTCATAGCGCCTGATTTTGGGTGTTACTTGAGCTCCTTGTAGTGGTATTTATAGAGGAGAGCAAGGGGGGTCATCTTGCGACCACTTGAGGGGTTGTCCGATCCCCTTCTCTCTTGCTTACAGTTCATATTTGGCATTTATGTTCTTGGATTCCAACATGTCATGATCAATGTTATCCTAAACGCTAAACGGTAAACAGTCGGTCACCCTTCGTTTAGCGTTTAAACTGTTTAGACGGTATTTAAATGGATTAAAACGGTCTAAACAGTTTTACACAATATTACAAAAATGTGCATATTTTATAATGTAAAATCAATCATTCTATCATTTATACATATTTATGCAACTAAAAACCATTTATTTTATTATGTATATATGTTTATGCATGTTAGAAGAATTAAATATACATATTTATGCATGTAACAAATCAATTTTATATATTTATAAATATAATAAATTTAAGTATACAAATTGTTGATATAAAATTCAACTAGATTCACCTGGTGTTTGCCTAAACGGCCGTTTATCATGTTTAATACCGTTTACAAACGTTCCGTGTAGGCCGTTTAGACCGTTTTCCCCGTTTTTTGACCGTTTAATTTCCCGTTTACTCCCTAAACAAAACAGTTTGCCACCATTTACCGTTTAATCGGCCGTTTAGGGCGTTTAGGCGAACACTGGTCATGATAGAGCAAAGGATTCTAATATTTATTGAGGAAAGGTCACTAGAGGAACCTAGCCCTGTCTTGTTGTCCTCCTCACCATTTATACTATAACATATCTTTATGGTGTTGATTATTTATCTATATCCTTCGTGTTTGATCTTGTTATCAATTTATCCCTTGTTTGAGTTAGCTAGTCATATTTAGATACTTCAAAATTTAATGCCATAATCTCAATTGATTCCATGTAAAAATTCCAAAACCATAGAATACATCATAGTGAAATAGTACAACAATGTAATGTGCGGCATGCCACCCTCTAGACGAACAAGATGTATAGATGTGTGCATAGTTTAGGATCAGTTTGTACATGGGAGTCTTTCATCTTCTTAGTGATAGATATATGTCTCTAAAATTTCCATCTTCTACTTCTCTAATATGTCTAATGTCTAAGTGATCAATATGTATTAGAGTATAAGTCCCACAACCAACCATGAAAACAATGAGATAATATAAAATAGGGTAAGTAACAAAATCTAATGGATAGCTTAGAATAAATGAATAAGCTCAATGTAATATTGATTCTGACATCACCGATACACCAAACTAAGTAAAGTGCCACAATGAAACAAGACACATACATTTGAAAGTGACACAATGAAACATGACACATACACCAAACTCAACTGATACACCAAGCATAAGAGAATACTATGATGCTTAACCCACCTATATAGGATGAACTAATAGGACACCATGCAACTTGGCATACTAGATGGTGTATAAAACCTAGTTCATGTCTGCATTCATCATCTACTGAGTATCAAGATCTCCTAACTTATAACTAGTCCAGTCCAAGTTGCCCCCATCTACCTCCATGGTCGGAGCCACTAAAGAACTACTAGCTCCCATATGCTCTTGTCGCTGGCCAATGGCCAAGGTGGCTATCTGGCTATTGTTGCTACTTCCATGGCCAGTGTGGTATAGGAATGGTGACCAAGCTTGGGCATTGTTCATGGAAGTAGGATGTCCACCAAAGCTATTGTGATTTGTGTTGTAGGAACCTCCACCAAAGGTGGGCCCCTTCCAGGCAGAAGCATTTGTCTGCAACAAGGGCTCAAAATCATAAAGTCTAATGTCATTGATGCTATAACGTTGTTTCTTGGTGCCATTTTCTTTCCTAAGGAAGTACTTTTGAGCATGGCTAGAAACCTGCACTGGGGTCTTGGTGGTAACAAAGTCCCTAGAGATGTTCTTCCAATTTCCGCGACCGTACACATGTAGACCACGAAGGAATTGCCTATAATGAGATAGAGTTTGAGTGAACTAATTAGATAGAAACTTATATTCCATTTCCATATATATTCAAGATTAGTAAAATGAAAATAATATATAAACACCTCATCATAATAATACCTCATAACTTATGGTCAATATGGGTACTAAAACTTAATGTGACAAGCATTAAATATATATATATGAGATGCTTTAAGGATCTAGCAAATAACTAACCTATGCTCATCTATGGTCCAAAACCTCCTAGTGTGTTGGCTCTCCTTCCGAGGAGTGGGCTTCCTTTGTGGAGTCTCCTTCACATTCCTCATGCGAAACATCTCCACTTTTTTATAACCATCAAATGCTTCCATGTTACCCATGGATGGATCATCCACAAATACCCCAAAGGGTTGATTCATGAGGTTGCTACTTCCTTCCACTTGCTGGTTGCCACTCTGCAATATTTGTGTCATCTCCACCTTGACATCAGTGTACAAGTTGGTTACCTGATGCTTCTCCTTGCTTCGAAACATTGCCTGGAGCTCATCCACAATTTGATTCTGCTTCTTGTTCATATCACTAGCGCAATTGTCATTGGTGTTGTCCCTTGCAATGAGAGATTTCACCATCTTGATCTCGGAGGCACTCCACTCTCCCTTGAACTTGGGATCCATGTGGTTGATTACTACACAACAATTGGTAGTTTGAGCTAAGAACGAGGGTTGTTGGGTTGTGGAGATTGGAAAACACCAAGGCTGGTATTTATAGGCCTCATGTGAATCTTTTTGTCCTAGTTTTGATTAATTAGACAATTTACTTTGATATGAAGGCAAGATTGAGATTTTGATAACAAAGTCCAAGAATATTATACACCCTATATATATAGTATATCTCTATTTGTGTGACTTTTTTTCTTAAATGCATTAATATTTAGTGCTAGAAATTAGCTATAAGCTCTATATACACATTGTCAACTTGCCAACTGTCACACCCTGGCTTTTAAAATAAGACCAGAGTCGTCATATGTGTGCCCAGGAAGTCCACACATACAACAAAAGAATAGAAATATCAGAAAACAATGTTATATATAGCGGAAAACATATTTATATTATCACTTACAAACATCAGAGTACGCGGAAAGAGTAGCTAAACTTCTTAGCCTCCATTCTTCTCAGGGACGGTTGACTGGGGGCTCCGTACGCCAAGCACTTCTCATAAGTTTCTAGAAAACTCCATAGCATTTATGTCCTTCTGAGCAGCACTTTACTATACACTGGGGTGTGGGGGAAATAGCAAGGGTGAGTTCATGTCGAACTCAGCAAGCACAGACGGAAAGTAATGACATGCAAGGCTTAAAACAAGGTAAAGCTGACTTGGTTTGACTGCGGTAGCATTTTAGTTGATCACTTTTAATTATGACTATTATTAGAACAACCTATTACTAATTATGAGTAGCATAAACCCAACCCTTAATTAGTGCAAGTAGTAATTAGCATCTTTTAAATGACTATCCTAATAATTGTAGTATTCTAGGGATTAACCCCAATTATTAACACAGGATAGCAATCCTGCCAACGCGGAATAGCCATTCCGCCAAAACACGAGGTAGCAACCTCACCAAGTTCCATCTCCAAGTATCCAGTGAATCCAATTTGCTCATCAAGTGAGGGTCTAGGCCGCTCGTGACCGTGAGCACGGCTGATATATCAGTTTTACACTCTGCAGAGGTGTGCACGTTCACTCCAAGTCGTGATTCCCATTTGCCCGGGGTCATGACTCCCCAAAACACTGCCAAGGTGAGCAGGCAGGGTCTCACTACGAGACCTTTCACAGGGTCCAACTAATAGGATGCCACTCGCAAGTTTTTACCGGGGCGCTCGGCAGTCGATACCCATAGCCATGGCGTACCGATCAACCGACAACTTAATATTCATTACCCAAGTTACTTCCTCACGCCTACCCGGAAAGTAACACCCTACTAGTGGAGGTCCTGCTAATTAGTCAAGCCAGAGCCATATAGCTTGGAGCTGCACTGTATGTCCCAGGAGGCCGCTCCCTGACTAAGTCCTTACGGAGAGCAGAGACGGGTACGCCCGGCAAACCGAACCACCAACAGTACCCGCTCCCCCTGTCGCCACCATCATCACGATGCTCGTAAGCATCCAACATCGCCACCACCGCAGTGACCAAAGGTTCAGCACAGTTTAAGCATCAAGTTAAGTAGAGAGTAATTCTTGTTTAAGCATGTGTATAAGATGAGTAGAGCAGCTAAGCACACCTAGTATAGCCTAGACTACCCATATACATAACCCAGGTGAGCAAGTAATAATAAGTAAAGCTAGTCATGTCCTTAGGGTTTGCATTCATTGGACACATGCATATAAAGTAAATGACATTAATTAGTAGGTTCAAAATGATCAAATGGTGTCTGCACTTGCCTTTATTCCCAGTGTATAACTGCTCAGAATTCTTTGGCTTCTATCCTCTGATATCTATCTTCTGCTTCGACTGTCGGTCCTCAGCTCCTGATCTTCACTGTTGACGAACCACGCTTCTTCTACTCGTAGCAACCAAGCAACACAAATAGACAAACAAACAATCACGACTAAGAACAAGCATCAATCAAAATAAAAGCTTTGAAAAAGAAGAGCGCAATAAACGACACGGCTTAATGTTATAATCGTGACAACACAAAAACGATTGAGAACGGAGCTATCGTTAAACAGACACAACTATTGGGGCTTGCAAAAAACAGAGAGAAGACAGACTATACGTTGGTCGTATTTTATTAGATGAAATAATATGACAGACATTTAATAGAACTATCGTAATTAGATTAGCCAAATTGTGTTGAATTATAAAAGCCGGAGTTAAATTTTAGTTATATTTTAATTGTAGATGGTTATATATCATTTAAGCCATTTACGTCTTTGTAATTTTAGAAACATAAAGCAAGTGAGAGCAACTAATCAAATCCTAACATGCGTCGCATTTATTAAACAAGTTATAACTAATAAAGAACCATTTAAGTTGATATTAATCATATTATAATTAATTTATGAAAGACCAGTATATAAACCTTTATTGCTTTTAATTTAAAAGAACAATAGTTAAATATTAACACAAATTAATTATATGTTTCAAGTTTATCTAAATAAATTGTACTTAAGAAACATTTAAGCTAATATTAATCGGGTTAGCATTTATTTATTTGTAAAGGTTGAAACTATAAACCTAAGTAAAGGGCATTCACTAATCATTCACCAAATTCATATAATTAAATTTTTAAACACATAACATGGTAACGTCGGCACGGTCGCAACATAATAAATACGGAATTATAATCCTTGATTAGTTTTCATTAGAAAGCCATTAAATAAATAGTAAACAAATTGTATTTAAATAAATAAATCTATTAATAAGTTATATATTACACGTTTATACTACTGCGTAGGACATGAATCTATCGCAAAAAGAATGACTTGAATCGGAATTAAAACGATGGAAAGATGGTGATTTAACGAACAGTGGCAAAACCGTAAATAAGTGCATCTTGTACCTTGGGTCGTCTGCATCCTCTCGAACGTGTTCTGGCCATGGAGGAAAATTTGTTGCAGCTGCAGCTCGCACGCAGGGGAGGGGCCTCGGCCAGGAGCCTGAGCGGCTCGGCCGGATAGCAAGGGCGTGGCGCGGTCCCACGCGTGGGGCCGGGGTGAGGTGCTCAGCTCGCCAAAAGTGGTCGTCGGCCATGGCAAAAATGCCGGCGACGCTACTGCCCATGCTGCAGGCGCACACTAAGGGGAGGCCGAGGAAGGGCGCTGGGCGAGGTGAGATCGCGTGGGTGGCCACCGCGGGCCTGGAGGAGAAAGGACAGCGAGGTTGGCCGGAAGAAGAAAACAGAAAGTTCAGCCATGGTGGAACCTCGCCGGAGATAAGGAAGATGAGATGGGAATCACGTCAAACGGTGATGGATTTGTATAAACAAGTATACCACGGCGAAGAGAACGACGAGGGCTACCTCTTGGTGGTACTAGTTGATACCGGAACGCGATGGTTTTGCCGGAAAAGCTCATCGGAGAGTTCGCCGGAAACCTAGCTTTTGCGAACTTCGGCGAGGGATGGAGGGAGCTACAGGTGGCGGCTCGGGATGACGTTTTTAGATCTGCGATCAGCGTGACGAGAGGAACACCGGCATATATATAGGTCTAGAGTTTGGAGACTTTTCGAAATTTCTTAATTTCGGGATTTTATAAAAATCATTTTCAGTTGAAAAATAATTCCAGAAAAGCTGAAATCATTTTAAATCCCTGAAAAATATTTCCAAAATTCTAAAAATTAAAGGAAAACTTTTAGAGATATATTGAGAGTTGATCAATCCAAATAAAGTTTTTAGTGTCTATGGAAAAGAACAGAGCATCCAAAAATTAGATTTTTATTTTAGAAAAATGGGGAAAAGTCTTGAAAAGGTCCGAAAAAATTCTCGGGAAGCATCGGACGACGTCTAAACGTGTTTTTAAAATCTTAGCACACATAAAAATAATAAACTCAAGTAATAAGCAAGCATCACATCAACTAAAGCTCGTCTAGTTAATTCCAAAATATTTGGAAAGCACCATTTTTCTTCGATAAAAATATATGAAAATCTAAACTATTATCGGCAAATTTATCCATATATTAAAAAAAATCATTCATTTTATTTAGTGTTTTATAATAACAATCCAAAATTAAAAATTTTGGAGTGTTATAGATCTACCCCACTTAACATAAATCTCGTCCCGAGATTTAGAAAGACTTGGAAGATAGATGAAGTAGATCATCAAAGTTGAGTGTGAGAAATTTTTTTTTATGAGATATGATAAAAGGATAAAAAATTGACAAGGGATGATAGAGAAATGACAAAAATGATTCTATGGCGCTCACCATTTCCTTGATTTCAAGATTTACAAGAGATGTGATGAAAGAACTAAAGACTACCAAAAGTTGAGAAGGATGTTAATGATTGATTGATGAAAGGATTAAAGATTTTAATAAAGATAAGGATTGATCTCCATGATTCTTGTCGTGCTTTATGACATGTGGTCAAAGGATTGAAGGTCAACATATATCGGAAATAAAGATATAATGATGTTAAAAAATAGATAAAGATGGATCATCGGGTCTTCACATTATGAGGTGTAAAGACAAGGAGCTAGGACTAGCAAAACATGGTATAAAAGATAAAGATAGATCTTTTAGTGCTCATAATTTTCTTCATTCAAGATTTATGGGATTTAGGATAAAAAGATTGAGAATTAGCCAAGCTTGACAGAGAAGACGGAGATTAATCTTCCAAGTTATTTCAAGATCTTTGGTGTGAGATGATGAAAGGATCGTAGACTGACAGGGGTTGGTAGGAAGGATAAAGGTTGTTCTTTAAGATTGTTTTGAGATTTTATGAAATGCAATAACCATCAAAGATCGCAAAGGGTGATAAGAGAGATGAAGAACGATATCTAAAATGATAAAGAGAGATTGACAAGAAAGATAAAAATTGATGACAAAAATAATAGAGATGAAAGATAAAGATTGATCTTTAGTTCTTCGTGTCTTGAAACTGGGGATACTTGAGATATATGATGGTAGCGGACGCTACCCCACTTAACATAGATCAACCTAAGCCTCGAGAAGTCATATTCTGAGCCTCCTTCAAAACATGAGAACAAGGACAACACACAAGCAACACAACAAACAAGACAAGCATGCAATACATCATCGAACTACACGTGCTTCTTCAATAATGGTGGTCATCCTAAAAGGTAAGTCTGAGATGATGAAGGGCCATCGAATTTTGGAATAAAATAAGTTTTGAAAACTTAAGTAAAATAACTAAACAAAAGCCAAGGAGATTAATAGAAATAGCTCAAAGGAAGCTATTCAAGGAGGGGATACAACATGACAAGGATGAGAAAATAGTCAGAGTCAAAGAGCCAAGGGATGAGAAAATAGTTTTATATTAAAATAAGCTTTAGAAATCGACCAGTGCTATCTAGGCATACGTCCTACAGTCAACATTGCTCTGATACCATTCCTGTCACACCCTGGCTTTTAAAATAAGACCAGAGTCGTCATATGTGTGCCCAGGAAGTCCACACATACAACAAAAGAATAGAAATATCAGAAAACAATGTTATATATAGCGGAAAACATATTTATATTATCACTTACAAACATCAGAGTACGCGGAAAGAGTAGCTAAACTTCTTAGCCTCCATTCTTCTCAGGGACGGTTGACTGGGGGCTCCGTACGCCAAGCACTTCTCATAAGTTTCTAGAAAACTCCATAGCATTTATGTCCTTCTGAGCAGCACTTTACTATACACTGGGGTGTGGGGGAAATAGCAAGGGTGAGTTCATGTCGAACTCAGCAAGCACAGACGGAAAGTAATGACATGCAAGGCTTAAAACAAGGTAAAGCTGACTTGGTTTGACTGCGGTAGCATTTTAGTTGATCACTTTTAATTATGACTATTATTAGAACAACCTATTACTAATTATGAGTAGCATAAACCCAACCCTTAATTAGTGCAAGTAGTAATTAGCATCTTTTAAATGACTATCCTAATAATTGTAGTATTCTAGGGATTAACCCCAATTATTAACACAGGATAGCAATCCTGCCAACGCGGAATAACCATTCCGCCAAAACACGAGGTAGCAACCTCACCAAGTTCCATCTCCAAGTATCCAGTGAATCCAATTTGCTCATCAAGTGAGGGTCTAGGCCGCTCGTGACCGTGAGCACGGCTGATATATCAGTTTTACACTCTGCAGAGGTGTGCACGTTCACTCCAAGTCGTGATTCCCATTTGCCCGGGGTCTTGACTCCCCAAAACACTGCCAAGGTGAGCAGGCAGGGTCTCACTACGAGACCTTTCACAGGGTCCAACTAATAGGATGCCACTCGCAAGTTTTTACCGGGGCGCTCGGCAGTCGATACCCATAGCCATGGCGTACCGATCAACCGACAACTTAATATTCATTACCCAAGTTACTTCCTCACGCCTACCCGGAAAGTAACACCCTACTAGTGGAGGTCCTGCTAATTAGTCAAGCCAGAGCCATATAGCTTGGAGCTGCACTGTATGTCCCAGGAGGCCGCTCCCTGACTAAGTCCTTACGGAGAGCAGAGACGGGTACGCCCGGCAAACCGAACCACCAACAGTACCCGCTCCCCCTGTCGCCACCATCATCACGATGCTCGTAAGCATCCAACATCGCCACCACCGCAGTGACCAAAGGTTCAGCACAGTTTAAGCATCAAGTTAAGTAGAGAGTAATTCTTGTTTAAGCATGTGTATAAGATGAGTAGAGCAGCTAAGCACACCTAGTATAGCCTAGACTACCCATATACATAACCCAGGTGAGCAAGTAATAATAAGTAAAGCTAGTCATGTCCTTAGGGTTTGCATTCATTGGACACATGCATATAAAGTAAATGACATTAATTAGTAGGTTCAAAATGATCAAATGGTGTCTGCACTTGCCTTTATTCCCAGTGTATAACTGCTCAGAATTCTTTGGCTTCTATCCTCTGATATCTATCTTCTGCTTCGACTGTCGGTCCTCAGCTCCTGATCTTCACTGTTGACGAACCACGCTTCTTCTACTCGTAGCAACCAAGCAACACAAATAGACAAACAAACAATCACGACTAAGAACAAGCATCAATCAAAATAAAAGCTTTGAAAAAGAAGAGCGCAATAAACGACACGGCTTAATGTTATAATCGTGACAACACAAGAACGATTGAGAACGGAGCTATCGTTAAACAGACACAACTATTGGGGCTTGCAAAAAACAGAGAGAAGACAGACTATACGTTGGTCGTATTTTATTAGATGAAATAATATGACAGACATTTAATAGAACTATCGTAATTAGATTAGCCAAATTGTGTTGAATTATAAAAGCCGGAGTTAAATTTTAGTTATATTTTAATTGTAGATGGTTATATATCATTTAAGCCATTTACGTCTTTGTAATTTTAGAAACATAAAGCAAGTGAGAGCAACTAATCAAATCCTAACATGCGTCGCATTTATTAAACAAGTTATAACTAATAAAGAACCATTTAAGTTGATATTAATCATATTATAATTAATTTATGAAAGACCAGTATATAAACCTTTATTGCTTTTAATTTAAAAGAACAATAGTTAAATATTAACACAAATTAATTATATGTTTCAAGTTTATCTAAATAAATTGTACTTAAGAAACATTTAAGCTAATATTAATCGGGTTAGCATTTATTTATTTGTAAAGGTTGAAACTATAAACCTAAGTAAAGGGCATTCACTAATCATTCACCAAATTCATATAATTAAATTTTTAAACACATAACATGGTAACGTCGGCACGGTCGCAACATAATAAATACGGAATTATAATCCTTGATTAGTTTTCATTAGAAAGCCATTAAATAAATAGTAAACAAATTGTATTTAAATAAATAAATCTATTAATAAGTTATATATTACACGTTTATACTACTGCGTAGGACATGAATCTATCGCAAAAAGAATGACTTGAATCGGAATTAAAACGATGGAAAGATGGTGATTTAACGAACAGTGGCAAAACCGTAAATAAGTGCATCTTGTACCTTGGGTCGTCTGCATCCTCTCGAACGTGTTCTGGCCATGGAGGAAAATTTGTTGCAGCTGCAGCTCGCACGCAGGGGAGGGGCCTCGGCCAGGAGCCTGAGCGGCTCGGCCGGATAGCAAGGGCGTGGCGCGGTCCCACGCGTGGGGCCGGGGTGAGGTGCTCAGCTCGCCAAAAGTGGTCGTCGGCCATGGCAAAAATGCCGGCGACGCTACTGCCCATGCTGCAGGCGCACACTAAGGGGAGGCCGAGGAAGGGCGCTGGGCGAGGTGAGATCGCGTGGGTGGCCACCGCGGGCCTGGAGGAGAAAGGACAGCGAGGTTGGCCGGAAGAAGAAAACAGAAAGTTCAGCCATGGTGGAACCTCGCCGGAGATAAGGAAGATGAGATGGGAATCACGTCAAACGGTGATGGATTTGTATAAACAAGTATACCACGGCGAAGAGAACGACGAGGGCTACCTCTTGGTGGTACTAGTTGATACCGGAACGCGATGGTTTTGCCGGAAAAGCTCATCGGAGAGTTCGCCGGAAACCTAGCTTTTGCGAACTTCGGCGAGGGATGGAGGGAGCTACAGGTGGCGGCTCGGGATGACGTTTTTAGATCTGCAATCAGCGTGACGAGAGGAACACCGGCATATATATAGGTCTAGAGTTTGGAGACTTTTCGAAATTTCTTAATTTCGGGATTTTATAAAAATCATTTTCAGTTGAAAAATAATTCCAGAAAAGCTGAAATCATTTTAAATCCCTGAAAAATATTTCCAAAATTCTAAAAATTAAAGGAAAACTTTTAGAGATATATTGAGAGTTGATCAATCCAAATAAAGTTTTTAGTGTCTATGGAAAAGAACAGAGCATCCAAAAATTAGATTTTTATTTTAGAAAAATGGGGAAAAGTCTTGAAAAGGTCCGAAAAAATTCTCGGGAAGCATCGGACGACGTCTAAACGTGTTTTTAAAATCTTAGCACACATAAAAATAATAAACTCAAGTAATAAGCAAGCATCACATCAACTAAAGCTCGTCTAGTTAATTCCAAAATATTTGGAAAGCACCATTTTTCTTCGATAAAAATATATGAAAATCTAAACTATTATCGGCAAATTTATCCATATATTAAAAAAAATCATTCATTTTATTTAGTGTTTTATAATAACAATCCAAAATTAAAAATTCTGGAGTGTTATACCAACGCCAATAGTTTTCCTATGTAGAGCACAAACTTGAGAGTAGAAAAGGTAGAGAAACACTAGTGCAGTCTTTTGATTATGGAAGTGAGGATTCAAGGTAGATCCATGTGCGCCCATGTATGTTGCCATTGACGGGTTGACATGTGTGGTCATGCATGGCCATACCGCCACTAAAATCATTCCTAGGCACACAGGATAGAATGGTACCAGCATTTGATTTAGCTACTATTATTTGACTATATCTTCAATGAAGAAGTCTAATGATTGCAATGCTTCATCTCAAATGTGTGATATGTCTATTCAAATATCTTGACGAGCTACTGCAACATAAATGATCATGAACATTTACTACAACATAAATGATCATGAACATTTTGAATCTTGTAATGTATGCAATCTTTTCTTGTGATATGGTACATAAGAGTTTTATATTTGGTACAGATGTACCAAATGAATGTCTGTGTAAGTAATTTTATTAATTGAGAGTATACAACTAGGTCATTGTGTCATGGTTTGGTCATCCTTGTTTTCTTGAGTTGTTTCGAATGATTTGAGAAGATATGAATTGCATGTTTTCTTCAGACCTTCATGATTTATATATGCATGCAAGATATATTTCACTAAATAATTTGGTAACAAATGTTTTTAATTGTGTCATAGATGACTCTTTGTTGATTAGTCGCAAACCACTAGTGATCTTTCTTTCAAAGGCTATAAGTGCTCATAATAATTGTTGACACAAAAGAGCAAGAATTAAAGTTAACCTCAGTAACTTAGTATCTTAAATATTCAAAAGCAATTTTATCCTCGTATTTTTTTACTTTCATTTCACCTTGGGTTCGACAAGCTCACAAACCAATAGTAGAAATACAATAAGTGAACTAGTTATGTCTATCTTCGAAAGGAATATGTCCATGCAATGATATTCCTAAATTTAGCATATGTAGATTGAAATGTGAATGTACTTAATTAGTGTCCATGTTACACATAAATCTACCTATTCATAAAAGTTTGCTCAATTTAACAAAAAAACCAAACTACTTTAGACTCAAGGTACACTAGTCATGGTTCAATAAAGGAAAGCACACTTATCATAGTAGAAATGTGCATATCAGTGATGGATTTTTACTTAAAAATCAAAATCATTTCAAAAAACAATGCATAGTAATGACAAAAATTTTGGTTTCTCCATGAATCATTGGTGAGGGGCCTTGGACGCTGACTATTTATGACAAACTATGTTGTCATTATAAATATTGTCATTAAACACCTCATGATATCATCGTAGATCACACACGCCACTCGCATTGCTCATGTGTGACGCTTTATTTTCGAACCGTAACGAACATGACTTCGACCAAACACTAATGGCTAACCCTCTATTTTCAAACTATAATGAACACGTGTTTGTCATTAAACCATTTAGAAATACAAAAGTGTTAAAATGTCTATCTTTCCTAATAAAAGTTTCTAAAAAACACACAAAAAAAGTAAGTCTCTCAAGACTGAAATCACCACATTAGGTCACACACTGTCTTGCAACCACTTCAATACGTACTCACTTTTCAGTATATATATGATGCTATAAATTTATATGAGCATTTTGTAATATTATATTGTATATTTTGACTACTAGTGAACTCAAATAAAAAATCTTTTAGCTATAAAAGTTTTAAATTAGCAATACAACTTTACTACAGGATGTGTCTTGATCCGAGATTGTTTGAAAATATCAAAAACTTTAATCTCAAAATATATAAATTTAAATAAATATTCAAGACTCCAAGCAACTTCAAATAAAAACATATCAACAACAGAATAGTAGAATAGGTCGGCCTCTAAATTTGGTATGAACCATATGAAAATTTAAGGCTTTTCGAAAACATAAAATTTTAAAATATCTAAACTTAAAACAATATTTCAGAAAACAAATGGTTTTAAATCAAAATATTTTCAACTAAATAGTCATAGATTGAGTGGATAGATGCAGTTTTAATATAAAGTTTGGCTTTATTCAACTTCATATAGAAGATTTATAAATTATTTTATGTAACTTCAAAAAAATAGAAAAATGGTCTAAATTAGTGTCACGTGTAAGGCCCATCCTACTGGGCCCATCATGCTACGTGTTTGTTGGTCCATCATATCATTTACAATAAACATAAAAAAACCAAAAAAGAGAATAGGAGTAGATGTTAATCCTCAACCTTCAACTTACACAACACCTTCATATTACTATACTGCACACTCAATTATGATTATATATAAGATGTTATTGTTACGTATAAACATTTTATAATCACATATCCCTCCATACTCAAAATTAAAATCGTTTTAAACAGCTATAAGATCTCTAAAGTATAACTTTTTGACATCTTATTTTTATAAAAATATTTATTGAAAATAATATATTTATATTTTTAAAAGTATTTTTCAAGATAAATCTATTCATATTCCAAACTCAACAACTTAAAAGTAATTCATAATCTATATTTTTAATGTCTGACCAAAACCTTATAAAAACAACTTTATTTCCTAATATGGAAAGAGTATTGAATATTTTAGCTACTAAATAAGCTTAAATGAAAACAATATTGATTATAAAGTTTTAAATCTACTAAGATAGTACATCTTCGACCTAGGATGCGTCTTTGTTCAATATTATATGAAAAACTCAAAAAATTAAATATCAAAATCTATAAATATATAAAACAAATATTTGACAATATAAACTTTGAATGAACCACCTGAAAAGTTGAAGGGGCCTAAATGATCACTCTAAAAGTTAATTTGAAAGATGAACCCGTATGAGAATCCACCGGTAGTACATTTCACTAACCCATGATAAACTAAATGAGTTAGCTCAGTTCGCACTATCTTAAAAAAAATATTGGCTAAGGCCTTGTTTAGTTCCGAAAACTGAAAAGTTTTCGAAACTGTAGCATTTTCGTTTTTATTTGACAAACATTATCCAATCATAGAGTAACTAGGCTTAAAAGATTCATCTCGTGATTTACAGTTAAACTGTACAATTAGTTTTTATTTTCGTCTATATTTAATACTCCATGCATGTGACGTAAGATTCAATGTGACGAAAAATCTTAAAAAGATTTTGATTTTCAAGGTGAACAAAACAAGGCCTAGGCCTTGTTTAGTTCCGAAAAGATTTCGGTACTGTAGCACTTTCGTTTGTTTGTGACAAATATTATCCAATTATAGACTAATTAGAATCAAAAGATTAGTCTCACGATTTCCAGCTAAACTGTGTTATTAGTTTTTACTTTCGTCTATATTTAATGCTTAATGCATGTGCCGCAAGATTTGATGTGATGGAAAATCTTGAAAACTTTTTGCTTTTTTGGGTGAACTAAACAAGGCCCTAACAAGAATTTGAAACCAAGAAAAACCAAGAAAAACAGGTCAACGACAAGGAGGAAATTCTTTGACCGTCTGACGCACGCGTTACGAGCATGCGAAAGGCAAAAGTTCAGTGACGGACACGGCAAAGCAGAGGGCATGGACCCGAGCACGAACCAGAAAACCAAAATTTGAAACGGGCGAACCACGCAGACATGGCAAAAGCGCCGTGCCTGATTCAGCGTCTGGCAACAAGCAGACATGGCAGACAAAAGGCTACAAGGAAACACCACGAAAGTGAAACGGGCGAACCACGCACAAAAGATGTGAATAGTCAGGTTGGCCACAACGTCCTGAGGGCCGAGACTACACAAAATGGAGTGGTCTGATGGCACTTGCTGCAAAGTCTGAAAATTGCACTGTTAAGTTCAATGTCCGTTTCCTGAAGAAACTAACACCGGGACAAACGCACGAACTGATACTTCTGTAGTAAAAGAAAACAAAAAGTTCCTTTCCCCCACTATGTTTCCTTCTATCTAAGATCGATAATCTGCATTTTTTTTTGCAGTGCAGACTCCCATGGTACTCCTGCAACAAATAGCAAGTCTTAATGTCAGTGTGTCAACGATAATAAGCAGTTAAATAAATTAGAGACGAAACATCAAATGTTAACTCTAAGGCTGAATCAGACCTGTTCCAATACGTGTCCCAGATTTAAGCTAACCAAAGTTTCAGACGGGGGAAAGAAACTGTAGATCAATTATTCTCCTGCAAAAATATTAAAGCAACCATTAGCTCGGTTATCCCACCTGTAGAGCAAGTGAATCAGTACTGGAAAATTACTTCGTTGCTCTTGTCAGATTTTCCAGAAGGTTGGAACATCCTAGCAAATGCCTTTCGCTCCTGATCTCTTCTGTCAGCAATCTGTGGCAGCTTCCAAAGTTTCAGTAACAATGATATGAGCTCACAATGTTATGGCTCGAAAGGTTATCAGACTGACCTTCTTCTTTGCACCAGCCAGCTCTCTTTTGATTCCAGCTAATGGTGTCAAAGAAAAACCCATCAGATCATCAGTTGCATCTATGAATTGCAATGGAGACTAAAGAGAACAAACCATCATTTGGCTCCAACTCCAATGCATGTTTGAAGCTCTCCACTGCTGCATCAATGTCATTAAGTGCAATGTGTGCCTGAAAATTGAACTTAAAGGATCAGAAATTTACAGATGCCGATGGTAAACAACAATAAGATATTATTGGCATTAAGCGCTTTGGTAAGAAATATATTTTCAGCTCAACCGCATCTTGAGACTTTGAGATATCATCACTAATATCTAATGGGAACCGTTTTTCCTAAGCTTTTCCTAAGGGAGCATTTCTCAAGTCAACCAGAACAGAAAAAGAAGGACCTAACGTCAACAGTTTATTGGCTATCAAGTGCTAGTAAAGCTGCACCGTTTTTTGCTGTGGGGATGACAATAGACTCCATGTTGAGAATTTTATTTTACTAATATAATCCTCAGTCATGTCAATCATAGCTTCAAACACGGGATCAGACAAGCAGTTGAGCAGCAAAACAGAAGTATCTACTGTGGTGATTGTGTTTGTTTCAAAGAATGCTCAGCCAACTAAATCAGAAATTCAGGCAAAGTGGTCAATAACAAAATATGAACGGGCAGATGGCCTAGCGCATCGTGGTGCAGACCAGCCCAAAAGCCTGCCACCCATGCTCAAGATGGAGGTGGCAGCATGGAGCCTGATCCCCTGCCACCGTCATCTCTAATAATGCTCTTCCTTTTTTTCCTTTTATCTATTTCTAATCATCCTCTGACCAGAGACTACACATAACCTGAAATAAAGTGAATTAATGTTGTCTGGAGCCCAGCCATGGCACCACAAAACTGAACACAATGATCACAACCAAATTAGTGAAGCTGGAACATTTATGTTACAGGGGATAATAGAGATAGCTGGGCAACGCTATGGCAATGGTATGATAGGAAAGGTTGCTGCACAACAACCTTGGCGTTATAGCAGCATTTCATGGCTGAGAACACCTTGCCCTGCAGGTTTTCTAGATCCTTTGGTATCATAGTTAACTACCAGCCTATTGTTAAGGGAAGGCTCACATCCATCATGTTAGTGGATAACAAGTTAACAACAGACAGGTGAGGACACTGATTGGAACCAAAAAATTCACATGAACTGGGAAACTTTCTGTGTACCAAAGTGTCTATTTATTCTGTCCTCACAAGTCACAAACTTAAGAATGAAAATCTTTTGTCTTGTATGACAGGAAAACAAATATAAACTTAAGTTTATTTACAAATATACAAGATATCAGGTTTTGCATTTATGTTAATGTCATTATTTAAAAAAGCTGGAGGTTGGACTGATGATTTGCTGGCACAGCCAGTGAACTGAGGGGCTGATCAGTTCGCTCAAATCCCTGTTGCTAGAACTATGTGTAAAGTCACCTTGTATTTCGTATAGTGAAATCATTTCAGCAAGTGTTCGGTAGTAAAGGAAAGTAATATCACACACTTTAAATGAGACAAGCACTAAGTCTAACATGAAGCAGTATTTTAGGCAAGAGAATGATTCAGGGTCTGCAAAGAACAATCATAAAAGACAAGAAGTATTTTGAACTAAGCCAGAATGTCACAAACAGCATGTAGACATCTGCAAACAGATTATATGACAAAAAGTTGCCAACCTGTCCTTGTCGGAAAAAAGCTTTAGCATTTCCCTCCGTTTCACGCAGTGCAAAATCCGCGTCTAATAAAGCACCCTTTGAATCTCCTAACCTTAATTTGCATGCCTGAAAAAGTCATGTTATTTTAAAGAAACAAGTAATAATACAAGTATAAGCTGATGGCATCGAATTATTATAGGAGTATTGTTCGATCCAAAGTAGTGTTATATATCCTCATGTTAAAGATAAATCTATTGAATAGTGCTCAGATGGTGCACAGAAATAAGTAAATCAATTATAACTGTGTAATTTTATAATGGTTCAGATACACTAGCAGAAAATAAAGACGATAACAAAAATTCAAACAGATTCAGAGTAAATATTTCTGGACTAATGGAATGTTGAATCATAAACAAGCAGCTAAATTTACATGAGATTGGTGATAGGGTTTAACTGCAATGAATATCAGCGATGATTAAACTCTAGAAATAGTCCAAATCCTGAACTGAAATTTAAATGCTCATCTACTTTAAAGTTGAATGTGTACAGGATTGTAAAGACGAGCAGAAGGGCCTAAGGATAGGGAACAAGTAATCTGACAACCAAACCTTGTAGCCACCAAGTAACTCAGGCCATGCATCATTCCAAGTGCTTAGATGATATGATGAACTACCATGACAAAGCTAGCGAGATGGCACTAACACCACAGTTTTCTTACATCTAATCTAAGAATTCCAGATATTCACCCAGGTAAGGAGTGATTAGACTAGACAAGCACTTACAGAGCTATTAGTGAGTATTATTGACTTGGTCTTCCGCAGTGCTGTGCTCTTATCTGCATAGTTTACAATGCCAGTGAGTTACAAGTGACATGTCTTCTTGATCAGCGTGTATCATATGACAGAAATTACAAAAGCTGAACAGTGTATTAGAAATTGTATAATTACCTTCATCTATCTCTTCTTTCTCCCAGCAAACATCCAAGTAGCGCAGAGCTTTCCTGTACTTTCTGAGAGCTGCTTTGTAGTCCTGTTTCTGTAAGAAAAAAAGGCATAATCATCAACTCCAGATAGGGAAATATAATCTTAGCCATCTACCAAACAGAAACACTGAATAGAGCTTCATATGTGGTATTTCCTATCGCCTTGAACAAGATTTAGGTGCGCATGGATTGGAATAGCCTGAGGATAACATCATCTCCAATCGCAGAGACAAATACATATCGGACAAAGGGAGAACTGATAACAGAATGATAAAAGGTTGAAAATAAAGGACAACCCCTTTGGTGACAAATGAAGAATAAGATATATGTTTTTACTCTCTACTCTCTACCCAGAAACACATCTGATATCTTGTTGGGTTTTATGTAATTTGCTTACTCCACTCTGAACTGATTCAACCATAAAGCCTATTTGGTTTGAACTGAAACTAATGAGGTCACCAGTATACAATAAAATGTGAGACAAAAAAGGATATTACCTTGAAATTGTCATTCCCATAAGCTTTAGCAGACTCCACAGCATCCATCCACCATGAAACCTCAGCAGGCTTCTCTTCAAGATCATTGGGCCAATCCGGATACGTGTCACCATCTTTGAAAAAGTTTACAACTCCATCATCAGCACCTTCAGGAAGTTCCCCACAATCAACAATTTTGACATCAAGAGTGGGGCAGTCAGATTCTCCGACAGTGACATGCTCAATAGAGCGAACTACCCCCATCCCTTTTATCACTCTACCAAAAACAACATGTTTCCCATCTAAATGAGGTGTCCGGGTGGTAGTGATGAAAAACTGAGAACCATTTGTGTTGGGACCAGAATTAGCCATTGAAAGCATTCCTTTCCTCTCATGCTTTAAAACAAAATTCTCGTCCTCAAATTTGGACCCATAAATTGACTCTCCCCCCGTTCCATCTCCAGCAGTTATGTCTCCCCCTTGAACCATAAACCCTTTAATAACACGGTGGAAGCATGAACCCTGAAAAAGTAATAAGTACCAAAGATGTGGATTACTAACAAGATATGGCAGCAAATTCTAGTGTACATATGCAGTTCTACCAAGAAAGCAGACAAAAACGTGCAAAATAACAAAGAAAGGAGGAAAATAACAGAAAACACCCACCACTGCCATTTACTAGCTTGCATGCAGTAGGTAGATAACAAACTACAAATTTCACTTCTGAAGCTAGGACAGTGGGGTCTCAGACAAATAATAATGTTCACAAGTGGCAGAAACTGTAAAAAAGGGGGAAATCAGCAAATACAGATCCCACACCAAGACTAGCCCACAGCAGATAGTGGAATTCCAGATATGCCCAACAGATCATCAGAGAAGGTTAGCTATGACCACCACACCTCAACACTCCTCACACATCCCTGTTCAATGTAGGATTTCACTCTGGTACCCACTAGAACTTGTCCTTGATTAATGCCAAAACAATGACCAGACACAAATCAAGATAACCGGCAAAGTAAAGCTAGATACAGTGATGGCTGTCCCTTCAAAAAGATTCTCTAAACGATAAAATCCTGCCAAATTCTCACTACCAGCCATGAACCTTAACTGGCCTGTCAGTCTGTGGCGAAGCTGTTATCGTAGGCATTTCGTGCGTGTTCTACATGTAAAGGTAACTTCAATTTGTAGTGCTTCAGGCGAGGCTAGCCAGCAAAAGGACTATTCTGAAACAAAAGTACCACTTCTCGCACTCATTTTCCATTGCAAACAGTTGGTCACGTCTTTGAGAGCATAAGAACCTCCATGTGATTAGATCACAATAAATTAAGGTACAATATATACCTGATCGTACAATACGGCAACGCTACTTCGCACATAAAGTGAGCAAACACTATAGGAGAAGCTAACGTGGCAAGTGATAGCAGAAGGGCACAAAAGCTAGCACGGGCGGTACATGAGAGGTGCAAATGAGAATGAAGTCAAAAGGGAGGGGCCCTTATAACAGTAACAGAAGTGGAGGCAGCAGTGCATAGAGTTCACTGCATCAAAGGACACTGATTTGACATTACAGCACCAGTACTGCGAGGGGAAAAAACAAGAAAAACAAAAAGAACAAGGCAGAAACTGTAGAACACAAAAGCAAATATGCTGAAGAATGTGGAATATCCAGTTATTATATGACAAAAAAGGATACGCTGAAGAATGTGGAATATCCAGTTATATGACAAAAGGACAATGCAAAAAAAAAATTATAGGATCGAATTAATGATACCTGAAGCTAAACAATCGCACCTGAAGCAAAACTGCCAGGCAATGAGAAGGTAAATCCCTTAAAGGGGACCGTTGTATAGAAGAGTAGAAGAGTAAACTATAGTATATCTAAAACAAATGGCAACTATTTCCATGTTACCAAATCTGCATCAAAACCCTAAATAATCAATCGACCGCACAGGAAACAGCGCTTCTTCGGTTCCAATTACTGAGGCCTTGTTTAGTTCCGAAAAGTTTTCACTTTTCGGAACTGTAGCACTTTCGTTTGTTTGTGACAAATATTATCCAATTATGAACTAACTAGGATTAAAAGATTCGTCTCGTGATTTCCAGCTAAACTGTGTAATTAGTTTTTGTTTTCGTCTATATTTAATGTTTCATGCATGTGCCATAAGATTCGATGTGACGGGGAATCTTGAAAACTTTTTGGTTTTCAGGGTGAACTAAACAAGGCCTGAATACAAATTAGAAAAGTTAAATAGCACCGATACTCAATCCTTTTATTCCGTTACAGCGGCACATTGATAACGCTTTGTATTTCCAAATCGAGAAACGCAAAAGCACCAAAAATTGTAATAGCTATTAGAAATACAAATCGCAGGACAAATAGCAGCAAAGGACACAAATCACGCAAGGGCGCAGAGATAAAGTCATCGCGACGATCCAATCGATCCGTACGAACCTTAAAGTGAAGCGGCTTGCCGCTGGCGGCGCCGATGCCCTTCTCCCCGGTGCAGAGCGCGCGGAAGTTCTCCGCCGTCCGCGGTGCCACGGACGCGTAGAGCTCTACAACGATTCTCCCCTCCATCTCGCCGCCGATGGTGACGTCCATGAAGCACCTCGGATTTTTCACCTCCGCCGCCGCCTCGGGTGCTTGTTCCGCGCCGCCGCCCTCCATTGCGATCGCCCGCAAAGTCCCCGAGACCAAAGTACCAAACCCTAGCCGAATAGGCCTGGTGGAACCTTCTCGAGGCGAAGTGGTGTCGAGGTGGTGGTGGCCTTCGTCGATTACCTCGGGGGAGCGAGAGCAGCGTGTGGGTTGCGGCGGGGTGGGTGCGGAGGGTTTTATGGTCAGATTTTCTAAAATCTTGGAGGACCGTTTGGCTTTACCTGCGATTTAGATTTTACACCGTGCGAAATTAAGGCCTTAGTTTAAAAAAAACCAAAAATTTTTCAAGATTTCCCATCACATCAAATTTTACGAGATATGCATGGAGTATTAAACATAAATAAAAATAAAAACTAATTATACAGTTTGTCTGTAAATCGCGAGATAAATCTTTTAGGGAAAAATGGCTACCGGACATGCAAAGTGGTGACCATTGCTGGAAGACACTTTTTCATGTAACACTCACCACCAAAACAATTGCCATTTGTAAACCATAAGGCCAACGACTATGAAATTTTAACAGCAACAAGATATGATAGTTATCTACAAATCATCTAATACTCATTTCCATAGAAAATCTCGTTAAGGACACGAAATCATGTCCACCAGCAAATCATGGCTGTTAAGGTTGCTGGTGGACATGATTTCATGTCCTTAACAACATTTTCTATGGAAGTGAGTATTAGATGATTTGTAGATAACTATCATATCTTGTTGCTGTTAAAATTTTATAGCCATTGGCCTTATGGTTTACAAATGGCAACTGTTTTGGTGGTGAGTGTTATATGAAAAAGTGTCTTTCAGCTAATGCGCGCCACTTTGCATGTCCGGTAGCCAAATGCCCCAATCTTTTAAGCCTAGTTACTCTATAATTAGACAATGTTTGTCAAATAAAAACGAAATTACTACAGTGTCAAAATCCAAAAACTTTTTGATCTAAACAAGGCCTAAAGAGATTGGTTACTGCAATAAACTTAGAGACTCTTGGGTACTCTCCCGTTCTCTAAACTAAAAGTCGTTTTTTACTTTTGCAAAATCTATATAAAAATTAAAATGATTTATTATTTGAAATCGAGGAAGTACAAGACAATTGTGCCTTGTACAATATACAGCACGCATAATTTATTGCATAGTGTTCTGCTGATAATGATGAATAAACTACTACTTTAGATTCAAGATCAGTTTTAAGTGAGTTTTATTGCATTAGATAGTGTGTAATATGATGTTGTATTTAAGAAGAGAGGAGAAAAATAAAACTCTTTTGATAGTTATCAACTCTATAAATCTTAAAATTAAATGTTTTTGAAACCATAGAATGAAACTCTCTATTGAAAGTGGATGTTTCATCTAAGTTTCATTCCATTTCGTATAACATGGCACTCTTGGAAACAACACTATAAAATTTACTATTAAGACTAGCCTAATTAAAATTATCTAATATTAAATAAATAAATTAAGGCACATAAATACTAGTGTAATAAAATATTAGTTGATTTAACTTAATTGTGGTTATTGTGTACATGTTTTGAGTTTAATAAAGCTAGAAACAGACTCACACGATTAAGCCATCGTGTGAATCCGCTGGTCAGTGAAGAAAAGTTTTATGGACATTAAATATGCTGATATGATATTGTATAAATAAAAAAAGAGATGATAGGAGTTTTATGGGAATAGAAATAGTTTCATCCCTATAAAACTTTTTTGCACTATTTTTAAAATATGAATGTATTGAAAAACTGAGTCGTAAAACCTCTCATCAAGAGTGACCTTAGTGCTTTGACCTATTCATAAAGACGAAATTTGTCCATATTCTTTTTAATATAGTGGAGTCTTATAATAATTATTAGGACATAAAACTCTTACCGGGACTGACCTTTAAAAATAATTTTCTTCTTTTTTTAAATATTACAGCGTCATATTACCTTTTTTTAATCTATCATATTACCTTTTTATTAGGATAGGATTGCATCCGAAGCTAGCACCTTAATTAGAGCATCTCTAACAACTTGGTATTTCAACATGCTATCCTACCAAATTTGCTAAAAGCATAAAAATCCTCCTCCAACAACTTCTTATCTCAACTTGCTAAATTTCCCAAGTTGCTATCCAGAGGTTTCTACTGCCGAGATTTGTCAAGTTGCTATCCCAAGTTACTATCCCGAGCGCAACTTGTTGGAGACATATATTCTTTTACCAAGTGAGCGGATCCCATCTGTCATCCTCTATTTTTACCAAGTGAGAATAGCAACTTATTGGAGACACATCGTTTTTTCTTTTGCTAAACAAATTAGCAACTTGCTATAACTTAAGATTTGATAAGTGAATTTTATCAAGTTGTTGAAGATGCTATTATTAGGATAGGATTGCATCCCAAGCGCACCATTGTCGCTAACGTTGACACGCCCACGTTGGCCCCTTGCCCGTTCGTGATTCGAGAAGCATCTAGGCCGCACGCGATGGTGATCCCAACATCGTGGGTCAGGCCTTATTTAATTTTTAAAATTTCTCACTACATCCAATATTTGAATGTATATATAAATATTAAATCTATATCTATACCTATCTATAAAGAGCTAAAATTTCAGTCTGCCCCTCTAAATTTTTCTGCCAAATCTGTCCGCTCCGTGATTTTATGAATCGGCAATCAGAATTCAGGATGCGAGGGACCAAGGACCAAACCGAGATTGAATCAAAATCAATTCCACACAGCAATGCAAGATTTTTTCGATCCAAATTGGCAAGCAAGGAAGGAACGGACGAAACCAAAACTGAATTAAAACCACCGCTTCGATCCAGATCTAAATCTAAATCCAAATTTGATACTACTCCAAGAAATACAAATAGCTTATCAAATCAAAACAATATAAACCTATGGTTTCTTCTATGGACCTCCACAACAATCACCAAAAATCAAGATTGAAGAAGAAATCAAACAAAGAATTGAATAGAAAAATACAAAGAAATAATGGACGAGGACATCACGTCTCAAAGCCACCCGAGGAGCGCCAAGCCCTCCTGCCACCCCCGTGACTGCATTCACCGGCCAGAGCGCCGTCACACTCACCTCCCACAGCGCGCATGGCCAGGTGCGCCGCTATGCGTGTTGCTGCCTCTTGCGGCCAGGTCAAGCTTGGTCCTCCCACCGATAGGGGACAGGAGCAGGGACCTCGCCAGCATCCTCCTCGGGTTGGCGTCGACGCGGTCGGCAACCCCGCAGTTACCAGCTCCTTCCGGAAGCAGCGGTCGCCGATGGTGAGGACGACCCAGTAGGGCAGGGCTTTGCCAGGACTCTCGGTGGTGGTGGAAGAGTTGCGAATATGCGAATATGTTGCACGTGGGGAGGATGCAATTGCGTCCAGGTCAGCGATCCATATGATGGATCAAGGATCCGACGATGTGTGGCCATGAGGAGCAGCGGGGCCTAGCTGTCATGGATGCCAAGAAAACACAAAGGAAAGAGATGGAGCAATAGGCGTGCAGATTTTAGGGAACAACAAGATTGGCGGTGCAGCTTCGGATCCTGTGGTCGTGCGTGTGGCAGCAAGGGGTGTGGCCGCTGACCACGTGACACGAGTCGGCAGTTTTCAGGGAATAGGGTGTGGCGTTGGCTGTTTTGCCATTCGGACACGGTCGCACGGAGGGCTTGAGTGCTAATAGTACTCTGGTGGTAAATTCACCTTAATTCTTAAAGAATATTTGTTTATATCTTCCTATAAACAGCTAGAAGATTAAATATTCTCATATAGTTTATGTTTCTTGATGTTGATATCTTTTAAATATCTTTTTATTTTTTTAAAAAAATCTATTTTTATTAGTTTACATCTATTCATAGCTAATATATCAAAAGGCCAATTTTTCTCAAATTTTCGTTTCTTAGTCCTCCTCGTGAGCTAAAATCTCTTGATGAGTTTCTAGCTTATACGATTAGTTTGCTACCACAAGTTTCATGTGAATACTACTTTTTCTCCAACTCAAAATAAATTTCAATAGATTCTTCAAAAAAAAATATTTCATATAACTTTGTAACATTATACAATTCCGTTACAACGCATGGACATATTTGCTAGTATAGATAAAAAATAACTAATTATATGATTTATTTATAATTTAAAAGATAAATTTTTAATCTAATTAATTTACAATTAAATAATAATTATTAAATATAAATAAAAATATTACGCTAGGTAAACTTAAAAGATTTTACGAACTAAACCAGGCCTCCCCTTCTCTTCACCGGTTGAATATATTATATATATATCAGGGTTGTTTAAAAGCCACTAGAGTTTCGGCGCAGCACAGAATTTTGGCATCTGTGGCTCTTTCTCATGCTGACACGTGACTTTATATATCTTGCAGAAAAGCTCTCGATCTTTTCTAAAATAAACCCGCAATCTGTGGAGACTTCTCGGAGAGCCCCCTCCGCCCGGCCCAAACGGCTGAACCCTAACCCTTTCCTCATTCCCTTGTCTCCTTTCTCTCTCTTCTCCACACTCCCTCTGCCGCACGTCAACTCGCCCAGCGAGTGGATCTGGCTCACCAGTGCGTAAATCGGGCAGATCTCTGCAGCTTCCGCGGTGTGGAGGCAGAGCGGAGCTCACCGTCCTTCGCAGCAACAACGAAGCTCTCCTTTCGTTCTGTTCTCTACGTCGCCGCCGTTCGCTGCTCGTCGGCGTCGTCGCACGTGTCTCCCGGCATCGCCGTCCCTCAAGTATGGGGAGGCGCGTGAGATGGGCTGTGCGCAGATCGGGCGGAGCTCGCTGGCCTCCGAGACATCCCTACACTCGCTGCCCTCAACACGGTCACCTGACGGCGGAGGGGATTTTGTGCAATGCTAGCGACAGGTTATCATGGTCTCCTCCTCCTCGGCCCTCTCCACCCAGCCGGTACTTCTACTCGTCGGTATAACTATGGCTCGGATCTGATGGGGGAACATCGAGGGAAGCTGGTAGGTGATCAGTCATCTGTAGGTGATGATACAGATCCATGCGTTAGTGGAGCTCAGGATCTACAAAGCTGACTCGCCTCCTCTGTATCTAGGCTGGGTGCATACTGAGTGAAGGGATTGATCTAGGCATCCAGCGACCTCTACGATGTCAGGTATACATATCACATACAGAGGCATATCGATTTTGACTTGGCATTCGGCTAGGCCTATTGTGTTTGGATTTATGGATCATGGTTTTGGCATTTGACAAGTCTATAGAAATTCTATTTGCTAAAAAATGGCAAATTTTGGACAGTTGCATTGGACCACGAGACCATCAGATTCTTGAACCTTCAGTTGCTTTTAGTGTGAAATAAGTCCTTGAGGAGTAGTGCATGCTTTTGAGATGTGTCAGGTAATATGAAATAATGGATATCTGAGTTAGCTCTTAATTCAATTGCATGTACTATCAATGGGATTTAGCGTTGTTGGTTTGAATAGTAGTAGTGCACAGGCTATTTTTGAACTGTATTAATCAATTAATGTTTACCTCTCCCTTATATGCTTAAATAAGACTTTGGTGGTGCTCCTTTTCAAAGGTGCATAGTTTATCATGCTAATGAATCTTTCTGCATAGCAGGTTTCAGTTTTGGGTAATGCAAACTGATTTATTCATGCAGTAACTTTTAGTCTCCCTAAATTTCAGTTCACATGTACATGACTAAATGAATTAGCGCCAATGTAGCTTATTGTTGACGAACCCTGATATGTAGAGATAAGTGACAATATGAACAAAGTATTTAGTGCCAAATTCCTATAAAACGGGGGATGCATCCTAGAGTTTGTGTTAGCTACTAAAATTATAATCATGGTTCATCTTTTTATTTGCTTTATAGATTTATAGATCTACATTTACATGCTATATACAGAGTATAGTTTCAAGAAGCAAGCGCAAGCTAGAGCCTGCATTTGAGTAGTACATGAATGGATGGAAATTAGAAAAGAGCAGCCAGAATTACCAGTTCATCAGCATTACATTTTTGCATCATGTTAGTGGTTTGCTATCAACAGACACCTTGATTTGAATTTGTAGCAACCTGTTGTATGGCTACTCACTAACATCAGGATGCGCCCTGTTGTGTGCGCTGTTGATTTGCTATCTGCACGCAACATTTTGCTATGGAACACGCTTTTGAAGAAGCTTGTAATTGTTCTCTTTTCTTGGCAGGTGGACAAGAAAATAGTGAAGACACATGCCTTTCAATAAGCTTTGCATTTGTTCTGTAAAGAACATACCTTTCAGCTGGCTGAAACATTTGGCCCAGTGGAGCTACTCTTGGCTTATCTGAGATGTCATTTGTTCCGCTTATTCGGTTCTAATAAGATCAGACATTTTGTAGTGAACATAATTATATTGTGCAAGCAAACATATGACATGTAGCTACAATTTGGTCTACCTAGGTTGTCTTTCTCCTTACATTATGTAAAAACTGTAATCAAAATATTGAGATATGGTAAGTGTATAACTAAGTATGAATGTTAGCTTTAATTAAAGTTTTGAGATATGCTTACTAAATTCCGTGGTCGATAAGTAATGTGAACTGCTATAGGTATTGAACATGCTTGGAATTGTATGGTTAATGCAAAACTAATCATATGTAACTATATTTAAACATGCTTGAAATTGTATGGTTAATACTGATTTGCTAAGTGTATGATGATATGGTATTATCCTATGATAGTAGTGGTGAAAATTATGCTTGATATCTTAGCCGTATATGTTGGTTACACATCTTTTTTTCTCGAATCATCATTGCAGGGCGCCCTTCTATGTTGGTTACATATCTTTTTCCCTGAATCATTGCAGGGCGCCTGAAGGGCGCCTAATGTTCTAGTTGGTTTGAAGGCTGCAGCGCGCCGCGGCAAAACCATGAAAGAAAAGTGTCGCCTGGCGACCTGGCCCACTGCCCGGTCACAACTAGCCCTCGAGCGTCGTGCTTCGGGCAGGCCTCACATGGGCCTTATTTTAGGTTGTGAAGGGAAAAATTTTGGAACACTGTAGCACTTCCGTTTGTTTGTGATAATTATTGTCCAACTATGGATTAATTAGGCTCAAAAGATTCGTCTCGTCAATTTCGTCCAAACTGTGCAATTAGGTATTATTTTCATCTACATTTAATACTTCATGCATGTGTCTAAAGATTCGATATGACGGAGAATCTTGAAAAATTTTGGGTTTTTGAGTGGAAGTAAATAAGGCCATGTGTAGGCCTTGTTGAGTTTCAAAAATTTTCAAAATTCTCCACCACATCGAATCTTGTGGCATATGTGTGGTGCATTAAATATATATAAAAATAAAAACTAATTGCATAGTTCATCTATAAATCGTGAGTCGAATCTTTTAAATCTAGTTACTCCATAATTGGACAATGTTTGTCAAATAAAAACGAAAGTGCTACAATGTCGAAATCAATTTTAGAATTGAACAAGGCCTTAAGGATAAGCTATGGCATGTTACCTGATTTGTTGTGAGAGCTCCTGCTGCGACAGCCACTAGTTTAGACCTTGTTTAGTTTCTCCCGAAATTTTCTCGCGACACTGTAGCACTTTCGTTTATTTGTGGTAATTATTGTCCAATCATAGACTAACTAGACTTAAAAAATTCGTCTCGTAAATTTCGACCAAACCATGCAATTAGTTTTTATTTTCGTTTATATTTAATACTCCATGCATACGTCTAAATATTTGATGTGACGGAAAATCTTGAAAAGTTTTTTTATTTTTGGTGGAAGTAAACAAGGCCTACAAAGGCCTTGTAGTCGATGAAAAAATTTGGATTTAATTACTATATTTTTTTGTCTATATTTAATAATTATTGTTTAATTATATATTAACTTATTTTTTGTCTATATTTAATAATTATTGTTTAATTATATATTAACTAGATTCAAAAGTTTAATCTCGTAAATTACTAATGAACTGTGTAATTAGTTATTTTATCTATATTTAATATTCTATGCTTATGTCGAAAGATTCGATGTGGCAGAGAATCTTAAAAAAATTAGAAAATTTTGGAAACTAAGGTCCTCTTTAGATTGGAGATGAAAAACAAATTACATAATTCGTCTGGAAACTGCAAAACAAATCTATTAAGCATAATTAATATATCATTAGCACATGTAGGATACTGTAGCACTTAAGGCTAATCATGGACTATTTAGGCTTAAAAGATTCATCTCGCGATTTCCAACCAAACTGTATAATTAGTTTATTTTTTATTTATATTTAATGTTCCATGTATATGTCCAAAGATTCGATGGGATGGATGAAAATTTTTTGGGTGGAGAACTAAATAGGGTCTAAACAAGGCCAAAGTTAGATTCACTCAAAAAAACTTTTAATCCAATTACATCGAATATTTGAAAAAAACTTTTAATCTCGTTACATCAAATATTTGAAGAACATTAAATATAGATTAAAATAATTACTTACATAATTTGTATGTATTTTACGAGACGAACCTTTTAAACCTAATTAGTTCATAATTAAATAATATTTTCTATAATTATAAATGTGCAATAGTACTCAAATTTGTTTCTTTTCACAAACTACACAACGCGCCGTACTTCTTCTACGCTAGGGACGAGGTTATTATATACTCTACTCAATCTGTTCTAAGAGTCAGCGATCTTGCCGAATGTGTCGGACATTCAGCAATGTTTTCCGCCTACAACAAATCAGCGAAGAGTACTTTTAGCCATGGCTTATGAGCCAAGGAAACAGGCTATAATACTTTCCACAATTAAATGGTATTCGTTACTATCTCTGTTTAGAAAAAAACAATTCTAAGTACACTCCTAGTTAAAATGTCTAAAATTTAACCAAATACTAATGTTTATGATATCAAATAAGTATTATAAAAATATATCTTCATGAGAATCTAGTGATACTTATTTATCTGATGTGATATCAAGAGTATTTATATATTTTTATATATAATTGGTCAAACTAAAGATACTTTTACTTAGTAAGTGTTAAAGTTGTATTCTTTTCTAGACGGGGGAGTACTCATCATAAATACTAGTATCTTTTTTAATAAATATTTAGTTAAACTTACTTAAGAAACATCATGTGTAATTATCTAGGGATGAATGAAGTAAGCGTTTAGTTGTGAGAATAAGATAAACAAATTTTTTATTTGATTGGATGTGACAGGATATGGATGAGAATAGTTAACCATTTTCTCAGTTTCTAATTATAAATCATTTGCTTTTTTAAGTACATAACTTTGGTTATGGGTCTAGACATGTGCTAATCTATATAGCTAGAAAAACCAAAATGACTTGTGATTTAGAACGGATAAACTACTATTTAATTTCAATAGTACTCCCTCTGTCCCTGAAAGCTGCAACTTCTAGAGTTGTTCTAAGTCAAACTTTTAAAACTTTGACCAAATTTATTATAGAAAAAAACACTAAAATTTATAGTACCAAATTAATACCATTAGGTTTATCATAGAATATATTTTCATAAGATATTCATTTTATGTCATAGATATTGATGTTATTTTCTATAAAGTTGGTCAAAGTTAAAAAAGTTTGACTGACACGGATTCTAGGAGTTGAATCTTTCAGGGATAGAGGGAGTAATATTATCAACTTCTCTAGACATGGACCACCTATTCATCCCACCTTAATGGAACAACTTCACAAGCTAGGTCACTATACACAGTGGAGAGTTTTATACCATTGTTTTCAAGAACATAGAATACAAATTTTAGATGAAACAATATAATCACTCTTTATGCATAGCTCCATTTTTTTTGTTTCATAGAGTTGAAAACCAAGCCAAGAGACTTTCATCTACATGAAACTCACATGTTCTCACTTTTTTAAAAAAACTTTATCACGTCATCAAGAATGCTTCTATAGAACTGTAGGTAAAACTCAAACTTCCACTAGGACTAACCAAATAAGAAGCTAACTTTTTTTCTCTTACTGCCACCTGAGAGAGAGAGAGAGACATTTAGAAAAAAAAATTGATGCAATGGATGGATCTGACTATCTATACATAAATAAACAAAACCACTATCCCCTATTATTGGTCAGCTTAAGAGAGAAACTGTAGCACAAGCAATTTCTTTATTCCCTTGGAGCTTGTTTGGATTCAGGTAGAAAGTTTAGTTGACTAAAGTTGAGGGCAAAAGCTTTAGACCAATTTAGCTCACTTGTGTGGTCTAAATTTCGTGAATTGTCTAAACTTCAAAACCTTTTGTTTGGGATTTTAAGAGCTAAAATGGTCTAAAATTTAGTGGCTAAATTTTAGATCATGAAATCCAAATAGTATGGTCTTATTGTCTTCTCTTTGTGGCTCCAAAATATTTTGTTAGCTTCTTATGTGTGGCTTAGAATAGAGGAGCAACAAATGTTTACTCCAGTCTCATTGGAGGTTTCATACGAGTTTCGTTTTAAATTTTTTTTGTGACTTGAGTTTGGTTTTCATTTAATACTATGACATATTAGTAAATTTGATAAGTTGACAAGGTAAGCATGTTTGTTTGTCTGAAAAATCATAGCTAAAAGTATTGTTCGCTGATTTATTGTGAGAGAAAAAAATAATACTGAATGACTAACAGATTCGCATATAAATTTAAAGGCTCGAGCCCGAGTCATTTCATTCACGTGTTGTGGGGGATCCCCCGTGCTGGCGAGTTGTCGTGCCAAACCCTATTCGCACCTCCTCCCATGCCAACTTCAGTCCATGTGTTGTTAGGATCTTCCATGCGCTAGCAAGTTTTATATGGCAACCTTTGTAAAAAATGCCATAAAACTCACTATGAGCTTGACCTTAGAGCAAGTACAGTAAGAAACCGTGGGTGGGTTATATGTTGAGCTGCAGAAAAAAGAAAAGAAGAGAGAACATAAGTAGGTTGCAAGTTTACAATCAACTTATATGTATAAGAACTAAGAAATTTTATGAGAAATAAGTAGATTATAGGTGAACTAACTACTATATAAGTGAGCTAATTGATTGATTGTAAGTTTATATACAACCATAGCTTGCCATCTTATTAACCTTGCTCTTAGAGATTGATTTTATTCCTCAATCCAAATTAGAAACATATACAACCTGCAGCGAGCTATCTTCTTAGGCCTTATTTAGTTCACCTCAAAAACCAAAAATTTTTCAAGATTCTCCGTCATATCGAATCTTACGGCACATGCATAAAGCATTAAATATAGATGAAAATAAAAACTAATTACACAGTTTATCTGTAAATCACGAGACGAATCTTTTAAACCTAGTTACTCTATGATTGGACAATATTTGTCAACTAAAAACGAATGTAAAAGACATTATTTGTAAACTTAGGCCTTGTTTAGTTCCGAAAAGCGAAAAGTTTTCGATACTGTAGCACTTTCGTTTGTTTGTGACAAATATTATCCAATCATGAACTAACTAGGATTAAAAGATTCGTCTCGTGATTTACAGCTAAACTGTGTAATTAGTTTTTGTTTTCGTCTATATTTAATGTTTCATGCATGTGCCACAAGATTCGATGTGACGGAGAATCTTGAAATTTTTTTTTGTTTTCAGGTGAACTAAACGAGGCCTTAGTTAAATTTAATAATTCTTTAACTCTTTGCAAACCGAGATTTTTATAATTTTTTTAGAGTGGAAGAGGTAGTGGCATGGGTTGCACATGCTCTCAATATAATGCCCGTTCGTTTGTTTTATCAACCATATTTTTTTTGTCTGCTAATAATATTTTTTTTCCACGATAAATTAGCTAATAATAATTTTAGTCACCGTAGACCAGGCAACGTGCCCGTAGTCATGACGGACCGACCGCACGATCCATCGCTGTCCTATCACCTGGGAGAGCGAGCGGCGCTGGGACCGCGAAAATCAAAAAATTTTTAAAATTTGCTGTCACATCGAATTTTATGGCAAATGTATGAAACATTAAATATAGACGAAAACAAAAACTAATTACACAGTTTAGCTGTAAATCACGAGACAAATCTTTTGATCCTAATTAGTCTATGATTAGATAATATTTGTCACAAACAAACGAAAATACTACAGTACTAAAAACTTTTCACTTTTCAGAACTAAGGCCTTGTTTAGTTCTAATTTTTTTTGAAATGTACCACTTTCGTTTGTATTTGACAAAAATTATCCAATCAGGGACTAACTAGACTCAAAAGATTCGTCTCGTCAATTTCGACCAAACTGTGCAACTAGTTTTTATTTTCATATATATTTAATACTTCATACATACGTCTAAAGATTCGATGTGACGGAGAATCTGAAAATTTTTACAAAATTTTTTGGAACTGAACAAGGCCTAAACAAGGCCCGCGTCGGCAGGCAGCCCCCGCGGCCACGGACGGGACGTCCCGATGCTCTGCCGCGGCACCGCGCGTACAGGCGGTAGGCCATGTTGCTCGACCGTGAAAGAGAGGAACAGTCCAGCGTCACGCGGTCACGCCCATGGGCCTCCAACACGTAGGCCTTGTTTAGTTCCGAAAAGATTTCGGATTTCGGTATTTTAGTATTTTCGTTTGTTTATGGCAAATATTATCCAATCATAGACTAACTAGGCTTAAAAGATTCATCTCGCGATTTACAGACAAACTGTGTAATTAGGGCTTGTTTAGATGCAAAAAGTTTTTAGATTTTGACACTGTAGCATTTTCGTTTTTATTTGACAAACATTGTCTAATTATGGAGTAACTAGGCTTAGAAGATTCGTCTCGTGATTTACAGTTAAACTGTGCAATTAGTTATTATTTTTATCTATATTTAATACTTCATGCATGTGCCATAAGATTCGATGTGACGGAAAATCTTGTAAAATTTTAGGTTTTTGGGTGTATGTGTATCTAAACAAGGCCTTAGTTTTTGTTTTTATCTATATCTAATGCTTCATGCATGTGTCCCAAGATTCGATGTGACGGAAAATCCTGAAAAGTTTTTGGATTTCAGAGTGAACTAATCAAGGCCGTACTCTACGTACAGTACGCTCATCAACATTTCAGCAAAGGTGCTCTGCAAAAGAAAAAAAACATTTCAGCAAGGTGCTCTGCAAAAGAAAAAAAAACATTTCAGCAAGGTGCTGTGCGGATTCTCCGGCCCGGACGTCCGGTCTCCGAGCCGCAGTCCGCAGCGGTCAGTCTAGCCCGCCGCTGCAGTCAGGCGCCCGGCTCGGCATGGATCATCAGATCAGAACTTGTTTAGCTCTATTTTTTTTAAATTTTGACACACAATTATTGTTTTTTAAAATTTTGACACACAATTAAATTTAAAAAATCGTCTCAAATTAGTTACTTTTTATTTAGTTATTTTTTAATGTGACGAGAAATTTTTAAAAGTTTTTAGATTTTCTGGGTAAACTTTGACCTTGTTTAGTTACAAAATTTTTTGCAAAATGGACACTGTAACATTTTCATTTGTATTTGATAAATATTGTCTAATCATAAACTAACTAGGCTTAAAACATTTGTCTCGTAAATTATAGACAAACTATATAATTAGTTATATTTTATCTAGGCCTTGTTTAGATGTGAAATCTTTTTGGATTTCGCTACTGTAACACTTTTCGTTTGTTTGTGGTAAATATTGTCCAATCATAGACTAACTAGGGTCAAACCCTACGGTACTTGCACAACTTAAAGGATGTCTCTCTAATCAGATCATTTGATTGGGCTGGCCACATTCTTGATAATTTGATGAATGAAGTCCGAAAGTACCAATCCTTTTCAAAACAAGATGAAGGTGCTACCGAATGTCCTTACCTTGGCTCTTGCCTTGTGGTTTTTGCGGTATATTCATTATCCCTTCTATGTTGTACCCATCCGTATTTCCATTGCAATGACTTTGCTTACAGACAAACTGTGTAATTAGTTTTTGTTTTCGTCTATATTTAGTGCTTCATGCATGTGCCGTAAGATTCGATGTGACAGGGAATTTTGAAAACTTTTTGAATTTCGGTGGGAACTAAATAAGGCTCTATATTTAATACTTTATGCATGTGTCGTAAGATTCGATGTAACAAGAAATCTTTAAAAATTTTGAAAAAATTATAGGAAGTAAACAAGGCCTTAAACAAGCCCACAACTCATGCTTTGTTTAGATCCAAAAAGTTTTTTGATTTTAATATTGTGGTATTTTTGTTTTCATTTGACAAATATTATCTCTTGGAGTAACTAGGTTTCAAATATTCATCTCGTGATTTACAATCAAACTGTGTAATTAGTTTTTATTTTTTTTATATATAGCCTTGTTCAGTTTGTAAAATTTTTTTGCTTCGCGCACTGTAGCACTTTCGTTTGTTTGTGACAAATATTGTCTAATAATAAATTAACTAGGGTCAAAAGATTCTTCTTGCGATTTACAAGTAAATTGTGTAATTAGTTTTTATTTTTGTCTATATTTAATGCTTCGTGCATGTGTCGTAAGATTTGATGCGACGGAGAATCTTAAAAAATTTTGGTAGTTTTTGGGAACTAAACAAGGCCTATATTTAAAACTCTATGCACGATGTGATAGAGAATCTTAAAAAGTTTTTAGTTTTTGAGTGCATGGTGCCACGATGGCATGATGCATTGATGCGTCATAAGGCCAGTCTTAATGGAAGTTTCATGTCAGTTTCATTTGCATTAAATAGGTTGTCACATAGACTGTTTTGATGACATGACAGTGTACTCCCTCCGTCCCCAAATACTGCTATTTCTAGCAGATTTCAGACAGATTAATGTGGCAAACAAAAGACTATTCTACCCTCAATTAATTTGGGTTCCACCATTTAATCATGCATGTTAAGCCATGGTTCTCTAGTTCCAACGAGCTGCATTTAATACCAACTAAACAGACTCAACCAATTACCATGCGCCAAAGTACTACTTCCTAGAAGAAATTAAATGGGCTGTTAGACCATAGAAGTTCCGAGGAGAATTAAATGTGCTGGTAGACTGAGTATGCTAGTAGGAATAGCATAGCAGTATTTGTGGACAAAATTTTCTCCTAGAAATAGCAGTATTTAGGGACGAAGGGAGTATTTAAGAAGAGAGAAGAAATGTGTTTCATCTAGATGAAACTCTCTTGTCACGATTACCAACTCTCTATGAGTCTTGGAATTAAATACTTATGAAACTATGAGATGAAACTCTTCTTTGAGAGTGAGTGTTTCATTCAAATTTTATTTTATTTTATATGACATGGCAGTCTTGAAACAACGCCACGAAACTCTGACATAGGCCATGCGAGGACAGGTGCAAGTGGAGTGACGTCTCGCGTCCGCTGACCGACGGGGCGGGGTCCGATCGATTTCACTTTCACCGGTCTGTCGACTGTCCAGGTCCAATGGACAAGTGGGCCTGGTCGCCATTAAGCACCAGCACAAGGGGACAAGCCGACAAGGTGTAGACGGTTCGAGAATGACGGAATAGCCACTGCACCCCGCTGGATCGAATCAAGCTCTCGGGGCGGAGCACGCACGTATCGTCGTACTCGACGAGTGTGTTTTGGTTGTAGTCCACATGTGGTTAGGATTTACTTAGGTCAAAAAAAATGTTTAATTGGTTGAAGAAGGTTTGAGACATGGTTAACTTGAGCCAGCCGTATAGAGATAGTCTGGTCAGTTTTGAAAGCCCAAATCGAGCTTTCCAACTGCCGTCTGGCCAGATTCTCATCACTGCCCCGTGCGCCATCTTCCCGGTGAGCTTCTCACCTCCTGCCCTGGAACTCCATCTCTGCGAACCTAGCTCCATCCCCGACGAACCCTGCTCCGCCGAGGTGGTCGGCCACGACCGCCATAGAGAACCAACAAAACCCACCCCCACCTCCCAATGGAGAATGGCGATGAAACCCTCGCCTCCCCCACCGTTGCCGCCGCCGAGAAGGCCGCCCTCAACGACGGCGTCGCGGAGGAGGAGCAAGTACCCATCACCCACCCCGCAAAGTCCTACGCCGCCGTCGCCGCCGAGAATCCCGCTCCAATCGGTGGCGTCGCGAAGGAGGAAGAGGGGGACGCCGACGCCCACACCGCTGCCAGGTCCTACGCTGCTGTCGCCGCCCGCGTCAAGATCGAGGACCTCCGCGTCGCCAAGCTCGAAGTAGAGGCGAAGCTCGGTGAGGCCCGCCGTGAGAACAAGTCCCTCGCCGAGCAAACGCACGGAGGTCGAAGTAGAGGCGAAGCTCGGTGAGGCCCGCCGTGAGAACAAGTCCCTCGCCGAGCAGACGCACGGAGGTCTCGCGGCTGCGTGATGGCTTCCGCCACCACAACCACCACCAAGGAGAGGGAGGCGCCGGCGGCTAAGGCCCCGAAGGAAGGGGAGGTTGCCAGGAGGGCGAGCGAGGCTGTCGTGGTGTGACCTCCACCACCATGCACTCCAGCTGTTCGACGGAATAAGTCAAAGGAGGTAACTTACCACTGATAGAAAGGAGATGAGTGTATTCAAGCCAAACTAGCTAACCAAACACACCTCGAACTTAGCCAGGCTTCCCAAATCATTCCAACCAAACAAGTGACTATTGGCTTATGTAAACCTGACTAAGTCTAGCCTGGCTCAAATAGCTAGCCAGGCTTGGATTTGAACTTGAACCAAACACGCCCTACAGCCATAACTACGAGTCTACGAACTTTATTTAGATCAAGGTCTTGTTTACTTCCACCTCAAAATCTAAAATTTCAAGATTCTCTGTTACATTGAATCTTTAAATGCATGCATGGAGTATTAAATATAGACGAAGGCCTTGTTTAGTTTCGAAAATTTTTTGGATTTCGGCACTGTAGCATTTTCGTTTTTATTTGACAAATATTATCCAATCATAAACTAACTAGGCTCAAAAGATTCATCTCGTGATTTACAGGCAAACTGTACAGTTAGTTTTTATTTTCGTCTATATCTAATGCTTCATGCATGTGCTCCAAAATTTGATGTGACGGGAAATCTTGAAAATTTTTTGGTTTTCAGGGTGAACTAAACAAGGCCGAAAATAAAAACTAATTGTACAGTTTGGTCGAAATTTACGAGACGTATCTTTTGAGTCTAGTTAGTTCATGGTTGGACAATAATTACCACAAACAAACGAAAGTGCTACAGCGTCGCGAAATATTTCCCCACACCAACTAAACACGGTCCAAATCTCGCGGCATATATACATAGTAGTAAATATAAATAAAAATAGAAATAATAATTAATTACGTAGTTTGTTTATAAATTATAAGATAAAATTTTTAAGTCTAGTTACATCTTATTCGTTTGACTAATGAAATCATGGCAGAAAGTAATGTTAGCTGATTTATTATAAGAGAAAAACACTGACTTAAGCGAATAATGTATTAGTCTATAATTAAATAATATTTATAAAATATAAACAAAAGTGTTACAGTATTTATTTTGCAAAATTTTTTGGAACTCTACAGTACACTCTCTGTCTGTCACTCGGCCTGCTCTGGCCGGACGACGCGCACCATGACGAGCGCACCGCCTCCCTTTCGAATGGCGTACCGCGTAGCGTAACCGAGGTCCGAGGCCGCCCGGCAAGCGTCACTTCATAGTTGTTTAGTTCGTGAAAATTGGCCCATATGGTTTGCCTTTTAACGGCCCATTATTGCAGGCCTAGAGGCAAATTTTCTTTTGTCACGTCATATTTTTTGTTTGGCCCAGCGGATAATCGACCCCATGAGTTGTTGTTTTTTTTCCTTTCGTTTTCTCTTCTTTTTTTATTTCATCTTTTCCTGCTGTAGTCATTATCAATTTATTAAACTGCACGTGTCCACAGGTTATTCTTTTCTGTTTCAATTTGTCCAAAGTTTAAATTTCTTGAATTCTTGCTACCGGAAAAATTATAATTTTAAATCGTAAAGGAGACAGCAGTTTCCTTGTGAAGCTTGATTAAGGGTGACAGGAGGAACGTTTCAATTTCTCATGAGAATCACTAGGATCACTTGTTTTTTTTTGAAATATCACTAGGATCACTTCCAAATGATCTTTTTAGCAAGTGATTCGAAACAAAAATGTTTCACCGTTTCTACATACACATGTGAAATGGTTAGGAGCTAGTTTCGCACAGATTCTCATATCATTGCCTCTTACTTTTTTTTTGTTCATTTTTTCAGTTAATTCTTTTTTAGTGCAACAAGTTAAAATGGTTTTTGTTTAAGTTGTTCTCCATCCAAAAAAGTTTAGAACTTTTTGAACATATTTTTATTTAAATGATTTTTTAATCAAAATCCAGATTTTCAGCCAAACGATTTTATAAAGTGATTCTAATTTATCATCAGTCTTGAAAGAATCTAAGATCCAAAATGTTTTTGCGAGAAACTAGAGTCTTACCAAACAGGCCTAGTTTCTGAATATATATCTCTCATAAATCAGATATTGTCAAGACTTCGCATTGTATCGGACAAATCACAATTTTTTTCTTTTTTTAGATATGTGTCGAATATGTGTATATTTGGTTATGTTGGACTTGAGTTGTATTAGGGGCTAGGATAGAATCGAACTCTATGTCCTAGGGGACCATAACACTACTAGGGATGTGTTGACCAATGACGATCGACTTTCGTCACCGAAGAATCAATAAGCGTCATAGAGTTTATTTTATGACGAGTTAATGACGAAATTGTATTTGTCATGGAATGAGCGTCATTGATTGCCTACCGTGACGAAATGTCAATATTCGTCATAGATGTGCACTCATTCTGTGACAAAATACGTGTCGTCACAGAATAGATTTCGTTCTATGACGAAAGATATTTGTCATAGAATGACGCTGTTTTTCGTCATAAGCCACCATCCATCTGACGGCCAGACGGCGTTTGCCACGCTGGCAGATGACATGGGTTGCGCATGTGGCCAGCTGACGTGGCATTACACTTGCCAGCTGACCTGGCAGATGACGTGGCTGCTGACATGGTTATCCACGTGGCTGGTGACGTGGCTGCTTACGTTGCTAGTGACGCGTGATGTACACGTGTCACTTTTTAAAAGAGCCACATGGCATGTTGTGATTAGCCCACGTGTCTCTCCGTTATTATTTCTCATTTTCGTCACAAAACAACTTATAGAATCGTCACATATCAACATACAAAATGGTCACAGAATGACCCAGAATTTCATCACAGAATGACATAATTTCATCACAGCATGACACATAATTTCATCACAGGAAGACTTGGTCCAGTTTTCCAGTCACCACATAAACTTACGAAACTTGGTTCACAGAACATCAAAGCTAATAATATAAAGTTGGCAAGCACTAGCAACACATTTTTTTGCCAACAACCAGCAACATAAGTTTTTTGCAACAACCATGCCAAAATAACCAACAACACAAGTTTTTGCCAAGCACTAGCAACCAAATCACCAACACAGACCCTTGCTTCATAAGCCAGCAGGTACGAGTAGCGCTCATGTCAAAGAAGCATTGTTGAGGGACAAGATACGCTTGAGCAGCGCGTTGTTCTCCTCCATTGCCTTGGTGTTTATCTCTGTTTTCCTCTTCATCTCCTCCATCTCCCTTTCTGTCCTCGCAAGCTTTTCCTCAGCTTCTTCACTTCTCTTCTTGAGATCCTCAAGTTCATCTTGTACAGCAGCCTTAGCTTCAGCTGCTAGTTGTTCCCTAATCTCATCTTCATTTGATGCTGCTGATTTAGAGGATCCCACTTGTTTGATGCCAACATTCTTGAGGAAAATGTTCGAGCTATTCTTGGAGAGCACATGGGACACAACATGCATACTGGATACTCCAGTCTCACCTTCAGCAATAGGTGCTGCCCTCAAAGCTTCCATGTTGGACTGAAACAACAAAGGACCATCATTAGTTCAAACTTATATTGCATTAAAGTGAGGTGCAAATATGACATAATATGTATTTTAAATAGTATAGACTGCAAGATGTGTGCTAGAGAGAGGTAGCAGTAAACCCAGCTAAATGGACAGATTGTTGTACAATTGAAATGATTTATCATGTTGAACATTATGTAAACTGCAGTTTGGTTCTTACTAACATAAAGCACAACTAGTGTACAGTGAAACATTCTGGAATTCCAGATTCACATGCTAACTTAAGGAAATTCTGGTAGTGCTACAATCAGGTATTTTAAAAGATATAAATTGCAGGCTACTGAATGTACCTACTCACATGGATAGCTAGTGTGCACGGAAACAATCAGCAATAGTGCAGCAACTACAAGTATAAAGTATATCTCAAGAAGCTAGAAAATTCTATAATCTATCATCTCATGCTAATGAACAAGTGTGAACCAGTTCATCTTAAGCAGGAACAAATCCTAGTAAAGGACAAGGGCAATAAGTTTTTTAAGGCATAGTCTAGGTATGAGTTGATCAGTTCAGATTGAACACTAAGCAGCACTATGAGTAGTCACTATAGTTACAAATGCCAAGACTTACAACTGCTTCTCTTGCTGCTTCATCGAGACCATGTTTGGAGCTAGTATGGCAGGTCTTGAATGCCTCCACCACATCAAGTTCTTCATTTTGTTCAGTGTTGGGTTCTACATTGTTACTCTTCTGCTTCTGTTTGATAGAGAATCAAGTATAGCAAAGTTTTATCAGGTCAAATGCAGAATAAATTGTTGAGTGCAAATATGTACAAGGTATTGTTTACTTACATATGCATGTAAGTGCGCCACATGCATATATATGTTTCCTTAAACCTTCAAGAAATATATGTTTCCTTGAGCTGGCGGAACACTCTCCCACACACGCCCGCCGCAACATATATGTATATATACAAAAAAATTCAAAACAAATCACACGTACACATGCATATATATACACACAAAAAAAAATTTAAAACTAATCACAAACATGCTTGCACTCGGCAAAAATTTAGCCATTTAGGAAAAAATAGAAAAGATAAAAGGTTCTTCCTGTATACATGCATGTACAAAAGAAGAATACCAGGAGATGAATGCGAGAATTCAAGCTGGGTCGCACGACGTCGATCACATGAGGATGCATAGCGACGATCAGCTGGGACGCACGTGATGATCACTTGGGACGCACGTAGGGATGCACGACGTCAGCGACGATCACCTGCTAGGGATGTACGACGTCGACGGCGATTACTTGGGGACCCTATACAAGCGTATAGCCACCAGGAATGAACTCACGCGAGGGTTTCTCTGCACCTCGCGCATACGTAGAAGTGTTCCACCGATGACGGATCATGGGTACAGGGCCCATCAAGTCGGACGGATTAAAAAAAATCAGTGTACAAATAAACAAACATGTGTTACAAGTACATAAAAGCTTGATTGGTTTGGTGGTAAAGGTAGCAGCCTCTAAACCAATAGGTTGTAGGTTCAAACCCTCTTGGAGAGGGTTTTTTTAATTTTTTTGGGAAATAAAAAAGGGAGTTGGCTTTAATAACTAAACAAATAAAGAAACATACAAGACTACAACACAAATTAGTTAGTGGTCTGGTGGTGACACAGCAATAGGTCGCGGGATCCAAGCTCCCATAGAGTAAGTTTTTTTGCCAAATAAAATAAAAATCGGAAGGGGAACTCCGCCTAGCAGATTTGGCCCTGCATGGCCACATATGTGGGGCCCACTGGCAGGACCACGCCACCCCCAATTGGAGACCCACTTTGTGGGACCATGACACCACGTCAACGACGTGGGACCAACAGGTGCCACCATGGTGCCACGTCATGCATGTGGGACCCGTTGGTGGGACCATGCCCCACCTCATGATTGTGGGACCCATCGACGGGACCATGGCGCCACGTCACTAGGGTAGGACCCGCTGGTGGGACCGTGGCGTCTGTGTCAACGACGTGCGACACAAAGGTGGGACCAAGGCGCCATGTCATGAACATGGGACCCACTGGTGGGACCAGAGCCCCTCCTCCTTGGGGTGGTGACACTGGCCACACAATCTATGACGATTTAGTTTCCATGATCAGTGACGTTGTTTCCATTTTCGTCACTGTTCTTCGTGCCAAAACTCTGTCACTTGTCAACCATGACGAAGCTACTAATTTCGTCATCGAATGACCTAGTTCTGTGACGAAAATAGTAAGCGTCATTAGTGATTCGTCATTGATGAACACATTTCTAGTAGTGATAAATATAAGGTCACCCCTATTGTAACCGTGAGACGACTTGGTGGCTGGTTTGGGTGGCGGCGAGGCCGTGGGATTGCCGGGATGCCGGTGTAGCTGCTGTTTATGGAGAGGATTGCCCGTAGTCATTGCCCCACAGATTAAGCACATCGCCAAACCTTGTTAAAAGACATCGTGCCTCGGTGTCGTTCTCGTTTGCATATTTTCTTCTATGTCGATTATGCTTCCGCATTTATCGGTTAATAGATTTGTCTGGGTCTAGAACTAATTGTGCACTCTAAGAAGTGGTATCTAGAGCCAGATTCATATAAGAAGATCGTGGGAGGTGCGATGGATATGTTCCGCACCGCGCAAGGCTCGCACGGGTGTGTCCGGAGAAGGACATGGCACAAGGTGGAGCAGGACCGCGATTGACGACTCGATCGGTGGAGTTGGAAACTTCGAGCAGGTGGCTCGGACCGTCCAATGGTCTGCAATCAACAGGGATCGTTCCGGACGTGGAGATCGAGTTGATGGCGGCTGATGGCTGTTGTTTGATAGGGGTCGATCAGACGTGATGATCATGTTCAACGGTGCAGCTGGAAGACGTCGTGCTTGAATACGACGGCTTTCACTCGCGGTCAGATCGACGGGTGGTTGATCATGATCAGGGTGATCATTGTGGGATAAGCAATGATGGTGGTGGTGAAAGCCACAATAGACTCTGGGTATTTTTTTTCAGAAACTTTTTGATCGAGGGTTGTCGTGACAGTGTTCTTGTGTTGCTATAGATCAAAGTTGAGTTGGTGTCTTCGAAATTGATGCAGCAATAGACAAGCGCAGAGGGTGCGTGATTTTTCCTTAGAAGGTATATGTGATGAGTACTGTGTAACCAGGGTACAAGCATGGACAAGGAACCAGAGGATACGCGTGCTTGCGGGCCAAAGATATGCATTTTCGTGCAAGCCATGATTAGGATTCCATATTATTTTTTCTTTGATGGAGTGATCATGGACAAGGAGTCTAGGTGGGATTTTGTATGGTGACATGCACGCTTGGAAGGAGGCCGTATGGATTAAAAACAGTGACTTTCTAGAGGGAGGAGCGTCCGTAGTTATTGCCCCGAAGATTAAACACATCACCAAATCTCATAAAAAAACATCATGCCTCGGTATCGATGTCGTTTTTATTTGAGTATTTTCTTCTATGTCGATTATACTTTCACATTTATCGGTTAATAGATTTGTTTGAGTCTGAAACTAACCGTGCACTCTAACAATTTGCACGAATGTACGTAATTCTTGCTCAATGAACCACAGAGAGTATATTGGCACGAAAACAGAACTGCCGGTGTATTCCAGAATGCACAAGTAATTCTTGCTCAATGAACCACACTGAGTAACGTTTTTAGATTCTTGAGATAAAATTTCACGGCTACGGATCGACTACACCAAAATGGACTAAGGTGGAACTTAGTTTATTTATTATCAAATCCACTCCAACAAATAGATTAAGGTGGATATAACTGCATCCAAACAAGGCCTAGGGCATATGCAAGGTAAGAAATGTCCAATATGTCTTCTACGTTATGTCTTCTCTATAATCCATTTGGGAGGGCTTCTCTCTGGCTCCGACTCATACGAGAAAGACCTACTAAATGGTTTGATTTAGGAGAAACCATTTTTTATTAAAAAAAAACCAGAGCCATTTGGGAGGAGGCTTCTCGAAAACAGTTCTGACTTCTCCTCCCTTGGGTTCTCTTCTTTCTCAGGGTAGATAATCTTAAAGCACTATGGCAAGATTATAGAAAGACACTATTGCACGATTATCTTAACATTGGATTCTCTTCTTAATTTCTTTAGGGGAGATAAGGTAGATTTTAGAGATCCTCTTAAAAATTCGAAGTAGAGCAAAATAGATAAAAAATATCTGCTAATGCACCTGAATTTCATATATGCTACTCCTTTCATTCCAAATTATAAGTTGCTTTGACTTTTTTTTACATTCACTTTGCAATATATTTAGACATATTATTATATCTAGATATATAGCAAAACAGATATACCAAAAAAGTCAAAACCACTTATAATTTGGAACCACTACTACAAGAATCTTATTGGAGGCAGACAAAAACAATTAACAGAGGCGGGCAAAGCAACTACCTCCAATCAAAGGTCATGGTTAATCGTGATCTATGGATGTGGTTAAATTGCTCGCCTCGGTTAATCTTTTAATGGAGGAGGATGTTATACCAAGCCCACCTACGAAAATGGGTAAAAAGGGCAGAAGCCCACCGGTGAGCCTATTTTTGAGCCTGTTAGCGAGCCCGCCGGCTCCCAGCACCGGATCCACAAGCCCCGACGCCAGATATGCGAGCACCGATGCCGAATATGCGAGCATCGACATCAGATCCTAAGCCCCAATGTCAGATCTCAAGCCCCAACATGCCGAAGTACACGCCACCGCTGGAGTCCCCACGTCTAGTGCCGCCACCAGAAACTTGCGAAGATGCCCACTGCCAGGAGCTTCATGATGGTAAAAGGGTGTGGATCCGCCTCTACCACTGCTCCCTGTGTTGCCGTTGACAGAAAGGGAGGGAGCTATGCTGCTGGAGGGAGAGGGGCAACCTTGGGAGGGAGGGGAGGCCGCCACCCACTGGATCTAGGAGGGAGGGAGGGCCGCCCTGCACCGCCAAAGGGAGGAGGTGACGCGCCACCTACCAGATGTGGGAGGAAGGGAGAGGGCCTCCCTTGGCCTACAAAGGGAGGGGAAGGAGGAGAGGAAGAGGGGCCACGACGATGCTCGAAGGAAACACTGTTCTCGACTGAGGAGGGAGAGGGTGAGGAAGAGAGAGGGAGAGTAAGTGAAAGTAAGAAACTCTAACTTCATGTATTTATAGCGAATACGGCTATCAGGCCTCGATTGGGCCTATTGGGCTTTGGCCTCTTTTAGAGGCGCGCCTTATAGTGTGTCTATCTTCGAAAATAGATTTACGGAGACGGGCACCTTAAGATGCCCGTCTCTAAAAATAGGTTGTTTTTAAGGCAGTGTCTTAAGGCATCTGCCTTTGTAAATCTATTTTACGAAAAGGCAAGCAAACAACATGATTGTCTGGGTAAATAAAAATGACTACATTCGTTAATAGTTCAAAATTTTAGAAGGTGGTTGGATTTTGTGTCCGCCTCCATTGGTATTTGGGAATTGCCTTCTAAAATCTTTTATGTAGTGGTGAACAGAGAGTAATAGTTTTTAGATATAGGATGTAACACCCTAGGTGTTTGTCACTTGCTAAGTATTAGGTTTGAGCTCAAACATGACAAGTTCAATGGTAATAAAGAGTTCAAAGTCAATCTATGAAAGTAAGCCCCAACTGGGACTTGGATGATGCACCTTTACTTACATATAGGCCCTTTTTAAAAGGTAGGCTTGGATGATGCTAGTGGAACATTTTCCATGTGTCTCATATCCATCCCAATCTATGTTGGTCTCTGGAAAAGTTTGGTGAAGTTTGGAATCAAAAAGTCACATGAAATGATAAGTTATATCCTTGTCGGAATGGCTCTATTAAGGAAATAGAATCATGGGTCATCAACCAAACCTTGCAAACTTGCTCATATGACTCTAGATGAATTATACAACAAAAGTCATGAAGGGTTCATGTTGAGCTTATGTCAAGAAAATGCTTCAATTGGCCTAAAACCCTATTTGGAGCTTTATCAGGTTACTTCTTTGATTAAAGTGAAAGATTGACTTCTGTTGCAGTTATGAGGTTTGACCCAAACGAACGTTGTAGTTTTCCTTTGGTAGAAGAAACTTTATTCAAGGGTCAAGAACCAAATCGGCCTGAAAATGATTCAAACAGAGGCTCGAAGTTCGAATCAGCTGCTGCTTTTTATCCCTGAGAAATAATTCTAAGTCCCTGGAAGTACAGCAGTGAGTTAGCTTCTTTGTGACATTTTATTATCGAAATTCATATGGTAACTCAATTAGATTCCTTAATATGAGTTGGAGTACTCTTCTTGATGAAAGCATTGGATCAAGTATCATCAAATTTGGAGTTCATTTGGATATCTAAAAGTAGCTCCCAAAACAGAAAATGATTATTTTATTGCCAAACGGACGTCGACCCGTTGGCATGCCGTGTTCTCGTGTTTTTTTTAAGCAACTAAAGTTAGTCCAAGAATAAAAGTGGTGGAACATTACTTGGAGAAGGTCATGTAAAAAGTTGCATCATTTTTGACATGATTTGGACCATCAATTCTTGGTTTTGCTAATCACCGTCAATACGTTGACACTCGTGACGTGGCATCATGTTATCTCCTAATCTGTTGGTCTAATGACTTATCACACTTAATCAAAGTTGTAGAGCACGGCGGTGTGAGCAAACTTTGTTTTTGGCCCAATGTCCAACTCGGTCTGGAAAAGGCCCGAAATCGTCTCCCACGCCGGCTACTTCGCTGCACGCCACGTGCTCGAGGAAACGCCTCAACGAGTGACAACTGCTCTGGACGTGTCCACCATGCACAGAGCGCGCCCCCACCATTGCCAACCTTCGGTGCCGCGCGTCCTGAGTCCCTGCACTCCCCAGAGTGGACGCCTGACCCTCCTCACTCGCCTCTCCACTCCCTCTACCTTTCTCATTGCCATTCTCGCTCTCCAAAGCAAGCTCCAGAGCAAGCACAACGCACACCGCCATGGCAAGCCTCCCAGCTCGAGCTTGTGCCCCTGCTAGCTGCAGCCGGCCAAGGCCAGGCCGTCGACTGGCTCCCCGCTGCCATCGGCGCTCTCCAGCAGAATCCCGAAGCCGGCCATGTCCTTGTGTCAAGGGATCTCGGGTTAGAATAAGAAACAACTCAGGCTTCCAGATGCGAAGCTAAGACTCATATGAATAGTGTTACTGGGCTGTGGCGTGATTCCTGGAAAAGCTAGGGTTCCCCGTGCAAGATCTGTTTTCCTTTTCTTTTGTTTTTTTTGCAGATTTCTGGATGAACTCTAGAAATACATAGTAATTCATAGAAAAATTGTAAAATAGCAAATGTGGACTTTTTGGAATCCTTGTGAAATTCTCTATGCATTAGATCTATAATATGGCATGGTTTAGTTTGAAGTTTTAGTCGTAAAACTAGATTTATGCAGTTAGGTTTTAACTGCTTGTTATATTTGTCTTTTTCATAACTGCTGTAGTATGGCTCAAAGAAATGTGGAAATATTGTGACATGCTTTCCATATGATAATTGATGTCTGGTAATTGTTTCATGAATTTAGGAATCGTAGATTAAGAGTTATAAAAATAATAAATGTCCTATGTTCCTTTGCTCCTATTCTGAGTGGATCTGCATATTTGTATTGTTTGGCTCAGTTAAGTTGTGAATCTTGCCTGGATGAAAATATATAAGTTTTATTACTTTTCATAAGCTTTCCAAAAAGATAAATAGCACAATTTTTGGTTAAGCACATGTTTAGTTATAGTGGTTTGAATTACTGTTACAGTTTCTGTCTAAACCCAGACAGAATTGCATTGTTTGTAATGTAAGACCTTGTTAGTGGTAGATTTAGCTCTAGATGTTTATAACAAAGTTGTTAACAATTTCGTAAGATTTCTAGAAAGTACACAAACATAAATTATGGACATGTGAACCTCAAGTTATAGCTGTTTAATGTGGCATAACAAATTCTGTCCATGTTCTGGACAGAGATGTCTTCATGGGGTTAATTGACCTTGTTAACTTTGGATTCATCTTTAGATGATAATAAGAAAATTGTAGGAAACTTTATGAGCTTTCCAAAAAGATAAGAATCATGTTTGCTGGAGTTCTACAACTCCAGTTATGCTTCCTTGAATTGCCTATCAGTTTTCTGTTTGTAATTGTACTTCTACTGTTTGGTAGCATGAGCAGTTTTAGTTATGCAATTAATTCCATGATATAAATGATGTTAGCTGTGAAGCTTGTATATAGAAAAGATGTAGATAATTCACTAATATATATTGTGGTAAAGTTTCATTTCATTTGGCTAAGTGGTTTGTGAGTTACAGTAGTATGAATTTCATCCTTTAAAATGCTTGTTCTCTGGAAATTCCTGGACCAGATTATATGGTTATGCATGTTTGACTTGGTTAACTTGTTAATCATACTGAGATGATTAAATATGAATTGTAGATAATTTTATATTATTTCCAGAATGTCCTATTGCATAGTTTTTGGAGTTGTGTAACTCCAGTTGTGATTTAATTACTGAGTTGTTGCATGTATGTCCAGAATTGCTGAAATACACGAATGCTTAATTGCTTTACTTGGTGTGTGCTAACTATGATGCATGACTTTAGTGGTGATTAAGTAATACACTTGTAAACTTGTTAAACTTGTGTCATGATTAATATGTTTGCTCTATATAATTGGTTGTGTGATGTTAGCTAAATAACTTTAGATGCCTCTGTCTTGCATACTTTTATGTGATGCATGTTGTGTTATTATTCTTTATATTCATGCACTTGCATCTTGCATCTCATCTAGGTGCGCTAGATGAATCACGTGAAGGGCTTGGTGTGGGAATAAACCCGAAGACGGTGTTTGGTGGACCCATCCCGAAGGTGGAAGGACTGAGCAAGTGTTGCGACCTAAGATGTCATCAAGATGGAGTAACTAACTGAACTGACTCCGTGTTGATCCCAGGCAAGCCCCGGAGCATTATAAGTCTCCCACTACTTTTGAATGCAATTGAGAATATATGTTATATATGTACTGTTGCATTAAGTATAGGAGTTGGGTGAAACCCTTGCTGCATATAACACTCCTTGTCCAGCAAATATACCTATAACCCTATGTAGATTCAGGGTCGAATCTAAATGCTTAGCTATGCTTAGACCGGTAGAAGCCAGGTGATGTCCTGTCACCTGAGCAAGATAGGCGGACACCTGAAAAGATTGGCTATATATGCTATCATGGAAATAACCAAGTGATGAGGATGAATAATTGGAGACCGGGCGGGACGATGATAGAGAAGCAACAAGGCATGGAGGTCTTGGGTGCCTACCTATCCCCGCTTGTGTCGATTAAGGACCGATCGTTGACGGCCCTCTTGTCATGTTGAACGCATGCCCCACACTTAGCTGGAAGGATAAGTCGTTCCGACCGCGAAGCCTGAACACTATCCGGGCCGGGAGTCGAGCCGCCATGCGCTGTATTGGTGATGGTTGAGGACAATGACGAGGGCGCGGCGCGCAACCTTGGTATACCTTGGATACCTCGGTCGCCGGAACAGTCCTCGGGTACTGGCGGTGCCTGCCGAACCCGCGAATTGGTCCTGTATAGTGTAATATGGTGACCTGTAGCTCACTTGATCAGTGAGTGTGGTTTGTGTGGGGAATAACTCGCCAGCTGGTCAGAAATCGATTCGAATCGCCATCGTTCCTGGATAGTGAGCACTTGACTTGAGCTTCGTCATCGTAGTAATGTTTATGGAACACTTGGATGGTTATGGTACGATGATGATGTTGGAAATGCCACATCGAATATGGGTACTACTGTTGTATCTTAATCAAGTGATTGCTCTAGTACAAGTGCTAATATAGATGACAGGTAATGATTATTAACTTGAGCTAAATACTTGAAAAGTTACTTACTTGTAATCTAAGCTTTTTATGCAAAAAGTGTTGTCAAGCTAGCTCCACCAATAAAGCCTTGCATACTCCTTGGTGTCATATTATTTCTAGTTTATGACGGGTAAGTCTAGCTGAGTACCTTCTCGTACTCAGGGTTTATTGTTGATATTTGGGAACGCAATAAGGAATTGATCCGCAAGCGCACGGATATCGGTGAGCACTTCACTCGAGAAATTATCCAGAGTATCGTATTTATTTTTTTACCACTAGGAGAAAGAGTGCATCTGACTAACCGGTCTATTACTACTAACCTTTAGGCACAAAGAATGTCTTTCGATATGAGTGATAAATAGAGAAGACTGCAACCGTAGTCTCCTTCTAACCTTGGTAAGGATGATCGACTGTTCTAATGGGGAGGCTAACGGAATCTAGACAACACAAAGGATGTTCGACCCGCACCTATAAACCCTATCCTTCCTGCTAACGAGATGTGATCTACAAAGGTAGCTCGGAATTGTCACGTTCCTCACTACTACCACGGTCCAGCTAGTCAGGGAATATCTATGAGTACCCCAGCCTAAACACCACGTTTATGCCAGCAATGATTACTCTAAACTCTACGCGAAGAGATTAAAGTAAACTCATAAACCATAAGAACAATAAAACAAGAACTTACTAGAATTTAGAAGTCGAATTACTGAAGAATCCTAGGAGCAAGCTTCGGGTTAGGAGAACTTGATCCCGCAGGTACAAGCTTGGAGTAGACACCGACAGGCCGGGCTTCCTCCAATCTACACCTCCACTCTATCTCTCTCAATCTAGTAGAAACTAGAAGATCTATTTCTACCTTACATTGGTTGCTAAGCCTAAAAAGAAATATTAATTAGAGAAGAGGTTTTCCTTCGAGGGCACCCCTCAGTCTCTATGATAATTTCTTCATGTCTTCTCCAGGGGCCAGGGAGGCCTTGCTTATATAGTCCTCCCCTTCTATGCGTTTTTGGGTCGATAGGCGAGGTGGTACTATGTTTTTCTTGATCCAATAGGTCGGTGAAATATCCCGAGCGAAGAGAGTCCTGATTGGCATCCAGAGGGGGGCGGGCGCCCAGGTCACCAGGGCTGGCGCCCTGGGCCTGGCCCCGTTTCGCCTCCGCTTCGGTCTCGTGGCTTCTGGAGTCTTCTAGATGATGTAAAATCGTGCGGTGCGTTGATATCTCTATGTAATCCCGACATGTGGGCCTTTCTTCCTTATTTCCTGATAACCCCCTGCAGAAACAGATAAACAACAAAACTCGTGGAATTCTGTCAGATCAAACCCTAATTCTAGGTGTTGGTTGCATATTGGTCCTTTCTCTTGTTTATTTGATAATTAAAATTGATACTTAAGAACCGTCAACATTTATTCCCACTTGTTGCAGGTTGTGATGTATCATGGCTACTGCAAGAGTTGGATGACTCCTACCATAATAGAGGAGTAAGATCATGGGCATGATCCTTCTTAGTTACCTCATCTATGTTGCTTTTGTTGGAGTTGACCTGAATACTGGCATGTATTTGAAATGAGGGCAATATTAGTTTCAAATTACTTTGCTTCCGCTACTTTTTAACTCAAGTTGTAATAACTATATTGAACTCCAATGTATATCTAACTACTTGTGAAATGGATGTAACATGTGACTTGTTATGTTGAATCACTACGATCTTGGCTTGTATGATGGTTGGTTTGAAAACCCTCATGATTTCACAGACTACCGGGTTTATGAGAGTTCGATTATGTTAAAGCAACTGCTTTGGCGGGAGTTTTTCATAGTTGATCTCTTGTAAATTGGGCGGTTTGACATTGCCTACTCATCGACACATACTAAACCAACCGTCTTTATTGTGAATTATGATAAATAAAGAGACAGTCTTAGTGTCAAAGAAATTATTAGGGGCTTGTCATGTGTGTTGGAGTAGATTGGATAGAACTTAGTCTAATTTCCACCCCAACCTACTCCAACATATAGATTGAAGTGGATACGGTGCCTAGGGGATATGCAAGATAATAGCAAGTCCAATAGATCTCTTACGTTACACCCTCTCTATAAGTTGTTTTAGGAGAGTTAATTACAACCATTCTAGAATATAGAAAAGCACTATCACAAGATTATCTAAACTTAAGTTGTCTCCTTTCTTTATGCTGGTAAAACAATTTACTGTTAAGAGCATCCCCAACCGTTTTGCATAATTGGTTTGGCAAATAAGGGAGTTTGCCAAGTCTCAAAAAAATATGGCAAAGGTGAAAAAAGGCAATCTCCAATGGTTTGGCATTAATCACTTCGCGCCAATTTCCCAATCCCAAGTTTGAACAGGTTTGGCATATATGCCAATCCTTCCTCTCTTTTTGCCAAGTTAACAAAATTGCAAAGTCTAAATGCCAAACCGTTGGATAAGTGTTTTTAAGACTTTTTTGCAAATACATGAATGCAAAGCTTATTTGCAAAACGGTTGGGGATGCTCTAAAGGAATCATTAGGGGCTTGTAACGTGTGTCGGAGTGGATTAGGGCCACCCTAATAATCCACTTCAGCGTGTGAATCAAGGCATATATGACTGCATCCAAATAAGGTCAAGAGAATATACCCTCTCCGTACTCAAAAAAAAGTTATTTAGGACAGCGACATGGTCTTCAAAGTCTAACTTTGACTCCTTATTTTTATAGAAATATTTATCCGAAAATGGTATAGGTATATTTTTATGAAAGTATTTTTCAAGACAAATCTATTCATATGGTTTTTATATTTCTAAACTCAACAAGTTAAAAGTTATTCGTGATTTATATTCCGAATGTTTGACCTAAACCTTGTCCAAAACGACTTTCTTTGTGAGTATGGAGGGTGTACAAAATAAGAGCAAATCCAATAGATCATTTATGTCATTTCTTCTCCAGAAGTTGTTTTAGGAGAGTTAATTACAGCCATTTCAGAATATATAAAAAAACTTGACGGGAAGGGATAGACCATACCCTCATTTTTTAATTATATAAGAGGATGCAGGGCTCAAACCTATGGGCGTGATTGGTTGCGCAAACGGTGGCGTCCTAAGGCCCATCCGGTATGATTTTATGCACCTAGCCCGTGTTTGATTCCTCAACTCACATAGTTTTGGTGTATCTTCTTATTCCCCTCCGTCCCGGCTGAGGCCGTCTTCTCGAGGCAAGCTTCCCTCGCCATCCCGGATGGTGCGCTTCTTGGCATGAAGGGGAGGCGCGAGCGCGGGAGATTGGGGCGTCCCGGCGTTATAACCGCGCGCGGGGGTGGACATTAGGGTTACCTCCCCCATTTGGCGCCTCTCCTTCCTCCCCCTCTCCCGGTGCGGTGACTCCTCTTCCACCTTCTCGACCGCCCTCCGCCGTCATCGCCATTGATCTCCAACGGACCCTTAGCGGTCCTCCCCAGGTCACGTTGGTATACAAGTCACCTCCCTCTCCCCCTCCCCTTGTATGAGCTTTGATGTGTGTGGTGATTTTGTTTGCAGCTTGCATATGGAGCTAGGGTTCTTGATGTTATGTGATTAGATCTGTGCGGTACTTTGTGTAGATCTACCGGTCAACGACTTTGTGATTTCACATGTTTTAGATTCAGATATGTGATGGTTAAACCTTTGTTTTTTGAGCTTTGGGCACGTGGTTTGCTCTTGCGCTTGCACATGATGAAGCTTTGATTTATTACAAACTGAGCAAAGTGCCTAGGTTGATGATGTGAATGTAACCGTAGGCGCTAGAGGAGCACCTTTGAGTGTGGGAGCCGCGGCTTGTTTATCTTGTGATGGCTGAACTTTTGCTTGCATTCTGTACTCATAAGTAGTATTGGTGAATTTGTGTGATAAGCACTTAGACCTATGGCACTTTGCAATGATGTGTTATTTCTTCTCTTACATTTTTGTGCAGTTAATGGAACTTTTGGTGGTATCGAATTGCCAATGAACTGATATCTGAGGCCAATATGTTGAATATTACTTGCTATGGTTTAGTCTTTGTTTTTGCTGGTGACTAAAGTGGTAACCTCACCAAAACTGCTCACACCTTCTGTCATGCACCAAACCAAACACAGCTGGGCACATCAAGCCATACCATAAAACTGTCCACATAAGCAACCAAACACGATTCCTATGATCCAGTATGCTACACTCATTTGCAACCAAACAGACCAAGGTGCATGGTCTCATCTGGGATAGTTTGAGCCTGCACAGGCCCTCCATCCCGGGCTCCCGGCTAGCAGACCAAGGAGCAACCAATCACCCCCTATGTCTCTAGACCGAGAGCACGCTCTAGTAATCAGTCGCCCACGAGAGCACCTCATTCTAGTTCTAGAATATAGAAAAACACTGTTGCAAGGTTATCTAAAATTTGTGTTCTCTTCGTTTCTTCAGGGGAGATAAGGCACTTTTTACTTTTTTAGAAATAGTCTTAAAATTCTAAGTAGAGCAAAATAGATAAACAACCTGCTACTGCACCTAAATTTTTTTCTCGACCAGGTGCCCGTATTTCATTAAGAGGAAGGGAGTTATAAAAAACAACACAGCGTGCCTGATAGGCAGCGGCGAGTAGCCGCTTAAAACCAGCACAACAGGAAAGCAAAGAAGGAACTGAAAAACAGACCAAGAGTTTCGATTACAGGGCAGCACTCAGATGCGACCAGCGCGCAAGAGCCTCTCCAAGCGGCAGAAACCCAGCGGAGACCCAAACGTCAGCCTCGTGCAGGACATCGAACACCAAGTCGCGGAAGCTTCGAGTAACTCCATTGAACGTTCTGCCGTTCCGTTCTTTCCAGATGGACCAGGAGATGAGAAATGTCACGGCGTCGAACATCGGTCTAGAGTCCATGGGCAACGAGCCCCTTGAGCGTAGCCACCATTGAATCAAAGTGTCCTCTGTGGAAGCTTGGATTGACGCCCACCCAAGAGGCGACAGGAGGGCGAACCAGAGCTGCCTGGCCACAACGCAGCCCAAGAGAAGGTGATCTGCATCCTCAGGTTCCTGGCAGCATAAGACGCAAGCATCGTCATCCTGTAAGCCATGGCGCTTTCTCCGTTCCGCTGTCCACAATCGCCGGTGCAATGCGAGCCAAAAGAAGAATTTTACTCGCGGCAGCGCCTTAACACGCCAAAGCTCCCTAGCACCAGGCACCTCGATGGAGCCATAGAAGAACGCACGATAAGTCGAGGATGCGGAGTAGGAGCCATCGGTCGACCATTTCCAAACAAAACGGTCCGAGGCGAGAGGATTGAGCTGGACCTGACGCAGAAGCTCCCACACTCTAAGGAATTGGCATAGCACCGGCGTTGTGAGTGCGCCCACAATTCCTGATGCCCAACGGCTGTTGAGCAGCCCATCCTTGACGCTTAGCCTTTTACAGTTGCGCGACGCCGCTGCGTACAGGGCCGATGCGAAGTGGCATAGCGGTCCAACCGACGTCCAGTTATCAGTCCAGAGCTTGGTGCTCACTCCATCCCCTACGACCACTGAGATGCTGGCTGCGCTCATTGCTTGCACATGTTTATCCGCTATGGCCGGCAATGCTGCCCAGGAACGAGACGGATCGCTGCGTCGCAGCCATTCCCACCTCAGCCTGAGAGCGATTCCAAAGTAACGCATGTCGAGAACGCCAAGACCACCCAGTTGAGTTGGATGGCTGACCGTGGTCCAAGCGACTTTGCATTTTCCACCAGAGACGGTCTCAGCCCCAACCCAGAGGAAGGCACACCGCCTTTTGTCGATCTGCTGTATTGCCCATTGGGATAGACAAAGGCGATGCTCAGGTGGACTGGGATGGCGGACAGTGTCACCTTCGTTAGCAAAACCCGACCAGCCGAGGTCAGCATCCCAGCCTTCCAAGTCGGGATCCTTGCAGCAATGCTGTCGACCACCGCTAGCTCATCCGCCCTCCTTAGGCGGGTTAGCGATAACGGAATGCCCAAGTATCTGCATGGGAACGAGGCAATGACACAAGGAAACTCCTGTCGCGCCGTCTGGATCATTTCCTCAGAGCATCGGATGGGTGTGAGGGCACATTTCTCCATGTTCGTGACCAGCCCAGACGCCCCAGCAAACAGCGTCAAAATCTGTCGAAAGCATCTGAGGTCCGGAATCGTTGGCGCTAGCAGGACGACCAGATCATCCGCGTATAAAGATGCACGATGGGCGATTGTCGTCCCTGGTAGAGGTGTTAGCATCGCGTGTTGATCAGCTGCCCTGATCAGAGAATTAAGAACCTCCATGACGATGACGAAAAGCATGGGCGAGGTGGGGTCACCCTGCCTCAGTCCTCGGGTATGCGCAATTCTGCGAAGCGGCACCTTGGTGCTAGCCGTGGATAGTAGGATGGCAATCCATTCTCTCCACCGTCTGGGCAAGCCGATGAACTGCAAGATCTCCAGGAGGAAGTTCCAGGCGACCGAATCAAAGGCCTTAGCGATGTCCACCTTGAGCAGAACTGCCACAAACTTCTTAGAGTGAAGCCATCGACAAGCCAGTTGAACCGAGCGGAAGTTATCGTGTATGGAGCGGTCTTTAATAAAAGCGCTTTGATTTAGTGCCACTATGTCCTTTAGGTACGGCGCAAGCCGGCGAGCTAGGCATTTGGCGAATAGTTTGCTGAAGCTGTGAATTAGGCTTATTGGTCTGTAATCCTGTAGCCGAGTCGGTGACTGAGTTTTGCGCAGCAGAACCATCTGGGCACCATTTAGCAGGTGGAAGCTCCTGGCATCTAGCGACCAAAGGGCGTTGAAGGCATTGACGATGTCCCCCTTGATGATTTCCCATGCATCCCTGTAGAATCTGCCAGTAAACCCATCAGGCCCCGGCGCACGGTCCAGTGGCATTTCTCTGATTGTTGCCCAGATCTCAGCCTCAGAAAAGCAAACGTCAATGCCTGAAAGTTCCAGTTGCGGTAGCAGGTCTTGTAAGTGTAGTCCGTGGCTTCTGCTGAACGGTGTACCAAGAATACTGTTGTAGTAATCAAATATCAGATCTTCCTTTGCCTCCTCGGCAGAGAAACATTGTCCATCATGCTGGAAGAATGGAATGTAGCTCTTGCGCTTGCGGTGACACGCCTGCAGGTGGAAGAACTTGGTGTTCGCGTCACCCTCCTCCAGGAAACGGATCCTGGAGCGCTGACGTGCAATAGTTCGGGAGAGGGAAGCTAAGCCCAGCGACTGCCTCTTCAAACCCTTACGCAAGTCAGTTTCTTCTAACGACAGCTCCCTGGTGTCTTGTGCAGCATCGAGCTGAGCAATCAGCTCTCGGACCATGAACAGCTCCAACCGAACGCTTCCTATTTTCGTCATACTCCAGCTCTTGAGTGCTTTTGCCGTACGCCGGAGCTTGAAATCAATCGTTCTGCAAGCGTCTATGCTGTCCAGATTGCACGACCAAGCCTGTTGAACAACATCAAGAAAACCATCCATCTTCGGCCAGAAGCATTCAAACCGAAAACACGGTTTGGGCCGTAGCTGCATGTCTAACCGTAAAAGCAACGGTGCGTGGTCGGATGAGTCAGTGGATAGGGAGCGCATGTGGTGATCGGTGAACTGTTGCATCCAGAGTAGCGAGCCGAAAGCCCGGTCGATCCGTTCAAGAGTTGGATGGCGCCGCTCGTTGCTCCAGGTATACAGCCTGCCGTGCAGGTAGAGCTCTTCCAACTGAAGATCATCAATGACTCGACGAAACCTCCTCATAGAACGGATATTGAGGCGGTCATTGCTCTTATCTGCAGCCTGGTAGATCAGATTGAAGTCACCACAGAGAAGCAGTGGCGTCGGGCAGTCCGCGTGAATCTCACGCAGCTCTTCGAGGAACTCGGCTTTCAGCTCATCATCAACCGGTCCATAGACCATTGCCAACGACCAGGTCGGTTGCGCCGACACCAAGGATTGAATGTCAACGGTGACCGAAAAGCGTCGCATAATTTGACGCTGCACAGACCAGAGGTCACGACGCCAACCGATCAGGATTCCGCCCGCAACCCCCACGGATGGGAGGAACACATAATCAAAAGACGATCCCATTAAATCGCAGGCCACTGAGGGCCGAATTACATTTAGTTTTGTTTCCACCAGGCATACGACCGAGACGTGCTGTTGCAGGATAAACTCACGCACAACGTCACGTCGCGCCCGAGAGTTTAGCCCACGCACGTTCCAAATAAAGATGTTGTGCATTGTCATAATAACATCATTGATGGCGACCTTTATAAACATACTTAGGTGGCGCAAACGGGGTGCGAACCCCGCTGCTTCCTGCCAGAAAGTAACACCCCCATGGCCTCCCTCTTGGAGGGGGAGAGTGGCAGCTTGAATGCCACTTGGAACTCTTCGAAGGTCGCTGTGTCGGGATGCTCAGTCACAACATCGATGTCAAACTTTCGCATCATGATCTTGCGCGCCTGGTCCTCTAGTCGTGGTTCCTTGTGCCTGTACTTAGCCGCCAACCTAGCGCTGCGCTTAGGGATGAGTTCTTCATCTGTGCGGTTGCGGGACCTGGCCAACGTAGTGGTTCGCAGGCGCGGTGGCGACAGCAGGATCGGCTGCTCGAGCGGCTTCCTGAAGGAGTCGATGAAGGTGTCGACGTTTATCGGTTGGGCGGGAGCCTGCTCGTCCATCGGTGGCGCAGGCAGCACGACCAAAGATCCGTCCTCCTGGGCTCCCCGCGGTGAATTAGGCGCGGAACGTAAGTCTTCCGGCCCTGAGAGGTAGAGATTCACCTCCACAGGCAGCCCACGGTCGACCATGGAACCAGTGTCGTCAAAACGGTCCGGCCCGAAGCTAGGCATGGATTCCGGCCCATAGAGCGACCCAAGGTTTAGTTGTCCTGCCGGGGCGACCCAACTTTCGAACTCCAGGTCCAGAATACGACCCGAGTATCCTTGGGAGCAAAGATTGGGGGATCTCTTGTGAGGTAAGATATCAACGGTGTGTGGGCATACCTCAGGCGCTACCGGCGTATCGGGCAGGCCCTCGGACAAAGCTGCCTCCATCCGCATTGGGTCGTCCACTGTGGAGATGACAGGGTGTGGCCCGCCAATACCCTCGGCACTGCGCACAGCAAGCATGTCTGGAGAGCACGTCTCCCACGTCCGGCGGGCAGCGGGAATCTTGCTGCCAAAGATGCGACAGGGCGCGCCGCCCACAGAAGCGACCGGGCACGCGACGTCCCCCACCCGGATGACAGACTTGGCCTCCCGGGCACGGAATGCTGGGCCCCACCCATTACTCAGCCGCGGGTCTCCAGCGGCCCCCAAACGCGTGTTTCTCGGCCGACGACCACCGCCACCGCTGGGCTGCTCCCCGGGGTGGTAGCCATTGAAGTTGTTGTCCCCGCTGTCACTATCGTCGTCACGGTAGGTATCGTCTTCATCGTCATAGGACGGCGGCGGAGTATGCCAATCCTGGAATTCCACAATACGAATGTGCACAAGATAGCAAAGTGCGGGGACTTCTGTGTGGATTATCTCATGCGGTCGGAGGTATAACGGCGAACCTCCGTCGGTCGTGGTCTTCTTCCTTCTCGGGCACGGCCATGATCATCTCATCATGGATAAGATCAGGATGTGCACACCATGCTGCAACGAAGAGCTCACGCTCATCCTCAGGGTCCTGGACAGCGACTGGGCTTGCCAACTCCACACGCGCACAGGAGGATCCGAGGATCGCCTGTGCAACCTCGGCTGTATGCGCGTGCGCCGGGATCCCCTTCATTCCTACTAGGACCTTGAAACGGAACGCACCGGCGGAAGCCATGAATCGAAGCCGGAACGGCGCTCCCGCAGGCGTCGCAGAGGTGAGCACTCGCTCGAGGTCCAACACCGAGGAGAATCTCACTATGAAGTCGTCAGGTCTGGTGCGGCGCACGGACGCACGATCCTCAGTGATCCCGTAGAACTGCAGCAAGTGGTTGCGCACCATCTCCGGCGAGACGAACGGGCGGTTGCCCAGCACCAAAGCGACCAATGCCAAAGATAGTTCGTCCTCCGCCGCTTGCAGCTGCGGCGTACGAGGGACAACCACAAGCCCCCGCAGCGGCGACCTTGCGCGGGAGCGCGGGGATGCAGGCGGGGCCATCGCTCGTCGCAGAAGGGAGCGAGGTGGACCTGCTGGGCGCCTAGGCGGCTCGTCCCCGCATTGAGCCCCACCCAAGTCTTCGTCTTCATTAGATGCGGCAGGCGCCCCCACCGAGGAGCCTGCAGCTTGGCGGCCGTCGCCCGCGTCCTGAGGCTGAAGCGCCGAGGAATGCACCGCCTCCCATGCCGGCGACCCCACACGGGGTAGCGACTCCCCAGCCGCCGCGCGGGGGGTAGGTGGCAGGCACACTAGCGGCACGGAGGGGGATCTGCCAGTAGATGCCGAGCGCGCAGAGACCGTGTCCGCCGACTGAGCACGGCGAGCCCTGGCAAAGCGGCGCCGAGAGCCTCCTCCTTGGCTCGAAGGGCGCCCAGGAGAGCGACCACGTTTCCCTCGAAGGTGTCGACGCTGCCTGACCGGGAGAGGGCACTCTCTAGCTTGGTGCCCCACAGAGTCGCAGTTGAAACAGCGCGGCGGCAACCGGCAGTCTGCACGAACGTGGTCGGTGGCGAAACAGTTGAAGCACTTCCCCACCAGGTCCTGAGGCACCGGCTTCCGGGGAGAAGGGGCGCGCCGCCACCGACGACGACTCTGCACCTCGTGGAAGCCATCCGCATCTGGGGCCACGGACATGCGCGGCGGGTGCACCACGAGGGATGCTAGCCGGCGTGGAGGAGGTGACGACAGCCGGGCGTCGGCTGCAGGCGGCGCCATCCATGTCCCCCGTGGACGGCGGCGACGGCGCCTCCGAAGCCGGCGCGGCAAGAGAGAGTCCCTCCGGAGATCCGACGGGGCGTCCGAATCAGCCAGCGACCCATCTGAATCCGTGAGCTGCACCCTGTCCGCATCAAAAGGCACCGCGAGTGGGTCGAGGGAGCTTGCCTGAAGGACGGAGCGCGGGTGGGCGGCCGCTGCTAGCGGAGGGAGTCCGAACAGGGTGGATCCGGCAGTGGGGCGGGCGAAATCCTCATCCCCAGCCGCCAGAGCTTCGTGGCGGCGAGTTGGCGACCTGGGGTCCATCTCCAGGACGGCGGAATGGGTGGACGTCGGGGCCGGAATGGCCGCCGACGGTGCTGGTGGACGTCGGGGCCGGAGTGGCCACCGACGGGGTGGGTGGACGTCGGGGCCGGAGTGGCCGCCAACGGGAAGGTGGACGTCGGGGCCGGAGCGGGCGCCGGCGGAGCTCTAGCAAACTTTGCGTCGGCGTCGTTGAGAAATGATGCCTCCGACAAAATCTGGTGGTACTGCACCTAAATTTCATAAATGCTGCTAGTTTTTAGGTACACAAAAGATTTGCTGAAGCTTCCTTAATAAGCTCTAGGTTTCATATAACGGTGAAGTGCATAATACACGAACAATGTAGCCCCGGCAACGAAACAATACAGATATTTAGAACGAAGATAACGCATATACACCATTACAACTTCAGCGATAATTACTTTGAACTACAGACATGCACAAGGATAGCAGATTTGGTTAAACCAATCTCCCGTATGGGGACTATGAGACTATCCCAGTCTTTCTCTTCGTAGGAGCACTGATGTCCGCCCACTCAAGCAGATAATATCTGATGGTCCTTCCTTTAATTCAAGGCAACCTGCATGGTCAAAGAGTTCATAGTTGTAGTGCGTACCCTTTGAATTTAAGAATTCAATGGGTACAAAGAAAACCATGCATGTACTGTTTAACTTTTCATGAAAACTCCTTTCTACTTCCAAATGTAACTACTCCCATCCTATAACCAGTATTGGCTGAGAGGGTATTGAGCATGCTGTTTTTTATCGAGTAAACCCGATATGCATACTGTTTCTAGCGACAACTTCAGTATATATAATGACTCCGATCAAGTATGTAACCAACTTAAAATATGTAGCAAGGTATCAAAACTTCAAATACCTTCAGGGAGGTAACAAACAAGTGTTTCGTAATTGCTTATGCAAAGTATAAATGCTTTGGAGTACACTCACGATAACTTCAAGCATATATCAGAACCATCATCATTGTCGAGCGAGCTTCCTGAATGCAATGCAGTCATTACAGATTCAGACGACTGTCCATCTTCAGTGAGGATATTTTCTGCACCAGCACCAACCACCATTGTGCCAGCTGTTAACACCTGAGGCATCTGCTTAATTATAAAAATAAGAAAGGAATTATAAACATGCTCTTTGCTGCCAGGGGATACACTAGAAGTCTGCGCACTATATAGAGAAATATGATTTGTTACTTGTTCTTTTAGACGCCTGTTCTCATCTTCCAGCTGTGTTCCCTGCAAGAAACGGACAACAGAATTGCATCATTAAATCGTCCACTCATTTTAAATGTATTTGGTTCCATTTACGCATACACAGTGAAGGATTCACTTGTTTCAGTTAATTCCATTTGAAAAACTCAGGGAAAAAGTCACACTCTACTTCCAAACATCCCCACAAAAACCTGTTGAATTGCAGATGCTCCTCCATTTCAATGAAATATGAAGTATCAGTTCCAAATAGAAACGATTTTTGGCCCAAAAGAATATATAGATAGTTATGTGAAGGAAGATGGATTGCATGGAAGAATAGATTAATTATCATAGAAGAGCAATATTGTATATCCTTGTATAGGCAACTTTATCATACGTACGGTTTGCTGGGACTGTGAGAGCCATTACCGTGAGTTGCAATACCAATTTTATCTAATAATGGCGGCATGGCCAAGCAGCAAGGCATCGGTTTATAGAAAAAAAAGCTGGACAAGGCAACACGGAAGCCATGGGCCAGAAAGCTACGATGTTTTTTCCCCTAATAATGGAGCCCACCATCACAGTCTAATGACCGTAAAAGGGTCACTCTAGGAATAAATACATGTATTTAGATAAAAAAAGAGATTAAAAAGACACAAAATGTCATTACAGCTTATTACCAATATTTGGAGTCCTATTTCAGAGAAACCAACGTCAGAAATCCTATTTTGAAGAAACTACACGATTAGAGTCCTATAATAGTCAATTTCTCCTCATTGAGACTAGCATTAGGTAAGGCTTACAGAATTAGTACCCACCATATATGGATGGCCTACTAAGATGGACATACAAGGCCAAAGCTTTGCCAGCCAAACCAGCTAACATTCGTCATAGTTCAAAAATATTTTAAATGATAATACTACTTAGGCAAGCATCATAACAACTTTAGAAAAAAGTTGGCATACATTTGCTCGCTTTTTATGTGTGCGTCGATAGACTATGCCATCACCAGCTTCTTGGGAGTTATATCGGTTATATAGAGATGTGTAGGATTTTTTTATTTGTAACCCCTTTTTTGAAACAAATTCCAAATTTGACTCTGAATATATATATATATATATATATATATATATATATATTAAAAAAACTAACGGCCGCGCCATCATGCACGGCGCGGCATTACAACACTGCCGCGCCGTGCATGGTGGCATGGCAGGGGTGGCCACGTGGCCCACTCGTCTGGGTATAATTAATTCTCTAGAACGACCCCGCTTGTTTCAATAATTTTCACGATACATGTCGTTCATCTAAATAATTGTTTCAGCAAACACAAGGTACAATAAATACTACATACTAAGAAAGCAGTTGTTTCAAAATTAAAGACAAGATGAATATCTCCACAACGATGCGAAAAAAACGAGGAAGCTGAAAGAAGAGGAGGGAGAGAAGGGAAGGAGGCTAGGCGAAAGGTGCTGAGAGAGGGGGAGGGGTGGGAAGAGGAGGGGAAGGAGAGGGTGGCTCGGGCGGCCGAAATAGAGTGCCGCTCGCGCGCCCGAGTGCGGCCTCTTATTCGGCCCTGCCGCGCCATACATGGTAGCGCGGCAGGGCCGACACGTCAGCAGGCCAGGGTGGCCACCTCTGCCGCAGTGTTATAATGCCGCGCCGTGCATGATGGCGCGGCCAAAAGGGGTTAATTTTAAAAAAAATATTTTCAGTGTCAAATTTAGAATTTGTTTCAAAAAAGGGTTAAAAATAAAAAAAAACGCTCAGGAGGCCTCCTCTTGTCCGTCTGTGTTCAAATCATGGTCAGCTTCTAAAGGCAATGCCCAGAAGGCATCTCCATAGTGGTCAATGTGTGTTTTTTTAATAAACTGTACTATCCATTCTTAAGAGATTGGCACATGACCTACCACCCATGTCTCAACTGAATTTAATTTTACAATTTTCATAGGCCCATATATCACTGCTATATATGCATATCCTATGTAGCAAGCATCTCTCTTTTCGATCTACCTATTTTTCTACTAATTCAGTTACCAATCCTCTTTATGTGGTTCCACTAAAAATGATCAGCTTGTCCGACTAAGGTCACTTGGAAACATGGGATAATCTAAGCTGATCACCAGAGAGAGTTCGTCCGATTGAGATATCCTGGAACATGGGATAATCTAAGCTGATCACCAGAGTAGCTGGCAGGTATCTAGGCTTTGATCCAGGCTAGCCCTTATACTGGCTAGGCCATCATTTTAGGATGTTGGTTAAAATCTGAAGTTCTGAACTCGTAAAATTCAGGATGAGATTTTCCAAATAAAATATGGGGAAAAAAAAGAAAATTACGCGAGATCGTTTATTTCTTGAAACAACATTCTATCCCACGGGCCTGGGAATTGGGAAAATTTTCCAAGATTCTTGCAACTTCAATTTTGATACAAATTTCATGTAAAAATAGCATATAGATGAAATGGCAAGATCTCAGACAAGCAACTTAATTAAAATGTCATATTGTACACTGAAAGCCAATAGTTTGCTAGTACATATTATCTGATATAAAATTCACAAAAGCAATCAGGTTAAATAATCATTTCTCACCTTTTGTTGTAGTTCGCTGATTTGTTGCGTGAATAACTGGTCCTGAAGAGAGATGCATTGTATGGAAAAACAGTTATACACAAACTCAAACAAGAATCTGAAGGATGTAGAACTCCTTGATTAGTCACCGTACCTTAGTACTAAGCACTCTATGCAATCCTGCTTCAAGTTTCCTTTCCATTTGGTGCAATTCCTCGACACTCAATCCCTCAAGGTTTTCACCTCTCATCTGTCTACAGTATCGAACAGTAAAGTCATTTGTTAGCTTCAAGGGTCCCTTTTCTCTCAAACAAATATTCTTTGAATCACATGATCAATATGGAACAAAGCATAACCTAAGTCCATGAGTTGCTTCTGCAAGTTGCTCGTTCAAACCAGTGTACTTGCTCTGCTCTATCTGAAAATTTATAAGGGAAAATAGGATTACTATATGAGTAAAATCAAACATTAATTATACATATACATCCTGTTAATTCTCGTGACAGTAGTGCATGCAAACTACACTTGGAGAATAAGAAGTCCTAGACTGATTAACACTAAGATTGCAAGGAATACTGAGTACTATATGGTACTATGGAGAAAACACTTTTAGTTCACCCTTGACATATCACATTGAAGGAAAAAATGATAGCTTGATAAATTTATCACTCAGTTCCCTTCTCAGAAGATAAACATTGATTTTTCTACAGATGGTTAGATAAAAGTAAGTGTAGACACTAATATTGCTCATGATTAATTGATCAAACAGAAAAGAGTACTTTATTTGCAATCTTTATTCATTCAATGTATCTCCCCTTAGTTGAGTATGCCCAATGCTCATGTAGTCACTTACTCAAAAAAAATGCTCATGTAATCTGATCAATGATACTCTATACTAAGATCTATGAAAATTTGCATCAGCTAAGAATTGACCAAAGACGCATATGCATGATTTAATCACAAGGAACTACAAAAATGTAGTTCATACTAAATCATTTGCGCAATAAAAAAATGTAGCTGTCGTATATGCGGACCTACTAGCAGACTTCCCATACATTTCTAGCTTTTTTACATCTGTCCTTCCTGTCAAAATGCTTTACACATTAACCTACTAGTAAGAAAAGATCAAGTTAAAAAAGAAAGAAAAATATTGCTAACATAACATACATTCAAATCAATAGGAGACTGCTGATGTGATTTCCCCAGATTCTTAGAATGTGTACTGTACTTGTCAATGATATGATTCATACTGTCACAAAAGCAAAAGCAAACTGTAAATAATGAAGACATATAAAGGAAGCTTAGAATGTAAGGAGGATATGAAATTTGAAAACAGAGCAATATAGCAATGTAAGCATCTTCAGGAGTCAGCTTGAAATGCAGAAGTTTAATAGGAAACAATTCGGTTCCAGTAGGAATTGAGAAAAACATTCCATGTTGCAGCCAAGTCTAAGGTCAGCACTAAGCTAGAGGCACTTGTGGTGTCATATATATTAGTAGCCTCTGTCTAGTCTTTTAGTATTATAGTCACATACAGTGTTGGACATGGAAATGTATGGATCTAGTGACATGCCTGTATTAATTATCAAACTAAAGGTAAACATAAGCTAGAACAGCTAGAAAATAAGATTAAATCACATACCATATACCTTTTTTCACTCTAAACACAAAAGATATCTACAGTGTAAGGGGGTGGATCTCACCCACACACTTGCACCCAGAAGTAAGTTAGCAAGGCGAATGTGCAACAGAACTGAAAAAGATCGATGACCAAATTCAAACAAGCATTGTGATCTATCCCAACCAAAGAGTATTGAGGGGCTGAGCCCCATCGTGTATGTTAGATGCCAGAGATTAGCCTCATCGATCAACTCTCACAGAACAACCTAAACCCATGGTGCCCCACCACCATTGAACGTGCAGTTCTTGTAGTGTTTCTAGAATCTAGAGCCACAAGCTCCAAGGGCAACCATGAAATTGAACCCTTTTCATAGAGATTTGTGCACAGTGTACTCACTAACATGCCTGATTATGCCAGAGCCACAGTAGCAAACATCGAGGCACCTTGATCAGATGCTAGGTTTCAGAGCCCGATAGCACATACTGCATGCTTTGTAGCACATTCCATCTCATATAAAACACAAATAGATAAATTTCAAACTAAGCTTATCTTGTTAACTAAGAGCATCTCAAAGAGTCTTTCAAAAAATTTACTCTAAATCATCAGTCATTTGAGTAAAATTACTTTGTACCCTCAAATAGTTGTTCTATATCTTCTTTTTTGGACAACAATAGCTGTTCTATATCATGTGAGCAGGGCTGGTTAGAGAAAAATCTAAAATAGAAGATGACTATATTTGGTGATCCAATTAAAGAGGAGGGCATTTTTTTACTAAATTCTCTATTTCTATAAATTAAGAATGATATAAAGAGTCTCTCGGAGTATCTCTAATATTTTGTTCAATTTTCTCCTAGTCTATGTAAAATGTGAGTTCCATAGAAACAAAACATTATTGAATCAAGCAAGTGACATGTAGGCGAATGCGTCTTCTAATCTGAAGCACAAAAAATATATATTGGCGAACGCTCATAATCAAACATTCTATAGCTAAGCCGTACATATTTATATTGCTATTGCTAAGCCGTACATATTTTTATATTATAATAGCATGTTAAAATTTCGCTTGCGCACCAATAGCAAAATATATGGTAATAAGAGCTACTACCTACAACCTGATGATGGGTTAATAACCGGAGGTAGCACCAGCCACAAGCAGCAGTGTACTTGTCCAGAATAGTTTATCCCACCAGCACGAATAATCACGAAATGCTTCAGCCCGGGAATGATCAAGTCTCGTGCATGAGGCAAAACCGGCACATAAAATCACAGGTACGGCCGTGCTCCATGAGCTCTCGACCCGGGGAGCACGCCGTTTAGCTTATCAACAACCGCCACGCGCTGATCCAAGGAGTTCGATCAGCTCTATCGGCAGCGTTTTTACCGCAGGACATGCGGCGGACCAGAGAATTATCCGGACACTAGAGTGCTCTCGGAATCAACATGTAGTATATAAGTACTACGAGCTACAGCAATCTGCTATATATATATATATATATATTTATCAGCAATTCAGCACGTACACACCGTAAAAGACTAAAAGTACTCTGCGAGCTTTGCGATCGGGTCCTTGGGGGAAATACTGTAGAAAATTCCCCATTTCTATGGGACGTCAGGGAGTTTGCAGGACCAGAATCGACACAACGAAGGCTCTAGGTGTTCAAGGGGAAGCTTGATTTCAATTCCACACAACGCGTAGAAACCGATCGTACTCGAGAAAACGAATTCCCTCATAATTAAGCCAAACCCTATGAAAGAAAGGACTACGAGAGAGAAATCTGTAGGTAGCCACTAGCCAAGCTAGCACGAAACCCTAGCTAGTGCAAGGATCCGAAACACCAAGAGGCACCGTGTTGGCACTTGGTAGAAGAAGAGCCAGATCTGCAACAAATCGATCATTCCAAACGAGAAAACGCCATGGCGAGAAGTTTCGAAAAACGGCAGATGTGATCGAGGTCGGATGGGCGGCGGAGTGGAGCTGCGCGCGCAACGGTAGGCAGCCAAGCTAGTGAGAGTGCGTGCCTGGTGCTCGCGAACTGCGAGAGCTTGCCGGTGGCGGAGAAGACGACGAGCGCGACGTCGGCGTCGCAGAGCACCGCGAGCTCCTCCGCCTTCTTGAACAGCCCGCGCCGGCGCTTGGAGTAGGTCACCTGCCGCGCTGCCGCGTTCTCTATCCGCCGTATCTCCCGCCTCTCGCGCGCCATCTCTCTCTCTCCCTCGCCGCCGCCGCCCGCCGCCTACTGCTCCTCCGGCCCTCTCGTCCTACGAATGGCTTTCCAGGAGAAAACCGGCCGGTGGATGCATCTCGCGAGGAAGGAAAAGGGCCCCCAAAAACGCGAGGCTCATGGGCACGCCAGGCAGGGAGTACGAAAGCGACCCACCAATTGGTGAGAAGGGAGGAAGGAGGGACTTGACTAGGGAGGCGACAGTAATTGAAAGCGAGGCGAGGTGATGCGTCGGGGTCGGTCTTCTTTCCAATTGGCAGATGCCCCTAGCACAGTACTACTCCAAGGCAACAGGATTTTTCTTTTTCTTTTTTTTTTGGTTTGGAAATCCAAGGCAGCAGGAATTGAAAGCGAGGCCTTGTTTAGTTCCAAAAAATTTTGCAAAATCAACACTGTAGCACTTTCGTTTGTATTTGACAAAAATTGTCCAATCATGGACTAACTAGACTCAAAAGATTTGTCTCATCAATTTCGACCAAACTGTACAATTAGTTTTTATTTTTATCTATATTTAATACTCCATGCATGCGTCTAAAGATTCGATATAACGGAGAATCTGAAAAATTTTGCAAAATTGTTTGGGAACTAAACAAGGCCTCCCTTCCTATTGGCAGGCGCCCCAGCACAGCTGCACAGTAGTACAAGGCGATAAATATTTTATAAATACGTCCGGTTTAGTGCCTAAAAATTTTTAAGATTCTTTATCATATCGAATCTTACAGCATATAGTTTGCATAAAGTATTAAATATAGATAAAAAAAATTAATTACACAGATTAACTATAACTTGCGTGACGAATTTTATTCTTTAAACCTAGCTAGTTAATTTGTAGTTAGACAATAATGACTAAATACAAACAAAAATACTACCGTTTTCAAAACAAAAAATTTTTAGCAACTAAACAATAGTAAATGGATCAAGCCGAGGACACTCACTTGACCGCCGGTCGTTGTTTATGGCTCGGAAATATCGGCACGCTCCCGGCTGACACGCGGGGCCCCGTAGCGTGGAGGCGCAAGCCCAGGGGGGCCAGGGCCGAGGTTTTGAACCCTTCCTGATAAGGAACAGTAGTAGTAGTACGAGTACTCCACTGGCCGCAGCCCAGCAGACAGCAGGCACTGGCGCGCGCGTGTGGTAAACGAGAGCCGCGCGCGCGCGCCCGCCGCCGGGATTCACTGTTCCGGCATGAGCCGGGTGGCCTTTTTTTGACGCAGGCTCGTGTCCGTGTTGTCTGTCCACCTCGATCTCGGTGGGATCGGCGGCGCCGCGGCACACGGGCGGCGGGAGGGAGGGAGGCCAAGGCGGCTTTTTTCACGTCGTTGGCTCGTCGTGGGATAGCGCTGGCAAGCCTGGGCATACGGACGTGTCGGGGTTGCCGGGGCTGCCTGCTTGGCGTTGTAGCCTGGGCAACAGTTTCTTCTAGGCACGAGGGGCGAAGCGACGGGGCTGACGGGGGCCGCCGAAGGGGTCGATCACCGAACCACCGTGATATGTAGTGTTCCATCTAACCATCTACTTCTTGGGTCCCTTGCTTGCTTGGAGTACTCGAGTACACCAGTCACTGTTCGGCTTGTTGTTACCGCTGCGGCTGGCTGCATCGTCAGTCACGAGGTACTGTAGCACCGTACCAGCTACAGCAGCAGGCGCAGGAACTGCTTCGAGTGCGGGGATTTGTGTAGCGAATCGTGTCACCTTTTTTTATATATATTTCAAACAAAAAAAAAGACGTGCTGCAGCCTGTTTGCCGCTTGTTGCCCTGTTCCCCACCCACCCAGAATCTTTTCACCCATAAACACATGTACGGAGTATTATGGTCTTATTTAAGCCTTGTTGAGTTGGCAAATTTTTTGTTTCGGATATAGCACTTTTGTTTGTATTTAATAAATATTGTTTAATCATAAACTAACTAGGTTTAAAAGATTCGTTTCGCAAATTACAGTTAAACTGTGTAATTAGTTTTTGTTTTCGTCTATATATTAATGCTACATGCATGGTTGATGTGACGGAGAATCTTCAAAAATTTTGGATACTTTTTGATAACTAAACAAGGCATATATGTAGATTAAAAAAACTATTTGCACAATTTGGATGTCAATCGTGAGATGAATCTTTTAAGCCTAATTACTCATGATTACTCATAATTGCTACAGTAATCCTACATGTGCTAATGATGGATTAATTAGGTTTAATAAATTTGTCTCATAGTTTTTAGACGAGCTATGTAATTTGTTTTTTCAGAGAGAATAGTCTCTATGCTTAATCTAACTATCATATCTAAAACATTAGATATTTATAAAACCAAACGCTCCAGAATTAGTCTGAAATGTATATGAAACAACAAAAGAATATCGGTAGTTGTACCATCGAGTACAACATAATTTACAGATCCCACTACTACATTAATTTTAACAGAAGCAGGCGTTTTGGCTTTACCGAGGCGGGCAAAGCAACCGCCTCGATGCTAAGGTCACGGTTAATTAATCAGACCTTAACGGAGGCGGTTTTCTTGCCCACCTCGGTTAATAGAGTAAAAAATAATAAAAAAATTATGCCCGTCGGTGAGCCCATTTCGAAGCCCATCGGCGAGCCCGCCTACACCACGTGACCCACCGCCACCCGCATCCCCCTGCGTCGGCGAGCCGTCGGAGAGAGGAGGGAGGTGGAGCCACTAGATCCGGTCAGGGGAGGAGGAGGAGGAGCATCGCCACGACCCGCGCCCCGGCCTGATCCGTTGCCGCCGGTGTTGCTGGAGGAGGAGCGCACCACGGCCTGCGCTCGACCGGATCCAGAGTGGGCGCCGCTGCTGGGGGTCGCGCGCTCACCACGGCCCACGCTCGACCAGATCCGGAGGAGGGTCGCGCGCTGGAGGAGGGTCAGGCCGTCGTTGCTAGAGGAGGCCCCGCACGGGAGTGGGCACCGCTCTGCCTCGTCACGCACACGCCGGCGCCGCTGCTGGAGGAGGCCTCGCGCGGGATTAGGCGCCGCCCAGCCTCGCTGTGCATGCACCCCGTGCTACGGCCTTGCCAACGCCTGCCTGAGAGAGGGAGGGAGGGGAGAGGAGGAAGAGGCGCATGGGGAGTGACTGAGGGAGACGACAAAGGGAGGTTCATCACGGGGTGGGTGAGGAGGAAGCACTCGTGACTTCGTGACTCCGAGAAGGGAGTGCGGTGGGTGCGGCTGGTGAGGGGTGGGAGGGAGTGAGTGCTAGGGTTTGTCATATATATATATACTACGAAGAGTTATCGAGCCTGGTCTGGGCCTGCTGGGCCTGAGGAATATTAACTGAGATGGGCCTCTTAAGTGGACCGCCTCGGTTAATAGGGCTGTTTTTGGAGGCGGGCTCTTTTATAATAACCGTCTCTGTTAATTGTATTTTGCGAGGCGGTTTTGTGTAATCGTCTCGGTTAATAAAAAGCGAGCGCCTCGGTTAATGCCTCCATTAACTGAGGCGGTTTATATTCATGCCCGTCTCGGAATGGGTTTTGAAAAGGTCACGGTAAATATTTTTTTGTAGTAGTGTCCATTACCTCCAACCCTTACTTCATCATGTATGTCTCTTTATGACTATCGACAATAAGATCAAAGACCCAGAGTCACTATGTTCATGTGAGTGCTTAGGAGCACCCCTGCAAATAACGGCCATAAGTTGGCCTTTTGGCCTTCTTCCACTGAAATCGACACCTACAACGATAACCTCATTGTAGAAGTCAGCGAAGTCATCACATGTGACAAGATCCTATTTGAAAAACCATTTGATTTCATACTAGATTTATTTTAGCTAAATCCTAAGCAAACTAAATCTAAACTACCACACACTACTATAGGAACTGACTTTCAGTGCTAACTCATCACTGCTAGTTTCTTAAAAACCGACAATAATAGTGCCTGTTGACCCATCACTATCGGTTTATGGCTAAAACTGATAGTGGTAGGACCAACCGGCAATGGTATTCGAATCATCACTGCTGGTTCATATCACTATCAATTTTAGCCATGAACCGGCAGTGATGGTATTGGGTCATCACTGCTAGTATATGGCTTGAATCAGTAATGATATGTTGCACGGAAAATTTCATAACTTTCTCATATGATATTTGATGCAGATGAACTTTATACCAAAGTTGCAGTACTCGAAGAGATCTACAACCTTTTAGTTCAAACTTGTTTATTTAAAATCATCCGAATGTCCAATATATACCACAAGATTTTATAGAGTTAATGCTAAAAGAATTCATATGCTCTATAGTCACAGGTAAGTGTGTAGTGGTAGTTAAGAATCTCATATGGAAAAGCCACCAAAATAAAAGTTGTAGATCTAGAAAAGTTCCAACTTTATAGTTCACTACTTTTTTATTTAAATCTTTATGATGTCTCTCTATTTGATCTGCAAGATTTCACATAAGTTCGTAATAAATGAATCCATATGTTCTATAGCCATAAGTGGGTGTATAGTGATACCTAAAGATTTCGAATGGAGAAGCAATCAAATAAAAGTTGTAGATCTTAAAAAGTATGTAACTTTGTAGTTGACAAACTTTTCATTTTAAATCATCTATCTGGTGGATATTAAGTTTGATTTCTCAAATTTAAAATTCAAAATTTTCAAACAAACTTGGATGGAGAAATTCTTAAAACAAAAGTTATGCAACTTTGTAGTTGAGAACTTTTTCATTTGAAATCATATATCCAATGAAAATCACGGTTGAATTTTCACACATCTAAGATACAAATTCTTCGAATGACCTCGAATAGAGAAATAGCCGAAACTAAAGTTATAGATATTGAAAAATTATAAAACTTTATAGCTGATATTTTTTATTTGAATTCATTTAAGATACCCAATACTCATTTCAAAACTAAATTAACATAAAATGGAAAAGATGAATATCCCAAATGAATATAAATATTGAAGTGGTTAGAGGATGAACACGCAATGCTAAAGGTAGGGGGGGCTCGAGTGCCAACAGCCGTGTATTGCATGTTTTTTTGCATGAAAAATTGCATGACTTGTGACCATGTGGCTGCCCAATGGGTTCTCTCCTAATATCAAAAAAGTTTCCTATTTTTTTAGCATGTTTTGGCTAGGCCCACGAACCTTAGTAGGTAGAGCCTAAACAGAGATTCCGTTTATTTACTTATTGGAAATGCATAGGCGACCTGACTTGTCCGGTGGCACGATGCATGGTGGCGGGCAGGGATTATCGACCCAAAACAAATGTGCTTTTATTTTTTGCCTACCATGGCCCAAAAAATGTTCAAGAGTCTAGGAGGGAGTGTGCACTAGCGCAGAAATGATTTTTACCAATAGTCAAATCGGTTTTTAGGGTCAGTTAAAAAAACTGCCACTATGCCATCCACCCTAAAGATAGGCAGAGTCGGGCATAGAAAAGTACTTCTAGGACAATTCGGTTAGAGCATCTCCAAGAGATTAACCAAATCATTTTGTAAAGGTAAATATAGTTATTATTGAAGGAAAAAAACGTTCCCAACAGACTTTGTAAATGACTCTCTAAATTTAATAGCTCTCCATCTCATCTCCCTTACTCTCTACTTTTGGATAGCCTACCTCACTAGCCATTTAATACAGAGTCTGTTGGAGTACTTTAGTATTTTTTGTCAAATCTATTTTAGATAGTAGCTAAATCAGTAAATTCAGCTAGTACTTTTAGATAATCTCTTGGAGATGCTCTTAGGATAGCCACCTCTGAATATGGTATTATCGGGGCAGTTGCAATAAGAGAACCACCCTTGATAATCTATTTTCAAGTGTGGTTTCTATAAGCCAACTGTCTCGGTAAACAAATTTTTAGTAGCGGTTGTTATACTGTAGCCAGCTTTGAAAGTTATTTTCCAATAACGACTCTGGCAATGAAACCGCTTCTAAAAACACATTTTCAGAGGCTATTGGCTTAATCTAACCACCCCTAGAAATGTATTTACTAGTGTAGTTCGACTCAAACTGAAGCGTCCATAAAAATCAGTTTTAAAATTTAGAATTTAAAAATTCCCACCATATTTGAAATTGTGTTCTCACCAAATTTCAGAACTTATTGCAATTGATTCAAATTAATTTCATATATACTAGTGAACTAGTTAACTAATACAAACTTGATTTACAGAGTACTTGTAGCATACTTTAATTTAAATTACAAACTACAAATTAACATTGTGTTTCATGACAAAAAATGAATCGAAGGGTCGCTCAATCGCAGTGCAAACTTGGGATACGTCGCGTACTCTAAATTATAACCATAGAAGTAGCCGTTGTCTCATAGCACCACCGACATCAAGAACCTGCAGAAATCATTTTGAACTTCTTGAATATCCTTTTGGTCAATTGCAGTGGAAGGCGAAAATGTATGATGTTGCACAAAACAGAAGCATCAAATTTAGATTCAAATTAATAAACATATGCATATGATAAGGTTCAGCATATAAACTTACATCTTTAAGGGTTATTGTAGTACCACCCATCGGTTCTAACCCATTGCCATATAAAGTATCCACAAAGCACGCTTCTAGAAGGGAAATATGAGTGAATGGGAAAGTCTTATGGAAAGGCTAGATGAATTTAGACTAACCGAAGAAATGGATGAATTTACATGGATTTTAGATAAATCGGGTACTTACACCACTAGATCAATGTATAGAAGACTGTCTTTTAGGGGGTTACTAATAAGAGAATTATGAGACTATGGACAACTAAGTTACCAACTAAAATCAGAGTGTTCATGTGGATGGCCATTCAGAACAGGCTTGAAACTAGGGTTAACTTGAAGAAAAAGGAATGGAAAGGTAGCAAGAATTGTTGTCTGTGTGGGGTAGAGGAAATTGGGTTCTGTTTCAAAGAATCCTTAGGCTGAGATAGAACTCCTAGCAAGTATGCAGGATGTGTTTGAAAAACCAGGCTGTCCGATATTCAGATGAAAAAATTACAAGGATGAAGAAGTGTTTGCTAAACTTTTGGATGAATACTGAAGATATGGAGAGAATGAAGGGGTCATATAGGTTAGTTTTCTGTGCTTACGGAGATTGAAGGGGTCCTATAGCCTATATATTTGTTTTCCTATGCTGATAGAGAACTTTGCGTTGGTTTCTTTGTCAGGTCAAGAGCTGGTGTAGCTAGCTCCTCACTAGTTTCTTTTGGTTTTTGCTTTGGCCTTGTTTAGTTTCGACTCAAAAACTTTTCGTCACATCATATCAAATGTTTGAACACGCATTAAATATAGATTAAAAAATAATAAACTATATAGTGTGCATATATTTTGCGAGATGAATCTTTTAAGTCTAATTAGTCTATGTTTAGACACTAATCGCTATAATTACAAATGTACTACAGTACCTAAAAACTTTTGTTTCAAGAACTAAACAAGGCCAAGCTGGAACCCATAGCAAGATTTGGAACTCCGTATCTCTTAGCATTTTATAAAAGCTAGGTTTCTCGTCCAAAAAAAAAACATACATATATTAAGACATATACATATCCCTCTTAGGCCTAGACTTCTATACAAGCTATTACCCAGCCAACAAACTTCCTAGTGTCAAACTTATTTCACACCAACAGAAAATGGCAGTTGCAATTGGTGACAGTCTGATAGTCTGTATCAGGTCATATGGCTTGATAAATCTACACAAATATATATAATCACTAATGAATCTGTTGTCCAGCCTTGCAGATTTGCACAAAGGTAAAACTATAGCCACCTCATAAGTCATACAAGCTCAGTGGAAACAGGTCAACAGCAACAGTGGATAACACCGGATCAAATGACATTGGCCAATCTACAAGATTGCAAGCCCAGAGCAAATGACACTGGTCAATCTACAAGATTCAAGCTAGAAACTCAGAGACAGAAACATCATGCCACAAGGTTAGTTCTATCTTTGGCCCGTAAATAACCAGCAAGAATGAGCTTATAAAGTCCACGTCTGCAACTTTAAAACATACAGGCAATTGTGAGTCAGCAGATTTAAGCTACAAATCTTTCATTGGAATCTTGGTCTTTTAGAAGGACCTTGATCAATGATAGGGTCAAGTTGAGGCGGTGCCTCTGATGCTGCCACATCATCCGGTGCTTTCTCTTGTTCTGCTGATGGTGGGACATAGCCCTCGGGATAAGGTGGAGGTGGAGGAGCAGCCCCTATCTGAAAAAGAAAATGTGTTAGTTTTATTAAAAATATAATTAACCAACAAAGGAAGACACACTGCAGGTCAATGGGATCAACAGTCACAAGTTAGCGGAGGACGAATTGACACAGCATTTAGCCCCTGATCCAAATAACATGTTAAGTTAGCCAGCGCAGAGAAAAAAATCATATTACCTTCCGTTTCAAGGATGACAGGATATGATCAATTCGTTTGAGTTCCTTCAGGTCGATTGCTTCCTTTTGGGTCTTTGATTCAGAGGCTACTGCATCAGACTCAGTTTCCACTGCAATGTACAGACAGACATTCCTAGTGTCACCTTTGTTTCTTCTGAGTACGAAGAAGTTCAACAGAGAATCCGGAAGCAGCTACCTCAAAGCTGAAGCAACATGTGATTTATGAATACACACAGCAACTTTTTTCATGCATGTGATCTTTTATGCAACACCATAAAGCATTACCAAAGGCTCAAGATAAAAGGAAACTTTCCATCAAAACTAAGTTGCATCTGCTATTTTGTATCAGTTATGAGCTCCAGTGGCCAAGCCACAAGGAATTATTAAAGAAAATGGATAGGCCAAGTAATAATCAGGCAAATATATCAAAGTTAATAGTTCAGAGACTAAACACATTCTTGAAAAAACATAAATTATATGTGCATTTTTGTACCAACAGAAGTCAAGTATAGCACGCTCTACTACGATAGATTCAAAAACCTGTATCAAACTTCCACAAGGAAAAGAAACAAGTACAACATGTTATCCACCTCAACCTCAAATGAAACATTATACCATGACAGAACCCATGATCCATGTGCTGCTAATATATGCATAAGTTGCTGCTAGTTTCTAAGCACACCACCAAAAGAAAAGAACGGAACTATAGACACACCTATCTAAGTGTTCACAACCAGTAGACGCATACTGCCAGCATTCACTGTGTCATGCCCATTATTCTAACCAGCGATAACAAGAATTACAGAACTACTGATTCATGTACTAGATTGTCTAAAGTTGATGAGTTCAGAGAGTTTAAGTGGTATTGTCAAATCAAACATTGAAATTAATACACGATTAGAAGGCTAACAGCCAAAAAATCAAGGAAAATGAAAAGAAAACACACTTGACTCAGTAACAAGGAATTCACAGGTTCCTGTGGCGAGTTAGCTGGTGTCATCCTAGTTGGTGGCAACAGCACAGCGAGTCCTGCTCTAGTCATGCTAGCAAGTTAGCTGATGCTGTTCTTTAGTTTCAGATGCTGTGTGGCCTTTTAAAGTCATGTACTTGAAGTCTACATGTTTCGTGGTGGTGGTTCCTAACTTCCTATGGTGATCTCACACAGCCCTAGCTGGAGTTTTCATGTGGTATGCTGTGGTGGTAACTAGGTGGAACTTTTAAATTTTGTTGTGATTTAGGAATAAAATTCAGGTATGCCCCCCTGTTGGAAAGAAAAAAGGAACTGACAGTCACAGGTGATAGGTAACCTATTTTTCGTTGGCAAACGAGATTGTAAGCCATTATTACAAAGAGAATTAAGTCAGAGGTTTAAATTTGGGCATCTGTAACTAATCCAACACTGCTTTCTTCAGTTTGAGAATGACAATTTTTTTGTAAGCAGTTTAATGATTTTGCAATTTAAGTGAGTTCTTCTACAAATCAGAATATCCAATGCTTTAAAGATAGTCACATGTTCTTATACATAAAGTTTATACATAAAGTTTATACAGTCTTCCACATGATAAATCCATCACAGGTTAGTGGTGCAGGTTTGATTCAACAGGTAAACTATAGCAAGCCATGAAGAAGTATACCAGTTGATTGTTTCAAAGGAGTATCTCACTAGAAATTAAACACAAAGTTTGGCCAAATATGTAATCTCAATGGAGCTTAAGACATGGAATTCTTTAATCAGGACTCATGTACCACCATGGTGATAAGACACCTTACACTCAATCATGTGAGAAACAAGTAAACAGAAAATAAATGTACAAAATTGGTAGCCGCATGGATCATACCGTTTCCAATCTTCTCCAACTTTGAGCATGCTATGGTAAAGGCTTTTGATATATGATGCATAGTCCTACTCTGCAATATTACAAGAACAGTTCAAGTAAAACTCACTACAAGCCTACGACCAAAAATACACAATCACATTGTACATCCCAATTAAAATGTTCAAAGAATGAAAGGCTAAACTAACCCCAAAAAAATGTGGGCAAAACATTTTCATCGCATTGACAATCATAAAAATGTAAAACCTAGAACCCCATTGCAAAATATAAGAAAAAGAGGCGAGGATATACTATGCGTGAGGCAAAGACATTGCAGAGCTGTGGCGCCTGGTAGATGGAGCCGTCAAGGATGTAGTAGGCGAGCATAGGGTTTGATTTCTCGGGGCTCTCCCGCTTCTGCTTCCGGATCACAAACAGGTGCGGCTCCATCACTTCGCTCAGAAGGTACTCCATCCCGGTCATCTTCCTGCGCTCAAAAACACCACACGGATCGAATACCAATACCAAACCAAAAATTCAGACGAACTGGTGAGAGATGGGGAGCCAAGCTAGTGCTGTACGTCAGGTGAGACATGTCGAGGGGGTGGATTTGGCGCGAACGGAGGGACTCGTTGTTGCAGGTGATGTCGTAGAAGGGGGAGAGCGCGAAGTAGTCGAAGACGAGGTTGCGATCGAGCGGGTAGGTGTCCAGCCACAGCTGGTCGCGGAAGCAAATCCCCGTCATGTCCGTGCCCGGCGGGGGCGGGAGCGCCCCCGCGCCGTCGGGGCCCGGCGGGGGCAGCGGCGTCGCCGACATCGCCGTGCGGGAAGCGCTGTACTAGACGTCGGCCCACCAAATCGAACGGAAGAGTGGGCGCAGGCGGCGCTGCCGAAACGCCGAAACCAGCGAATATACCTCAGGTCCGGGTTCACCCTGCCCCCAAAATTTTCACGGACTAGCTCGTCCCACCTTGGACGAGCGCTGCTTCGTGCGGGGATGGATCGCAGGTCCCTGCGGCGTCGCGGGGGGGCAGAGAGCCAAGGGCGGCGTCGCGGGGAGCGGAGAGCCGAGGACGGCGGTGCGCGGGGCCGAGGGCTTAGGGCGACAGTGCGGGAGGCGTGCGGCGGCAGGCCGAGGAGCGAGGGTAGTGGCGCGGGAAGCTGAGGTGGTTCGTGTGGCGGCGTGCGGGGCGAAGAATGAGGACGGCGGCGCTGGGGTCTGATCCCGCGAGATGCGAGTGACGGGGAAGAGAAATAGAAGGAAAGAGGGAAAAAGAAGAGTAAAATAGAAACCCGGTCCCTAAACTTCTCATGATCCATAAACTTTCAAAGTATAAATGTCCGTGCGTTGCCACGGAAACACATACCGAGATAACATATATATGTGTGTTATACTGATGCCTAAAATGGATAATGCAATCTTGATGTTTCAATCAACACATGTTTTAAAATATAATGTACAATTAAGAATCTAATCTTTCAATAGTTCAACCAGGAGAACATGCAAAGCATGGACACCAAACTTGTAGCTGGTCAACAATCAAAGATGATCTAGAGGATTTTCAAGTTCAAGATACAACGTCTGGCTTCTTGCAACTGAAGCATGCAAATGGCTCAAGCTGTAGTTAGAAGTATCCTGCATATAAGTTGTTTGTTAATTTTTAAGTTAAAGTACTATTGATATCTTGAAAAAAAATGTATCAACGTGTGATACATTACCTCTTGAAAGGTCCTTGTTTGGTTTTGGTAATTGAGTGACAATTTAGGTGGACTAATAGTGTTTATGTGAGATACACAGGAGACTAGTCCACAGGTAATGATGTGATGATGGAGGAGCTCATTGCACATGAGACATGACATGGAGTCATGTGACCAAGGTGGAGAAGATCAAGATGAGGCTTGGCTTGATGGACCGGTTGCAAGAGTGAAGGGCAAGTCGGAGGCTTTGAAGCGAGGGACCGCGTGTGACGGTGAAGCTTGAGCAAGACTTGGCGCCGATGGACCGAGGCAACGGTGAAGAGCAAGTGAGGTCAAGATCGATGAACCAATACGGTCACGTGATGATATGAAGTGGATCATATCATTTGGTGATTGGTTGGTGCATGTGTTGCATCAACATTGGAGGAGATGGAATGGAAAGCGCAAGGCAAAGGTATAACCTAGGGCTTTTCCATTTCACCGGTCATAGGTGTAGAGAAGTATATGACCGGATTTAGGATAGATGGCCGTACTATCAAGAGGGGCAAACTTGTTTGCATATCGGTCATCTAGTGCCACTTGAGCGATCTAACTTTGCATACGTGTTAGGATCGAGTGGCGTGGCAAGTTTGAGAGGCTAACACCTTTGGGAAAATGTTTGTGAAAATGCTAACACACATGCACATGGTGGTGTACACTTGGTGGTGTTGGCACATTTACAAAGGAGGTGGAGTTCCTAGGGTTGAGAGGAGTGTGGGTTCGGCGCTTTTGAGAAAAATAAGTGTATATTTTCTATTGCGCCGGTGGGAATTTTGGAGAAGTCGCGGGAGTGTTTCTCAGTAGGAAACACTCACCGGACGCTCTGTGCGGAGGCACCGGACGCTGGCCTTTAGCGTCCGGTGTGCTGTCGGGTACAGAAGAGTGCACCGGACGCACCGGAGTGAGTCCGGTGCTCAGCGTCCGGTGTGAGGGGTTTTTGCAACCCTCTCTGCGCACGAGTCCGGTGAGCACCGGACCGTCCGGTGCCTAGCGTCCGGTGAGGTCGCGAGTTTGACAAACTCTCTGCGCACGAGTCCGGTGAGCACCGGACCGTCCGGTGCCCATCGTCCGGTGGTGCTGTGCAGGCGCACGTGCGAAGTAGCCGTTGGCGGCAACGGTCGACTTCAAACGGCTAGTGACACGTGGCGGTCAGCTGAGCACCGGACGCTGGGTGTTGAGCGTCCGGTGGCTCCTTGAGAGCGTCCGGTGCTCACGTGTTTTGCCCAGTGAAGGGGCAACGGCTAGTTTAGCCCTTGGGGCTATAAATAGAAGTGGTGGCCGGCCTTGGCTGGCGCTGAGCACCCTTGGGACTTAGTGTCCATGCTTGGGGAGTGCTAGTGAAGCCTCTAACTCACATATACTTGATAGTGATCATCCGATTGTGTGAGTGAGCGATTCTAGTGCGTTGCATTGAGAGATTGCATCGAGTGGCACTAGGTGTTCGTGTTGCAAGCCGGTGGTGCTTGTTACTCTTGGAGGTTGCCACCTCCTAGACGGCTTGGTGGCTTGTGACTCCGTCGAAGCACGCAAGGAGATTGTGCGGTGCTCCGGAGAAGAGATTGTGAGGGGTACGGTGCTCACCCCGCGGGGATCGCGAAGAGCAACTCTAGTTGAGCGAGACGTGAAGAGCAACAAGTGGTCCGGCCGGGTCAAGTGCTAGAGCTTGTGGTAAGCACTCCACGTGGGAGAGTGTGACTTGCGGGTCACCACTAGCAAGAGGACCGGCGGCAACCTTGGAGCTTGTCTCAACGGGGACGTAGCTTGGTGGCAACCAAGTGAACCTCGGGAGAAAATCATCGTGTCAACATTGTTCTTCCCGTTGGTTTGCAAGTCCCTAACACAAGCTTGTTTTTACATTCATATATTTGTGCTTGTGTAGTTGCTCTTGTAATTAGTTAGCTTGTGTAGCTTGCTAGTTACCTTCTTGCTTGTGTAGATAGAAGTAGTTCCCCTTTCGTGACTAATTTGGTTTGTGTAATCTTGTTAGTCACATTGCTTAGTTTGTGTAGCTAAGTAAGTTGCGCTCTCTAATTTGGCATTAGTTGCCTTGTTATTGAGCTTGCTAGTGAGCTTAGGAGCTTTGTGCTTTTTGCTTACTAGTTGTGTAGGAGCTCCTCAGTTTGCAAAGTACTAGTTGCATAGGTTTGTGTGACCTTGCTCCTAGAATTGGTTAGGTGAGCTCTTGCTAAGGTAGCACCTTGTTTGCTTGTTTAGAATCGTTTACAAGGTGCTAGAGAACTTAGATAGAGGGGTGTAGTCTTGGCTAGACCGATAGTTTTAATTCCGCACTTGTTTCGGTTAGCCGGCGTGTTAAAATTTTAGAAAGGACTATTCACCCCCCTCTAGTCCGCCATCTCGACCCTTCACCTCTTTCATGGAGTTAAAACCTCTTTATATACAATATTCTTTGTGAATATATCTTTTGTCAGTTTCTTCTTCCCCTTCCCTTTTTCTTTTCCCTTATTCACGTCCTTCTCAGCAGTCGGCATAGCTAGGATTTTAATGTTTGATCTTGCTATAGCTCTTGGTAGCGCCACATATAATTGGCCGTGCGAGAATACTGGTTCCGACAAGTATACCCCGACATTAGGGATAGTCTGTCCTTGTGCCTTATTAATGGTCATCGCAAAGCTGAGCCGAATAGGGAATTGTTTTCGCTTAAATTGGAATGGGAACATCTCATCGTCCGACGGGCATAAGGGTATGCGAGGCAGAAAAACCCGCTTTCCAGTGTGCTCTCCCAACACAATTTCTGCATCTATGGTATTCTTTTGGAACCCCCGTATGATAACTCTGGTGCCATTACAAAGTCCATTCGCAGGGTCAATGTTCCTAAGCAATATGACCGGACAACCGATCTTCAGCTTCAACACATGTGGAGGTAGACCATTGGGTGTCAAAGTATTGAGGAATTCCTCGGGGTAGTAGTTGTGTGGATCATCTACTGCACAGTCAAAGCTATGGTACACCATCTCATCTCCGAGGAAACGACCTATCATCTTCATATTAATCATATCAACACAGTCATTCCGTGTAGATAAGATCGCTCGAGAGGTGATATAATCTTTGCTTGACATATTCACATTGAGATCAGGGAATATGCAGTCAATTAGAGTATCAAGATCACTATCTTTCCCAGTGTGCGGTATGCATATATCATGAGGAAGATGGATTTCATCATCAACAGTCGTCTCCTCAGATCCTCCATCGACACGCAACAAGTATTCCGCAAACCATGGGTCCCTCTTTGCCCTCATGTTGCGCATCAGTTTTAGATGCCGCATGGAATCCCAAAGGTACGACATCCGTAGCGAGGCACCAACTATCTGAGCCCTCGATCCTCTCCGAACAACGGGAAGAACCTGTCTAAAATCTCCACCGAACACGATGGTCTTCCCTCCAAACGGCAACTCTGGTCGGTCCATTACATCACGGAGACTGTTGTCTAGCGCCTTGATAGCCTGCCTTTTTGTCATGCTAGCCTCATCCCAAATAATGAGAGATGATGCTTGAAGCAGCTTGGTGGTACCACTTTGTTTTGTGAAGGTGCAGAAGGCCCCATTATCAATGGTGAGGGGAATCTTGAAACGCGAGTGAGCGGTTCTACCACCAGGCATTATTGAGGCTGCGACACCAGATATAGCTGTTGCCACAACAATCTTTTTCTGACTACGTACAGTAGCAGTAAGTGCTCTGTACAGATAAGTCTTTCCGGTCCCGCCTGGACCATCCACAAAGAAGAGACCCCCGTGTTTGGTATCAACTGACGACATAATCTCATCGTATGCAGCCCGTTGCTCCTCATTAAGTGTGTCTAACATAGCCACATCATCCTCGTTAGCCACAATGCTTGCCTCCTCAAAAATCTCTCTAGGAATATCACGAGAGGCGTCATATGTGTTGTCAATACCAGGAAGTGGGTACATCTTTATATCCTTCTGCATTGACTGTAGCAATTTTTGAATATCTATGAGGACCATCTGCTCTACCATGAAGGTGGACTGATTGTTGCGCTTATAGTCCTCTGACATTGCCTCCTTGTGTTTCTCCCACAGTCCAAACACATCGCTGGGCTCACAAAATACCAATATTGTTGCAAAGAGCCTTCGCAGTGCATATGGCATCATCCATCCAGTTGCCTCAGTGAGACTCTCGTTTAGCCTGTTGTCCTCTTCAATTAAGCCCCTTCTTTCTGCAGCTTCACGGAAGGTCGGTAGGATTTTACCATCCACGGTCCTTAGACACTCAAAGGAGGTTGCACCTGCCACGTGGTTTAGGAGAACTCTAAGATAGTAACGCTCCCCCTCACCTGGATTGGCAGACACGATTCTTCCAATCTGTCGTAATGTATCACGACGTACCCTATTTTGCCAAACTTTGCCATGTGCTTGCCATGTATAAAACTCGGGGAAGTCTCGATACAATATACCTCGAGCGGTTTCAGCTATCCTATTCTTCTCGAAGTATGCTGTAAGCATTGACTTGTCAGCACCTGGACGATCAAGCACTCGTCGAATCCCTTGGCGCCGGTGAAATGACACCATGTGCATGTCTGGAAGATGTAGCTGTAGGGACAAAACAGAAGGGTATCTATCACTCAAATCAAACCCATATATCCTCCACAATGCTTCTGGGGGGTTACCCATCTAGCATCCCTATACTGTTTGATCTCATCAACATTAGTTTCACTATCCTCCTTGACAGCCTCTCTCATAGCCATATATGCCCGATCATGACCCTTGTAAATAAACTTAAACAGATATTTGACCGCCTTGATGCTTCCACATGCCTCAACATTGATGTGGCAGTTGAACAGATGAAGGAGATATGGGTTGTAAGGCACGACCCATCTGTTGTCAAGCTCGTGTCCACGAACTTTTTCTTTTTGACCATCTTCACGCCGTTTATAAACTGGATATGAATCCTTGCCTTGTACTGTGACATCACAAAAAGGTCTAGGGTAACGGTTCTTGCAGGAATCATGACCCTTTGTGCATGGACAATTGCGATTAAGCACTCCGCAAGGGCCATGCATCATATGTTTGGTAACCATCTTGTACAAGACTGGGTACTTCTTCTTGTTCGGGAGCTCAGCTGAGATGAGACGATCATACTGCTCTGGGCACGTGATCTTGTACTTCCTATCCATGATTAGTAAAAAATGTGCATGCGGCAGACCCCTTTTTTGAAATTCCACAACATAAACGTGTGCTCACACCTTTCCAAGGATATCCTTTTTTAGTAGCCTATCCTTTAGCTCTTGTAGTTTTGCTCTAAAGACTCGAACAACAAGATCTGGACGATCCTGTGGTGTCTGGCCAGGGTAGAGTTCATGCTTGATCTCATCCCAGTTTGGGTTACATGTCATAGTGAGGAAGATGTCCGGTTTACCAAACCTCCGTACCAGAGCCATGGCATCCATGTACCGACGCCTCATGTCACGTGGGCCTCCAATAAACGATGAAGGCATTACCGTCCGCTTTCCAACAGCTTCTGCTCTGCCTTCACCTGCATGTAGGCTATCAACCAATCCTTGGTAGAGGTCTGCCCTAATATCATCTTGATGGTTGCGTATATAATCTAATCGAGAACTCTCGATCTTGATGTATGTGTCAACTGCAAACTGCTGGAAAAGACGCTTGCCATACAGTATGGGATTAAATATTCCTAGGCGCATGTGAAACTTGTAGCAATAGTAGTCACGCACAGACACACATAATCTACCAGGGGAGTCTACAAAAAATAGCCATGAATTAGAGTAGTTTGTAAAATAACCACTAAGGTACATGTATGTGAAGTATGTAAGTAAGAAGAATAACATACCTGTTTCTTCTTCTAACCCACTACGAGCCTTCTGTAGGGCACGATACTCGATGACTTCTTCCATACTAATTCCTTTCTTTGGAATATCCATGTGCCACCCAAGCTCACCCTTAGGAAAGAATAGAGGGTATGAAAGAGCATCGTAACATCCATGATATGAGCGGATGCCGTGTCTACTTCTATCTTTCCCATGTAGGACAACACTATTTTGGAACTGACCAAGGAGTTCGCTTCCCTCGATCCAAACAGTAGCCACCTCTGAAGTTGATGGCACATTGTATGTTCTCTGGTCTAGCCTCTGGTCAAGGTTTAGCATGACATGGTAGTCCTCAAGGTGGTCAGTTTGGCCCACACTTCTAAGATGTTGTGAGTATGGGTTGTCACGAAGGATGGCCACCAGCCTCTCAATGACTTTCTTATCCTTTTGGCACTTCTCTTCACGACATCGTTGATAACGGTGCTCAAGGCTTGGATCATCATCGTAGAAGTAAAGCTCAAGATGTCTTGCCTCCTTACCATCTTCTCTACCAAATGACCTTATGTTGTGATAGATTTGTCCGTGTGCACGAAAAGTGTATATGCCACTGTTTTTCATGCTTGCAGTAGCGCTATCGAGGCGACAATATAGAGAAGTGAAAGAGAAATGTCCATTGAAAAACCTAATGCTATTACGAAAGTGCCTAGCATCTGCATCGTTACTTGACCAAAGCCTCATCAGCTCATTAGGTACATTCGGTTCATTGAGCTCGATCTTCCCGCTGCGACAACAAAACCCAGGTGATTCATGCTCAAACCTTTTCGCATTGCAGTGGTCACAATTTGCGATAGGTTTTAGCATATGGGTATCAGTAGGCATGTTACTATACACCTCGTCACATTGGTTAGGTACTTTAGGGATAGACGCCGTATCTTCCTCAAGGTCATTGTCTTGGACATCGTCATCATCTTCCTCATCTGAAATAACATTTAAAGACACAATAGTTTAGATGAAGCAATGGAAGATTTGATTTCTATTTGGTCTTTTGCACACATACCATGCCCAGCAAACAGGTATCCCTCATCCTCTTCAAATATATCTCCCTCATCATCATCTATGGTTGTCAAAGATACATGAATTAGTAGAACTATGGGTAAAAATAAACAAAGGAGTTCAAATAGTTTATAGATTGTTAGAAAACAATATAAATTACCACTATCATCAAATAGTGGTGTCATCAGTGTGTCTGGCCTAGGATGAAGGCTAGGCCCTATCCTTTCTGATAAGGGCATGTTGGTCACAACTGATTGAGGCAAGGGTGTGTTAACATCCACTTGCCCTTCAGCCATGCATTCACAATCATCAAACAATGGTGTCATCAGTGTGGATGATGTAGCTGATGTAGCTTGAATGTTGGGTCCTACATTTTCTGTTAATCATGAAATGACCAAGGATCATTAGGTTAATATGTTATATAGGTCACCTAGGGATAACAAGGCATTCATATTTACCGTTGTTGGTCACAGCTGAATGAGGCAAGAGTGTGTTAACATCCACGTTAACATCCACTTGGTCTTCAACTATGCAGTCACCATCTTTATTAGATGTCCTTGTGTTCGAACCAATACGACGCTCAAACCTCGTGTTATGATAGGTCAATAATGCATGTCTTTGCCCAGATGGAATATGTGATCTACGTGTCATATGTTCAGGTACTAACTCATCACATCCTTCATCCTCGACCATATGAGGTGGAGAAATATAAAGAGGTGTTGCACTGGACTCTGGGATAACCCAATCACTGGATTTTGTCATGGATCCATGAGCTCCAGATGTGCCCGTAGTGGGCCACACAAGCACAGGAGTAAATAATGGGTTCTCCATGGCGATAGACTCTGGGTGCAGGGTGTGCTTTCGTAGTTCTTTGAATTTTTTCTTAGACAGTTTCAATGCCTCCTTACGCTTGGGTTCACTATTGTATAGCCTTTGGCGCTCGCGCCTTGCTTCTCTTTGTTCAGGAGTCATATTTTTGTACCATTCACTCTTGTAGTTACTTTGTGATGTACTTTTTGTACCAATAGTACTATCCTTCTCTATAGTCTTCATTTCTAGCTCATCTATCAACAAAATCATATAAATACATTTATTAGCTATATTGTGTCATATCATTGCACAACATCATTTTCAGAGACCTAAAATATTTCAACATCTTTAATTACATGGTAATTGAGTGGACATGTTCTCATCAACTATATTGTTGGTATAATAGGAATCATTCCTATGGAGCCAATCATCTGTTTCACCAGGATCAACGTTTTCCTTATTTGATGCAGCATCGTCATCTACAAAATTTTACACATTATATATATTTATAAAAAATAAATGTCAATTTATCATGCCATGACAATAGTTAGGATTTCACATATTACAATTTGTAGTTACAAGAACATGTTGGTTTTTTCTCTGATGGTATTTTTCACGACGCCTCTTGTTAATTGCATCCTTTTGTTCACGCCATCGAGCTCTATCCCTTTCTCTCTTATGTTCTTTAGCATCAGCTGCAGTTAATTTAATAGTAATATAAGTTACCATACACAAGTACATGCTATATAATATTTGACACGATGTTATATTACCTTCTTTGGCAGCGTTAGTCTTGTCTCCCAATGGTGCACGAGAATTATTATCCATTATATGAATCTATAATAAAAATATTGGAATAATTAATATTATTTGCAATTAGCAATTAAGAGCTAGCAGTTAGTAGAAATGGTAGAAAAAAATAGAAACCAACAACCACTAATTCCAGAGTGAAATCACTTCATAGGATAGAATACAACGTAAAAAAATGGGATTTTCACCATATATACTGGTTTGAAAGTAACACTAAAAACACTACATTGGAAAATATTTGCTCGCACCCAATGAAGATATTTGGCTGCATGAGGATATGTTACATGGCACTTGCTTCAGGTTGTAATCAAATTTTCCTTTATATTAGATTCTCTTTCCCTTCAGTTTAGACTATCAGTTATTCATTAATCTTTGCTCGGAGGTTTCAAAATAAATTTGTTCCATATATGAATATTCAAGTTTGCTACTTATTATTGACAAAATTAGGAGTAAAATATTATACACATGGTGTTACCTTCCGGCAACAGGAGAATATTAGTCTATTTGAGTTTGAGAAGAGAAATATATAGAAGTAGCAGGTCTGAGAATAATCAGGATTGATCTCATATAGGGACTTACAATAAACTGCAAAGCTGCACAGTCTACGTGTTCCTTCAGAAATAAATTGGAACATGTCACCTCGATTAATTATTATATTATTGTTCACATAAAAAGTGGTCATTAGCCTTCACAATTTAAGTAAGCAACTTCCACTTCCAGCTTTGTGTCCTGACTGACTTACTGACAGAAGAAACCTCCATTGAGCAACTTACCGTGGGCTTGAATTTCTAACAGTATTTCTATTATCCCACCAAAACTCAAGTGCCTGTGTTTTTGCATGCTGTGCCTAATAGTGTACAGTACATGCTAAATTGACTCAAACAGTCCTATTGCTTATGTGTCAAAATAGAGGCTACAAGTGCTTGATTCTTTGTGTTTGGTTTTTTGAAGGACGTGCAAAGTGAAGCAATCCTGATGTTAGGCCCAATATATGGATTTTGCAATGGCAAAAGAATTACTGATTCACTTAAACCCGTACTCTGTAGTTACATATGTAAACATTTACCTAGCTTGACAGACGACAACAGCTTGTTTGGTATGCTCGTCCAGTAGCGTATTTCCTCTGAAATCGGTTGAAAACAAAATGCTCAACCTCCTTTTCTGCGAATAGGGAAGGTAAGTGGTTTTAGCTTTCCATCATCCAGCGATAGTTCATATTCAGTGAGAACAATTTGAAAATTGTACTGCGTATACATACCAGAAAGTTATCCGTGGATCGATCAAATAGTGATCTGTGCTTAATGGACCAACTATGTCAACAGTTAAGGTTGAATTCTCACAGACAAAACTATCTGTTGTGGCTAGTTGTTTCTTCTTCTTCTTATAAAAAATCTTTGCAAATTTCTGCATAGAAAACCAAAAGTTACTGATCTTCACTATGTGTATGATCAGTAAGCCACACAATGTAAGGAAACTAAAGGAATCACAACTAAGCATCATATTATGAGTACACACAAGCACTTTGTTTGATAATATGGTCTATATTGGAATATCTTTAATCTGTCACATGAAAAAGGAAACATAGAAAAACCATGTTGTTTCCCCTGGTGTTGAAGGCCATCTGATAAGATCATATGCAGAAAGGCGTGTATACCAAACAAAATTACAAGGAATCAAATCTCCTTTTTGCTACCATCCTGGAAGTTCAGATCTCTAAAAAAAGTGCTAACTGCTCAGACAATCCTTGAATTAGCAGGATACTACTATATAGGCTTAACAATTAACATACATGCTAACAATGTCTGCTTATCCTAAATTAGCAGTAGGCTTAATAATATAGGCTTAACATACATACTACTAATATTTTTTTAGGAATTAGCAATAGGCTTATCCTGATTTAGCAGGAGACTTAAGAATATAGGCTTATCATGGATACGGCCAATGTGTGCCTATCATAAATTAGCATAAAATAAATTAGCAAGAGACTTAAGAATATAGGCTTATCATAAAATAAATATGGAATCCCGGAGTAGCAAGCCCCAACCTGCCAACTGCTCAGGATAGAGCCTACTGCTACTTGCAGGCAACATAAGCTCATCAAGTCTGAGATATACGTACAAGATTAATAAAATAAAAAAACTATGATCAATATCAGTCGGAAAGAAATTTAACAAAGTTAATCTTGACTCAATGTTAGAGGTAAGAAATTCACAGACAAGAAATTTAGCCAAACATTCCAAAAAAATATAAGGGATCTGAGAATACAGCAACAAGCTGCTCCTCCTCAGGGAGAAAGCCACCAAGACTAACTGAATCCCAAAACTCACTGAATTCTCGTTGGTGACTGGGAATACGTAAAGCATGTTTAAGGAATTAAGCGGTGTAGTTGATTAATCAATAACTGAGGCTGATTAAGATAGTGTGCAAACGTGATATGTAATCTGAAAATTTCAGCAACATAACACAACAGCAAGCAAGCAGAGGCAAGCAATGTGAGTCATCGCACATATCAATCCATACATAGTGAGTAGACATATGCATACCATATGGAGAAACATAGAAAATAAGAAGAGGAAAAAGATCGATGAGCCTACCAGCTCTGGAGGGTCGATCCAAGGGAAGCCAGATGGCCTAAGTCGGGGGCGAGTTGCTGCTGCCGGGTTAGGCAGTGGCCGCGCTGTTGCTGCAGCGGTGGCGCGGCCGTTGCGCGCGGCGGCCGGAGGTCGCAGGTGGGCCGCAGCCAGCAAAGGGCGCAACGACGATGGGAGCGCCGAAGGCCGCAGGCGGGGTCAAAAACAGCAGAGGGCGGAGGGGTCGCGGATTCGCGTCGCTGCTAGTGGAGCAGCGCCTGGAGGCGATGCCTGAAGACGTGGCGAGTGCGTCGGCGGAGTAGCGCTGCAGCGTCGGCGTCGAGCGGCGGCGGCGGCGGCCCTAACCCTGGCAGCGATGTTGATGAGCGTGGGCAGCGTCGGGCGGGCGGCGGCAATAGCGCCGGGGAGCTGACGGAAGCTACAGCCTCGGCGTCATATGGTCGGGGCTCCAGGATAAGAGCGTGGTACCGTCGCTGCCGATTGGGAGCTGAGTGGCACCGCCGTTGCCCATTGGATTGGAACCGCCGCTGTTGATTGGGAAGGAAGGATGGGCAAACCGGCGCTGATTGGGGAGGTTGCTATGCCTTGGATCGATGACGTGGTGGGACCGTAGGAGTGAGGAGGTTTCGGGAACAGGAACCGGTGGAAGTGGAGACACCTTCGTAAAGCGACACGGCAAAGGGAGCGCCGGGCGGTCACGCGAGCGAGCGAGCGAGCGTGCGAAGCCGGTTCAACGATTCCCTTTTCAATTTTTTAGTTGTAGATAGATAGAGATGTTATTCATGTGCTTAAAGTCTATTGGCGTCTCAAATCAACTCGCTATGAGTTTTGTCCATGCCAAACGCGCATGGATATAAGCACAAACTCTTCCATGTTATTGGCAGCTCGCGTAGTGAAAATCAGAGGCCATAGGTTCATGGACATACTGATGTCGCAAAAAAATTTAGGCTGATGAACTGATGCCTACCGGCTGGACTGATGACCTGCCTGGCAGCGCCTAAAACATGAGATTGGCAAACAACAACATTTCACTGATTCTTCACCATCTTTTTAGATGAATATGACAAAAATGAATAGCAAATTATTGTGCACTTAAATTCCCAGCCGAAAAGCTCATTTTGGAGATAGATATTGTCTTAATCCAGTATTTAACAACCGTCACATATTATAGTAACAGAGGTAAATTCTTTACGCAATGCATACATAGAAGATCTGGAGGTAAAATCTATCATTTCAGTCACTACACAATATCAGGATATCCATCCCCTTCCACTTGGGTTGCTCTTTTGGAAGACTTAGAGGTAGATGGCTTTGCCTTCCTTGAAGATGCGGAGTTAGATGCTTTCATCTTCTTGGTTATTGCAGGCCTGCCTGCAACTGTGCTTGTATTCAGTGGAGTTAGCCTTTGCACATGCCGGTTAGATATGATAAAAGCTGGATCTATTAGAGGACTTGGGGTTGTGACAATGAGGTCTCTATAGTTTCCTATTACAAGGATAAAATATAGTTAGTGAAGGATTCTTGTCAATTATAGAGAGCAATAAATGTACGAATTAGAAATCAGACCTCTCCAAGCATTTGAGAAAGCATTGTGGTGCTATCTTGTGCCATGTCTACAAAAGCTATTGGTTGAGTGCTCGAGATGTTTAGTGGGTCTAGTGTCTCATTTCCAGTGACTTGCTCAATACGGACTTCATATGTAGGCACTTCATTAGCAGCTGCTCTCATTGCCCGTTCTTCTGCCTCTTGCTAAAGACCACTTGATTCACCTTCAGTGCATTTGAATTGGTGCATAGTCTTGTTCTGCAAATTAGTATAGAAAACTAGGATCTTTTCACCAACCTTCGTAGGCTCGTACTGCACTTTAGGAAGCTCAGCCATTTCATTAGCTACAATGTCATCCCAATTAATCCTAGCAGGAGTGTTAACATGCTTAAAGTACACTATGAAGTGTTTAACCTTGTGCACAATATCAACCATGGCATTGGTGTCTTGGTCTTTAAGGAGGATTCTAAGGCCATCCAGGAAGGGCAGCTCACGTAACAACCAGTGAAACCTAATACTGTCTTCTTTTTTTTAACCTAATTGCTGCACAAAATCATCAAACCATAGAAGGGACCAAGTCTCTGTCTCCAACTCATCAAAAAAATCAATCTTTTCATCCACATAGCTTCTCAGATTACCACTGCCAACAAAAATTCCACCATGGTGAACCTCTACAGCGAAACACCGTCACCTACATTGCCGAAACAAAAACATCACAGAAATAATCGATCAATAAGTCCACGATGACAATAAGTCCATAACATGGTAGATGCATAATAGTAGATCACTATATTTAGATCATGGAATCCGATTATAAACAACTATATTTAGATCGGCACTCTCCACAAAGTAACAATCCGCATGCACAATAGTAGATCACTATATTTAGATCATGGAATCTGATTTTAGACAACTATATTTAGATCAGCGCTCCCCATAGAGTAACAATCCGATGAAGAGCAACTTCAACAGCTTGGCTATTCTTGTTGTGGAGGCTATTTTAGAATTTGCATAGCAAAAAGTAGACTCCAACAGATGTGCTATCTAGTTTTGTAAAATAGAAAGTTGGCTATTCCTTGATTTTCGCTGGCCATATATAGCCCACAACTGACACAAGCTATATGATTTTGTAAAATAACAAAGCTGTTGTGGGTCTCTTCTTTTTAAAGAACTTTTCTATTTTGCAACATGACTAAACAATGAAATTTGGCTACTAAGTTTAGCCAAGCTCTTGGAGTTACTCTTAGATCACTATATTTAGATCATAGAATCTGATTTTAGATCACTATATAGATCATGCGGTCTAGTCAAGATGAGTTTTTAGATGGCGAGAAGCTTATAGTAAACCGGTGCAGGGTGCCCTTTCCACCGCAATAGCACCTGCATGGTGATCCGTGAAGCTTCCCAACTTGCTGTCATGAGGTAGCCGTCGCGCGCAATGAAGAAGGCAGTGTCCGGATGCGTGATCGTGTCTAGAGGAACCGCGCCACTGCGAGGAATAGCACGATCATGTCCAGGGTACCGAGGCGGCGTGAGGAATACGAAGGGTGTATGATTAGAAGTGAATCGACTATTCAAGTCAGGGGCCTAATTGGATTACGGCAAAGGGCTTTGGCTGCTAATGGATCTTTAACGAGCTGATTTGAGACCAAATAGAGTTTAAACACGGGAATGACATATTTTAAAAGTTTATGGACCGGAGTAACACCCCATGGAAAGTTTAAGGACCGGATTTGTATTTTACTCGAGAAAAAAAATACCATAAAGTTGTTTATTTGTCTAAAAGAACATAACCGAAAGTTCGCTGAGCTGAGCTGAAAATTCTATTTTAAGAGGCTTTTACATGTATATTATTTAAAAAAGTTGAGTTCTCACATATACTACTGCTCTAAATTTTTTTGTCCTCCATATCACCTTTGTTAGATTTGGCTCTAAAGGTGTCAAACTACGGGTATAAAAAATAAAAAATGCCTGCAGTGTAACACTGTTAGACCCAACTATGATAGAAGTGGTGTAAAGGGCAAAAAAACTATAGCACCTTTGAGAACTCAACTTTTTAAATGATCTATGAGTAATTACCAACTTTTATAATGACATACGAGCTTTATATTTTTTTTGAAAACTTCTAACTATGGTTTTAATGAAGTTTTTATAGATTGCATTGAAGACGTAGTTTGCATTGAATATCATTTCTAAACCAAACGCAAGACAAGGATGACCCTATCCTCCTATGCAGTCCACTTGGATTATGTACCTCAGTTCATCGAGGCTTTGGTAGCCGAGTCCGATAAGTAATGAAATCTGCGTTCTCAAAAAATAACGAAAGACCTCAAAAGTGAGACATGATTGTTAGGCTATCTTCAGTGAAGGTTTCATGACCCAGTTTCTAACACATCTATATTTTAAAATAGTGTAGAAGAGTTTCATCTCCATAAAACTCTCTGTACTCTAATAAAACTTTTATCACATCTCTTTTCATTAATATAGTGTCATATCAACATATTTAATGTCTATAAATCTCTAATAAAATACCATTGAGACTAGTCTTATGTCCTACCATGTCTCTGAATCAACACTATCTCGCTTGGTGGTGATTCCGCCAAATTTATTTTCTTTTCTTTCTTTTTGTTCATGTATACACAGAAGTTGGTGTCAAAGCCGAACCGTGACTCTATGAGTGATGGGTATTACAGTTCTTTTTTTTTTCTAATTTGATACTCTCTCCATTTTAAATTATAAGTTACTTTATTTTTTAGTATATCTATTTTATTATGCATCTATTCATCTAAATATAATAATATATCTAGATATATAGTAAACTAATGAACAAAAATGTCAGAGTGATTTATAATTTAGAATAGAGCAACTATTAATTTTGACTATTTGACTGAATCTTAATTTGTGAAAATAGTGAATATCTCCTTTTCCTTACCCAAAACGTATTTTTTCGAGGGATTGCCCAAAACGTTTTTGAAAGCGGGATTGCACTGTCAGTTGCGGTGGACAGATAAAAACGTGGCGTGGCGTAGCTGGTTTTCCCTAGCTTCGTGCCTTGGTACTTGGTACTAAAGCATGGGCATGCAGGAAATCAAATTTTCTGGATGTACACTTTATTTTAGTAAATGTAGGCCTTCTTTAGTTCGTAAAAATTTTCAAGATTTCCCGTCACATCGAATCTTTGGTCGCATATATGGAGCATTAAATATAGACGAAAATAAAAACTAACTGCACAGTTTACCTGTAATTTGTGAGATGAATCTTTTGACCCTAGTTACTCCGTGATTGGATAATATTTGTCAAATAAAAACGAAATGCTACAGTAGCCAAAAACAAAAAAATTTGCGAACTAAACAAGGCTTTATTTTGGTTGCCAAAAAAAAAAACAGAGCTTATCCATGTCACCGGCCATAGCCTTGCTACCATCTTCTCTATTTCTAGCGAGCCTCCCCCATCCTAACCTGGGCCGATCGTCCTTGCCGCCGCTAGCTCCCCTGTCCATCAACCATTCCCACCCCTAGCCTATCTGCCTCCCCAAAGCTCCTTTCCTTCTAAACTCGCCGAGGTTTGGGAAGAAGGAAGAGAGCTCGCTGAAACCCTAATTAGGAGGAGGAGGAGGGGCCTACCTAGTGACAGATATAGAGACAGATCCACCATTGCTGTCATCCGATTTGGTGGCGCCACCACTGCTGAAAGTCCAAGTTTGGTTTTGGTAATTGATGACACCGAGTTGCTAATGCCATTGTGTTTAAGTGATTTGAGTTAGGCACAGCAACACATGTGATAAAGGAGAAATGTGACATGGAGTGGTGGACACATGATCACAAAGAGATAAATCATGAAGTGGAGATCATGGTGATAGACAAGGAGTAAAGTGATCAAGGCAAAGGTATAAACATAGGGATCTGTTTTTGCCGGTCTAAGTTGAGTAGAGAAGTGATCGACCGGATTTAGGATAGATAGCTGACTATCAAAAGAGAAAATCATGATCATCTCTCGAATCAAGTGCTACTAGGTCAACATCTTGAGCATATGCATTAGGATCTAGTAAAGTGCTAACCTAACTTCTTTGATGAAAATGTCTGTGAAATGCTAACATACATGCACAATGGTGGTGGACACTTGGTGGAGTTAGCACATTTGCAAAGGAGGTGGAGTTCTTAGGGAAGAGAGGGGTTTAGGTTCCTCTCTCCCTCCCGCCGAGCTTGCTCGACGGGATTCGACGCTTTCGGGAAACTAAAATGTTTATATTTTCCATTGCACCAGAGGAAGTTTTCGAACAATCGCGCAAGCGAGAAACACTCGTCGAATGTCGGGTCAAACAACATCGGACGCTGGACCCACGTTTGACGCATGCAGCGTAGTGTGGCGCGACTCGAACTATGTGTCGGAGCATTCGATACTCGCACTATAGCAGTAGGGTTTCGTCTGTGAACTCATCGGACGCTGAGGGTGCGTCCGATGCCCCTTCGTCGGACGCGTACGATGGCTCTACAAGTTTGTAGACCTCTCTGAGTAGCGAGCGGTGTGAGGTGGCATGTCCGATGCATGGTATTGACGCGTCCAACGCATGCACCAAAAGTTTGTTAATGTTCCAGTGACAGTTAGAGATTAACGATCCATGTTTCAAGAGAGACACGTGGCAGCGATCTAACTAGTGAGGCAGGCAAGCATCGGACGCTCAATCGCGTCCAACGGGGTGGCATCGGAGCGTTCGACGCCCCCGTAGAAAGCCCTAACGGCTAGTTGTCAGGCTGACCTCTTTAAATAGAAGGTGGTCGGCCTTGGGGGCTTCTCTCTTGCACCTTCAAACACTTGAGACATACTTTGACCTAGAGAACACTCTCTTGAAAGGTCCAAATGGCTAGAGGGGGGGTGAATAGCCTATTTTAAAATTCTACAAACTTCAACTAGACAAGTTGATTAGTAAAACAAAAGGCGAAGCTATTCTAGCACTAGCACGACTAAGCTATGCGAGCCACCTACACAAGTCTAGCAAGAAAGCTAAACACAAGTTACAACAAGAAAGCACAACTACAAACTTGCTACACTCCTAAACAAGCTAAGCAACTAGCAAGATATACAAGAAAGTAAAGGAGTGGAGAGTGATTGTTATACCAACGTTGTAGAGTAGAGATATATCCAATCAATCACTCACAATCACAAGAGACTCCTCGGCAAGAGATGACACAAGATTTTTTACCGAGGTTCACTTGCTTCCCGGCAAGCTAGTCCTCGTTGTGGCGATACACCCACTTGATGGATCACGAGCTAATTGGCAATCCAAAGCCAAACCCTCAGCGGGTGCCGCACATCCACTCACAAGATGGGGATGCTCCAAGCCACGAGCAATCCACTAGAGTAGCCAATTGCGATCTCCCGCGGGGAAGGCTCAAGAACCCCTCACAAATCACTTGGTGAGGCTCGAAACAATCTCCAATCACGAGCTCAACACCACCGCTGCTCCAAGCCGTCTAGGGCGTCGGGAAACACCCAAGAGTAACAAGAAATCCGCAGCAAACTCAAGAATCAAGTGCCACTAAATGCAACTCTCAAAGCAATGCACTTGAATCTCACTCAATCTCACTAGGATGAGCAATCAAGCAAGGAGATGAGTGGAGGGAGTATTCTCTAGCTCAATGTATGACTCAAGTATTCAAAATGTGCAAGAGTTCACCTCCCAAAGCCGGCCACCAACTATTTATAAGCCCCTCAAGAAAACTAGCCGTTGGTTGTTTTCACTGGGCTGTAAACGGGGGCACCGGACGCTACTATGTGAGCACCGGACGCTCGACACCCTGCGTCCGGTGCACTAGAGTTGGCCACGTGTCCTCTTTGAATCTCGCGTGTCAGATCCTAACGGCTACCTGCAATACACCGGACGCTCTGCAAGTCCACACCGGACGGTCCGGTGCTCACCGGACTCGTGCGCAGAGAGGGTGTCAAACTCGCGACCTCACCGGACGCTAGGCACCGGACGGTCCGGTGCTCACCGGACTCGTGCGCAGAGAGGGTGTCAAACTCGTGACCTCACCGGACGCTAGGCACCGGACGGTCCGGTGCTCACCGGACTCGTGCGCAGAGAGGGTTGCAACAACCCCTCACACCGGACGCTAACCACCGGACGCTCTCAGAGTGCGTCCGGTGCTTAACCCTAGCAGGGTCAAGCTCACCGGACGCTGAGGCCAGCGTCCGGTGCCTCCGCACTCAGCGTCCGGTGAGTGTTTCTCAGTGAGAAAACACTCCCGCGACTTCTCTAAATTTCCCACCGGCGCAATAGAAAATATACACTTATTTTTCTCAAAAGCGCCGAATCCCGCCTCGCAAGCTCGGCGGGAGGGAGAGAGGAACCCACACCCCTCTCAACCCTAGGAACTCCACCTTCTTTGTAAATGTGCTAACACCAACAAGTGTCCACCACCAAAGTGCAAGTGTGTTAGCTTTTCACAAACATTTTCACCAAAGGAGTTAAGTTAGCACTTTACTTGATCCTAATGCATATGCTCAAGATATGGACCTAGTAGCACTTGATTCGAGAGATGACCGTGATTTCCCCTCTTGATAGTCGGCTATCTATCCTAAACCCGGTCAATCACTTCTCTACTCATCTTAGACCGGCAAAAGTACAACCCTATGTTTATACCTTTGCCTTGATAACTTTGCTCCTCGTCTATCACCATGATCTCCACTTCATGCTTCAACTCTTTGTAATCATGTGGCCACCTTTCCATGCCACCATGCTCCTTCATCACATGTGTTGCTATGCCTAACTCAAGTCACTTAAACAAAAGGCATTAGCAACTTGGTGTTATTAATTACCAAAACCAAACTTGGGCTTTCATCTCTCCAGTCATCTCCTTGCTTGATTGCTAAACCTAGTGAGATTGAGTGAGATTTAAGTGTATTGTTTAGTGAGTTGCATCTTGTGGCACTTAATCCTTGAGTTTGTTGCGGATTTCTTGTAACTCTTGAGTGTTTCCCGACACCCTAGACGGCGTGGAGTAGCGGAGGTGTTGAGCTCGTGATTGGAGATTGTTTTGAGCCTCACCAAGTGATTTGTGAAGGGTTTTTGAGCCTTCTCTGTGAGAGATCGCGATTGACTACTCTAGTAAATTGCTCGTGGCTTGGAGGATCCCCATTTTGGAGTGGATGTGCGGCACCCGCTGAGAGTTTGGCTTTGAATTACCAATTAGCTCGTGATCCATCAAGTGGGTGTATCGACGCAACGAGAACTAGCTTGCCGCAAAGCAAGTGAACCTCAGTAAAAAAAATCGTGTGTCATCTTGTGACGAGGATTCTCTATTGTGATTGTGTTTGTGATTGATTAGATATATCTTTTCTCTACAACGTCGGTATAACAATCACTCTTCACTCTTTTACTTACTTGCTTACCTTGCTAGTTGTTTAGCTTGTGTAGCTTAGTTCTTGTTTAGAGTAGAGCTGTTGTGTAGCCTTCTCTTGTTGTTGTGGTTTAGTGTTTAGCCATGTACTAAATTGTATAGGTGGCTTGCATAGCTTAGTTGAGCTAGTGCTAGAATTGCTTCGCCATTTGTTTTACTAACTCTCTTGCTTAGTGAAGTTTGTAGAAAATTTAAATAGGCTATTCACCCCCTCTAGCCATTTGAATCTTTCAACTGCTTCCTCCATGGCCACGCGCGAGGGATGTGGTGGGATGGACGAGGCTGCCGGTCACCAGAGAGAGAGTCCGGGCGGGGAGGGGATAACTGCGGGCGGGACGTGGGATGGGGTACGCACGAGGGGTGTGTGGGTCTTAAGAGGGGTGTGTGGGTCTTAAGGTTGTAGCGTTTGCACATTCTTATTTCAGCATTTAAAAAATAATGTTTAATAATTCCATGATAAAAATAAGCATGGTAAACTAGAGATATTTTTGCCGCATATCTACTTATATTAGGAGGGTGTCATGATAAAGAAGAGCACAATAAATCTAGAAGTAATATATCGAGAGCTCCACCACTGATTGTTTAGTAGGACTCTTTCTCGAGGCCTCCATAAAAAAAGCCATAGCCATTTTAGAGGAGCCACACTTCTCTTTTTTTCATTGAAAAACAGCTCCTCCTAGTTTACTATTTGGTAGGGCTCCTCCGCAAGAGCTAGAGCCGCATAGAGCCCTACCAAATGGCACCTAACTTGGCAAAGTACTTCTGCCTTTTATACATGTATTAGATTTGTTCTAAGTTAAAATTTTTAACTTTGAGTATTAATTTTAAAAATAGGTTAACAATACAAAATTTATATGTTGAATTCGATGTAAGAAAACACTTTCATAATATATATTTCACACATGTTTTTAAATTATTTGGATTTAAAAAATGATTGTAAAAGTAAAAAACTAGACCAACCTAGAAGGAACAAGGTCAAAAATATTTTGAATTCACTAAAAAAATACTTTCGTAATACATAGTTCATAAATGTTGTGAAAGTACTTGGATTTTTTTAAAACTGATGGTCAAAGTTTTAAAAAAAAACTAGACCAGAGGAACTAGGTAGCATTTTATTATTAAAAATTACTGGTGGCGGGCGCGCCTAAATTATTAAATTAATTGAGTATTTGAAGTCAATGGTTTACTTTTTGGAATATAAAATAGGGTGACCTTTTGTCTTAAAAAAAGAAGTGTTGCAGCTAGCTAATGTGTAGAAAGTAGAAACCAGCTATTCTTAGTAGTCGATGCTGTCATATTTTGAAGAAAGCAAAGACAAACACGTAGGCCTTGTTTAGTTCATCCAAAAAACCAAAAAGTTTTCAAGATTCTTCGTCACATCGAATTTTGCGGCACATGCATGAAGCATTAAATATAGACGAAATCAAAAACTAATTACATAGTTTAGCTGAAAATCGCGAGACGAATCTTTTGATCCTAGTTAGTCTATAATTGGATAATATTTGTTAGAAACAAACGAAAGTGCTACAGTACCGAAATCCGAAATCTTTTCAGAACTAAACAAAGCCGTATTTCTTGTCGAGGTTACAGTGGTTAGGCTCAAAAGAGATTGCATTGAATTAGCCAATGAATTAGCTTAATTAGCTGGCTAGATGCCAATAACTTATGAATTGTGTTGTCGAGTATGTGTGTGAGGATTTCTTCCCCTTCGTTTCCTTTTATCTTTTTAATGAAATGATGCACAACTTTTTCTGCTTATTCGATAGGGAAAAAAAAACTCATGAATTAGCTCAATTAGCATAACGGGTACAAGCATCTGATCTAGGAAAGAATGCTACATGAAATTTAGTGTAATCTTATGTCTGAGTAATCAATAAAACACTATTTCTGAGTAGATCATTGCACGCGTGCATCCCTAGCACGCCACATCTGCTCCAATTTTATATGTTCTTTCACATTGTTCAACTGTATATCCGTATTACTGATATTATGAGCATTTTAACCTGTAAAGTTTGTCCCAAAAAAATAACTGCCTCCATTTTAAGTTATAAGACGTTTTTAGGTTTTCTAAATACATAGGTTTTATTATGTATTTAGATATACACTATAGACACATAAAATCAATGTATGTAGAAAAAACAAACGTTTTGTAATTTGGAATGGAAGGAGTAGCTAGCAAAACTAGCCCAAGTTGAGCATCTTAAAAGCTTAATACAAATATACAACGAACAGTGAAATGCATGAGTACTTTCTTAACATGGAAAGTTCATCAAACTTGCAGCACTGCAGACATTTATCAGCTGCAGCTACAATTTACATTGACGCCTTGCACAACCATAGCATTACGGGTTGAGGCAGGCAAGGGCCATTTCTTGCCAAAGAATAGTGTTACAACATAGGTTTCCTCATAGTAAAAACAAAGACAGTTACAGGGGATGCCGTCAAATGGCATCCATATACAACATCAACATCATCTATAACTCTACAATAACACTACGACGACCGTACATCTTTGAAAACACCACCTTTTTCCATCTCTGCGACAATCTCTTTCAAGGCCGTCACTTTGCTGGCTAAGGTTCTGTACAATCTTGAATATCTGGCCCTTGTACCATCTGCTGTTCGTGCTAAGGCAAGCAAGCTGACTGCCTCTGGCAATTGCTCAAACACACCTTTTATTTCCTCAAAACTCAAGTCCGCAAGAACTGTTGGTCTTGGAACAACACGGATCACCTCGCCACCTTTAGGCTCCTGGACTCGCAGATCAGCCTTAATCACCAGCTCACTGCTCGAATTTGCTCCACACTTTATGATGAAAGGCGCAGTCGTTCCCGTGTTGAACTGCAGTACATTCCATTGTGAAACCTCGCTCTCTCCCAATGCGTTAGACTGCGGGGCAGGATCATCAGGGTCTTCTTCCAGTGACTGCACCAATTCATGGCAGCATTTTGTCAAAATAAGGTTGAACTGCACTTTGTTTAAGAAAAGAAAGTGTGTAGACTTCGCAATATAAATGCTTGAAGCCTTGGAATAAAGCTTGTGCACATATACAGCATTTCACAATGGGAGATAAAGAGAAGGCGTTGCTTAATCTAATATTCACTAGAAATCTTTAGCCAGTTATAACTGTAGTCTGTATGATGTCTGTGACTGTTTCAGGTGCTCACAAGACGTGGAAATGAGGCAAACCCTTGTGACATCTCCTGTATTCTACTTTCACAGACTAGAGATTTCACAGTTTCGCAATTGTAACAAAGCTGTGACAAACATTTTAATGAATAGGGTACTTGCTGCAAGATCCTCTCTCTCACAAAAATTCATTTCTCAACTTCCAGATTCTCAAATGTAATTTCAAACTGGACACAGCTACCTAAATTATAAGTCATTGTGGCTTTTCTAGATACATTGTTTTTGCTATGCACGTATCTAGAAAAGCCAGAGCGACTTATAATTTGGAGTGAAGGGAGTACAAGGAATCAGTATGCTAGTTGCTAGGGCTATGCATTTGCCAATGTGCTGCCAAAGAGCCAAAAATCTAGCAAATTGTGATGCATTAAGGTACATATACAGAAAGCATGACTGCCAAGTTTTGTGCATAAGTAGCAGAAATGCAGAATACATAGTTAATTTCAAATACTAGTTTATGTTACAGTTAAAAACGATAGTAATTGTTTAAGTGGATTTGGTTGGGATAACAGAAGAACCAATTAGTCTCCATCCCTCTGAAGGCTCTGGCTACTTTTTAGGGTTCTGCTTGCTTGATCTGAACTGAACAAGGTTGTCAGGGTTCTCTTTTATAGACAACTTACCCCTAAGCAAATATTCTAACCGAGTCAAACCTATCTCTTTCCTAACAAACCAACAAATACAATATAAGCCACGGTACTATTCACACGCTACAGTGACCGCCTGAAACAGTAAACACCTAGAACTGGTCCTGCTATGTCCGAAGTTGGGCAGAAGAGAATAATAAGTTAAATGAAAAGTCAAAGAAAGATAGGAATGCTTAAGCTCTACTTACAAATGAGATGATAATGGCAAAGAAGATGTAGGAAAAACAAGCTCATGAGGAATAGTCCCTTCATCATGTCACCATAATACTTTTGTAGCTTTCTTAATTAAATTAGGTGGCACTTAATCTACCTAAACACTGGTATTTCTTGTTAATCCAGAGCAATGATTCCAAGGTACTATCTACATACCTCAACAACTTTCCGTGCATCCATGATCTGCTTCTGAGCACATGGATGATCTATATCAAGAAGAGAGGGCATCTGTGTCAAGAGGTCATCCAATGAGTCCAGCAAAGCTTTCCTTTTTGATTTTCTCATAGGTCTTGTAGAGCTTTGTCTCATTACTTCCTGATGTCAAAGAATGAACAAGCACCTCAAGTTAATAAACATATTACAAGAGCTAGATAACTATATCTACATTGGCAAAGCATCAGACCTTGACTTGCTTCAAGATGTTATCTAGAGATATGAGAGAGGCTAATCGCGCATCCTCGGCAGCAGTAGGAGGATTTCGAATTGGTGAACCACCTTCTTCTTTTGTTAACAAGGCAGTGTCAGTTCGCATTTGTTGCATGATCTGACAATAGCATGGTATGATTGGGATCACTCAAGTCCAGATGTTACAAGAAAAGGAAGCATACAAACTACAGAAACTTAACATGTAGTAAGAATCATTTGATTCACCAAAACACACAATGAAAAATGGAAAGTATCATGCAGTGACTCAGGTAAGCACCTTTCTCCTTTTGTGATCCACAGACTCCAGAGCAGAACGGAGTTTACTGACATGTGCAGGATCATCAGCCTCCTCCGTTGCCAATGTGCCAGCTATGTCCTGCAAAATTGTGAAGAATAAGACAAAGAGTTTTAATAAATTTGGTCAGCCAGATGATGAGTCTGGGAAATGAAACCTTCAAGTGTTGTAGTTGTGATGTGTAAACACGCTTTGTGTATTCTGATAAAAGCTGGCCTAAAGCATCAGTCGTAGGGGGCTGCGCTGTACCAAGACCAGCCATCCATCCATCCATAATAGCAGTTGACAGCAGTTCAAGCTGTCCTGCAGCTCCTCCAGCAGCATCCACACCAGTTACAGACAAAAACTCAAAGTTTTCAGCAAGCCATGCACGAATTTGGCGCTGTAATTCACCAGCTGGCGTGTGAACAAAGAGAGCAGCTAAAGCCTTGTTTCCAATTGAAAAGGCCTTAGCTTCCTCAGTAATTTCCCGGAGCTTCCCTCCAGTTACATGTTGTCTCCAAGTCTCCTGCCCAATTATTGTGAAATTAGCACCAGAATGGTTCAGAAAGAAAATAAACGCCAGGTCATTCGTATCAGATGGTGCTATCAATAGATCAGCATAGAGCATACCATGTCCAAACTCAACACACTAACTTCACTACAACTACCTACAATCCATATACTACATGGTTACCTGGAAACAATTAAGCACAGGATCACATTGGAACACATATGTACTACAAAAGAACAAAAATTTACCTCCTCAATACCACGAAGCTTCAGAACAATCGAGGAGAATTTTGATTTCTTTTCCTGTTTAATGTTCACCTTGAAACCATGCACATGTTCATCAACAAGCGCAGTTCGGGAACCATGACCATGGTGGTAAACAGGAGATCTGCCAGGACTACTTCCCCTACTAGAACTTCTACTACGGCCAGTATTTGATTTCTCCAAGAAACGCTCAATTGGAGAGACCTTTATGAAGCAAGGTCAGAGAGTATACTGTTAGGCTTAATGAAAAATGGTAAGATGACTGCTTATATTTTTTCCCCTTAAAATAAATAAATATAAACAAAACAGAGAAACCATGATACCTTGATGGACTGTAGTTCTGGTGATTTAGCAAGCAAAGATCTAATGTATAATATTCTGACTCTTGAAACTAACATAGTATCCATAACTTTTCTTGGTTCCATCTTTCGAATGAATGAAAACACAGCATCGCGGATCTCAGCAAGTATCTCATGCTCCCTAGCTGCACCGGCTTTGATAACTGCAGCCAAGACCTGCACACAAAACATTTCCACTATTGCTTGTGCTTGGAAATCAAGAAAATTGTAAAAATAACATGCACAAGTTCCATACAATATTTTTTCTCAAACATGCAGGAAAGCTGCGTATCACTGCATTAATAGAAGAGAGTTGGAATTTGCAAAACACATACACCCCATTGATATAGCAATTACATATGTGTGTATTGTAAAGAGAAACGATTCGACCTAGAAAATCAACTACCCAAGGTAGAGGAGATAAGGAGAACCCCTTAGCTCATGCCACACCCTAAAGCTGTGATTCCTCCCCAGCAACAGACAAGACCATAAATAAGCTTGGAGAGTGTCATTAAAACACAGTAGTTCCTGTATTTCCACAAAGTCCAAGCACCCAAAATGATGAGTGAGTTAAGTGCGCAGAAAAAAAGGTTCAATGGTACATATGTACTCACGGATGCAAGAGGGGTCTCCGATATTCAGCTTCAGCCTAATGCACAAGATAAGCACTGTTGGTGGCTTACAAATTCTGGAATACTTGACTAAGTCAGCATATGTATAGAGGCTATGTCCATTGTGCCATGTGAGTTAATCTGGAAATTTTGGGTGCCAGAGAAGTGACAGTTTTTCCTTTAGTTGTGCACACGATAGATATTGGACAGAGGATAGGCTGCCCCTTAGAGGATTGCCTCATCCAACCAATGCCCTTTCGATGATCATGGGGATGAGACCATCCAACATGTCCTTTTGAGTTGCGTCTTCAGCCAGGTGTGGTCACTCCTCTTCCTTTCTTAAGGACTGCCTGAGCTCTCACCACAGCTCGATGACATGGTGTCCTGGCTTTCTGGGAGTAACAGAGTTGTGGTTGAGAATCAATGCTATGATCCTGGGAAACTGGAAGCAGGGTTTGAACTTGCGGATCACTCTGGGTGAATGGACCGTGTGGAAAGTAGAGCTTGTCCTCAGGCAGATTTTAGAGGTCACATCTGGGAAACCGGAAGCAGGTTTGAACTCGGTGGTCACTCTGATCCTGGAAAACTTGAAGCGGGGTTTGAACTCACTGATCACTCTGGGTGCATGAACCGTGTGGAAGCACTGCAACAATAGTGTGTTCAATGGAGCTAAGCCTAGTGTAGAGCTTGCCCTCAGGCAAATTATAGAGCTTGCCCTCACCGCAACAATAGTCATGTCTGGCGTCTAGCAGTAGGGGCCGCCAATTTAGTGGGTTAGCAGCTTGGTTAAGGCCACTTTCTGTGACAGGCACAAATGTAATTGCTGTACTGTTCTGAGGTTGTGGGTGCAATGATACGTAGTTCTCCAGGTATCCGAGAAAAAAAAAAGTACATGGGCAGGCGAGGACAATATAAGGGAAGGAGCAAAACTAGCTAGTTGCCATGAACAAAAGGTATAGTAAATCCAGTAATAGTATTATATATGTTGGGGTGGTATTAATTACCAGCATCAAAAGCTTATTAGCACCATCAGCTATTGCAGCAAATCCCTCAAAATGGTCAGGATCAAAATCCATGAGTGCAGACGTAAGGTACTCCCCAGCAGGTGTAGTTTTTGCTAGCTCATTGCTTGATTTCACAATAGCTCCACTGTTTCCAGTTTTATCCAGAGATACCGGTGATGCATACACATCTGGCGATCGAATTTTGCTGCTGTCACTCCTGCAGATAGAATGGTAAATTTGGACTCTATGTCTCAATGTTCTTTACACCAAGTATTATTGACTAATTGTAGGTGTAGCCACTTTTACCTGCCTATCTCCCTTCCCTGACCATTAGCTGGCTTGTTTGCGGAAGGGCTTGAAACCTATGAAAGCAGTTAGTAGTTACCCATGAAAACCTCGTGGGAGTTTTTAGGGACAAATTTACTAACAGTTCACATAATTACATATGGTAAGAAGAAATTTTATCAATCAAAACGTATTGTCTACTTTAACATACAAGATGAGATTTGGGAGCGGGGAAAAAAGAAGGCAGTAACTAAAGCTCCCAAGCCAATGATATATATATCCACTCCCTCCGTTCCAAGATGTAGATTGTTACAGCTTTGTCCTAAGTCAAACTTCTATAGAAAAATGCACCAACATCTACAACATCAAATTAGTTTAATGAAATCCAAAACTAAACTAGTAAGAAATATGTCTTGATCGTATATTTAATTGTATTGTACTCCATTCCAAATTATAAGACGTTTTAGCTTTTCAAGACACATAACTTTTGCTATACACTTAGATATACATTTATACACTATGTCTAGATACATAGCAAAAGCAATGTATCTAAAAAAGCCAAAACCACTTATAATTTGGAACGGAGGGAGTACATATTAATATATTTTTCTATAGACTTGGTCCAAGATAAGTTTAACTTAGGACAAAACTAAACGACCTACATTTTGGGACGGAGGGAGGCAGGGAGTACACTCAAATAGGCTTTGCTCAATAAAGTTCTGTCAGAAATTAACAAGCAGACATAGGCAAACTAGGAATATGTTTCTAATATATGCACAGGTGTTTACTAGATCCATCAGGTTAAATGAACAAAGAACATGACACACACCTATTCCTCATAAACTCAATTTGGGTAGATACTAGACACCCTAAGCAATGAATGATATGGATCAAATCACTTTTTTGTAAAGTCTCAACTGTAGATTTTAGTTGATTTTTTGTTGTTTCCCATAATTAACAGTGAAAGTTGCCACAAGATGTCCTACAAACATCGTAGACACAGCAAAATGTGGCATGAATCTTTGGTCCTTTCCACATGCAGAAAGGCAGTCCCACAAAACAACAAAATAATTGAAAAGGAACTAGTTCATAACACAGAGCACAACAACAAAAAAGGCAAAAGAATACTTTGGGGGCAACCTGTGGAGCACTTCCTAATCCTGACTTCTCTGTAAGTCTGTCAAAAAGCTTCTCGTTCTCTTCATGTAATTTCTGTATTTGTTTTTGTAGCAAAGGAAGGAAAGGTTTGTGAGAATGAGATCAAAGAAATGACTACAAAAGATATTTAGATCAAACTGTAAGAAAACAATGTTTCAACAGGAAACTTGAATTTTGTTAACTTAAAGAAAAGACAGATCATGCATCAACAGTCATGGTGGAGCACACAAGGATGGCAAGAATCTTCACAAGAATAGTGGCAGTATAGTTAGCAAAAATTCAACTTCTAATCAGGCACCCATTCAAAGGTTTTAGAATAAAACTGGGGTGTGAGAAGATCTCTAAACTTGTAGTTGAAGATAGCAAAACAAAAGTAAAAAAACAGAGCAGTCAGAATTTAACAGGCAGGTCACACTTGCTCAATTTATATATCAGGAGTATATTTTATTTAGGATGGTACCATGAAAAAGAACATCCATAACATTGAAAACTTGTTGTACTACTGAACTTGCGATATTTCCTGGTAAGTGGGTGCCCATATATTCAATGCAAATTGCTCCAATCAGTGAACCCAATCCCATCTGCCGGTTCTACTATTTAACTATCATTTCAAACAACTGAAGATGAACAAATTTAGGTCACTCTATGGGTTTAAATTCACTGGAATCTGAATGTCCATTGTTTAAACTTTCAGCTAACTTATTATAGTACATGCATTTCATGGGGAACCGGTGATACTTATAGCGATGAAAGGATCCATTGTGTATCTACCTCAATAAGGGCATCCCTTTTTGCCAATTCCTCCTCAAGCCTTTTAGTCACTGAAGATGAGTCAGCAGTTGATTCTGTTATCTTTGGGGAAGAAATTACTGAAGCAGATTCAGAACCAATAGTTGATCTAGCATCACTAGCATTGAGGGCCTCATTAAGCTGAGACTCAATGGACTTGAGTTTTGTCTGCAAATTATATAAAAGAAAAAAAATTGGAAAGCATAAGGGAATATCATGGCATGGTAAAAGATATATGCTTCAGATAATACAACAATTAGCATAACCATAAGTCCATAACCACTCAAGCAGATAAAAAGAATATAAAATAGGGAGCTGCACCATACTAACCAATTCCAAAGACCAGAAGTATGTAGCATTAAGGGTGCAATCTCGATTGTTAGATCATAATGCCATTTCCCTATCAAAAACTAAACTTGACTAGCAGGTCATGATAGGTAAACATGATGGGGAAGGGGCCAACAATGACAAATAGTCTCACTAGTTACTGTCTCCAATGAACAAAGAATTATTATAAAGATATGATGTTCAAATTTCAATGGTTTATTGCCCAACTAGTAAATGTATGTAAGATCGCTTGAGCAAAACATAATCTTAGCAGAGTTCAAATCTGTGTGATTGGACACACTAAGTTAACTTACAAATAGGCGACTTTGTCATGGTGAAAACCAATAATTTCGAAGAGGCTCTCACAGCATTATTAAATGTGGTACACTGCATAGAACTTGAAAAGGGGGGTATATATTTTATGGCTCCATCCGGAAAAACCCTCATCAGGACATGATGTGATCCCATCCCATGGTTGTCACTACAGAGCCAACCTTACTAAATTATAATTAAACTGCGGTCACCATTAATTAATAAGTTGATTTGTGTAAACAGTGGTTGCTATCTCGTGGATTACCTAACATGTACATTAACAATAAATTGAGCAGCCCACATAAAAACTACTCAGTACAGTGGAGAAACTAAGAACCATAGTGCATGTTCACAACATCATCATGAAGAAAAACAATAGCAAAAGCGTACAATATTTAAAAATAAGTGACAGGACAAAAGACGATAAAACAGTAGTAAACAAAGTAGGTGCATCCAAACATGACTCAATGAATATGCTTGTTAGGAAAAAATATAGAGATGGATTAACATTTAACCTGTAGTGACTGAATTGTTAAATCTCGTTCTTGCATTTTTAGTTTTTGGTCTTGTTCAACTTTCAAAAGATGAGAAATCTGATCCCTTAGCTGGTTATTCTGCTCTTTCTCAATCTTGTGCTTCTCGGCAAGCATTAAATTTTCAGACTGCAACCAATAACAAGACAACAAAAATGTCAAGTATTTCACAAGAAATGGATGAAATACTATATCAAGTTCTACAGCTACAGTTAAGTACACTGCAACCAAGAGCCAATGCATCAAATTACATAGACTTAATAGATGTATCACAACAGGTGTAAGACTAAAGAGGGAAGATGAAACAAATTGTGACTATTCACATAAGGAAACCAGGCCTTTTTGTCAGGGAATAGAAGCCAAGCAACCTAGTTAAATATACTTCACAATAACATTACGGTAAATCCACAGGATCCAACAAAAAAGGCAACAAAAAAGAAGAATGGCTTGTTTAAAGCTTTCCCTTAAAAATCTTCCTTGTGTTCCCAAATAACAAAGCAGTTCAACATGGATGTGATTGGTTGCTTGCATTAAGGCATATCCAGAGTTCTCCAATGCAAAATTCTGGTGTTTGGTTGCCCATATTGGGTCTTATGCTGTCCTACAAAGTGCAAAAGAGGTCTCCACCACTGCATTTTGGAGTATGCCAAAATCGCCCATGCTAGCTTGCACCAGCAGCCAGGTCCGCAAAGAGGTGGCCATATACAATACAAATCAGGCAACCAAACAAAAATGTAAAATATGCAATTTACCTAAACAGGGCAACAAAACACGAGCACATTGCATTGTATTTATGCTGGCTTAGACTATGCTTCAGAAGGTAGGGGTTCACATTTTCTTCTAGGGTTCTCATATTGTTGCGCATCACCCTGTTTGTTTCAGCTTTTGGCCACTTTTAGACTACTAGCTTTTTGACTTTCCAAAATCCAAACAGCTCCCATAAGCCAAAGCCCAGAAGCTCATTATAGTGAGCTTCCGGCTTTTGGCTTCCGGGAGCTTTTTGGCTTTTGAAAGGTTCAAAAGCTGAGGTCCAAAAGCTCCCAGGAAGCCAAACAAACAGGCCTGCAAGAAGATTGAGTTCAGAATAAACAATAACCTATCTGTCTTGGTACTAATTTTAATTTAAGCTCTGCTTGTTTGATTGTAACAATTTGGCCAATGGATTGTTACAGTCTACGACCTGTTTGTTTCAGCTTGCAGTGCTTGCAGTGCAAGCTGTGATCCACAATATGCAAGCTAAAACAAACAGGGCTTAACAAGATCCGAAGCAAACAGTGCAGATAATTAATATCAACCTTGAGATCAGCTTGGAGTGTAGACGAAACTCTCCAGGCTTTCTGAACTTCATTGAACAGCAGTGTGCACTGGTCGTTAGCCTCTTTTAGAGAATGTTTTAACCCAATAACTTCTTGCCGCAGTTCTAGAACCTCCTTTTCTTTGTCATGCAATTCTTTGCGTGAATCATTTGCCTGTAAATAAACCAGAAAAGTGGTTACAAGTAGTTCTAGTGTTCTACTACAATGCTGGCTTGTGCCAACTTGCATGTGGATGCCAGGTTCAGTAAACAAATAGGACCAAAAGATTGAGCTGCCTAACATATATATTTATGTTAGTACAAATTGTTTTAATAATTCTACCCACTAGAATGGATGTGTATGTAGCACTGAAACTAGCAAAACACAGCCACAAATAATTATAAGCATCAATGAACTGTATAGGGTGCACCAGCTGCTCCCAAGAAAAGAGAAAAAAATGGGTAAAAGGCACAGTGAGATTTTCTTCAGCAGTGCATCTCTCACCATAACTCCCAATGGTTCTCTTTTCCCATCTCCCCTACCTTCTTCCTCAACACTACCAACTCTTACTATAGCGCAACAATATGAGAACCCTACAAGAAAATGTGACACGAATCCAACTACATCTAGTGTGCATAGATGCACAAGAAAAAAACCTGGAACGATGTAGAGAACAGTCAAAATATTCAAATCATACCACGTCTTTCCATTTCTTTATTGTGTCACGATTTCCAAGGCTCAGCTCAGCATTTCTTGCTCTTGCAGAAAAACTGAGTGTGGATAAAGTTCTTGACAAATTTGAAGCACTTGGACTTACATGCACGATCAGCAAGATCTTTGAGCTACTTCCTGCACCAATGAAGGCATGTTAAAACAGAGGCACTACCACAGGCTGAAAGTTTATGTTATGCCTCTGCTCCCAGAGAGCAGGTACCTTCCCGTAGGCAAAAGAAGATACTGTTTTCTATGACACGGTGCATTTTCTAAGGAGCTACTCCCTCCGTCCATGAAAGAAACAATTCCTAGAGTTGTCTTAAGTCAATTTTTTAAAACTTTGACTGAATTTCTAGGAAAAAATGCTAAGATTTATGGTACCAAATTAGTACAATTAGATTTATCATAGGATATATTTTCATAAGATGCTTATTTTATGTCATAGATATTGATGCTCTTTTCTATAAAGTTAGTCAAACTAAAAAAAAATTTGACTGGCACGGATTCTAAGACACATTGTTAAATAACTAAACATCCTCTGGTACTTAGCATTCATTTTGTTCCTTCCCGTTGTTCAGGTGGTGCGCCTCCAATTCATTAAACAAAAATTTCCAACATATTAACAGCAGAAATGCATCAAACAAAGTATTAGCCTCGAATGGTGTTACCTAGAGAGTCAGCTAAGATTTGCGTGATTCTTGAATTCCCAGATAGAACAGGCTCCTTCTTTGCGCTTAAAGAGGCAAATGCATCACCCAGCCTATGCAGACAATAAATGAGAGCAACTTAACATATAAGCCAAAAGGACATTAAAAAGGAAGGAACTCCCACTTAGTTTAGTCTGCAGGCAGTCGTCTACTTGTTGACATAGGCACGAATGTAACTTTATTTGGGTGTGTGCGGGGTGTGTTTTGTACTTGGGGTCTCCCCCCCTCATTTTTTACCTTCTTAATACAATGAAGCGCAGTTCTCCTGCGTTTTCGATAAAAAAGGTAGTATGCCACAGAACAAGGGCCCATTTTACTGACAATTAAACAGGCAATGATCATAACAAATAGAAAAGGTAGAAATATGGTCTTGAATCAAGCTACTTACGCAGAAAGTGACTTTGAGACATGCAAGAAATCTGTTACATTGTCCCTGTTGGCGTCTTCTTCAAGCAAGCATTCACTTGCTGGCAAATCCACTAGAGAAAGCTTACTGTATAGATGCTCGCCTGTTACGTAGTTTCTGTAGTGTATGTGAATGGTAATGATCCTGAAAAAGAACAGCTGATTCAAATTTAAATAGAAAGGGGATGGTGGACGAAACAGACATTACAAATCCAAGCATTAATAGCCTATAATCAGATGCTGAGAACAAAAAAAAAGAAGTGATTAGTGATTTTAACAAGGAAGCAGTAAAGAGCGCCATTTTTATTCGCAAAAGAGAAAGTGTGCCATTTTAAATTAACCAGCCATCAAATGGAGCTGGCAGTCTATGCTCAAGAAAGAAAGGTGGAGCTGGTAGTCTGCACCTGACTTACATGAATCATTACATTCTAAAAACAATTATATGAGAGTTGAACAACTAAACTCCAAAACATAGGGATGCTTTTTAAACAGTGACAGTGTTCGACAAACAATGGCCAAGAGGTGTCTGCTAGACATACACAATGCCACCACCTCTAATCTTTTGGGGCTACAGAGACAATGCATAGGGCACTGCTGCGACATTGAGCTGAGTTATTTGACCATGTAAACTAAGGGGGTGTTTGGTTCACCTAGCATCTCTTAAATTTAGTCCCATTTAGTCACCTTTTACCCAAACACTATGACTAAATGGGACTAAATGGCCTTTAGTCCTCTCTAGTCACTTTGGAGTGACTAAAAGGGACTAAACCATTTAGGAGCAACTAAAGTTTAGGAGGACAAACCAAACAGGGCCTAAACCCGTGCTGTATACTCTCCCTTATCATGTTCACATGAACTCTTGAAACTTGTATATGCTACACCTTTTGCATGCTAATACAAATGTTCAGGCTGGCATCTTGCCCGCTGTAGTTACGGTCAAAAAAATATATAGTATTCTACAGAAAGAAAACAGGAAATGTTTCACATACAGGTGAGAAACCATGGCCTTTGGTGAATTTACTGATCGGTTTTGAAGTGCTATCTTTAGTGCCGCAGAAAACTCTAGTGGATTTTCAACCTTCTCTTGGACAAGCTCCACAAAGGATTCTTGCACACCCATTCGAACTTTTGGGACAGTGCTGCTAGATTCTGATAGCAAATCCCTAACCTGTGTTACAAAGAACACACAAATTTATCTCCTTATTATACCATATACAGGGTAAGGTAACATGGAGTAACATATTTTCTTAACGGCATAACAAATGATTATAGAGTTCAAAGGCACCTGATCATTGTAGAGCTCACAGGCAGTAAAATAGAAGTTAAAATGTGCTGTAGAAGTAGTATCTGAGTTTGAAAGATCAAACAGTTCTTCAAAGCTCCGCAGATATAAACCACGATCATGACTAGATCCTTCCTGGAAAGAGCACATGATTAAAAAACAAGATGTTGCAGACATGTATTAAAAATCATGCCAGCAAAGAGCTCATATATCATGTAAGAATATCAGTACTTTGTGTAAATGCTGACTGGCTTCAAGATAGGAGTATAAATCAGATTTTTTCAAACAAAGTAATTCTAAAACATTAGCATCATGAAATAAAATAAAAATAAAAATGTTAGCATCACCTATGAAAGCTCTATGACATACTACATGTACCCACAAAACCAAAATAAGAATGCCATGTCACAAACATTACTATGTTTCTTTGTGTAAGCTATTGACACATGTTTCATTCTTATAGCTTTCTAAAGTATGTTTCTTTTGCAAGAATATGGATTACACAACCAATCAACATATAGTATGCGATTGTTTAAACACAAGAAAATATACTTTGACCAATTGTATTTGTCTATGATAACAAAGTGTCCGATTGCATCAGATTCCATAATTCTTGTTCTTTCATTAAAGCTCAGTTGGGACACAATTGTGGTTTCAGCGCTGTGCAGCCCTATACTACGAAGTGGTATTCAAGATAGTATTTATCATATGAAGAAATTAATATGGTGTTAAAGAGACAATTTGCACATCACTTCATCTAAAATTGTAAGTTAAACAGTGGCACATGCGAGAGTGTCAAAGACTTGATGTGTACCAGCGTATGTGTTTTGCCAGAACAGCTTTGACCATATGCAAATATGGAAATATTGTACCCATCCAGGGCAGATTGCACGAATGGTTGAACATCAAGGAAAAGTTCACCTGAAACGAAAATTGGATGGCTGAAAAGTGTAAGAACAATATAGGACAACACAGTATTCAATCAATCTAGCTCCTTTAAAGCGCATCCTATATTGATGTACACCTAACATTCACAAGAAAGTATGTTTAGAACCCCACTCCACCAGTCCTACCTTGCCCAATGTGGGGTCCATATACCCTATCAAACTCATAATCCTTCTTAGGATTGGTTAAAGATTCATCTCCTGTGTTTACACGGATACTAAAATCATCTGGAAACTCTACTACTGATGGACCCTCGTCTTCAAATAGTGGTCTACTACGACAAAACACTTTGACATTGCCTGCAAGATGGTGAAATTTATTGAATCATTATGGGCTATTAAAATATATGTCATACATAAAAGATATTTGCAAGCCAGAAGTACAAGAACATTGTGTGGGGTACCTTTCAAGGTCAATAGGTCATTGAAAATCCTTTTCTTCTCATGAATCAAAGGGGTGATTCTAGCTTCAGTCTCAAGGGCAGCTTGATCTATAGCAGAAAAAGGACAGAAATCTCAGAGGATAATGAAAAGAATAAATAATATGAAACATAAGGATGATAACTCGATGAGAGCTTGGATTAGAATAGAACACGAGAGTTGACATTTGCCAGCAAACACCCTTGGCACTTCTAAAATTGATTGGTACACAAATAGGGAGAAGACAACAAGGTATCACACTATCACAGATACCAGCAATCATATGGTGTGCTGATCAACTAAACGCCACCGGAGCATGCAACTTATTTTAAGAAACATACAAGCTCATTGTTACTGATCCGAGGAAAGAAAACACTATGATGATTAACATTATCAAGATCAACCAAAGCAAGGCATAGAAGAAAACAACAAAATTGAGTTCAATGATGATCAAGGGTGCTCCCTTAATGATCCAAGAGTAGCAGAACAAGGAATGCTTCAATTTACTGAAAGACATGAAGAAGAGATGCCGAGCTTACCTAATTTTCGAGTTCTGTCAGCGAGAAATCCAAGATAGCGGGTGACACGACCCAATTTTGCATTAGAATACTCAAGAAGGTCACTAGCTTCCTGTCTAAGCTCCAAGCAGTCCTCTTTAGCAAGCTACAAAAGGAGTTTAAAAATGTCAGTTGGCAATAACTGAGTGGATGGCAAGAAAGGGAGACAAGGAGCATGAAGTGGGTAAATAAACAATCATGGACAATAAATCTGATTTGATGTGATAATATCATGCCAAACCGTGGCTATATAAACATACTAAAAATGGATAAAAGGGTAGCCAGGCACTTTTGGGGGGCTCTATAACTCATTTACACTCCTTAGTTCGCAGTGATCAGCTAGTAATTCAACAAGTAGAACATATTAAGGCTCATCACACTATAACAGCATCGTCTCATCTGTCCAACCACACGAAACTAAAGCACATGGGCCTGGCAAACACATCCCTTTAAATCACCTGAATTTGTGCCAATCTAACACATTCTAATTTTGGTTATCCCATCCAACAAATTTCAAAACTCCCAGCATCTGTCTGCAACAGAACCACCACGCCCAAACAGATCGAGCAAAATGGTTTCCAACCAATCAAACCACCACGAAACCATACAATCTGTGTCAGTCAACTTGTGCTAATTCATAAACCTGTGAAGGGAGCTATACAAAGTCATCCCAATTTTCCCGCTCAACCTATGCAAAATGCTTCATCAATGGCGGGCATTCCAGCACCATACAAGCTACAATACCAGCTTGCGGCACCCCCGCGGACAAATCGAGCTAAAACCAGACACAACAAAAGCATCAACCGTTACCGAACCAGAACTCAAGAGGCGAGACGAGCACCTGGACGCTGTCCGCGAGCTGGTCCAGCCGGTCGGCAACGGGCACTGCGCCGGCCCCGGCGGAGGGGCGGAGCACCATGGCCGTCGGCGGAGCCCGCGGCATCGCGGTCGGTGCCGACGCCAACGCCGTCGTCGTCGCCGGCTGCGGCGGCTCGAACCCCGACACGTCCCAGGACCAGCTGCCGCGCGAGCCTGCCATTGGCGCCGCGGCCACCGGAAACCCTAGATCGCGACAGGAAAAGGAGCCGGGGTTTTGCAAGGATGAGAGGCGGAGGGAGGAGGAGGTGGCGGCGGTGGTGGTGAACGGAGGGAGCCGCCCGCCGGCGCCTCTATTCTATCTATCGCTTCGAGAAGGAGAGGGCGGAGGACAGGGGCCAGAAATTTTTCCGCTTTCGCATTTCGGTTTGTTGCTTCTCCTTGCTCCGTTGGACCCCACCTCCTCGGCTGATGGGCTTGTGGTGGAACCGTGGAAAGCTTTTTGGCATCGGTTTCTGTTCGTTTCTGGGTGTGGTTTGAAATCGACGGGCCCACGGGCGGGGAACAGAAGAGTGAAGTCGTGAAGAGAGTAACTGCTGGGCGTACCCGCGTTTCACTGCTAATCGTACTTGTTTAACTATAATTCTATAAACGTGAGGTTATTTATACCCCTTGACAAACCAGCGAAACGTGTTGACAAATTTAGGCGTTTAGTTCGAAAAAAAATTTAACTGTAGTATTTTCGTTTTTATTTGACAAACATTGTTCAATCATGGACTAAGTAGTCTCAAAAGATTCATCTCATGATTTATAGGCAAACTGTGTAATTAGTTTTTTCATCTATATTTAATACTCTATGCATATGCCGCAAGATTCGATGTGTCTTGAAAAGTTTTTTGTTTTTGGTGGGAACTAAACAAGGCCTTATATTCGTTTTAATCAGAGTACTAGCTAGTGGCTACAGTTGGTTCACCTCGTGTTAGGTTTTACCCGATATATTAGGGTGTGTCTCTGGTGGCGGAGCCGGCATTTGAAACTTGGGTATTCTCACTTCTAAATAGTCGAATCGGTAGGCTTAAAATATAGTTAATCACACTGCAAGTCAGCAATTTTAAACTAATATTTGCTTTCTAAAATATAAACTTCTAATTAAAATGTCAGTTTCTTTACATGTTTTGAGCCCAAATGTGCGAAAATATTATAGATTATAGCATTATACATTTTATATATAAGTATGTATACATATTTATATAAAAAGTGTACCAAAACAATTAGGTATTGCCAAAAATACTAGAGAATACCCCTAAATACGCCCATGAGTGTCTCGAGCACAAATACCTAACATATTGCATATCCATGAGGCGACGGTGAGAGCCGTTGGATCGTAATCCAACATGAGTCGTCTTCAACCTTCTGATCCGCTTGGCCTTCTTCTTCGTCAACGATCGCACTCTCATCCTCGTACGTGCCCGCACCGCGAGTTCGAGAACCCCTATTGTTTGCAGTGGTCGCCTTCTATCCCTCCCCCTCCGATAACGACAACCTCCCTCTATTGGATGGCGCCCCCACCCTCCCTGGCTTGGCCACCGCCACCGCCGCTAAGGCCCATAAGCCGCCTGGCCTCCTTCCCCACTGTCTAGTTGGCTTGCCTCTACCTGGCGGCGCCCTTCTATGTCGGTCGAAGTTGCAAAAAAGAGGGGAAGAGAACGGTGGAACCCTAGCTTAGAGATCTAGGAGGAGGAGGAGGAGGAGGAAGTACCTCACCAGATCTACCATGGTCGCCGCCGGATCTGCCCAAAGCCGTTGTCCATGGCGCGGTGGGCACGAGGAGGAGCTCGTCGGGGCTCGCAGTCGAGGATCTTGCCAGGCGTGGGGAGAGGAAGGTTGAAGACACTTTGCGGGCAGTGTGTGCGGGCGTGCGCGAGTTAGGGGCAGAGGGCGTGTTAGGGTAGGTGACTAATGAATAATAAGGGAAAACCAGTCATCTGTAGTGGAGTATTTATAAAATGGTTAGGGCATGTACAACACCTTTTGATTGAGCCGCCTATTTAGTTAGAATTTTATAGATAAATCCTTTGTTTACACTAATCAATGAAAATAGACAAGAGCATCATTGTCTCATTCGGCGTCGACACATGCTTGTATTGAAGTAAAATCTTAGGCTAGATGATGCCACTGCGGATCCACAGTGTGGGTAGGAAACATGGTGAGCGTTCCTCTCACTGCTTGTGCACATGGGACCCTCTATCCTCTCCTCCACCCACCTCCGTGACAACATTGCCCACATTCATCCATTTGTCTATCTGTTTGTCATCAGAATAAACAGTCCAAGATGTACATGAGTACATGTCCTTCGCAATGAACAAAGAACCATGGTCCATCATCCCTCGCAAACCCAAAATGGCAATAAGAGGCGAGAAGGAGCAGAGACTCACATGTAGGAGCACCTAGTCAACCCAAATTCTTTGCCACCTCAAAATTAACTTGTCCCTACTATAGTGTACAAATGGACCTGATCTTGGTCATGTCTAAGAGAAAAACAGGAAGGGTGGGTTTGTGGGGGTATAAACTCCTATACCCTTAGGGCTAGACTTGGGCCAGGAGACTTGGTCCATTACGAGACGGTTCGAGGCTTGATCCAACTACTCGGAGTTTCGCACAAGGAAACAAGACGTGGAGATTAAGCAGGATTCTAGTCGGTTAGAATAGGAATTGATATCGCGTTATCTATAGCAATTGTAACCGACTAGGATTAGTTTCCAGATTTGTAGCCCTACCCTCTGACTATATAAAGAGAGGCAAGGGACCCCCTTAGACAATTCAATTCAACACACAACAATACAATCAGATGCAGGACGCAGGTATTACGCCCACACGGCGGCCGAACCTGGATAAAATCTTGGTCTGTGTCTTGCGTCACCATCAAGTTCGTGGATATACCCCAAGGTAGACTGTCGACTAGCTTTCGTCGACAGGGTTTGTTCCAAAATGGAGCTTGGTCATCTTAGAAATGCTAGGTAATATTGGAGATGTTCTAATCAGTGGCGAAGCTAGAGCAAATTGAAGGGGGGTATACTTAGCTGTGGGTGCATAAACATCTTCCGTGAGGAAAGCATATATGATAAAATTTTAGACCTAATCACTAGTTTTATAATTTTTAGAGGGTGCATTTTCACCCCCTAGTTAACATGTGGCTTCGCCATTGGTTCTAATCCTGTGTTCACCTAATCTTAGGCAAACTATGCTTGCCATATAAAGTGTGTATTTTTTTAAGTCACAACTATGGCAAAGTTTGACACATTGTGAGCTTACAATCTGTGGCAAGCCATAACTGAGGTGGTGAATCAAACTCTAGTCTAAAAAAACAATATCATGCTTCAACGATGTTCGGTAAGAAATCGAACATGGACCCTTTTTTTTATTTTTAACCTTTTTCTTAAATCATATATTAGAAAAACACTCAATTTTTTTTCTGTTTTGGCCGTGTCAGTCCATATGGTGTGGCAAAATCATCCTTGCGCGGCATCAATTAGGGTGATAAATGTGTGCTATTTGTATTGGACAAGAGAAATCTTCTATCGGCACATATTCATGTGAAAACTTGTCGTGTCACTTCTGTTTCGTAGGAGCTCTACTTTGCCGTACAGACGGGACAAGACTATCTTTTTATATTAGAATAAATCACAACCTTTTCATACCATATAAATGATTTTTTAAAAGTAGACAATTAGCTTTGTCACATATGTCTAGGTGACGGGGAAAGTTACCTTAACAAAGGGAGTGTGATGATAAGCTTCCATGTAGGCTTCTACACATCATCCGTCCTGAAATATAGTGTAAGAGTTTGACCTCTAATCATGTGAAATAAAATCAGATTTTAATACATTAAGAAGGTAAATGGGGGTTCATGTGTCTATTGTACTCTCCTTTTTTTGTTTTAGAATGGTTAGAATATACTAAAATGATGGAGGTACAGAGATTTTGCCGCGCCACACGATCTGTGGCGGACGTGGGGTAAAAAAATTATTATTTGAAAATAAAAATAAGGTAAAGTTATTTTGAAAATATGATTTTAAAATGGTTAAAAATAAAAGAATCCTAGACATGTCGTGTGTGAAATCTAAAATGTGCTACAAAGAGAGAAGGCCCAGGTCGCCTGCCAGTTTAGGGCTCGTTCGTTTTGAACCGTTTCAAGCCAGAATTTATTCTGGTTCATAGAATCTTATATAAATATAAACTAACTATGCAGCCCGGAATTACTGCTGGACGTCGATAGCCAGGAAACGAACGGGGCCTTACGCGGCTTTACCGTTCACGACAGTAGGCCGAGGTTCTTGGCCTGGCTGCCTGGCTATGCGGTCATGCGGATGCTTTCACAATCCCATGCCCCGGCCGCCCTGCTCCGAGCGATCACTGCGTGCACCAGCTGTCGGGAAGCGCAAGCGCTACACTCACTCGCCTGCAAGCTGGGTCTCGCCTCCGACATGGTCATTAGTACCGCCTTGCTGACCAGGTACGCGAAGCGGGGCCTTGTGGCTCGCGCCCAGAGGGTGTTCGACGAAATGCCGCGGAGGGACGTGGTCGCCATCAACGCCATGCTGGCCGCCCTTGGCGCCACCGGAAGGGTCACGGACGCCCGGGCGCTGTTTGGAAGAATGTCGTACAGGACGCCGGCCTCGTGGAACACCATGGTCACGTGCTACTGCAGGGCCGGCGATCTCACCTCGGCCAGGGACGTCTTCGAGGCCAGCCTCCGCGCCATGAGCAGCAGCGTCGTGTCGTGGAACGCGATGATCGACGGGTACTGCAAGGCCGGGCGGATGGACGCGGCGCGAGAGCTGTTCGACCGTATGGGCTCCTCGCTGCCGGACGTCATCACCTGGAACACGATGATGGCCGGGTACTTGCGCGGAGGGGATCCGGCCTCTGCCATCGCCATGTTCCACCTTCTGATGCGCACGCAGCGGGAGGGGGAGCAGAGGTTGAGACCCACCAATGGCACCATGGCTACAGTGGTGGCCGCGTGCGCGCAGGTGGGGAACTTGGCGCTGGGCCGGCAGATCCATCACCTCATCCAGCAGAAGGGGATATGGATCGACACCGTGCTGAGCAACGCCCTCATGGACATGTACTTCAAGAGCGGGAGCGTGGACTGCGCTCTCGACGTCTTCCGCGCCATGCCCCGGCCCCGCAGCCCCAACCTCTTCTGTTGGAACACGGTGATCTCAGGGCTCGGAATGAACGGCCACGGCGAGGACGCCATAGCTGCGTTTCACGACATGGTCGAGGGAAGGGGAAGGCTGAACGGGAACAGCGTCAAGCCGGACGGGGTGACGTTCGTGGCGCTCCTGTCGGCGTGCAGCCACTCCGGCCTGGTGCTGGAGGCCAGGAAGTTCTTCTCCCAGATGCTACCGGTGTACGGCCTGCCGCCCCAGCCCGAGCACTACGGCTGCATGGTGGACCTCCTGTGCCGCGCGGGTCACGTCGACGAGGCCGCGCGGCTCGTGCAGACGATGCCCGGCCGCCCCAACGCCAAGGTGCTCGGAAGCCTCCTGCTCGACGCCCGCGTCTCGGAGCGGTGGCAGGAGGGCGGTGTGAGGCTGAGCGAGTGGGCGGCGCGGCGGATATCGAGGCTGGACCTCCACGACGGCGCGGCGTACGGTCTGTCCAACGTGTACGCGTCGCTGCAGAGATGGGATCGCGTCGAGGAACACAGGAGGCAAGTGAGGGCGGCCGTGAGACACGCCAAGGGCGCCCCGCGCCGCAAGCAGCCTGATCGGGCTTGCCATGATCTGGCTAGCTCCTGCATAAACAAACTGTACCAACAGAACGTCGGCGGCGGCAGCCGGCAGGCAACGAGGGGGTGTTAGGTCTTGTTTAGATGTAAAAAGTTTTTGAATTTTGACACTGTAACATTTTTGTTTTTATTTGACAAACATTGTCTAATTATGAAGTAACTAGGCTTAAAAGATTCGTCTCGTGATTTACAGGTAAACTGTGTAATTAGTTATTCCTTTTATCTATATTTAATACTTCATGCATGTGCCGTAAGATTCGATGTGACGGGGAATCTTGTAAAGTTTTGGGATTTTGGGTGTATCTAAACAAGGCCTTAGTTGTTGTCGTTGGTAAAATTCAGTCGAGTGACCTCAAAACGACTTGGAAGCCGGGACATACATCGTTGGACTGTACCGCACCGCATGCAGGCCCGGTCGAGTCCTTTGTTCGATTGGCAGTAAGCAAGGCAAAATTAGCATGCAAATATTGACCAGATCAGTGGGTAGAGTCGGCTCAATATGATCGATGGAGTCTGTGCCTACTAGTATCCTCAAAAACCAAATGTCGTCACTGGCTGGCCGGATCCCCTGTCACGCAATGTAAAGGGCGTTTCTTGTTTGAATTTGTGCCACCAATCAAGGTTTTCTTTAGTTGCAATAAAATATACACTATAACGCTTTCGTTTGTATTTGATAAATATTGTCCAATCATAGACTAACTAGGTTCAAAAAATTCGTCTTGCAAATTACAGAAAAACTGTGCAACTAGTTATTTTTTAATCTATATTTAATATCTCATACATATTCCACAAGATTCGATGTGACTGAAATTTGAAAAATTTTATAAAATTTCTTGGGAACTAAATAAGGCCCAACTAGAACAGCAAGCACAGGCGCGCCTAGCTATTGCCGTTGCACGCTTGAGCTCCTATACAGGACACTAGGGTGCGTTTTGGTTTCATGTCTTTTTTCTAGCCTGTTTAAGAAATAAGCTAGGCTAGGCCAAGCCTGTTCTTAACAAGACAAGATAGATTTATATGGTTACATACACATTTAAATTTGGCTAATAAACTGTTTGGTTGGTTGGTTTATATGGATATAGTTACCTATTCTTTGATTCTTTGTACAGGTAACTTCACCACTTCGAGACAATTTCTCGAACACTTGATAAGCAGGTCGGTTTCTTGGCTGATGCTATCAACTTCCAAGTTTGCCAGGCTTCAGCATGTACAGAACACAGGATATGCAGTCGATCCGATTTGACAGTCCAAGACTTGGAAGAAGTCTATAGAGATACACAATCAAAATCTGAATTGCCAACGGAAAGCAGATACTATGATTTGTTTTGGGGCCGTCTTACAGAGCATTTCGGAAACTGAAATTGAAATTGCCAAGGGAGTTCAGTATTACAGACAAACTGAAATTGCATTCGGAAAATAAAAAGGCAGAGCAATTGCAATACTCGTGCTTCTAATTGCACATTGGGATGCGACATTTTTTTTTTGAAGAAACAGGGATGCGGCAATTTTGAGGAGGCACTGCTGGGAGTAGCCGCGGCCGCAATTCATGCTTTCCATCCCCGTCCCCGAGCTTGTGCTCTAGTTCTTCATACCACTGTACCCGAAGGTCAGGCCGCGGTCGCCGCTATTCCGCTTGCCCAACAGCACATCGACTTCCTCCTCCCCATCCTCGTGAGCTCGTGTTCTAGCGGGCGGACTGCCGGAGCATGGCGCCCGACAAGGGTGGGGGCAAGCATGGAGGTGCGCAGAGGGAGGGAAGCCAACTCGGAACCGGGAGGTGTTCGTGTGGCGGGAGCAGGGGGTGGGAGCACGCTCGTTGGCGGGGAGTTCGCTGCCACACTGCAGGCCTTCTTCGGCGCGAGTTCCTGGCACACTGGGCGGTGAGACAATGGGGCGCGAGTCTAGCTCGGACCTGACTCCACGAAAACGGACAGCCCCGCCGCGTTCTTCCCTAGGCGGCCTTGTTTTAGTTCGCGAAAATTTTTCGATCACTTTCGTTTTTATTTAATAATTATTATCTAATTATAGATTAACTAGACTTAAAAGATTCGTTTTGTAAATTATAGATAAACTGTGTAATTAGTTATCTTTTTAATTTATATTTAATGCTTCATTCATATGCCGCAAGATTCGATGTGACGAAGAATGTTGAAAAATTTTGAAAACTAAATAAGGCCTTACTTCCACATCAAAATCCAAATTTTTTCAAGATTTTCCGTCAAATCAAATCTTTAAATGCATACGTGGAGTATTAAATATAGACGAAAATAAAAACTAATTGCATAGTTTGGTCGAAATTTACTAGACGAATCTTTTGAGCCTAGTTAATACATAGTTGGATAATAATTACTACAAACAAATGAAAGTGCTACAATGTCCCGAAATTTTTTCGTTCAGGAACTAAACATAGCCAGACTAAGGGCTTCTTTTTGGCTCGCTGGAGCCTGGCTAATAGGTTTGTCCAGCCAACTAAACAGATTGAAGTTGGTGCCTAGCTAAGGGGGTGTTTGGTCAATAGGTATTATAATATTTTCGTTTTATTTGATAATTATCGTCTAATCATAGACTAATCTAACTGATAGCTAGGGAACCAAGTAGGTCCTAGTTGGACAAGACAATAGGGAGGCTGGATCACCACTTTACCAGTGCCTCCAACAATTGCTACCTTTCAAATTTGGACAGCGCTATACCTAATTTTTATCGTCTCCAGCAACGAGACCTAAAAGTGAAATCTTCTTGTAAATAGATTTCGAGTAAAAAGGATACTCATTATATTTGGGTTAATATGCCTCTTTTAATATTAAAAATAGATTTTAAGGTACTCTAAAATAGTTCTTGTATTTAGATACTCTATGATATAATATTATACTAGATTTGGGTGTCGTTTATCAGCCTTATCTTGACTCAGTTGACTAGCAGACATCCGTTCTCTTAGGCCAAGGCATAGGCAGGTGATGCCGTCCTCACTTTAACTTGGTCATGTTTGGCTGGCTGCGAACCGGTGATCTGTGATGGGTCATTGGATGATGGCCGTAGAGAGCAGGAAGCAACCCGTTACAGCAGTACCACGGCATCAGGTTCCCACAGGCTTTGTTTAGTTAAAAAAAACTTTGCAAAATAGATATTGTAGTATTTCGTTTATATTTGATAAATATTATCTAATCATGGAGTAATTAGGCTCAAAAAATTCATCATATAAATTATAAGCAAACTATATAATTAATTATTATTTTTTTTATCAATATTTAATGTTTTATACATACGTCGTAAGATTTGATGGGACGGAGAATCTAAAATTTTTAACAACATTTTTTGGAACTAAACAAGGCCACAGACCAAAGCACATGACGCTAGTACACAACAAATGTGAACTGCGAAGCACGCGTGCTTCCCCTGTAAATCCAGGCAGGTAGACGGGGTCGCGTTTCCCCTGTAACCCGCACCCTTAGCAGCCTGCCAGCTGTGCACACGTTTTAGGATTGATTGAGATTCCGCGGGGTATGCTCTGCCCCGGCGCGGTGGCAACTCGCAGCCGCAGCTGGGCACCGTCGCCACGGGCGGCGATGTGCAAGCCCAGGGCCGGCTCCGACACGCTGGCGTCGCAGCCCGCGGCGACACCTTCTCACCGCCGCTCCTCCTCCTCCGCCTCCGCCAAGCGCCGTCCCGCCGCGACTGGGATCTCCTCTTCCTCCCCCTCCACGTCCTACTCGGGGGCAGAGCCATCCGGCGCCGGCACGGGCACGGGCACGGGCACGGCCAGCGCGCAGCGGCGCGGCACCACCTCGTCGTCCTCCACCTCCTCCGCGTCCTCCGGCCGCGCCTCCCTCGCCGCGGCGCGCGCCTCGCTCCCGGACCCGCCTGTCCTCTACCCGTTCCAGGAGCTCGCCGCCGCTACCAACAGCTTCCTCGCCAAGCGCGCAGGCGGGGCCGCCTCCACCGCCGCCTACTGGCGCTGCTCCCTCCGCGGCCGCGACGCGGCCCTTTTCCAGCTCCAGCGCCGGCCCGGCGCCGCGGCCGTGGACGCCGCCGCGCTTGCCAGGATCGGCAGGTACCACCACACCAGCCTCGCACGCCTGCTGGGCGCGTGTCCCGCAGGCGCGCACCTCTACCTCGCCTACGAGCTCCCGCCGGGCGCCGCCACGCTGGCGGCGTGCCTCCGCAGCCCGCGCAACCCGAGCTTCACGGCCCTCCGCACCTGGGTCTCTCGCGTCCAGGTCGCCGCCGACGTCGCGCAGGGGCTCGAGTACGTCCACCACCACGCAGGCGCCGTCCACGGCCGCGTCTCGGCCTCCGCCGTGATCGTGTCCGACCCGGGCCTCCGCGCGCGGCTCACCCACTTCGGCGCGGCCGAATTGGCGGCCCCCGCCGACGCCCGTGAGGTCGGCGACTCCCCCTACGCGGACCCGGGCACGAGCGAGCCCTCGCGTGAGGCGGATATATACGCCTTCGGGGTGCTGCTGCTGGAGTTGCTCTCCGGGGAGGAGCCGGCGAGGTACCGCTTCGACAGGGGCACCAAGGAGTTCCAGCGGGTGTCGGTCCTCGAGACGGCCGCGGCGGCGGCGGCGGCGGAAGGCGGCGTGAGGAATTGGGTGGACAGGAGGCTAGGGGACTCGTTCCCAGTGTCGGCCGCGGAGAGGCTGGTGGAGGTGGCGCTCCGGTGCGCAGCGGGGGAGGATCGGCCGGACATGACGTGGGTCGCGGGGAAGGTGTCCAAGGTGTATCTGGAGTCCCGGGTGTGGGCGCAGAAGCTTCAAGTGCCCACCGAATTCTCCGTGTCGGTGGCGCCACGGTGAACCGAAGCGCCGGCACGCACCGACATCGCCGGCGGTAAGAATTGCGATTTTTTTAGGTGGTAGGAGTAGATTGGTAGTAGTGGGCTAGTGGCCAGTGCGGTTGGGGAAGGTAGGCAAACCAAAATTTGTTGAAAGATATTGAAATTCTTGTGACATTTCAATATTTCCAACAAAATGTCTTCGTTTTGATGTAGAACATTAACGTCGCCGCCCAGGCGCCCATAATTGAGTTTCTATCGCCACACTGAAGGTTTTGTGCGCACTTTCTGCGTTCATACAATTGCAATAGAACAAAGAAAAATAGTACAGGTTAAAAGCGACTGCACTACCGCCCGCCAGCGCTTTTGTACTTTTGTTTGTTGAAGAAAAGGCAGAAAAGCCAGCAAGGCGGTGGCTCGGATAGCTGCCTTTGCATAGGGCCCGGTGGTGAGGCTTCGTCTTCGGCCCACAGCTGCTATTTGTTTCGACCTAGGAGATAGAAGCCCAGCAGGCCGTGTGTAAGGTTGAACGTTTGGTCTGGGCTGATTTCTGAATTCTGAGGCTGTGACGCATATTTCGTTGAACCCTATGGAACCAGTACAGGGCCGTTAGGAACCCGTTTGCACTGATGTCAGCAGGATGTAAGCAAGGACGCACCGTAGCAGACACCACACGCGGAAAGCAGTTTTTTGGTGCACCCCACGTCCCCACGCGACGCACCCTCGCGTCAGCCGTCAGCGTCACTGCTTCCGTCGGCGGATGCATGAGCCAACACTAATACTTTGATATTTAGGTTTGGTAAAAGAACTTAACATTTTAGGATTTTTGACAAAATCACAAAATTGAGAATCCAACAAGTTAGCAAAACTAGTTGGCAAATTAGAATACGCGTGATGCCAAATGATAGAGGACTTAACATATTTGCCAAGTGAAGAGGGAATTTTGCCAAACTTAAAAAAATATCAAGTAGTTTTGCCAATTTGTTGGAGACTATTTTTTTTTTATTTTGAAAAAAATCTTAAAATGTCAAATACTTTTACCAAACTGTTGGAGTTAACGGGACCAACCAAACAAAGTTCTCCGGTGTCTGGGTGCCTGGGTGCGTTACCATCAGCGATTCGATCACGCGCGTGGTGGGTCCGTATCACTTGGCATATACTCACACTATCATAAAATTCCTAATATTATCCCAAATCACTATTTTAAATTTAATATAAATATAAATATTTATAACTCTTAGTAAGTGTCATTGACTTGTCATGAAAAATATTTCAATATTAATATATATTGCTCCCTTCGTTCTCTCTCTTAGCACGTGAGGTAGTTTTACAGATATAGAGGAACTATATGGAAACGAGGCAGAAAATTAATGAAACACCAAACTTTGAGCCGACATAACCTTGTTCGTTTGAACTTATCAGCCGAATTTGCCACCCATTTAGCAGTATTTTTCTCTCATAACAAATCAGCTAACAGTACTTTGTGTTATGGCTTATCAGCCATTAGGGTTTTTTTTAGCAAAGAAAATAAAACACCCCTCCAACAACTTGGTAAAACATCTCCTTGCAAATAAGAAGTTACTAAAATTTCTCTCCAATTGATAACTTTCATTGCTTGATAGAAACTCCGTATTTGCCCTGGTTTCGAGTTTTCTCCTCACTCCTACCCCTCTCATGCGACCGTGCATTGTTTTGCTTTTCTAGTGCAAGTCTTGGTGTTCCAACTCCTACCACCGTTGTCTTGACCGCTGCCACCCAAGGTACGCGCTGGACCATCGCAGACTCACCAGGACGTCACCTAGCCTTGTCGGGGTGCCACTGGCCACAATCACTATTGTTGTGCTGTTCATAGCCTGCCCCTAGACATACCCAACAATAGGGACAACCCTACTCACAATGGTGTTGCGTCAGGCTAGGGTTTTTATTCTTTCTATAGTTGATGAACAACACATTAGTACCTAGAGTGAGATTTTGATTTTATATGGCAACTTAAATTTCTCGTCTTATGGACACTACAAGGATTGGTGCTTTACATGACAGGTTGCATTGGTCACAGATAGTCGAAAACACGTCATGATTAACTTATGATGACGATTAACGAATCCGTCATGTATCTCACGTCATATATTTACTAGAGCAATTATACCCGTCATCGATTGACATGTTTTTTCGTCATGGGTCACTAGCCAGGAACAATAGAAACAGGCTCATTGTGATGAATTGGACCGTCATAGAAATTGGTACAAGTCATCATTTGCCATGTCACCATGAATTTAAATTTAAATTTAAATTTAACGTATTCAAATTTAAATTGACACAAATTCAAATTTATTTTTTTATCAAGCATTCAAATTCGAATTTGAATCACCACATTCAGATCATCACAAATGGTTACTGGAACTCACGACAGGTCATCACCAACACAGCTCAAGATACATATAAATAGAGGTCCAATGCCATAACATAACATAATTCAGTTACATAGTCTGCCATAGAACTGCAGATGCATACACCATGATCACAGATGTTGCCACTACTGTCAAAAGGAAATAAACAGCATTGCTGCTGCAGCTGACAGATCATGGTCACAAATTACCAAAAAACTGTTCTTCTTCTTTGTTTTCTTAACAAGAACCTCACAGACAGCCTGCTCCACGTTCTTTGGCTGCTCACCATCATCTACAGCAGCATTTAGCTTTTCCTCCATTTCGACCTAGCATTGGATGAAACACTTAAATCAAGGTTCATGACATATCTGAACTTAATGTATTAAAATTTTCGCTTTACTTACAATAACTGATTGAACTTCAGGAGTAAAGCCTTTCTTTTTGCTATAGTGGCAGTCCTTAAACACATCCAGTGCATTAGGTGGTTCGTTTTTGTACTTCTCTGCCTGAATATAAATTGAATCAAAGGATAGTTTCAAAACTAAGCAATTCACAGAAACTACACAGGAAGCATTTGACAAGAACAATTCACAAATAATGCACTGAAGGAATTCACAGAAAATGCACAGAACCATTTCATATAAGTTGAGCACAACCATTGGAAATATGACATACTAGTTCCCAGATCATGATAGTCAAGTTAACAGAAGCACCATTTCACATAACTTGACACAGAAATATTATAGAAGTTGACAAAGAAATAGAACTAGAGCCCTCATACATCATAAGAGACTAAGAGTTAGAACTAGAAATCACATACATGAGTACAGACAGTCATTGATTTGAACTCACCAGTTTTGCAATGTGCATTTCATAGCTGCAAGATCCAGTTGTCAGGTTTAACTACGCTGCTGCTGCTACTGCTAGGTTCATTGATTCTAAATTAATTAAAAGATGAAGAACTGCTACTACCAGTAGGCTAACTGCTAGAGGAATCCCATAATTTTGCAAAGTGCAGTAAGAAATCATGGGCGATAGCCTACCTCCCTTCACCGAAGTTGCTTCCTCGCCTACAGCGTAATCCGCGAGAACTGCCGTCCGAGGCTGGGCTCCCGCCGGTGGCTCGTCGGCGGCGGCTTCCCGATGCGGCGTCGAATCCTAGACATCGCCAATGCCACCGTACGTCTGTGACGCGAGCGGGACAACACCGCCGGCGGCGGTTCACGAGGTGCGGAGGAGACCCTGCCGGAGCCAGACGGGAGCCCCTGGTGCGACCGCATCCACGCCAGGTGCCGCCGCTTCTGCGGCTGCACCACGTCGACCTCGCCGCGCGAACGTCGAGCCGGAGTCGAACCCGAGCCGCCGCCGCCACAAGCGCTCTTCCTTTTAGCGCCAGGCGAGGCGAGGAGGGGCGCGACGGTGCCCGCGCATCCACAGCTGCAGCTGCTCCCCTCCTGCTGGTGGCGAGCACCGGGTGCCGGGGGGCGCGACTTCACTATTTTACGAACGTTCAGTGGAATTGAAACTAACGGTCATTTTCCGACTGGCATTCTCTTACCCTTTTTGGAAAGTACACGTATTACTTTCTCTTTTTAGACAGAACAAGAAATTGTTTCTCTTTCTCTTTTGAGGCATTCGATTCTCTTTTCATTTTCTTTTGGTGGATCACCCGCCCTTTAATATTTTTTCATTTTTTAAGAAGCATGTGCTCATAACTTATAAAACATAATTAAAAAGCTTAACTTCCACGATAAACTTAACCGTACTAAATTAGCAGTGCTTTTAAACAACATAACTTCGAGGACTAACTTAACATTGCTAACTTAGTCGTTCTTCTGCATTCCCTTTTAGGTTTCAAGAGTCGTTTTTTCTCTTTTTAGAAAACTAAACATTTGGGACATGAGAAGAGGGTTTATAAAAGGGTGGGAGATGAAATAAAAGTAACTTTTACAACTTATACTACACAATAGATTCCATAAAATGATGATGCACCCTTGGAAAACCAAGATAAATAATTGATTTTTTAACTTGTGCAGTGATAACCTCAGCATCTGTTTCTTCAATTCGTAGATCTGTAAAATAATTAAATTGTAAAATTTAAAATAACAAATACAAAACACAAGTTAGATGTAATAGTAACTTAGACAAGTAAGTTAGCTAGCATGCAGCACATGAAAAACACAAGTTACTTACATGACTTTGTACACTAAATTAATCTAGTAAGTTAGGTAGCCTATACATAAAAAGAGGAATTAGATACATAACTCAATACAATAAACCTAATGAACTTATGTACAATAAGTTAGACATATAAATAAGATTTAAAACTGAGATCATTTGGAGACATGGGAATAGGGTTTTAAAACGGGTGGGAGAGCAAAATAAAAGTAACTTTTGTAACATATACTACACTATAAATTCCATAATATGATGCAAACTAGCAACCAGATAAATAATAACTTTCATAAATTCTGCAACTATGATAGTCTCTGCATCTCTGTAACTATGACATTGAGCATATATGTGTCTTCAATTGAAAGATCTACAAAATATTTTAATATTTAAAATAACAAATAAAAAAGTTCACAATAAGAAAAACATAAGTTAATAGGAAAAGTAAGATGACTATCTTACATACAGACAAAAACACAAGTTAAGTACATAACACTGGATAGTAAGTTAATCAAATGAGTTAGATAGCATAGATATAATAACACTAGATACATAACTCTGTATAATAACTGAACCAACTAAGTTAGATAATATACATATAAAAATATAAGTTAGATACATAACTTTGTAGAATAAGTTAATCAACTAAGTTAGTTAGTACACATGAAAACAAAAAATAGATAAAAATCTATATAGGACAAATGTATATAGCAAATTAATAAACACGTTTGAATGACAAATGTATAGAGCAAATTAAGAAGCACATTTGAATGAAGAATCTCATAAAAAATAGAAGAAACTATTTCCTATAGCAATGAATGTAATAAATTAAGTACAAAATCATACCTGTCATACCTTGTTGATGTAGAAATCGAATACCATGACAAGTTTGAGAAAGAGCAAAGATAAGGATTCTCGAACACAAAAATCATAGGTACAAAAAGTTAGATATAACAGTTGAGTGAAAAGCAAAAAAATATATTAAAAGTCTTATTAGAATGGATAAGTAAGTACCCATTTAAGACATAAAGGTTACAAACAAAACTTAAGCATGTAATTTAATAAACCAAGTTCATTAACGACTACAAGTTATATGAAAATATAATAAACCATACAACTTATGGACAAAAAGTTAGACAGTGAACAACTATAGATTTTATAAAAAAGTTAGACATAAAGTTATGTGCAAAAAGTTAGACATAAAAGTTTTATGCATAAATTATTTTATTAAACTTATGTTCATAAGTTATTCTGCGCAACTTAAGTAACACAATATAACTTTGGTACATAAGTTACACTACTTTATAAAAAAGTTATGTTTATGTACAAATTATACAAAATAAATATGTAACTTATATGTAGAACTCACTAGTAATATTGTGTTTATTTAAAATATGCACTACTGCAGATTAATGATACAACCTCTTGACTACTGCTCACATATTATAGTACAAATTGCATTAGTTAAATGATATCATGTACCATCCAATCTTGTGTTATCAGGCACTATCCATATGTTCAGTTTAGTCATTTCATATGATTATTTTGTTTTAGGAAAATAATACTTTTAATTATTTATAGAGATTAAGTGTTGATGGTATAAAGTATGACACTACAAGTATGAATTGAAATAGTCAAGTAAATTTCTCATTGAACAGGATGGGGAAGAAATTGATTGGAAGGAACATGTTATGATTAAAATATATAAAAATGTAAACCTCAAACATCCATAAATATAAGGTGGGAAATGGAAGTAGCTAAATACATAGAACTAAAACTATCCTAGTTCTGAGTCCAAAACAGTGACAGTTAATTAGAGAGAATATGCAGTCGAGCAAAATATAGTCTAACAAATGTCAATATCATCACAGGCACCAGATGCATGAATAAGCTAGAGGAAAAATGACTTCAGAAGAAGCAAACCACACACCATACTAGACATTTATATATTCCATGAAAATATAAAATCCTAAAGTCACTAGTAGACAATGGTGTCTTAATCAAACTATATGTCAACTTTGATAACATGAACACAAATGACCAGGTTTTAAGCAAAGCATAATTATCTAAAGACATACCAAATGATAACACATATGAGCAAGGGCAATCTTCCTCAAATTTAACTAGGTTTGCACATGGACCAATCTATGGATTCAGAGATGTACTAGACAAAGACATGAAAATTCTCTCAAAATTCGCAATTGATCCACTCACATCCATCTCAAGGAAGATTTGATAGAGTACATATGGCAGAAATTCAGTACACAACAACATGAACTAGATGAAGAGTAGAATCTCATCCATGTAATTTTAAGATCGTGTGTTTTCTTAAAATTATTTATAATCATATCTAAAATAAGACAATTATAATTTTATTTTATTGTTTATTCATACTTTGCAAAAAAAAGTACTATGCACAGATCGAAGGTGACAAACTCAAACTCGTTATACTAGTTAGGCAATAAACTCCAACTCTCAGCAGCAACTGCTTTTAATATGCACGGATCAGAGATAGAAAATGATTATACCTGCTGAAATGCAGAGGAACGGATTAGTGCCCCGTGAGTCCCGCGCCTTACTGTTTGTATACCCTGGTTCAGGAGTCTACACACGCTGAGGTCTGAAAGGTCCAAATGGCTAGAGGGGGGGGGGTGAATAGCCTATTTAAAATTTCTACAAACTTCAACTAGACAAGTTGATTAGTAAAACAAAAGGCGAAGCTATTCTAGCACTAGCACTACTAATCTATGCAAGCCACCTACACAAGTCTAGCAAGAAAGCTAAACACTAGTTACAACAAGAAAGCACAACTAGAAGCTTGCTACACTCCTAAACAAGATAGTTAAGCTAAACAAGCTACACAACTAGCAAGGTATGCACAAAGGTAAAGGAGAGAGGAGTGATTGTTATACCAACGTTGTAGAGTAGAAATATATCCAATCAATCACGTACACAATCACAAGAGAGACCTCGGCAAGAGATGACACAAGATTTTTTACCGAGGTTCACTTGCTTCCCGGCAAGCTACTCCTCGTTGTGGCGATACACCCACTTGATGGATCACGAGCTGATTGGCAATTCAAAGCCAAACCCTCAGCGGGTGCCGCACATCCACTCACAAGATGGGGATCCTCCAAGCCACGAGCAATCCACTAGAGTAGCCAATTGCGATCTCCCGCGGGGAAGGCTCAAGAACCCCTCACAAATCAATTGGTGAGGCTCGAAACAATCTCCAATCACGAGCTCAACACCACCGCTGCTCCAAGCCGTCTAGAGCGTCGGGAAACACCCAAGAGTAATAAGAAATCCACAACAAACTCAAGAATCAAGTGCCACTAAATGCAACTCTCAAAGCAATGCACTTGAATCTCACTCAATCTCACTAGGATGAGCAATCAAGCAAGGAGATGAGTGGAGGGAGTGTTCTCTAGCTCAATGTATGTCTCAAGTAATCAAATGTGCAAGAGAGAACCTCCCAAAGCCGGCCACCAACTATTTATAAGCCCCTCAAAGAAACTAGCCGTTGGCTGTTTTCACTGGGCTAAAAACGGGGGCACCGGACGCTACTAAGTGAGCACCGGACGCTCGACCCCCAGCGTCCGGTGTACTGGAGTTGGCCACGTGTCCTTCTTGAATCTCGTGTGTCAGATCCTAACGGTCACCTGCGGATCACCGGACGCTCTGCAGGTCTACACCGGTGAAGGGTCGAGATGGCGGACTAGAGGGGGGGTGAATAGTCCTTTCTAAAAGTTATTACGCCGGCTAACCGAAAACAAATGCGGAATTAAAACTATCGGTCTAGCCAAGACTACACCCCTCTATCTAAGTTCTCTAGCACCTTCAAAAGATCCTAAACAAGCAAGCAAGGTGCTACCTTAGCAAGAGCTCACCTAACCAATTCTAGGAGCAAGGTCACACAAACCTATGCAACTAGTACTTTGCAAACCGGGGAGCTCCTACACAAACTAGTGAGGCAAAGCGCACAAAGCCTAAGCTCACTAGCAAGCTCAATAACAAGGCAACTAATGCCAAATTAGAGAGCGCAACTTACTTAGCTACACAAACTAAGCAAGGTGACTAACAAGGTTACACAAACCAAATTAGTCACGCAAGGGAACTACTTCTAGCTACACAAGCAAGAAGGCAACTAGCAAGCTACACAAGCTAACTAATTACAAGAGCAACTACACAAGCACAAATGTAGAAATGTAAAAACAAGCTTGTGTTAGGGACTTGCAAACCAACGGGAAGAACAATGTTGACACGATGATTTTCTTCCGAGGTTCACTTGGTTGCCACCAAGCTATGTCCCCATTGTGTCGACCAACACTTGGTGGTTCGGCGGCTAAGAGGTGTTACACGAACCTCGTACCCACTAGGACACCGCAAGAACCTACCCACAAGTGAGGTAGCTCAATGAGACGCACGATCCAATAGAGTTGCTCTTCGCGATCCCCGCGGGGTGAGCACCGTACCCCTCACAATCTCTTCTCCGGAGCACCGCACAATCTCCTTGCGTGCTTCGACGGAGTCATAAGCCACCAAGCCGTCTAGGAGGTGGCAACCTCCAAGAGTAACAAGCACCACCGGCTTGCAACACGAACACCTAGTGCCACTCGATGCAATCTCTCAATGCAACGCACTAGAATCGCTCACTCACACAATCGGATGAACACTATCAAGCATATGTGAGTTAGAGGCTTCACTAGCACTCCCCAAGCATGGACACTAAGTCCCAAGGGTGCTCAGCACCAGCCAAGGCCGACCACCATTTCTATTTATAGCCCCAAGGGCTAAACTAGCCGTTGCCCCTTCACTGGGCAAAACACGTGGGCACCGGACGCTCACAGGGAGCCACCGGACGCTCAACCCCCAGCGTCCGGTGCTCGGGCGTCAGCCACGTGTCACTAGCCGTTTGAAAACGACCGTTGCCACCAATGGCTACTGCGCACGCGCGCCTGCACAGCACCACCGGACGCTCTACTGCGTCACACCGGACGCGTCCGGTGCTCACCGGACTCGTGCGTAGAGAGCTCCGCAAACTCGCACGGTCACCGGACGCAAGCCACCGGACGCACCCTGAGCGTCCGGTGCTCTCCAGTCAGAAACACTCACTGACGTCACGCACCACCGGACGCTCGAACAGCAACCGCCCAGCGTCCGGTGCCAACGTCCAGTGCGCTCTGCTCACTGAGTCAAAGACACCACACCGGACGCTCTGGACCAGCGTCCAGTGCTTGCCAACACCAGCGTCCGGTGAGTGTTTCTCAGAGAGAAACACTCCCGCAACTTCTCCTAATTTCCCACCGGCGCAATAGAAAATATGCACTTAATTTTCTCAAAAGCGCCTCTCAACCCTAGGAACTCCACCTCCTTTGAAAAAGTGCCAACACCACCAAGTGTAAACCACCATGTGCACGTGTGTTAGCATTTTCTCAAATATTTTTCCAAGGGAGTTAGCCTCTCAACTTGTCACGCCACTCGATCCTAACACGTATGCAAAGTTAGATCGCTCAAGTGGCACTAGATGACCGATATGCAAACAAGTTTGCCCCTCTTGATAGTACGGCCATCTATCCTAAATCCGGTCATAAACTTCTCTACACACCTATGACTGGTGAAATGGAAATGCCCTAAGTTATACCTTTGCCTTGCGCTTTCCATTTCATCTCCTCCAATGTTGATGCAACACATGCACCAACCAATCACCAAATGATATGATCCACTTCATATCATCACGTGACCGTATTGGTTCATCGATCTTGACCTCACTTGCTCTTCACCGTTGCCTCGGTCCATCGGCGCCAAGTCTTGCTCAAGCTACACCGTCACACGCGGTCCCTCGCTTCAAAGCCTCCGACTTGCCCTTCACTCTTGCAACCGGTCCATCGAGCCAAGCCTCATCTTGATCTTCTCCACCTTGGTCACATGACTCCATGTCATGTCTCATATGCAATGAGCTCCTCCATCATCATATCATCACCTGTGGACTAATCTCCTGTGTATCTCACATAAACACTATTAGTCCATCTAAGTTGTCACTCAATTACCAAAACCAAACAAGGACCTTTCAACCGGACGCGTCCGGTGCACACCAGACTCATGCGCAGAGAGTTCCGCAAACCTACGGGTCACCGGACGCTAAGCACCGGTAGCGTCCGGTGCTCACCGGACCCATGCGCAGAGAGGGTCGCAAAACGCCCGCACACCGGACGCTAACCACCGGACGCTCTCAGAGTGCGTCCGGTGCTCAACCCTAGCAGGGTCAAGCACACCGGACTCTGAGGCCAGCGTCCGGTGCCTCCGCACTCAGCGTCCGGTGAGTGTTTCTTAGTGAGAAAACACTCCCGTGACTTCTTCAAATTTCCATCGACGCAATAGAAAATGTGCACTTATTTTTCTCAAAAGCGCCGAAGTGCACCTCCCCTCTCAACCCTAGGAACTCCACCTCCTTTGTAAATGTGCTAACACCAACATGTGTCCACCACCAAAGTGCAAGTGAGTTAGCTTTTCACAAACATTTTCACCAAAGGAGTTAAGTCAACACTTTACTAGATCCTAATGCATCTGCTCAAGATATGGACCTAGTAGCACTTGATTCGAGAGATGACCGTGATTTCCCCTCTTGATAGTCGGCTATCTATCCTAAACTCGGTCAATCACTTCTCAACTCATTTTAGACCGGCAAAAGTAAAACTCTATGTTTATACCTTTGCCTTGATCACTTTGCTCCTCCTCTAACACCATGATCTTCGCTTCATGCTTCATCCCTTTGTGATCATGTGGCCACCTCTCCATGCCACCATGCACCTTCGTCACATGTGTTGATGTGCCTAACTCAAATCACTTAGACACAAGGCATTAGCAACTTGGTGTCATTAATTACCAAAACCAAACTTGGGCTTTCAAGGTCCCCGCCGGTGCCCAGCGAGATCTACAAGCTGGGCGTTCATGCGAGTGCTGCCTGACGGTGGCACGCGAGGTCACTGCACCAGGTGTTCGTGCAGCCGTGCAGGTGCCGGTAGTCTACGAGGACGCCAGGTCTCCGCGTCAGCTGTCCATGGGGCTCGCTAGGTCACCGCCATGGGTGTTCGTGCCCCTAGGAAGCACCCGATCTGAGTATGTTGCCGCCTAATCTGAGCATAGAAGTTGGAGATCTGAGGTGCGAGGGGAAGGCCATGGTCAGATTCAGTGCGAGGAAGGAGATCGGGGACGGAGAAGATGGTGGTTGAGATGGGGATGCCGATTTGAGGGAGGGAGGCGCAAAAGGCTGAATCGGCGGAGACAATGGGGTGGCGTGGGTGTGGGTTGCTTGTGCTTGGCAACAGACCGAAAGGGAAAGGGAATGGAATATAAAATAATCGCTAAAAAGGAAAGGAGATAAGCTGGCCTGATCGTTCGCTCGGAAAGGAAACGGTGAACAACCGTAGAAGTGGAATTGGGCAGGGGGGCGCCCGCCGTCGACGTCCATGTCCTCTTCCGTGGTGGCGGCCCGGGCGGCGTCGAGGCTGAGCACCCTGACGAACATGTCGAGGTCGCCTCCTGGCCCCAGTGAACCGCCGCAGTGGCTGCCGAATGGCTTCGAGCGGCGGCGGCGGCGGCGTGTGGTCTGGGAGGAATTGGACAGGGCTTGGCTGGCGGTCTCTATTTATATGGTTGTTCCACATTACGAAAATGTCCTCAGGGTTTCCACTGCGGGAGGCAGTAGATTTTTGGCGGGTAGGGCAACAAGGAAATTTCACAGGAAGTGAAATTTTTAGATAGGGTGCCAAATCGGCCTGGACAGGTTTGGGTCGATCCATTTTTGGTTTTTTTGATTGAAATCAGCCTTTTTTCTTTACATATTAAAATGGCACTTGTTATTATGTATTAGATTTAGTTAACTTTATTTGCTACCTATTTTCTTTGTTCTGATTAACTAGGCAGCGGCGGTCGCAAATGCTGTTGGCGTGAGTGTCCCGTGAATCCTGAACGAACAAGTCAAAATCATCCTTAATTTGAAAACACTAAACTTTAATACAAATAAAATAATATATCACAAATGTTTGAAAAGTATATGATAGCCCAGTGGTTAGCCGTAACCTATGCAATCCAGAGGTCCTAGGGTCGATTCCTCTACCCTCCATTTTTTTGCCAATTAAACTCACCGATAGGTCAATTAAACTCACTGACAGGCGGGCCATGTCCATGTCAGCGCACGCTGGAGAAAAGTTGGATGATTCATCCATGACGAAACTAAATCATCCGTCATCGATAAATCACTGAGTAGCCCAAAATGATTCGTGACGGTCGACTGGCATACATGTAATACCCCAATGGTAACCAATGCAAGTCTATGATGGTTTCTCTAAACGTCACCGGTAACCCGTCATGGAAAGACCCATTCCTTGTAGTGAGATGATTTTTGACATGTACTATATTCATCAATCACTTTGTTGTCTATAATATAAACATGGAGAATTCAAGTTTTGGGCTGGCGTGATGAATAGTAAGGATGATGACATGTCTTTCAATGGGGCTAGCTATGGCTGGCCATGGCATGCCGCATGTGTGCCCATGAAGAAGAAGGATGGATAAATCGAAGAAAATATAGGGTTGTAGATGAGAAAGGGGTAAGAAACGATCGAAGCATGAAAGGCTCAGTTGTCTTAGAAATAGTCTGAGGTTTCCAATACAAAATCATATAGGAGCTTAGGATAGAAAACACTTGGAGTCGGAGAGTACTGTAGTAGCTACCTACAACAGCCGCTTTTTGAGCTCAAGTGGACGGGGCAAAGGTTCCTACTTGTCAACTTCGTAAACATATTGTTTAGCAAGTGAATTACAACACTCGGCTGCTAACTTCCAACTAATTTATACAAAGTTCCCATATGCTTCTAGCAAGTAAAGATCAAACATGAGACATAATTTTTTATGTGAAAACCCTTTGTGGAGAGAAACCACGGGCGCCAACCGTCGATCTTCACTATATGACTAGATCTTACCAAACGCGGTGAATGCAATGACTCGTCTCCACTCTTCCTATGTGGCTTACAAGATGTACAAATGGACTGCAATCTAATATAGAAACAAATCCGCTAATTAATATAGCCGGAACTACAGTGCAGTTATCCCAGTAAGTTAGAATTCAGATCTTACTCCAACACATGAATCTATGAGTACATTTATGAGAATGTAGTAAAATATCAGTGGTTGGACGAACACAAAAAATTATACAGAAATGATCAGCGAAGAAGATCCTACCCGTAAAATGTCACACCTGCTAGTAGCGTCATCACTGATTGTATTTGACGTGCACTTTTCGCACGACAAGTACACAAGTCAAAGGTCCGGCCGTAGTCTGAACTTCACCTGTGGTTGGAGCCGAAATACGGCCGGTTACAACGAACCTGCGTGAGGACAGGAGAAATCATGGGCGCATGGCTGCGGGCCTGCGGCACGCACGCTGCCAATGCCTGGATGACGGAAAGGGTGACGCGATGAGGCACGGGAACAATCTAGACAATCATAAACAAACGGCTGGCGGGCAGCAACGCCAATAAGCATCAGACCACCACCAGCACACGCGCCTGGAGCGCCCACACCAACACCTATATAAATACAGCGACACCCCTGGGCCAAAGGGAAAAGCACAGCGAGAAACAACGCAAGCGAAAGCAGAGCAGAAGGAAAGCGAGAAGCCAGAGCAGCGAGCGAAGCAGCAAGCAAGCTAGAGCAGAGAGCTAGCAAGCACGCCGGCGAGCGAGAGCGAGAGAGACCAGGCAGGCAAGATGGTGCAGCAACAAGCAGCGAAGGAGGTGATCCCGCTGCTGACGCCGTACAAGATGGGCCAGTTCCAGCTCTCCCACCGGGTGGTGCTCGCGCCGCTGACGAGGTGCCGCTCCTACGGCAACGTGCCGCAGCCGCACGCCGCCGTCTACTACTCGCAGCGCGCCACCAAGGGTGGCCTCCTCATCGCGGAGGCCACGGGGGTGTCGCCCACCGCGCAGGGGTACCCGGAGGCTCCTGGCATCTGGACGCAGGAGCAGGTCGAGGCGTGGAAGCCCATCGTCGACGCCGTCCACCGTAAGGGTGGCATCTTCTTCTGCCAGATTTGGCATGTCGGCAGGGTCTCCACCTATGGTATATATCTTCGTCAGTTCTGATTGTACTATTATTTGATGAGGAGTTGTTGTGTGGTTGGTTACTGATTTTTCCTTTGATCCAATTGGCAGAGTTTCAGCCGGACGGGCAGGCACCGATCTCGAGCACGGACAAGCAAATTACCGCGGCCGAAATTTCCCCGAGCGGCGAGTCCGGAATGGTGTATTCGAAGCCGCGCCGGTTGCAAACCGAGGAGATCCCCGGGATCGTCGATGATTTCAGGCGTGCCGCGCGGAACGCAATTGAAGCCGGCTTCGATGGTGTCGAGATCCACGGCGCGCACGGATACCTCCTCGAGCAATTCATGAAGGACAGCTCTAACGACCGCACCGACGAGTACGGCGGCGGCAGCCTGGAGAACCGGTGCCGCTTCGCCGTGGAGGTCGTCGACGCCATTGTCGGCGAGGTCGGCGCGCACCGCGTGGGCATCAGGCTGTCGCCCTTTGCCGACTACTTTGATTGTGTGGATTCCGACCCGGTGGCGCTTGGCCACTACATGATCCAGCAACTGAATAAGCACGAGGGTTTCCTCTACTGCCACATGGTGGAACCTCGAATGGCGATTGTCGACGGCCGCAGGCAGATCCCTCACAGGCTCTTGCCGTTCCGGAAGGCGTTTCACGGCACATTCATCGCCGCCGGCGGGTATGATCGGGAGGAAGGCAACAAGGTAGTGGCAGAAGGCTATGCTGACCTTGTCGCATATGGAAGGCTCTTCTTGGCTAACCCGGACCTGCCTAAGAGGTTCGAGCTGAATGCGCCACTGAACAAGTACGACCGTTCTACGTTCTACACGCAAGATCCCGTTGTTGGCTACACGGATTACCCTTTCCTTGAAGACAATTGCGATAATGATGAGTCAAGTAATCAAGCTTAATCATGCAAATCGTTTGGTTCATCAAGTAGGAGTATTTATATCATTATTTCCACCATCCTTTATTGACATTGTGGCAGATTCATTACATCGTGTGGTTTCATTCTGTATTAAGTGTGAGGTGAAATAAATGTACTTGATGAAATTATTAGTCTTGGTTTCAATTTGTTGAAGAAATCTCAGAGACTCATGAGTCCTAAAGACAGTCCCAATGGAAAAAACTAGTCACGATTTCCATAACAGCCACATCAGAAAGAAACCAGTTATAGAAATCATATCACGCAATGCAAGTTTCTATCCCTAATAGTCCATCGCCATGCTCCTGAGCCGCAGCACATTTGCTCGCTAGGAGCCAAGCGAGCCTGCACGAACGATCAGAGAGTAGCGTCTTCCTCCTCGGTTGGCCTCCACCTTGCCATGGGAGGCCGCAGCAAAAACGAACGGCGAGTGGCTTGGGCAGCGGCGACCGCGACCTCGCCATGGAGCGCGCCGTCGAGGCAAGGGACTAGGCGACCGTGATCTCGCCACAGAGAGCACCATCGCGACCTGCACCTCGCCATGATGGCCGCGTCCACGAACAGCGTCGTCGAGCGTCGAGGCAACGGGCCAGGCGACCACGACCTCATCACGCAGAGCGCCGTCGTGACCTGCACCTCGCCATGGATGGCTGCGTGTCCTATGGCCAGCGTCCACCTCGCCATGGAGAGCGCCGTCAAGGCAGAGGCCAGGCCATCGGCGGCGCGGCGGTTGGCACAACGGTGACGCGGCCAGCACAACAGCGCGGCCAGCGCGGCGTATGCGAACATGAGTGGCGTCGGTGATAGCAGTGCGGCCTGCGGATGACGCGAGCGACCTGTAGACGGTGGCGTGGCTTGAGCGACGGCGGCGCGACAGCGAGTGCAGAGGAGGAAGTCTTGTCGTGGGCCCCATCGATAGAAATCACTCGTTTCCTCCCAATGGCAAACTAGCGGTTTTGATATGACCACGCCAGTAAGCAAGATGTCACAAGCTCCAAGTCAAGCTACAACTACTCAAGTTTTACCTACACCGACACCAGCCCAAGTCATCGATGGACCGGTTACACATAGTCCTGCAAAGAAGCTACAACAAGAGGTCCACGTGCTACTTTGTGAGGTTCAGTTTAACATTAATGAGAATTATATACTACCTAAGTGTTCTACCTTGATTGTACTCATATATATAGAAGAAGAGAAGGATGAATCTGACCCTAAAAAACGGACCAGTGCAAGTCCTAGAAGACACTACAAAACGTACCAAAGAATAAAAAATGGACCAGTGGAAGTCAAGAACGGACCAGTGCAAATAAATCTTCGTAACCTTTTACTCACAAAAGCTATGAAGGCCCATGAGGACTTGTTGGAAATCTTGTCGAGTCTGCTTTCCAATGCCTCAAGTCTCATCTCATTTGGACGTTGCAATCAAGAGTTATGCTTGGATTAGTCAAGACTGCTCAGAAGGTCAACACTCTATCGTGATAGAATGTTGGTACAACTTGACGTGCAAAACTGTACCAATCTACAACGTTTCATGGTGCATGGCATACATTGCTGGAATGCTCTTGGAGTCTAGTTTCACACCCAAGAAACGGTTCGTCATTTGGACTTCCCAATAAAAATTTATGGTCAGTTTATTGGAAACTAATGTGGAGGCCAATAGTAACGCGAAGCCAGTTCGGGAATCCATTCCGAGGGCCCTTTCACATTGCCTTCCCTCACAAACTCTGTTTCGTTTTCATACCTATCTAGGAGGGTTGTTCCTAGTATAAATATCCCCTACCTCTAAGCTATTAGAAACCTTTGATCATTTGATAAACTACATGATATTACAGCCACGCTGCTGAGTGCCTTACTCAATCTTTGTTCTTCCTTGTTCTTCATGGACTTGTGAAGTGAATCCTCTGGGTTCCCCTACTTCGTGCTCTACGGCTTCCGTTCGGCTGCGCCGTATTGTGTGGATTAGTTCCGGATTGTGGTTCTGCGGTCGTTCGGAGATCGAGTCGAAGTCTTCGCGGTTTCGGTGCCTCTCTCCCCGTCGCTTGGTCGCATCCAACCTTTGTCTAAAACTAGTTACCCGCTGCTCGCAGCAAGTTATCCTTGTTCTTTTGATCTACTGTCGTGAAGATCGGGCCACCCTCGTGCCGATCCATATTGGTAACCTATCAGGTTTCTTCGTGCATTGGATGACGAGTAGACATGGTTTCTCATGTGAGAAACGATTTCTTCATATTTTCCTCTCTTTCTTCATTAATTAGATTGTCACGTCAGATTTTTGCTGAGTTGGTAAGATAATTAATAGAGATAGAAACTACTATTAATATAATAGCATTGAGACTGCCCAAATGTTACTGGTGCATGCTTTCATGGAAGCAAACCGCCGAGCACAAATTGATTAACACTAAAAAACTAGAGTCCATGGTTTCAACAAGCTCTACCATAAGTGGCTGACCAGGATATTTTGATTTAATAACTAATATATGCCGCTTTGTGAAAGAAAAATAATAATAATTTAGCAATTATGTTTATCACTAATCCTTAAATTCCGGTGGTGCTCATACTCCTTTAGTCCAAACACCAAAGCTTTCAAAATTGCCGTGTTTTAGATTCCCCTGCTATACACCTATTCCTTTTGTATTCTTTTTTTTTTCCCCTATCTCTCTATTTCACACTCCTCCGTTCCAAACAGGTCCTAAGCTTGGGATCGTAAGGTTTTGCTTGCATACTTAAGGCCATGTTCTTCAGTTTTGAGTAAAAGACTGCCTGCATTTTGTTAGCATCTAGCATTCTAATTTTGCTTGTGATTAATCTAAGGAACATCTAAACTGTGGAATAACTAGGTTTTCTAGTGCAGTAACCTAAATTGGACGAATGACATACATGTCGCTTGTTTTTAAGATGAAGCCTGACATTTTTGGCTTATTGGTATTATATAAGAATCTTTTTTTTGAATTAACAACATATCTAGTGATAGTAGTTTTCAGAAGTTCAGCCTCTACAATTTCAGAAGTTCAATCTTTGTAAAGTTCCCATGATCCTTGTGTCCCACAACTCCACAAGGATATCTGCAAGAACATTGTCCCCGTTTATTATATCATGTCTGTTTCATTCATTGCTTCTTTTATGGAGTCGTTGCCATCTATTGTGACATGTAGTGTACCGTAAAAATCTACTCGCCTAACATATGAACGCCCACACATATAATTCACAACATGGAAAAATTTAGGTACAATTTAATCTAGAAAATTAGTAAAATAATTTTAACAAGTATTTGAACATATAAAAAGAAATAAAAAGAATTGGAGTTGTAGCATTATGCCATTAGATAGGACTAGGGCCACAACATTGTTCCCACTGGTCGATAAGGGAGCTTACGGATATCATGGACCAATGCAGAATGAGTTCTACAGCGTAGTCAGAAAGTAGACTTGTACATGTAGGAGTACTGGAGTAGTCAAAGTAGATGTTCTCCTTTGTTGTGGATTTGATTGCCAGGAACAGGAGTGTGCCTACGCCGAGAGGAAGGATCGAGTGCAAAATTATTGGACAAGAAGTCCTTCACCTCATTAATCAAATTAAGGCACAACTCCAAAGATCAATACTCGCTGACGTACGAACACAAGATCACATCTTCTTCCCTACCATAGCAATAGTACACACATATGTCAGCCTACCATAGTCAGTTGCTAAATGGGACTAAAGCTCACCTTTTAGTCACTCTGGATCCATACACCCTGGCTAAGAAGGACTAAAAGGCCTCTCTTAATCTCTTTTATTAAATCAAATCAAACAAAGAGTGACTAAACTTTTGGAGCTGATTTAGGTGACTAAACTTTAAGAGGTGTGAACCAAACACGCCCTCATTAGTCACCCAAAACTATCTAGAACCTTTGGTGGGTAAGAGCTAAGACGAGCCCACCATCCCATTTTTATTCAACTAAATTGTTTATATGTTGCAATGTTGGCAATTTTAGTTCCTCCATTATTAATTTTTGAAAAGGCTGTGTGGGTGTATAAATGGTGATGTTGGAGACATCTTTCCCACACACAAAATGACTTAGACATGGTGATCCACTTTTTTCAATTTTATACAACTTAATGGCTATATTAGCAATTTGAATTGGTGGAGAAAAAGAGAATATTACCAGTTTGTGAGTAGGAGTGGTTCTGCATATGAGGGTCTATCTATCTTACAATATGCTGACAACAAATTATTATTTGTGGATCATGATCTTGAACATGCGAAATATATCAAACTTTTTGCTTTTGAATAACGGTAGTGCTAGCGCCTGGATGTCTGGACGTACGCTCGTGTCCAGACACCCATGGCTGCTCTCCGTTTCTCGCTCTTGCTCAATGTTGTGCATCCTGTCCATTCGGATTCCACGCTGCTCGAACAACTCGTCTCACCCATACCATGTGCTTGCATGCGAGACAGTCCGCATCCCTCCATTTCTCCAGCGAGCTTGAACTGCCACGGCGAGATAGAAGGAAGGGAAGGAAGGGGATGGAGAAGAGAGGAGAGGGTGAGGCATGCCATGCAAGGTAGGAGCCGAAGCCCAGCGACAGACTGTTGACCGCCAGCCACCGCAAGGTAGGAGCCGAAGCCCAGCGATAGATTGCTGACCGCCAGCCACGGATGTTACTGGTGCAATATCCAATCTAATTTTGAAACATTCAAAATGAAAAAAAGTTGATGAACGCACGTTGCAAGCATGTTTACGTGAATTTAATAAGCGTGCTATTCTACTGATACGTGATTGGACGAACTAAAAAAGTGCGCATAGGGATGATCGGCGAAGAAGATCCTACGTGTAAAATGTCACACGTCCTAGTCGCGTCATCTCTTATTTCAGATGACATGCACTTCTCGCACAGTCGCACGACAAGTCAAACAGCCCACACTTGTGCAGCCGAAACACGACCGGATACGACGAACCTGCGTGAGAAATGAGAATCAGGCCTGGGCGCGTACTTGTCCGCCGCTGCTGCCACAGACCTGAACGCCAAGCGGATGACGGAAAGGGTGACGCAACGCGTTGCAATGGGTGCACCGGGAACAATCTACAAAGTCAGAAACAAACGGCCGGCAGCTGGCATCAGCACGCCCTGGAGCGCCCCACTTCGACACGTATAAATATACAGCGACACCCCAGCCAGGAGACGCCGAAGAAGCAGAACAGAAGCACAGCGAGAAACAGAGAACGCCGGCGACCACCGAGAGCAAAACAAGCAGGCAAGATGGTGCAGCAACAAGCAGCGAAGGAGGTGATCCCGCTGCTGACGCCGTACAAGATGGGCCAGTTCCAGCTCTCCCACCGGGTGGTGCTCGCGCCGCTGACGAGGTGCCGCTCCTACGGCAACGTGCCGCAGCCGCACGCCGCCGTCTACTACTCGCAGCGCGCCACCAAGGGTGGCCTCCTCATCGCGGAGGCCACGGGGGTGTCGCCCACCGCGCAGGGGTACCCGGAGGCTCCTGGCATCTGGACGCAGGAGCAGGTCGAGGCGTGGAAGCCCATCGTCGACGCCGTCCACCGTAAGGGTGGCATCTTCTTCTGCCAGATTTGGCATGTCGGCAGGGTCTCCACCTATGGTATATATCTTCGTCAGTTCTGATTGTACTATTATTTGATGAGGAGTTGTTGTGTGGTTGGTTACTGGTTTTTCCTTTGATCCAATTGGCAGAGTTTCAGCCGGACGGGCAGGCACCGATCTCGAGCACGGACAAGCAAATTACCCCGGCCGAAATTTCCCCGAGCGGCGAGCCCGTAATGGTGTATTCGAAGCCGCGCCGGTTGCGGACCGAGGAGATCCCCGGGATTGTCGACGATTTCAGGCGAGCCGCACGGAACGCAATTGAAGCCGGCTTCGATGGCGTTGAGATCCACGGCGCGCACGGGTTCATCCTCGAGCAGTTCATGAAGGACAGCTCTAACGACCGCACAGACGAGTACGGCGGCGGCAGCCTGGAGAACCGGTGCCGCTTCGCCGTGGAGGTCGTCGACGCCATTGTCGGCGAGGTGGGCGCGCACCGCGTGGGCATCAGGCTGTCGCCCTTTGCCGACTACTTTGATTGTGTGGATTCCGATCCGGTGGCGCTTGGCCACTACATGATCCAGCAACTGAATAAGCACGAGGGTTTCCTCTACTGCCACATGGTGGAACCTCGAATGGCGATGGTCGACGGCCGCAGGCAGATTCCTCACAGGCTCTTGCCGTTCCGGAAGGCGTTTCACGGCACATTTATCGCCGCCGGCGGGTATGATCGGGAGGAAGGCAACAAGGTAGTGGCAGAAGGCTATGCTGACCTTGTTGCATATGGAAGGCTCTTCTTGGCTAACCCGGACCTGCCTAAGAGGTTTGAGCTGAATGCGCCACTGAACAAGTACGACCGTTCTACGTTCTACACACAAGATCCCGTTGTTGGCTACACGGATTATCCTTTCCTCGAAGACGGTAGCAATAATGATGACTCAACTACTCAAGCTTAATCATGCAGATATCTGATCACAACTAATAATGTGGATGGTTCATCAAGTATGAGTTCATTATTATTTCCGTCCTTCTTTATTGACATTGTGGCAGGTTCATTACATCATGTTGTCTATAAGGAGAAATAAATGCACTTGCTGAAATTACTATTAGAACAAGTAACTACTGTTTCTAGAGAATTGTTGTCACGTGTACCTTTTCAAATTTCCTTCTTTGGCAGACTACAATGGTCAATGGAATCCTCGTGTTGCTTTTCACTACCGTGTCAGCTTATAGCTTTTTGTGAGCTTACCCAACAAATCATAATATTCTAAACCCTGCAGCAATCCATTGAATCCTCGCCTCAGAGGAGCCGCCAATACAAACGAAGAAGTGGATCACGTAATATCACCACTGTTTTTATTTGATTTATTCCTAGTCCATCAAAAACCTTTATACAAATTACAAACTACTGCCACTAGATGTATTGTTAATTCAAACATGTGGTTTGTGGCTTGCATTTGTACCAAGCCACAAAAATTTGGCTTCATCTTAAAAACCAGAGCGATATGTATGTCATTGGACCAATTAAGATTACTGCTGTTGTTGAAAAAACCTGATTATTCCACAGTTTAGATTATCCTAGGATTAATCACAAACGAATTTCAAAAGCTTTCTTCTAACAAAATGCAGGCAATCGTCTTTGACTCAAAATTGGATGACATCTATCTACCATTCAGAACATGCGTGGTTTGGTGGCGCAGGCGGTCCGCCCGAAGGCAGGCCGTGTGGCGCGGGCACCTATATTATCTTTTGGTTGGTTAAATTGTGTTTATAAATGACATCGTAAATATTAGTGACAGTAGGCCTTCCAACCACACAAGGTTGAATCCCCCTCCCCCTTACTGTATTTTCAAAATTATGAATCGAGAACCCATTCATTAGGGAACAAATCACATAGACTTGCATGAGTTTATCCAAATTGTGATCTATGTGAATTGTTTAATATATTGCTCTCCATAGCCTAAACACTAATTCTCGGTCTATTTGTTTGTTATTACAAGGTACGGTTGTGACTTGTTCTTGAACTAAGACTACTACACAAATCTTAACCATGACAGACAAAAAGGCCTTAACCGAGGTGGTTTTTGCTACCACCTCGGCCAAAAGGTCACGTGTAATCGTGGCTTTAACCTAGACGGTTGCTTTGCCTGTCCCGATTAATCGATTGAAAAAAATAAAAAATAAAAAAAAATCCATGAGCCTGCTGGTGAGCCCATTCCTGAGCCCACCGATGAGCCCGTTCCCAGCCCACGAGCTAGAACCACTGGGAGAAGCCAACACCGCCTTTTCTCGTCGTGGAGCCCACCGTCGGAGGGTCTCGCTAGATCCATGGATCTGCCGTCGGAGGCCTCTTCCCTAGCAGATCCATGTCGTGGTGGAGTCATGGAGGGAGGGGAGGAGACCGGAGCGCGGGCCCGATCCACTACTGGCGGGCTCCATCCTACCGGATCTGCCACCAGAGGCCTCCCCGCCAAATCCGTGTTGTGGTGGAGCCATGGAGAGAGGGGAGGAGAAAGGGAGGGGATGAGACCGAGGCTCGGTCGGATACACCACCGGAGGCCTCCTCCCCACCGGATCGGAAGGCTAGGGAAGGAGCAGGAGCTACTGCTGCATGAATCCACGTGCCTGTGACCTGCGCAAACCCGTCCTGCGGCCTGCATCATTGTGCCTCCATGCGCGTCGCTTGCGTTGCCGTGGCTGCCATGTGGACCTTCGGGAGAGGAGAGGAGTGGCCGGTTGTGCTCGGGATGAGGGAGAAAGATGGACCGGTGCCTAAGGGGGAGGGAGAGAGAGCTAGAGGGTGCAGTGAGAGGAGAGGAGCAGCGCCTGAGATAGAGGGGTGGGTGCATTGAGTGGCGCCTGGCTAGGGAGGGAGCATCGGGCTAGGAAGTGAGTGAAACCCTGGGGGCCCTTGTATGTGTGTGTGTGTGTGTATAAACCCGATATGGATAGGATATGGGCTTTTTGCTGGGTCTCGAGAATATTAACCGAGGCGAGCCTGATGATGGTTCCACCTCAAAAAAATAGGGTTCTTCACTTCAATTAATAGTTTTGAGGATAGTTTCGCTATAACCGCCTCGGTTAATAAAAAATGACCACCTAAGTTAATTCCAGGCATTAACCAAAGCGGTTTAAAAGCCCGCCGGGCTCCGAGGCCAATTTCAAAATGTCTGGCAAAAGATTTTATGCAGCAGTGCAAGGGATCCTAAGTGTTAGCGTTTTATGGTGCCATAGTTTATCATGCTTAACTTTCGGTAAACTACAGCTGTCATAGAATGCGTGGGGAGCAAAATTAAGTCCCACTTGTAATAAAATTTTATTAGAAAAAGGAGTCTATGATATATAGACATAGTGTTAAGAAAGTGTGGCACCCATAGTTGTGGTAGCAAGCCAAACAAAAGTAGAAAATAATTGTTGCATGAATAATATGTAGCGTGACAAGTTGTGGTCACGAATTTTTGCCCACATGGCCTGGTTAGATCGATTGTATATTGAAAACTTAGGGATTTTTTAGTGGAAATTTAAGGAATCGAATGTCCAAGTATAATTGTGTGATTGTGTGGATAATTCAACTCATAAACATAGAACATAGAAGTTATTATCCCTGTTTGTTTTAGGCCTATTTGGTAAGGCTTCTCCAATTCCGGCTCCTCCAGAGAAGCCATGCTAAATATTTTTTAAGAGAATTTATTTTTAATAAAAAATAGAGAAGCCAGAACCATTTTGGTGAAGCCATATATGACTTCTCTAAAATAACTCTAACTTTTTTAAAGGAGCTCCTCGTAAGAGCCTTGCCAAAGGTACCCTTAGTTCGGTCATTGGACTTCCGGTGTTGTCTTAGCCGCACGGTCTGCACAGATGATCCGCGAAGAACGATCGGTACGTGTAGCATTACGTATACGCAGTAGTAGACTACTAGTGGATAAGCTGTCGACTGGCGCTTCAAGAGTCAGCAGTCCACACTGCATCCACCGTCCATTTGTCCGTCGACGGCCACAACAAACTAGTGGATGACGGAAGTGGTGACGACTTTTGACGACGGGTCGCCGTTGGAGCACAGGAAAGGAAGCCGAGTAAAAAAAGAGGAATATGGCTGCGAGCCGCCGGACTGCCGGTGGCAATGAGCAATTGGTTGGAGCAACGTATAAATTCCCGTCGACAGATCAGGCAGGTGCATACCGAAACCAAATACGAATAGCTTTGACGCAAGCAAGCAGCAGAGGCAAAGCAAAATTAAGGTAGCAGTTTGAGTACGCACAAGCTAATAAGATGGGGCACCAAGAACAACAAGAAGTGATCCCGCTGATGACCCCGTACAAGATGGGGCATCTCGAGCTCTCCCACCGTGTGGTGCTCGCGCCGATGACGCGGTGCCGGGCAGACCGGAGCGGCGTGCCGCAGCCGCACGCCGCCGTGTACTACTCGCAGCGCGCCACCAGGGGCGGCCTGCTCATCACCGAGGGCACGAGTGTGTCTCCCACCGCGCAGGGCTTCCCGGGGTCCCCTGGCATCTGGACGCCCGAGCAGGTCGCGGCGTGGAAGCCCATTGTCGACGCCGTCCACCGCAAGGGCGCGCTCTTCTTCTGCCAGATTGCGCACGCCGGAAGGGCCTCAACCAACGGTACGTTACTACGTGAGCGCAAGTTCAGTATCAGCAGCTCGTTCGAGTGATCCCGTTGCTAATCCCTTTTCTGAATCACTCTGGCAGATTTTCAGCCAGACGGTGAAGCGCCGATCTCGAGCACGGACACGCAGCTCCCCGCTGACGCCGAGTCCGGCACGGTGTTCTCCAAGCCACGCCGGCTGCGGAGCGACGAGATCCCAGGGATCGTCGGTGACTTCAGACGTGCCGCACGGAACGCGATTGAGGCCGGGTTCGACGGCGTGGAGATCCATGGAGCACATGGGTTCCTTCTGGAGCAGTTCATGAAGGATGCCGCGAATGACCGCACCGACGAGTACGGTGGCAGCGTGGAGAACCGGTGCCGCTTCGTGGTTGAGATCGTCGACGCTCTGGTCCACGAAGTCGGCGCGTGTCGGGTTGGCATTAGGCTCTCCCCGTTCGCGGATTACATGGACTGTGCGGATTCTGACCCCATGGCACTCGGTGACTACATGGTGCGACAGCTGAACAAGCACGAGGGGTTTCTCTATTGCCACATGGTAGAGCCTCGGATGTCCATCGTGGATGACCGTAGGCAGATTCCGCATAGACTGCTACCGTTCAAGACGGTGTTCAGTGGCACCTTCATTGTCGTTGGTGGTTATGACAGGGAGGAAGGAAACAAGGTGGTTGCCGAGGGCTACGCGGACCTCGTCGCATATGGAAGGCATTTCTTGGCCAATCCGGACCTAGCGAAGAGGTTTGAGTTAGATGCGACCCTGAATAAATATGATCGCTCTACCTTTTATACACAAGACCCTGTCATTGGCTATACGGACTATCCTTTTCTTAGCGACGACAGCAAAGATTTACCTGCTCAAGATTAATTGTATGGATGATCGGTTTAATCACAGTTGGTGCACGAGATCCATACTTCTCTGTCCATTACAATATATATGTAAGGTGCATTGTTTTTGTTTTAAGTTAATATTTGTTATGTTTGACCAAATTTATAAAAGAAAGTACAATATACACTATAAAGACATTGCAAATGTCACTAACTCACTATAGTTGTTCAGGGTGGAATTTGATGTTGCAAATGTCAAAACTAAAGAAGTTTTACTTATTCTTTCTATTCTTTTTTTAAAAAGAGTTATGTATTGCTGTTTAGATTGCAGCAGTGAGATGATAAATACAATTGTAGTGGAGTTGTATCACACATGTTACATGCCTTTCATTTATCTGGTTGGGGAGGGGGGGGGGGGGGCGGGGGGGGGGGGTACATATGAGCATGGTCCAAGTGTTTTTCTCGAATACACAAGAAAATTGTGTACAAAGTAACTATCAACTGCAAAAATGATGAAGTTCGGGCTCTTAAGTCTTAACGATCAGCTAGCGCCCTTAACCCCAGTGCCCCGGCATCGATTCCAGTGATCCGCCTCCATTTTGATGAGTTGCAGCAGCTCAGCGACCGTCGCCGTCACTTCTCTGAAACACCTTGTGTTCCTTTCCTTCCATATGTGCCACGACAATCGACATCAAGGCAAACAGAGAATCAAGCCCCTTCCGATGCCTCCTCTTGGCAAGCATGGTCCAAGTGTTTGGTTCAGGGACACGTGATTCCCTCCAGATTCGGGACATTCGATCCCAACCATAAAAAATAGCTGGACCAACTTGTCTCTCATATTGTCTCTCCGCATACATGCCGAACACGCCGTCCTATTCCCGGCTGCGGTCAGGCATGGGCAAATTGCCTTTGACCCATTAGCGTCCAAGCTCACCCAAGCAGCGGCTTGACAGGGGCAGGCTGCCCTCGACATAGTGATACTCGGACATGGGCAAAACCACCCTCGAATGGGTGGTGACCAACTATGGGTGAGCCACTCTCACCGCAGTGGTGCCCAAGAACCGACAGAGCACGGTAGTAAAGAAGAAAACCATAAAAAAGATATAGTACCGATAAAAAAGACGTATTCTCATGTGTTTCATTGTACTACCTTCACCCATTCATGCAAGAAACATACTAATATGCTCGATTGTGTCTTTATTATCTTCACCACTATTGTAAAAGTTGGTACTCTACAATCATCGAGAACGACTCTCATGTATATAAAGAATATGGCATAGTATAAGTAATCCCAGTGATTTTAAATGTACACATAGACTTTTGTCTAAAGATTTATGCACTTCCTTAAATCGACTTAAATCTTCATCCCATGAATCCATATTATTGATTTTATGAATGGTATAACTCCTTAATAGAGCCTTAAGAGGTTGTGGCAACACCGCTTAAGAGGCATTGTATTGGCATCCGTTTTTGTGGTTGAAGTCGGTGATGATCTGAAGGTAACTCTCAGTAAACTATAACAACCATCCATCCATCATTTGGCTTTATCGGTTTCAACCATTGGATTGACAAATTTGGGTTGCCTAACCAATGTAACGTTGCCAGATTTTTAGCAAGAAAGTCATAGACACACAAATTTCCGTGACGCCGAGTCTGGCATGGTATTCTGGCAGCCTCGTTGGCTTAGACAGATGAGATACTGTTGATATTTTTAATGCGATTACAAATAAGAAATTCAAATCCTATCCAAATAAAGGCATTAGAAATAATTGGAATATCTTCTAGCATTGCTTAGGTCAGATTGCTATCCCCAACACAACACCAAAAAATGTGGTTGTACTTATGATCCTGGTACTATAGAAAAATAAATAAAGGTTATCCGTAAGCGCACAGATAAAATACACCTGTTGTAGCATTTCACCCAAGAAAGTTCCAGGTATTGTTATTTATAATTTTACCACTTGGAAGGCACTTGGAGGTACAAAAGCTATATCTTGCACTTGTGATAAGACTTCCACTAGATCAATACTCAAAACAGGGATCAATCATATCATAAATAAGGATAGTTCATAACAGGTCAACATAATCTCAAAGGGGTTCCACTGAGTATTTTTCCTACTTGGACGTAATTCTAAAAAGAACTAGAAAATAGAGACTAACTCCTAGAATTATTCTAGCTATAGGCCATTGAGCTACATTAATTAGTGCAATTATATTTAGTAATCATAGTCATGACTTAACTTGTATCCATACACAAGAGACATTGCTAAGGTGGGTCAGGAACATAGCAAGACATCACCCCGCAACTCAGCCTCACTAGTCCTATATTCAGGGAGTGGACTACGTAGGACTCAACGAAGTTGTCACCTTTGTGATCTACCACCTGACCCGGAATATAAGGTGCATTCGCAGATAGGCATTGTCTAAGCACCACACTTACACAACTTCTACCACTCACCCCTGAATTCAAAGGGTAAGTACTATACGAACAAGGACATAAACACAAAGCTAATCCAACTATAGTAAACATATAACTAAAGTAGGCAATGAACATTATAATTATGAATATATAATTATACCAAGTCATATCAAGTATTCGACTCAAACACAAATTAGAATAAGAACTAGAGGGAAAACATGAACTAGGCAAGAACACGATGAACTAGACGAACTAGAACAAGAACAAGATAACTAGATGAACTAGAATAACAAAAGATGAACTAAAAGATAAACACAATGAACTAGAAGACAAATAACTCAAATAGATTAATAATTTTAAATACAAGATAGAAGTACAAGGCTTTACCTAGCCTCCTCGCGATTAGATTTAAAATCCAAACGTTGCTTGACTCCTCTAATTCCTATTCTTATGTTTCTACCTATGTCCTAGTTGGTGGAGCTCTAAACTGGACTATGATGGATTATGAAGGATTGATTGATCGATGCTTTCATGGGATCTGCCTCTGCTTATATAGCCCGGTGGAATGAACCGCAGCCCTTGGATCAAACCGATATAGAACAAGGGTCAAGATGCGTCGTAGAGGTTGGTTGGAGGCCATCACACGAAGGAGAGGTAACTTTTAGGTGGGCCCAGGCCGGCTGGCCTGGCATGTGGGGCTGGCCGGCCCCACCTGGCCGCCGCCGGTCTCCCACTTCATTCCCGTGTTTTCTAGTGTCTTCTACATCCTTCTAGTGCCTCTTTCCAATCCTTTTGCGTAATGAGTCATCTCATGGATTCTTTCCTTTCCTAGCTTCTAGATAAATCTCTGAAAAAATTATTTCACAGTGCTATGGAATCTTATCGGTTTAGTCTCTGTCCTTGTAATGGATGATGGTTCTAGGGTCTTCTAGAGCCTTCGAGATTGTATCCATCGAGGACTTTCTCTTCAGTGCTCCAAATATGGCAAATGATATGTCCGTCTTGATCATCTCGACGAGCTCTCTACAATGGTGTACTCAGATTCTTCACTTGAGATACTTTTATATGGTGACTGCAAGGCAAGTGAGAACAACACAACTCATGGAACTCATTAGAATAAACCCCTATAACCTTACTTTATAAGTTATTTTAGATCTCTTCTGTGGTTAATTGATGGTTGAAAATTGGAGTTAATTACCGTCAACAGAAAATCAGAAGGATCATCGATGACTTAGACGTGCCACATGGCATGTGGTTGATGCTAGGTTTGACGGCATGGAGATGCATGGAGCACGTGGGTCGTCTCTCCTAGAGAAGCTCATGAGTACCAACAATCACATTGATGAGTTTGGTGGAAGCAAGGACAACCGGTGCCACTTTGCAGTTAAGATCACTACGTTCTATTCCATGAAGTCGACGCGGATCAGGTTGGCATTAGGCATCCCTTTTGTTGATTACATGGATTGTGCACTGTTGTGTATTTATAAGTTAATTTGAATAGTTTGCAGTCAGGTCTAAAATTTGGTGGAAACATGACTTCAAATATGGTGGAAAATTTCAAATTCAAAAATTTGAAACTGATTTTCAAATGCGGTTAATTATACTATCCCTAAAAATACATTTTCAGAGGCAGTTGTACCGCCACAACCGTCCTTGAAAAGCAATGGTTCATGTATTTGAACCACCCCTGAAAATACATTTTTGGAAGCAGTTTTTGTAATGCAACTGACCTAGAAAATACAATTTTTAGGGACAGTGTTCCTAATGGAACCGTCCCTAGAATGCATTTTCAGGGCGGTTAAAAACCCATTGCGATAGATGCATTATCTTTACAATCATTGGTATTGCAGTGTTGGACGAGCTACCCCTGAAGACCTATTTTAGCCGGCTCTAAAGATGTTTTCTATAGTAATGGTACATTATCTATCAGGGTTATGTAACTAGGGTACCCCAAAGCATGGTTATATATCACTCAAGATGGCCCAGCTGGGCGCAACCTAGCAAAATCATCATGGCCTCTCTTGACCTTTCCCGCCTCTCTACCAAGTACCGCTTGGAGCCCTCGGCCACCCCCGTCCTTAGCTACTTAAAGGATGGGATCGGAGGCGGGTGGACTCATTAAATGCACATGCCCGGACGTGACACACACACATGCACTCCACCAAGCATGAGAAGGACGACCGCCCCTTTGACCTCTAGGACCTAGGGTATGACATTGTCTTGGGTAGCACTCTGCTGACAAATAAGACAACACTAGGACTCAGCTACACCCCCCACGTGGCTCAGCACCATCTAAATTCCATCTAGCCTGATAGACGGGCATACGATCACACCTAGAATGTTATGGGAATCATGACTAAGAGATGGCTCCTTACAAAGCGATCGTATCCAATGCCCTCGACCCGACCACGAGAGGTTGGGGCAATGGGTTCATGACCTAGGGGAGCAGGTAGCCCATGTTGGACAGCTACTCTTCAGCACTAACGTAGGGCTTCGTCCCAAACTAATATAATTCCTTATGTCTCGAGTGCTAGCCATTGATTTCCTTGAGCAGAGCGGCGCTAAATTTACTCGACGGTTCTGAAAACATCGATATTACCTTAGAAAAATAAACTTTTAGCAAGTAAATATTGCAAATCAAGGTTAAGGCTCGATTTGGTGGAACTCCACTCAACTCCTCTTTACATTATACTAGTAAGGGTTCGCTTTGCTCTTTTCTCATAATAAAATAGGAGCCAATAAAGACCTTATTCTTAGCTTCAATGGCTTTGGCTCCTCTTGCACTGTAAAATAAGCCCTAAAACTTAGGAAAAACCAGTCATGACTGCAGCTTGTAATAACAAACAAATGGACTGAGAATTAGTCTTTAGGCTAATGTAAAACAATATTAAACAATTCACATAAATCATAATGATATCAAGTTGTGCAAGGCTATGCAGGTTGTTCCCTAATGAACAGTTTTTTTCGAGAATACGACTTCACGTGTATTTTATTAAGAAGAAGATAGAGTGCCGAAAGAATGATTTACACAACACATTGTCGGTTACAGAACCACAACGAAGATGGGCAAAGCATCCATCAAGAAAAGATGGCTACAACTGTGAATTATTTGCCTGATGAGCAAGAACCATAGCGGTAAAGCATCTGCCAAAGCCCGCGCTATAAAGTATCCACAAGGGGGGCAACGGGCATCATACACTTAGCAAGAACTGCCTAATTAGGATAATATTAGCTATGGATGTGGCCGTTAATATTGGTAAGTTCTATTCACATTTGCTTAGTGTAACATGAACTTTTTGGTGCCTATCATTTTTATCCATGATCAATTATCATATAACATATATTATCTTTTAATTGTTTAATTTGTGTTTATTATTGGCACTGTAGTGTTATCATGGGCAATACAGTTCAAATCATGGACATAAGCGACAAGAATATATTTTGTAAAAAGAAAGATGTTTTATTTGATCTAACCACAACAGTGAACATATAAAGATATAATGAAAGAGTTACATGTGTCAACCGATCGAGTTGACGTTTTTACTCCGCATAAAACAAACCAATGACCAATGGAGAGATGAACGTTGTGCCTTCCTAGAATCAAGCACATTATTGACCATAATGAAACTAAGCATCATCAGCAGTGGCGTCATTCTTGTCGTCGTCAAGGGACGGGTAGTCCGTGTAACCAACAACAGGGTCTTGGGTGTAGAACGTGGAGCGATCATACTTATTCAGTGACGAGCCAAGCTCAAATCTTCTGGGCAGATCCGGATTTGCCAAAAAGAGCCTTCCATAGGAGACTAGATCAGTGTAGCCCTCCGCTACAACCTTGTTGCCTTCCTCACGGTCATACCCGCCAGCTGCGATGAAGATCCCCTTGAACGTCTCCCGGAATGGCAAAAGCCTGTGCGGGATCTGCCGCCGTCCATCAACGACGGCCATCCGTGGCTCCACCATGTGACAGTACAGGAAACCCTCGTGCCTGTTGAGCTGCCGAACCATGTAGTCGGCGAGCGCGGCGGGGTCGGAGTCGACGCAGTCCATGAAGTCGAGGAATGGCGAGAGCCTGATGCCCACGCGAGGAGCACCCACCTCGCGGACCACGGCGTCCACCACCTCGACGGCGAAGCGGCACCGGTTCTCGAGGCTCCCGCCGTACTCGTCGTCGCGGTCGTTGGCGCCGTCCTTCATGAACTGCTCCAGGAGGTACCCGTTCGCGCCGTGGATCTCCACCCCGTCGAACCCGGCTTCGACGGCGTTCCGCGCGGCGCGCCTGAAGTCGTCGACGATCCCAGGGATCTCGTCCTTCCGCAGCCGTCTTGGCTTGGAGTACACCATGCCGGGCTCTGCTGCGTCAGGGGAGATTTGCTTGTCCGTGCTCGAGATTGGCGCCTGCCCGTCAGGCTGGAAATCTGCCGGCCGGTTGATTTCACAAAGCTTAATTAGCAGCTAGCAAGACCGATCAATCACGTCAAGTGTATGTGTATATGGTCATCAAGATCCAGTTGATGTACCGTTGGTGGAGACCCTGCCGACATGCCAAATCTGGCAGAAGAAGAGGGCGCCCTTGCGGTGGACGGCGTCGACGATGGGCTTCCACGCTTGGACATGCTCCTGCGTCCAGACGCCGGGGGTCTCCGGGTACCCCTGAGCGGTGGCCGACACACCGGTGGCCTCCGTGATGAGGAGGCCGCCCCTAGTGGCGCGCTGCGAGTAGTAGACGGCGGCGTGCGGCTGCGGCACGTTGCCGTAGGAGCGGCACCTCGTCATCGGCGCGAGCACCACCCGGTGGGACAGCTCAAACTGCCCCATCTTGAACGGCGTCAGCAGCGGCATGGCCTCCTGATGATGTTGCACCATATCTTTTGCAGTAGCTTGTTCTGGGCTCTCGCTTATTGCTCTGCTTTACTCTCAGTGTCGTTGCCTTGTGGTGTGGCCGTGTGGGAGTACGTACTCATATATGTATAGGTGACCGGAGTGGCCCCGCGTGGCGGCTTTCCATCTCTTCACTCCGTCGTCCACTTGGTATCAGTTGATGTGTGGTGGGCCTTAGCATAGCAGCCACGATGTCCTGTTTCCTTTGCAAATCGACGACATGAAGACGAAACTAGTGCGTGTAATGATCCGGACAGTGGTTAGGGGAAAGGTCATTATGCACTAGGAAATTGAGGTTTTTCCCTTCAAAAGGGATGGGAGTGGACGCACTATAGGCGGCTATCGAGATGCTCCAGCACATTTTTATACTATGGCTTTGTTTAGTTCAAAAAATCTTCAAATTCTCCATCACATCAAATCTTTAGACGTATGCATGGAACATCAAATATAGATTAAAAATCACTAATTACATAGTTTGTGTAGAATCTGTGAGACAAATCTTTTAAGTCTAGTTAGTCCATAATTAGACAATAATTATCAAATACAAACAAAAATACTACAGTAGTCAAAGCCAAAAAAATTTCCAAAGCCTATATATAGTAGCGACAATTTTACTCATATTTATATATTTATCACAAAGGGATGGGAGTAGACGAACTAGGCGGCTATCGAGATATGCACCAGCACGACAATTCTACTCACATTTATATAATATATGGGATTTAATTGGGTTTGTCCAACTAATTCAGCAATTAAATTAAAAAAATTGTAATATCAAAGCTAATGCTAGGTGTAATTTGTTGTGTCCTTTACGCAGTGTAATTTATGGTTTGATGAGTTTTTTTTTTTGCGAGACCCGGTTACACACGCAGATGCTTATATATACGAGCCCACACTTATCCCTATAAACGCACGCACACCCTACCCCGATAAGCATCTCTAAAGAACCGAGTTGGACTGACAAATCTTGAGATTGACAAAGTCACTACATGCGCCTCGTTGTCGACAGACACGTCGTCTACCACTGAAAGCATAGCGCCGTTAAATATTATAATAAATTTAGAAAAGTGCGAGCACCGGCGTCAAGTCGAAGACTTAAATTCGGGTGCACAGGTTCTATCCCAAAGAACCCAACCAGCTTATGTGCATGATGACCATTATTATGTCATAGTGGTTAATAATGTCTCAGTGGTTTCCGTTATTAGTAACAAACAATTGATTGGTTAATTTCATGAGTTACTAATAACGGATTCTACCCTGATGGACATTATATTTTTCATGCACCTGTCTCTTCACTTTTGTCTTCCTTTATTGCTGCATAAAAGAGATACTTCTTCTCTTGTTCAAGAGAGAAGAGATAGAAGTTTCACTTGCCCCGCGGGAAAGGAAAAGAACAAGAGGGATCGCGCGTCGCCAAGCGAGTCCGCGCGGCGGATAGCTGCGAGCGCGGCTCATGAATTTGTCAAGCGTGTCAATTTGCCAAATGTGTTTACCAAATTGTTGGAGATGTATTTTTGCCTCTTTTGCCAATTTTTCAAGGATGCCAAGTGCTTTTTGCCAACTGTTGGAGATGCTCTAAGAGTAACTCCAATAGTTTGCTATAACTCACTTGGCAAATCTATAGTTTTGCGAAGTCTCAAAACCAAATGCCAAGTGAAAAAGAGGCCTTCTCCATCAGTTTACTATTTGGGCTTGGCAAAAAAACTTGATATACTAGGATTTTTGTCAAAATCATAAAATTGAGCCTCCAACAAGTTGGCAAAACTAGTTGGCAAACTGGGATACACGTGATGCCAAGCGATGGAGGACTTGGCATATTTGCCAAGTGAAGGGAGAATTTTGCCAAACTCATAAAATTGCTAAGTAGTTTTGCCAATTTGTTGGAGGCTGTTTTTTGTGGTTTTGGCAAAAATCTTAGGATGTCAAAGTAAGTGCTGCTCTCTGTCGTTCCTGTCCCGGTTCTTGCACGTGCAGGAATAGAGAGACCAAAAAAATCATGATTAATAATCTATCTTGATGGCCAAACTCCCAAAAAAAATCCTTGCTTGGATGAACTGCCAAGGAAATTGAATTTCCCTTGTGCACGCCTGAACGCCAATCGCGAAGTGCATGCACGAGGGATAGTCAGAAAGAAACGACCGGTGCACATGACTTCCATATATTATTGCTTTATTTCTGTTTCTTCTTGATTCCTTTCTAATTTTCTGAGAGTTTGTCTTTAAATTATCTGCATTGAAGTTGACAAAGCAACTGAAAGATTCCGGGGATATAATATTTTTTTTAAGTCCCAAAGAGAAACGGTCGGGCAGCTAAGCAAATGCATCAGCACCACTGGAACGCTCAGGAACGCTCACTCCGACAATTACTGTCCTTTTTTACACGTTACATTAGTTTTGCCTTAAGTCAAGCATTACTATTTTTAACCATCTATTTATTTTGAAAGGACTTTTCTGCCGTACCTTAAATAAGTAAATAACTATAAGCTGTTTATTTATTTTGATCAGAATGTTATAGTCACATATTACCTCCGAGGAGGTAATAGTTGAAATATACATTTATTTACTTTTTAATTTGTAAAGCATGATAAATTAGGAAACTTTTTGATTTAGAAAAAACTTTTTCTAGATTTGATTCATGCATGCATATATGGTCGGGGATACGATAAATCTTTTTTATTTTTTGAACTTGATATATTTAGATCACTACTATGTAATTTTACATGTGATGTGACTTAATACATTTGAATGTACTTGGATTTGCATGTGACGTGACATGATGTGTTCATTATCATATTATGTGATTTGTTTAATGGGTTTTATTAGTTAGCATGACTTATTTCTCATTAGACTTTTGTATACTATTTAACCACTTTAATACAATCGTATAATTTTTTGACGGAAAATACAATCGTACATACATTATGTGTACAGATTTAAATATTGAGTGTAAAATGTCTAAAAACATATTTATCAATAAATATTTTTTAATATAATATATCTAGGGTACGCGGAGCTGCAAGTTTTTTGTTTTCACGATTATGCACTAACCATAGAAAAGGAAGGCCCACACTACTTGTGAAAGGAAGGAGGGCACCCGCGGCTTCTGTCTCCATGATTTAGGGATTTGATAATATTTTTTCTCCCTAGATTAATCAACTTTAAAAATTAAAAAAAATCAAGGGCTTAGATTCATTTAAGGTATTACCTCCTAAGGAGTAAAGAGTGTACTGTAGTATTGCCCATTTAAAAAATCCTTATAATTTTACAATATATGAATTATAAGAATTCATATGTGACATAGGACTTGTACTTTCATAATGTACAATCCTTATACTTTCATAAGAAAAACTTATATACTTTCATAATATATGGAGGTGGCTGGCACCCATGCTGACAATGTTTATTTTTTTAAGATCCGATGCCAACAATGTGACTTTCACAACATGTGGAGGTGGCTCTCGCACCGTTGTCGAGGTGCAGCTCCTACCACAATGTGCCGCATATGTACTACTCGCAGCGAGCCACTCGGGGCGCCTCCTCACCCCACCGACGCCACGGCTGACAACGGAGCAGGTCGCGAAGCGTGGAAACCCATCGTCGACGCCGTCCACCGCAACGGCGCGCTGTTCTTCGGCCACATGTGGCATGTCGGATGGGTATTCACCAACGTCCAATACTTCTGACACGTGATCGGTTTCTCTTGCTGCTAAACTTCTGTGAATAAATAATTGTTAACCAACTGGCAGATTTCCAGCGTGACGACGGACAGGCGCCCATCTCGAGTAAGATATCGTTTTCTATATTTAATCCTATCGAAATCATATTTTTTTTATTTGATTTTATCATTTTTCTTTTGTATTTCACAAGTTTCGTATTTCAAATGTAAAAGTAGAAAATGATTTAGATCTTTTTTTTTTTACTATTTTCTACTTTTCTACTTTTAATTTGAAATATTTTGATTTAAAATTTGGTTTTAACCGAATTTAGCCAACGTACAGTTAAACAATCCAGTTATAGGCTATTCACCATGTAGCTGCATTCTTTCTACCGGTGGCCAGCTACCCTCTCTTTTATGGGCGACACCTAGTCTCATCTCCCTTGACCTCACGAAGTGTTGTCCTCTCAGTTCAAGTTCATATTTCAATAACATTTAATTTTAGTTTAGATTCTAAAATGATATGCTAGTTGCTACATCTAATTTTAATTCCTATTATCCTGCTTAGTTATTAACTGTTTGTTCTAAACTTGTATTTATGTATAGGCTGTTGTATTAAATATCTAAGACCAAAGATCATACACTTTTATTTTTTATTATTATTATTATTATTATTATTATTATTATTATTATTATTATTATTATTATTATTATTATTATTATTATTATTATTATTATTATTATTATTATTATTATTATTATTATTATTATTATTATTATTATTATTATTATTATTATTATTATTATTATTATTATTATTATTATTATTATTATTATTATTATTATTATTATTATTATTATTATTATTATTATTATTATTATTATTATTATTATTATATGCACTTGAAATTGGTCACGACATGTATATATATATCATACATAGTCTCATCCCCATGAAACTCATGTAGCTCGGTTACCTAGTTTATAGTCTTGGTAACTGTGTCATGAAACTATGCATTAAGACTGGCTTAAGACTCTCCTGAGGTGTCGCACTAAACAGATGGCACGTTTCAAACCCAGACCAACCAAGGGGTTTCAATGACCCCTAGAGTTCAACGCTCTAATTAACCGCGAGAAACTTGGATCCTGCCAACATTAACTGAATTCCTAACGATATATATGATCGTTCCACGTTCTACACCCAAGACCCTATTATTATTGGTTGCACGTACTACCCGTTCATCGGTCAAGAATAACCCTCTACGCTGATTGTGAAATTTACTTGCAGATGATAATCTTCATAGAGAAGGCCACAACGGTCCTGCGAGCTTCACGGCGAGCTTGGAAGCACTCTTCTCCGAAGACACCGCCAACGTGGAACGTGCCGCAGCGAGGACACATAGACTCGACGGAGTCGGGCACCATGTCGATGGAGTCCGGCACCATGTCAACGGAGTGCGGCACCTCCTCTTCCATGCCCAGAGCCTCAACAGTGTCTAGTGCGACCGTGTCCAGCACGACGGAGTCTGGCACCTCGAGCGCTGCAACAGACTCCAACGAGGCCACGTCATCCTGCTGCGACGAGCGTGTAGGCGAGTGAGTGGCCAGTGCACGGTGAGCAGGCAGCACGCGGCGAGCGGCGAGCACGATCATAGACGAGGGAGCCATCAGTAGACCACCAAAACAGCAGAGGAAGATGGAGATGAACTAGCACAATCGCGTGGAGGGATTAGTTTTCACCTCCAGCACACCAAAGCCTAAAATACCTACCTTCATAATACGGAGGGAGTATATGATTGCTCCACGTTCTACACCCAAGACTCTATTATTATTGGTTGCACGGACTACCCGTTCATTGACGAGGTCAAGAATGACCCCCTACTGCTGATTCTAGAAAGGCGCACTCATCTCTTCATTGGCCACTGGTTTGTTGTATGCAGAAGGAAAACGTCAAGTCGGTACACCTATACACTACAGCATGGCTGTTTATAGAAGGCGTTTAAAAATGCCTTTAAAAGGCATCAAAATGCCTTCAAAAATCTTTTTAGGCATACTTAAAATGCCTGCTATAAACTTGACTTAAAAAGTCTTTTGAGGCATTTTTTCAAAACGCCTTCCAATATCAACATATAAAGGCATTTTGTAGCTGTCTATAATAATTTTTAAAGGCATTCTGTATAAGCCTTCAAACACTGATAGAGGCATTATTAAAAATGCCTCCAAAACCAACTCATATGTAGAAATTTGCTAGTAATCAAAACAGCAACATCCATTGAGAAATTAACCAATAAAAATACACGTTAACAACATGATCCAAACATTTAACCTTTCAGGCTATACACAGTTATATTTGTAACCAAACACAATCAATAAGGTTGAAAAATAGTCAATTCAAATGATGTTCCAAGTCCTGATGTCTAGGTCCCCATTCCTGATGCAAGTTTCTTTCTCCTTTTATAAGAGTGTCCACATCACAGCTATATATATATATATATGTAAGTATAAATCCATCTAAATATACTATGTTGCCACAGTACTGGCCATCAATGTTCAGAAACCAAATTATGTTACTCCTGCTTGAAAATGACATGCCCACATCCAGCTATATACATGTCTGTTGTCCTCACTTGTCAATTGCTCCTGCTTGAAACCAAACATGTCCCAATGAGTGAAGGTATATACACAAGATTTGGACAAGAATTACTAGACATAGGTTTACATTTTTTATTAGGAAAAAAAGGTAAACAGGAATGTTGCTTCAAACAGAAATTCTAGTGACAAGCGACATGGCCATATTAATTCTAGAATAGTTACTCAACATAATTTCTTGTCAACACATATCTACATAAACAAAGTTACACTGACAGATTATCCTGACCATACTATAGTAACAAAGCCAACTACTAGTATCCAAGAAACAAAAATAAACAAACTTAGTTCCAAGCACCTAAACCAGTCTACATATGTTTCTTAAGAACATCAAGTTTGGCACTTCCCACCACCTATTATTGCCCTACTAGTGAGGAAAACAGATACCTGATGAAGAGGTTTAAAAGGAAAACTTTGATCCTCTAGTTCTATTTATATTCTCACTGCTAGCTGACTAGTTTTTAACAGACATTTACCAACAAGTAGAATGGCATATGAAGTAGAAACCTATTCTGTAACACCATCCACAGCCACAGGTCATACTACAAGCCTATGTGTTTCATATATTCATCTAGGGTAGAAAAATGACATGTTGCCTAGAGATGCCAAAACTAAACTGTCATAGTACCATGAATTTTTAGAAATGACAAAGAAAAATAGAAAACTAGAAGCAAGAAATGCTTACTTTTAATTGTACTAACATCGAGACGTTGTTATATGTATGTTGCTTTTGTGGCCCTCTACATACTTGGATGATGTAAGTTGCTCTGTTTCTTCTTTACTCACATTCCTCTTTGCTTGCTTATTTTCTAGCAAACCCTGTGAAGCAACTTGGCCTTTGTCCAACCTTGTAGCATCAGCTTTTGATGTTGACCTTTTTGGTCCTACAGTTCCTCTTGTGTTTGGGGTGATTTTGCTAATGGGGCTACAAACCTACAACAGAAAATTTCAAATTTGAAGCCAAATTTAGTAGGTGTCAGTGTTGAAGATAGTGTGCTACCTGTTTAGAGTGCAACGGAGTGCCATCTCTACAAATGATCTGCAATGTGATTATATCAATGTAAAGTTCAAAGTTTCATCATTAGAAATAAACAAAGGAACCAATTATAAGTCTATAGGAATCATACATTTTGCCGAGGCCATGGTATGCAGCGAGCAGTAGCACTTCCCAGATTTTGTATCTTCCCATGTGAACGAGGCAATATGGTTGTTTGTTTATAAACAATACTGACTAGTACCTCAATATAATCCGCCAATGGTTGACCATCATTAGCTTTAGCTTTCCTATCAGTTTTCTGAACAGTCCCTAGTGCCACCAGCTTTTTACTATTTGGAGATGTGAGACCAATCTCCATACCACACTTTATATCTTTCATATCATCCTACAAAGATTACTATTAACTCTATCATATTCTACTATTTGATTAGAAAAGGCTAACATGATTAAAGATAATCAGTCACCTTAGTAAGTGGTGCCTGAAACTTTCTTGGTTTCTTCGATGGCTCTGGAAGACTTTGTGGAGGTGTCTTGTCCTTGGTATTTCCCAGAAATGTGTGTTGTGATGTCTCTTTCTTTATTTTTTGCAGACTTTGCATCCTAACATTTTCAATTTCCTAAGGATCGAAGACAAAACTAATTACAAACTGCATCTAATCAGTAAATCAACTCAAATGGAGATAATTTACCTCAAGTTCTACTCCATGTCTCTTATTTGAATGTGAAATTGATTCTTGATTATCATCTTTCTTCTCATGCAAATGTTGCCCATCTACTATACCAACCCTTGGACTAGTTTCAACAGAAGAGCACTTTTGGGAGCCTGAAACTTGAGTTTTCAGTTCACTGTATTGCTGCTGCAACTTAGATTGATTTGACATTAGTGTTTTCACCACATCCCTAAGCTTTTTATTACTGGCTAATTTATTTGGTATCCTATTCTGTTGGGCTGATGTGGCAAAGGAAAATTCTACAAAGTTGTGAAGGCCTTCATCATACTCGACTGACCACCTAAGATGCAATGATGAAAATTCAGCTTGCTAAGGACTTATACTTGACACAAGAAAAAAATAGGAGCAACTTCTAACTAGTATTACCTAGGTGCTCTCATCCACTGGTTGTCCATGATGGCTGCAACACTGTAAATCTATAGAAGAAGACCATGACTAACCATAAGATCCACAGTGTTATCAAAGACATCATGAAACAAGTCAGCAAGGTTGCCGAGCGTGTTCCACTAAAGTGGGCGAAAGTTTATTGTGTTTTGCTGTGCATTTGCAACCTAGAATCTAGTAATCTGTGAACCTGTTCCCCAACTTGATCTTCTATGTTTCAACAAAAATATTCAATCACCAACTCCTACTAGCTAGTAGTACATGTCAAAACTATTTTCTTCCGTTTCTAAAATTCTAGTACATACTATAGAGGTTGCCTGCTAGATTTTTATCATCATCACACTGACATCAAGGCAAATAATAATAGTACAAATGTGCAACAGTCTCTACAAAAGCAAACAAGCATATGTGTCTGCCTATCAGTGAGTGAGCAAGACCATCCATTCAGATCTAAGCAATAGTAATCAAACCCATGCCTAGTGTCCATCGCAGGAATAAAATTTGCATTTACAGGAGGACCAACTGGATCATAGCAATAGTAATAAAGTTAAGCACAGTGAAATTCTAGCTTGGTATAGATAACTAGCACCGTTTATTTTACACAGATCAAATCAAATAGAAAAAATTGAGAACACATTTTAAATCAATCAACATCTCAATAGAGGCTTCAAATGATTGGTGGCTATGGGGATATACCTGGATTAGTAGTTGAGCAGGGGACAATGATGTTTGTGTACGAACTCACGATGCTTATGGAGGAGCCCTTCAGGATCTCGACCTCCTCGTCGATGAGGACCTCCTCGCCAGTGAGCTCTCGAGCCCTCGCGGTCGCCTCAGGCCGGCGTGATTCTGAATCACGAGCTGTACCAGACGCTTTAGGCCGGGATGTAGCAGCGGACCTCTTCGTCAGCGAGCTCGCGAGCCCTCGCAGCCTCCTTATGCCGGCCACCTCTGTCTCACACGAATTTGGGTAAGGATTCAACGATTGGATGTGGTGGAGGACCTCCTTGTTGGCGAGCAGGCGAGCCCGTGCGTCCGCCTCAGGTCATCGCGAATCTGAATGAGGAACCCTAGCACCGGCCTCCTCTCTCTCGTGAAATTTGGGGAATGATTTTTAGGCTTCCGAATCGCTGTGGTGACTTCCGAATAGCGGCGGCCACCTCCTTCCGTGCGTGAGTATACTTCCGATTCGCTGTGCTATTTCCGTGCGTGAGTAAGCTTCCGGCCCAGATAATCTTCCGTGTGTGATAACAAAAGCTAAAGGCCCAAATGATTAAGTGGATCTATAAAACAAAGTAAATAGCATATATGGACAACAAAGGCATTTTAAAAAATGCCTCCAATACTACATGTAATTAAAGTCATTTTAAAAAATGCCTCCAAAGCTTAGATAATTGAAGGCGTTTTTGAAAAAATGCCTCTAATACTTAGTTAATTAAAGGCGTTTTAATATTAGCCTTTAAAAAAATAGTTTCAAAGGCATTTTTTAAGAATGCCTTTAGATAAAAGAAAATTAAGGCAAAGAAAAATGCCTTTATCAAAATGCCTTTAATTAATAGACATGTTGTAGTGATAACTCCTTTATATCTTTTGATTCAATTCACATTTGTGGTTAAATCAAAGCATCTTTACTTTTACTCGTGTTACGGCAGGTACGAAGAAGGAATATAGACATTGACTCACTATAGTATATCGAGTTTTATATATAACTTGATTATTAGTAGTATGTTTTTGAAGATGAAGAGAGAAAGTCACGTGAAATATTAATGCTAGCAGTATGTGTGGACGATGGTCATACTCCATCCGTACCTGTTTACGAAAGTACGTTCTATATGACTCAAGTGTTTTCACGAAGCTTGATGTTCTGGCAGCATGGAGTTCCTACTGGACCTGTTTACCCTTGTCTCTTCCCTATCCACGCACGGCGTGCCACGCCCAGCAAAAGCCGCTCGCATTCAATGCGCTCGCATGCCAATGCCCGCTCGCATGCACACGTGGCCACCTGGGATTGAACCTGAGACCCAATGCTCTAGCCTCTGCGCACTAGCCAGCTGAGCTAGTTTATTTTCTTGTACAGAGAGCACTCGCAACAATATTTATTACGGGCAGACATAGAAAACAACCCTCTAATTGATCACTCATTGGTTACCACAATCATGTCCTAAATGTAAAGAATTATGTGTATGAAGGGTCAATGGCGGCTAAAGCAAATTTGAGAGAGGTGCAGTTGCCTTGTGGGTGTGTAGACTTTTACCATGAGGGTGCGATGGTGAAAGGGCGGGCCTAGGCCTAGGGCCAGTAGGGCCATAGCCCTAATCGTGGCCCAAAAAGTTTAGGAGAAACTCTTTATAATGTTGGCCCAAGAAAAATCACACTAAAGAGAAGACTAGGGCGCAAAGAAGTCGCTCAGATGCTCACCCTCGCGTCGTCCCCTTCCCTCACGCGGTCGCGTTGTCGCTCCTTGGCCATCGGCCCTCGCACCGTCGGACGCAGGTGGTCGCAGGCGAAGTCTGTCGTCGCCCGTCCCCTGCCCGCCGTCGGCGTCGTCCCCTGCTCGCGCCTCGCCCCTGCCCTTGCAGTCGCAGGCAGGCAAGGCCCCAGGGCCAACCGTGGTCGTCCACCCGTCCCCTGCCGTCCTGCTCGTGGGCTCGCCCTCGCCCTTGCTCGCCCAGACGCGACCGCGGGTCTGCAGCAGAGCTCGGAGGCAGGGGCCTGACTAGGACCGCAGGAGCCGAGCCAGCTGCCCCCTGCCCAGCTGCCCCCCTGTCCGGCTGTGTCCCTGCATGGTTGCCGCCTGTCGGCCGCGTGAAGCTGCCAGGCCCAGGGGAGCCGAACCCTCTTGCCCAGAAGCGTGGCTGTGAACGGGGAGTGAAGTGAAGGTATTCACTAGACAATAGGTATTTATTTTTCAATGTTCATTGATATTTTATAGCTATTGTATCATAATATTAATTATATAGTTTAAGAATTTCTTGGATTTGCAAACTTATATATATATATATATATATATATATATATATATATATATATATATATACCCATGTGTATATCTCTAGATTTATGGCGTATATGATCTGATGAAGTGAAGCGCCCCTGGTAAACCAGGAACTCAAATGTGATACAATACTAGTCCCAGGAGGCTAGTAACACATTTATTACATCAGATAAGTTTCAGCGCAGTAGTCTTGGAAAGCGTGGACAAGGAAGGCACGCTATAATAATAAGACACCAAAATACAACACAGGTCCAAAGGATTAGATAAGGGTTAGATCTATTGAGTGATGTTGTTTTTTTTGTTACGGCGTTATATTTTAAAAAGGTGCAAGTTTTAACACTTGCTATCCCGTAGGGGAACAACATAGAGCACTCAATTATTTAGCACAACCAACAAGCACAAATATATATTTTGAATAAGAGGGCGGTTTACAACATAGTAATGGAGGAAATAAGCGTACTACAATACGGTTCATCTACTTTGGGGGTTGAACAAAAGTGAAGTAAACTTCACTTCCCTAAGACATAAGGAGGAACTAGGTGCTACTATTCTTCAACTTCTTCGGACAGAACGGCTTCATTCCCTTGGTGTTGAGGAGGATCATGCTTCCGGCATTTGTGGTTCTTCTTTTGGACTAAGAGGTGGGTCACCGTCTTCCTTTGGTGGTGGCTGGGTGAGGAGGGGAAATCCTTCTTCCTTGCTGGGCTCCAACTCTAAAGCTTCATGAGAGGCTTCTGTGGGTGGGGGAGCTGATGGCCCTTCTATATCCATCTTGCTTTTGGTTTTTTAGGGACATGATTGGGATACCTTTTAGGACTATGGGCTCTTGGTCTTCCTCTGCTAACATCCTTCTTTTGATCCTAGTGATAAGGTAGGCATCCTTCAACTCCTGAGCATGGCGGTCTTCAGCTGCCTTCAAGACTTCAGCAATGGCAGTTTCACGACTCTCGGCTGCAGCTGCTTGGGCCTGAGCTTCCGCAAGCTGCACATGGAGCTTTCTAACTATGATCTCGGCTTCCTCCGCACGATGGATGCACTTCCTTAACTCTGAGGCCTGCTCATCGTATTGCTTATCTAGAGCAAGTAGGTATGTGGTCATGAATACCACAGTTGGGTCATCTTCAAGTGAGTAACGTCCTTGCAAGAGCTCTATGCGGGTCCTCCAAACTGGTCGGTCTTTTTCGTCGGGTGGAAAGAACCTCATGGGTGTACGGGTGATGGGCTTCTCGTAGATCTGGCATAGGTACCTCAAGGCTTTGCGGGCGACGGCTTGATATGTATCTGCAAACCGAAATCCGGTCGCAGTCATGCTCCAAGCTTCAGTTATATTAGGGAAGTCCTCACTTTTCCCAATATATACGGTAACTTCACACCGCTCGGTCTCATGCTCTTCATATTCTCTGCCTTTATATTCTGGGCGATCCTTGATTCCAAGTTTCTGCATGGTAGCATACAAGAGTTTGGGAAAGCCTTCTACACTTAGACAGTAACTGCTGGTCCAAACACCTTCTGCCATCTGAGAGAAATAGATGAGAGTAAATATTTTTTTCAAATAGAGGGAAGAGGGTAAGAACTTTTGTAAAATATATTTATTTAGTAAAATACTGGTCCAGAAAAACCTAAGGTCGCGTCCTACAGCCAACTACGGCTGTGATACCACCTGAAGCGCCCCTGGTAAACCAGGAACTCAAATGTGATACAATACTAGTCCCAGGAGGCTAGTAACACATTTATTACATCAGATAAGTTTCAGCGCAGTAGTCTTGGAAAGCGTGGACAAGGAAGGCACGCTATAATAATAAGACACTAAAATACAACACAGGTCCAAAGGACCCAGAAACAAACGATATCGCCATCGAACATCTGACGAGTCCCAATGCCACAGGCTTAGTTGGGTGCAGACACGACCTTACTCGAACGCCACTTCGGGATCGAAGTCCGGATCTTCCTCTGTTTAATAAAGCAAGGGTGAGTACAAAGTACTCAGCAAATCCAACTTTACCCTACGGAAGGGGATAACAGTATATATGCATATGGTTAAATCAAGGATGAGGCTTAGTTTTATTTGCATAAAGCTATCTTTTTACACATGCAAGGTTTCATTTCACAAATACTGTTGTAAAAGAGCTCCTTTTCCACATATGATAGTATTTCTAAAAATGGGGGTTTAATCACAATTTTAAGTGTTGTTGAACCCTTGTTCCCACAACACAATGGCAGTCAACCATTTATTTTCAAAATCACACACACTCTCATGTTTTCACTCATACCATCCCATCTAGTTGTTGAAACCGAACCATAACCCGTCCGAGACCGCGGACACGGCTATCCAGATAGATTTACACTCTGCAGAGGCTGTACACTTTTCCCACAAGTAGGATACCATAACTTACACCGTCGTGCAAGCACAGATCCATCAAAGTCATTACCCTCCATAGCTAAGTAATGGCGCTCACCACGGGAACACTAAGGCCACATCTCATGATACCACAATAATTCACAAAGCTCTTTTCATACAATTCCACAATTTCACATACATCACTTAGTGTCCCGTTGCACACCTGCCTCCAGGTGATTGCCATACTAACTAGAGGGATTTAGACTAAGCCTTTCCCATGCAAGGCGAGTGGTTGTACGATAAATGAGTTAGGCAAGATGAATCATCAACTCAGTCCTTAATCGAGACAAGGCGGATATCTTCACGCTTAACCCCGCAAGGTATAAGCCACAACACCAGGGCATCCCCAAAAGAGATCCCATCCGCCCCATCTCCATAGTAATCACATCTGTAACTTGTTCATTAACCCTTTCACAATACCCACAATTTATTTTCACCACTCACACCTTTTACTTTTAAAATCATTATATTTGGAAAAATATAGCGATGAGTATCCAGGATGAGTAACAAGTCCTAAGCATACTAAATAATAATATTTCTGTCGTAGCATATTATTTGTTCCTAGGTTCGAACAAGACAATTACCGGGTAATATCAATTCAAGGATGGCTATTCAACAGGTTTTAACTAAGCAGCAAAAATACTTCGTACATATATCGTACATGCAATATTTAAAACGGCTTCTACGGGTTGTGTTTAAAAATAGGATCAATATGCATCAAAGGGGATCGGTTGGACTTGCCTCCGTCGGCGTCCTCGGCAAACTCCTGCTGACAGTCCGGGTCCTCGGCGTCAAACTCGCGGTACTCGTCTCCAACGTTCTCGTTCTCTGGCTCGTTCACTCCGTCAACTAAAATACGCGACGAACGATACAGACAACAGGCACAGATAAATAATCATATAAATTCAAATGAGCTCCAAAAATCATGAAATTAATATGGAAGGTAGATCATGATTTTAGATGAATTTAGGAAAAAGAATTATTAAAATCAGAGTTAGCATGTGGCATTTGTGAAATGGCCGGAATTTAATCATGCGAAAAAGGCTAACGATGATTAAGGAATGGATGCTTCACGTGGGCATTTGTTTGGCTGGTAGTGCATGTTGCATGCATGCATGTACTATTTGGAGTTAATGCTTGGCCCACACATGCATGGTTAGAGAGAAATTAGCAGGGGTTATTAGAACTCTTCTGTATGTCATGGTTCTATTCGTGGAGTTCTTGGCAGTGAACCGGTACAGACAAATACATGGAAAAATACAGAAAAATACTACAGAAAGACAGAGAAGAGCAAGGAGATGCTCATGAGCTGCTCACCTCGTCTTGCGACGACAGTCGAGCTCGGCTTGTGCGTATGGCCGTATATGGTATACGCGAAGTGAGAGCGAGTGAGCGAGTGAGTGAACGTGTTTCTCGGGTGGTGAGAGTGAGCACCCGAGGCTGGCTTTTTATAGGCCGAAGCGCTCAGCTGCGTGCCATTAAAAATGCTACTGTAGCGCATGGTCGGTGCCTAATTTCATGCGAAGGACGATGTCCCATTTGCATGCACGTTGCATGCAAATGGACGGTGCCTAATCACCATGTCCTTTGCATGCAGGTGCATGCAAATGGACGGTGGCATGCTTGTCCTGCATGCATGCATGTATGAGATATATTCATATGTGTGGGTGCACTGCTATGCTTTCGTGCATGTAAACTTGCTGGTACTCGCTGTTATTTGTGCGCGAAAATATAAATGGTGCCTAATTGTACGTTGCGACTTGCTATCTTTTTGTACAGCAAAAGAGGCGCGGGAAAAGGCAAGAGGTGGGGCCCGCATGCCGCGGTGCGCGCGCGAGCGAGTGCGCTCGGCGAGGGGGCCGGGCGTGAGTGCGTTGCGGCGCTGATGGTGGTGGGGTCGGCGCACGCGCCGTTGCCGGGTATCGGGCAGAGCGAGCGAGCAAGAGGGATAAGTAGCGGACATATGATGCTCATGCCATGCGGTGCAGGTTATATTTAAAGATGGATAATTAGAATGGATGGAAAAAGAATTAGATGGAGATACTATAGAGCTCAAATTATTTTATAGTTTTTGAAATATATTTTGAAAATAATTTTTAATGCGAGTGATTTTTGAATGTGAATTTTTGGGATGTTACAAACCTACCCCACTTAAAAGGAATCTCGTCCACGAGATTCGGCTGGGTCCTAAATAGATGGGGAAACTCTTTTCTCAGGGCATCCTCTCTTTCCCATGTTGCTTCTGCTTCTGTGTGTCTACTCCATTGAACACGACAAATTCGGACTGTTGTCGTTCGAGTTTGCTTGGTGACTGTATCTAGGATTTTTATTGGCACTTCTTGATATCTTAGGTCATCTTGTAAATTAACTGTATCTGGCGATATTTGTTCCTCTGGTACTCTGAGACATTTCTTCAATTGGGAGACATGAAACACATTGTGTATATCTGACATTTCTTCAGGTAGCCGAACACGATAGGCTACAGCTCCAATCCTCTGTAATATTTGATATGGTCCAATATACCGTGGTGCTAGCTTGCCTCTAACTTGGAACCTTCGAATTCCTCGAATAGGAGAGACTTTGACATACACAAAATCTCCAACTGCAAAACTTAACTCTCTCCTTCTTTTATCAGAATAGCTCTTTTGACGTGATTGTGCCTCTTTCAATTTTTCTCTGATTTCAGCTACACGATCTTCTGCTTCTTTTATAAGGGCTGGTCCAAGCAAGGTTCGTTCTCCAACTTCTGACCACATCAATGGGGTTCTACATTTTCTTCCATACAGAGCCTCAAAAGGTGACATGCCCAAACTAGCTTGGTAACTGTTATTATAGGAGAACTCTGCATAAGTTAGGCTTTTCTCCCAATCTTTACCATATGTGAGCACACATGCTCTTAGCATATCTTCCATAATCTGATTTACTCTTTTAGTCTGGCCATCTGTTTGAGGATGATAAGCTGAGCTAAAATCTAGATTGGTTCCCATAGCTTCATGCAAACTTTTCCAGAACTTAGAGGTAAATTGGGTACCTCGGTCAGATACAATCCTACTTGGCACACCATGCAATTTGACTATGTTATCCACATATAACTGGGCCAATTTGTCTCCACTATACTTGGTGCGCACAGGTATGAAGTGAGCAACCTTGGTAAGGCGGTCCACTATTACCCATATTGAATCATTTCCTTTCAGAGTTTTGGGTAATCCATTCACAACATCCATGCCTATCTCATCCTATTTCCAAACAGGAATAGGCAATGGCTGGAGCAAGCCTGCTGGTTTCTAATGCTCTGTTTTAACCCTTTGGCATACATCACATTGTGCAACAAATCGTGCCACATCAGCTTTCATGCCATTCCACCAATTTCTTTCTTTTAGGTCCATGTACATCTTGGTGGCACCAGGGTGGATAGAATAAGCTGAGTTATGGGCTTCATCAAGGATTAATTCTTGAAACTTTCTCTCCTTGGGCACACAAATTCTGTTTTTATACCACAATACTCCTTTGTTATCCACTCTAAAGTATGGAGCTTTATTTTCTCCAGTTTGCTCACGAATCTTCATCAGATCCTTATCCTTATGTTGTGTCTGCTTGATTTCTTCCACAAGAGTTGGCTGCACCATTAGACTGCCATTTTGAGGTTGGCGTACTATATGCATGTTCAATTGTGCTATCTCTTCTTGTAGGTGAGTGTTCTTAGGCACCAACTGCTGACCATATGACTTTCTGCTTAGGGCATCTGCTACCACGTTGGCCTTTCCTGGGTGGTAATGAATCTCAAGGTTATAGTCCTTGATTAATTCTAACCATCTTCTTTGCCTTAGGTTCAAGTCTGACTGTGTGAAGATGTACTTCAAACTCTTGTGATCAGTGTAGATTTCACACTTGTTTCCAATGAGGTAGTGTCTCCAAATCTTGAGAGCATGTACTATAGCTGCTAACTCCAAATCATGGGTAGGGTAATTTTGCTCATGAGGTCTAAGCTGACGAGATGCATAAGCAACCACTTTTCCTCCTTGCATGAGAACACATCCTAAACCTTGTCTTGAGGCATCACAGTATATGATGAAATCTTGGTGAATGTCTGGCAAGGTTAACACTGGTGTTGTTGTTAGTCTCTTCTTCAACTCTTGGAAACTCTTCTCACATGATTCTGTCCAAGTGAATTTCTTATCCTTCCTAAGAAGCTCTGTCATGGGTCTGGCTATCTTGGAAAATCCTTCTATAAACCTTCGATAATATCCAGCTAATCCAAGAAAACTTCTAACCTCACTCACATTGGTGGGTTGCTGCCAATGGGAGACAGCTTCTACTTTCTCAGGGTCAACTACAACTCCTTCAGCTGTCAAGATATGGCCTAGAAATGCAACCTTCTCAAGCCAAAATTCACACTTGCTGAATTTAGCATACAACTTGTGTCTTCTTAGCTTTTCCAACACTACTCTCAAGTGTTGCCCATGTTCTTCAGCACTCTTAGAGTAGATAAGTATGTCATCAATGAAGACTACAACAAACTTATCTAACTCTTCCATGAATACCTTATTCATGAGGTTCATGAAATAGGCAGGGGCATTGGTTAATCCAAAGGACATCACTGTAAACTCATATTGTCCATATCTGGTTACAAAGGCTGTCTTGGGAACATCACTATTTTTGATCTTGAGCTGGTGATAACCTGATCTCAAATCAATCTTAGAGAAATACTTGGCTCCTTTAAGCTGATCAAAAAGATCTTCTATCCTTGGCAGGGGGTACTTATTCTTGATGGTGACTTCATTTAGGGACCTATAATCCACACACATCCTCATACTTCCATCTTTCTTCTTCACAAACAAAACTGGGGCTCCCCATGGTGAAGAACTAGGTCTAATATAGCCTTTCTGCTGCAATTCTCTTAGCTGCTCTTTCAGTTCAGCTAACTCTGCTGGAGCCATCCTGTAAGGTCTCTTGGCTATGGGGGCAGTCCCGGGGATAAGATCAATGATGAACTCTATATCCCTGTCTGGTGGCATCCCAGGTAGTTCCTCAGGGAATACATCAGGGTATTCTTGCACTATTGGTACTTCCTCTATGGTCCTTGCATCCAAGTTGAAGACCATTGGATTAACTTTAGACCCTCGGGTTTGGCATTTCACTTTAATCCCTTCATGGTTAACTAATGATACTTCCTTGGTTGCACAACTAATAATTCCATTGTGTCTGGTTAACCAATCCATTCCAAGGATAACATCTATTCCTTTGGACTTGAGCACTACTAAGACTGCTAAGAAAACTACCCCACTTAGAATGATTCTTACATTTGAACAACCTAGATGACATTTGATGTCAGACCCAGGTGTTCGGGTTATTAGGGGTAACTTTAGTAGTACTGTGGGTATTTGATGCTTCTCAACAAAACTTGATGATATGAATGAATGTGATGCTCCAGAATCAAATAATACTGTTGCAAGTACTGAATCGACTAAGAACTCACCAAGTACCACTCCTGAAGCAGTCTGAGCATCCTGAGCATGAATATGGTTGACACGGGCTCTACCATAGGATTGTTGAGGTTGCTTCATCATCTGGCTATTATTGTTGGTGTTGCTATTGTTGCGAGGGAAACCACGGTTGACTCCAGACACTGCAGGTCTTGGTCCATTAACAGTGTGGGACTGAGTGGATACTGCTGGTGGGTTGTTCTTGTAGGGACAGTTGGCGATGTAGTGTCCAGTCTCATGGCAATTAAAGCAAGTCCTAACATTGTTTGTGACTTGACCAATGCTGTTCTGTTGAGTCTTGCCATAAGTTTGATTCTGATAGGTTGTCTTGGGCTGATATGATGACTGCATTTGGTTATTGGAGACACTAGCAGGAGAGCGAAACTGCATTTGGGCTTGAGTCCGCTGGCTTGGTTGGCTAAAGGTTTTCAGCCTCTGGGATCTAGCACCATCTTGAACCTTGCGCTCTAGAAACTTGCGCTTGTTCTCTTTCCTTTCTTCAGTCTTGGCCACATCAGTCAGAATGGTCCTGTTCATCAAAGTGTTGAAGTCTGGATAGATCTGTGGGGTCATGAGGGTTCTAAGCTCACAGGTCAATCCTTCTATGAACTTTGTCTGCTTCTTAGCATCAGTGTTGACCAATTCTGGGGCATAGCGAGACAACTCAGTGAATTGGAAGATGTATTCACTCAGGGTTTTATTTCCTTGCTTCAAGTTGCGAAATTCATCAGCCTTCAGCTTCATGATTCCATCTGGAATGTGGTACCGGCGGAATTCATCCACAAATTCTTCCCATGTGATCGTGTTGGCATTGTCCACAGCTCCACTATAGGCTTCCCACCAAGAAAGGGCAATTCCTGTCAGCTGATGAGATGCTAGCAGAACTCTATCCCTTCCATCGCAGTGGATTGTGTCCAACTTCCTTTCAATCACCTTAAGCCAATCATCTGCTTCCATGGGGTTGTCAGATCCAGTAAAGGTGGGTGGCTTAAGCCTCATGAACTCAGTCATCTTTTCTTGGACTCCGGCTCCACGGTTGTTCCTAGGGCGGTTCATGCCTTGAGCCAAGGTCTCCAGAAGGCGAGTCTGAGTTGCCATGACTTGTACTAAGTCAATTACTGGAGGAGGGGGCAAGTCATCTCCTTCATTATGGTTCCTAGTCTGACTCACTTCATCTTCATGAATACCGTCAACATTTGCATTGGCTTGACTTCCATTTGGATTTTGGCTTTGCCTACTAGCTGCACGACCACTTGGTTGAGAGCGGGTAGCTGGTTTGGGAGGCATCTGTTGGTTAAGATGAGAAAGCATTAGATAAGGGTTAGATCTATTGAGTGATGTTGTTTTTTTTGTTACGGCGTTATATTTTAAAAAGGTGCAAGTTTTAACACTTGCTATCCCGTAGGGGAACAACATAGAGCACTCAATTATTTAGCACAACCAACAAGCACAAATATATATTTTGAATAAGAGGGCGGTTTACAACATAGTAATGGAGGAAATAAGCGTACTACAATACGGTTCATCTACTTTGGGGGTTGAACAAAAGTGAAGTAAACTTCACTTCCCTAAGACATAAGGAGGAACTAGGTGCTACTATTCTTCAACTTCTTCGGACAGAACGGCTTCATTCCCTTGGTGTTGAGGAGGATCATGCTTCCGGCATTTGTGGTTCTTCTTTTGGACTAAGAGGTGGGTCACCGTCTTCCTTTGGTGGTGGCTGGGTGAGGAGGGGAAATCCTTCTTCCTTGCTGGGCTCCAACTCTAAAGCTTCATGAGAGGCTTCTGTGGGTGGGGGAGCTGATGGCCCTTCTATATCCATCTTGCTTTTGGTTTTTTAGGGACATGATTGGGATACCTTTTAGGACTATGGGCTCTTGGTCTTCCTCTGCTAACATCCTTCTTTTGATCCTAGTGATAAGGTAGGCATCCTTCAACTCCTGAGCATGGCGGTCTTCAGCTGCCTTCAAGACTTCAGCAATGGCAGTTTCACGACTCTCGGCTGCAGCTGCTTGGGCCTGAGCTTCCGCAAGCTGCACATGGAGCTTTCTAACTATGATCTCGGCTTCCTCCGCACGATGGATGCACTTCCTTAACTCTGAGGCCTGCTCATCGTATTGCTTATCTAGAGCAAGTAGGTATGTGGTCATGAATACCACAGTTGGGTCATCTTCAAGTGAGTAACGTCCTTGCAAGAGCTCTATGCGGGTCCTCCAAACTGGTCGGTCTTTTTCGTCGGGTGGAAAGAACCTCATGGGTGTACGGGTGATGGGCTTCTCGTAGATCTGGCATAGGTACCTCAAGGCTTTGCGGGCGACGGCTTGATATGTATCTGCAAACCGAAATCCGGTCGCAGTCATGCTCCAAGCTTCAGTTATATTAGGGAAGTCCTCACTTTTCCCAATATATACGGTAACTTCACACCGCTCGGTCTCATGCTCTTCATATTCTCTGCCTTTATATTCTGGGCGATCCTTGATTCCAAGTTTCTGCATGGTAGCATACAAGAGTTTGGGAAAGCCTTCTACACTTAGACAGTAACTGCTGGTCCAAACACCTTCTGCCATCTGAGAGAAATAGATGAGAGTAAATATTTTTTTCAAATAGAGGGAAGAGGGTAAGAACTTTTGTAAAATATATTTATTTAGTAAAATACTGGTCCAGAAAAACCTAAGGTCGCGTCCTACAGCCAACTACGGCTGTGATACCACCTGAAGCGCCCCTGGTAAACCAGGAACTCAAATGTGATACAATACTAGTCCCAGGAGGCTAGTAACACATTTATTACATCAGATAAGTTTCAGCGCAGTAGTCTTGGAAAGCGTGGACAAGGAAGGCACGCTATAATAATAAGACACTAAAATACAACACAGGTCCAAAGGACCCAGAAACAAACGATATCGCCATCGAACATCTGACGAGTCCCAATGCCACAGGCTTAGTTGGGTGCAGACACGACCTTACTCGAACGCCACTTCGGGATCGAAGTCCGGATCTTCCTCTGTTTAATAAAGCAAGGGTGAGTACAAAGTACTCAGCAAATCCAACTTTACCCTACGGAAGGGGATAACAGTATATATGCATATGGTTAAATCAAGGATGAGGCTTAGTTTTATTTGCATAAAGCTATCTTTTTACACATGCAAGGTTTCATTTCACAAATACTGTTGTAAAAGAGCTCCTTTTCCACATATGATAGTATTTCTAAAAATGGGGGTTTAATCACAATTTTAAGTGTTGTTGAACCCTTGTTCCCACAACACAATGGCAGTCAACCATTTATTTTCAAAATCACACACACTCTCATGTTTTCACTCATACCATCCCATCTAGTTGTTGAAACCGAACCATAACCCGTCCGAGACCGCGGACACGGCTATCCAGATAGATTTACACTCTGCAGAGGCTGTACACTTTTCCCACAAGTAGGATACCATAACTTACACCGTCGTGCAAGCACAGATCCATCAAAGTCATTACCCTCCATAGCTAAGTAATGGCGCTCACCACGGGAACACTAAGGCCACATCTCATGATACCACAATAATTCACAAAGCTCTTTTCATACAATTCCACAATTTCACATACATCACTTAGTGTCCCGTTGCACACCTGCCTCCAGGTGATTGCCATACTAACTAGAGGGATTTAGACTAAGCCTTTCCCATGCAAGGCGAGTGGTTGTACGATAAATGAGTTAGGCAAGATGAATCATCAACTCAGTCCTTAATCGAGACAAGGCGGATATCTTCACGCTTAACCCCGCAAGGTATAAGCCACAACACCAGGGCATCCCCAAAAGAGATCCCATCCGCCCCATCTCCATAGTAATCACATCTGTAACTTGTTCATTAACCCTTTCACAATACCCACAATTTATTTTCACCACTCACACCTTTTACTTTTAAAATCATTATATTTGGAAAAATATAGCGATGAGTATCCAGGATGAGTAACAAGTCCTAAGCATACTAAATAATAATATTTCTGTCGTAGCATATTATTTGTTCCTAGGTTCGAACAAGACAATTACCGGGTAATATCAATTCAAGGATGGCTATTCAACAGGTTTTAACTAAGCAGCAAAAATACTTCGTACATATATCGTACATGCAATATTTAAAACGGCTTCTACGGGTTGTGTTTAAAAATAGGATCAATATGCATCAAAGGGGATCGGTTGGACTTGCCTCCGTCGGCGTCCTCGGCAAACTCCTGCTGACAGTCCGGGTCCTCGGCGTCAAACTCGCGGTACTCGTCTCCAACGTTCTCGTTCTCTGGCTCGTTCACTCCGTCAACTAAAATACGCGACGAACGATACAGACAACAGGCACAGATAAATAATCATATAAATTCAAATGAGCTCCAAAAATCATGAAATTAATATGGAAGGTAGATCATGATTTTAGATGAATTTAGGAAAAAGAATTATTAAAATCAGAGTTAGCATGTGGCATTTGTGAAATGGCCGGAATTTAATCATGCGAAAAAGGCTAACGATGATTAAGGAATGGATGCTTCACGTGGGCATTTGTTTGGCTGGTAGTGCATGTTGCATGTATGCATGTACTATTTGGAGTTAATGCTTGGCCCACACATGCATGGTTAGAGAGAAATTAGCAGGGGTCATTAGAACTCTTCTGTATGTCATGGTTCTATTCGTGGAGTTCTTGGCAGTGAACCGGTACAGACAAATACATGGAAAAATACAGAAAAATACTACAGAAAGACAGAGAAGAGCAAGGAGATACTCATGAGCTGCTCACCTCGTCTTGCGACGACAGTCGAGCTCGGCTTGTGCGTATGGCCGTATACGGTATACGCGAAGTGAGAGCGAGTGAGCGAGTGAGTGAACGTGTTTCTCGGGTGGTGAGAGTGAGCACCCGAGGCTGGCTTTTTATAGGCCGAAGCGCTCAGCTGCGTGCCATTAAAAATGCTACTGTAGCGCATGGTCGGTGCCTAATTTCATGCGAAGGACGATGTCCCATTTGCATGCACGTTGCATGCAAATGGACGGTGCCTAATCACCATGTCCTTTGCATGCAGGTGCATGCAAATGGACGGTGGCATGCTTGTCCTGCATGCATGCATGTATGAGATATATTCATATGTGTGGGTGCACTGCTATGCTTTCTTGCATGTAAACTTGCTGGTACTCGCTGTTATTTGTGCGCGAAAATATAAATGGTGCCTAATTGTACGTTGCGACTTGCTATCTTTTTGTACAGCAAAAGAGGCGCGGAAAAAAGCAAGAGGTGGGGCCCGCATGCCGCGGTGCGCGCGCGAGCGAGTGCGCTCGGCGAGGGGGCCGGGCGTGAGTGCGCTGCGGCGCTGATGGTGGTGGGGTCGGCGCACGCGCCGTTGCCGGGTATCGGGCAGAGCGAGCGAGCAAGAGGGATAAGTAGCGGACATATGATGCTCATGCCATGCGGTGCAGGTTATATTTAAAGATGGATAATTAGAATGGATGGAAAAAAAATTAGATGGAGATACTATAGAGCTCAAATTATTTTATAGTTTTTGAAATATATTTTGAAAATAATTTTTAATGCGAGTGATTTTTGAATGTGAATTTTTGGGATGTTACAAACCTACCCCACTTAAAAGGAATCTCGTCCACGAGATTCGGCTGGGTCCTAAATAGATGGGGAAACTCTTTTCTCAGGGCATCCTCTCTTTCCCATGTTGCTTCTGCTTCTGTGTGTCTACTCCATTGAACACGACAAATTCGGACTGTTGTCGTTCGAGTTTGCTTGGTGACTGTATCTAGGATTTTTATTGGCACTTCTTGATATCTTAGGTCATCTTGTAAATTAACTGTATCTGGCGATATTTGTTCCTCTGGTACTCTGAGACATTTCTTCAATTGGGAGACATGAAACACATTGTGTATATCTGACATTTCTTCAGGTAGCCGAACACGATAGGCTACAGCTCCAATCCTCTGTAATATTTGATATGGTCCAATATACCGTGGTGCTAGCTTGCCTCTAACTTGGAACCTTCGAGTTCCTCGAATAGGAGAGACTTTGACATACACAAAATCTCCAACTGCAAAACTTAACTCTCTCCTTCTTTTATCAGAATAGCTCTTTTGACGTGATTGTGCCTCTTTCAATTTTTCTCTGATTTCAGCTACACGATCTTCTGCTTCTTTTATAAGGGCTGGTCCAAGCAAGGTTCGTTCTCCAACTTCTGACCACATCAATGGGGTTCTACATTTTCTTCCATACAGAGCCTCAAAAGGTGACATGCCCAAACTAGCTTGGTAACTGTTATTATAGGAGAACTCTGCATAAGTTAGGCTTTTCTCCCAATCTTTACCATATGTGAGCACACATGCTCTTAGCATATCTTCCATAATCTGATTTACTCTTTTAGTCTGGCCATCTGTTTGAGGATGATAAGCTGAGCTAAAATCTAGATTGGTTCCCATAGCTTCATGCAAACTTTTCCAGAACTTAGAGGTAAATTGGGTACCTCGGTCAGATACAATCCTACTTGGCACACCATGCAATTTGACTATGTTATCCACATATAACTGGGCCAATTTGTCTCCACTATACTTGGTGCGCACAGGTATGAAGTGAGCAACCTTGGTAAGGCGGTCCACTATTACCCATATTGAATCATTTCCTTTCAGAGTTTTGGGTAATCCATTCACAACATCCATGCCTATCTCATCCCATTTCCAAACAGGAATAGGCAATGGCTGGAGCAAGCCTGCTGGTTTCTGATGCTCTGTTTTAACCCTTTGGCATACATCACATTGTGCAACAAATCGTGCCACATCAGCTTTCATGCCATTCCACCAATATCTTTCTTTTAGGTCCATGTACATCTTGGTGGCACCAGGGTGGATAGAATAAGCTGAGTTATGGGCTTCATCAAGGATTAATTCTTGAAACTTTCTCTCCTTGGGCACACAAATTCTGTTTTTATACCACAATACTCCTTTGTTATCCACTCTAAAGTATGGAGCTTTATTTTCTCCAGTTTGCTCACGAATCTTCATCAGATCCTTATCCTTATGTTGTGTCTGCTTGATTTCTTCCACAAGAGTTGGCTGCACCATTAGACTGCCATTTTGAGGTTGGCGTACTATATGCATGTTCAATTGTGCTATCTCTTCTTGTAGGTGAGTGTTCTTAGGCACCAACTGCTGACCATATGACTTTCTGCTTAGGGCATCTGCTACCACGTTGGCCTTTCCTGGGTGGTAATGAATCTCAAGGTTATAGTCCTTGATTAATTCTAACCATCTTCTTTGCCTTAGGTTCAAGTCTGACTGTGTGAAGATGTACTTCAAACTCTTGTGATCAGTGTAGATTTCACACTTGTTTCCAATGAGGTAGTGTCTCCAAATCTTGAGAGCATGTACTATAGCTGCTAACTCCAAATCATGGGTAGGGTAATTTTGCTCATGAGGTCTAAGCTGACGAGATGCATAAGCAACCACTTTTCCTCCTTGCATGAGAACACATCCTAAACCTTGTCTTGAGGCATCACAGTATATGATGAAATCTTGGTGAATGTCTGGCAAGGTTAACACTGGTGTTGTTGTTAGTCTCTTCTTCAACTCTTGGAAACTCTTCTCACATGATTCTGTCCAAGTGAATTTCTTATCCTTCCTAAGAAGCTCTGTCATGGGTCTGGCTATCTTGGAAAATCCTTCTATAAACCTTCGATAATATCCAGCTAATCCAAGAAAACTTCTAACCTCACTCACATTGGTGGGTTGCTGCCAATGGGAGACAGCTTCTACTTTCTCAGGGTCAACTACAACTCCTTCAGCTGTCAAGATATGGCCTAGAAATGCAACCTTCTCAAGCCAAAATTCACACTTGCTGAATTTAGCATACAACTTGTGTCTTCTTAGCTTTTCCAACACTACTCTCAAGTGTTGCCCATGTTCTTCAGCACTCTTAGAGTAGATAAGTATGTCATCAATGAAGACTACAAGAAACTTATCTAACTCTCAAGTGGTGCAGGTTATATTTAAAGATGGATAATTAGAATGGATGGAAAAAGAATTAGATGGAGATACTATAGAGCTCAAATTATTTTATAGTTTTTGAAATATATTTTGAAAATAATTTTTAATGCGAGTGATTTTTGAATGTGAATTTTTGGGATGTTACATGAAGTGAATGTAGACGAAGTATATGATCATACTAAACCCTCTAAGGTAGTATGTATGTTAAGTATGCATACATACATACATAGAGTATGTGGTTATACTTATTATATATACTACAATAGTGGCATTTTAATAATATATTAAAAATTATAGGTTCCTTTGAAATTTTTTGGTAAGATTTAAAGTATCTTAATATAAGTATATGAACATACTCAAACTAATAAACAAGTATGAATACATACGTAATGTGGTTTATTGAAGATGAGAGTAATTACTCTTGAGAGTACGGAAAATGTACCGTATCCTATATATATATAGGGATATATATAATTCTATAGACTATACTGTAGGTTGTAGGTTTTGGATTTTGGTGGCCAAATCCTGGGTCCACCACTGTATGCGGCAACAGGAGAAGTGGATAATAACGTGATGCAAAAAGGTGGAAGATAATTAGTTTAGTGGGATTTGTCTTTTTAAGATATATAGATTCTTATCGCTCAGGTCCACTATTTGAGTTGTTTAAGGTACTAAAGGTTCTATCATATTAATCAGCACAAGACACGCTAGAAAAAATAAATTCTCAAAAAGAAAGAAAGAGAACTGGTCGTCTATTCACCAAATTGTTATTGTCAAATTTCTATTTTTGTTTTCTAAAAAATTACCTAGCTCTACCATTTATAAAAAAAATCTAATATAACCCCAAAATCTTTGTAATCAGCCACCACTAAAATTAAGTAAAATAATCTTTAATCTTCATCTAAATTGTTCACATATGCTACTAATTAATATAAAATAACATCTAAATTTCCATCTCAATTACGCACATTTCTATTATTAAATATAGCATGAAGTAGCAGAATCTCAAAGAACACTAATGCTTAAGTTACTCACTTCTAGCGTCGTTGATATAAAAGAACTTAACCGTCTGTTTAGATCAAACCTTCTAAACTTTATGCCTTTAAACTTTAGAGGTAAAGTTTTCAAACATATAATTTAAAGTTAGCTCTAAACTTTAGCCCACGTCACATTAGAGCTTTAGATCTCAAAACTGAGTTAAAGTGCTCTAAAGTTAGCTCAAGGTTTAGAGAAGGGAATCCAGACAGGTGCTAAGATTTGCATGCATGATGTGTGTTACTGCATAGATCATATGCACATTTTAACGAAGCGGTAAGTATGTTAATTTCCAAGCTAAATAAACAATCGAATCCCATTACAACTAACACGGTGGGTCTTGAGTTGTCCTATGTAAACTAATCTAAGTTTGACTAAGTGTTTAGAATAATGATAATATTTATAATATCAAATCTGCATCACAAAGATATTTTAGATGAACTTCAGCTATAGCTCAAAATCCAGATCCTTACTTTTGATTTGGGACACTCACCTATTTTTTATGTCTAATTTCTGAGCTCAACTCCAACAATAATCCTCAAATCAAGACCTCTCTGCATGTGAGAACCATATGTCGGTCACATTATTTTCTTTATTTTTTTTCTTTTCTCTCTCTCTCTCTCATCTTGCATTCCCCCTGCCTTTCTCTCCTCACCCTCTCAACTGCCTGTACATCCCTCCTCCACAGTACTGCTGCCTCCCTCTCCTCGTCCACGACTAGTGCTAAGCCTTGGTGGCCCTCCCCTTATCACTGGCGGACACAGGGCCCGACGACCTTGGGCCTCCGCTTGGGCTCATCCGTGTATAATTCTACTATGTACAAATATTTTTTATTCTATATATTTTTAATAGTGCACTTAATTTCTCACTTTATCATTACATTGTTCGGGCTCCTAAGAAGTTCTAGGTCCACTAATGCCCTTATCAAATGCCCTTGGAAATGAGGGCTTGACTTGATAGGGATTTTAGGAGCCTCCTATTTTTAGAGCTTAAGTAGGGACCTTGCTAAAGTAAGTTTTTGTGTTCACCGTTCCCCCAAGACCAAGAGTAGAATGAAGACCTGAATCGTGGCTTGGGTAGAATTATTTTTGTATTTTACTATTTGAAATCATAGAAGTTAATACTTTTTATATAAATTTAGTTAGAATTAGGTTTTTTTGTGAATCATATTACAAAATACAATAGCCATAAAATGCATGTATACTGACCCCATATGAATGGGCACAAACACCTTATTGTTATATATGGGCACGTTCGAAAGACGGAGCTAGCAAATCTTGACACTAACCAAGTCATCATAGACGTCTCATTGTAGACGGGCACATTGCTTACCGCTGAAAAATGACATCATTAAATCCTATAATAAGTTCATAAAAATGCGAGCATCCGTGACATATACTCCTAACAAAAATTTTGGAGCAAGGAGCACAAATGCTAATAAACCAAAGTAGACCTTCTGCTATTGATTACAACCATAGTTTCTAAACTATAGTTCATTTTGGATTTATACTAAGTCAAATTTATCTAATTTTTACAAATTTTATAGAAAAATGATCAACATTCAAAATTAGTTTATTAAATCTTCATGAAATATGTTTTGATTCAATATTCATTTGGACATATATTGTAGACATTAATCTATTTTTCTAATAATTTGGTCAAAACTAGAAAAGTTTGACATAGGAGAAAGCCGAATTAAACTTTAATTTTGATTGAGCCTCTGAATTGTTGACGCTATACAAGATGGGCCACTTCGAGCTATCCCACTAGGTGGTGCTCGCGCCGTTGACGAGGTGTTGCTCCTACTGCAACAACGCAGGGATACCCGAAGACACCGATATCTAGATTGTAGAGAAGTATAGGAATCTCACCACACACCCGATGTGGGGGTGCTAGATATATATAGGGTGGCGAGGGTGGGAAGGACCCAGATGACCAAGACGATGATGCCGAATGTGGCCAAGGTGGCGAGGCTGCAGGTGGGCGATGGTGTGGTGGTGATGGTATAGAGATCCCTGCCACTATTGCAGGAAAGAATCACGCGTGTCGTCTGTAGGTCCTTGATAGAAATATCCAGAGTGTCAAATTCAATGGAACATAAGTTGTCATGAGTGAATTGACGGACAGAAAGAAGATTGTGCACTAGAGTAGGAGCAACAAGGACATTGTTACGGTGGAAAGTAGTGTTTGGCTACCGATAGGGTAAAAGTGCCATGACAAGAAATATGAGTGTTACTGCCATTACCAACAGTAATGAAGGAGAGGAGTATACCATCTGAGGGCAACATATGTGTAGACGTGCCCATGTCGAGGACCCAGGGGTTTGAACCCTAGAGTGAAGGCTAGCTTAGGGTGGGAACAAGCACGACCTAATTCTAGGGACTAGCGCTGTCAGAGTACTACGCTGGGGCAAAGGTAGTGTGGGGTTACGGAAGGGTGCCCAGGATGTTAGGGCTACTCTGGGGGTAGCACTATTGCTGGAGCCGTCCCACTGCTGTTGTTGGCCATCCTAGGGGGAGAAACAGACCTAGGGGCCAGCTAGCTAGGGAGGGCCACGACTGTCTCCCTAGGACGAGCTGCCATGACCCTTCTGTTGATTACGATAGCTGCCACCGCCATTGTGGGAGCAGGTGCCCTGGCTACTGCCAGTGTTGCTTGGCCGATCACCACTACCAAAGGTGCCCTGATTGCCCATGGACGCATGGTAGGCAGAGCCACAGGTGGGAGTGTCTGGGAGGAGGGCGGTCTGGGAGGTGACCTGCCCCTCGCTGGCAAGACAAAGCTTCATGTAGATGAGCTTTTTGCGGGCATTTGCAAAGTTGTATAGTGGATTGGAATTCATGATGTTGTTGGTAGTGCTAGAAAAACAAGGATTGAGACCACGCAACAGGTTGAGGATGAACTATGATTCGATGATGGTGTGGCCGACATCGCATAGGGCATCGGCTGTGGTGTTCATCTTCTGGCAGTATGCATTGATGGAGAGGTCACCCTAAGTCATCGAATGGAATTTTTGACTCAGGAAGATGGTGCGAGATGCCTTGTTTGCCTGGTACATGCCGGAGATTGCCATCCACAGCTGATGGGTGGTCTAATCTGGGGCCTTGGTGAGATTGAGGACGTCATCTCCAATGATGCTGAGGAGAAGGTGGAGCAGACAGATTTGCCAATGGGAGGCTTTTCTTAGATACTAACTAGATTTTCCCAAAAAGATTTGAGCTAGGTGCACCATAAGTACGGCTACTCCACCTTCTACTCGCAGGACCCTGTCGCTGGATACACGGACTATCCATTCCTCAGTGAAAACACAATGAGTCAACTACTCATGCTTAATCTCACAGTCTTGTTGTTTTGATAAATAACAATGAGTCAAATACTCATGCGAGGCACAATGTTTGATTTCCTATTCCATCAACATATACTGCTTTGTTGTATTCTATTGAGAATAAAATGTGTCCCGCTGGTTATATAGTTTCTTTAATTACACCTTCTTGTTGAGCATTATGGTTGAATTTAAGCATCTTTTCACAAATCTTCTTGTCGTTTAGTTACAAAGGGTCTATTTAATTTGTTTCAAAGAACTATTGTTGAGGAAGTAGTTAATTGACCAGTAGTTGAGCGCATAGACATTAGTTCGTTATAGGTGTTCTATTTAGTGTCTTCGTCCCCTAGGAAACTCAAGGGCAGTGCAGGTAATTGCAAGACCAAAGGGTATTGTACTACCACAAAAAGACACAGAGAAGACACATTCAACATCACAGATTTGGGTGACACGTCTATCCACCATGTGTCTCTGTTTGTTTGTCTTGATCCGTGGCAGGAACCATACCCGTCTCTGATGAATTAACTTCAGAGACTCATCTATGCAATAGATGTCTGTATTTTAGAGACGTGTCTCTTTGAAGCCCATCTATTGTATGAAACACACCATAGACAAGTACACTTCAGATACGCTCTTTGAAGTCCATCTATGCTAGGAAACGCAGGAGAGACAATTACACTTTCAGAGATGCGTATAATTTGGTACATGTCTCTTATTTGTTGTATACTTTAGAGATGATTATTTGAGTGACACATATAAAAGTAAAACGTCTTTGATTAAACTGATTAGAGACGTTTGGTTTCAACATCCCCATCTATGATATGTGAATATTAGAGATGTTTTTTCAATAACCGTCACTAATATGCACATAGAGACTGGGAATAACATGTCACAAATGTTGTCCACATCAAGGATGTAAATTTAGAGACACTTCTTTTACCATCACTCAACTAAACTTCCAAAGTGATATTAAACCACGCCACACCACAATTACGCATATGGGTCACATGGGCCAATTCCCAAGCTCACCAACCGAACCATGGAGAAGAGGAAAAATGGAAGGGAAGAGGAAAAAAAGAAATAGAAGATGAAAAGAAAATTGTTTGTATATAAGAATGTTTATAGGTTCAGATCTTGGGGTTGTTGCTGCTGGAGTTAAACCCCAAAATCATTGTCCCAAAAATCAGGAAACTCATGTAAGGCCCCTGATTTAGAGGTATTGCACTATTGCTAGAGATATTCAGATGTCAGTGGTGACCAATTATTCGGCAGAAAGACAATAGATATATTGTCTACTATTATCAATGATGATTAGAGTTTTTTTTTAATAAAAAATCTAGTGTGCCCTGTGAGTCTTCAATACACTTAGTAAGATTAAGGATGGTTATGGCTACAAGCCTGATAAGCCAAATAGTACCGTAGTACATGTTTTAAATCATTATCATATCGCTGTATTTTGTTGGCTTTCAAAAGAAAATGTATAGGGTATTAAACCCTTTTATTTATACATAGGGGAGAAGTTCCCAACTTCACAAATACATGCATGTATCAACCAAATCATTAAAGTTTCAGATAATCTAGGAGGCTAGACACTATGAATCAACTTATCAACCACAGCACGAATGAATGAGCTACATAATCATACATGGTTGTTATCCTCATAGAATGGGTAGTCAGTATATCCAACGACAGGATCCTGCGTGATGAAAGTTGACCGGTTGTACTTATTCAAGGGTGCACCCAACTCAAACCTTCTGGGCAAGTCTGGATTAGCCAAAAAGAGTCTCCCGTACGCAACGAGGTCAGTATAATGGTCACCCACCACCTTGTTGCCTTCCTCCCGATCATACCCGCCTGCAGCAATGAACGTTCCATTGAAGGCTTTTCTGAACGGTAGGAGCCTATGAGGGATTTGTCTGCGGCCATCAACATTGGCCATCCGCGGCTCGACCATATGGCAGTAGAGTAGCCCCTCGTGCCTATTCAGCTGCTGCACCATATATTCACCAAGCGCCAGTGGATCAGAGTCGACACAGTCCAGGAAGTCGACGAACGGAGACAGCCTAACGCCCACGCGACGCGCGCCCACCTCGTGGACGACAGCATCGACCACCTCCACCGCGAAGCGGCACCGGTTCTCAAGGCTGCCACCGTACTCGTCGTCGCGGTCGTCGTTGGTGCCATCCTTCATGAACTGCTCCAGGAGGTACCCATGCGCGCCGTGGATCTCCACACCATCGAATCCTGCCTCGATGGCGTTCCGTGCCGCACGCCTAAAGTCGTCGACGATCCCCGGGATCTCCTCCGTCCGTAGACGCCGCGGCTTGGAGTACACCATGCCTGACTCGGGGTCCGGAGAGATTTGCTTGTCCGTGCTGGAGATGGGCGCCTGACCGTCAGGCTGAAACTCTGCCGCCGGTCGGTAGTAGGTGGCACAAATAAATAAGAATCAGCTAATCAGCTACAACATCATATCATCGACCGAGTTGATAGCGAGTAAACATGTAGTGTGACACACGTACGGTACGTACCATTGGTGGAAGCTCTGCCGACGTGCCAAATCTGGCAGATGAAGAAGGCGCCCTTGCGGTGGACGGCGTCGACGATGGGCTTCCACGCCTCGACCTGCTCGTGCGTCCAGATGCCGGGAGTCTCCGGGTACCCCTGCGCGGTGGGGGACACATCCGTGGCCTCCGAGATGAGGAGGCCGCCGCTGGTGGCGCGCTGCGAGTAGTACGCCGCGGCGTGCGGCTGCGGCACTTGGCCGTAGGAGCGGCACCGCGTCAGCGGCGCGAGCACAACGCGGTGGGAGAGCTCGAGATGGCCCATCTTGTAGCGCGTCAGCAGCGGGATCGTCTCTTTTGCCGCGTCGCGCACCATGTTTTTACAAGTGTTCTTTGCGACCGAAACACACAGGGCACGCAGCAGCGATCACTGGCTTTGCGTGTGCTCCAGTTGCGATCACAGGCTCTTGCTGCTAGTGCTAGCTCCTGCTTTGTGCAAGGGGAAGGCGAAGGCCCGGGAGTACTTATAGGTGCCGCTGCCGTGGTATGCCGTCATGGTGTGTGTTTTTTCCGTAGTCTGGCCATCTCGCTCGTTTTCAACCGGATCCGTTGTTGTTCCTCCCATGCCGTGCGTCACTGTCTCCGTCATAGGCAGTCTCTCACTCTCTCTATCGTGCAAAAACATCAGCCGTGACAGAGTTATGTCGCTTCATTTTTCACCTTTCTCATGCACTGAGCGTGCTGATTGTCGTGGCACACGCCTAGCACACCAATTAGAGTTCTGTGTAGTATGGGAGCCTTCAACACACGCCATTGGTCAAACGTGTGGGCGCTGAATATAGGTTGCATGAAGTGGACGGCAGGTATATGCATGCTTGCCCAAGGGTTTCCTCTACTTGATTTTCGTTGACTACGGGGTTCTAGTGTTCTACCGCGCGTTCACTACAGCTACTCTCCATTCTTGAGGATTTGTCCAATCCCATTTGTTTTGGAAAATTTTGTTTTCAAACGATGAAGGGGCTTACATGGGAGCTCAGGGTACATTTGGTTGGGTGTCTAACTCCAAACCAGACTCTAGAAAACCACCTTCGAGCTGTTTGGTTGCCCGTTTAAAGTATAGAGCCAGGCTTCACGGAGCCACCAACAACCTTTTAGCCAGGCTCCAGAAAAACATAGGGGTGGTTGTTTTTTCTGGAGCTAGGCTTGGCTTAGAGCAACTCCAACAGCTTTTCTATTCTTATTATGGATACCTTTTAGAATTTTTATAGTAAAAAAATAGACTATGTGCTATTTAGTTTTGTAAAATAGAAAGTTTGTTATCCCTTGATTTTCGTTAGCCATATATAGCCAACCACTGACACTAGCTATCTGATAGCAAGGCTGTTGCGAACCTCTTCTTTTTTAAGAAGTTATCTATTTTACAAAATGGCTAAACATTAGAATTTGACTACTAATTTTAGCCAAGCTCTTGGAGATGCTCTTAGTTGATGTGGGCATTCTCCTCACCTTCCATCTCACTATGCTCGCTCACCCTTCAAAGTCACCGACGGCTCGAATGCCGGTGGCCCGCAACTGCACCTCCTCTGATGGCTCGCATCTGCTCTTCTGGCACTCCTCCTATCGGCAAACTTGCTAGGCAGAGCGACCTCTCTTGTTGGCTCGCCACGGCTACTGGCATGCAGATCGAGTTGTGCGTGCTCCCGACCTCATGGACGCCGTCGTCTTCCTCGAGAGACGGAGGCGAGTGGACTCACCACTCGTGTGGAGGAGGCAAAGTGGAGGGCATGAAGGAGGGGAGACGAGTACGACATTTCCAGCTTGGTTAGTATTAGATGTGTTGGGGATTTGGATTTTGGTGAAGTATTGGTTTAAATTAGATGCATGTACTACTAATTAGGATTGGATTGGACATCACTGATTTTAGTTAGATTTAATTTAGGCACTCACCATGTATTCGATGAATTGTCACAAAAAAGGTGAAGTTACCTACACAAAGAAGAGGTAACTCTATCCAAGCTAAATCAACCAATCAAATAAACGACATGCGAGCCAGACTTAAATAGTATAGTCAACAAAAAAAGTTTACCTTAGCTTGTTGGAGGCAGGCTTAGACTAGCCTGGCTTATTTCCTAACTAGGCTAGAAATAAGCCAAGTAACCAAAGAGAGCTAGTAGAAGCAAGGTTAGACTTCCTAAAAAGATCATATCAACACACACATGTCCACCGTTGGCTTAATTTAAACCTGGACGAATTAATATCATGCAGCTCAACCGAAGGCTTTTAGGAAGAATCAAAATTTTAAAACTACAAAAACTACGATGCCACTTCGAGCAAAATATGCTTATTCTTTTTTACATGTACTTAAAAACATTTCCCTCAAATTTAATTTATGCTGATGCTTATGCTGAAATACTGTGAGAAAAAAACATTATTAATTTGCTAAAAAATACTGTAGAAGTAGTATAAGTATAACAGAATAGGACCAAAATCTTTCAAGGTCATAACTCTTTTGTTTTGGATCAACAAGCAAAAAAATAGTCTTAAACACTCTCGGTCACGCCAACCAAAATTGTCACTCATATATCGTTCACACACCAAATAAACGATAACTAAAATAGTCTGATTCATCTATCGGTCACACCAAGCAAAAACGATATGACTTGCCTATAACTTACATTAAATAAAATAGCGTGGCACAACTTCACACGTGGAAATTGTTCATCTCACTCCTAAAAAGATCAAACAGGAGACGGCAACATCATTCAACGTGCCTCTCGCTCCAGTGAGCTGCGCCGATAGGTGGGCCTCACGCGCTCACATCTGACACACAAGTACGCAACGCGTGAACCGGACGGGAATTGCAGATGTAGGTAACTGTTCTTTTCTCTTTCTTTTTTTCTTTTTTCTTGTTTTCTTTTCTCTCTCTTTTTTCTTTTTTCTTATTCTTCTCATGTACGTAAGTTTTTTTTATCTTTTTCAATTTTATACTTCTTTTTTTTCATATTTTCTCATTTTCTTCTTTTTTTTCTTTCTCTTTTTCTTTCTTTTTCTATCTCTTTTTTCTTTCCGTGCTTCATTTTTTTCCTTTTGTTTTATTTGATTTTTTATTATTCTTTTTATTTTGTATATTTCTTTTATTTCCTTTTATTTCTTTCATTTCCTTTTCTTATTATTTTGTATTTCCTTTTGTTAATTAATTTAATTTTTTTTGTTTCATGTGAATTTTTTAATTTTTCTTTCCAACTTTTATATCTTTATTTATCTTATTTTATTTTTGCTCGTACTTTAATTATTTATTTGTATTTGTATTTTTTGTTTATTTTTTATTTTACATTATTCCCTTCATTTTTTATATATCTTTTTTATTTTACTATAATTAATTAATTGTTTGTCTTATTTCATTTTTTATATTTTATTATTTTCCTTTTCTTTCTTTACCCTTTTTATCTTTGTCTTTATGTATTTTATAGTTATTTTTATTTTATATTTTGTATTACTTAATTATTTATTTATTAAATGTTTATTTTTAAATTTTTGTATTTTATGAGATGTTATGTTCATATACTATACATGATGATGTTTTATGGTGTTTTTTTGCGATGTTCGCGTAATATACAAATGATGTTCTATGATGTATTTAGTGATGTTCGCTTAATATATACAATGTTCCATAATTTATTTAGCGATGTTATAACATCACTGACTGACAATGGGGAACTCGCAGTTATTGACTCATCAATGATAGTATTGCATCGTCCACTTTCTTCACCCAAACACGTTGAACCATTTCACATAATTCCAATTCGTTTCAGAAGGTCTCTATAAGTTTCAGCAAACGGCACTTAGCACACAGCCCAACTACGGAAACAGCAGGCAAAACAAATGTTACAGACCTTCTCGACAGTGGAGTTGGTAGCGTCTGCCTGTAGCAGCGTGACGGTGAGCGAGCGGGTGCCGGGCCAAACTCGAGCACGACGTCTCCAGCGCGGCGGGCGTTGGTGAGACGCAGTGAGACACCGGGGTGGGTCAGGGCAGGCGGCGGCCAAGAAAAAATAAAAAAAAGTACATATTGATAATAATATGGCGAAATGATGAATTTTAAAAAAATTGTGCTTTTTTATTTGCAAGTGGATCAGAATAGTATGTTAGTCTATATATTTTGACTTGGTATAGTTTTTTATATTATTGTGTATTGAAATTTTACTCCCGTAGCAACGTACGAGCATATGCTAGTAGAAACAAACGTGTGAGGCTATTTTATTTGATGCAATTTATAGGTAAGTCATATCGTTTTTGTCATGTCGATCATTTTTATGCCACGCTATGTTTTTTGCTGGAGGCTATTTTCAAATAAATAAAACTAAATTGGACACTTGTTATTATCAAATAAAAATCATTCTGAGGCAGTATAAAAGAGCATTTGACTTTGACCAGTCAACACACTGACTTGCATCGCTCCGCCGAGCAGCAAGCACTCTGCAGTCTGCACTCCCAGCCCAGTCCTCGTCGCGGCGTCCCCGAGCTTCTCTCTCGTAGTCTCATCCACTCCCCCGACCCGCCGCCCGCTCGATCGCGACCTAACGGCAGCGATGCACCCCCGCGCCGCCTCAGGCGCCACCGGGAAGTCGACCGCGCCGTACGGGTCCTGGGAGTCGCCGATCAGCGCCGCTGTCGTCTCCGCCGCCGGGAGGACCGCCGAGGGGTTCGCCATCGCCGGCGACGGCCGGCTCGTCTGGGTGGAGACGCGCCCCGAGGATGGAGGGTACGCCCAACTATCCAGCCGCCGTTTCCACTGCTGCCACTCACAAATTTTATTAGAACCCAGCGTTGCACACATGTTTTTATCTGCTGTGATTTTCCGTCGTCAGGCGCGCGGTCCTCGTGAAGGAAGCGGCAGAACCAGGCGGCAAGGCTCTTGATGTGACTCCGCAGGGGTTCGCGGTGCGGTCCTTGGCGCAGGAGTACGGTGGCGGGGCATTCGCGGTGCAAGGGGATACCGTTGTGTTCTCTAACTACACTGACCAGCGTCTGTACAAGCAAACAATCGGAGGTAAGGGGCTGACCTGAACCTACGCTTAACAGCTGGTACCGCACGCTGCATAAAGCATTACTTCCTCGTTCCTGGTTATTCCTACTGTTTTGTCACCCGTGGCCACTTTAATTTGGCAAATACTTTCGCTCCAAGCCTTAAAAATCAAACCCAACATGCTACCGGTATCTGTCTGACTTTATGTGGCAGCGGACGCTTGACGCTTGTGCCCATGATTCACATGTTGCGGAAATGTTGAAATGGGGACTGATAGGCAAAGGATGGGGCATGGTGGGTGTACAACCTGGCATTGCTCCTATCTAGCATCTGAACTTTTTGACGCACTAACTAAACTCATTCAGTCCAGGTGATTACACAAAAAGTGCTCCTTTATGCCACATTTAAACTCTCTTCTGTTGTTAACTCGTTATCTTGATATGTATCATGTTTAGGTTTAGATCCTTATACAAAAAAGGGTTAAATCTCCATGATTTAGGGATTCAAGCGAACATTTGGAAAACGGGAACTATCTTAGTTATGTTTTTCTTTTCTTGAACTGTAACCTAACTTTGATTTTGAAAAGTTTGATTCTACTTCGGCCTTGTTTAGTTCCGAAAAGATTTCGGATTTTGGTAGTGTAGCATTTTCGTTTGTTTGTGGTAAATATTGTCCAATCATAAACTAACTAGGCTCAAAAGATTCGTCTCGTAAATTACAGATAAACTGTTCAATTAGTTTTGTTTTCTTCTATATTTAGTGCTTCATGCATGTGCCACAAGATTTTATGTGACGGGGAATCTTGAAAAGTTTTTGAATTTCGGGGTGAACTAAACAAGGCCTTCTTTGAATCTTCTTGGCCTTAAGCCATGATTACTAATAAAGGCCAAAGGGATGTCATTTATTATCAAATTCATGTGTAAGTACATGATATTCTGTAACTGGCCTTTTAAAATCCTTGCTTTGTTGGTTTCAGATAATTCACCACTACCGCTGACACCAGATTATGCTGGATCAGTAGTACGCTATGCTGATGGTGTCTTTGATCCCCATTTCCATCGTTTCGTAACTATAATGGAAGGTGACTAGACCTATTCTATGTATCAGATCAATAGTTCTGATTTGCCAGTTATTCAGTTAATACAAAAAATAATCAAATTTGATGACAGATTATCGGCACAATAGCTCAAATCCCATCACTACAATCGTTGCTGTAAGAATAAGTGATCATGATGTCAAAGGTAGGATCCTACTGGTTTAGGTTATTCTTAAGAGATTTTTGGGCTTATTTGTAATTTAAATCTTCTTTTGTGGATCAGAATCTACTATGCTGGTCAGTGGCAATGACTTTTATGCCTTCCCACGTATTGATCCAACTAAAAAACGTATGGCATGGATTGAGTGGAGTAACCCAAACATGTCCTGGGACAAATCGCAGTTATGGGTTGGGTATTTCAATGAGAAAGGGTAATATCTTAGTTGCACCTTTGTGTTTTCACTCCTTTTTGGTGAAAGAAGGAAATGTTCTACACATCTATACTTGTAACTCCAGTAGCTTTGCTACGGTCCTTTATCTAGTATTTACTAATGAGCATGGAGTCTTTCATGCCCGGCAACATATGTTGAGGATTAGTATGTTTTGAGATCACTTTATTCTTGTAACTGGTCCAGAGAATTCGATAATTTGTTCGAGATTGTGCTAATGTAGTTTTGCTATTGGATTTATCATAATTTGGGCTATTGTACATCATATGTGCTTTGATTTATACCTAATGATATGTTTGATAGGGTATTTGCTTGTTCCAATCGATTGTATTTTTTACAAAAAGGATCAATGGTTGAGTTCTTGTTACTTCAAATGTACATGAATGTTTCATGATCTTCTTCGAAGATTTATTGATCTATTGCGGTGTTTATTGTTGTGTAGAGAGATAAAAGAAAAGATCTGCATTGCTGGTGGAGACCCAACAATAGTAGAATCTCCTACTGAACCCAAGTGGTCTTCAAAAGGTATTTGAAATTTAATACTGAACTTTTTCATGCATTTTAAGTGTTACAATTCAATGACATGATTTGGTGACTTTCTGCATGTTGATTATCTACTTGTTTTTTATTTCGCTAGGATAAATGCAAACCGTATTTTCTCACTCAATTAACTCTACTTTGCTCTAGGGGAGTTGTTCTTCATAACCGATCGAAGGAGTGGGTTTTGGAATATTTGTAAATGGGTATAATTTTCTGTCAGTTGTATTTGTTTCTGTTCAGTTTTCTAGGGTAGCAAATGCATATCTGTCTGTATTGCCGTGGGGCACATCTGTCTCTATTGTCCTGGAACCCTCATATTGATCGTCTGTGTTCTAGATGTACCACTTGCACCTACTTTTCAACAAGATTTGTTTATTTAATAACTAGTTATACCCTTCTACATGCGATGCGTATCTTTCACAGGGACAGTTGTTATTTTGGTGACACCATCGTGTAGCTAACAATAGTCATCGTTATAGCCTACTCTTTCTAGTGAGTAGGATGTTGACTAAACATAATGGTTTAAACTCATATTGTTATTTTTATAGTTATCCCATTTTTTCTTGTATTATACCAAAATCAATGGGGCATCAACTTGATGCCCTGCCTCCAAGTTATTGAAACTGTTCAACAGCAAGTTAGACCTGTATGTGACAATTAAGAACTCAATACCTTTAGCTGGTTTACTAAACGAAAAACTTGGCCATTACATTAACAAAGCATAGAACACAAGTATTACCATAAAGAATTTTGAACTCTTTCTGTTATCAGTGTTTTGTGTTGATTTGTGTATGACAGGATGAGCAGAGCAATGCGGTAACACCTCTGTATTCACTTGATGCTGAATTCTCCAAGCCCATGTGGATTTTTGGTGTCAGCTCCTATGATTTCCTTGGAATAGATGATACAAGTCACAAAATCGTTTGCTGTTACAGGTTTTCACACTTTCTAATATCTTTTCGATTTTATGTGGTTCAGAAGAATAACCTGCTTTTTTTTTCTTATCCAGGCAGAATGGAAAGTCATATGTCGGGGTGCTTGACCACAATTCCGAGTCCTTTTCGAAAATCGATATTCCCTTCTCTTCTGTAACTAACATAGTGGTACAATATCTGATGAGTTACCTTAAGCAACTAAATTTTGTTATTTATCATTTTGTAAGATTTTGTACTTGATGCTTGAACTTATTGATGTCATGATGCTTTATCTTAAAGCTTGCTGATTTTGCTAGGTGTCTGGAGATGGATCCTTCTATATTGAGGGTGCATCTGCTACTCTTCCAGTATCAATAGCAAAGGTTTAATTAATTGGATCTCTCATAGTCTACTGTCAATTAACATTGAATCCTGTGGTGTACATTTGAGTTTCACCCTTTGTTTTTCCACCAGGTGACACTTGATAAAAAGAGAACTATGGCAACTGATTTCTCTATTGTTTGGTCCTCCTCAGAGGATGTTTCACAATATGAATCATACTTCAGCTTGCCTGAATTTGTGGAGTTTCCAACTGTGGTCAATGGTCAGCATGCATATGCTTATTTTTATGCTCCATATAATAATGTTTTCCAAGGTTTATCAGACGAAAAGCCTCCCCTACTTGTCAGAACTCATGGTAAACAAACATATCATTTTATGTCCTTAATGTCATTTATCGTCATGACTTCAGTTACATTAGAAATAATTAGCAAAAATGCTTTGTTGGATTTCATGTACATATTTCCAATCAGTATATAAGAGTGACAATTGTTTTCCTGTTACTGCAGTCTTTTTCTTTGTTTGAGTAAAGTATATGTTAATTCAGTCTTTCGTCAACGTAAACTCTTAGTGTGCTTTGATGATAGATGGGCATACATTGGTCTCAACTAACTTGATTTACCAACTCCATGAATTGCTAAAGGCATTGAAGTTATCTTTTGCTCCAATTGCTTGTCAAAGCAACACAGAGTGGAAAATCTTCTTAACGCTATTATAACTTCTTTATACCACTTGATTGTTTAGGTGGACCCACAGATGAAGCACGAGGGATTCTGGATCTTAGTGTGCAGTACTGGACAAGCCGAGGATGGGCATTTGTTGATGTTAACTATGGGGGAAGCTCAGGTCTTTGGCTCTTTCTTGTCTCAGCTTATATATCTGATGAAGAAATCCACATTCTGCGTACTTCCAGATCTGATGTATTAATTATTCGATGATGTCCATCCTCTTTTTTGCAAGCACCTTAATCTATTTATTATCAAGGATTTCGATGGTGATAGTTATTGATGTTCCTTCACTTTATTGAAGGTTATGGAAGAGAATTTCGAGAGAGACTTTTAGCACAATGGGGTGTTGTTGATGTAAATGATTGCTGCAGTTGTGCTGCATTCCTGGTATGGCTTGTTCAGACTGACAAATCCAATTTGTTAACTTTGTAGAGGATGTAGCCAGCATTTACAGTGGATACTAAGAAATATGAATGAACGTGCTTATACCATGCTGATTATTAAGGTGGAAACTGGAAGAGTGGATGGGCAGCGGCTTTGTGTAACTGGAGAATCTGCTGGTGGATTCACAACTTTAGCCTGCCTTGCTTTCAGACAAACCTTCAAGGCTGGTTCGTCTTTATATGGGGCAAGTTTTGGTTCTCAATTTCTCATGCATTGCTCTCTTTGGACTCAGCATAACACCAGCTAAGAACTTATACATGTGGGTTCTGCTTTGTTAATAAGCAGATAGCTGATCTAGCATCCTTGAGGGCAGGAATGCACAAGTTTGAAGCATACTACATTGATAACCTTGTGGGTGAGGAATGCTGCACTCATGACTCATCCATGCTAGCAATCTTTTTTTTATATGTTTCAATTAACATCACTGTACCACCAATCTTTCAGGGAATAAACAAGCTTACTTTGAGAGATCTCCAATAAACTCTGTCGAAAACTTTTCATGTCCAGTGATTTTGTTTCAAGGGTTGGAAGACACGGTAAGCCTACAACGCCTGAACTTGTGTAGTGGAGGATATGCTAACCTTCGATAAGTTTCAGAATATGCCTGGAAATAAATGTTAATTTGATATTCAGTTGGTTTAATTTGATATTCAGTTGGTACAGACTCCAATTGAGTGGCCACCGACCCTGGCTCGAACCTGGGTGCTCACAGGTCGTGGCTACGTCCTTAAATGGTTTGGTATTCCTGTCTCTTAAGGCAAAAGACGGAAGGAGGAGATAAGAAGCTGTCTGTTTAACAGATCAACTATCATATGAGTGCACAGCAGAATTCGGTCCAGCCCGCTATACTCACAAGCCGGTGCCCCTAGGTCTATTGGAGCCCACAACATATAAAGCCTTAGGCCTAAATTTACCCAAAAGACTAGTTGAGGGCTGCCCCCGCCTTATATGTTGTGCTCTCCCATCATCATTACCGATGTGGGACTAAACCTAACAGTATGAAAAGGACACTAGCTATCGATGAATAAACTCCAAACCATTAACCATGACTGAGGAAATTAGGATCGACTAGGAACAAACTACGCCGTGCCAGTTCTTAGCTTCATATCATGAACCTGAAGCTATCCATTTCAATTTACTGGCTTTCACTTTGATATCAGGTTGTATCACCAGATCAGGCAACAAAAATATACAAGGCCATAAAGGACAAGGGCCTTCCCGTTGCTTTGGTTGAGTACGAAGGGGAACAACATGGTTTCCGCAAGGTCCAGTGATCACTCTTTAATCCTTAGGGACCGCATCTTTTTTAAGTGTCACATTTTTAGTATAAGCAAGAAATTACTTAGTCAACTACCTAATATGAAAACTCACTATCTGCTTTTGTTCTCAATCAAGTTAAGCATCTTAATTAGTATAGGACGAACTCGAATTTGCATAGTGTAAACTGCAGATAGCTCATACCTGACGGGCATTCCTTTGAACAGGCTGAGAACATCAAATTTACCTTGGAGCAGGAGATGGTGTTCCTGGCAAGATTAGTGGGAAAGTTCAAGGTGGCTGATGACATAACTCCAATCAAGATTGAAAACTTTGATTAGTCCTTGTAAACGTTTCAAACGGCACCAGTCCTTATTTTCTGTTTACCTGCTATCAACTGCTGAACTGATCAGCTTAGATGCAACTTGGTGCACCTCTTGGGCAGATTTGCCCAGCTGTTCTTTCAATTGAAATATTTGTCTTGTTCGTTTGGTTGATAAGCCATGACAGAAAGTATTGTTCGCTGATTCGTTGCGAGAGAAAAACACTGTTGAATGACTAGTAGATTCAGCTGATAAGTTCAAGTGAATGTCATTACGAGCAACAATTGAAGCAAAGCTTTCCTGGTGTTGGTCTGTTACTCTGTTTTCAGGCTCCACGATCCGTTACGTGCGAGGAGACAAATGGTAGTAGCATTGACTGGCCATGGTTTAGTTTTTCAAACGTCCAGTATCCTGTTTTTTTCTCTAAAAACATGTAGTTTTACAACTCCTAAAAATATATTGGTAGGAAAAAAGAAGCACAGGGGTGTTTGGTTCCCCTCTCCTAAAGTCTAGTCTGTGTCACATCGGATGTTTGATATTAATTTGAAGTATTAAACATAGATTAATTATAAAATTAATTGTATAGATTGAGACTAATTTGTGAGATGAATCTATTAAGCCTAATTAGTTTATAATTTGATAATATAGTGTTAGAGTAAACATGTGTTAATGATAGATTAATTCAGATTAACAGATTTATCTCGTAAATTAGTCATGGTTTTTGTAATTAGTTTTATAATTAACTTATGTTTAGTCTGCTAATTATTATTCGAACATCACCTCCTAAACTTGAGTCCACTCTTAAAACATAGAAGATAATTTAATGTCAGAATTCTATACTATTCTATCGCAGCCACTTATTTTTTTCTGGTACATTTGTATCAGGAGTTTTTTTTCTACTTCTTATTCTTTGTCATACTCTTTCACCTTTAGATTAACCGATACGTACCGGGTCTGCGCAACCGCTACTACTATATGTAAAGTTACATGTGACATGAGAAGATTTTCAAAGTATGTAAATTTTAGGAGCATGGATTAGAGAGGTGATTTTTTTCATCTTGTTAAAAACCAAGAATTGGGAACCGAAATAGAGTATTCTTAAAGATGCTTTAGACATGACTAGCTCATCAATCATGCCTCAACACGATTTATAACCCCCTTTGCTCTAAATTATAAAATATTTTGGGTTTTTTTAAGATACGATGCTTTTACTAGTAGTATATAATGTATAGCAAAAGTCTATTTAATAGAGCTAAAGAGAAGTGAAAGGTAGAAATGTATTTGAAGAAAAATGTGTATTGAAAAATGAGCTGATAAAATTCCAATGATATGCAGTCCTTTTTTTTGAGAGAGAGAGAGACTGGATGAGCCTGCAAGTCCTGAACTCCTGACCGGTCCGCCGCTACCTGTGAGAAGAGGGGAAAAACCCCACAAAAACCACATATAAAACAGAACCCCGCACCCCGCAAATGGCGACACGGCTCGCCTCCATCTTCTCGCCCGTGCGCAGCCCCACCTCCGCCCCGGCCCACCTTCTCCACCGCACTCTCCCCAGCTTCAGCAACCGGCGAGCGCATCCCTCGCAGCCCCGCATGTCCTCCTCTTCAGCCGCCTCCTCCGCGCCGCCCGCTGCAGCGGCGGCGGCCGGCGGCGAGAAGCCTGCGGTGGCGCCGTACGGGTCTTGGAGGTCGCCCATCACTGCGGACGTCGTCTCCGGCGCGGATAGGCGTCTCGGCGGTATCGCCCTCGCTGGGGATGGGCGCCTTCTCTGGATCGAGGGCCGCCCCGAGGAGAAAGGGTAAATGAAATCCGCTTCCGAGGTTTAGTGGCCTAGGCGTTGACATTGGACGCGCACGCGATAATTTTTAGTGTTGGTACTTGCTAGGTTTTAGTAACATATTTTTATTATTAAACCCAACTTGCTTAAGTGACCTTGCCCAACCTGCTTAAGTGGCCAGGCGCCCAGCCCTTGCACGGGAATAGAAAGCATTGTTACTGATTAAACCCCATGAAACATGAAAGAGTTCCGCATTTGTGGCTTGCGGCTTTGAACAGCTGTATGTTGGATTAGACATGATCTATAATAATTGTGTAAAGTTCATTATCTAGTTTTTTGGTGTTCTGCTTAGTGGATGGTAACTGGTGATCTATAATTGTGTAATTTGAGAATCAGGATTATATTACATTTTATTTCTGCACTCTGCATGTCTGAGCACTCGCATGCTAATCAACATGATGCCGCAAGAATGTTGCTGTATAATGGAGCATATTTTCAGAATATTACTACCGGCAATCATTGAATGTTTGTTGCTTCCATTTGTGCCCATATCGGTTATCTGCTTAGTAGTGCAGTACATTCAACTCCTCTGTACTCCCTGTCCCAAAAATAGTTGACACTTATGAATCTGGACGAACTTTTGTTCAGATTCATAGCTAAAGTCAGGGGTGGATCTAGAAACACCATACAGGGGGGCTAATTAGTAAAGGGCTGCTTGGGCTGGCTGTAGGAAGGGCTATCTTGGGCTGAACGTTGGGGATTTCCGTGGTCTGCCGAAGACCTGCTTGTAATAAATTTGGGCTGCGCCCTGGGCTACAGCCCCCCCCCCCAGCCCGGGTCCTGGATCCGCCCCTCGCTAAAGTGTCAACTATTTTGGGACAGAGGGACCGGTTCTCAAATTTGTAGCCATAGAAGCTTGGAAGGAGGGGCTAGAGGTAGAAGATAATGGAACAAGCCCCTCCTAACATATTTTTATAGATCTGCCCCTGATCATATTGAACTAAATCTGTATTCAGGCGTATGGTTATTGTAAAGGAGGAAGATAATCCTGTGGATGTCATACCTCAGGAATTTGCAGCACGCACCCTGGCTCAAGAATATGGAGGTGGTGCATTTGCAGTTGACAAGAGTGTTGTTGTGTTCTCAAATTACAAGGATCAACGTCTATACAAGCAAACAATAGGAAGTAAGTACTAAGTAGGCTGCTATGGTCTTATTGTTGAGACTTGGTTAAAACTAACATTATATAATTGATGTTCATTAAAAACTTAGAAATTGTAAGTATGTGTTATTTACTTGTTGCAAATTTATATCCCACCACATACTAGTCTATCCGTTTTTAGTACCTGGCACCTTTGACCAAATAATGCTTACTATGTTTTTCATGTTCTTTTGGGCAATCTGCGATGTATGTATGCTTACTATTTGCATTATTTCTAATCGTGCATGCTTGTTTACCTTATCAGTTGGTGCTCCACCTGTGCCTCTTACACCCGATTATGGTGCTCCGAGTGTCAGTTATGCTGATGGTGTATTTGATCCTCACTTCAGCCGTTATGTTACTGTGATGGAAGGTACTTGACCTATGATTTGGTTCTAATATATATAGTTGCACAACAAACTTCTAACATGCTCATATATTTTGATAGATCGTCGAAAGGATAGCTTGAATCCCACCACAACAATTGCTGCTGTAGACTTGAGTGGCAGTGATGTTCATGGTAATATTTCCAGAGAATGTTACCACATTACCAAATTAGATCTATGCTTTTTTGATGTTTATCCATCTTTCCTTCACAACACTTACATATTTCTGTATTGAAGAACCAAAGGTGCTGATCAGTGGCAATGATTTCTATGCATTTCCTCGCATTGATCAAAGTAAAAAGCGGATGGCATGGATTGAATGGAGCCATCCAAACATGCCCTGGGATAAATCAGAGCTCTGGGTTGGTTACTTTGCTGAGAACGGGTAATTGTAATTATCTTGTGAATGAACATATTAGAACAAGTCATTTCTTTTCTTATATTGTGAATAAAAGTGAAGGAGAATATAATTGGTGGAATATTTGATGTATTGCATTGGGCCTCATGGGCTGATTATATAGGGTACATAGGACTAACACCTTATGTGGGTACACAATATGGTACTATTCCTATTTACTCTAACATCCCCCCGCAGTCACAGCGGGAGCGCTACAGACGGTAAGACTAGAGAAGAAGCTGATAAGTAACATCCCCCATAGTCATAACAGTTGATGCGCCGTGTATGCTGTGGCTGGAGAAGAAGCCAATGAGTCCTCATGCAAGGCGGTAGCCCTTTGTGCCGATGTCGAGGTAGCCGAGCGTAAGGGCACAATAGCCGTGGTCGAAGAAGTCGTGCTAAAGATGGCCGAGGTCGACGTAGTTGTGGTTGGGTTGCTTGTCGATGGAGCTGCAGGCACACAAGGGGCGCCATGGTAATGACGGAGACGCGTCAAGGCAGTCGTCGTGGGAGGGGGTGATGCCGAAATCGACGCAGTCAGGACTGTCGTAGAAGAAAGGCGACGACGCAATCAAGGCAGACGGGGTAGGAACGGGAGGGTCGATGCCGAAGTCGATGCAGTCAAGCCGCCCGAGCGCCGAGGCGCAACTGGATTTGCCAGATCCAACAACGTGTCGGGGACGAAAGCATGCGTTGGTGTTGCCAATACCAAACGTACAAGGGAGAGGGCCCCAACTGTGTGGTTGTGCTGGACGAAGAAGAAGCAATGCAGGAGAAGACGCATCGACGAGTAGGTCTCAACGACGATGCGGGTAGTGGCAGCTCGATGACGAAGACCCAATCAGTAGGACGAAGACCTTGCGGGTAGTGGCAGCTCGATGACGAAGACCCAATCAGCAGGACGAAGACCTTGTGCAGACGGATGGCGCAGCAAGGATTGCACAGCACAGTCATCGATGCACATATGTCGGCGATGGAGATGCAATGGCGAAGCGTACACACGGACAACGGTGTTGTGGCCTGATGAGGCGACACAACATCGCACGTAGTATTCGGAGCGCGCGAGGTCGACGGGCGGTGGGCGACTCAATCCCAATCAGTGATCGGGCAAACCAAAAGATACAACAACAGCAGATCGGGTGTACCTAGCAAGATGACACGACGGTGGTGGTGCGTCCTGATCGGGCGGCGCAAGGCACACGGCGGGTCACGAACATGCGGGGTCGAAGGCGCCAACGCAGATCGACGAGGTGGAGATGGGCAGATCCTCCCGGCAACAGCGACACGCCAGATTTGGCTGCCTCCATGGCAGCGAAGGGTCGAGGCGTGTGGCCGGGCCTGGCCGCCACCACGGCGACACGGGACGGGGCGAGATCCATCTGCCTCCATGCGATGAAGATCAGGTGTTGATGGCGACAACCGGCGGTGAGCCCGGGGATGAGGCGGTGGCGGCAACCTGGCGATGACGTAGGGGAGATCCCGATCTACTGTGCGACGACGACGATGGTAGCCGGATCAATAGGATCGGGCCCCTAAAGAGGGGCGCTGCCCCCGGCGGAGATCGACCTCTCCCCGGGGGCGTGCAGTGCGGAAGCGGCGGCGGCTAGGGTTAGAATCTAAACCTAGGCGAATGATACCATGAAGGAGAATATAATTGGTGGAATATTTGATATATTGCATTGGGCCACATGGGCTGATTATATAGGGTACATAGGACTAACACCTTATGTGGGTATACAATATGGTACTATTCCTATTTACTCTAACAAAAAGCACTATCTTGTCTGCATCAAATAAACTGCGCGACTAGGTGATATATGTCAGGATGGTGTTCATGCATATCCACAGCACTATCTTGATGAATATGCACAAGGATTTTGATAACAGCTTCTAATGCCCCTAAAGGGCCATTTCATCATCATATATTAAATATCTAAAAGATAATAAATCACATTGTAGTTAATACAACACATTTCGAGAGTAGCTGTAGAAAACCAGGTATTTCCTCCAATTTTCCCTGTCAGTTTGATTGGACTTGAAGGTTGCATAGGCAAACACTGAATTGCTAGTAGGCAGCCAAGTACCATAGAGATTATGTCACGCTGTTATTTTGAGCTTACAGCATGGTACTATGATACTTTTGTACAGCACTGAACATGTCCATATAGCTGAATTCCCCTTTCCAACTTTGCTGATTTAGACCCATGTATTTTTGTGTCTGCAGAGACTTGACCAAACGGGTCTGTATTGCCGGTGGCAATCCACTGCTGGTTGAATCTCCTAGTGAACCTAAATGGTCTCCCAAAGGTATCCTCTTTTCTGCTGTATTTGTATAATTGTATGTACACCTGATTATTGTAAAAATGCGTACACCTGATTATTGTAAAAATGCTAATTATCGGTATGGTTCAGTGATAATAACATCAGCTAAGTATCTCTTTTTATTGGAAAGTACTTCAAAATTTTATAGTTTCAAGCTTTAACATACTCGTATTCTTTGTTCACACTGTGTATTAAAAATGGGATCTCATTATGTTCTATTGAAGTTTTATGTTGCTTGTTTATGTTAGTCTTGCATCATTGGGACATTCAACATTTCCTTGAGCTTCCTTTGTTCCAAATAAAATGTATTTGTGTGGTCCATGTCCATGATATAAATGAATACTCCCTCCATCCAAATTATAAGTGGTTTTGGTTTTTCTAGGTACACATAGCTTTTGCGTCATGCCTAGAGATCAGGGGCGAAGCCAGGATAAAATATTGCCGGGGTCGATTCAAACACAATACTAACTCTTAGCTTGTGATAATATAATACTCCTTCCATGCCAAATTATAAGACGTTTTGGATTTTATAGATACATATTTTTTTCTATGCACTTAGATACACACATAGTAAAAGCAATGTATTAAAAAAAACTAAACCATCTTATAATTTGAAATGAAGTGAGTACTATGGATATAACTGATGATATAATAGCACAGTACTATGGATAATATTACTCTCACTACCATGTTCGTTTAGTTGTGTTAAATTGTAATCATTGGGTGCGACAACCACCTCTATGGAACTCTAAAATTTAAAAAACCTCAACTCAAAAGAATTCTTGGAATTTAATCAGCGACAAAAGTGATTTAGAATTTACCTATTAAAACACCCTCTAACTTATATAAGTTAAAAATCAATAAATTGATTTAAGCAATTGTCAATATAGTCACCCTCATCTTCAGAACCGCCATGGTTGCGCTGCCCTTGCCGACCTCTGAAATTACTGGGGGTGTGCTTGGAAGTTATGCTTGCTAGTCCGGGCCAGCCATTTTGGCTCTCCTGGGGCAGCAAGGAAAACCTTGCCGACATAGGAATCAAGGCAAGCAAGGCACACCAACCAAACAGCTAGCAGTGTCCAATTTCTTGCTCGGCTAGGTGAAACAGTACCTGGAAAGAGTACCAAGCAATATAGTATAATTTTCTTAGAGATATATCTTTTTTTATTTTGATCTCTACATGAATTATGCTCTTACCGATTCGTTATTTTAGTCTGGCATCCAGTTCATTGAAACACACTCTCGAAAAGCAAACATACAAAAGGGGACAAATAGTTTATAATTTGCATGTAATGTTGTTTGGACTTTGGAGTCCAGGAGAGTAATCCTCTATCAGTGCAAAGGCTGAAGTCCAAGTGTTTTGGGTTCCAGCTGTGCTCTGTGCTGCACATTCATGAAGGCAAAAAGACCGAGCCTACTGGGCATGCCAATTCCCTTTGGTCCATGCAGCTTGCATATTTGCGTCGCAAGCCTGCTGCACTGGGCTCCTAGGCACCTACCGTCTAGGTCTGCCAGGATCAAACATTTTTTTTACCGGGGTCTAGGCTGGCCGAAATCTGCATGCTACGAGAGCTGGCACGAAGTGGCTGACCCCAACTGCGTAACATAGATTCGCCCCTGCTAGATATCCATTATGTCTACTCTAGATACATAGTAAAAGTTATGTATCTAGAAAAGCTAGAACGACTTACAATTTGTAATTGAGGGAGTACATAACTTACTTATTCTTAGAAGAAATGGAAGGGCCTTTGTTATTAATCAGTTGGATGATGCATTGCTATTTGAGTGGTCTTTGCACTTTTGTTATCTGCAATTCACACTGCTTAGTGAATAACTAATTATATCATATAGAACATCGGTAGGCGATTACGATATTTTTCTTGTACAGTATTGTGGCTACTAACCTTATACTATAGTTCATCTAAAACATTCAACTTGCAGGAGAACTGTTTTTTGTTACTGACAGAGGGAGTGGATTTTGGAACATTTATAAATGGGTAAGCAGTTTTCTCTCAACTCTTGAGCTTTTCTGACAGTGTTGTAACTGTATTTTGGCCACACAATTTAACTGAGATTAGTAATAAATTCAGAGTTCATAACCCGTGCCACTCATGAATGAGCTAAACATGTTGTTATTATGTTCCTTTTTTCTATCTGAATTCATCATCTGAACTGTATTTGTCATGTAATCTCAGTATGCTACTTTGTCATCAGGTTGAACAAACCAATGAGATTGTTCCAGTGTATTCACTAGACGCTGAATTTACAACTCCATTGTGGGTTTTTGGCATCAGCTCATATGATTTTCTTGGAAACAGCAACCACATTGTTTTCAGTTATAGGTATCTATAATATTGAAGAAAAAAATTCTATGTTGTTTCTGTTTGTGAAACATCTTCATGTACCATCACAATAACTGTGCCTTGCAGGCAGCAAGGAAGGTCACATCTTGGTGTGCTTGATTGTGATTCAGCTTCTGTTTCATTGCTTGACACCCCTTTCTCTGATTTATCTGATGTGGTACGTGACAAAATCTGAAAATCTTCATTGCCACTTTGAAAACTTGAGGTGTATATGTTTGTTTTCGTGACTTATATTGGCTTGTTACTTGCTTGATCTGGCAGGTTGCTGCAGATGATTACTTCTATGTTGGAGGTGCTTCTGCAAGTATTCCACGGTCAATTGCTAAGGTTTATAGACATCAGATTCACAATTTTGTTCATATGTCGCTGATGTGCAATTTTGTGTGTTCTTTCAATTGATGCATCGATTGTTTCCTCCAGGTGACATTAAATGAGAGCAAAACAAAAGTAGTCAATTTCTCAATAGTCTGGTCCTCCTCACCAGACCTCGTACAATATAGACCTTTCTTCAGCACACCAGAACTTGTTGAGTTCCCTACATCCAAACCTGGCCAGAAAGCTTATGCCTATTTCTACCCACCGTCAAATCCCAATTTTCAAGGTTTGGCTGATGAAAAACCTCCGTTGCTTGTCAAAACACATGGTGAGTTATTCAAACCTTTTGATGCCTTGGAATGCTTAAGTGTTTTGTTAGATTTAACTAAAATAAATGGTTTTTGCTTGGATTCTTTCTTTTCAGATGAAAATCACAGAATGCTTTAACACTCTACATTTTCAGGAGGACCTACTGCTGAAACACGTGCTATTCTGGACCTCAATGTCCAGTATTGGACAAGTAGAGGTTGGGCATATGTGGATGTCAACTATGGAGGAAGCACTGGTTTGTCCTTAACTTTGATTGTTTAGGTTAAACCCTTCATGTATAGTGATACTCCAGGACATTCAATAATGTTGAACTTCGTCAACTTATAAACTGAAGGTTATGGAAGAGAGTATCGGGAGAGACTATTGGACAAATGGGGTATTGTCGATGTTGATGATTGTTGCAGCTGTGCGAGATTCCTTGTACATCCTTTGAGCAATAATTCTAATGTTGAATTGGCATTTAACTTTGGAGGTGATAAGAATTCACCTTAATGTTTGATTCTTTTCGTATTAAGGTGGAGAGTGGGAAAGTAGATGGGCAACGCCTTTGTATTACTGGTAGATCAGCAGGTGGATACACTACTTTAGCTTCACTAGCATTCAGAGACATGTTCAAGGCTGGAGCTTCTCTGTATGGTGTAAGTTTTAGATTTCTAGAATCCTACTATTGTGTTTGCCATAAATACGTGGCAGATATTTGTATTTATTCTATTCTGATTGCTATGTATGTTTTAGATTTGCTTGATTGCTATGGCTATGTAATTTTGGCCTTATTTTTATGTAAACGACCATAGTAACTAACTGTATTGTGGTGTTACCAATCAATGATTAGGTTGGGGACTTGACTCTGTTGAGAGCAGAGACGCACAAATTTGAGTCCCATTATATGGACAATCTTGTAGGTAAGATACAGTATTATCATTTCTTTTTGAAGATGTTAACTCAGTTTCCTGCTCTGATTTACATCTACTTATTCATCCCATTCGTTCCCTTAGGAAATGAAAGAGCTTACTATGAGAGATCACCAATCAACTTTGTCAACCAGTTTACGTGTCCAGTCATTTTGTTTCAAGGGTTAGAGGATAAGGTATTTGCTGACCATGAACTGTAATATTTATCATAGCTGCATTACTAGGTGGTATATCGTTGTTTGTAAGCATAATTTGTCAACTGCTTTAATGTTTTCCAGGTTGTGCCACCAGATCAGGCACGCAAAATATACAATGCCTTGAAAGAGAAAGGTTTGCCTGTTGCTTTGGTGGAATATGAAGGAGAGCAGCATGGGTTCCGCAAGGTTGTTACCTCACTGTATACCTATGTTCCAGACTTTCAGCGCCTTCGACACTGTCAACCTGCATGGATTTTGTAACTTCTTTCTCGATTTTGAACAGGCCGAGAACATCAAGTTCACCTTGGAGCAAATGATGGTGTTCTTTGCGAGACTAGTTGGGAAATTTGAGGTGGCAGACGATATAACTCCAATCAAGATTGAGAACTTCGATTGATCTCTTGAAGAGTGGTGTCCGGTTGGAAGTTTTGTATTACCCGGTTACATGTTTTGTACATTGGCCATTGTAGATTCTTATAGGAATACGACTTCATCTTATTTTGGAGGGTTGATCGAAATCTCATTTTGCCCTGTAACGATACTGTTATGCCATCTGGGAAACAGCATGCAACGGCCCAGATTGTGCAGCAGCCTCTAGATCTGCGTGACCGCGTGGGCGAGACGGCATCTGGCAGCCGTGCTTGTATGGCGGTCAGGGCAGTGCCACGGCGTGATTTGGAGGCGCGGTCACATAATGAGCGAATGAAAATTGCAGATCGTCAGTTGAATTGGAGATCTTTATGTAAGATTTAGATCGAAATCACATAATGGTGAACATAAAAATCTTATGTAAATATAGACTATTAACTAGAATCATAAAATCAAACTCAAATTATGATAATAAAGTTGTAAAATTAGACGACAGAATCGACATTTTGACAAGGGTGGTGATGGGTGTGATGGTGACTAGCAGTGAGCGAATGACCGTGACCGCTGCGCAGCGACATCCGCATTGGAGGGTCGTGAGAGACATCGTCATTGGAGGGATGTTTCATAGAGCGTCATCGTGTGCTGCGTCATTTGGTGATGGTTTGGACGTGTGCACGGTGCACTGTGCTAACGGTTTTGAGTTGGTCAAGGACAATTCAGTTAGGGCATCTTCAACGGTTAAGTCAGCTGTTAGCTTATATAAGCCAGGTCATTGCCACTTCATTATGTAAACCCTACATATAAATGATATTTTATTCTATATTTTCTCTCCTGTCTCTCTCAGTCTTAGCAGGCTCACAGACTACCTCAGTTTTCTGAGCGAGATAGGTGTTAAGATAAGAGATAGTTTCTTCTCCTTTTCATCTCTCTTCCACCTAGGAAAAACGATGACATGGATTGCTATGAGTTTGGGGGACGCCCTTAGAAGAGCAGTGGTAGTGGCTAAATTCTGTTTGGTGGCAGTTGAGGATTTTGTGGAGAGTAATGGTTGTCTCGTGCTCATAGACATAAGATAGTCATATAGGGAGATCAGTACGCGGATGGTTCAGTAGCGCGGTGACCAAGGACACGTATTGTGCTCGTGAATGCCATGTTTCTGTACATGCCTAATAATACTTCTCTTGTAGTGTTAAATAGACCAAGTTTGGCTTGGCTCCTCCTAGTCTCCAACCAAATGTGCCCTGCAAGCATTAGCTATGTTGAGAAGTGACCAAAACGAGAGGATAGTTGTAGACGATTTCTATATATACGGTTGATATTCTTATAGATTACAAGCGAGGCACTTAAACTTGATCATGCAAAATCAACTGATAATGCTTGATTCTAAAAGAACAATAAATGGTGTTTGTTTCAAAATAAATTGGCAGATATAACGTAAAGGTGGCAAATATTTCGTGCAGCTAATGAATAACGCCGTTCTTTATATAAATATAATAAATACTAATATATTTTAAAAAGATAAAACGACTAGTACACGTATAAGATAAAAGTTGATGAGCCGATAGATATGATCTATTTGAAGTCACAAGATATTAAGAACTTGTTTGGTTATATATATCCCTAGTCAAGACTGTAAGTCTGTATGGCCAGATATAATTTTTAGGAATCCGATATATAGGAATGATACTTGATTTGAGAAAGAAATTTGTTTGGTTCTGCTGAGTAAATGCATCCTGCATAAGCGGATGCAAAAATATATTCTTATTCCTGGTGAATAGGAGAAATGAGTTTCCCTAGCATCTGAAAGAAGTCTTCGTATCCGCCCATACATATAATCAAATTTAGTCAACCAAACAATATTCTTTTTCAATAATGCATCCACTTAGTCTGTATTCACCCATGCAAGATATACGATGTAGAGTTGTGAAATGATTTCAGCTCTACGCCTTCTGTTCGAGGAAAAAGGGATAAACTCTAGTTTTTTACGAAGTTGCTCTACGATGGAGTTTGTGAAGCAGAGTTCATGAAACAATCCCAAAACTCCTAGAACAGACTTTCTAAATGGATAGTCACTTAAATAAAAATCATTTTCTATATCTTTCCACGTCTTCAACAAAATTTTAATATCTTGTACACACTCTAGAGAGTTATGTTGTTCTTTATCTTGGCTAGCAAAAAATTTGAAATAGAGAATGACTATTTGAACAAATGATTAAAAATATTGTTGGAAGGTTTTTTCTCAAATTTCTATTATTAACAATTAGAAGTTAGAACACCATTAAACATCTGATGATTTCAGTTGGTCAGTTTTGGCTGACTGTGAGAAGCCCAAATTCCGAAGGCCGAAGCCGAACTCCGTCCCGTACGGCCAGCCGACTGTTCGTGTTCGTACTTCGCACTCGGCAGAAACCTCTTGCTCTTGGGGGCGAACGCGCCTACCGCCTCCGGCCGCCCCCTCCAGCCGCGTCAAATCCGCACCCTCCTCGGCTGCGCCGGCGATCTCCCGCCGCAAGGGCGAAGCCCCGTGTCCCCTTCTAGCGGATCCCCTGCCCGCCGCCATGACGGAGGTACTCTCCCTTCCCCCCTCCCTCGAAAATTTGAGGCCGCGGTCGTGGCCTCCGATTCGAGCGGAATCGCGGTGTCGTTTGGGCTCGCTAGCGATCTTCTTGCAACAGGGAAGAACGTTTTTGCGGGGCCTGGGTGCTAGTACCCTGTACCCCGCGCGGTCTTGCTTTATTTCTCGTTTGTCTCTAGGGATTAGGGTTAGATAGCTGGGAGTGCGTGTGCTTGTAGTTGTGGATGCTTGGCACTATCCAGTGTCTGGGTAGAGTACAAGGTGTGGCTTTGCGATGCAGAAGAGCAGAGATTTCGGCCCTCTGACGGGGTTCTGTGGTGGTCACGCATCTGGGCTCTGGTGGTTATGGTGGAATTATCGATTAGATTTCAGTTGTTGCCGTGGATGCTACCTGCTTCTGAATTACTTGTTCATTTTTTTAAAAAAAAAGAAGGAAGGAATGTAGATGCTAGACGAGGAGGGTGCAAATTTGTTGTGCCCATGATAACTGATAAGTAGTCTCATTCCGAGTAATTGATAAGGGCCTGTTTGGATTGAAGGAAATTCAAAGGAAAAGTATAGGAATTTGAAACAGAGGAAAGGAAAGCAGTTTCAGCGTTCGGAATGGAGGAATCATGCATACCATTCCACAGGAAAGGATTCCTATCTTGTACAAAACGTAGGAAAAAATGAATCCAATCGAAACCAAGGGAAATCTTATCGCTCGCTCGTCACGCCCGGGCAGTCGAGCCTCGCCGCTTGTGCTCATCGTCAAAGTCAGTGGCTGCTCGCGCGCTCGGTCGCCCATGATGCTGCCACGGCCACTCGCGCTCACGCCGACCCCTCCACTCACACGCCCCGCCGCCACCCCTAGAGCTCACACCAGTCACACCGCTCGCACGCCCGCCATGCACGCTGTTGTTTGACGGTCCGAGGAACACAAAGGCTCAGGAACAACGAACAGCTAAGACGATAAAGGATGGTCAGGACTCAGGAGAGAGAACGGTCACCCTCCGAACGGCCAGCAGCCAAAGATGAATTTAAAAAGTACTCTGTAATGTCCTAAATGACTAGTGAAAAGCATCACGTTAGTATGCATCAATGGATAGAAGCAATGTTTAGGGACAACGTGATGATCCAAATATATTCCTGCAATCCAAACGGCTCAAAGTATTTTTTCCTGTGTTTTGAAATCCTGTAGTTTTTCACTTTTTACTCTACTCTATCTATTCCTGTGTTTTTTTCCATTCCTTTGTTTTACATTCCTTCAATCCAAACAGGCCCTAATATGCTTATCTCCCGCAAAAGAATAACAGGGTTCTTCTGCCATTCAAAATGTTGTTTTCCGTTATCTGCTGGCTGTTATGTTGTTAAACTATGTTGTAGGAAACATCCATTTGTGCAAATTCGCTTGGGGAATAATAAGTTCTCCTTTCCCTCCCTTATTTCAGTATTGGGTGAGCCAAGGAAACAAATGGTGCGACTTCTGTAAGATTTATATAGCGAACAATTCCTTCAGCATCAGGACACATGAACTTGGTAAGCGTCACAAGGACAATGTCACCAAAAGACTGTCGACAATGCAAAAGGAGAGTGAGGCAAAGGAAAAGGAACAGCAGCAAGCTGCCCGAGCCCTACAGCAGATAGAGGCAGTAAGTTCTCAGATTTTCATTTTTCCTATTATTACCTTGGTGTTATTCAATATCCATTGGTCGTATGCATATAGGTATCTCACATAAACTAGAATGCTTTATATACAGAAGACGCTGTTGTATTGATGTCTTTTTGGCTTCATATTGATGTCTTATGTCTGTTTGTTGTGCTTTAGCAATTGGTTCATGGTCTACGGAAGCATGCCTGATTTTTGTTCAACTTATTTCCTGCTGCAGAAAGCTAAAAAGAGCTATCAAAAAGATTTAGAGAATAACCAGAGGAATGTTGATGGAGACACTTCAGCACCTGGAGATGGTTGTGTACTTGTGTATGGCTTTACTGTTTTATATATATCAGTATATCACCAATTCAGTGCATTCTCTAGTACCCTACCATGATGCATGATTTGTACTTTGCTGTGTCTGTGATCATCTTTGACCTGTAGTTATGTATACAGAGTGCACCCACATCGAGGATTGTCTCCTTTATTCTCTTAACTTGCATGCTCATTAGCTTGCTATATGAGTCTTATGATTCCCACCACTGTCACTAGCTCTGAACTAATATATTTTCAGGGGCGGATGAATGGCAGGTGCCCCCTCCATATACCTCAAACAATGATCAAAAGCAGTTAGGAAGCCCAAACTTAAACGCTTCAGCATCTATTCAGTCAAAATACATGCACCAAGCACCGCTCTTCTAGTATTCCTGGCACCGCCTCTGTATATTTTGGACTTCTTCCCATCAAGATCACACACCCAGACTTGCATTGGTGAATTAAAAAATCTTGATAATTAGCTGGCCTGTATCAGTTTTTATGGCCTGGCTTATTTGATCTATAACTTACAAAATTGAATTACCCATTCAAATCGCGACATTACTTTCTGCTGGCTTGTAACTACATACTTGCTTTGCTGCTTTCTGTTCTTATTCCAAGCTAAATGGTCTTATACTAGAAAAGAAGACATAAAATTCTTTTGTCAGCCACATGAGTTTGTTGTTGGACAATGTTTATAACAATATTTCAAATAAGTGAAAGATTTTAGCTTTCTTTTAGAAGTTTGTTCTTCACTTAAAATAAATTGTTCAGATCTGACCTGGCTTCTTTATCAATTCTGGTTATCAAATAAAATGTTGGCTAGAAGCTAGATTAGTGGGTATTGTTGGAGTATAAGGTTTAGGCCCATGAGGCCCATGTATGTGACCATATTGCTACCCTTCTAGGGTGAGCCCAATTAAGAAAAATCACAGTTTACAGCATGGTATCAAGCTAGGGTTTCTCTTCTCCCTCCCTTCCCAGCCCAGCCGCCAGGCAGCCGCCGGCCGGCGCGCCGCCGCAGCCGCGGCCATGGCCGCCCCTCCTCCACCACCAGCCGGCGCGGGCGCGCCGCCCCTGCGCGCGGCCCCCCTGGGCGCGGGCGCGCCGCCCCTGGGCGCGGCCCCCCGAGGCGCGGGCGCGCCGCCCCTGCGCGCGGCCCCCTGGGCGCGGGCGCGCCGCCCCTGCGCGCGGCCTCCCTGGGCGCGGCCCCCCTGGGCGCGAGCGCGCCGGCCCTGAGCGCAGCTGCGGGCGCGCTGCCCCTGGGCGCGGGTGCTGCCCTTCCTCCACCACACTCCGCCCTCGCCACTGCCCTCACCGCTGCCCGCGCTGCTGCTGCGGACGGCCATGTGCGCATGCATGTCGGGGTGACCTCCTCCGGCTCCGGGGACGCGGCCGTCGCCGCCATGCCTGCTGCAGTGGCTGCCGGACTGGGCATGCCCTGGGCTGACGCTGCCGGACTGGGCTTGCCGCGTGCTGACGCAGCCGCGGCGGTCACCACCCTCGCCGCTGACCGGGCCGCTGCGGCGGCGGACAGGACCTCGTCTCTTCTTGCTCCTCCTCCCTCCGAGCCAAGCGGGGGTTGGGGGGGCTGTGGCAGCCACCGTCGCCACCGCGGTGGAGGCGGGTGGAGTCTCTCAGCGCCTCTGTGGCCTCCACCTCCGAGTGCCTTGCCAGTGCCTGTCGGATGGGACCCGGCGGCCTGGGCATCTTTCCGCCACCCGTGGTCGACCATGTGGGACGACGGCAGGTCGGCGCCTCTGTTGTCGGACACAACAGCTCTACGTGCGCGGGCCATGGCCGCTGTGCCTAGAGGAGCTGCGTCTCCTTCCACACCGGCTTCCTCATTCCTCTCCACCGCCAAACCTTCGCCCGCGGCTCCTCCTGCCGCAGGGCTGCGACCAGTCAGTCCTGACTGGATCGCTGACTCGGGCGCCACCTTCCATATCACGCCCGATGCGAGTCTCCTCTCTTCTATCAGTCCTCCCCACCCTTCTTGTCCTTCTTCCATCATGGTCGCTAATGGCACCTGCATTCGTGTCTCCTCCGTAGGCACTGCCAATTCCCATGGCTCTTTTCATATCCCCGATGTTCTTGTGGCTCCCGGTATGGTTCACAACCTCCTCTCTATTCGCCGCTTCACGACTGACAACTCTTGTTCGGTTGAGTTCGACCCCTCTGGCCTCACCGTGCGGGAGTTGGCTTCCCGGCGTCCTCTTCTCCGTTGTGACAGCACTGGGCCTCTCTACACCCTTCGTTTCTCGGTTTCCGCTGCACCTCCTTTGCCTTCTTATTCACCCCCTTCGGCTTCTGCCTTCACCACCACCTCCTCCACTACGTGGCACCGTCGCCTTGGCCATCCTGGCAGCACTGCTTTGTCCCAGCTCAGTCGCAGTTCCGCTGTGCCTTGCCCCCGCACTCCTGATGAGCATTTGTGTCATGCATGCCAGTTGGGCCGTCAAGTTAGACTTCCTTTCCCTACCTCCTCCTCCCATGCGGCTCACATCTTTGATCTTATCCATTGCGACCTTGGACATCTCCTGTTCTTAGTATGTCTGGCTACAAGTACTACTTGGTGGTGGTTGATGACTTCTCCCATTACTCTTGGACTTTTCCCTTGCGTGCCAAGTCCGATACATTCACCACTCTTCGCCACTTCTTTGCATGGGTGTCCACCCAGTTCGGCCTCACCATCAAGGCCGTGCAGTGTGACAACGGGCGTGAGTTTGATAACACCACCGCTCGCTCCTTCCTCTCCTGTGGTGTCCAGTTGCGCATGTCTTGCCCTTACACCTCCTCTCAGAACGGCAAGGCTGAGCGCATGATTCGCACCACAAACGATGTCATGCGCACCCTTCTGTTACAGGCCTCGCTTCCCGCTCGCTTCTGGGCTGAGAGCCTCCACACCGCCACCTATCTCCTTAACCGCTTGCCCTCCACGGCTTCCCCTGCGCCCACTCCACACCACGCTCTTTTCGGTACCCCTCCCCGCTACGATCACCTTCGTGTGTTTGGGTGCGCTTGCTACCCCAACACAGCTGCCACTTCTCCTCATAAGCTTGCCCCCCGTTCTACTCTCTGTATCTTCCTGGGTTACTCCCCTGAGCATAAGGGGTACCGTTGCTTGGACCTCTCTTCTCGCCGTGTCCTCATCTCTCGCCACGTCGTGTTTGACGAGTCGGCATTCCCTTTCTCCACCACCCCCACCTCCACACCTCCTGCTGACCCTGCGGAGGCTTCTTTTTTTCCCACTGACCCGGTGGTTCCACCACCGTTTCCACTATACCCTGCAGGTCTTGCTCTGGCACGCTCTCCTGGTGGTCCTTCGAGCCAGGACCCTCCTGTACTTGGCACGACAGAGGCAGCCCCAGAGCTTCCTCCACCGCTACCAGTGGTTGCGCTGCCTCCCGTTGTGCCCGAAGTCGTCGCCCCGATCGCGGGACCGCGCGCCCCGTCCTCACCTCCCCGGCGCTTCGGCCTCGTCTACCAGCGGCGGCGAGAGCCGGCTCCGCCTCTGCAGCCGGTGTCGCTGGCTCCGTCGCCGCCCTCGCCGGTACGGGCTCCGCCGTCGACCCCGCCACCTCCGGCGGAGCACCCGTCCATGCCGCCTCCGGCCCCGAGGCGCTCTCGCGCCGAGCCGCCAGTGTACCACCCGCCTCTACTTCACCGGGATCCTCGTCACACTCACCCAATGGTGACGAGGCAGGCATCCCGGCCGCGGGCCCTCACCGCTGCTACCTGCGAGACGGGGATCTCTCCGGTACCCTCTTCCGTCCGCGAGGCCTTGTCAGATCCTCACTGGCGCCGTGCGATGGAAGAGGAGTACGCGGCCCTCCTCGCTAACCAGACGTGGGATCTGGTGCCCCGTCCGTCGGCCTCCAACGTTGTCACCGGCAAGTGGATCTGGACGCACAAGCGGCGTGCTGATGGTTCCTTGGAGCGCTACAAGGCTCGCTGGGTCCTCCGGGGTTTCAGTCAGCGGCCCGGCATTGACTATGATGAGACCTTCAGTCCAGTGGTGAAGCCAGCTACCGTCCGCACCGTACTATCTGTGGCTCTCGAGCGCTCCTGGCCTGTGCATCAGCTGGATGTCAAGAATGCCTTCCTCCATGGCACTCTGACCGAGACAGTCTACTGCAGTCAGCCGGCCGGTTTCGTGGATTCTTCTCGCCCTGACTTGGTCTGCCGGCTCAACAAGTCTCTCTACGGTCTCAAGCAGGCACCTCGGGCGTGGTATTCTCGGTTCTCTACCTTCCTGCAGACTCTTGGGTTCACGGAGGCCAAGTCCGACACCTCACTGTTCATATACCACCATGGGGGTGAGACTGCTTACCTGCTCCTCTATGTGGATGACATTGTTCTCACCGCCTGCAGCGAGTCACTGCTCCAGCGCATCATTACCACTCTCCAGAAGGAATTTGCTATGAAGGATCTTGGTCTGCTCCATCATTTCCTCGGTGTCACTGTTGAGCCCTGACCTTCAGGCTTGTTCCTCCACCAGCGGCAGTTCACTTGTGACATTCTCGAGCGAGCAGGGATGACTGACTGCAAGTCTTGTTCTACTCCGGTCGATACCCAGGGCAAGCTGTCAGAGGCAGAGGGTCCGATGCTTGGGCCAGAGGACTCTACCGCCTACCGGAGTCTTGCTGGCGCGCTCCAGTACCTCACCTTCACACGGCCTGACATCACCTACGCCGTGCAGCAGCTCTGCCTCTACATGCATGCTCCGCGGGAGCCCCACCTTGCTGCTATGAAGCGGCTCCTCCGGTACCTCCGTGGCACTCTAGGCTATGGGCTGCTCCTCAGCCGGTCCTCCTCTGCCGAGCTGGTTGTCTACACCGACGCTGATTGGGCGGGCTGCCTCGACACCCGCAGGTCCACCTCCGGCTACGCTGTCTTCCTGGGCGGCAACCTTGTCTCGTGGTCGTCCAAGCGACAGCCGGTGGTCTCACGCTCCAGTGCCGAGGCGGAGTACCGCGCCGTTGCCAATGGTGTGGCCGAGGCTGCTTGGCTCCGCCAGCTACTGGCTGAGCTTCACCGCCCCCTCGCCAGGAGCTCACTTGTCTACTGCGACAACGTCAGCGCCGTCTATCTCTCCACCAACCCTGTGCAGCACCAGCGGACCAAGCATGTGGAGATCGACCTGCACTTCGTCCGCGACCATGTGGCCATCGGCGACGTCCGGGTCCTCCACGTCCCGACCACCTCACAGTTTGCGGACATCTTCACCAAGGGCCTCCCTTCCTCGACTTTCGCCGAGTTTCGCTCCAGCCTCAACGTCACCGGTGGCTAGTTGTGGCTGCGGGGGGGGTATTGTGTGTTATGTGTTTTCTTTCTTGTCCAGTCTTGAACTCCGCTGTGCCGGTAGTCCAGACTGCGGGGGGGTGTTGGAGTATAAGGTTTAGGCCCATGAGGCCCATGTATGTGACCATATTGCTACCCTTCTAGGGTGAGCCCAATTAAGAAAAATCACAGTTTACAGCAGGTATTAATGCCTATGTGCAAGTACAGCCAACTAATTTTTTGAGTTTTAGATTATTCTCTTGAGTCCTACGAATTATGAAGCATTCTTCGCATAAACCTGATCATATGTTAACTAGAACAAATCATATTATCCAAATGTTCACTCTGTTTGGTGACATTTTCTTCAAATCTTGTTTCTGCAGGATGGGTATTTGACTCGGCATCAGGATATTATCATGACAAATCTACTGGGCTTTACTACGATTCAAATTCTGGCTTCTATTATTCTGATAGTTTAGGTAATTTTGTGTGTAATGGTCTGCCTTATATCTGTCCAATATGTGTTTTCTCTTTTCATGTATATTGATGTTTATGTTTGTAAATGAGCAGGCAAGTGGGTTACTCAAGAAGAGGCGTACAAGTCTGTGCAAATTTCCAAAACAGACATTGGTCAATCCTCAACTTCACAAACAAAAGCTCCTGCTGCAGAAACAGCTGTTCCTGCTATTAAAGGAGGTCCAGCTCCAGGTCGGGTAGTCACAAAACCATTGAACCCAATGAGACCTATTAAGGGCACTCCAGCTCCATCTGCTGTTGCTGTTAACAAGAGGAAGAGGGAGGACGGCAAACCCAAGGTGATCTCCAAGGAGGAGGAAGCGGCCCTCAAAGCGCGGGAAGCAGCAAGGAAGAGAGTGGAGGATAGAGAGAAGCCTCTGATGGGATTATACAAAACCTACTGACATCTTGTCCTTGCCAAACTACTCTTCCTCCATATGGGCTTGCCATTTACAGTCTGATGTTGTAAAAGAAACAAAAACTAACACAATGCATCTTTCTCAGAAAGAATGCCGATAATGGTGTTGCACTGGATTCCAGAGCTCTTTTTGCATCAGCAATGTGTGTCTACACCGTATAATACCTCATCAGTGGTTCTTGAGTGGACCAAGTTCCTTTTGAATCATGTAAAAGGATCTGTTCATTGTTTTTTTTACGCGGATAGTGTCATATACTGTGAAATGAGGACATGGTGACCGTTCTCAAGATGTTCAATAGTGTGTGTTTCTGTGCTCAGACAACTGAGTCAGTATTGGCCGAGGAGTTCAGTGAGTCTGACTGAACGAAAGCGCTTCCAGAAATAATGTAAGAAATGAATAAACTCGTCCAGGCTTCAGCAAGTGAAGAGTGTTCTGAAGTTCCCTTCTGGGTATGTAAAACGGCAAAGTGTTCATGTACGTAGTACTTGCTGAGACGGCACGCGCCAAGGCTATGGCTACACGAAAAACTCTTCCCGAGGTAGGTGACCACTGACGGTACGTCGACAGTACACCGTACACAATAGTAGGGCCCTGTTTGGTAGAGCTCCAGACAGCTCCAGATTCAAAAAAACAGCTCTGCTCCTATTTTTTCTAGCCAAACACCTCAGCTCCAGGAACTCCAGATCCAAAAAAAACATGGAGCTAGCTCCCAACTCCACCAAATCCACGGAGTGGCTGAGGGGGTGCTCTGCAATTGTTGGTTTTGTAATCTGGCATGGAGTTGAAGAGAATTACCCACCTTTGCCATCCATTACACAAAACGATTCGTTTCTTTTTTTTTCCACCTGATTCATTCACGCCGGATGGCCTGCAAAGCTCACGATACGGAACTCCCGAGTCGCGCCGCCTAGGCTTCCGCCCGTCGTGGTCGCGCCCTCACCTTCTGCACCGCCGTTGCCGTCGAGATGGCACGTCCTCCTGTTCCTCCACCGCCGCCGCCCCATACTGGCCATCTCCCCTCCTCAAATCCTCCTTCTCGAACCGCGCCAAGAGCCGGACTTCCTCGACCAGCAACCCTAGGCGCGGCCATGGGCTCCTCTCCGAGCTTGGGCGCAGCGGCCGGCCCGGATGCACAAACCCATGGCGCAGGAGCCGGTCTGGGCGGCCATGGCGCAGGGAACGACCATGTGCTTGACGGCACTGGCCATGGACGACAACAGGGAGTGCCGGATGTTGCGTTATCATTCTTGGCGTCCCAACCATCAGCTACGTCCAGTGCACAGCCTAGGAGACGTGCTCCATCGACCACCAAAAGGGCAAGGGATGATGAGGTATAAATTCCCCACATGTCAAAATTTTATTCAATTTTTATAGAAATTTGTAGGAATTTTATTCAATTTTTTATAGAAATTTGTGGGAATTTTATTCAATTTTTTATACAAATTTGTAGAAGTTTGATTCAATTTTTTGGAAATCATGCATAGGGTGATCACATTGATTGGAATGATCAGTATACCACTGTTGTGTGCTCGTTGTTTGCTGAACAAGTTAGAAAAGGAAATAGGCCAAACACACACTTGAATAATGTGGGCTACACCGAGGTGAATGATAGGTTTTTTCAGTGTACTGGTATTATGTTGAAAAAAAGTCAACTTAAGAACAAATGGGACAAGTTGAAGGGTGATTATGGTGCATGGAGAAAATTGATGAGGAAACAAACTGGAACCGGTTGGAATTGGGACAAGGGAACTATCAACATGGATGCCGAGTGGTGGAAAAAAATCAAACAAGTGAGCGTCTTATATTTTATTTTATTTTTAATTTTTTATGTAATACAATTTCTTACTTTAGTCTACATATTTAGGAGATACCTGGTGTCGGGAAATTTAAGAATAGACCTATCCAAAATGAAGATGATTTGAAGGTTATGTTTGGGAGCATCATAAATGAAGAGATAGATCATTGGAATCCTATGTCGTCCAACCCCATCATCCCTCCTAGTGGAGATGCACCCCATCATATCGATCTGGACAATGGTGAAGAGGATGAAATGGGGCATGATAATGACTTCGATAATGTTGATGAGGAAGTCTCTCCTACACCTGCTAAGAGAAAGGCTCATATTATTCTTGAAAAACCTAACAAGAAACCCAAGTCTAGCACTGCACTTGTTATACAAGATCATATTTCCAAGATATCAGATAGTGCTCAAGCTTTTGTGGCTTCTAAGCAAGTGGGGATCACAATTGGAGAAGTCATGACTCATGTCATTGCATGTGGGGCTGCTGAGGGGAGTGATGAGCACTATGTGGCAACTGAGTTATTTGTGAAGAAAGAACATAGGGAAATGTTCATGACTTTTTCCACCGACGAGGCTAGGTTCAATTGGCTAAAGAGAAAGTTCGACATGCTGTTTTCAAAGTGATAATTATAGAAACTACAATCTAGTGTTTCAGTCTAGTGCTATGTGAACTTATATATTGTGCTGTGAACTTATATTGCTATGTTATTGCTGGCAAATTATACCTCTCTTGGGCAATATTTGTGGAATCTGTGATGATCCAGTGAATCTGCAAGTGAACACGTTTATGCTGAAAGAAGTCGACAACAAGTTCTATTTTCTTGTATATTTGATTGGGAAATTTTAGTTACTTGAAAAGCAACTGTGATATTGCTGTGAATTTTTTTATGTGTCATGGACAACAAATTATGATTGGATAAATACATGTTGACATGCTGGCAAGTTATGTAGATTTTTTCTGATTTTTTGCAGATGTCTAGCGATGATTCTAGTGAGGAGAATGAGGTATTTTTTAAAATGGTTTTAGGAGGTGCTATGATTGGACAAATATATGTTGACATGTTTCTTACTAAAAACCCTACAAGGACATCTACAACTAGTGGAATGGGGTATATGTTGGAGCTTTTCCGCACTCCAGGAGAATGTCATAGCCAATTGCGCATGAGCCCAGAAATTTTCGACGACCTCCACAAGTTATTGGTTGAGAGGTATGGGCTCAAACCATCAGTGCACATGTCAACTGAAGAGAGTCTAGGCATTTTGTTGTTCATTTGTTCGGGAAATGAGTCCAACAGAAAATGTCAAAATAGATTCAAGCACTCAGGTGAAACTATTAGTAGGAAATTTGAAAATGTTCTTTTCTGTTTGATGGACATGGCAAAGGATTTCATTAGGCCAAAAGATCCAAATTTTCATACGATGCATAGGAGGATAAGGGATGACAAGCGAGCGTATCCATATTTTAAAGATTGCATTGGAGCACTTGATGGCACACATATCCGTGTTTCACTTTCACCAGAGGAGCAAGTGAGGTATATTGGGAAGTCAGGGGTACCCACCCAAAATGTTTTAGCAGTTTGTGATTTTGACATGCGATTCACATATGTATCAACGGGTCAACCGGGATCTATGCACGACACAAGTGTCTTGTACAATGCATTGAGTGTGGATAAGGAAATATTTCCACATCCTCCAAAAGGTAAATATTTTTTATTAGTTAGTTTACTTGCATTGACCATCGAAGTGTGTTAATATTTTTTATTTCATGTATAGGTAAATATTATGTTGTCGATGCGGGGTATCCTAATCGCCCTGGTTATCTAGCTCCATACAAGGGTGAGAGGTATCATATGCCCGAGTGGCATAGAGGTATGGAACCTAGAACTCCAAAGGAAAAATTCAATCGTAAACATTCATCTATTCGCAATGTGATTGAGAGATCTTTTGGGTTATTGAAAATGAAGTGGCAAATTCTATACAAGATGGGGAACTACCCCATGTGGAAGCAAAAAATGATAGTTGTTGCTTGTATGGTCCTCCACAATTTCATTCGTGAGCATAACAGTGAGGATGCGGACTTTGCTCGGTTTGATCGTGATCCTAATTTTATGCCTACAATACCGACCCGGTACAAACGATATGCCGTTCCAGCTAACGCATCAGATACATCTACTGCGGAAGCCAGTGCCACTTGTATGGATACTTTTCGGGATGAACTTGCCACATCTCTCGCTCTTGGTTGGAACTAGCTTGTATTGGATTAGTGATGTTGGGTTAGCGTTTGAACAATTCATGTGTGTTAACATGTTGGAATGATCAAAGTTTTTTAATTAGTTGCTATTGGATGGCATCATCAAATGCATGGCATGTTCGTCTGATTAATAAAAAAACAAAGCAGCCCAACGCCATGCACGAGCATGCACGAGTGGCGTTAGCAGCACATCACAGAAAAAAAACAAAAAGAAAAAACCAAGGGCAAAATAGGGAAATCCAACCAAATTAGCTGTTTGTGGAGCTGGAGCTGTTATCTTTGCCAAACACATTTCTTCGGCACCAAATTAGAACACAGCTCCACGCTAGAGCTGCTCTGTGGTGAAGCAACAGCTCCAGAGCTGGTTTGGCAAAACTGGAGCTCTACCAAACAGGCCCTAGAGCTATGTCAGTCAGTTTCTATAGTACGTGTCATATTTTATACGGTCATGCTCCCACCCGGACGTCCGATGGTATTGAATCCTATTGAACACCCTCCATCAGCATGCCCCCACACCTATACAGAAGAAAAAACATATCCCACATTGTCTCTGTCTGCATGACCTCATATCGCCCCCGTCCACCCGAACAGAAGAAGAAAAGCACAGACCCGCACTGCCCCCATGCACATAGGAGAAGAGGATCGGACCCGCCTTAGCCCTCGCGCGTACGGGATCCGCCTCCTCTCTCGACCTTGTCAGGCCGCTAGCACCTTCGCCCCCCTCCCCCACCAGCTCACCCCCAAAGTCTGGCCCCAACTCGCCACCCTCCCTTTGCGCTACAACAGTAGGATGCAACATCAACCGAGACCTAATGCAACAACCGAAGAAAACCATTGCAACATTCAACCTAGATCTAATGCAAGAAACGAAGAAAACCGTTGCAACACCAAGCAAGTGAGCTCGCCGGAACCCTAGCCTACTGTGACATCAACCGAGACCTAATGCAACAAACGAAAAAACTCATTGCAACATCACCCTAGATCTAATGCAACAAACGAAGAAAACCATTGCAACATCGTATCAACCCAGAGAGCTTGTCAGAACCCTAGCCTAGTGCAATATCAATCGAGACCTAATGCAACAAACGAAGAAAACCATTGCAACATCAACAAAGACTTAATGCAACAAACGAAGGAAATCATTGCAACATCAACCTAGACCTAATGCAACACACGGAGAAAGCCATTGCAACATGGTGAGGAGTTGAACCGCGGAGAGCTCGCCGGAACCCTAGTCACCACCACACTCATAGATCCAGAGGGAGGAGTAGAGGAGGAGGAGGTGGAGGAGCAGATCCAGAGGAGGAGGGAAGGGGAGAGAGGCCTCGGATCCAAATATGTCCCCACCTACCTCGTTGAAGTCATGTCGTCGTCATCGTCTCTAGATGCATGGAGGTGAGGGAGCGAGGGAGAGAGAGCAGGGAGGGAGGGAGGCGTGCTCTCCTTGCCAAAAGCTGCCACTGTCGCTCACACTTGCCTTGTCCAGCAGTTTGTGAAGGACGCCGGGGAGTTTGCCGGCGCGCACGTCCTCAGCATGGTGCGCGCCCACTACCCCCTGGTCGACTTGAGCAGGCTGGAGAAGGGGTACCCGAAGGAAGTCGGCCCACAGGAAGCGGACGAACTTCGGGGTAGTCTGCTGGACTTGTCGTCGACAGTGATCGGCGACATCAATCTGTGCGGGACGGCCACTCCTCCAGACCAGCCGAGCTCAGATAGGTCGGCCAGGGAGTTGTCGGGCGCGTCCGTTGCGGGAGATGGGCGGTCGACGCCTGCGGTCTCGACCAGCCAGGCGCTGGTGGCCCCGACCCCTTCGTCCGGGCAGCAGGGCCAGGCGGGTGATCAGCCCGAGCAGCTAGGCCAATAAAGTAGTCTGTAGGAATAGACTAGTGTCTGCCCGTCGGGGTATTTATTGTAAACTTTGTATGTAAAGTTTGTAATAAAGTTTGCTTTCTGTCATGACTGTTGTTTTGAGCGCTGTAAGAATACCTGAGTGACGTGTCACCGTATTTGTCTTGGTTGTCGCTAAGAGCATCCGTTGCAGGAGTTTTGCCGAGTGCTGTGTGTGACAAGGTATGGGCCAAAAAATAGAGAATTTCATTATCAAAAATTATAAGATACTTACAAAAGAAAGTCATTAAAAGTCTTTATGGATAGAAACGTCGCAGCTTGTCGATGAGCCAAGAGTTAGGCACTCGTGTTCCGTCTGGGTATGCCAATCTGTAGGACGTAGGTCGTGTGACCTCGGTCACCACAAAGGGTCCTTCCCAGGGAGTGGATAGCTTGTGCATTCCCTCCTGGCTTGTTTTCCATCGAAGCACCAGATCGCCGACCACGAAAGAACGGTCCTTGACATTCCTGTTGTAGTATCGCCTGACTGCTGCGAGATATTTTGCTGTTCGGAGACACGAAACTAAACGCTTTTCCTCCATGCAATTGATTTCGAGTCCTCTGGCGTTGTCGGCGGTTGCCTGGTCGAAGTGCTCGATTCTAGGAGATCCGAAGTGTATGTCAGACGGCAAGACCGCCTCTGCACCGTACACCATGAAGTAGGGAGATACCCCTGTGTTTCGACTGGTCTGAGTTCGGAGGCCCCAGACCACTGCCGGCAATTCTTTCATCCATCGACCGGGTGCTCTGTCGTTTTCGGTGTACAACCTTTTCTTTAGGGCATCAACGATCATTCCGTTAGCACGTTCAACTTGACCGTTGGCACGTGGATGTGCCACTGACACATATTTTATGACTATGCCTCTGTCATCGCAGAAATCCCAAAAAGTGGTGCCAGTAAACTGAGTGCCCAGGTCGGTGATTATGCTGTTCGGGATGCCGAATCTGTGTATGATTTGACTGAGGAACTCCACAGCCTTCTCGGAGGTTGCCTTGACCAGGGGCATGTATTCAATCCACTTGGAGAACTTGTCGATTAACACGAAGACAAACTTAAAATTGCCCGGGGCTGGTTTAAATGGTCCGATCATGTCAAGCCCCCAGCAAGCAAAGGGCCAAGACGCCGGGATGGTTTGAATTTCATGGGCAGGTACGTGGGTCCTCTTAGCGAAAAACTGACATCCTTCGCAATGCCGAACCAGTTTTTCTGCGTCGCTGACCGCGGTTGGCCAATAAAAACCTGCTCGGAAAGCCTTTCCGACCAGCGTTCTAGATGCGGCGTGATTGCCGCAGGATCCGGCGTGTATGTCCTCCAAGAGCTTGATACCATCATCTTGGGGTATGCACTTGAGCAGTACTTCGGAGCTTGCGTTTTTCCGCATGAGTTTTCCGTCGACCAGGATGTAGTTCTTTGATCGTCGGATGAGACGCTCGTTCTCTGTTTTGTCCTGAAAACCTGTCCCGTCTGAGATGTATTTGATGAACGGGATACGCCAGTCACGCCCACCGGTTGTCGGAGTGGCGTCATCTATGAGCATTGCTTCGGTGGGTTGCTTGTCGACCAGGGGGGAGCTTATGCTCGGCTCATGGATGTCCTGGACGAAAATACCCCGCGGGATTTGGGCCCGAGACGAGCCTAACTTTGACAACGCATCTGCTGCTTGGTTCTTATCCCGGACCACGTGGATGTACTCTATGCCATAGAAGTTAGTTTCCCATTTGCGAATTTCTTTGCAGTAGAGATCCATCTTCTCGTGGGTTGCGTCCCATTCCTTGTTGAGCTGGTTGATGACCAAAGCGGAGTCGCCGTAGACATAGAGGCGCTTGACCCCCAGTTCAACGGCTAGTCGTACGCCATGTAAGCATGCTTCGTATTCGGCGACATTATTTGACGCCGGAAAAAGGATCCGAAGGACGTAACGGAGTTTGTCCTTGTTGGGCGATACGAACAATATCCCAGCGCCTGCACCGTTGATGTTCAAGGACCCATCAAAGAACATTGACCAGTGGTCTGAGACATCTGGAACGGAAAGCTCGTTGAGATCCGTCCATTCGGCAATGAAATCGACCAGGGCTTGAGACTTGACGGTGGTGCGACTCTGGAACTCTAGGGAAAATGGACATAATTCCATTGCCCATTTCACGATTCTGCCATTGGCGTCTTTGTTGCGCAGGATGTCCCCGAGAGGAAAGCTGGTTGTCACCAGGACTCGATGGCCGTCGAAGTAGTGCTTCAGCTTTCTTGACGTTATCAGGATGGCGTATATAAGCTTCTGTATTTGTGGGTACCTGGCCTTGGATTCGTTTAAAACTTCGCTTATGAAGTAAACGGGTCTCTGGACCTTGAAGACGTGACCTGGTTCATCTCGCTCGACCACTATTGCCGTGGAAACAACCCTGTCGGTTGCAGCAATGTAAAGGAGTAGGTCTTCATTGGGCTGAGGCGCTGTGAGGACAGGCGGTGAAGTGAGGAAGGTCTTAAGCTGAGTGAACGCAGCGTCGGCTTCCTCTGTCCAAGAGAATTTTTCTGACGCTTTCAGTAGTTTGAAGAAAGGGAGGCCTTTTTCTCCCAGCCTTGCGATGAAACGACTGAGAGCGGCCATGCATCCGGTTAGCTTCTGAATATCCTTGACGTTCTCCGGTGGTCGCATGTCGAGTACGGCTTTGACTTTTGAAGGGTTTGGTCGTATGCCGTCGCGACTGACGACGTTGCCGAGCAGTAGACCGGAAGGAACGCCGAAAATGCATTTCTTGGGGTTGAGCTTCCACTTGTACCTATTGAGTGCCTTGAAGGTTCGGTCTAAGTTGTCGATTAGGGTGCTCGCGTCCCTTGTTTTTACGACCACGTCGTCCACATAGGCCTCGACGAGGTCATCGCGAATCTCGTCGTGGAGGCATTGCTGGATGGCCCTTTGATAAGTGGCTCCGGCGTTTTTAAGTCCGAAAGACATGGTAGTGTAACAGTATGCGCCGAAGGGTGTGATGAAGGATGTTTTGATCTGATCTTCTTCCTTTAACGAGATCTGGTGATAACCAGAGTAGCAATCTAGAAAGGAGAGGAGTTCGCATCCGGCCGTTGAGTCGACCACCTCGTCGATGCGAGGAAGACCAAAAGGATCTTTAGGACAGTGTTTGTTGAGATCGGTGTAATCAACGCACATTCTCCATTCATTATTCTTTTTGCGTACGAGAACCGGATTGGCGAGCCAATCGGGATGATACACTTCTTTTATGAATCCGGCTGCTAGAAGCCGTGTTATTTCTGTCCTAATAGCCTCCTTTTTGTCACGAGCGAACCGTCGCAGTTTTTGCTTGATTGGTCTTGCGGTCTTCGAGACGTTTAAGGAGTGCTCGATCAGGTTTCGTGGGACACCGGGCATGTCTGCGGGTTTCCATGCGAAAACGCTCACGTTGTCCCTTAGAAACCTGACGAGCGCGTCTTCCTATTTTGGATCCAGGTTAGCCCCGATGAGGGCTGTCTTCTCGGGGTTGCCTTCGACCAGCTGCACTTCTTTGTACTCCTTGGATTTCGAATTCTTTCTGGCTGTCTCCTGCTCAGGTAATCGGAGCTGGTCGGGAGGCAGCTGTGCGGCTTGGCTTGCTGTTTCCGCCATGCGGATTGAGAGGTCAATTGCCTCGGTGATCTTGAAGCTTTCTTCTTCGCAGGTGTACGCCGTGTAGACGTTGCCTCTGACGGTTAGGACACCCTTCTCCGTGGGCATCTTAAGCACTAGGTATGAGTAGTGCGGGACTGCCATGAACTTTGTCAGCGATGGGCGGCCCAGTATGGCGTGGTAGGTCCCGTCGAAGTCCGCGACTACGAAGTTGATGAACTCCGTCCGGAAGTGATCGGGTGTGCCGAATTGGACAGGCAATGTTATCTGTCCGAGGGGCACCGAACTTTGACCTGGCAAAACGCCCCAGAATTGGGCGTCGTAAGGCTTTAGTTGCGCCGGTGATATCTTTAGGGCGGGCAGGCTGTTGCGGAAGAGAATGTCGATGGAGCTTCCCCCGTCCACGAGCACGCGCTCGAATCTAATGCTATTGATGCAGGGATCAAGAATCAGTGGGAAACGTCCCGGCTCTGGGATAGCGGCCCACTGGTCCTTCCTGCTGAACGAGATCTCCCTGTGGGACCACGCGGGAGATTTTGGATCTGCGATCAGCCCGTCCGTGCTGTCTATGTTGAGGCAGGCTCTCTTTAACAGCTTTCTTTCTCGCTTGGACTCAGTGGAGACCTTGCCCCCGAAAATGGAGTGGACCACGTCGGTGGGGCTGACGTATTGGTGTCGGGGGTCCCTGTCTTGGTCCTCATCCTCATCTTCGTGGTCGTGCCCGTCGCGTTTGTTATTTTTCTTGGCGGAGTCCTCTTGGGCGGCCCGCCGTGTATAGATACTTTTGAGGACGCGACACTCTTCCATGGTATGGTTAGACTTTGGGTGTAGCTGGCACGGTCCCTTCAACGTTTTGTTGTAGTCGTCTTGGTAGTCCCGTCGTCCGTTGGGACGTTTGACCGTATTTACTTCGTGGTCGTATTCACGAGGGCGCTTTCCTCTGAAGTCGTCGCGGCTGTCGCGCCGCCGATCCCAACCCTCTCGGTGATCGCGGTTGTCGGAGCGGTGGTGATTTCTGTTGTCGTAGCGACCACGACCGTCATCCCGCCGAGAAGGCTGGTCGGGGCCTCTCGCGTCGTCTCGGATTAGTTTTTCTGCGTCATCAGCATCGGCGTAGTTTTTAGCCGTGGCGAGGAGCTCTGCTACCGTTGATGGGCGTTTACGCAGCAGCTTGTTCCTCAGCGCTTCATGGAAACGCAAGCCCTTGATAAAGGCTGATATGGCCTCGTCGTGAGAAATCTTCGGGATTTTGAGGCGCATATCCGAGAATCGTCGGATGTAATCGCGCAGAGGTTCATTCTTCCTGTCTCTTATCCTTTCAAGGTCATACTTGTTCCCGGGCTGCTCGCATGTGGCGATGAAGTTGTCGATGAAAGCCTGTCGTAGCTCTTCCCAAGATTCGAAGGAGTCCTCGGGCAAGCCGAGAAGCCACTGATGACCAGCCTGGTCGAGGACTACGGGGAAGTAGTTAGCCATGACGTGCTCATCTCCTGCCGCTGATCGGACGGCGATTTCATAAAGAGTGATCCAGTTCTCTGGATTTTCCTTGCCGTCGTATTTTTTAAGTTTTTCGAGCTTGAAATTGCGGGGCCACACGACCTGGCGGAGGTGTGAGGAGAACTGCCTTAGGCCCGGAGGACCGTGGGTCGCGTCGTACTCGATGCGGCGCAGGTTTTCGTGGACTGCTCTCTCTGCGGCGCGCCTGTTGATGCGGTCCCGGGCATCTTTGGGAGGGATGTTGTGGCGGAGATCCCTGTGTTGATCTTCTTCTTCTTGGCCGCGTACACGGTTCTGCTGGCGGCGGCCATCGGCGTCCCGACCACCATCGTCACGCCGTGAGTCCCCTCGACGGTTGTCGGGGGAGCGGCTGCGGCGGCGCCTGCTGGGTGAGGCCCGGCTGCGATTAGTCTGGTCGGAGGCGGCTTCCGTATAAGAGACGTCCTGGACTCTCTTGAGCAGAGTGGCTGTCTGTCCCATTGCGGCGATCAGGTGTGCTCGGATACTGGTCCGGACTCCCTGGCATTCGGGGTGTCAGGAAGCCGATCCAGGTTGGCCATGGCGACAGCCACGTTGGCGCTTGGCGTTTTGTAGACCGGCTGGTCCCCGACCATGTCAAAGGCATCGTTGAGGTTACTTGGTGGCATCTGTTGTTGCTCGTCCGCACGCCGTCGGGCGCGATCGGCGTTACGCTGTTCGCGGAGTTGCCTCTGGTCATCTGTTTCTCCGTCAACGGCCGGTTCGTCGGCGCTGACATTGAACACGATATCCCCTCGCCGGGGGGGGAATATCGGGAATCGATCGAAACCCGGAGGGTGTGAAGGAAAATCCGGGTCGTAGCCCTCGTCTTCGGTGTTTATAACCTCGGTGGGGACGGAGCCGGTGCTTGAGTTGGTGCTGGAAACCTGGCCGTCCCGTAGCTCTCGGATTGTCACCATGTTGACATGGTGACGATTGTTCCTTGTCGGCGACCAGCCCGCTTTGCTGAAAACGGATTGGACATGCTGTGAGTAAACAGAGGCCGAGTTATTCAGGCCGCAAGGATAGTCTCCCTTTTTGAGCTCGACGGATCGTCCTGAGGGGGTTGAGGTTATCGTCAGGGACGTTCCCAGCCGTTCGTGTGTGGTGACACGAGTTGGCCGGCGAGATTTCGAAAAATCCGCTCGAGCGGCTTGGTCGGGCCGGCGCAGAACTCCATCTATTAGTTGGGAGACTTCGAGCAGCTTGGAGTCGGCGCGATCGAGCGCTTGGAGGAGGTCCGAGCAGTTGATCTCCTTTCCCTTGTAGAGTGGGAATGGTGGTCGGGAGCTTGGTGCCGTCATGCGTGTGGTCGGAGACGGCGTGATCTCAGATTGGATCTGGATCTCTTTCGGAACCGTGGTCGGGAAGCCGCCGCTGCACGTCGTCCACGTGATCTGGCCGACGGTGAACGTGAGGCCTTCGGGCACGGTCGCGGAAGCTGGGATCGTGACCATCTTGTTCGCCGGAAAAGTTGCACGCACACCCCCTACCTGGCGCGCCACTGTCGACGAAAGCTAGTCGGCAGTCTACCTTGGGGTATACCCACGGTAGTAGTTTATCGGTAGACGGTGCGTGAACTACGAACTCGACGGTGACGCAAGACACGGACAAGCTTTTTATCCAGGTTCGGCCGCCGAGTTGGCGTAATACCTACGTCCTGCGTCTGGTTGTATTGATTTGTGCTGAGAGAATATGATGTCCTAGGGGGGTCCCTTGCCCCTCCTTATATAGTCTGGAGGGCAGGGTTACAGATCTAGAAACTAATCCTAGTCGGTTACAATTGCCATAGATAATTCGATATCAATTCCTATTCTAACCGACTAGAATCTTGCTTGATCTCCACGTCTTGTTTCCTTGTGCGAAACTCCGAGCTGTCGGATCAAACATTGAACTCGTCTCGTAGTGGGCCAAGCTTCCTGGCTAAAGTCTAGCCGTAAGGGTATAGGGGTTTATACCCCCACAGTGGCATAGAGACACATAGAGGTTGTTGCGGGGGAAGGGATGGAGGGAGAGAGGGAGGGGTGGCTCGCCAGGCAGGGTGGAGAGAGGGCTAACGAGCAGCCTAGGCGGGCGTGGCGCTGGCGAGCCGAGAGGGTGCGCGTGCACTCGGGCGAGCGATGAAGAATGGAGCATCCGACGCTCGAGTGGGCTGCGTAGAGGAGAAAAAGGAAAGAAGATAAGGCAACGCGGGGAGTGGAGGAGCTTGCGCCACGTCCGTCCAGGCGGTAAAACACGCGTCGGACACTCTGTGTCAAGTATTTCCGTATTTTATACTTTGAAAAAGAAAAGAGGTCCTAGTTGAATTCATATAATTAATTCCTAATAATTATCTGTTTGAATCTAAACAGGTTTAGTAATATTTTATATAATTATTAATAACTGAATATCCAATTAAAACTATTGTCTCACTAGTTAGGCCAAAGTAGCAAAAAGTAATTAGCTAGCTATACTGTTAGCAGCTAATCGATCCAAACTTGATCTACAGTCCTACAACCTACGATTACGTACACTGCAAAATTTGTCGTCTCACCTGCGCTGAGACTCTCAACTAGAGCCAAGCTCTGTTGTCAAAAAAAAAAAAAAGAGCCAAGCTCCGGTCTCCTCCGTTAGCCAAACCACCGAAAATGTGCACCACGTAGTACGTGTCGTCGTGGGCGGCTCCCCGTCCAGAGGCGGCGTCTGGTCGGCAAGCCAGAAGCAGCCGATGCGACCAACACCCCCGGCCGGGTCCGGGGGAGTTGAACGAAACCAAGCGAGACCCCGATCACGACGGTGCCGTACTGCCGCCGTGACGCTCCAACACGCCCGCAGGGTGGCCATTGCGACCGAGCTCGAACGACGGGAAGTCACGTGTGGTGTGGCCGAGGACCGCGCATGTACGACGACGCGAGAGGGCGAATGGTGGCTGGGCGATGCTCTTTGGCCCTGTTTAGTTTTCTGCCTAAAATTTTTTCATCCATCTCATCGAATCTTTGGACACATGTATGAAACATTAAATGTACATAAATAAATAAACTAATTACACAGTTTGGTTGAAAATCGCGAGACGAATCTTTTAAGCCTAGTTACTCTATGATTAGCCTTAAGTGCTACAGTAACTCACATGTGCTAATGACAGATTAATTATACTTAATAAATTTGTCTTGCAGTTTCCTGACGAATTATGTAATTTGTTTTTTTATTAGTATCTAAAAACCCTTCCCGACATCCTTCCGACACATCCGATGTGACACCAAAAAATTTTCATCTTCAATCTAAACAGAGCAAATCTGAGAGTTTTATTGTTTTCTTTTTTTAATGCTTCTCGGAAGATGCTTGGCACGCTCGGCGACGCGCAGTACGCGGGCGCTTTATTCTCGAGGGAAAAAAAAAGATTACGCGTGTGCCCGGCTTGGCTCGTATGGGGCCGTCGCGTCACGTCGCGTTTGACTGGCGAATCGATGCCGCAGTGCCGGGTGGATCATGGGAGTGGGACTGGTCCGGTCAAATAAGCACGCGCGGGGGTTGGGGCCGTAGAACGGCAACTACTGTACTATGCTGGTCTCACAGGCCGGATGTGATAAACAATAAACAAAGGGAGAGGGGGAGGATAATTTGGGTTAAGAAGTACTCTTAGGACTGGTAATCAAGCTGTCGCGGGATCAAGTTCTGAAATTCATAGAGGCGGATCGAGAGAATGTCAGTTGACGAGGTGGGGCCGCCTCATCAAGTGACACGACTACACGAGATGCCAATTTGAAGCTTTTTCGTTTGAGCTTATCAATAAATCAACGAACAATACTTTCAACCGCCATGACTTTTGGACGGTCCCCATTTGCTGGATGGTTTATGCGATTTATGCTGATGCTGATTTGTTATGAGAGAAAAATATTATTGAAATAGTTGATGATTCAATCTAATAAACTGTCTATACATCTATACTCCCTCCATGAAACAATGAGTAAATTAGTTTTAGGGTTGATCAAATCTACAACATTAATATAATGGTTATAATACTAAATAAATATCATTAGATTAATAGAATATATCGATATAGTATTATTCACTTAGAGTCAAATATTATTAATAATCTTTTACAAACTTGGTCAAATGTAAGGAAATTTGACTTTATCTAACCTAAAGTTGCATTTTTTGACAGAAGTACTCTCTCTCCATTATGAATTATTATAAAATGTTTATACGCTTAGATATAAACTATGACATTCTAGATGTATAATACTATGCACTTAGATATACACTATATCTAGTCTAAATATATACTAAAAATATATCTAGAAAAGTCAAAACAACCTTGGAACGGAAACAGTCGATCACTGCTCATCGCTGTTCTTCACCAATTCAATACCCGTGGCTTTTCTTGGGTTATTACTGATGTCGATGACTATTGGGCAAGGTGAATGGCCCCGCCTAAGCCGATTTGGACGCCACTAACGACGACATGAGTAGCACCAAATAGCCACAACTCAATTCTGTTGTTTAAAAACAAGAAGAAAAGTTGAACAAGATACGACCAGGATACACATAGATAGGCTACTAATTCGGACCTACGCAGACGTGCTTGCAGCAAGCCGCCGACCAGGATACGACTGGCGCTACCCATGGCTACAGCCGACACCATACAATACAAACCACGAGTATTTGATGGACAAGTTAAATGGTTATGCTGCCAATATCGTCCTACTATGGTGCTTGGATTGAAGTGGCAAAAGGTAAAGGATATGGGAGATGAATATATTTATGTGGGGCCCAATGTTTGTCGAGTTTAATTAGTTTCTCCCATAAAACTTAGCCCATATCACAGACATGGAGTATTAAATATAGACTAAAAATAATTAATTGCACAAATTGCAACTAATTTATGAGATAATTTTTTAAGCCTAATTAGTCCATAGTTTGATAATATTGTGCTATAGTAAACATGTTGCTAATAATAAATTCATCTCGTGGATTATCGAGGACTTCTGTAATTTATTTTATTATTATTATCCGACACTCCATATGACATCCCGATGTGATACTCCTAAACTTTAACTCTGTGGATTTAAACACCATCCTTGCACTTCTAGAGTTTAAATTTTGTTCTAAAATAAGAGCATCTCTATATATGAGATAACATTACTCTAGTTGTCATTTTCTACTTTCTCTGTTTTCAAAGTACAATGATTACACTTTTATATGGGTATATATGTAATTTCTCACTAGTATTGATCTTTTTACTAAAACTATAAAAGTGCACTTATTTTAGAACCGAGGAAGTACTCAAGATTGTCACTAACGATCAGCCGAGGACATCTATTTCCCTTCGGATCCTCTTATGCTGCAGAAAATGACATATATCCACTGCGTTGGTTACATGCCTTTGTATGGAGCAAAAGTGTTCAGACGAATAGATCTAATTGGCACCCCTTTTTTTATTTTTGATTGAAAGGATGAAGAGGGAATATATATAATTTCTTGAGATGGTTTACTATTGGTACTTTTTTGTTCCTCAGGACCATTTTTCTTGCCACTGAACCTGAAAGCTGAAACTAGTATCCGTCAGCAGGAGCGTAATCTTTCGAGCCTCACCACTGGAGTTTGATGAGAAATACTAAAAGATTGTGGTGAAGCATGAATATTTCTTCATTTGGGAGTTGATGGCTCAGAGCCTCAGACTAGGGCACGCACTAAACTATTGGGGTTTTGGCACGTTAAACTTTTGGTACTGCGTTCATATAACTGACGAGACAAAAGGAGAGAGGCAAAATGCTGGCCACAAACTCACAAAACAATGGGTCGACACTGAGCTGCCACTGAGCACAGCACTAGGTGTATCCTGTGTACTCTCGTTTTCCTTCGGTCAGAGGAAACGAATTTCGGTGGAAGCACCTTTGAAAAGAGTGGCAATGGAGAGAAGTGCGCGGGATTATTTGATCTGATTCTCATACAAAATCCTGCATCAATGATGGAACTAGCCGTACTGAGAAGGTCATTTGTACCGCCCATACGTAGGTGTCACTCACCTGGTCACCATCTTCGTCTGTACCAAAACATAATCATAAATAATCAGTACTCATACTCGCTACTGAAAAAGAACGTTGAAAAAAAAATACTAAGAATGCATTGAACTAGGCTGTATTTGGCAGAGCTGGTAGAGCTGATTCTGAATCTAGCATTCTAAGTGATTTTGTGAAGTCATTCTTCATCGTGAATTTGAGAGTTTGTGATAAAGAATAAAAAATCATTTTCAACCACAGAATCACTTCTTTCAGATAGTTAGCTCTCACATAGAATTAAAATCAAATGAAGCTCTACCAAACATACCCTTACACTCTAGCTCTTTTTTTTTATTTTATTACTTTTATCAGTAACTTCAAACCCTAATAGAAGCAACTTGGAGCCACTTGTTTCGGGTTAGGTGTATAACTTTGCCTACTATGAGGGGCAGATTTAGGGGGTGTAGTGTGGACTCCAACCCCCCAACCAGCATGAACACAATGGAGCGCCTCTAACTCTCTACTACAAGTTTTGGACATAGGTGGAGAAGAAGAGAGAGGTGGATAGCCATCCTATGTTTTGCTAGTTTTTTTTTACAACTGCATATATTATATATTAGGCAGCCATTTTACATAAAGGTCCTCCAAGGAAGACCGAATTACAATGGGGTCCAACGATCGGATAAGAACAGCAACGAAGACGTTGACGACGACGGATTCACCGGTGGGGGGCCGTAGAGGCGCCGAAGGCGCATACACCCAGATGGAAGACCGTGCCAAGCGTCGGTTGAAGGTGGGACAACGGAGCCGGTGAGGAGGCGTGCGCCGAGTGACCGAAGGTTAAGTTTGTTGCCGTCGCCGGAGGTAGAGGATGAAGCTCCAAGTCGAGTCCCAGGTGGAGACGAAATCGCTCCAACACCGGATAAAGAGTTGTCTGGATCGGCAGGATCGATGGCTGCAAAGTAGAGGTGGAGGCGAGTTGCGGTGGATGCGGGTCGGAGGAGCACGGAACTGGGAGGCGACGCGAGGTAGGCGAGATGGAGGTGGAGGAGGGAAGAGCCGTGCTACGGAGGAGCGAATTTATTTTATTTAGACATACCTTGGTTGGAGCCTCATCAGCAGCGACGGGAGCTGCAGCAGCAGCTACGACGACGGCGACGGCGAAGGCGGCCACTAGGGGAGAACCCATCGCGGGACTCCTAAAGGATGTACACGAGGACGAGGGCCCTTTTTCCTGCCTCGTGCGGCGAGGACGTCAGAACCGAGAGGGAAGGGGCCAGCGGACGGCGAGGCGGCGACGACGGCGAGATCTAGAGCTATCCGATGGAAGGAGGAAGAGAAGTTAGAAACAACTACTACTCAGAGCAGTACTACTCGCGAGTGCAAGAGCTTTGCTAGGTTTGGTCAATGTCTACTATATGGTATTATGGTTCAATTCTAGTGTGTACTATTTCACACTTGCCTAGACATTCCTAATGAAAATAACTCGGTAAATAAAATCAGTGAGCAGTTATTAGAAGTGGCATTTGGAAATAAGACACCGTATAAGAAATGGAATCTCTAAAGAAGGTGAGAACCTCTCATCAGCTATTTTCAGTTTTACGGTTGTTCTTGGGAATCCTTGTCCATATCCCCCAATAATACACGCAGAACGTTCCATATGATCAGTATGGCTGTATTGGTTGTTTATGCTATAGGTGAGAACCCAAGGAATCCCGGGATCAAAGAAACATCTCTAGAGCAGCACAGCTCTTTATGATGATAAGCATGGTACATTTTGATCATAATTGAAGCACTATTGTGAAGTCCGAATCTAACTTTATCACAGGTTTCAAGAAAAGAAGACTTGAACATGCCAATGATTAAGGGCACATTAATCCATATAATAGTTAACAATAGTCTCTCATCATCGTACAAACCATCACCACATCTATATCTATATATATCCTACTTATTCTATATCTATATCTATCTATTCTATATTTATATCTATATCTAATTTAAATATCTATATCTATCTATTCTATGTTTATATCTTTATCTTATTTAACTGATATTAATGGTGTGTTTAGATAGGAGTTTCAGTTTCTCATGATCACCTGAATCAGCTCCAAACAATATTTCCAACAAGTAATTCGGAACCAAATCGTTTCACCGTTTCTACATACACACGCAAAACAACAGGATGCTAGTTCGCACCAATTCTCATCGCATTGCTTCTTACTTTTTTTTTGTTCTTTTTCAGTGCAACAAGTTAGAATGGTTTGCATTTAAGTTGTTCTCCATCCATAACAAAGTTTAGAATTTTTTGAACATATTTTTATTTAAATGCTTTCTTTATCGAAAAGCGGTTCCAGCCAAACGATTTCATAAAGTAATTCCGATTCATCGTCCGAAATGTTTCTCGACATGATCTGGATCCGCAGTGTTTCTACGAGAATCCAAAGCCCTACCACGGCCACTTTTGCTAGTTATGCAAATTGTACATGATGATAATACAGTCAAGCTCCACAAAGTGAGAAACCAAGACCAAAAGCAGTATTGGTTGCATATTGCACTTGTATATGGTTTCACACTATGCAAAAAAAAAGAACTTGTATATGAACAATAACCGGGCAGAGAAATACTGCAAAATAACCGCTATGATTCTTCACCCTTGGTTTGCCGGCGGCGCCATGCCGTGGTGGTGCCACGAGTACGCGCCGAGCCCTTTGGCCAGCCGCTGCAGCGGGCTCAGCCGAGCGCACCCGGCGACGCTGTCCGCCGCCGCGGCCGCGTTCCTGTTGCCATGCTGCTTCCACTCCTTGCCCATGTCGTCGCCCTTTGCGCTGGCTTTGATCATCATCGCCGGCTGCGCGCTCGCCTTCTTGACAGGCACGTTGAACTGCTGCACTGGCTTCATGTCGGGGTGCTCCTGCTTGTTGACGCGGCCGCCGTCGGATGAGCTCCGGAACAGGAGGAGGTCGCTGAGCCGCCACTTTCTCCACCCGGCGCTCCTCGACCTCGCCGCCGTACGCGTGGCCGGTTTCTTGGGCGGCGATCCGGCGAGGGCGACACTGCCCCTGTCATCCTTGCCGCCGAGCGGGGATGGCGATGGCGCCTTGGTTGCCTCCAGCAGCGCGGCGGCGAACGGGTCGAAGTCCACGCCGGAGCCGACCCTGCTCCTCCGCCGCGGCGACCACATGGCGCCTCTGCCGGCCATCGGCGACCGCGGCGACGACGCGACGCTCCCACCGTCGAGCAGGCCGGGCGGCGGCTTCAGCGGACGAATCTTCGGCTCGTCGGCCGTCTTGGCCTGCTTCGGCTTCAAAGCCCTGATCTTGCCCTTCTCGAAGAGCTCGTCGGCCGCCGTAAGCGTCTCCGCCGGCGCGGCACTGCCGACGTGCGTGCCGAACTCGAATTCCGTGTCCCACGCCGCCTCGTTCGCGGCCACGCCACCGGCAAGCCCTCGCTTCGGCGTCCCAGGCCTCTCCTCCCAGTCGAACGGCACGGACGATCCGCCGCCCGTGGCATACGACCGGCGCGGCTGGAACTCCTCGTCACCGTCGCTGTCGCCATCGTCGCCGTCGCCGTCGCGCCCACCGTCGCTGCTGCCGTTGCCATCGGCGAAGTGCGCGTATATGGCCGCGGCGCGGCGGGGGCTGGCGGGCGCGCTGGTGAAGTGCTGGAAGAGGTCGAACGGGTTGGCGCCGGTGAGGCGCGGGGTGGCGGCCGGCGGCAGGAGGTCGAACGGGTTCGGCGACGACGGCGCCGTCAGAAAAGGCCCGCCTCCCGCCCCTCCCTCGTCGGAGAGGACACGGCGCCCACGCGGGCTGGACGGCGCCGTGGCGTACGGGCTGGTGACCGCGTTGTCTGGCCGGAAGTCCTCCATCCTCGGCTCCATTTCGGTGGTCTTTGGTTGGCCGGAAGTCTCTGGTGGTGCCTGCCGGCTGCCGCTGGTTTAAGAGCTGTGGTGAGGGATGGAGATGGAGAGAAGCCAAGGAAACCGGGAGGAAGCAGAGGCCTGCAGGGGAAGACTTGGAATTGAGAACGACCTGAACGAATGAATTTATAATAAGGCCTTGTTTAGTTCGCAAAATCTTTTATTTTTGGCTACTGTAGCATTTCGTTTTTATTTGACAAACATTATCCAATCTCGGAGTAACTAGGCTCAAAAGATTTATCTCACAAATTACAGATAAACTATGCAGTTAGTTTTTATTTTCGTCTATATTTAATTTTTTATACATGCGACCAAAGATTCGATGTGACGAAAAATCTTGAAAATTTTTGCGAACTAAACAAGGCCTAAAAGGAGATCGATTTGTATATGACACTGAAGCACGTCCGGAATAGAGGAATTTGAGATCTTATTTTCTGATATTGTTAACGTGATTTTCTACATACGGAGTACTATTTACCAAAATTAAGAAATATGTGTTGCTGTTTTCTGAAAATTCTTGCCATTTGAGACAGACGCTTGAAACTTTTGAGCCGGATTCTGACGACCGAAATCGCGTTTCAATTGACGGACGCTATCGGTTTCATCTCCGTGCTTGTCAGCTTGTGCTTTGCCGACAAATTTCGTCAATTGGAAGTACAGTCGAAGGTAAGTTAGTTGGACCAAAGCACGCATGTTTTTTGTGCTCGTCTCGGTCGGAGAGTAGGCTGGTGGTACTCTGAGTCTGTGATACAGACATACGGTATAAACAACCGGCTTTGTGTAACGTGATTTTGATGGACTAATGTAATGCATGCGTGCCTTTTTCTAAAGCCATCGCTGATGACGACGACACGGATTGGATTTTGGAAGATAAAATTATGATACGTTAGGGAACAAGATGGGCCGTTTCCCCGCCCGTCAAAGGAAGCTCGTGCTCTGTACTTCCTTCCTTCCTTCATAGGTAGAGCTCCTGATTTGGTGCGGCGCTAATGACGCCACGCCTGTTGATTTACCGCTGATTACCGGGATCAGCTTCCATCGATGTATACCTCGGTGTCGTACTGTCAAGGACATGCCCTGTTTGTAACACAGTAGTCCTTAATTTTTTGTAGGATACAAATTCGACTGGAACCAATTCAAATCATCTTACTCTTAGGGCTTGTTTGATATGCATATATTCATTGAATCTACATATGTGTTGAAGTGGATTAAAGTGAAACTAAACTAAATTTCATTTCATTTCACTCCAACACACGTGCAATAAAAACGGATATACGTGCATTTAAACAAGGCCTTAGAGAAATAAAGTATTTTTTTAAGAAGTTCGTGCTATTTACTTCCACAGAAGTATTTCCTAGGGAATTAAATTAGAGTGTTTTGTATGAAGTCCATTTAGAGCGGGGAAATTGAAAATGCCCACGTTCTGAAGCCTATGATCCGTTGAAATGGCAAGCAAAGAAGTCAACTCCGTGGCCACGTCAAGGAAAATGAAAAATACTGTTGACCGAACAAATGCTGTTTTCTGGAAGTTGAGAAACATTTCGTGTGCTTCGCTGTCATATCTTTATGCATCATTTTCTTCCTTTAGCGCACAAGGCCTTTTTCGTGAATAAGAGGCATTTTATATACGATCCTAATCAGTTGACTCTACCTGATTCTTTCTTTTTCTTTTTTCCATCTCGTGGAACAAGAACTCAGTATTATCAACCAGTTTTATTTATTCAGACCGAATACCATAGTAGTACAATACAGCCAAATAATTAGCACATACTAATGTTTACAGGTCAACATGGCCTTGAATAAACCAAGATTAATTGTTTCCTTCTCATGCTACAAAAAAAAATGTTTCCTTTTCCTTTAAAGAAAAGATGATGGGTTGAATATGAGGAGTTTTGAAATAAACTATCGGTAAACGAAGCACGGAGTAATAATAAATCTGAAGTTTCCAACTTGTCATCCTGCGGGTGCCCGGTGTTCCCCGACTCTGAGCGCATACATTCCTGTTATTTTTCAGTTGATAAAAAAAAAAAGTCAATAGTACGAAGCGGCATCAATGCGCCGGCGGCCGGCATGTCTCTTCCCGGTTCCCGCCTTGCTCGCCTGCACGTCGGAGTCGGCGAGGCACCGCAAGTTGGCCGAGTCGAGGTTAGCCACCGCATGTCCCCCGCGTTTGTCCTGCCTCTGCCTGCTGCGGTGCTGCCGCGTCGTGGAAGGCCACGAGCCTATTGGCTATTGCTAGCAGGAGGAGGCATTTCGACGACCAGTGTCCGCTCTGGGCTACGCGTCCTTCGCGGGGGACGTGTCGCCGTCGTTTTCTTCTCCGGCAGCGGCGGCGCCGTCCCTAACCACCTCCTTTCGCATTGACTAATCCCTGTTGGCTCCAAAGACGCTTCCAAGGCGAACTGAGATAAAAGATTTTTATTTTTTATCAATTAGATCCGCGCGGCCGCCTAATCGGTTGCGAGTTTCTAATGGCGTTGCAGTTGCAGGCCAGTTTTGCTTTGACGAAACGCGACGACCAGCAGCGTAAACCTATCAAGCTCAAGATTCGGATTTAAGATATCTGGGCGTGCAGATACTAAATGAATAACTGCTAGCGCCTGGACATCCGATCCAGGTGTTAGCGTCCGAACGACTTTTAGTGGTTGACCGTCTCTTTCACTTTCCAGTCCACTCACTTCCCAGTCCGCACATCCCCACCGCCCGTCCCTTCCCAGTTCCACACGTCCCTTGTCAATCCACACGCCCCCAGCCCAGTCCGCACACCTCCAGATAGCCCCGCAGCCCGCCATGTCAGCACATGCCTGCGATAAGCATGTTGCATGTCCAACGCCTCCATGGCCATAGCACCTGCATCTGCTGCCCCCAGCACTTCCGCCTGCTAGGCCCTGGCGAACCACGCACCCCGCCTGCGTGGCTCGCCCTTCAACAGTCAACAACCAACAACCAACAACATAAAAAGTAAAAAAATAGAACACTTGCAACAACACGGGACAAACTACTACAACATAAAGACTGAAAGCAACTGAAACAATTTAGAATATATTATTGTAACAAATAAAGTGAACCATACGAAACAAAGTTCGAATAAAAAACACTTGCAATATGGAAAAAAGTGCTGCAATGTAAGACCGAAAGCAACTGAATCAATTTAGGAAGTACTATTGCAACAATCAAGTAAACCATATGAAACATCCAGATCAAAGAATGATTGCAACATCGTCTAGAAACCAGGTGAAACAATTTGAATAAGTGCTTGCAACAATCCTCTGAAAACAATTGCGACATATGATCAAAAGTGCAACGTCTCCAGATCTACTTGTGCAACGTCTATATAATTCTACTGAACATACCTCTGAAGCTTCTGAAACAACTAAAAGATATATTTGCAACAAGGGGGGAGAGAAGAGAGCCTGGCACGGGGAGCACCATTGCCGCCAGATCTGAAGCCATTGGGAGCTTCGGCGGGGGAGGACGCCGGGGCAGGCAAATGGCAACCAGCACGATGGAGGCTGTCATGACGGGAGGATGGCACAGTGGAGGCGGTCAGCGCGCCACAGCGGAGTGGAGCGGCACGGTGGACCGTTGCGGCCGAGGGGGAGCGCGGGCAATGCGCTAGAGACCGGTGCGGCCGACGTACGGCGAGGGTGAGGCGCGAAGCGCGCTAGAGACCGTGTGGCCAGTGTATGGCGAGGGGGAGGCAGGCAGAGCGCTGCAGACCGGTGCGACCGGCATATGGCGAGGGGAAAGCGGATAGCGCACTGCAGACCGACGCGGGCGACGTACGGCGAGGGGGAAGCACGCAACACGCTATAGATCCACACGACGAGCGGATGATGCGGTGGAGGCGTCCTGCGGCACGGTGAAGGAGTGCACAGGCTTGGTGCGGCGAAGGGGAGCCGGCCACGGCCATAGTTGAGTTGGGAGGAATTAAGAAATGGGAAAGAGGCCTCAATGGGGAACAGATCTCGCGAGGTGAAAGAAAACAGAAAAGATTTGGTTGCTCGTTGTGTGATATATGGGCCACCGGTCTTTTAACAGAAGCAGACCGCAGGCTCGACGCGGAGGCATCTGGACGGACGGACGTCTGAATCCTATTATTATTGTTTATTTCTCCCTTGCCAGTCAGGGGTATATTTACCGGACGCTGTCAACCGTTTTATACAGTAGTTCTTTTTTCTTTTTTCTGAGAACGTGCAAATCCGCCTTTTCCATAGAATAAATTTAAGTAGGTGGATTGACTAAAAAAAGGATTCGGATTGAAGAATTATTAGCTTTGAGCCATGGTTGATCACTTCATGTATGTTGCGGTTTCGATCAGGTTGGAGACTGCACACCAGCTTCCCGCTACATGCAGTACACTCGGTGACACAACGGTTCTCAACTTCTTCTGATTTCTAGTTGCTCACTGGCTGCAGCAACTAATGTGACTGGGATCTGAGCACATGATGTCTTGCAATGCAGCAATTGTGGACTAATGTGCCATAAAGAGCTTAAAAAAAATCATTCACCATACTCATTTGTCATTTCCTTGGAGATTATTAGGATACAAAGAACTCAACGAGTCTAACGCTCGGGCAATGGCCTGAGCAAATAATGGTTGGTCCTGTAATTGGGTTCGGTGGCCGATGGTGGGCCACGCGGACGCCTTCAGCTCCTCTCGCTTCACATCAAGCCCACACAAAGCCCATCGTACCATCGCCCGGCAAGCCTCTCTCGCTGGAACGCTGGCTGTCTTCCGCTTTCCCTCAGTTCTCTCTCGCTTCTGTTCCCCTATCGTCGGCCCCTGGCTACAAGTACAAGCGCCACATCTCGCGCGCTCGTCCGCTCCGCTCCGATGAGCTTTCGCGCGGCGCCGTGGAGCCGCCCGTGGCACATCGCAGGGCCGTGTGTGCCCACCGCTGCGCGGCCGCGCTTCGCACTTGGTGAGGTCCACGAGCTCCCTCTCGCCTCTAGATTTCGTGGTTATCTCATTTACTCGTTCGCTTTGCTGCCTGTCACTGGCGGAGATACCCTAGAGCCCTAGAGGCGTGGTGGGGGTGGGGCCGGCCGCCCCAGCTACCGGCGTGGACCTCAGACCCCTTCTACTTTCTTAGCTCCGGCTGCCAAGTGCTTCACCGAGACCTTCTGCGGCCGCGACATGGCGAGAGTTAGCGGCGATAGACGATAGAAGAAGATAACACGTGTTTGGGCCTGTGTTGTTCTCAATTTGGTTTAGCCCAGTAGCGGCCCATTGAAGCCTAGCAGCGACCCCAATCGGTCGATATTTAACTTTTTACCATTATAGCGGTTGGCACCTCTTCGTATAGCACTTTAATAGCTGCCACTACATTTTTGCCAGCCGATACAAAAAAAAACTGATATAAATTTACCACATTTGCTCGGGTGGCACGCCAGCCATGCGTGCCAGCGTGGATCCGAGCTTGTGGGTCACGCGAAATGTCCCTCCTTCCCCTGTCTTCTTCCTAGCACAGCTCAGGCCTTGTTTAGTTCCTAAAATTTTTCAAGATTCCTCATCACATCGAATCTTGCGGCACATGTATGAAGCATTAAATATAGACGAAAACAAAAACTAATTACACAGTTTGCCTGTAAATCGCGAGACGAATCTTTTGACCTTAGTTAGTCTATGATTGGACAATATTTGCCACAAACAAACGAAAGTGCTACGGTAGCGAAAACCAAAAATTTTCACTAACTGAACCAGGCCTCACTCGCCTCGATCTCCTGCAGTTCCGCCCGCCGCCACGCAAATTGGGCGGCACGACATGGCAGGAGGCCGCGCAGTTGGCTATTGCAGCTGGTGATGCTGTTGGTGTCCCCGCTCCTGACATGGCGCGTTGCAGCAAGGACCAGGCATGTGCAAGAGCAGGTCAGGACAAAGAAACAAGAGAGCAAGGGCAGGAGGGACATTTCACATGCCCTCTGCTGTCTGGATCTAACATTAAGTGCAGCGCTGGCATGCCACGTTAGCAAATGTGGTATTTTCTATCAGTTCTCTCCGTTTCATGGTAAAGTTGTATCGACATCCGTTAAGGTGCTATCTGAAGAGTCGCCACTCGCTATAATGGTAAAAAGTTAAATTTCCCTTGATCTGTATCGAGGCCATCAGCATTAGGGCCGGTCGCCGCTGTCACAAGGTGCCGGCTGCGGGTGCTTGAGCACGGAGGAGCAGCCGAGCGCCCGAGCCAGCGCCTCACCCCTCCGGGCGCGGGCCAGTGGGGAGCTAGGAGTGAGCATCGTATAGGAGTGACCTGCGCCGGCGGAGTGAGCACCGTATAGGAGTAACCTGCGCTGGCGCAGCCCACCGGTGGTCAGCGGAGTTGTGAGTGGACGAGCAATGAAATGATCTTCATACAATTTACAAGTTCATGTATATTCTGAGTTTTTTTATGTTGCTATGTATGAATTAACTTATCAACAACTATTAATTTATTCTGCAAATTTGAGCTCATTTTCCCCGTAAGGTCATAATTGGTGTGATTACAGCATTTTTTTGTCATAATTTGTGTGATCATAATATATGAATACAGTGCTATTTAGGTCACGAACCTTTTGATCCGTTTTCAGTTTAGAATTCGCCCCAGCTATAATTTTTTTTCTAGCTCCGTCATTGCTGCCGGCCTAGTGGGTTTGTTTCACTGATGTTGGGGCTTTACGTCCGATGGTTAGGAGGTGCTGCTCAATGCGCATACTGGGCCACAATTTTAGCTTAGCTATAGGAATAGTTTGAAATATTGACTTTCATATTTTACTTAACTTACCAACAAGAATACTTTTGAACTTTTTGTTCTGATGTTATCTCTTGCACTGTTTCTTCTGGTAGCGTAAGCATGTCTTAAAATCTGATCTCAAGTCAGATGGAAATGGAAGCATTTGAGCTACATAGGCTCGCTGGATAGATTTTGGGTTCTACTGTAGTTACTCGAACCTATATTTCACATTCGTAGGACAGCAAAGCTCCTGGCATTATTTAATTGCATTTCGCAGTACTTTTGTATTCAATTTTACAATTGGTACGAATTCATCTATGTAAATATTGTTTGGCTCCTTAATCAGTTATGATTTGGTTCCTGACAGGAAGTAGGAATCTGTGGAAGAACTCATGGACAATTGGTGCTGGTGTTTCAAATATGTTTACACTGCCATCAAGGCTGTTTAGGTGCATGGCTTCAAGTGGCTCTGGTGATGGTGGTTTTGCTCAGTCTACATCGACTGACGAAGCAGTAACACCGTTGCCGTTATACTCTTGGCCAGATAAGCAGGTCGACTGATTTGGGCTATCAACAACTTAAGATTGCCTGATGTTCCTGATATTTGCTTTCACTTATTCACGAGTTGTTAGTTATCTGTATGTGATCAGAGTATTGAGTCAGTTCACCTTAGACTCACCTACTGTGGTCAGAGTATTGAGTCAGTTCGCCTTAGACTCACCTACTCTAATGGCTAATGGATAATGCACTGATAATCTGTGGGAAATGTTACTATGTTACAATCACAAGAGACTAGACTTAGGTGTACATCATTCGGTCAGAAATTTTAGTATAAATGTATTTGCAACTAATGACATACAGCTTTTGCTAAACACTACTAGTAATACATAGTTTTTGTTCTTCTTTACAGACCCCGGAATATTTTCCTCTCATTTATGTGAGCCTTGCTGAGGATAGTTGTTTGTTACGATTTAGGGCAGCTGGATTTTTAATATAGTTATTGTGACCATAGATTTATATTGCTGTTCCTAAATGTGTTTTTTAATACTTATTTTCAGAGACCACGCGTTTGCATTTTAGGTGGTGGATTTGGAGGCCTGTACACTGCTTTAAGACTTGATTCTCTTGTGTGGCCCAATGATAAGAGGCCTCAGGTAAAATGATGATGCTCTTCTAAATTCCCTTTATCTTGAACTGGTAGAAATTACACTCCTTATGAACTGCATAAATTTTCTTCATGGAATTTTATGTGACCCTTTATTATGGGTCTTTTGGTTTCATGATGGCGTCTTCTGTAATCTTCTATTTTGTTTATTATACTGTAATAGTCTACTAATAAAGCAACACAAATTACAGGTTCTTCTGGTTGATCAATCTGATAAATTTGTATTTAAACCCATGTTGTATGAGCTATTATCAGGAGGTACTTCTGTTTCAATTGTATAAATTATTTTGATTATTCCTTTTCACATGTTTTCATATTTCAAACTGTTGCTATTTGATATGGTTGCCAGAAGTGGATGTCTGGGAGATAGCTCCATCTTTTACAGAGTTGCTGAAAAACACAAGTGTTCAATTTGTGAGGGATAGTGTAAAGCTACTGCGCCCTTCTGATCACTTTAGAAGAGGACCTGGAGAACCATGCACTGGTGGAGTTGTTCATCTGGAAAGTGGCACTGTCATTGAATATGATTGGTAAGAATAATAAATTCTACATGATTGAAGTGGCTTTCAAGTCCAAGGCTTCCTTTTAGGAGCAGTTTTTGCTATAATTCATTTTTTTTTCATTAAGACATGTTTAAGGATATTTGTTTTTGAAACATAAGAACAAGTTGTTATTTGCTGCTACAAAGTTTTAGATTATGTAAAATAAGTATCAGTGTCTGTCTCACTAACTTTTAATGTGAACCTAGGATTGCCTGAACTCTGTCCCTTTTTTCTGATAACCATGTAGCATTGGTCCATTCGTTCGGGCCACTCCTGAATCATGATATGAATGGATTTTTTTTTTATTTAACAAGTAGATTGTCAATAACTAATAATAGGGAACCATAGAACACAACAATAACATGTAGAACTACTTTATTTATGTAGATTGCTAGATTAAAGTTCTTTGCTGTGTAGTTACAATAAGCTTGTTGCTGACATTTGTTTTTGAATGGGCAGCCAGGCTCGTTCTAGCTTTAGGGGCTGAAGCTAAAATTGATGTTGTTCCTGGTTCAGCTGAATATGCACTTCCTTTCACGACATTAGAGGATGCTTTGGTAAGCACAAATCATCTCATGAAATTGTATATATACTCATTGCAAACTAATCTATTGTTGGAACTACTAATATTAACCTGTAAAATCGACTATTGCAACAAGTGAATCATACAAGAGTTCTAAAGGAGCAACAGTTAGACTAGCAAACCAAGCTAGGGGGTCGACACAGGTTCATAATGTTCCTTATGTGTTAGGTCTATTCCATGCCACTCCATGCCCAATGAAACTGGCGCTACAAATTTCCAATGGGAGTCTACTACTATCATCTCTGTAATGTGTCTTTGATTAATGGAATGATTTATTTTCAAAAAGACAAAAACTATAATCAATATTAACATTGGGGGCCACTATTTGATATGTCATGAATTTGTTGATATAGTTGCATTAGCTGTTTCAGGGATTACAGATCCTATTGTGCAGCATAGTGCATAGCTTAATTTCTCAACCGTGGGTCCATGATTGTTGGCAATCCAGCATTCCAGCCACCTGCAGAGGTGAGCAATCAGCTCACTCACACACCACACTCACAACTCACGGCTAGAGGTAGGAGAAGGGTGAGCACAGCACACTAAACAAGCACTGCACAGGCACAAGTGCAGGAAACTGAACTGATTCTTCCATTGCATTGCCTAGTATATATACAAGTCTAGTACTATATGGTACACTAGTGCATGGCTGATCGAGCCCCCAACTACTACTACATGGCTGATGTATGCCACTACATATTTGGCCTATTGCCATACTCCTACAGTACTATAGATGGACAGCAAGAGCTGACCAAAATACCAACTCTCTGCTGCAGCAAAAAATCAAAAGGGAGCAGCAGGTTATCTTGCAATGAGACCATGATCATCAATCTTTTCCTGATAACTTTGTTCTGACAACCTATGTAACAAGTGAATCATACTTTTTGAAATAACTCAATACTTTTTTTTAAAAAAAGGGTCAATTATTTGTATATCATCATGCATTTGTTATTATGGCTGCTGTTAGCTATTTCTAGATCCTGTGCATAAATAGCTCAAGTACTCATCCATGAGTCGACGACTATCAAATTCTCCTGTTGATTATTTCATAAATTTATTTTTCAGAGGGTTGAAAGCAAGTTGAAAATGCTAGAGAGGAAAAGGTTTGGTAAGAGTTCCCCTACTATTGAGGTGGCAATTGTGGGGTTGGGCTATTCTGGTGTTGAATTAGCTGCGACTATATCTGAGAGATTAAAAGACACTGGGACTGTAAAGGCAATAAATGTTCAAACAACCATATGTCCCACTGCTCCACAAGGAAATCGTGATGCTGCTCTGAAGGTAAGAAGCTAAAAGGTTCTATACATACATAATGAACTGTTCTGGTCAGCTTTATATTAAAATTGTAATTGATTGCATATTCCATTTGAATGCTGTGGGGTCATCTCGTGTCTGAATTCTGATCCAGTTGAAGGGTTGTAGCTTTTGTGCAATGTTGCTATCCTTATCATACAAATCCCTTCACCTTTTGTAACATGTTACCAAACAATTCATTTCCATCGGGTTGTTTATGTATCCTATATTCCCATGTAAGACAACATGGAGAAGTCATGCTATTCCTTTACTATTTTACATAGCAGTGTTTGCCCACTATGATATTGTTTTCATATCTGTACTTCTTCAGTTGAGGAAATTGTATTTCTGGGCTATCAGCTAATCACTAAAGAAATTTTGGTTCCACTACTTTCTCATCAGGTTCTCGAGTCTCGGAATATTCAGCTTTTCTTGGGATATTTTGTGACCTGCATTAAAGAGGCTTCTACATCTGATGATTCAAGTAGCACAGTTACATATGCTGAAGTTGACGGTGATTATAGGAAACTAATTTTGGACCTTCAACCTGCTGAAAGAGGCCTCAAAGGCCAGACTCTTGAGGCCGATTTGGTGCTGTGGACAGTGGGTTCAACATCTCAAATTCCCCGGTTACAGCCTCCTGATGCTCCCTATGTTATTCCTCTGAATGGTCGGGGGCAGGTGGAGACAGACGAAACCCTTCAAGTAAAAGGCCATCCCCGGACATTTGCGATTGGTGATTCAGCAGCTCTAAGGGATCCATCTGGCAAACTCCTCCCGGCCACTGCACAGGTAAGAGATTTGCTGGATTTTGCTTCAGGCTGATGCTGCAAGCCTGCACTGCTAGTCATGTCACTAAAGAAACTCTGATCTCCTAGGTTGCCTTTCAACAAGCAGATTTTGCTGGATGGAATCTCTGGGCGGCAATAAATGATCGGCCTCTCCTGCCATTCAGGTTCCAATCTGTCTTTGTTCATTTATTCAAAGAATTGCTAATTTGTTCAGTTTCTTGTCAATAGTATTCCATACCTTAGTAGGAACTATGAAGGGTTGAACTCCAGAGGAGACCTCAAATATACTGAATGTTTTTCAGGTTCCAAAACCTTGGTGAGATGATGACGCTTGGCAGAAATGACGCCGCGGTAACAGCAAGTTTCATTGAAGGACTGACCTTGGAAGGACCTCTAGGACATGCTGGTATGAACACTTTGAAGCATGCTCATTGACTTTCGCCCATGCGTAACTGAAATTGAACTTCGCTCTGCAGCTCGGAAGCTTGTGTACTGCCTCAGAATGCCCACGGATGAACACAGGGTAAAGGTTGGAATCAGCTGGTTCACAAAGACCGCAGTCGATACACTTGCCTCCGTGCAAAACGCAGTAAGTAACACGCTCACAGGCTCATGACTGTACGGATCTTAGGTGTGTATGACCTGCGCATTCCTGAACCGAATGAACCTGGAACACAGATCGATGTCCATCCTATGTACGTAATCGAGGATCTTCTCGACTAGCTGTACCATATTTTTTAATCAAGCTGCTATGTTCCTACAGTAAGCATTTGTACAAGCGATGAATTCTATTTGCGGAAGTGGTTACATATCTATGGTACAAGAGCAGGGATGATATATATATATATATATATATCCTTCCTAATTGTCAGGAATTGAGATTTTGGTGAAAAAAAGAGACTCCAACCACTTCTTTAGCCGATTACTAAAATATAGCTGTCTTCACTTTTTTAATTGATTATTCAAATATAGCTATCTTTTATTTTGGATTTTTCGCTCGTTAATGATAGAAAGCAACAATATAAAAAAATGTTTAAATATAAAAAATATTTAAATATAAATATTTTCTATTCAAATATGGCTCTCTAGAGTACACGCAAGATATAAAAAAACTGAGAGGGAAAAGATTAAAAAAATGATTTTTATATAAATGACTTTAAGAGTAAACTTTAAAAAGACTCAAAAGATGCTTTGGCAGAAGCTTACAGTCATGGTACTTGCATGTTCGCTTGGCGAGCATGATTAACTAGGCGGCGCTGAGCAATTTTAGGCGTTTATGTTATTTTTGATTTTGAGTTCGTTTTATTTGTTTAGCTGATTTGTTGTGAGAAAAAAAATATTGTTGAATGGCTGACAGCAGCTGATAAGCTCTAGATCTGTCGGTAGCATTTTATGGAAATGGAAAAGATTTTTGAACCACATGGGAAGGGAAGGGAAAAGATTCGAAATGGAAGAAGTTCTGGACGGCTGGACCACATGGGAAACAAAAATCGCTGTTTTTTTTTTAAAAAAAAAGGGAAAATCGCTTTGAAGTGCCGTTGTATACAAGTCAACTCTCACCAACCCTCACCTGCAACCTTTGTATATCTTCGTGTTCGTGAAGCCTACATCTGAATTCGTTCGCCTCGCTGTGTTGTACCTCTAGGTGGCCAACTCATTTCCAACCCCAACCCAAATGGGCGACGCCACCGCCACCAACCCCTCCTCGCCGACCGCGGCCATGGATCCCGACTCCGAGGTCGTCTTCGACTTCCAGCCCTACCTCTGCCAGTACAAGAGCGGCCGCATCCACCGCCCCGGCGGCGCCCCTACCGTCCCCGCCGGCACGGACCCCGCCACCGGCGTCGTCTCCAAGGACATCCGCGCCGGCCCCGCCTCCGTGCGCGTCTACCTCCCTCCCGGCGCCACCGGCAAGATCCCGGTGATCGTCTACTTCCACGGCGGCGGCTTCGTGGTCGGGTCGCCGGCGCGGCCGGGCACGCACAACTACCTCAACGACCTGGTCGCCCGGTCGGGCGCCATCGGCGTGTCCGGCTACTACCGCCTCGCGCCGGAGCACAAGCTGCCCGCCGCGTACGACGACGCGTGGGCGGCGCTGCGGTGGGCGGTGACGCTCGGCGACGGCGAGGACCCGTGGCTGCTGGAGCACGCCGACCTGTCCCGCGTCTTCCTGGCGGGCTGTAGCGCCGGCGCCAACATCGCGCACAACACGGCCGTGCGGGCCTCCGCCGCCGGCGCGCTCCCCGACGGCGTCACCATCCGCGGGCTCGCCCTGGTGCACCCCTACTTCACGGGCAGCGAGGCCGTGGGCGGCGAGATGGCGTTCGGCCCCGAGATCCGGCCGTTCATGGACCGGACCTGGCGGTTCGTGGTCTCGGAGACGGTGGGGCTGGACGACCCGCGCGTGAACCCGTTCGTGGACGACGCCGCGCGCAAGGCCTCCGCCGGGATCCCCTGCGACCGCGTGCTGGTTTGCGTGGCCGAGGACGACTTCCTGCTCAAGGAGCGCGCGCTGTGGTACCACCGGGAGATCAAGGCCAGCGGGTACGCCGGCGAGGTCGAGCTGTTCGAGTCCAAGGGCGTCGGCCATGCGTTCCACTTCGACATGCTGGACTCGGAGCAGGCCGTTGAACTCCAGGAGCGGACCGTGGCTTTCATCAAGAAATGAACAACGAGACGATGAATAAGAGTTCTCTTTACGCTATTATATCATTTCGATACTTCCATTTGTAATGCACCAAAAGTTGTTCGATTGCCGAAATAACATAATATTTCGTTCTCCTCTAATTGTATCCTTTCGTGTTTTGTCGGTGCACGGTTATTTTATGTTAGATTTGGGGGGCGTTTGATTCGTAGCTTTTGGTCTTTTGGTTTAAAGCTGGCATCCTACTTTTTGTTTCTGGCTGTGTTTTCTTCTATTAATATAAATTTAGTGTGTATACTTTTGGTCTTTTGGTTTAACAACTAGTCTGTGTGTTTCAGCATCTTGCTGGCAGAAGCTAGCAACAAGCTAAAACAAAACAAGTCCAACAGATTTGCAATTTGGAGGACGGTAAGGTACATTTCGAAACTTGAAATGAATTTTAAGCAAACAAATTACACGAGAAATTATTCCATCTCACTTGCGCAGTTGAGCGCTTTGCACGGGCGCGCGCTCAGAGTCGCTCACTTGCGTAGGAAGCTCAGGACGCGCTCCTCCATCTCCCGCGCCCTGTCGCAGCTCGGGTTCATGCAGTAGAAGACGTGGCCCTCGCCCTTGGACTCGAGCAGCTCCACCTCGCCGGGGTAGCCGCCGGCCTTGAGGCTCTCGTAGTACCAGACGCCCCTGTCCCTGAGGTCATCCTTCTCGGCGACGCAGACGAGCACTCGCTCGGCGGCGACGCGCGCCGCGCTGCCGCCGGCGGCCTCCGAGAACGGGTTGGAAAGCGGGTCGTCGAGCCCGGGGGAGCCGGGGTACAGGAACCGCCAGAACGCGTCGGCCTGCGCCTTGCGCTGCTTCCCCGTCGTCCCCTCGTCGCCGATGTCCGCCGCGCCGCTGAAGTAGGGGTGCACTATCAGCAGCCCCCTGACGCGCACCCCGAGGAGGTCGCCCTGGCCCTGGCCCTGCTGCTCGCCGGCACGGACGGCGACGTAGTGCGCGATGGTGCCGCCCGCGCTGGCTCCGGCCAGGAACACGCGGGAGAAGTCGCCGTGCTCGGTCAGCCACGGCTCCGGTCCCCCGCCCGCGGCGGCGGTGGCGGCGGCGTGGGTGGCCACCCACTTGAGCCCCTCCCACGAGTCCTCGTAGGCGGCCGGGAGCGGGTGCTCCGGCGCGAGGCGGTACTCGAGCGCCACGGCGAGGACGCCGGCCTTGGCGACGAGCCCGTTGAGGTAGGTGTGCGTCCACGGGTCGGCCGCCGAGCCGATCACGTAGGCGCCGCCGTGGTAGTAGACGACGATGGGGAGCTGCTGCTTCTTGCCGTGGCTGCTGCTGGGCGGGAGGAAGAGGCGCGCCCAGAGGCCGGTGGCCGGATCGACGACGACGTCCTTGGACACGACGCCCGTGGCCGGGTCGGTGCCGGCCGGGAGCGGGGACGGGTTAAAGAACCGCTCGACGCGGCCGCTCTTGTACTGGCGGACCAGCGGCGGGAACTCCGCCTGCACCTCCGTGTCCGGGTCCGCCGCCATCGCTGTCGCGCTCGTCGTCGTTAGCGTCGATCGGTACGTGGCTTGCTCGGACACGGGCGCTCTAGTGCTATGTACTAGTGCGGGAGGAATCGCCGATGGCGGACCAAACGGTTGGTGTAGTGGTGCAGAGTGCAGACGCGATAGCGCAACGATCTGTGACCGGACCCAGCTGCCAGCTTTTCAGCGATCGTGGAAGAGTGGAAGACCGTCCCAGTCGCTTGGTGGGTGAGGGAGCAGTGACCACTGACCAGTACTGTGGTGGGTGGTGGCCCGCCAAGCTTCTAGAAGACCATGAGCAGGTAGAGTCAAGTGAACAGTGACGCCTGGCTGACGTCGCAATCCCCAGTCGCCATGCCCCGCGACCGCGAGGGTTCTGGGTTCAGATGCCTGATGCCACGGCATCCGGCATTGACGCATTGTGTCGTGCATACAGTGCCGGACCAGGAATTAATCAAGACTAGCACCTCTATGGCCTTTTATCTAGACTAGAAGGTAAAAGGTACCCTATTTGAAAGAGATAAAAACTACCGTTATACATCTTCTGTGTTCAGATGACAAAGCACACAGTTATAAAACTGTAAATCCATATTTTTTTTTCTCAGACTCTCTTGTTATCAGCATGTCCTTTAGGACTAACCAAAAGAACATTTTCCTCTTAGGTAAGCAATTTGATTTCCACAACCAATTGTTGCTATGATCCTGAGATGATCCCCACTTGATGTCTACTCCGTAGCTGATAGCCGAGCAAACACATTATCCGATCCTCCAAACACATGCACTGCTATCCATATTTATTTTTTTATGCCCCTTATGTTGCTCCTGGTGGCTCCTTTTTTTCAGAAATCCTGGTGACTCCTTTGTGTCTGGGGCCTCTGGGCAAGTGGAGCAAATGTTACATTCCATGGCCCATACAGCGGGTCTACTATTCAGGCCGAAGGCGGGGTTTTTTTTATAGAGCATGTATTAGCACATGGACCATTACATCTACATTGAGAAATATATAATGATCCATATGCTTAGAGCACATGCCCGTAAGGGCACATTCTACTTTCCTATTCAGGTCTCTTTGGTACAAATTCAAGCAGCTTCGGATCCTCTGACAAAAGCACTTAGTGACACTATTGATCACTGTTTATAAGAGCTACTTTCCTCTCCTTCTCATGGAGCAGCCTGTGGGAGCCGATGAAGCTGAAAAACTAGCCTCTGTGAGAATGAGGAGAGGAGAAAGAAAAATAACTCCCATGAATACAACGTGGCTATATTAATTTCACCAGAGAAACCGGGGCTGTGCTTGGATCTCTATCAAAGGGGCCTCAGTGCCTGTCAGTCTGTAGCAAAATCATCGTTCATGCCCCTTCTTCGAAGTTTTACTATAGGACACAATCACAGAACAACCTACCTTATTTGGTTCACGCCAAAAGTTTGAGCGTGGCAGAAACAAGGTCTCACAAATCACAACAACACAACAACGTCCCCATCACGTTACTTGATTTTCACGCTAAAGTTTGATCGTGGCAGGGACAATACTCGTTCACACATACGGAGTACGGAGGAACCAAGGACGAAGCGACTCTCGCGCATTCATCATCGTCATCGCGCACGGAGGAAACGCAGGACGCGCGCCTGCAACACCCGCGCTTCCTCGCACCCCGGGTTGCCGTAATGGAAGACATGCCCCTCGCCCACGGACTCGTGCAGCTCCACCTCGCCGCCGTAGCCGCTCCCCCTGAGGCTCTCGTAGTACCAGACGCCCCTGCCACGGAGCCAGTCCTTCTCCGCGACGCAGACGAGCACGCGCTCGGCGGCGACACGCGCCGCGCTGCCACCCGCGGCCTCCGAGAACGGGTTGCCCAGCGGGTCGTCTGGCCCCAGCGTGCCGGGGCACAGGTACCGCCAGAACGCCTCGGACATGGCCTTCCTTGCCGTGTCCGTCGTCGCTTCGGTGCCGGCGGGCGCTCCGCTGGTGAAGTAGGGGTGGACGAGCAGCAGCCCTCTGATGGGCACGCCGCCGAGGCTCTGCGCCCCGCCGCCGGCGCGCTCCGCCATGTTGTGCGCGATGTTGCCCCCGGCGCTGACCCCGACCAGGAACACGCGCGTCAGGTCCCCGTGCTCGACGAGCCAGGGCTCCGGGTCCGGGTCCGGCCTCTCCTCCCCCGTCGTCGTCGAGTGGGACGCCACCCACCTGAGGGCCTCCCACGAGTCGTCGTGCGCCGTCGGCAGCGGGTGCTCCGGCGCGAGGCGGTACTCGGGTGAGACGACGAGGACGTTGGCGTCGGCCGCCAGGCGGTTGAGGTACTCGTGCGTGGGCCGGTTCGCCGTTGACCCGATGACGAAGGCGCCGCCGTGGTAGTAGACGACGACGGGGAGCTTGCTGTCTTGGCGGCGCCCGGCGGCGGGGAGCAGCGACGACGGGAGGTAGAGGCGAGCCCAGAGTCCCGAGCTCGGGTTAATCACGACGTCCTTAGACGTCACGCCCGTGCCGCCGGCCGTGTCGTCGTCGGTGCCGGCAGGGACGGTGTCGGTGGCGCCGAAGCGGACGACGCGGCCGCTCTTGTACTGGCGGATGAAAGGGAAGAAGTCGTACTGCACCTCGCCGTCCAGGTCCATGTCCATCGCGACGGCCTCTTCGCCTTGTTATGCTCGCAGCGAGCTCACCTGCTAAGCTGAGATGCTGTGTGTTCTGTTCCGCGTAATGGCGAACGAGAACACGGCCATCATATCGACAGGATGGCCGGAGTTCGCCGATTTAATTAGTATACAAATTTCTTGGCTGTCATCTGTCGGTGGTGGTGGTGGTGTGTTTCTCGCTACTACCTCCGTACCAGAAAGATATAATTTAAATTTCAAAAAATAAAAGAAAGATATAATTGTGTCGTGAACTCGCGGTGCTGTATAGTATGGTGCTATATGTTCACAGCAGCTCACCTGCTAAACTGAGAAGATGCTGTGTGTTCCGCGGTACACCTAACCCGCAGGCTTTTTGAGTGGTGGAAGAGTGACGCGATCACACGGAGACACGAACGTCTGTTGAAAACAGAGCACCTATCCTTTTTGGCAACGTTTGAAACTAGAGAGTAATCCCAAAATAAATGACGTTTACATGATATGTAAAGGTCAAACTTTCTTAATTTAACTAAATTTGTAAAAAATAAGTACAATATTTATATATCCAAAATAAATTTATGATAGTATATATAACTATCTATCAAAAAACATATTTTAGTTGTTTAAAAAGATCTAAAATTTGGTATAACCATAGTACTCACAAATAGGTACCGACATGCAAAAGTTGCAATACAAACTTGCTGCTGAAAATTTCTTAAAAAAGGATAAAGTTTGATTACATGTGCACTTACAAGACAAAATATTGGGAAGTTGTTTTCTAGCGCACAGGCATCTAATTTTTTTTGTATGAATTTTCTAGTTTAAGGCTTGTTTAGTTTCGAAAAGTAAAAAGTTTTCGGTACTGTAGCACTTTTGTTTGTCTGTGACAAATATTATCCAATCACGAACTAACTAGGATCAAAAGATTGGTCTCGTGATTTACAGCTAAACTGTGTAATTAGTTTTTGTTTTCGTCTATATTTAATATTTCATGCATGTGCCACAAGATTCGATTTGACGGGGAATCTTGAAAACTTTTTTGTTTTCAGGGTGAACTAAACAAGGCCTAAATTTGTATCTCAACTTTTATACCTGGCTATATATTTGTATGCATTGTGGATAGACCTGATTTCAAATAAAAGATTAAAAATATATTTTTAATTAGTTTTCATGTTTTCTCCTTTATGTTTCACCCCCATATTTTGTCATGGTAGTTACACAGAATTTGGGCCTTGTTTAGTTCCAAAATATTTTGCAAAATCGACACTGTAGCTTTTTCGTTTGTATTTGACAAATATTGTCCAATCATGGACTAACTAGACTCAAAAGATTCGTCTCGTCAATTTCGACCAAACTGTATAATTAGTTTTTATTTTTGTCTATATTTAACACTTCATGCATGTGTCTAAAGATTCGATGTGACGGGGAATCTTAAAAATTTTGCAAAATTTTTTGGGAACTAAACAAGGCCTTGTTCTTTTTCGCTTTGGAGTATATGAAAACGATGTCTATCTAGTACAATTTCCACACGCAGCAGGACGACGTTGTCAGAGCAGAACCCAAAGATACGCCAGAGCCAGAGCGCGGCCTAGCCATTGCCACGGCCACCGCCGGCGATGAACTCAGCCACCTTGTCCGTCTCCCGCTCGGCCTTGTCGCTCCTCGGGTTGCCCACGAAGTGCACGTGCGCCTCCCCCTCCGTCACGTACGTCTCCACCTCCCCTCGCCAGCCGCTCCGCCTCAACCCCTCCGCGTACGCCGCCGCCCGGTCCCGGAAGTTGTCGCGCCCCGCGATGGTGACCAGCACGCGCTCGCCCGCCATCCCGCGCCACGCGCCAGGCGCCGCCAGCGGGTTCACGTGCGGGTCGTCGATGCCGTACCTGCCGCCACACACGAGCGCCCACGTCTGCTCGAGGCCGTCGCGCACCCACCGCTCGCCGGGCTCCGCGCCCACCGGCTCCTTGCCCCAGAAGTACGGGTTGAGGAGGACGACGCCGGCGATGGCCGCGCCGCCGGGCAGCGGGGGCTCCGCTCCGGCTCGCACCGCCAGGTTGTGGGCGATGTCGCCGCCGGCGCTGTCGCCGGCCAGGAAGATGCGCGTGGCGTCTCCGTGGTCGGCGAGCCAGGCTTCCGGCCCCGATACGCAGTTCGATGCCGTCCACCGGAGCGCCGCCCACGCGTCGTGGTACGCGGCGGGGAGCGGGTGCTCCGGCGCGAGGCGGTAGTCCACTGACACGGCCACGACGCCCGCCTTGGCGACGAGGATGTTGAGGAACGCGTGGTACAGCGGCGAGAACGGCGACTCGATCACGAACGCGCCGCCGTGGAAGTAGAGCAGCACGGGCAGCTTTCTCTTCTTGCCGCGACGGCTCTTCGGCGGCAGGTAGAGCCGCGCGCTGACGCCGACGCCGACGCCGACGCCGCCAGCGCCGGCGACGTCCATGGACGCGACGCCCGTGAGCGCGTCGACGCCGGGCGGGACGGTTTCCGTGCCGTGGAAGCGGTGGACGCGCCCGCTCTTGTACACGAACACGTACGGCCGGAAGTCGAACACGATGGTGTCATCAGCGTCGCCACTCGTGTCGCTGCCGGCAGTAGATGCCGTTGCCGCGATGTCTGAGTCTGAGTCTGACGACACCCTCGGCTCGGCGGCGGCGGCGGACGCTGGCGGCGCATCGGTCACGACCTTGGATTCGCCGTCTTCAGTTGCAGCGGCAGCGATGGCAGACGCCTGCTGCACCGTATTATCCGTCGTGACATTGGCGTCGCCGGAGTCCGGGGGCGCGTCGGTCAGGACATCGCCGTCACCACCTTCGATTGCAACGGCGGCAATGTCAGACACCTGAGCCGCCGCGCCCGTCGTGACGCTGGCATTTTTAGCGGCGCGGTCCACGAACACCCGCAGCCTGCCGGGCGCGACGTCCCGGCGGACAGCCACGTCGAGGAGCGGCTGCCTGGTGGACAGGTAGAGGAGGGAGGCGAAGAAGAGGAAGGGGAGCACGAGGTTGGCCAAGCACCTGACGCAGGAACGCATCCTCGTCGCCATTTCCACTGCAGCTGATGCGCCACCGTGTTCTTCCCCCCACCAATCGCAGCTGCAGCTCAGGTTCTGGCGTTCAGGAATCAGGATTGCTGCAGCGCGGACGCCGCCGGCTGCAAGGTCTGCGACGAGGAGGAGAGTGTGAGGCGACGGCGACGCGACACTGTTTGGGTGCGGCATGGACCTGGTGCACTGCCGGTGGGTGCAGGCATGAGACAAAGATCGCGGTGGGTGGCACCTGGCACGCGGCCGGAAAAGGTTGTGCCGTGCCACGAAAAAAGGGGGGGCCGAGCGACGCCCGACCCGAGTGGAGGGATCGGCGTGGGACGCTACCGTTTGCCGCAGAAATTTGGCTGCCCAGCAAAGGCACAGTGGGTGGAGAGCCACGAGCTGGGAGATTGCGTTGCGAGTCCATGGTTTACACGATCACAGCCCACCCGTACATCGCGTGCCGTGGTTGAGGATAGGATAGGAGCGGCAGCAGGCAGCCAAGCGCACATAGGCCTTGCGCGGTTGGGCCTCTCAAATTTAGGCCATGTCCAGTGGCAGAAAAAAAGCGAGTATCAACATCATTTCAATTCTTTTGGTGTTCAACTAGGATTTTAACAGTTTCGTGGAACATCAAACTACCATAGTACTCCTTCCATGAAGGTTTGATGCAGTTCCATCAAGGAAATTTCAGAGCTACTATGGCTGATGATCCATTATCCCGATTGGATCAGGTGGCTTAGGCCTTGTTTAGATACACCCAAAAACCCAAAACTTTACAAGATTCTCTGTCACATCGAATCTTATGGCACATGCATGAAGTATTAAATATAGATAAAAAGAATAACTAATTGCACAGTTTACTTGTAAATCACGAGATGAATCTTTTAAGTCTAGTTACTCCATAATTAGATAATGTTTGTCAAATAAAAACAAAAATGCTACAACAAGGCCTAATTTGGAGGCATTGGTGGTAGTGGTTCTCGTGCTGAAGAAGCTAGTGTACTGTGTATGTGGCACATGAAGCGACCCACCACTGTGGGTGCTCTAAGGGCTTCTCCAGTGGGAAGAAAAAAGCGACTCAACATCCTACGTGTCACCAGAATGAGTCGGTTTATCTACTGGAGTATATCGACTCAGGAAGGAAAAACAGAAGAGTCGATGCAAACTTTTGCATCGGTTCATCTGCGGCCATCAACAATAAAAAATTATTTCTTCATCCGAGGAAGGGCCAAGGCTGGCTGGAATCCTCTTTGCTACTGTCCCATCGGAGGGCCCCATGTCCCTGCTCAAGTCGACTCACCACTGCACGATAATGAATCGACTTTTGGATACATCAATTGATCGTGTACGTAGCACTCTCTCTCCTAAATAAATCGACTCACCACTGCGGATGCTCTAAGAGCATCACCAATGGTGAGTCGGTTTATCGGGTAAAAGAGCTGACATGCCTATGTTGTTTGGGGTCTTGTTTAATTGGTGATTTTTTTTTTGCAAAATGCTACTATGACACTTATATCTATATTTGACATTTTTTGTCTAACCATAAACTAATTAGGCTCAAAAGATTTATCTCGTAAATTACAGGGGACTGTGAAATTAGTTATTTTTTATCTATATTTAATGTTACATACATGTGTCGCAACATTTGATATGACGAAAAATCTTTACCATTTTGCAAAAATGATTCAGGCCTTGTTTAGTTCCAAATTTTTTGGCAAAATGAGCACTGTAGCAATTTCGTTTGTATTTAACAAATATTGTCCAATCATGGATTAACTAGGCTCTAAAGATTCGTCTCGTCAATTTCGACCAAACTATGCAATTAGTTTTTATTTTTATCTATATTTAATACTTCATACATACATCTAAAGATTCGATGTGACGGAGAATCTGAAAAATTTTGCAAAATTTTTGGGAACTAAACAAGGCCTCAGAAACTAAACAGTTGTGTCCAGCGGTTGTCCAGTGGTGAGTCAACTTTTTTTACCATCTGGCCAAATATATATACAAATAAAAAAATCCAAACCTCGATTAGATTCTCTCTCCTAGTACATGCTTTCCATGCAAACTTCCATCCATTCTGATTATTTAAATCACGACGAGTCAATGTAAGAACTCGAGTTGATTTTTTTTCTTTGAAAGATTCGATTGCTCCAGTGATATGGTTCGACTCATCACAATCCAGTTGGACTGTAAGATGGGACTACCGAATGGGTCTATATGGTGGTGGTCGAAATGAGGTGGAGGAAAATTTGGATATTGTTGGTTGTAGCTACTTTGTGGTCCTTGGAATTCTAGGTTTGAGGTTGAAGAGTTCAACAAATTTGTAAAGCCATCAGTAGAAGATGGGTCCGTGCTTGTGTTCTATCAAACGGAGAGGAGAGGGTTTTTTTTATATTTGTTTGTGTTTTGTGAAATGGGGAAGGAGCGTGTATTTTCTAGAGTTACTCGTGCAGGTTTATATATAGAGCAATGAACAACGGCTAGCTAGTTGGGTTGAGTAACGGTTGGATAACCAAATGTTACAAAGTTTTTGAACCCGTTATCGGCAAGAAGCCAATAACGCTCTGGATCACCCTAGCTACTGGATACATCAATAAGCGATATTTTACATGGCATTGTTTGTTTGCGACCAAGCTCCTGAAGGCACCGATAGCGTTAAGAACTTGCCTCTACCCACTCCTCGACCTCGTGCACAATGTCTTGTGGTAACCTCCTAATATCCGGTGACGGCCATTTCTGGTAGACCATGCCGTTCCGGTGCTTCCACAGGTTACAATGCAATGCATTGTTTTTGTTACTCTGTCTGAAAATCACAAATACATATATTTCGTTTCCATTAAGAAAATCATAAATCACTATCAAGTCATGTCGTATCCTAATCAAAAGAAGAAACAAAAGCCCGCAATTTCAACACATCTCCTATACTACATATACAAGTACCTAATACCCAGATCGATTTCGGGCTGTTCTCTCCAAATGTTCAGGGTTTGGATTGGTTAGACGCTATGGTCAGTAGTTCGTTCCAACTATCTTTCAACCTTTTCATATAGCAATTGGCTCATTTACAACTAGTATCTTCCAACCTTTTCATATGGTCGCCAACTTATTTTCTTGTATGAAGTTTTTTTTGGTTTTTGTGAATATAAAGTTGGCTGTAGTTTACTCCCTGATTTCAAACGTTGCCAAAAGGGGTGAGCGATCCTTTTTCAACGGACGTTCGTGTCATCGTGTGATCGCGCCACTCTGGCCACCGCTTAAAAATCGAAGACAAACAATTAAAAGAAAAATATGCGGGTTAGGTGTACCACTGCCGTCAAGCTCCAGCAATGAAAGCCACCACACGATCCATCAACTCCTCGGCCACCGCCGTCCCGGGCTGGTCGAGGTGGAACACGTGCTGCTCGCCCGGAGTGTCCACCAGCTCGGCCTCGCCGGGCCACCCACTGTGCAGCAGCGCCGCGTGGTAGGCTCGCCCCTTGGGCGCCAGGAAGTCCTCCCCGGCCACGGCAACCAGCACCCGCTGCGTCGGCAGCAGCGCGAGTGGCGGCGCCCGTGCGGACGTCGGCGACAGCCATGGGTCGTCCACCCGCGCGTCAGGGCGCCCCGTCATGAGCTGCCACTCGCGGCGGATGCGCTCCTCCAGGTCGGGTCCCATGGCGTCGGACGCGTCCCAGAGGTACGGGTGCATCAGCAGCACGCCCCTGATCCTGATCGCCGGGAGACCCTCGGCGACGGCCGCGCGCATGGCGACGTTGTGGGCGATGTTCGCGCCCGCGCTGTCCCCAGCCAGGAACACGCGGGAAGGGTCCCCGTGCTTGGTCAACCATGGCTCCGGCTCGGACTCGTCGCCGCAGGCGGCGCCGACGGCCCACGCGAGCGCCGCCCACGAGTCGTCGTAGGCCGCCGGGAGCCGGTGCTCCGGCACGCGGCGGTAGTCCACGGACACCGCGACGGCGCCGGCGCGGGCGGCGAGTGCGTTGAGGTAGCGGTGGTACTTGGCGGAGCTGGCCGATTCGACCATGAAGCCGCCGCCGTGGAAGTACACGACGATGGGCAGCTTGTCCCCGGCGCCAGCCGCCGTGGGAAGGTACAGGCGCACGGAGAGGTTGGTGGCGGGGTCGATGGTGACGTCCTTGGAGGCGACGCCGCCGGTAGAAGTACCGTCGTCGAGGGAGGCGGGGGCCGTGTCGTTGCCGATCAGGCGCTCAACGCGGCCGCTCTTGTAGAGGCGGATGAACGGCAGGAGCTCGACGGCGACATCGTCGGTAGCGGCGTCGCGGGAGGCCATCCGGTTGCTCTCTGCGGACACGGACTCGGTGAACGTCTGAGAGGGATGGCTTTCGACTTCGACACGCTCTCGCTTTAAAAAAGTTTTATCTTTACTGGATCCACCCCTGGTCGGCGTCGGAGTCGGACACAGTCAAAGGTTCCGCTCTCTTTATAAGGGCCCGACGCCGGCCGCTGCCATTCCCACGTAGCGCGAGCGAGAGGACGGAGGCGACCGCGGCCGCCGCCGAGACGAAGATGCCTGGCCATCGCCGAGTCGCGCGCCACGAACTCGGCTCGAAGACGATGGGCGAGCCCTCTGCGCCTGATCCACGCCTGGTGCTGAGGAAGAGGCTCGGCGAGGAGATGGAGGCGCTCCGCGGCATCCTCAGGAAGGCCGAGCTCGTGGTGCGCAAGTCTGTCGACGCGGCACCTCGCGGCGGCAAGGACGGGCGGTTCTTGGCCGCAGAAGCACGACCAGAGACCATGGAGGGCAGCCGGATTCCTCGTGGCAAGAAAAGGAAGACGATGCCACCCGTGGACGTGGAGATCACCGAGCCCCGGATCTCGAAGGACGAGATCTTGAGCTTGGTTACCCGACTTTCGTTGCTCTCGCCGAACATTCCGGCGCGCATCGTCGCGTTCCTGAACAAGGAGTGCACCACCGGTGTTGCAGACGAAAACGCCGGCGAGAACGAGATGGAGATCGAGTTGGGATCCATGAGGCGCTCCGCCATGTTCGAGCTGCACAAGTTGCTGGACGACGAGTTTTCTGAACAACAAGAGAAGCATCAGCAGCAGGAGTCGATGAACGTGTCCGGATCCATTAGTCGCTCGTCGCCACGTGAACTAGAGGATGGCGAGTTCATCGAGGAGGATTTCGATGCCATCAACAGCTCTAGCAGTTCGTCTGGATCCTCTAGCAGCAGCGGCGGTTCATCTGGATCTTCCTGCAGCGATTCATCAGATTCCGAGAGCAGCGACTCTGACGACGAGTGTGTGACCAGCAATCTGGCTCCTGTCGTTCTTCCCGTTCCCAAGAACGGCCCCTCTCCCATTGCAATGCCAGCCAAGGGCCTTTGCTCACCGCCACGAACACTAGAAGACGGAGAGATCGTAGAGGAGGAGGTCGACATTTGCAGCGACGCCGACCCTGTTGCAACCGAGAAGTTTGCTGAGATCACACAAAGCCCAAGAAACATCAGTTCTAGTAGTTCGTCTGGATCCTCTGGCAGCAGCGGCTGTTCGTCTGGATCTTCTTGTAGCGATTCATCAGATTCGTACACCAGCGACTTTGGCTCCGACGACGAGTGTGTGACAAGCAATTTATTAGGTTGAACGTTTGAAACCATCAGATTCGTGTCACGCAGAATGTACTCGTGATGTTGTAATTTGTATGCTGTTGAGCGTTGAGCCATACCAAAGGTTATCGAGCATTGATCAGTCTAGTGAACCTGGTGTAAATGTAGAGAATATGCCTCGAAACCAGTTAACATTGTGCCATTGTGTTATACTTGTAGCCTGCTGAGAAAGTTTGTATAATGTATATTGCAACCTGTGTTTGCACAGTCTGAAGAAATACAAAATTTTCTGGGAAAAAAACTGTCTGCAGCATTGCAATACAAAATTTTCCCAAAGTCACTGAAAAAACCAATTCATAAAGTTGTCTTAAAGTCAAGCTGTTTTTATTCATGACACCAAATTAATATTAACAGATACACCAAAAAATTATATTTTTATAATATGATTATTTGGTATCATAAGTATTTACTTTTTTCCTTAAAAATTGGTCAAACATAAAAAAGTTTGAGCAAGTCAACCATGAAGTGCCCTGCCCGTAGACTGTCTCGTCTCCCATTGCGCTGCATCAAGGTTTGAGAAAACAGTTGCAAGCACTGACGTGGTGATCCAATGTTTGAGATGATATGAGCTCTCTCGAGCTTGCTTCTGCGTTAGTTAGTTAGTTTCAGTTTCAAAGTAGAATACAGTTGTGGGCATGACTGGTTGATGTACAAACATTGCAACACATCTCTATGCCCACGAATCCACGATGTTCCTATCAATTTGTTTGCCACACCTTAGGGCACGGTTTGACAAAGTTACCTATGACATGTGGGACATCATAATGCTAAAAAGTGTGGCCAGTAATAGAGTTGTGATATAGTAGAACCAAAACCCCGCCTAAGAATGTGTGGTGTGGGACGTTTTGGATACAATCCAAACACAAACACACACTGAACCCCTCCCCTTCAAACACACCCCACCCACCAGGGAAAAGAACAAATTATGATCAGATCTAGGGGAAATAAAGTATGGGACAGAGAAAACAAAAGAATTGATTTAGGCATTTAGCTCTGTATAATTTCAAGAGTAAGCCACCAGCATAACCCAAATCCTACCACCCAGGCACCAGCTCAGACTAACTTCAGCTATCAAGTAGACTAACCTAAAGACTAAGTGCTAAAGAAGGAAAAGAAAAATGGTTTTCTGAGTTTGCAGAAAATGTACAAAGTTCAGTTGGGATGCACATTGGAGATGGGCTCCTGTGGGCAGGCAGCTCATGCAGTAATGACACCAGACATCCATGGCACAACAACAGGAGCAGTCGGATGAGAATCTCTGTATGGCTCAGAGTAGCGGTCTTTGAAGTTTAATCTAGGGTGGTCAGCCTGAAATACAAACCAATACAGCGGAAATTACTTCTCAGGTGGAACAAAATCCATTTCGATAACATATATATGAATGGAATACCAGGATTTTAATGACGACATTGGATCAAATGTGAAAAAAAAGTCATTTGGAAGGAAGAGTCCAAGAACAGCATCACACTATTAAGTATCTAAAGGGAATTTATTAAATAAAGAACCTGAATTCAGATTTCCTCACACAGTCAAAACTTAGAAATACAAAAACATGAATGTTAAGTCATGAAAGAATAAATTCAAGAGAACTAAAAATAGCATTTTATAGTTTCAGACCATGTAGTACAAACATTAGATGTCCAACATGTATATAAGGAAGAGAGAATCAACTTCTGGGCATGAATATTTTGAACATGAGAGCAGTTTTTGTGCCCGGGTGGCTGGCACCCTGGATATCTAGACCATCCATTTCCATCAGCCCGATCAACAAGAGTAACGGGAAACAAAGCTCCGGTCATTCAGTAAAAACTTCCTAGAGAATGTTCAATATTTTTTGTGATACAGAATAAAGTGGCTACTCAAGTGTCTACACTATTGCAGCATAATTTTTTTACTTTCATATACATCATGGGCTCCATTTTTCCCTGGTCAATGACTCAATCTTCCACCTTCTATAGATAGCACTGGAATGTTCCAGCTGAGGTATCCAATAAATCAGTCATCGCAGAAATTTTGGAGCTTCAGAACCATAATGAAACACATTCCAGTGCATGGTAAGAAATTTTAACCACTGCATGGTAGAAATTTTTCACCATACCAACAGGAAAACTTCTGTTAAAACGAATCCTAGCAATCGCAAGCAATGGCCTGGATGTCAGGGGCATCATACAAAGTATCAAGTAACTAGATTTTGTGTTATATCAGCAATTCAGCCAAAATGGGCCACCAAGAAACAGATAACCTGAACGTGCAACACATACATGTTTCCACCAACAGTTTGTACAATACGATGGACATATTGAGTTATTAACTAAGCGATGGAACAAGACTGTATTATTAAGTAAAAGAAAAAAAAAACTCAATGCCATGCCTGTGCCAGCTGCACTTGCGCTGCCTGCTCTATCCACAGCCCAAAACCATGATAACCAAGTTAGAGGCCCAGTAGCTGCACTTCATGTGTCCTACCGTTGTTAATAAACCAATACTTGTATCATATATGCAACAAACATAACACAATTTGGAAGTCACTATCCTAGGAAACAGGTCAAATTTGGTAATAATGAACTAACATTACCAACCATGCACGAGAGCTGGACTTAAGTATATTCTCTTATATTAGTTAAATACTTAAATATACACACTAACACATAGATGACAACAGAAAATACCTGCTTCAACCAGCATTCTTGATGTTTGTGTTCATATTTGTCTGGCGAGTAGCATCCATACTCAGACGGACAGTAAACCCAAATATTACACTTTAAAGCTCCTGGTCTAGCCCTCTTAGCCTGATCTATACAGGCTTGACAGCAATCTGCGGCACTTTCTTTGTGATGTGTTAAGCCCCATCTAACAGCAGTGCCACCATAATCAGTATGCAGCTCAGTATTGCATTCAGGTGGCAAAGGTGGACCAGGTATTATCCCTTCATCTGCAACATGAACATCAATCAAGAACCATTATTCAATTGTCTCTTGGAGCAATTTAAAATTACTGCACAATTTGGTAACCATTAATGACCTGTAAGACCTAATCAACAATGCTGGCAACATGAACAGTGTAAACGCAATAACCTTCTGGTTCATTCTCAGGCTTGTCATCATGTTCAATATGATATATAGTGGGAGGTATCCAAAGACCGATGTCCTCCAATAGCATTTGCCAGTTAAACTCCAAGGCTCGCTTTAACCTCCCTAAATATCAAATCATAGGACATTGCAAATGTTAAAAAAAATAAACAAGTATAAATATTTCATCACAGTAACTCCAAGTAAGCTCGCGTACTTGATTCTTCACTGGAGAGGCTAACATTTGATAAATTCTTAGTAGATGTACTTCTCATGTACTTAAGCTTCCCAACACGCCATGCTTCTACAGCTTCTGGCGCATATTAGAAAAACGGAAGGAAAATATTTTATTTTAGGTTAGTAAACATATAAAACAAATCATGTTCAAAACTATATATATATATAGCCTTGCAATTAATAACTAAGTGGCACATACTTCTACCGATTAAATGCACAACCAGAAAACAATTTTAGATTTTCTAACACTTATATCCCCCTTGCTTTCTTTTTAAAGAAAAGGTCGCACCTACAACCCTAAAAGGGAAAGTAAGTGTGAAATTCAGTATGACTGATATCAGCAATAGTAAACTTTCCTAAACTATCAGTATTTGGTACTTCCCTGTCATTATTTGTGTACAAGACTAAATCATATCTTACAAGCATCTTAATAAAAAAAAAAGGAAATCACAGTTTGGCTTGTCCTATTGACTAACAGAGTGAATGCCAACCAATAAGGTTTCGACAAACCAGACAAAACTTCCAGTGAGGATAAGAAGACAGATAAAAGAAGCAGCGCATAAATGGCAAGTCCATGAATAAGTATGCTGGAGTGGTAAGCTGCCAGAACTTAGAAGATAGCTTTTGGCTTAATAATCTTTTACAAGGTTATCATAGAAATGATGGCCCATAGTTCTCAAAAGTATGGATGGGATTTATTGTTTTCGTGTGAAATTACAAATAAGTACTCCCTCCATCCCAAATTATAGGTTGCTTTGTATCTAGACATGCAGTATATTTAGGTGCATAGCAAAAGCTATGTAACTAGAAAAGCCAAAACGACCTATAACTTAGGATGGAGGGGGTAGGAGAGAAAAGAGAAATAAAGAAACATGAAAAGTCCACAAGGACCTAATATTCTGCTCTTTCTCGAAGAAAGGAAATGGCTGGGTAAAGCGTCTCAATGTATCTTTTTCAGAACTAAGAGCTGGTACATAGGCGTGAGCCTAACAAAGCACCAGATTAGTAATGGTCCAACTAGCGCCAGAAGCAGGTATGTACAGTCAACCACAGCAACATGGACACATGATTAAGAAGCATAAAGTAGCACGACATTCCAACCCGAGTACTGAAAACAGCAGAGCAACCATCCAGATGCACCGGGCAATAATTCCAGTACTAAATCAAAGAATAGCAGAAATACAAACCTCGTTGTTCCGTGGTATTAGCATTTTCCCCCAAATCGTGCAGCCTCTGCAAAATCTCAAGCGAAACTTTCTGCTTCAGCTCCAGCGGCAGCTCCCTTCGCCTCTTCTCTTCCCTCGCGAATGCCTTGCGCAGCTTCTTCACCTTCTCGCAGTACCAGACACCAAAACCCAATGTATCAAAAGCTTCAGAATCACCGCTTCAATGAAACACCTGAACAAACTGAATCCCAGACACAAGAGCTCTGTAGAACAGCTATACCGCTTCAATGAGCTCGACGGGCTCGGCCGCGCGGCGAATCCGGATCGACTCCTCCACCCACCTCATCTGCTCCCTGGAATACCTCAGCTCCCCACCTAAAGCCACGGACACGAACTTAATCGGCAGATTAATTTGATCAGAACAACCAGATGGGACTAGCAGTGAGCTGAGGAGAGGGAAAAACAGCGTACGTCTGGGTGCAAATGCGAAGGAGCCGGGAGCGTAGAGCGCGCGGGCCACGAGCAGCGCGGCGACGAGGTTGCCCACGCAGAGGGCGACGGCGACGCGGCGGCAGGTGCACCACCTCGCCGCGGCGGCCGCGCGGCCACCGAGCCGCAAGCCCCTCACCATGGCGTCACGGCCTCACGGGCGGAGCCATCCTAGTAGTACCGCCGCCGGCGCCGAGGCCGGTGGGCTCCACGCCCGCGCGGCGCTAGGGTTCCGCACGCCGGAGTTCACCTCGAGCGACGAGCTGTAATCACACTGCGGCACGGCAGCAGGCTAGCAGAAGTGCGCGCTCACGAGAGGGATGTGGTCGATGCCTTTTCGTGCGCGTGTCGCCGCAGGCGGCGGCGCCTTTTTGGGGTTGGCCGTTTGGGAAGCAGCTTGGACGGAAAAAAATTGGGTGTGGACCGTCCACACCAGAGCACCGTACGGACGTCCACTCAAACTACGCCGCGTGGACAAGACGAGTCCGCCTTCGTGCGCCGGCTCGCGAGTCGCTACTCGCTAGTCTGCCTCTCAGGTCCCAGCCTTTGCCCTGATCAAAACCGGCTAAGGCCTTGTTTAGTTCCTCAAAAATTTTACAAAACTTTTCAAATTCCCTGTCACATCGAATCTTTAGACGTACTAGCAAAACATGCCCGTACGTTGCAACGGGGTATAGAATTTATTATTTGATAATTATACACTTTTTGTAAAATTTAAATGAGTTTAGTCCAACCTTGAATCAAATAAATATAACCCCACCAAAACAAACAAAACTACCAAACTAATATTGGAAATCACCTTGAGAAGAAATAGAGAAAAATCATGTCCCATAAAAAAAATCAGAAATCTTCATATACAGTGGAGGAAAAAGAGTAAAAAATGATATAAAAATATGTATAGAAATTAAAAGAGGAAGAATATTACGTAAAAAAAGCATAAAAGCATCACATGAGGGAACAATTCCTCAAACAGCACGTCAGATCAGTCCATTTTTATTGTCGCTCAGTGCAATCCAAAGCAAAACCAGCGGCGCAGTTAGTGACAAAAGCCCACAGCCACAGCCGCCACATAATAATACAATTAATAGGTAACAGTTCTCAACATCCTTTCATCACAACATTTGTTTGAGACATACATGAACAAAGCACATGTAATTCCGTATGATTAAGAGGAAGTACCTTGTGGCCAGCATTGATGCATCACGAGAGAAGGAACAGCCGATGAGAGGGCGATCATCTCCAATCTCGCTACACTCCAGGACAAACTCCCCAGCCTGCTTCACGACGAGTTCGGCCTCCGCCTCTGGGTCCTCATCGGAATCCTCGTGGCAGCGCTTGGGCATCTCAATCCTGGCCTTGGCACGGGGCAGCGAGTACTGTGCAATGTCGACACGCGCCTTAAGAAGCTCCTACGTGCCCTTGGTGAAGAAGGGGTACTGGATCTGCTCCTCCTCGCCGGTGGGTGCAGCGTGGTCGTCCTCCTGTGCGCGGAGGAGACGGTCGACCTGGCCATCGGCCTCGAGCCGGACCATGAGGGCTCGGAGGCGGTCGTGGCGCTCCATTTCACGCTCGCCAAGGCGGCGGAGGTAGGCCCGCACGGCCATGGCGTAGGCGCGGCGCCGCTAGAGGAGCTCCTGCACCGATTGCTCATGACGCTCCCACGCGGCGTGGTGGTCGTCGGAGACCTCGTAGTCGGCCTCGCCTCCGCCCCCGGCGGAGGAAGTGGCGGCGGCGGGACTGGGATGGGAGCGATTGGCGGGTGGACGGGGACGGGAAGCGGAGCCATGGGAGGAGTGGGGGCCGGGGGCCACAATTTTTTTAAAAAAATTACTTTTCCTCAATTTGGTAATAGTGCAACGGAAGAAAAACATCAAATAACCCTAGAAAGTGATGACATAATGTTACATATCTATTTATATTTATCATTTTTATAAAATTTAAAGTCCATAATTTATTTTATTGATAACCATAACATCTATGGTATTAGATAGTTAATATTTACAATAATATGTAGCTTAAAGACATATTTATTTAATAATAAAAATAGAAAACAGTTAAATCTTATCTCACTCTAATATTACCTCTTAATATGCCTCAGTATTATATATTAAAACATGAGAAGTTTGATGCTATCATCATTTTTTTTAATTTAGATTAGGATTGCTATGAAATATGAATCAAGCATCACATTAAATAGGGTACCATTAAATTTTTATAATAATTGGAGCAAGATAACTACAATTTTAATTTTACAGTAAAAAGCATAGGCAAGCATTTTCAAAAAAAAGTGTACTAAAATTTCTGATATTTTTTGTTTACTGCATGGATCTATATATGTGGAGCTGAACAAAATTTGTTTTATAATTTTTAGATTTTTCTATGAATTACTATGCATTTATTAATTTTCAGCCGATTTAAAAAATAAAAGAAAAGTAAATTGAAGATTTTACCTTGGGAACCCTAGAAAAAATTTTATTCTTTTTTTTTTCTTTCCACCGATTCCGGTTGGGATTCCGGTTGGGCTGATTGGCCCTACCGACGGAGACGGAGGCGAGCGACTGGAGTCCGGAGCCGACTTAATATGAGATTTTGCATTAGGAACCCTAGAATGTTTTTTATTTTGTTTTTTGCCCTTTTAGAAACGTTGAACCGAGGAGGTCGGTAGGAGGTCGGTAAACAGACAGAACACGGACGGACAGGAGGCAGAAGAAAATATTTGGCAAACTGAAATTTTGGCTCTTTATAGATAGGTATAGATGCATGGAGTATTAAATATAGATGAAAATAAAAACTAATTATACAGTTTGGTCAGAATTGACGAGACGAATCTTTTGAGCCTAGTTAGTCTATAATTAGATAATATTTATCAAATACAAACGAAAATACTACTATTCACGTTTTGCAAAAAAATTTTGAAAGTAAACCAGGCCTAAGTTGCTTCGGCTCGCAAGCCACAGGGTCAAGCACCTCCCACGTCGGCTTCGTAGATGGAAAAAGCACCGCAATAATTTTGGTCAGCCGCCGCCTCTCCGCCTGCAACTGCTCCTCAGCGTCCGAACTTGCAGTTGCTCCTCGTCTTCGGCCTTGTTTAGTTCACTCTGAAAATCAATAAAGTTTTCAAGATTCTTTGTCACATCAAATCTTGTGGCACATGCATGAAACATTAAATATAGACGAAAATAAAAACTAATTACACAGTTTAGCTGTAAATCACGAGACGAATTTTTTGATCCTAGTTAGTCTATGATTGGATAATATTTGTCACAAACAAACGAAAGTGCTACAGTACTGAAATCTTTTTACTTTTCGGAACTAAACAAGGCCTTCATTTCTTCAGGCTTTGTACACAGATGTCGTAATATGCTGATATGATTTTTTATATGAAATAGATATGGCATTTTGAGCCCCCTTTAAACTTTATAGTGTGATGGATGTGTCACAAAAATTATAATCAATAATACAATGTTGACATTTCTGTGGTACTACATCTAGATGATTTACATCTCTACAAGCACAAATTTGAGACACCTCAGCATGCTAAAAATCTCATTATCTTATAGATGTACCCACAAAAGGAAGATTAACAGCAGAGGTCAGCACAACAATATCTAGCTCGGCATTATAAGAGCACTGTAAAGTGGGATACTAATCAATAGAACACTATTACATATTTTCATTGAAATATAACTTTCTAGCAGATGATGACATTGTGGCATCTTGCTGAACTCCGAGTAAAAGATTTGTAAATCCTCCTTGGATGTAAGATGAATTTGTAGTATCTGGCCCATCTTGGAATAACGGAGAAGGCATGGTTGAAGCATTTGTGAAGTTTGACATAGCACTAATACCACCACTGCCACCAGCGTCAAGGTCCTGTGTCAGATATATGAAATAGTTCATAACAATTTTGTATAAGTAAATAAAATAGGACAATGAATAATAAGTCAAATTGATGACTTACGATTAATTGGTTCAGATCAACACCTTTATCTCTATTTTCTGTAGTCTTGTTTGAATCTCCTATACATATAGATTAAAATAAAGAAAATTACTATAGAGTAGTAATATTGGAAACAAAATCAGCTGGAGCAGTACCTTTCTTCTTAGCACTTTTCTTCTTCTTCCCTACATTTTTTTCAAGTACGTTTGTCACCCGTTTTTTCTTTGCACCTTTTACCACCTGAGGAATTTTAAAGGATATTTTGCCTTTCAAAGGGTCTGCATAGTCAGTCGAAACTAAAGGAACCTCATCCGATTTCTCTTTCATCTTGTTGAGAGAAGCATCTGCTTCCAAATCTAATTTTTGCATGCCTTTCTCCAAATCATGAAGAAGTTCTTTTGACAATGAACACTTCAATGCTATGGATGTCGCCATTCGTGAGTTGCGTGCAGCCCATGTTTTGTTACTTTCCGTCCCACTTTCTTGTTTGTCTACATAGAATCCTCTTTTTGTGTATTTGGTCCATCTTCCCAATATGTAATGTGGTGGCAAAATAAAAACATTTTTTGCATTTAAAACTTTCAGGGCATGCTTGCAAAATATACCTACAAGATAAATAGTCAATTTACCTCCATTCATATTATACTAAAAACTTACCGTAATTGAAAAAATTATGCTTATACCTATACATTCAAACTTTCTGCAAGAACATGCAATGGTCATATTTATAGTGTTGAACTGAACTGTTGCTCCATGAGTAGAGTGCATATGAGTAACCTCATATGTCAAGATTGACCCATCAGATTGTAATAATTTCCAAGAGAATGCAAATTGTTCTTTAAACTCTTCCTCAAACTCTGAATATATCCTTCTTGTATACGATTCAGCTGCAGTCTTTAACATGGCTAAATCTAAGATGTAAGTAACTGGGTTCTTTCGACGTGAATTAAAATCTGCATCTAACTCATTTTCACGAAGACTAGCGGAAACCTTATCACATTCTGCAAGAAGTTCTGAAAGTCCAAGTCTCTTACGAAATCTTTTCTTAAATACATTAGTTGTTGCTTGTATAATGTCCGAAAGAAATTAGCTATCTTACCATCTTCCTCGTCTATTTCAAGCGCATAAAAAAATGCAGGATCCTCTATTTGTTTATTCTTCAAATATTCCAATAATGTTTGCGCATCATTGGATTCTAAGTATTTCTTACGCTCGCGACCAATTGCATTATTGCAATCCATCCTTGATAACGGCACTTTGTCCGCTCCTCCGTAAAACTCCTTCATAAACTCATATACGTGAGCTGACTTCATCCCAGCTTCCCTTATCTGACTAATTAGCACTTTGTCTGCTTCTGTAACACGCCGTTGGGACCTCAGCTTGTGCAACTTATTTGGACTAGCAAGATAATGATTATGATCAAGTACAACCTTCTGCACGGTCCAAATTCCCTCTTTGCTAACACTGAACTGAACACGAGCTTCACAACTCGTCCTTGTAATATCTTTCTGTGATGACTTGTTTTTTCGATATCCTTCGTTACTGCAAACTATATATTTTTGATATATAGTTTTATCTTCTCGGAGCTTTGAATGACTCTTTCTAATACTAAACCTACTTTTACCAGCATAGGTATTGTACATCTCGTAAGCTTTATCCTCTGAATCGAAAGTCATACCAACTAAAGGAATGATCAAATTTTGACTAACTTTATCAACCACCTATTGAAAATTCAGATAAAAATTAAAGTTGTGTCTTGATTAAATCATGATACAAAAATTTTACATAGCTAACAAACATACTAACCCATGCCATACCTCAATTTCTTGTTGTCCCTCAGGTTCAAGTAATTCCAAATCAGATATAATCGCAGGTAATATGGACGGCGATTGATTAGATGACAACATAGGCATAGCCATTGGATTGACGTTCCTCTGCAGAAAGCACGTGTTCTCATGCTCTAATAAATAGACCATTAAAAAACACTAGTACAAACATCTATGGCGATCTATACATACCTGCACTACATCGTAAGTGGTGTGTGAGGAATCTGCTTTGGCCGGGTCGGCGTCACCATCCGAAGCAACACCAATGAAGGCGGGGTCAACCGGTCAAGCTCCATTGCGCCTGATGGCCTGCGTGGTTGCTGTGTAACTGCAGCGGCGACGAAGATCGCTCTCAATGTCTCTCGCCGCAAGAAAACAGATTGCGGCGCTTTTCCCGTCTACCAAGTGAACAAACGAATCTATCTTTTTTCCTATACAAGCCTATGACTTTGTTAGCCGAAGCAACTCAGCCAAGGTTAAAGCTAGCGCTGAGAATTAAGACTCAGACTTGCGGCTCGTGAGCCAGCCGCCAGCACGCGGAGGCGGACTGCACTTGGGAGACGGACTCGAGCACCAGGCGATCCAGCGCACGAGGCGGACTCGTTTTGTCCACGTGTCGTAGTTTGATTAGACGTCCGTACAGCGGCTTGGTGTGGACGGTCCACACACAAATTTTTTCCGGCTTGGACGGTAACGTGACCGGGGAGCTGAACCGGTGACGCCACTCGCTGGACGGCTGGACCTACTCCAGATATCCGACTGCCGACAGGTGGGTCCGAGCGGAAGCTGAGCTGCAGGTGCCATGGATCGATCTTCCGATTTTCGTGGCGATCGGGTGCGGCGGTCGGCGGAGTGGCCCGCACGCCGCGGGTCACAGGTCACCGTTTACGTTCGGTAGGATTAGTCATTGTTTACCGTAGGAATGTGAAGCTGATTAGCTCGTACTCCCTCCATCCTAAATTATAAGTCGTTTGACTTTTTTTACTCCAAGTTTGACCACTCGTCTTATTTAAAAAATTTATAAAAATATAGTCAAATTTTAAGTCATTCTTGAAGAACTTTTATTAATAAACCAATACACAATAAAAAAATGATATTTTGTACAAAACTTTGAATAAGACGAGTGGTCAAACTTGATATTAAAAAAGTCAAACGACTTACAATTTGGGATGGATTGAGTAGAAGAGAACCTGAGCTGTTGGAATGTTCTGCCGTAGTCGTACATTATTTTGGAGTTGTAATGTTACTGGCAAATCTGTGTGTTGCAATGGAAGATAAACATCGAATAACTCCAAAAAGTGATGACATAATGTTACATATCTATTTATATTTATTCTTTTTATAAAATTTAAAGTCAATAATTTACTTCATTGATAACCATAACATCTATAGTATTAGATAGTTAATCTTTACAATAATATATAGCTTGAAGACATATTTATTTAATAATAATAATATAAATTAGGCAAACCTTATCTTACTCTAATATTATCTCTTAATATACCTCAGTATTATATTAAAACATGAGAAGTTTGTTGCTAGCATTATATTTTTATTTAGATTAGGATTGCTATGAAATATGAATCAAGCATCACATTAAATAGGCTACTATAAAATTTTCATAATAATTGGAGCAAGATAACTACAATTTTAATTTTACACTAAAAAGCATAGACAAGCATCTCCAGCAAAAAAAATGTACTAAAATTTGTGATATTTTTTGTTTACTGCATGGATCTACGTATGTGGAGCTGAACAAAATTTGTTTTGTAATTTTTAGAGTTTTCTATGAATTATTGCGTATTTATCAATTTTTAAACGATCAATTTTACAATAAAAAGCATAGGAAAACATCTTTAGCAAAAAAAAATACTAAAATTTGTGATTTTTTTTTACTATATGAATCTATATATGTGGAGTTGAACAAAATTTGTTTTGTAATTTTTAATTTTTTCTATAAATTACTACGCATTTATCAATTTTCAACAAATTTAAAGAATAAAAGAAAAGTAAATTAGAGATTTTGCATTGGAAAGTTAAAAAAACTTCTATTCTTTTTTCTCTTTTCCACCGTACTGATTCGGATGAGTAGATTGGGTCGACCGATGGCCGAGGCGATCAACGGGAGCGAACAGAAAACTAATAGAAAAATTTATATTGAAAACCCTAGAAAAAATTCTATTATCTTATTGCTCTTCTACAAGCGTTGGGCGGGGGAGGTGACCGATTCCTGGCAACCAAAGGCGGATATGAGCGGACAAGAAAACTGTTGGCAAAATAAAATTTTGGCTCTTTATAGATAGGTCAATGGGCAGTTGGTCATTATTGTCTCGGAAAGCCAACTTTTTATGATTAGTTGTTGCTGCGTCAGAAGCCATTTTGTGGGGGCTTCGAAATGTTACAATATTCATTTGCTCTGCATCTTAAAGCCTGTTCGGTTGATTTTATCTGCCGAATTTATTTATTATTCAGCATGAGTCTAAGCTAACAAAACCAAGCGAGTTTATCCCGAAAGCATTTGCTGCTGGAGTTTTTGAGGTGCCAACTGCCAACAGACCGCCAAGTGCTCCGGCCTCGCCATTCGACAGCGAGACGTGGTTATGCCCCGCCGCCCGGAGCAAGGGCGAACAAACCGCCGTGCGTCAGGTGGATTTCCTCCTAACCTATAGCTGTTCAGTGGTGTACGGCACCTGCGGAAATTTAGCTGCAATGCCAGTGGCGAAGGTAGTGGAGACGCTGGACACTGGAGGCAGGTTACCGTCGAATGAACAGAGACGGCGAGGGCTCTGTTTGTCCTCCAGTCATCCTTTAACCCAGTACATGAAGCACATAACAGAACTCAAAAGCCGCAAAGTTAACAGGGCAGGTAGGAGCACCGATGATCGATCACTCTGAAATACAAATAAGTTTAGAGTCTTAACAATGCGTCTCGAGGTAGCAACACTTTCAGTCAAATTGTCTGCACAGCGGCATTTCCACAAACACATCGCGTGCGCTGCCATGGATCGTCAGGCAGCGACACGAGGAGTAGAGAGGAGAGCACGACCACACCGCTGGACATGGGAAGCACACGACCGGACCGGAGAACAAAAAAACACGGGAGAAGAAGAAATCTCAAGGGAGCCCGCTACTGGTCCTCGGCGGTGGTCGCGGGAGCAGGGTGGGCGGTGAAGATGCGGCGGAGGTGGGACGCGAGGGCGCCGGACGAGTCGGCGTCCGCCTCGCTGCGAAGCGCGTCCTGGAGGTCCCGCATGCGGTGGGAGAGGTCCTCGCGCTCGCGGCGGAGGTCGGCGTTGTCGACGGCGAGGTCGTTCAGGCGGTGCTTCTGGCCCAGGGACCGCAGGCTCATCATGAAGACGCCCGCCATCAGGAACAGCTGCACGAACCCTTCCTTGCGCTTCGCCGCGTTCGCCAACAGCCCCGGCGGGCGCCGGCCCCCGAAGCCGCTGCCGCTGACGTCCGCCATCTTCGCCTGCGGGGTTGGAGTGTTGTGTTGGCAGTCCGCTCTCCGGTGGGCTCTGGGGCCTGGGCTCTTTGGGAGGCAGATCCAGTAATTTGCCTCTGGTAGTCTGATCTGGTAAGGGACGCACTGTGACTTTTTCGTAGGGATGAAAACGGTAAGGATATTTTCCGACCGTATTCGAGACCGAATTCGTTTAGAGAGGTTCAGATCTGTCCGTATCCGAGTCCGAATGTTTAACATCCGATACCGTATCCGTATCCGAATACTTAAATCGTATATTTATGATATCGACATCCAATCATATCTTATCCGACATGATTGACATTATCCGTATTCGAATCCGAATCCGACCAAAAATATGAAAACAAATATGATATCAGTGATATCCGTCCGTATCCGATCCGTTTTCATCCCTACTTTTTCGGCATCTCCAGGCGTTCAAATCGAATCGAATGGCTCTTAGCGATTCAGAGGGGAAAAAGAAAGAGGAGAAAATTCTGCTCGAGGAGGTGGACAGGGATCGACTGCTCAACGTGGAGGAGACAGTACATTAGCTGAAGAACTTTTAAACGGAGCACTATGGCGCCAACATTATCAAAATACTCTCTCTTCCAAAATAAATGCACATCTCGCATCAGAAGAAACCAAATTTCTTAAGTTTGATAAAAAATATAGAAAATAGTATCAATATTTATATCTCTATATATTATGAAAATATATTCTATGTTCAGCCTAATGATAGTTATTATGCACAAAAAAATTAAATATTAGTGTATTTTTGTACATATTTGATCAAACTTAAAAACATTGACTAGGATGTCACATTTGCATTTATTTTAGGATGGAGGTAGTACGATTATAATAGGCATAGTCTGTTGTTCTGCTTTTGCTCTGTGCACGTTGAATTCTTATAGTTTCTGAATGAGCCTGTAGCTCAGTTGGTAGTGCTGGCAATGTATGTGGCTAGGCTGAGCGTTTAGGCGCCCACAGTTCGATCCCTAGTCTAGGCGACCCGTGGGTGTCGCTCCAGGGATTTTCTCCAAAGAGGGCTATAGGCGTGAGTAGTAGACATGTTTGTGATTTATCAGACAGTCTCGATTGTAATTGAGTGCGCTGTCAAGCCTGTGCTTTTGACAAGTTTTAGAAAAAAAAACTTTTTATGGTTTAAACGCTTTTGGATGTTTTAGGCCTAGCTGTTTTTTTTGTTAAACTGGTAACCCAAGTTACATTGCTTTCTTATAAACAGGTTTATCCTATTTTCAAGAAAAAGGGAAAAAATAAAAAGGGGTAGACTATGAGAGGGAGGCAGGTGGGCAGAATAGAACCCTGGTGCTCTTGCCTAGTTGGTGGAGTGTTGCCTCCACACATGACATTCATTTCTCTGTGTTGGACCTAAGTGTTTGCAACCCCAACTGAATCGCTCACAAACAACTCAGCTACAGTATAGAAACCTAGGGAGAAGATAAACAGTAACAACTAAGAAGGAGATATTCTGTTTGACAATTTGGTTGATGCCGACTGCCCCCCCTCCTTGTTGCTGCTTACAGTAGTTTTTCTGTACATGATTTGAACAGAGTTTGCAGAAACAAATTCATGTGCACACTGTCCAAAGAAAATATTAGTTACTACCAACTGGGATGAGATTAATTGAACTTGATGGATTCTTAACAATGCAAAGTATTTGTCAGTCCATCCCAAACTTTAAACACGCTTGGCCACAAGAAAGTAATCCAAAAAAATACTAGTATACCATCCCAATTTCATACCGGGGAGGCCCTTGTCATCCTAGTATGAATGATGATATAGCCATACATTCAAGTAGTTTCATACAAGTGTTCATCATTCCTCCTCCCCGAGTATTATTCTTATGTCCCACACAACCTTCAATTCCTTTTATGTCGCCTATACATAATAACAAACTAATAACTCAACACGTTTGATTCATTAACAAACTAATAACACGTGTGATCGATTAATTACTTGTACACACGCGCTTATTATTAGTTGTCGTAGATGCGGCACTCGTCGGTCTCCGGGTTCTCCTTGCAGTACTTCTCCAGCGGGTCGCTGTTCTCCTTGAGGTTGTCGCGGGCGTGGCTCGCCGCGGCGCTGATCTCCTCCACATTGTCCCATGCCGCCGCGCACTCCGCGGTGCCCTTCTCGTCCGCGCACGTCTCCTCCGCCTCCTTGATGCTCTCCGACAGCTTGTCGGAGATGTTCGACGGCGTGGCCGGCCCGGTCGACCTCACGGCGAATCCTCCGCCGCGCCGCGCCACGGGGAACCAGACGCGGCCGGTGGCGGCGGCCTTCCTCCTTGGGAGCACATCGCCGGCCGCCGCCGCCGCGAAGGTGGTCGCCGGAATTGAGAGGCTTGCCACCGTCGACGCCATTTCTTTCTTCTTGGCTTCTGTCCTGTTACAAACAAACTGTCTTTGTGTCGACAAGGGATGGTGTGTGTAGTGCTGGCTGTCACGTAGCTAGAACTGTACTTCGGTGCTTGGCATTTTGCGGTGGAGAGACGAGGTGAATATATAGCTTTGTTCGTCGACGGGCAGGCGTTTTACGTGCACTCGTTTCTTATCGCATGTTGGCCACTCGTGGTGGTACACGTCGTCGTCGCTGCGTTTAGAGAGATATTTGAAGAATTGGGAGATCTTTTGCTCTCTCGCTTCAGGAGATTGGAGTTGTTGGCAAGGAAAAAAACTTGCAGGTGTGCAAGCGTTTGCACGCGCGCGGTCATTTGTGTGTGCTTGTAAAATTCGTGTAGAACACGATGTTTGATGCGAGGTCCGTGTTGTGCCGCTTGTGTAGAGAAAAGTGAACTCGATGCGACCAAAACAAGAACTCGTTTTCAGGGGGTGAACCAAATATCTGAGATATTGTCGGAGGCTACGGATTGGAGAAACAAACAAATGGTATAGCACTACTACTATTGATAAATTTCTACTAATATTTTTTGGACAACTTGATAGATATGTATTTTGTGCTACCCGAGGATAACGTAGGAGATGCATGTTTGGCTGACAATAATCCAGACAAAAGTGCAAGGGAGTAGGAGTACTAGACAAGCCAAGACTAGCTAGTGGACGCGTGGACCCAGAGCCTCAGACCGGACTCCTGATTAGGCCCAATCATTGACAGCTTTCATAAAGAAGATGTGACCTCTATTGTCTACTAGTGAGCTAGCCTTGTTTAATTCGAAAAAAAAAATGACATCGAATATGTCAAAAGAATATTAGAAGAAGTTTTTGATACTAATAAAAAGACAAATTACATAACTCATCTAAAAACAGTGAGATATGAATTTGTTAAGCCTAATTAATCCATCATTAACATATATGAGTTACTATAGCAATTATAATTAATCATAGACTAATTAGACTTAAAAGAGTTGTATCTCGATTTACAACCAAATTACGTAATTAGGCTTTTTTCTACACTTAATGCTCCATGCATATGTCTAAATATTCAATAAGATTGGTGAAAAATTTTTGGACAGGAAACTAAACAAGACCTAAGCAACGCAATCATAAGTGAAAAAGAGTTCGATACATGGTATAGGGTTAGATGACCCGACTTATCCATTTGGTAGGACCAATGATTAGGAAGATAGGTTTTTCCAAACAGGCATGGGATGTCTGTAATTCTAATTGGTATAACTAGAATGAGCATGTGATGAATATGATGGATATGATAGGATCAATGACAAAGGTTAATTAATATCATATCATAAATTATATGTGACATGATCATAAGTTAACATAAACATCATAAATAATAAGTCGATACACAAATTATATGTTGCAGGCGACATTGTGTTATTCTCAATGAGCTAAGATAGCCCTGATATTTTTTTTCTTCGGTCTTGTTTAGTTCTTTTTTTTTTGCAAAATGAACATTTTAGCACTTTCGTTTATATTTAACAAATATTGTTCAATCATAGATTAACTAGGCTCAAAAGATTCGTCTTCCAAATTACAGGTAAATTATGTAATTAGTTATTTCTTTTATCTATATTTAATGCTCCGTGCATATGCCTAGGATTTGATGTGACGAAGAATCTAAAAAGTTTTGCAAAATTCTTTGGGAAAGTATTGGTGTCAAGCTTTTATAAGCTCAAGCGGCGGTACACAAAACATTTAGGAAAGAAAGAGAGAGATAACATGGAAACAAACCCTTTAGTTGGGTGGATGAAAATTTTTGGGTACTTTAGTACTTTCGTTTGTATTTGATAATTATTGTCTAAGCTTAAAAGATTCGTCTCATATAGGCAAACTATATAATTAGTTTTTGTTTTCGTCTAAATTTAGTGCTCTATATATGTGCCACAAGATTCGATGTGATGAAGAATCTTAAAAAAAATGTGGGTTTTGGAGGAAACTAAACAATGCCCCCATAACAGTCTAATAGGAACTGCGGAGCCGTGAGTGTTTTATCTCATCTGGTACTCTTCTTTATCACCGTTGTCTTTAACTTTTGTTAAGTTTTTGAAAATCACTACCAGGTCAGAAGTCCCGATCACTGCAAGTGTGACTTGGGAGGGAGATCTTTTGCTCGGTTCGGGAGATCGGAGTTGTTGGCAATAAAAACTTGCAGGTGTGCAAGCGTTGCACGGTCTTTTGTGCTTGTAAAGTTCATGTAGAACACGATGTTCGATGCAAGGTCCGTGTTGTGCCGCCTGTGTAGAAAAGTGAACTCAATGCGACCAAATCAACATGTCGTTTTCAGGGGTGAACCAAATATCTGAGATATTGTCAGAGACTGTGGATTGGAGAAACAAACAAATGGTAGCACTGCTACTATGATAAATTTCTAGATATTTTTGGAAAACTTGATACATAATAGTGGCATTCGTTACGGTAAACAACAAAAAGGCTATGTTTCTTAAAAATAAAGTAAATAGTGAGATAGATTAAGATTCATGCCATAAGAGATTCACGATGAGTTATCATATTGTTTAGTCCATAGCAATTATGCTCAAAGAGCAACACTGCAAATCACATCACAGTTATTATATCTTTTGAAGCCACCTAAATCCTCACATGCCTAAGAAATTCTTGTATATCTTTAGGAATGTTGTCTTTAGCTTTGTTGTCTTGTACTTTAACATCTCTACTAGGAATTTGGTCCTCAGTGCATTCCCATCATATATCTTGTTTACTCGTGATTTGTCTACATGCATACACACGTGTAGAGACACATAAATCCCTTTTGAACTTCTGTACAATGACTTAGATGACCCATAAAAGGTAATGCAAACATAACTGAAAAAGAGTTCGATAATCATGGTGTAGGGTTAGATGACCCAACTTGTCTAAAAAAAAAAGATGACCCAACTTATCTATTTTTTTGTTTTGGGTACTGTAGCATTTTCATTTTTTTATTTGACAAATATTATCCAATCATAGACTAACTAGGTTCAAAACATTCATTTCACGATTTACATACAAATTGTGCAATTAGTTTTTATTTTAGTCTATATTTAATGCTCTATATATGCATATGCCGCAATATTCGATGTGACGGAAAACCTTAAAAATTTTTTGGTTTTTGGGTGAACTAAACAAGGCCTTAGAAAAGCTAAATAGCACCGATACTCAATCCTTTTATTCCATTACAGCGGCATATTGATAGAGCTCTAAAACGATCCTCCCCTCTATCTCGCCCCCGATGGTGACGTCCATGAAGCACCTCGGATTTTTCACCTCCGTCGCCGCCCTCCATAGCGATCGCCCGCAAAGTCCCCAAGATCAAAGTACCAAACCCTAGCCGAATAGGCCTTGTGGAACCTTCTCGAGGCAAAGTGGTGTCGAGGTGGTGGTGGCCTTCGTCGATTACCTCGGGGGGAGCGAGAGCAGCATATGGATATATATGTCCAACGGGCCGTGTCGGGTCGGCCCAATGTTGTGCCGCAGATTGTCACGCCGTTATGGGCCGTCGTGTCTAACGGGTCGTGCCTCTACGGGCTTCGTGTGTGGCATTTGGCCCAAGGCACGGCCCGCGGGCTGGTTTCCGTGCTATGTCGGCTCGTCAAACATGTCGTGTCGTGCCAGCCCGCGGCCCATCAAACCGAAAACAACTCATTTTCATCAATATTTTCACCAATTGTTCATCATTTTCACCAATATAATAATTAACAACACATATATACAAAGTCATAGCTACACCAACAGTTCATTTTCACTAGGCCAACCGTTGGATGGGCCGTGCCCGTGCCGTGCCACGTGCCTGGGTGGCGGCCCAGGCATGGCCTGGTCCCTCAGGCTGGGTCAGCCCGGGCCCGGTGGCCACCGTATCGTGTCGTACTCGGGCCGGGCCAAATCACTGGGCTATGGGTCGGGTCATCGGGCCATAGGTTGTATGGCCATGTATACGTGTGGGTTGCGGTGGGTGTGGAGGGTTTTATGGTTAGATTTTCTAAAATCTTGGAGGGCCGTTTGGCTTTAGCCTGCGATTTAGATTTACACCGTGCGAAATTAAAGCGATTGGTTGCTGCAGTAAACTAAAAGAACTCTTGGATACTCTCTCGTTCTCCAAAATAAAAGTCATTTTTTACTTTTACAAAATCTATATAAAAATTAAAATGATTTATTATTTGGAATTGAGGAAGTACAAGATAATTGTGCCTTGTACAATATGCAAGACGCGTAATTTATTGCTTGGTGTTCTGCCGGTAATGATGAATGAACTATTTTTTTAGATTCAAGATCAGTTTTAATGGAAGCTTCAAGTGAGTTTTATTGTATTAGATAGGATGTCAAATAGGCATTTTTGATAATATAATAGTGTATTTGAGAAGAGATAGAAGAAATGAAACTTTCTTAACATAGTTACCAACTCTGTAAAACTTAAAATTAAATGCTTTTGAAACCATAGAAATAGAATGAAACTCTCCATTGAAAGTGGATGTTTCATCTAAGTTTTATTTCATTTCATATAACACTTCAATTTTGAAAACAATGCCATGAAACTTACTATTAGGCCTTGTTTAGTTCCAAAAAATTTTGCAAAATTTTTCAGATTCCCCGTCACATCGAATCTTGCGGCATGAAACATTAAATATAGATAAAAGAAATAACTAATTGCACAAATTATCTATAAATTGCGAGACGAATCTTTTGAGTCTAGTTAGTCTATAATTGGACAAAATTTGTCAAATACAAACGAAAGTGCTACGGTGTCTATTTTGCAAAAAAAATTGAAACTAAACAAGGCCTAAGACTGGCCTAATTGAAATTATCTAATATTAAATAAATAAATTCTAAGGCACATAATAAATATTAATGTAATAAAATATTAGTTGATTCAACTTAAATTGTGGTTATTGTGTACATGTTTTGAGTTTAATAAAGGTGTTAACAGACTCAGACGATTAAGCCATCATATGAGTCCGGTGGTTAGTGGAAGGCAATCATTGATGCTTAAGGTCATCCTCAGTGTAGGTTTTATGGTTCAGTTTCCATCACATCTATATATTTGGAAATAGTGGAGAAGAGTTTCATTCTATCAAACTCTCTGTACTTCTATGAAACTCTTATCATCTCTCTCTTTATTAGTACAGTGCCACATCAACATATTTAATATCCATAAAACTCTAATGAAACCCCGTTAAGACTCGCCTAAGCACCCCAAAGGATCGGTCTAATCATCACAATTACAGTTTATATGGGCATCACAAAAGTCCAATGATCGCCAAAGGTCAGACCACTCGAGCTTAGACCAGTTTTAATAGAATTTTATTAAAGTTTTATGGACATTAAATATACTGATGTGGCATTGTATAAATAAAGAAAAAGATGATGAGAGTTTCATAGGGTAAAGATAGTTTCATTCCTATAAAACTCTTCTGCACTATTGCTAAAATATGAATGTGTTAAAAACTAAATCATAACACTCCATGGAGGAAGGTCTTAGTGCTTTGACTTATTTCATAAAGACGAAACTTGTCCATATTCTTTCTAACATAGCGGAGTCTTAGAATTTTTTAGACATGAAATCCTTACCGTGGTTGGCCTTTAAAAATAACTTTTTTCCTCTCTTTTTTTAATATTTGCAGCGTCATATTACCTTTTTTTAATCTGTCATATTTCCTTTTTATTTACGCCTTGTTCGCTTGAGTTTATCAGCCAAATCTGCTAGTTATTTATTTTTTTTATAATAAATCAGTCAGCACTACTTTCTATTATAACTTATCAGTCAAATGAACAAGACACAATGGCTAACTCCTTAATTAGGATAGGATTGCATCCGAAGCGCAACATTATCGCTATGACATTTCGTGCCTCATAGATGGGGTCACTAACGTTGACACGTCCACGTTGGCCCCTGCCCGTTCGTGATTCGAGAAGCATCTACACGCACGTGATGGTCTCGCTACATCGTGGGATCAGGCATTCAGGCGGGGTTTAATTTTTAAATTTTTCGTCACATCAATTTTTTAAATATATATATATAATATTAAATATAGATTAAAAATAATTAATTATATAATTTATATTTGTAATTTACTAGATAAAGTTTATAAATCTAATTAGTTTATAATTAAATAATAATAATTAAATATAAATAAAAATATTACAATAGACAAATTTAAAAAATTTAGGAACTAAACCAAGCCTCCCGTTCTCTTCTCGGTTCGAAGGCTGCAGCGCGCCGCGGCAAAATACGAAAGAAAAGTGTCGCCTGGCCCACCGCCCGTGAGCCCTCGTGGTCGTGCTTCTCCCTAGGCCTTGGGCCTTGTAGTTTAAAAAAAGTTTTGCAAATTTTTTTACATTTTCTGTTATATTAAATTTTACGATTTATATATATATATAATATTAAATATAGATAAAAAATAATTAATTACATAGTTTATCTATAATTTACGAAACGAATTTATTAAATCTAATTAGTCTATAATTGAATAATATTTATCAAATATAAACAAAATTACTACAATGTTTATTTAAAAAAAAATTTAGAACCGAACGAGGCCGATGGTTTTTAGATGCACAAGAGAGGGGCACAGAAATAAAGCCGTTCTAATCTGCAAGACTCTGCAACTGCAATTTTCCCATCAGGTCCTTGTTTACTTTCATTTTTTACAAAATAGACACTATAGTACGGCAATGGATCTAATGCAAACTCATCTCTCGTGCAAACTGTGCAAACTCTAATCTGGACCACAGGATGTTGATCCAAGGGGTGCGGAGAGATTGGATAATTTTGCACTTAACCGCCCGCTCTTAATCACACTTTTACAAATCCGTCCTTCCACCTCTCTCATGCGCCCCCTTGGATCAACATCCTGCGGTCCAGATTAGAGTTTGCACAGTTTGCACGAGAGATGAGTTTGCACTAGATTCGTTGTACTTTCGTTTAGATTTGACAAATATTATTTAATCATGAACTAACTAGACTCAAAAGATTCATCTCATAAATTATAGGCAAATTGTGTAAATTAGTTATTTTTTTATTTATATATAATGCTTCATGCATGTGTCGCAAAATTCGATATGACGAAGAATCTGAAAAAATTGCCAACTTTGGTCTTGTTTAGTTCCCAAAAATTTTGCAAAATTTTTTCAGATTCCCTGTCACATCGAATCTTTAGACGTATGCATGGAGTATTAAATATAGATGAAAATTAAAACTGATTGCACAGTTTGGTCGAAATTGACGAGACGAATCTTTTGAGTCTAGTTAGTCAATAATTGGACAATATTTGTCAAATACAAACGAAAGTGCTATTATTTCTATTTTGCAAAATTTTTTGAAAGTAAACAAGGCCTTTATTTAGAACTAAACGAGGCCCAGGTTTGACAACCGGTTCGGCTCTGTGGGCCGGGCCAAACAATAACAAGGTGATGGCGAAGCAAATTACGAATTGGGGGCCCGGCTATCCCACAGAACAGAGCCTGCCGCCACCAATGACGAGCGTACGTACGCCTGTAGTGCCTGAATTAATTTTTAGAATCTGCAATCAATTTACATATACAAAAAATAGGTAAATTAAACCTGAAAAAACATTAGCTGTAGGCTTGTTGTATCTAGTTTTCAATACACGGAAAGGTACATGAACTTGTTTGCCTCACAGTTCAGAAAGCAACATGTAAGGATGGCAACGGGACGGATTCGGATTGGTGAAGTCTGCGTACACTCGACCCCGAAACTCGAAATCAAAATCCGAAACCGCACTGAATACCGATTCAGGTGATAACTCATCCCCAAAATCAAATCCGTAGATACCCGAAACCGCTTTCTATGGCAATATCAATAAAAACTTTCTATGGCAATATAGTAATAGCAATAAGAACTTTCTATAAACATATACATGATATACACATATATTTACATGTATTAAAAATAGGCAATAACAAATAAATATTTTCATGAGTTAGCTTAGAATAAATTTAATAATCTAATTAAACAAGTTATTATTAGTATATTATAAAATATGAAATTAATTCTAATGATTTATTTTGGATATCCACCGGTGGAAAACCAAACCCGAAATCAAACCCGTTAAGTTCCAGGGCCCGACTCTGAAAAACTGTGCGTAAAAAATTATTTCTAAACCCGAACCCGCGAGAACCGAAACCCGTAGATATCCAACCCGAAATCAACCTGCTGCCATCCTTAGCAATGTGGGGTGCAATGCGGAAAAAAGAGCCAAAGGAACGTGGCAAATTGCAAAGATAAGTCTTAGAGAGCGTGCCAAATTTGAGATGTGCTGTCAGACATTTCCTATGCCCATGTCGTTAATTCGCAAACCGACACATATGTGAAAAGGATTCCAAGTTGGCGCGATCCTCCTCTCGAGCACCTGCTGATCGTTACTCGTCAGTAATTGCTCCAAGTGACTTTGGAGTAGGGCATGCCGATTCACACAAGGCATTCCGTTTCAAGCTGATGTAAGCAATCTAGGACTTGTAGCTTTGATGTAAGGCTTTGTTCAGTTCACTTCAAAAATTAAAAACTTTTCAAGATTTCTTGTCATATTGAATCTTGTGGTATATGTATAGAGCATTAAATATTAAAATATAGACGAAAACATAAACTAATTGTAAATTGCGAGATGAATCTTTTGAGTCTATTTAGTCTATAATTAGACAATAATTATTAAATAAAAACGAATGTGCTACAGTACCACAAATCAAAAAATTTGGGAACTAAACAAGGCCTAAGCAATCTAGAACTTGGTTGAACGGCTTGGGATGCAAGCCTCATTGTCATTGGTTATCTTGAACCACGAAACAACATTTGTAATTTTGCTTAAACTATTTTTTGGTTAGCCATTAACGATATTGTCGATTGTATGGGTCTCGAGAACCCTCACCGAGGCCATAAACGGCTCTCCACGAGGGGCAGGCCAGGTCGGTTGGCCAGGAGTGAGTTCGACCCGAGGTACCTCACTCACTTTGACGGAGATGGCATAGTCAAGCTATACGTGGAATTCAACTTGATCTGCTATAACTAATTAGAAAACCAACTTGTAAAACGATTAAGTTAGGACTATAACCTTATCCCCTCGAACTATACAAGCAGGGATACGTCACCCCATGTTCAACATCCAGAGAAAATACACAATAGAAAATAGTTACGATCCCCACCTCACAACTAACTCGAGCATATACAATGCGCAAGCAATAAAAACATTATTACACGCACATTGGATGTAAGACACACTTTGTCTAAATAAGTATAAACATGTGTCTGTGGTGCTACTCCTCTGATTGGCTGCTAGTTAGTGCACCAAGTAGGGGGCATCACAAGCACATTCATGTCAGTGACTTTGCTCAATCAACCTCTCTCGTGATCACACGACGTCCCTCGATGTTACATGATGACACTTGGCATCACATCATGTCTATCGTTGACCTACAATGAGATTCGGTATCCCACGATGGCACGCAAGCATAGCGATCCGTAATGGCTCCGATGACACTCATGGTGTCTCGTACTGACCCACTATGTGATTTGGCATTCTATCGCATCCCGCTGCGCCCGCTGCGGCACTCAACATCCTATGGTGTGCCTCACCATCCTGGTGGCATCCTTTGTTCTCCGTCAGTGTAACTTAGCATCCCTTGCTATCCCACGGTGGCATCATGCAATAGCTTGTTGGGGCCTGCTACATCCCGTTGCAACACTTGCTCTCCCGTGGCATGACTCGTCGTCCCTTGCTCTTCCATGGTGTAACTTCGTGTCCCCATGATGTTTCTCACTCTCCTACAAGTTACAACATAACTCATCATCCCACGATGTCCTTCGTTGTCCCATGGCAGCATGCTTGTAAGGATCAGAAACCATATGCATGATTATATTTAGTTTTGGCGATTTAGTTGACAACACAAGTTTAGAACTAATATTTGTGTTAAGATAAGATGTATTTAAAGGTTTTCTAAGGTTCTATGGATATAAGAAATCAAAATAAAATGAAAATATTGAAGCCAAGATAAATAGAGCGTTGAATCAGAGGACTACTTAAAGTTGGTCTTTTTAGAATGATACAAGGTTCAAGTTGTAGAGACAACATCTAGATTGCTGCAAGCTCAACCAAGAAAGAACTCAAGGGCTACTATCGACCAAAACATGGGCTCTGGATATCTTCAGATGTCAAATGTCATACATGACTCTGAGAGCGTGAGACCAAGTCGATTGACCAAGAGCAAATCTGACTCGGGTTACCTCATTGACTTAGCGGACACGACACAACCAAGATATATACACGAAGACGATTCAATCTCTTGTAACCGACTATAACCAACTTGTAAACTAATCTGGATAAGACTATATCTTTAACTTTATCTCACAGTTTACAAGGAGAGCTAGAGAGGCCCTTAATCAAGTATCCATAGCAATACGCCAATACCTATAATAGACAATAGTTGCAACCCTTCTACTCACACCACAAAGTCACAATTAACCCGAATATGAAAAATCATGACACATGACACCTCTTATTTGAACTAGTATAAAAATATGTGTCCCGTTTACTACTAAAACACCAATAGATAAAACTATAAAACAACGGCAGCAATATACTACGAGAGAAAGGGAGATACATGAGAATTGACTTAATACTCCCTCCGTTCCAAGTTATAAGTCATTTAATTTTTTTTGGAACATCCAATTTGCTATGTATCTATATATAACATATGTTTAGATACATAACAAAATGGATATACCAAAAAAAGTCAAAGTGACTTATTATTCATAATAGAGAAAGTAAAGAATATTCATGCTCCATTGGCCATTTGCTCTAATTATTATTAGGGCACTCCCAATGCTAGAAACTACATATAGTTTCTATACCTATTAATTTCTATAGACACTATATATAGAAACTATGGTCCCAATGGATAGTTTCTATAGAATATTTTTATATCCAATCACATTCATTCTCTCTCCATTTTTAGCCAATCATATCACTTCATGTCTTGGATTCTGTGTAGACATAGTTTCTAACTTAGACCCAGTTTCTATGATTTTTACTCTCTCTTTTCAATAACTACATTGCCACATCAGCAAAATGCTTAGGTGACACTGCAATTAATGTCTATAGAAACCACAATGGTTTCTGCATTGGGAGTGCTCTTAGTGTATATTAGGACACGTGATATTGCTTTGCTGTTACATTAAAGGAATAACGTGAATTCAGAAGCAAGCATGAATAAGTACCAAATAATGGCATTCGCAAATGCGTGTGAAGTTTTCTAAAGCTGACGCATTGCTAGCTTTGTTAACTCACGAAGAAATAGCTGGAAACTTGGATTTGGTCTAAAATTCTGCACGTAGGGGACCATTGCTTGAACAAAGCATCAGATCAGCTGGGAGGACTCCGTCCAAAATCAATTAGGACGTCCACATCAGTACTACGAATAGGAAATCGGCAGCTGACGTGGTGGTTTTGAGCGAATAATGAATGAAAGAAAAGAAACGGCGGCGTGTCGCAAATTAAAGGAAGCAAAATGTCAAAGAGTAATGTTTTTTTTTTGTGGGTGTGCGTCGTGTACTGGTTAGCGAGTTATCTTATTATCTCTCGTTCAGGTGAAATAAAATACAATACCTGCTAGCTATTAAAAGGCATGTTAGGGTTATAATACACCTAAATGAGCACAAGAATTAAAACTGGTCCCTAATTAGAGTGTGTGTACCTCCGGTTGTCAAGACACGATTTGAAAAGGACTGAGTACGTCAAGTTGAAGAGGTGACATGGCTTGAGTATAGATCTATTTATAACGTTTTCAGTTTCTAAGAGGACTTCGATTTCATTGTAATTACCACGTACTATCTCTTTAGATTTTTCTTGGTATAAACATTAGAATAAAATAGCAATCAAGTCATTCATAGTAACTTTCATAGTATTATGCCACATGTCGTAACATAGAAAACTTTTGTTACAATATTGCACCGAAACGACACAACTTAGGAAATATCAATATCACGATGTGGTAATCAAATGTTTCTAGGTTGAACAAAAAAAAAATTCTTTATATATTATACAAATTTATAAACACGCCATGGTGGAATGTACGGTACTCACCTATATTTGTATCACTCTAAGAAATCCATACATATACGAGTACATGTTTACTCGAAAGGTGAAGTCAAAGTACTACTACAAGGATTTTGTTCAGTTCGCAGAATTTCGAATATTGTAGCACTTAATCACGGACTAACTAGACTTAAAAAATTCGTCTCACGAATTATAGATAAATGTAATTAATTTTTATTTTTGTCTATATTTAATATTCTATACCTGTACTGTAAGATTTAATGTGATTTAGAATCTAAAAATTTTGAACAAGGCCAAGGTAGGGGTAGCATTCAAACGTGAAGTCTGGCTGGATCATCTCTGCATGAGCGTGACTGTACCACCGTTACTCATGTTTATCCAGCCCCGCAAGGCCGCAAGTTAGAGTTGACCATCGGCCACTTAAATTCAGAAGAAGAACAAAATTTCCCCGCACACGGGACACGGCGCACAAGCAAACTCCTGTACAAACCTCAGGAAAAAAAAACCAAAAAAACAAACGGCGTTCGAAGAAATCTCTCGAAAAAGGAAAATAAAAACGGGCAACGAACCAAACGCCGAAGCGACCCACCCCGTCCCCGTCACCTCCTCCACCCCTCCTCACCTCCATCTCAATCTCCATCTCCACCAGAAACAAACAAGTGAAACAGCGCAAACCCTTGCTCCGATTCCCCTCCTCCTCGGCCTCCTCGACGGTAGCAGCAGCAGAGCAGGGGCGGCAGCGGCGGCGGAGGAGGAGGCGGAGGCCATGTGGCCCGGCTGCGGCGGGCGGTTCTACTGGGCGCCGGAATCGGCGCCGTCGGCGGGGCAGGCGAGGGGCGTCGCGGTTCTGTTCGCGTGGGTGTGGAGCGACGAGGCGCAGCTGCGGCCGTTCGTCGAGCTGTACTCCTCGCTCGGGTGGCGCTGCCTCGTCTGCCATCCCGACCTCGTCGCGCTGTGAGTGCCACCGCGCCGTTACTCGTTTGCACTTGGGGGAGGCGCTCGATTTTAGCTCTACTGTACTGTAGCTTATACTTCTATCCTGACCTGCCTGTGCGGCTATAGCTATACTCAGGTTTAATTTCAGAGATTGCTTGCTAGTATGTGGCTCCTGAGATCGTGACGCAGGAAGGATTTAGGTTTGGCTACTTGTGATATTTTGCGGCGATCAGATTGGTTGGGCATGGTACTTAGCTGAGTTGTGTTGAGTTTCGCAACTCCCTCTGGGTGTTAATGTCCTAGTCTTAGGGTTGTTGTAGTTGTGCAATTTTTACTGTATACTTTGTATTGATGCCATTTTAGCAAGCTTTCCTGTTTGGCTATTAGGCATGGACGTCTTAGTTAAGTTACTGATTACCTTATGTTCGCTGCCAGCCATTCAGCAGTGTTTTTCTCTCACAACAAATCAGCCAACAGTACTTTCTGCCATGGCAAAGATGTTTTGATCGTTGTAATTAGGAATAGATCATTGCACTTCAAGGTTGGCATAATTTTCAAACACTACTTTACAAAGTAAAACAAATTGCATCCATAGAGAATGTCCTGTAATGTTATCATTCCTGTCGATCTTCAGCATAAGTCCCTAGCATTGATCCAACATGTTCCTTATCCTTTTTTCACTTCTTTTCCTTTTATGTGTTGACACAGTAATAGAGGCTAAAACCATATATGTATGGGTTCAATATGTAGCTGGGTCTATCCAAACATTTTTGTTGCTTGAATAATGTGCAGCTGGATGCTGGAAGCTTTATAATTATTTTCGTGGCCAATTTGAACACAGTAGAACAATTCTGATTGAATAATACTAGCATGCTGATTATCATCATATTGTGCTGAAGTTAGAAGGGTTTTATTGGCAACATTTAATTCACAGGTGGAGCGGGAAACTTTTCCCATAGACCTTTAGGCTTTAAGCAATAATACGTTGAATAGGGTTCTTTTCGTATTTAGAAATGACACTTGTTGAACCTTACTTCAAATATGATATAGGCGTGCTAAAGTGTAGTGTTTCAGTGGGGTTGCGTGCATGATTGGGCCCCTTTATAAATCTGATTATGGCACTGTACTAATTCCTATCTTCTTCCAGATATCTCTCTGAGAAAGCAACATCACTGGCAACTGGTGTTATTAATGAGCTGGTTAAGGTAAGTATTTTTGTCTCTCCCTTATTATTGTGCCTACAAATATCACACAGTACATTAAGTGGACAGAGATTCTGTTAAAGGTTGGAGAATTTAAAATTGCATGCTTCTTGTTTTTTTAGCCAGTAACAGTACTTTATTAGGCCTTTTTTCCTGATCCACACTATTGTGTAATGCACTAGGCAATGTCTCTTTTAACTCTTTGTTACCATTTGTACTCAACCTGTGGCTTACACGGAAAATTTGTAGGTGATGAGATCCTTAGAATGCAAGCACATTATAATTTATATAATTATTTTATTATTACGTTGCGTTGCTTTTGTACTATCTTTTAATTCTGTCACCTCTGGCTCTATGTGACCTTACTACTGATTGAGAACTGAACTAGCATGTTTTTCTATGATACCTCTGAATTATGATCTACTGGAGGACTGTTTAAGGTGTTGGCAAATAGGAATCCATCGTTCTACTTAACTTTTTTTTTGTACTACTTCAAATAATTGCCCCCCACCCCCCTCCGGGATAACATGGAATGCTGGTTTTCAGGAACTGAGAGTAAAACCTGTGCCAACTGTTCTTGCTTCCTTTTCTGGTGGCTCAAAGGGATGCATGTACAAGGTTATTCAGGTGCATGCATTATCAGTTTATCACAAAAATTTCTTTTATGATTTAATCGTAACTGCCATTTGTAAATAGAATCATCTGTCTTTTTCTAATGAAAAATAGATCACTTGTCCCAGTTGAAATGACTGAATTTCTTGGATTTTCCAGTTACTAGATGGAATATGTGAAGGAGATGCAACCATGGTATGTGATGCCTTTCTTCTCATTCATTGATTTCAACATGCATTGCTATCAATACAAGTAGGCAAGGAGATTGGAACCTATGAACAAATCTTAATTAAACGGTTTTCGGGACACATTGAGACTTATAGCTAACAAAGTAACAGTCTATAAATGGTCATATGGATTAGGTACTGCTAGGCTATAGTTTCTTCCAGTTGTTTAGTGTGATAAGCTATGCTTTGCTTGAATATGTTGAATGTTTTCTTTGTCCTTCATCAGTGATAACCCCTTCCTTAAATGTTAACTTTGTACTTTCTGGGTTGTACCTTCTTCTAGTATGCAATTTTGTGTTATGATTTGTATCAGCAGCAATGATTGATTTTGTGAAGTCCATCTTCATCATTATATTTGTTAGTCATCATCTTGGATTTATCTTGAGATGACTTATAGCTAACAAAGTAACCAGGGGCGGATCTGCACCCCGGGCTAGGGGGGCTGCAGCCCGGGGCGTGGCCCAAAATTGCTAAGAACACCTCTTCATCTCTAGCCCAAAATAGTTCATAGTCTAGGTGTTCAGCCCTACCCGCACTAATCTGCTGTAGGATTTCTAGCCTTCTCTTACTATTTAGCCCTTCCTCTTGCATCGTTTCTGGATCCGCCACTGAAAGTAACAGTGTATCAATGGTCATATGGATTAGGTACTGCTAGGCTATAGTTACTTCCAGTTGTTTAGAGTGACGAGCTATGATTTGCTTGAATATGTTGAATGTTTTCTTTGTCCTTCATCAGTGATAACCCCCTCTTTAAATGTTAACTTTGTACTTTCTGGGTTGTACCTTCAACTAGTATGTAGTTTTGTGTTCATGATTTGTATCAGCAGTAATGATGGATTTTGTGAAGTCCATCATGATTATATTTGTCAGTCATCTTCTTGGATTTATCTTGAGATAAAATATTTACTGTGTATGTTTGATTAGTTTGTTCAGCTAACATAGATCTGTTTATTATCAATATATGCGGTTCACCATTGGGTGGAGATTAGCTATTTGGGCTACTGCTCTTAATTTCTTGGTTAAGACGTTGAGTTTCTTGACATAAAATTTTCACTGTGCAGAAGGACTATCGGTTAGTGAGAAACTGTATCTGTGGGCAAATTTATGACTCTAGCCCTGTAGATTTTGTCAGTGATGTGGGCACCCAGTTTCTCCAAAAGCCTGCTGTTGGAAATTCATCTCAGTCAGCTATATTACGTTCATGGATAGCAAAGGCTCTAGCTTCTGGCATGGATACTCTCTTCCCAAGCAGGATTGAAGCTCAGCGTGCAGAGTACTGGCACACACTATACTCAGCAGCAGTAAGTTCTGTTTTATCTGTGATATTTGTCATATACCATCTTTGATACTCATGATATTTTTCATTTATTGTTCTTGCAGGGATTGGGTCCTGTTCTTATATTTTGCTCAGAAGATGATAATCTTGCTCCATGCCATATTATCTGTGGTTTTGCAAGGCGTTTGATTGAACTAGGCACGGAGGTTAAACTTATGAAATGGAGTGAATCCCAACATGTCGGTAAGGTTCTTATCTTGTCTTCACCACTATTGATAGCTCATTTGTAACTTGAATTGAATATGAATGAAACCAATGCAGCTTCTTTCCAAGATGTGGCATTAATCTCATGTATTGAATTCTAAGTACAGTTGTACAACTATTTGAGACCATATGTACCACATCCATGAGCAGTTAACACTTGGATGTAATTTATTTATTCATACTCAATATTTTTATAAAACTGACTTGAACCACATGTTCTGATACCTGGATTGGGGCTGTTATCAGTCTGAGAATGGTAGAGTAGACTGAACAATTCCTCTGTTGTCAATTTCTCAGGGGCGCACAATATTTGGTATGGGAGTTTACTCATAAATGTTGAGGAAATGACAAGTGGGAGGAAATTTCCATGCCAGCGTTATAGCTTTATTTAGGCATTAGGATGGTCACACTAGAATAGTAGGGGGCAACATTATAATATACACAGTCTAGCTGCTGCAGATATGTGGGTCAACTTGAAACCTCAATTTTTTCTTCTCTGCTGCCAGACAACATGTCACATTTTACAGATAATCAAATCACTTTTCTGATTACTTGCAGGCCATTACAATTCACATGAAACTGAATACAGGACAGCTGTAGATGATATGTTGAAGAAGGCTCTTGTTACCTTCTGCCACCGAAGCCAACTATATGACTCAAATATGGCTGGTGACCAGGAGTACAAGATAGCGCACTCAGTGTGCAGTCTACACAATGCTGCAGCCAATTCAAATGAGAGCTTAAGAAGGGTTGCTAACAGTCCTAGTGATCACTTCTTCTTGCCAAGTTCAAAGGATCATGATGAATCTCGGGAACCCGGTTCTCTGATTGAGGATCAGAGGCGCCACATATCCCATCCACCCTGCATGGAGCCTAAAGGAGTCCTTGGACAAATCCTGTATGATGTTTGTGTTCCGAAAAATGTTGAAGGATGGGACATTAAGCCAACAGTGTCTCCGAATGGACGGCCAACATTTGCTTCTGCCCGGCAACTTGGTCCATTCAATCCCATCAGGTACTTCCGACGCTCAAGACTATAGTTTTCTGCAGGAGTTGAGATTTTTGTATATATAATGGAGGCAAGGTGTCTAATGGCAACTCTGAGCAAGATTTTACCTATGTAAGTTCCCTGTAATTGTTTCTGTTTTCCTTTTGCACCGCTTGGCGAGAGAATGTACATATGCTTTGTATATTATATGAGTGTGTACTAGAAGGAGGATCGTGGATATAGTTTCTAGGCGGGTTGTAAGGTGCACGCTAACATTGAATAGCCAAAGGGAATGCATTATTATGCTCTTGTAGTTTCCTCTATATTTCATGTTCGTCAAATCTAATTATCAGAAAAACTTCTCTTCCTTTTTACTGATCATAGCTGCTGTTAGTATTTTAATGTTGATCTTTTTTTTTTCTTTTTTTCTTTTCTTTTCTTTTTGCTTGGTATCTTTTGTTTCTTTTAAAGTATCATTTTGTGTTTAGTGCTGTCACTGACTGTATTTCTGTTTCACCTCATAGTTCTAACTTACTGAAACAAATACAAAGATGTCAGCCAAGCGAACAGGGTGGACGTTCATATTTTTGCCTTCGCCTTTTTAACTGTTCAAATCATGAGTGTTTGAATAGCTTGTGAAGCTCATTCGAATTCTATTTTCCAGAATTATTGGATTTGCTATGGGACTAAATGCTGACTCAATCGATATAGATGGGCCATTGATCACGTTTCCTGTCTTGGAACTCTGAAATCAAAATATTCTAAATAGATGCTAGGGTTCTTGTTTTTTCTATTCCTTCCAAAAAGAATAGCCACAATGAAGTATTCCTTCACAGTACACATTAAGGGGCTGTTTGGTTGCTAGCCACAATTTGCCACATTTTACCTTAGGCAAGTTTGACCAAGTTGGCAAGTGTTTGGTTCACAACTAAGCTTAGGCATGATTCTTTTGGGCTCAACATGTCATAGAGTTAAAAAGTGTGGCAAGATTCCTTTAGGCATGGCAAAGTGTGGCAACCAATTTGTTAGCCACACTTTTTGTGGCTTGCCACACTTGCCTAAAGTTAGTTGTGGTAGATTGTGGCTAGCAACCAAACATCCCCTAAGTATTCAGATGCCCTGGTCCCTTGGAATGAAATTTGAGGACTGAGGGAGCAGTTATGTTACAATGCTACGAAATAGTGACAGCAAAATTTTTAGAATCCGAATTAGCATATGCAACTGTCATGCTTAGGTCTAGCTGGAGGAACCACAAGAAAAGTCCTAAAATGATTTGCAGAGTTACAGATCGCAGACACCGCAACCAATTCATGTCTGTAGTCTGTGCTCGCTTTTTTCCTCCATAATATCTTTTTGATAAGACGGTTCTGTATTATTAATCAATCTTATGAAGCCATAAGATGCATGATATCGAGAATCATATCTACTTTAGAAAATGAGAATTCTTCAGAAGCATTCGTCTTGAAACAGGCCCTGCTGGGACGGGCAAGCTGGATCTCAACTTTTGGACTTCCTGACTGGAGCTTCTTGTTGGATGTTCCTTCGAAGAAAAACGAAAAAAGAGAGTAATAACTTTCTAAATTTCCTCCATGTTCCAAGACAGATCGAATACGAACCTGTGTGTTCTGGCCAACGTTGGCAGCACCCTATGCTCTTTCTGAACTCTAAGGCGTTTTCAGACGAAGTTTTTGTACTCTATTAGTCACAGAGAAAACTCATGAAACGTTCATATTTGTGCGGCAATAGATGGGGTAAAAAAACAACGTACTTCTACTCTGGTACATTTTACTGCATGTGTTTAACATTTGTGCCACAGCTAGAGAACCTGTTGATGAGCTCTACTACCCAGCTAGCTAGAGAACCTGCTGATGAGCTCTACGAGATAAACAACTGACTACTTGCGGATCAGATTGCTCTGGTCCACGAGTGCCTGTGAAAGCCTACCAAAAGAATCTGATTCTCATTAATCAACGATTTCGCTGCGTCTTTGGAACAAAGAATCCTGGAGTTTCAAGGCTTTCGTATATGATCAATCACGGAACTTTTCTTAAATAACTCAGCCTTTTGCCTCCAAGCATTGTAAAATTTTGTGCTACCAGCACGTACACACCAGTGAATATTTTGTAGAAGGACGTAAAGCAAAAGCAGACTGACATCGACCGGAGAGCAAAGTCTTGATGATGATAAGCATGCTTCATATTGTTATTGCTCAGGGGAATTCTGATTGCCAAACAGGCACCGAAGATTGCACTATTGGAATGGAAGAAAAAAGAAAGATATCTCAATTAGCTAACCCATCCGTGAGTGACCTACAGCTTTTATAAAATGTATTATATCCAAAAAACAGATGTATAAAATAATAACATCTTCTCATGACAAGTGTAAATAGTGTCACTCATAATACTGCCCATGTTAGTACTTTGTTTGTCTTGTCCGGTCGTCCGAACACGTATTATGCTATATACGAGGACAAAAAGTAAGTAAATTTTGATAAAAATTGGATCGCATTCTCAGTCTCGCTCGATAGGTGCCGTTTGGTCGGTTTCTTAGTTCGACACGTCTATGTTTCACTATTGGGAAAAATCTAAAGAACAAGGTACATGTTTCGGTTGCCGAGAGAATTAAGGCCCAGCACAACTGACGATTCCCTAGAGCCGAACGCGCCATCAGCTCATGGCGACCTATGATTTTGCCCAAACAAAAAACTGTGCTAGACAACTCAAACAGCTTGCTATTCTTGTTGTGAAGGTTATTTTAAATTTTGCACCATAAAAAAAATAGACTTCAACAAATGTGTGTGTTATCTAATAACTTTGTAAAATAATAAGTTGTTTATCCTTTGATTTTTACTAGCCATATATAGCCATCACTCGCTATCTAACTTTGTACAATAGCAAAACTGTTATAAAACTTTTCTTTTTTGAGAAGTTTTCTGTTTTACAAAATGACTAAACAATAGATTTTCATTAATAATTTTAACCAAATCGTTGGAGTTACTTAACAAAAGATACTCCTGCTCTGCTACCCTGCTTTGCGAAGCTGCATATGAACCAATCATCCTCAAAGCAGTGTACTTGGCTACTGCTACTTGCCACAATTTTTATCAAGTATACTCAGTGGATCCTCGAGATTTGATCATTCGACCTCTTTGCTCCTTCCATTTCTAGTCTAGATTATATATACTTATGTGCTAATGTAACAGTACCGCATCCGCATATATCCTAATCTAAAGAATGCAGACTGCCTAATGCGGCTTTTAAGCTGCACCACCGATTATTCCCCCTTGAAAACTAGCTCAGTGGCAACTGGCAATAATCTAGCAGCATCTAAAAGCAATCTAGCCACTACTTTATTTCCATTTCATCTGACAATTAATCTACCCCATGTTCAACACGGCCAGCCAAACTCTGATCTTCGCGTGCAAAACGTGCAGTAAACCGAGTCGTATCGTAAAAACGGTCCTCAGCGCCGTGTGGCCCTCTCCTCTTGGACCGGTATATATATAGGATGTAGCCGTGTGCGTCGCTACTTGCAACTGCAACTCGATCAGCAGCACAACAGTAGACTCAGAGCTCTAGCTCACTCGCAAGCTAGCAAGCACTCTCACCAAGCGGAAGCAGCAAGCGCACAGAGGCAAGGCAAGCAAGCCAAGCAGAGCAGCGGTCGCGCGCCGGCGAGGGGATGGCGTTCATGCGGTACCGCGCGCTGCCGCAGGGGGAGCTGACGGTGGAGGAGTTCAGGGCGTGGCTGGCGCAGTTCGACGCGGACCGCGACGGGCGGATCAGCAGGGAGGAGCTGCAGCACGCGCTGCGGAGCCTCAACGTGTGGTTCGCGTGGTGGAAGGCGCGGGACGGCGTGCGCGCCGCCGACGCCAACCGCGACGGCGGCGTGCAGGGGGACGACGAGGTGGCCCGCCTCTTCGCCTTCGCGCAGAGGCAACTCCACGTCAAGATCACCCAGCAGCTCGGCTACTACTGATCTGATCTGATCTGATCTGATCTGATCTGATTGATCCATGCATCGGCCAATAAGCATCGTACCATCGATCGATGTGAGTCGAGATGTATTTATTTATTGTCAGGATGGATTGGATGTGTTGTTAATTATGCCTTTTTTTTTCATCCTGTGGTGGATGTGTGTTGTTGTTTAAACGATGTACGGGTGCTTTACTTGGCTTTTTAAATGTCTTGTGTAATTTGTGGATGGTTTGAAAAGAGTCTGCGTACTCGTATTTCCAATTCAGCTCCACGAACTTAATTTGTTGAGAAATGGTCAATAAATGCATGTGGCATGCTGCGGCCTTCGTTTATCTTGCGAGTTCGAGCTATATATGGGGATTGATTTTCCTTTTAATCAAGAAGGATCAGCGTGATAGATGATCCGATAAAAATACGTAGTAAAAGTGGTGAAAGATTAACACTGCTAGTAGTGCGCAAGTTCAAAGAAAGATCAGATAGAACGGTTTGTGTTGACATAGATACAATCACGGCAGCATGGAGAAAGGCACCGTGGGACCAAGATTAAGATAAACATAACTATTCTAGTGTTTTTCTTAACTATATGTGACAAGTTTATAAGATAATAGAAAAAGAAGGGGACACGGTAACCTTGGGTCTCAATGAAGCTTCACACCTGTGTGCAGTCAAGGTACGCCATCCGTCCTGTCCCAAAAATGATAAGCATATTTCGTATAAGGAATAATCATATTTTAAAAAATTTGGCCAACAATTATTTAAATAGTATATAAGAATATAAGGCATGAAAAATGCATCACAGATTTGTGTTCAAAATACCACCGAGTTGGTATTACCCAATGATGACATGTTATAGTAAAAATACATTTTATATGATTTTTTCTTGATCAAAATATGCTTATTATTTTGTGACGTAAAGAGTATGTACCAACGATTGCACACTCTCAGCCTTGTAGTCATAGAATGAGAAAGTGAGGGAGATGGGTGATGTGGTGGGGTGGTGGGGGAGGAGGAGAAAGAGGCAGACAATGAGGGCATGCATAGACACAGTACATAAGCTCAATGTTGTTAAAGAGTGTCAGGGAGGTAGAGCAGGGACAGGAGCTTGTGGCTTGTGTGTTGCTCATCGGGTTGTACTACAACCTAGAAAAAGTATTAGAGAGAGAGAGAGAGAGAGAGAGAGAGAGCAAATAGATCTGCATACAAGCATGGTTTCTTAAGCCAATGTAACGAGATACGATGTAAAAAATGGCCCAACAAAAACATCTAGAGTTCATTTCAAGATTATAAATATTTTAAGGGGGTTATAATATCAGATTTTATAGTTGATGAGTTGCCCCAACAAAAAATATTAGGGGTTCGTTGGACATTATTAGATACTTTAAGGGTTACAATATCCAATCTATAGTTGATGAGTTACTTTGTCAACTCTTGATATATTAAGGGGGTTATATAGATCTTTTCTACTGCATGTCAACTAAACCTTCTTCAAAACTACATCAAGAGGTTACTTAGATGGTTTTCAGTAGTTTTTAAGTAGAATATCTGATTTTAAAGGTGACGATGGAGTAGAACAACCACAAATTAAGTACACTTTTCTGAAATAAAAAAGGAAAATTCTAGGTTAGGATGAAGAACCATTTTTTCAGCGAACATCTTTATTTCAGCAGCATGAAGCTGATAGCAGCCTTGCATAGTTCAAGGCTACAGACATAAGTGCATCCAGTAATGGGCACTAAGTTACATGTGCTTGATTTGTACAAGCCAATGCAAGACAAGTTGGCTGGGATTGTGATAGTGATTGTCTAGCTAAGTTGTCAGCCGTTTGGTTTGAGGATCTATGTACATTGAGGATCTTTTGGTCTCCATGCCCTATGTAGTTAGTGAACACTTAAAGTGCTTAATCCTCCAATCTCGTGGGTTTTCTTGGTCCACGTCATTAAGGAATTGCACAAGCCATTGGTTATGTGAGAGGACATGTATTTGTTGTAGATTTAGCCGATCAATGACAATTGCAGCAAGGAAAATTGCAGTAGTTTTGGCCAGATGTAGCCCCTACCATTTTTGCCTTGATATAGATGGTTTGTGCAGGTTAAATCTGAGTATTAATAATAAAGAGATCAACACTTGCACGTCTAGTTTTTAGGTCTAGGCTAGAGTGATTGAAAATCAGATGTTAGTGATGCGTTAGGGTAGCACCTTGCTCCTGACAATAGCCCTAGGAGATCAACTGTGAGTTATCTGTCCACCAAGTTGTTGTTGTTGTTCCTGTATGCCAGATTCATTGGTGTTTCCATTGTTGATGCCCCGAATGGAAGTGTTTCCATTGTTGTGTATTGCTTCCTGTGTTGGATTTCCTGTTCATCGTGTGTGAGTTTGCAGTGTTGATAAATGCCGCCATGGTGTACCGGTTGATGCCTTGATGGTGGACCAAACAGGAACCTCCAAAAGTCCCAACCCATCTAACCGGGCCGCACCCCGCAACTCCCGCGGGCCGCACCAGAGGGGCCTGGGCTCAAGCTCAACCGAATCAGCCCCGCGCCCGGCGCTTCTCGTCGACGCCGCCGACCAACAAGACGCCTCGCACGCCACGCCACGCCACCAGCGAAGCGCCTCTCACCGCCGCAACCGCAAACCCACGCGATGGCGCCGCCCGACTCCATCTCCACGCGCTCCTCCCTCCCCCTCGCCGCTGCGCCCATGTCCGACCCGACCCCCTCCCCCTACGCTGCGTCGCCGCCGCCTCCAAACCCGCTCGCGGCCGCCGCGTCCTTCCTCCAGCACCACCTCTCCCGCTTGGCTTCCCACCTGAACGCCCCGCGCCCCGCCCTCGCTGCCGCGGCCGCGGCCGCTCGCACGCCGGGCCCCCAGGGCGCCTCCCTATCTCTCGCGCTTGCGCCCGATGAGGTCGCGCGCGCTCTCACCGGCACTCCCGTCTTCACTGTCTGCAACTCCAGCAACGAGTTCGTGCTCGTCTCCGACCCTGCCACCGGCCTCCGCTCCCTCGGCCTCCTCTGCTTCCGTTCCGAGGACGCCGACGCCCTCCTGTCGCATGTAGCTCTTTTGCCAACTGTTTGCCTTGGGCTTTTGGTTTTGGATTTTTCACTGATTGTTCGGGGGTTTGTGTGGTTTAGGTGAGGACGCGGCAACCGGTGCTAGGGAAGGGGGCAAAAGTGGTGCCTATTACACTTGATCAGGTTGGTTTCATTCTGTATGTCTTGTGGTTACTTGATGGCCAATTTTTCATTGAATTGTGGGTTTTGTAAGGTTTTTGTGTTTTGTTTGAAAGCCGCTCCAGTAATTGTAGGCACCTTAACTTAGTAGCAAGGTGAGAGGTAAGACTCCTAACTAAATTTGAGTAGTTCTATCTGGCTTATCAACAAGGAATTGTGGACGCTCTCCTGACTTAGGTAGTCAATTCCTTATTAGCTTATCTTGTTCATGCTTTTAAGATGCTTTAAGCTTGGTTGACGCAACTGCAGCTCTGGTCACTCTAGTGCATGCATAGACATTATGCAAACATATACCTCATAACTTTGCTCTTTTATGCAGGTCTATATGTTGAAGGCTGAAGGTATCGCATTTCGGTTCTTACCCGACCCTCTTCAGATAAAGAATGCACTGGAGGTCTGCTCTTTAATAGATTTTTCACTCATTGCTCTATTAGCTTATATATACCTGGGCCTATTTATAATCTACTCCCTCCCTTCTCCCTATGATGTGAGAAGATTGCAATTGCTCTTGCAGCAGCAATACAATAATTGTTGTTTTAATTATTACTTTACTTTCTTGTTATTTTATTACAAATATAGAGATGGAACATGTATGTCCACTTCTCCATATCTTGTAATTAAATGCCGTAATATTGACTTCCTTGGCTTCATTGGCCTACAGTGGTTTGACTGTGGCAATGTGGCCAATCATGTAATTACTAGGGTACTAGCAATATTCCCATAGCACATGCATAAACTCTACATAATCGGTATGACTTGGCAATATGTATAACCATAGCTATTGGTTTAACATGTTCCAACATTTGACAGAAAACATATGTTTGAAAAGATTTTGTTACTTTGAGCAATCCCAATAAATTGGTAAGAGGTCTGAACATTTGTGGCTAATTGTATGTCTTCAATACAATGCATGAATCCTAGACATATGGACATAGAATATGTGAAGTGTTAGTTCTTACCATAGTGCTTAGGTGTTGGATCTTTTCTAAATCTAAGTTAAGTTTAGGTAACACATACTTTTTGGCTTTAGAACAAGTTATGTCTTGCATATCGGATATGTGGATCATTACAGCCCCCTTGATTATTCTTCAAGTACGAAGAAAAAAGGTACTTCATCATTGTGACATGTATTACCCTTTTTATTTTCCAGATGAAATCGGGCTTAACTGCTTTTGATGGTGTTCCTGTTTTTCAGGTAATATCCCTGATTTGGTCACACTAATAAGATATTTTACTTATATTGACCTATTCAATTTTAGTTTCCTATGAATCGTGTCAATTTGATGCCGTGAGTAGTTCTTGTTATATATGCTAAACTCAGTCAAATACTCGCATGTATTAATTCGCTAGGATGCCCACAAGGAAACCCTTCATTTGTACCACAAATAAGTGTAACCTTGGGGCGCTACCTCCATACCTTTGTAACCCGAAACACATCCTAGCAATTAGTAAACATTTTCTTGATTAAGCAATAACAGTAATTCCTCTCTTGGGAAAATTAAAGACCACTAGCAAATTGTTGATTGATGCCTTGGCTCTAATAATTGCTAGTGCATTTAGCTAATGCTAAATCCAATGGATTATGGATAGGCTCTAGAAGAAAAGGTGTGAAAGAAATTGAAGCTGCTTTGTTGTTTCTATGATTTACTTGCCCATCCCCATTTATTGTGAAAAATAATTGTACGCCCATTCTGTTCAGTCATGCTGTGCTGTCTCCAATCAAATTCCTTTCGTTTTTTGTCCTTTTTCAAGTTTATTATATTTATTCTCATCTGGACCTTTTATGCAAAGGGACAGCATAACCCTTTTTCTTCATTAAGATAAACTGTATGTGGTTTCTGGCATGAAAGAGTGACCACACAGCAAAAAACGACCTAGAGAAAGTGAAAATGCATACAAAACACAATCAACCAAACTGCAATTGTTGCATTAGTGTAGATAAAATAACTGCCAAGATGTTCATAGTTTCATATATTGTCGCTTCAGCTTCATCAGAATGATGTCTATCTTTTTCCAGGAGATGCTCCACTCCACACTTTACCTGAGATTGTTGTGCAGTTCCTTTTAGTTTTATACTATTCTGATATTTGTGCCACTAGACTTCTGTTTTGGGGGTTTGTGATCCTCACTGCTACTATGAACCATTAATTGCTGCAATGAAAATGTTCCAATTGCATGTGCAGTCAGATCTTCTGGTTGTGAAGAAGCAGAAGAAGCGCTACTGTCCAATATATTTTCAAAAGGTTTGCCAGGCTGCATTTTATATCTTGTAGTGTTCCTTAGACCTTTAGTTTTTTAACACTTACCTCGCGGTTCAGGAAGACATAGAAAGAGAACTTACAAGGGCTTCCAAAGGTTCAAGAGGGTCAGTCTTGTCTAAGCAAATTATGGTATGTGGTTATGTTTGGTTATAGCTCACGTAAATCTCTCATGACAGCTACTTTAACTCTTCTGTGTTTTTCTTCCAGGTTGGGAGTTTGGAGGATGTCCTGAAGAAAATGGAGGTATGATGGAGATAAAATGGCACAATGGATTGCCTGTACAGTTGTGCTAGTTCAGCAGTTCTTACCATTCTGCTATTTGATTCTGCAGATAAATGAGAGAAATTCTGGGTGGGATGATTTAATCTTTATACCCCCTGGGAAGAACCTCAACCAACATATCAATGAGGTATCAGCGTGATTTTGTTCCACGGTGATAGCCCAGTTTGAACAGACTATTCACTATAAATGCTATGATGGTCAGCCAAACAAAATATCAAATTGCTGCCTGAGCTTTTTCTTTGGATAGCAATTTTCATTGTAGCTTGGTGAGGGAAAATTAACCAAGTGATAGAATATGGTTGTGAAACAATTTTGTTGTTGCATCTATTCACAAAAACTAACACAGGTTACACAAGAAGATTTGATGAAGAGTAAGATGCGACATTGGTAAATCACCCAGCAATATAGTTTCATGAAAGTATTCTCAGGATTATATACAATATCGGAAAAGACATGAATGCTTAAAGGCCCTGAAATAGTTTGGTTTTGGTAGTGTTTGGACGTCACAAAGAAAACCATGCTTTTGCTAAAACTATAGTTTTTTTTTGGTTTTTAGAAAATCCATTCTAGACCTTTCTCTTCTGACGTAGTATGACATCCATAGGCCCTAAACTGTAACTACTCCGTAGATCTATGTTAAAAAAAAATTATTCAGCACTCCGTTTCAAATTATAAGTCATTCCAAAAATCTTGGAGAGTCAAAGTTTTTTCAAGTTTGACTAAATTTATATAGCAAAATAATAATATTTTTGGTACCAACCAAGTATCATTAGATTTTTTGTTAGTTATATTTTCATAGTGTACCTATTACACTATTTTATGATATAAATCTTTATATTTCTCTCTATATTTTTGGTCAAACTTGAAAATGCTTTGACTCTTGGATTGACTTATAATTTGGAACGGAGGGAGTAGATCTTTAGACGTAGACATTTTTGGGGATAGTTTTAAGGCCTTGTTTAGCTCCTTAAAAAAAATTTGCAAAAATTTTCAGATTTTCTGACACATTGAATCTTGCAGCACATAGAGCATTAAATATAGATAAAAAAATAACTAATTGCATAGTTTATCTGTAATTTGCGAGACAAATCTTTTGAGCCTAGTTAGTTTATGATTGAACAATATTTGTCAAATACAAACGAAAGTGCTACAGTGTCTATTTTATAATTTTTTTTGGATTTTGACACTTTAGTATTTTCATTTGTTTTTGACAAACATTATCCGATCATGGATTAACTAAGCTTAAAAAATTCGTCTTGCGATTTATAGGTAAACTGTGTAATTAGTTATTTTTTATCTATATTTAATGCTTCATACATGTGACTCAAGATTGGATGTGATGGTGAATTTTGTAAACTTTTGAGTTTTTTAGTGCATCTAAACAAGGCCTTACCTGAGTGCTTTTGGTAGGCGTGATATTCCTATATTTTTAGAGAGGACGGCAGGCGTGATATATTTGCATTCCCCAAAATCTGTATTTCACTGCTTTTGGCTGCCATTTGTCACGAGGAGTTGCACTTGGTACTTACACCATCTGGATCTGGATCCAAAAGTGAACTCAAACCATTTGCTGGTTTGGTTCCTCTTTCTGCATTGAGTGCAATTTATGTTTGTGGCACGGAAGGATAGACGGGGATACGATCGGCACAGATTTCATTACTTCTTGGTACCAGTACTCTACGTTGTTTTGATGTTTTCACACGCTTTCCGATCTTAGAGGAGTCAAGAGACAACTGCAAGTCAACATACAGAATTTCTTGGGCCAGTACTGATTTGTAAAGTATAGCACCTGATTTCAAATTCGACTAGTTTTCTCCGTTCGCTTGTCTCAGTCAATAGTGTTTTTCTCTTATAATAAATCAGCTACAGTACTTTCAGTCATATGACTTTCCTGGCTTCAATTCTTCGGTGAGCTGTGAGGCATTACCCGAGTGTCAGCTTTCTAAGAAGCAATCTACTTATCCGGCTCCTGGTTTACGGGTACCAAGCTTGGTCATTTTTATCTACCACGAATTGGAGTTCTTTGCTGGAAGCTTCATATTCTTACGGGGTAGTAATGGTTCAGGCCAGAGCAACTTCATCAAAATGAACTATCTCCTCTCCCTTATAATCAGGCCTGAGCAACTTCATTAGATATCCTATCTCCCCTCCCTTATAATCAGTTGTTGAAGATCTCGTAAAAGCAATTTAAGGGGATGGAGTGCAGAGCTATAAGCCTATAACAGATTACTCAAAAATCATCCCTTATACGTATGCATCATGATATGTGGTGCCCATATGTCTTGGGCAGATTAATTTGTCTTCTTCCCTCCCTCACCGAGTTCATCTCACTCTTCCATGGCCACACGTAGCTAGGGGTAGTGCATGAAAGACGCACCTCCACGGCCATGTGCCGGTCAGCAGGCGGCACGGACAAGCGGGGCGGGCCTTGGTTGTGGGATGGCCAACGACCGACGGGTAGCAACCATTTGGAACATGAGAGGAAGAGGTGGGGCCATAGCTAGGGCGGTCGCACCCATGATACCATTTCTATATCCAAGGATCTAACAGCTAAGAAATTAATTCCTTACCATGGTTGACCTCTCGATAACTGGCCGGTGTCCAGATTCCAGAACAAAAGAAACCTGCACTAGACATCGGCAAGGGGTAGCGTTGGCGTGCCATGGATTCCGCCAGGGCGATCAAAGGCGAGCGAGATCTGCCGGAGGCAGAGAAACGCCGGCCAACCGTTCCGGGCACTGTCACTGCCGTCTTCTTGCTCTCGTTGCCGCTGCTGCTCCTGTTCTTCCTCTTCGGCGACCGAGCCGTCGCCTCCATCGCCGGCGACTCCCTGGTTCGGCAGCAGAGTACATGCTCCTTCTTCTGATCTCTTATCTACACGCATCTTTTCCACGGTAATGAACCGTGTCTCACGCTTCCATTTTCGTTTGCCAAATCGCAGGCTCCGGCAATGCGTCCTCGTCCTCGTCCCCGGAGACGACAATGGACCGCGACACTCTCCACGATCGGCTCCTCGGCGGGCTTCTCTCGCCAGACTTCGACGCGGCGACGTGCCTCAGCCGGTACGAGGCTTCGAAGCGATGGAAGACGCCGTCGCCGTCGCCGTTCCCGGTGTCCCCTTACCTCGTCCAGAAGCTGAGGCAGTACGAGTCGAACCATCGGCGGTGCGGACCTGGCACCGCGAACCACCGCGAGGCCATGGCGCAGCTCATGTCCGGCCGCAACGGCGACCGCGCCGAATGCAGGTACGTGGTGTGGTTCCCCATCCAGGGCCTAGGCAACCGGATGCTCAGCGTCGTCTCCACCTTCCTCTACGCGCTGCTCACCGGCCGCGTCCTCCTCGTCCACGAACCCTCCGAGATGGAGGGGCTCTTCTGCGAGCCGTTCCCGGGGACCTCGTGGATCCTGCCGCCGGACTTCCCCTACAAGCAGGACGGCTTCTGGGTCGGCTCAAATGACAGCTACCAGCGCATGCTTGAGAACAACGTCGTCCGCTACGACGGCGGCGACGGCGACGACGCCAGCGCGCTGCCGCCCTTCGTCTACTTCCACCTGGAGCAGATACAGCTCCGGCTCCAGAACCACACGTTCTGCGAGGAGGACCACCGCGTGCTCGACAGGTTCAACTGGATGGTGCTCCGGTCAGACAGCTACTTCGCCGTGGCGCTGTTCCTCGTGCCCATGTACCGGGCCGAGCTGGACCTCATGTTCCCGGCGAAGGCGTCCGTGTTCCACCACCTCGGCAGGTATCTCCTCCACCCCGGGAACCGAGCGTGGGGGATCGTGGAGAGGTTCTACGACGGCTACCTCGCCGGCGCCGACGAGCGTCTCGGCATCCAGGTCCGCCTCGCGCCGTTCCTTCCACTCACGTTCGAGATCATGTACGAGCAGATCACCCGGTGCACGCGGGAGCATGGCCTCCTGCCACAAGTGACCGACACCAGCGAGCCGGGTGCCCGGCCGTCCAACGGCACGGCGGCCAAGGTCAAGGCCGTGCTGGTGGTCTCCCTGAAGCCGGAGTACTACGACAAGCTGCACAGCGTGTACTACACCAACGCGACGGCGACCGGCGAGGTTGTCACGGTGTACCAGCCGAGCCACGACCAGGACCAGCACACGGAGGCGCGCGCGCACAACGAGCGCGCCCTTGCCGAGATCTTCCTGCTCAGCTACTCCGACAGGTTGGTGACCACGGGGTTCTCGACGTTCGGCTACGTCGCGCACTCGCTGGCCGGGCTGCGACCATGGCTGCTGATGCTGCCGGACCGGACCACGAACAGGGCCGCCGTGGCTTGCGTGAGGCCAGCGTCGGTGGAGCCATGCCTGCACTCGCTGCCGTCGCTCGTCTGCCGGGCGGAACAGGATGTTGACCCGGTGGCGCATCTGCCATTCCTGCGACACTGCGAAGATGTGGGCCTCGGCCTCAAGCTGTTCGATTGATTTCGCTCCTGCATAGATGCTTGCTTCTTCGCAATGGTACTATCTGTACATTTGTGAAAATGAACAGAGCCAAATAAATAGCACAATTCGAGTCATGGAAAAGGAAAATATTCTTTTCATTATTGTTGTTTTCACTCGGGGTGAACAAGTTTCAGCCCCCAGCTCATGTCTTCACAGTGCTGGACATGTGGCACCAGCTTTCCCGTGTCGGCACCGTGCTTCGCCCTGCAGTCGTAGAACGGCGGCCCGTGCATGCACGGCTCCATCGACTTGGCCCGCCGGCACGGCGGGTAAGGCGTGGTGTGGTTCTCAGGCCTGAACATGATCCACGGCGTGAGCCCACCGAGGCCGTGGCCGACGTAGCCGAACGTCGACCAGCCGCTGGTGACGATCTTGTCCGTCATGCCCAGGAGGTACATCTCCGCCACCGCCTTCATGTCGTGCGTCGTGTAGCCGGAGAGCTGGTGCTCCTCGTGGCTCGGCTGGTACACGCTCACGACCTCGCCGGTGGCCGTCGCCGACTGCCAGTACTTCCACCGGATGTTCTCGTAGTACCACGAGCTCAGGCCGGTCATCAGGACGGCCTTGGACCGCGCACCGGCCGTCGACGGGCGGGGCGGTTCTTGCGTGACCACGTCGGGGAGCAGGTGCTCTTGCGACGTGCAGGCGAGGATCTGCTCCAAGATGTGCTGGAACGGCGTGTCCCCGTCGAACACCCTCACCTGGATGCCCAGCCTTTCGTCCGAGTCCCTCAGGTACGAGCTGTGGAACCTCGTGATGAGTCCCCAAACTTTGTTCGTCGGGTGGAACAGGTAGTGCGCCAGCAGGTAGAACACCGAGTCCTTCCGAGGGAACATCCTGTGGAGCTCGTCCTGGTGCGCCGGGTTCAGGAACAGCGCCGGCACGAAGTAGCCGTCCGTCCTCATCACCAGCCACGGCGCGCGGCGGAGGAACGGCCGCTCGTCGTCGCAGAAGAAGAGCTTGTCGTGGTAGGTGCAGGAATGGTCGAGGTCCACGAACACGTACGGGAGCCTGGACGCCAGCGACGCCGCCGCGCTATCGTTCCGCACCAGGTTCCTGTAGCTCTCCCGCACGTCGCCCGTCAGGTTCTGGAGGTTGCTGATGGGGAAGTTCAGCGGCAGCAGCCACGAGGTCCCCGGGAACGGCTCGCAGAAGATTTCGCCCGTCGACGTGTTCCCGTCGAGGAGCAGGACGCGGTCGGTGAGCACGGCGTAGAGGAACGCCGACGCCACGGCCAGGATCCTGTTCCCGAGGCCCCTGTACGGCACCAGCACGAGGTACCTGCAGGCGGCGTCGACGTCGGTGCCGTTGCGGCGCCAGGACCTGAGCCGCGCGGCCGCCGCCCTGTACGCCTCGGTGCCCGGCCCACACCGGCGCTGCAGCGCCTCGTGCTGGCGCAGCCGCTTGATGAGGTGCGCGGACGGCGACCGCGTCAGGTTCTTGCGGTAGAACGCTGACTGGTACCGGCTGAGGCATGACCGCTCGTCGAACCCCGGCACGAGCAGGCCGCCGAGGAGCTTCTCTGCATCGAATTTTCGCACGCGGGGAAGGTAGATTAGAGCTCTTTTCAATCGAAATCGTTTCAAAGCACCGCGAGTCAGAAGATCTAACACCATGCCATACGATAGTCAGAGGATGTGATAGATGAAGAGTGTGTGGATTACTACATTATTACCTTGCCGCGCGAATGTCGCCAGCGGCCAAAAGGACGCGGGCGTCCACGGCGAGTCCCGCCGGCTAACCGTGGTCATCAGGACGGGCAACGCGACGAGGCAGACGGCGAGCGCTGTGACCTTCTTCCTCGCGATCATCCATGGCGTTGTGCTCTGCTCCACCGTACGCTCGTCTGGCTCGGCACGTCGGGCCGCGTTCTCCACGGCGTCCAGGCATTGCAGTGATGGCCGCTTGGCTATGCCAATGCCGACCACGCCCTCCAAGGCCATTGTTATCGGGCCTGGCGGGCGATGCGTTCTTCTCGGGGTCCCGAGATCCCATTTCTAAAATAAGACTTGCAAGAGATTAGGCATGATGGCCTCTTTTATTTGGAAAGGAACTAATAAAAGGAAGATGAATATATATGTGAATAAACAAAACAAAGGAAATGTGTCACACAGTTTTTTGAGATTACACAAGACTGACGGATTGGTAGCGACGATTATGTTTCAAACTAATGGGCTGTGCTTGGGCTGCACACAATTAAGCTGCTGAGCACTGCATGCAGCTGCTGCAGCGGAAGTAGCTGAAGGCATCAGAGCATTTGCTACCAGTGTAATAATTTTTTTTTAGATAATGGAAAAGATCGGGTTTCATCTCTTTGAACCCAAGAGAACCAGATATGGGTTGGGCACTTGGGCTACATGTACCCTAGTGCTGCCGCACTCAGGGAAAGAAAATAAAAAAACAATAATAAATGTTAAATTTTCATCATATTTGCACTAATAAATTATAAAAATTTACACCCATAAAGAAAGCGCATCTCCCTCAAATTTAATTTAGCTTCACTACTGGAATCAGACCATTCTCTCATATAAAACCAAACCCACTCAAAAACCAATCGTAGCATTATTTGGCTATCCAAAAGATGCAAAAGAACTGCATGACCGCCATTTGTAACGACGTCCTGTTTGCTACCCGTGGTAGTGCTAACGTTTTTCTGGATTTTGTGACGACTTTACAAACTTCATGATCTGGCAGCTGGTTATGTCTTTTTTTTTTAAAAAAATGTCTTGCCTTGAAAAAGCATTTGACCTAGTTCAAACCGAAGTGCTCAAAACAATAACTCTAAGATAATTGTCCTAGTTGGTTATACTTCCTGCATTCTAAAGACTTTATTTTCTAATCATGCCCTGTCATTAGTATGATTAATGATTAATGATGATTGGTTAATATTTTCTACCAAATTATTTTCTATCCCCTAAACCCCTTATATTTGAATATAATTTTTGAAAGCTCGTATACGCTATATTATAAGACGGAGAGAATATCTTTTTAGTGAAAATGTTAATTTGTATTTGATATCTGACTAAGCACGAATATTCCTATTTAAGGCTATAATTTTTTATTAGGCCATCCAGTCATAGGCTGTGATTGCGCATACATATATGAAATTAAAACATCTACATTTTTGTGTTTTATAAAAAGGAAATATTAAACAATTTGTCTTAGAATTTCTAGAATATAAAATGCCTCATTGAGGATTAATGTGCATGACGAAAAGGAGCCTTAGATTAACAAATAATAGTAAGAATGACCTATGATACTTTGATTTTGGACAAAATCAGAATGACTTGTTTTTCCGAAAGGAGGTTTTGAGATGCATGCTAGCTCATTGTTCCCCAACACACTGGTAGTTTCACTAACTTGTGGATAAATTTCTAAGTTATTGTTTTTTTTATTATAGCCTTCTATGATATCTGATTTAAAATTAAATTAGGCACATGATGACCCCGTAAAACTGGGTGGAACGAGATGACCCTTTGGGGCTCTCGGTTACGTGTTTATATACACGGGAACAGCCCCCGTGGTGGCGTGTACTGGTTGTTAGGATTACAACAAAGATAACAAACCAAATCTATCTAGATCTAACAAACCTATCTTGTACAACAATCTAGATAGCATATGCTGAACCTAGACACAGCTAACACATATTCTTAACACCCCTCCTCAATCTTAACCGGTAACAAGATTAAGATTGTTTCTAAACTGTACTAACTTGACCAGCGTCAATGGTTTCGTAAATCCATCAGCCAACTGATCAGCAGAATTGATGAATCGAATACTTAACAATTTCTGAGCCACCCTTTCCCTGACAAAGTGAAAATCAATCTCTATGTGTTTTGTTCTTGCATGGAACACAGGATTTGCACAGAGATAGGTAGCTCCTAAATTATCACACCATAAACGTGCCACCGGTGGATGTTCAATCTTCAATTCAGTCATCAACTTTTGAACCCACATCATTTCTGTTGTGGCATTAGCAAGTGCTTTGTATTCAGCTTCCGTACTTGAACGACTTACTGTTGGCTGTTTTCTTGCACACCAGGATATCAAGTTGCAGCCAAGGAATACGGCAAAACTTCCGGTTGAGCGAGATCATCAACACATCCGGCCCAATCCGCATCTGAAAATGCGCTCACCACCATGGAGCTTGACCGTCTGATGTTGAGACCCAGCTTCAGTGTCCCATGAATGTATCGAAGTATTCTCTTGACTGCACTCCAATGCTGAGTAGTAGGAGCATGAAGAAACTGGCATACTTTATTAACTGCAAAGGATACATCCGGCCGAGTAAGTGTTAAGTACTGCAAAGCTCCAACAATGCTTCTGTATTTTGTGGAGTCATCAGGCCCCAGCTTTTCTCCCTGAGTCGCACTGAGCTTATCAACGGTAGAGAGCGGTGTCTTAACCGGTTTGCTGTGAGCCATACTGGACCGCTTGATGACATCTTCAGCATATTTTTCTTGTGACAAGATCAATCCGTCTGAGCTCCTTTTGACTTCGATTCCCAGAAAATAATGTAGTTCACCAAGATCCTTCAGGGCAAACTCCTTTTCCAAGTCCTTCAACAAGGCATCCGTGGCTTCTTGTGATGAACTAGCCACAATTATGTCATCCACATAAACCAACACAAATATTATAGTCCTTCCTTTATTGAAGTAAAATAAAGATGTATCTGCCTTGGAGGATCTGAACCCCAGAGCTTCAAGTTTCCCACACAGCCGCGCATACCAGGCACGTGGTGCTTGCTTGAGACCATAAATAGCCTTGTCAAGTTTGCATACGAAGTTTGGACGAGACTTATCTGTATATCCTGGTGGTTGTCGCATAAACACCTCTTCTTCCAATACACCATGGAGAAACACATTTTGAACATCAAGTTGTCTCAGCGACCAACCTCTTGAAACTGCAACAGAGAGTATAAGTCGAATAGTAGCAGCTTTAACTACAGGACTGAAGGTATCCTCATAGTCTATGCCATAACGCTGCTTATAGCCCTTGGCTACTAAGCGTGCTTTATATCTGTCTATTGTACCATCTGCCTTTTTCTTAATTTTATACACCCACTTACAATCAATAATATTCTTGCCTTTCGGAGGAGGAACAAGATGCCAAGTTTTGTTCTTCAACAGAGCACTATGCTCACTATCCATGGCTGCTGTCCACCTTGGATCTTGAAAGGCCTCACCTACCGTGCTTGGTTCACCTGCAGATGCTGCCAACATACTCCATCTAACAGTGCCGTCAGTATAAATTTTTGGTTTTCGTATACCATGTTGAAGTCGTGTAACCGGGCGTGTAGACTCAGCTGCAGGCACGTCAGGCACAGAGGATCCGAGAGAAGCAATGCCTGACGAAGAGGATCCGGGTTCAGGCTGTCTCCCGGCGCTCGGATCCGCCTGTGGCATCGAGATCGCTGGTGGAGTCTCATGTGATAGTGTAGCAACCGCAGAAGATCCCGTCAGCTCATCAAGGGGGATTGGCGCCGATCCTGGTGCTGATCCACTATCGCCGGGCGAATCAGCCTCGGTTCCTGCGCCGAGATTGCCTCCTAGAATGCGACACATAAAATGACGATCTTGCAAGACTGATCTTTGGTTATGAACACCAATGCTTTCACCAGCAGCACCATGATGAGATCCTGCAGTACCCAGAGAAGAACTTCGGCCTGTGCCGTGAGCATTAGCTGGAGAATTATCACATTGATCTAGTGAAAATGCGTCCCCAAGACTAGTAGTAGGATTGGTTAACGCATCAGGAAGGACTGCCAGCTCCTTTCTAAGAAGAGCACCAGCATTGGGATGGAGTTTGGCGAAGGGAAAAAGATGCTCATCAAAAATGACATCCCGAGAGATGTAAACCCGACCAACAGATGGATCTAGACACTTAAAACCCTTGTGAAGATTACTGTAGCCTGGGAAAACACATTGTTTAGAGCGGAAGGCTAACTTTTGTGTATTGTAGGGTCTCAAGTTCGGCCAACAGGCACAGCCAAAAGTTCGTAGGGAACAGTAGTCAGGTTGTTGGTGGAAAAGACGTTCATGGGGGGTTTCATTGTGGATAACCTTGGAAGGAAGCCTATTGATAACAAAAACAGCAGTAGCAAAAGCTTCATCCCAAAATTTAAGAGGCATGGAGGCGTGGGCGAGCTGAGATAACCCGACTTCTACTATGTGGCGATGTTTCCTTTCAGCAGACCCATTTTGTTGATGTGCATGGGGGCACGAGACATGATGTGCTATGCCAACTCGATTAAAAAATGAGTTTAGTGACTGATACTCACCCCCCCCCAATCACTTTGCATAGCAAGAATTTTTCGGGAAAATTGGCGTTCAACTAGCTGCTGAAAATTACAGAAGCATTGAAAAACTTCAGATTTATGACGGAGAAAGTATATCCAAGTAAATTTACTGTAATCATCAATAAAACTAACATAATATGAATTTATTCCAATGGAAGAGGGAGCAGGTCCCCATACGTCCGAAAACACAAGTTCCAAGGGACTAGTAGACACACTAGTTGACCTTGGATAGGGCAATTGATGACTTTTGCCCTTCTGACATGCATCACAGACATTGTTTTTATTTTGATCTCTAACAAAAGGAAGCCTATGGCGACTTAGAACCTGCTGAACTACAGGAGTAGACGCATGGCCTAATCTATGATGCCATAGAGTAGTAGACGGCTTGACGGCAGCAAGCGCTTGTTTATTTGGACTCTGCTTGGATGGATTTGACTTCAACGGATAAAGACCCCTTTCACATCTGCCTCTGAGCAGAGTCTTCCTCATTCCCTGTTCCTTAATAAGAAAGTGATGTGGATGAAATTCTAGAAAAGCATTATTGTCACATGCAAGGCGATGAACAGAGAGCAAATTCTTGCTAGCTTGAGGCACATGAAGAATTTTGCGAAGACGAATATTACTAGTTGGGGTACGCAAAATACTAGAACCAATATGATTTATCTCCATACCTGCCCCACTGGCGGAGTGAACTTGATCGTGGCCTCCATACTTGTCCCGAACAGTGAGCTTCTCAAGCTCGCTTGTCACATGGTCGGTGGCACCGGAATCGACGTACCAATTTGTGTCGACTCCGTACGATGTCACCGCTGATGTTGCATTCTTCTGTGGGGCGCCGGTGAACGTGGTGTCGAACCTCTTGAAGCAGCGAATGACCGTGTGTCCCTCCTTGGAACACAGTTGACAGAAGACTCCTTGCTGAAAATTTCCTTGGCCACGGCCTCCGCCGCGACCGAAGCCTCCACGTCCACCGCGACCGCGACCGCCATTGCGACCACGAGATGGGTTACCGCCATTGCGGCCTCCTTTGGACGCCATGTTTGCAGAGGCGTTGGATCCCCCACCATGCAGCTCCATGCGCTGCTCAAAACTAACCAGCTGGGTGTAGAGTTCACCAACTGTGATAGGCTCAACCCTGGCTGCAACTGCAGAGACAACATGGTTGTATTCCAGATCGAGCCCGGTGAGGATATACGACACCAGCTCTTCATCTTCTAGTTTCCGGCCTGCCGAAGCCATCTCTTCAGCAAGCCCCTTCATCTTGGTGAAGTAGTCGACGATTGAAGACGTCCCCTTCGATGTCGTCGCCAGGGCCATGCGCGTGCTTATCACACGAGCACGGGATTGAGAGGCATTCAAGCCCTCAATGGCAGCCCAAAGTTCGGCTGCGGTCCTAGCTGATGAGACCTGTGCGAAGATCTCCTTGGTGAGAGAGCTGAACAGATAGCTCAGGACCGTCTGGTCCTTTGCCATCCACTCCTCATACTCAGGATTGGGCAGCGGATCGACGACCTTTCCTTCCTTTGCTGTCTTTCCTTCGGTTTCCAGGAACTCCGACGGAGGCTTGGCTGAGGCTTTGATGAAGCGACCAAGCTGCGCACCCCTGATGGCCGACTCGACCTGGGCGCGTGAAAGCCCAAGTTTGGTTTTCGTAATTAATGACACCAAGTTGCTAATGCCTTGTGTTTAAGTGATTTGAGTTAGGCATAGCAACACATGTGATGAAGGTGCATGGTGGCATGGAAAGATGGCCACATGACTACAAAGAGATGAAGCTTGATGTGGAGATCATGATGATAGACGGGGAGCAAAGTTATCAAGGCAAAGGTATAAACATAGGGTTTTACTTTCGCCGGTCTAAGATGAGTAGAGAAGTGATTGACCGGGTTTAGGATAGATAGCCGACTATCAAGAGGGGAAATCATGGTCATCTCTCGAATCAAGTGCTACTAGGTCCATATCTTGAGCTTTTGCATTAGGATCTAGTAAAGTGCTAACCTAACTCCTTTGGGAAAATGTTTGCGAAAAGCTAACACTCATGCACGTTGGTGGTGGACACTTGTTGGTGTTAGCACTTTTACAAAGGAGGTGGAGTTCCTAGGGTTGAGAGGGGTGTGGGTTCCTCTCTCCCTCATGCACGTCGACGCTTTTGAGAAAAATAAGAGTATATTTTCTATTGCGCCGGTGGGAAATTTAGTGAAGTCGCGGGAGTGTTTTTCTCTCTGAGAAACACTCACCGGACGCTGAGTGCGGAGGCACCGGACGCTGGCCTCAGCGTCCGGTGTGCTTGACCCTGCTAGGGTTGAGCACCGGACGCACTCTGGTAGCGTCCGGTGGTTAGCGTCCGGTGTGAGGGGTTTTTGCAACCCTCTCTGCGCACGAGTCCGGTGAGCACCGGACCGTCCGGTGAGGTCGCGAGTTTGACACCCTCTCTGCGCACGAGTCCGGTGAGCACCGGTCCGTCCGGTGTGGACTTGCAGAGCGTCCGGTGTGTTGCAGGTAGCCGTTAGGATCTGACACGCGAGATTCAAAGAGGACACGTGGCCAACTCCAGTGCACCGGACGCAGGGAGTCGAGCGTGCGGTGCTCACTTAGTAGCGTCCGGTGCCCCCGTTTTCAGCCCAGTGAAATCTGCCAACGGCTAGTTTCTTTGAGGGGCTTATAAATAGTTGGTGGCCGGCTTTGGGGGGTTCTCTCTTGCACATTTGATTACTTGAGACATACATTGAGCTAGAGAACACTCCCTCCACTCATCTCCTTGCTTGATTGCTAATCCTAGTGAGATTGAGTGAGATTCAAGTGCATTGCTTTGAGAGTTGCATTTAGTGGCACTTGATTCTTGAGTTTGCTGCGGATTTCTTGTTACTCTTGGGTGTTTCCCGACGCCCTAGACGGCTTGGAGCAGCGGTGGTGTTGAGCTCGTGATTGGAGATTGTTTCGAGCCTCACCAAGTGATTTGTGAGGGGTTCTTGAGCCTTCCCCGTGGGAGATCGCAAATTGGTTACTCTAGTGGATTGCTCGTGGCTTGGAGGATCCCCATCTTGTGAGTGGATGTGCGGCACCCGCTGAGGGTTTGGCTTTGGATTGCCAATTAGCTCGTGATCCATCAAGTGGGTGTATCGCCACAACGAGGAGTAGCTTGCCGGGAAGCAAGTGAACCTCGGTAAAAAATCTTGTGTCATCTCTTGCCGAGGTCTTTCTTGTGATTGTGAGTGATTGGTTGGATATATCTCTACTCTACAACGTTGGTATAACAATCACTCTCTACTCCTTTACTTACTTGTTTATCTTGCTAGTTGTTTAGCTTGTTTAGTTTAGTCTTCTTGTTTAGGAGTGTAGCAAGTTTGTAGTTGTGCTTTCTTGTTGTAACTTGTGTTTAGCTTTCTTGCTAGACTTGTGTAGGTGGCTTGCATAGCTTAGTTGTGCTAGTGCTAGAATAGCGTCGCCTTTTGTTTTACTAATCAACTTGTCTAGTTGAAGTTTGTAGAAATTTTAAATAGGCTATTCACCCCCCCTCTAGCCATTTGGACCTTTCAGCGCGCCACATTGCGAAGTTGCTGCGGCTGAGTTTCTCCGTCACCGGCAGAAACCCTAGCGAGAGAGATGCAGACGCAGCGGAGGATGACTGAGCCATGGATCAGTTCCTTTAGGAAATAGGCTCTAGATACCATGTAAAACTGGGTGGAACAAGATGACCCTTTGGGTCTCTCGGTTACGTGTTTATATACACGGGAACAGCCCCCGTGGTGGCGTGTACAGGTTGTTAGGATTACAACAAAGATAACAAACCAAATCTATCTAGATCTAACAAACCTATCTTGTACAACAATCTAGATAGCATACGCTAAACCTAGACACAGCTAACACATATTCTTAACAGACCCATGTATATATTGACCATAATTGATTTTCTAAGGGACACTAGTGCAGAAAGGGGCTATAGTCCTAGTTGGAAACCTTCTGTAGTCCCAGTTGGGAACCCCTTTTAGGCTCTGTTCGATTTGCTAAAAAGTGATGGGTGAAAGTACTGTTTTCTAGTTTATTATGAAAGAAAAACATTGTTAGTTTGCTGAAATATTACGGCTCATAAGACAAGGTCCCCCTAGTCCCAGGCCAGAGAACCGAGACTGAAAGGGGAAGGTTCTTTTTTCTTTTTATTTTTTTATGGTTTCCATTTCTTTTTAATTTAATTCTTTTTCGCTTCCAGTACTGTATTCTGCAATATGTAGTAAGGAGATCTTCACTTGTGCTTTTAAATCCTTGATATGCAGTATCTGAGATGTGATTTAGATTCCTTCTATACTCTACGTACAAACTTGTTGATCATGGCCTTGTGTACATACTTTGAATGATTTTTTACATTTTCAATTATAAAAGCCAGAGATGCTGCATGTACGAGGCTTTTATATATAAGTTTGTAAAGTTTCTGGTTCTAGTCTATAAAGGTTTTCATATGTAATTTTAAATTGGAGGTATAGAAGGTTTTGAATTATATGATTCTTAAGGTTTTCAATTTGAGGTATAAATGTTTTAAATATGTAGCATGAAAAGTAGAAAGTTAGATATGTTTAATGTTTTTAAGTTTATAATTTGAAAGTTCTGAATTCTTCTAATCCATTAAAAACACTCAAATACTAAATGAACAGATATGGTCCGGTTAAATTTCACTAAGGCTAAGGGTAAATAAAAACAGCCCAAATCACAATGGCAAAATTATGATTTTTTTGGTAATTTTTTATTTAAAGAAGTAACATAATCTTGTATCAGCTAAAGGTGTACACTGCGACGCCGACTCGACGGGCTGCCTGGACACTCGGCGATCGACGTTGGGCTATTGTGTCTTTCTAACAACAAAAAAAAAAGTGACGCTAAACCATCCACAATCTTACATCAATATACATGTGGATCACCATGTGTCTTCTGCGGATTTGTTCATTTCCAGTTTTCCACCAACCATTTAGGGATGCAGGAAGGACTACCTGCGGGCTGCAGGCCACCCGCCGCGGCGCCGCATCTACCTGCTGGTCTTGGCAAGACAGATGCAGGCTTGCAGCAGACGGCTGCGGAAGCTTGCTTTCAATTGCGATTTGCGAGTGATGGAAGACCCTGTGCAGAGGACACAGCTCGCTTTGCTTTCCCCGCACCACTGTCTTGTGCAAGTGCTCGGCGAGGTAGGGCGGCCGTGGCCCTAGTAGCTAGCAGCTCGGCATGGCCATCGTTTACCGGGCGGCGCCGCACCATGCGCGAGCAGCGAGAGATGAACGGGGACCCGGCCAGGCGCATTGCTGCTGGTTGCTCCCGCTTAAGCCCGCTAGGCAAGCGCAGGTGTGTCGCGAAGGATTTTTTGCAGGCTGGATTTAGCTGCTTGCAGGCAAACCCCTGCACCCATTTGCATCCCTAGTACCATTGCCAAGAAGCAAGCATCTATGCATGCAGGAGCAAAATCAATCGAACAGCTTGAGCCCAAAGTCCAAATCTTCGCAGTGTCGGAGGAAGGGCAGATGCGCCACCGGATTAAGGTCCTGTTCCGCCCGGCAGACGAGCGATGGCGGCGAGCGCAGGCAGAGGCATGGCTCCACCGACGCAGCCCTCACGCAAGCCACGGCGGCCCTCTTCTTAGTCCGGTCCGGCCGGCAGCATCAGCAGCCAAGGTCGCAGCCCAGCCAGCGAGTGCGCGACGTACCCGAACGGCCGAACGTCGAGAGCCCCGTGGTCACCAACCTGCCGGAGTAGCTGAGCAGGATGATCTCGGCCAGGGCGCGCTCGTTGTGCGCCCGCGCCTCCGTGTGCTGGTCCTGGTCGTGGCTTCGCTGGTACACCGTGACAATCTCGGCGGTCGTCGTCGCGTTGGTGTAGTACACGCTGTGCAGCTTGTCTTAGTACTCCGGTTTCAGGAAGACCACCAGCACGGCCTTGGCCTTGGCCGCCGTGCCGTTCGACGGCCGGGCACCCGGTTCCTTGGTGTTGGTCACTTGTGGCAGAAGGTCATGCTCCCGCGTGCACCGTCTGATCTGCTCGTACATGACCTCGAACGTGAGCTGAAGGAACGGCGCGAGGCGGACCTGTACGCCGAGAAGCTCGTCGGCGCCGGCGAGGTAGCCGTCGTAGAACCTCTCCACGATCCCCCACGCTCGGTTCCTGGGGTGGAGGAGATACACCTGCCGAGGTGGTGGAACACGGACGCCTTCGCCGGGAACATCAGGTCCAGCTCAGTCCGGTACATGGGCATGAGGAACAGCACCACGGCGAAGTAACTATACTGTCTGATCGGAGCACCATCCAGTTGAAACTGTCGAGCACGCGGTGGTCCTCCTCGCAGAAGGTATGCTTCAGGAGCCGGAGCTGTATCTGCTCCAGGTGGAAGTACGTAGACGTACGGCGGCAGCGCGCTGGCGTCGCCGCCGCCGCCGTCGTCGTAGTGGACGACATTGTCCTCAAACATGCTCAGGTAGTAGCTGTCATTTGAGCCGACCCAGAAGCCGTCCTGCTTGTAGGGGAAGTCTGGCGGCAGGATCCATGAGGTCAAGAAGACGGCAGTGACAGTCCCCAGATAGGTTGGCCGGCGTTTCTTTGCCTCAGGCAGATCTCGCTCTCCTTTGATCGCCCTGGCCTGGCCGAATCCATGGCACGCCAACGCTACCCCGGCCGATGTCTAGCTAGAATAGGTCGATGACATCCCTCGCAATTGAAGCATCGGGTGAGCGAATGCAAAAACTGCCCCTGAATTCGTTGAATAATGGCGTCGGTAGTCCCTTGTCACAATGTTTGCAAATGGATGCCTTGTTGGTATTTTCACACCTAAAACTAACCGAGGGCCACCTTCTCGCACGAAGTGAATGTCATTATGTCAAGTTCTTCATGCTTTGTTCGCTGATGATGTACCGGATTTTCAGAGAGATACAGCCCTGAAATACTATTGCAGTATATCACCACGGCCTTGTTGATGATGACATGAAGCTCCCGAAGTAGGTTCTGGAGCCAGAAGCACTCTGCAGCGGCGTTGGCCACGGCTCTGTACTTACTACTCAGCCTCGGCGCTAGACAGGAATACCATGGTTTGCTGTTTCGAAGACTCCGACATAAGTGAGTCGTGGTTTGGTTTATTAATAAAAGTTCTTCAAGAATTACCTAAATTTTAATGTGTTTGTATAAATTTTTTGAATAAGATAAATGATCAAAATTAGAGTAAAAAAAGTCAAATATCTTATAATTTAGGATGGGTGAAGTAAATCTTAATGACCCATTGTGTGCTATATATGTCTGCAATAATGCTAACATGTTCAGAAAAATAATGTGGAGTGCATTATTCTCAGCATGCACCAAGGATTCTCCGAGAGCAGACTCGAGTGACGAGCAAGAAGGCACAATCAAGTAGAGCTTCTTGCAATGCCCTGTTTAGTTCGCAAAATTTTGGTTTTTAGCTACTGTATCACTTTCGTTTTTATTTGACAAACATTGTCCAATCACGCAGTAACTAGGCTCAAAAGATTCATCTCACAAATTTCAGGTAAATTATGTAATTAGTTTTTATTTTTGTCTTCATTTAATGCTTCATGTATGCGACCAAAGATTCGATGTGACGGGGAATCTTGAAAATTTTTGCGAACTAAACAAGGCCTTATTTTACGGGATATAAAAGATAAGCATTAAAAAGATTATACATTGCATACGTAGCTTTGATGAAAATCAGCCATAAAAAGAAATTTGAAATTTCGCTGTTGCAAAGAAGACTCAAATAAATATATTGGGAAGACATACGAAGATCTCGTTGAGCTGATTTGAAACAGACATATTATTTATATATATTTTGAGATCAGATACGAATTTTGCAAATAAAGAAAAAACATTAGAGTCAACAGTCTATAACTTTAATCTGTTTGCTTGATTGATAAGTCATGATTGATAATACTATTTGTTGACTTATTATCAAAAAATTATTGTTAAATGATTGGTAGATAATCGCTGCCATCACGTGCTCTCCGGCGTTGCACTCGCGGGGATCCGGACGAGGCACGTGGCAGCGGGGAAGTGGCCGAGGCGCGGATGGCTGGCTGGGCCGCCTAGTTGACTGGATCCGGTTTTCTCTCTAGAAAATGCTGCACACGTCGATTTTCTTCGGTTTAGCCCCCGGTTTGAAGCCCAGAACCCTTCCGCTCCGGTTTTCCACAGATGTTTTTTGAAATGAAGTTTTCCACAGATGTCGGTGGGAACTTCCTTGGGGCGCGATTCTTGGCTCCAGCATCGACAGGATCGGAGATCGGTTTCGCATCTCCAGTTTCTACCAAGTATAAAGTAGAGACCATATCTCCTTTATTTAGAATACACATACACACTCTTGATCTTTCATTTCTTCCACACTATGTAGACTTGTAATAGTGTCTCTCTAAATGTCTCTCATCTAGTTATAGCAGAGGAAATAGGGAGAGAGGAGAGGAGAAAGCTGAAGAGGAGCCGAACTTATTAGATCCTCCTTGACTTTGCACCTCTACGAAGCTGACTCAGCTTCGAGTAGTATCCAGTTCCTCTACTTAATTAAGTTCATTTCCTACTTTACTTTACTTACAAGTTCTCGGCTCACATCAAGTGCTATAGTATTAAGATACATGGAAAAAGTGAAATGAACTTACGGATAAAAGCTACATCAATATCTGTGTATTTACGGATTTCTATGTATGTTAAAAAATACTAACACTCACTGCTTGTGTCGGCGAGACTGATTGGACGACATTTTGTAGACATGGCGAAGCCTAGGGGACGCCCTGGGATTGTCAGGATCATCTTGCTGCTCTCCGTTCCCTTGCATCTGGTACTCCTCCTCTCGGACGATCGACGGCTGCCGACATCGTCGGACTCTGAATTCCTCGGCCTCAGGAACAGAAGAAATGGTAAGTTTTGTTTTGCTTCTTTTCCCAACAAAAGCATTGATCCTGCATATGTTTATTCCTGTCAATAAGCCGAGCATCGATCAAGCCGTGCAACGGTATTCGATCGTTTTGCGGTTTTGCCAACATAGAAGGTAGAACTTCTCGTAGCCGCTCAGCTTCCAATGCTGGCATGTGCGTGGTAACGAAGGTGGTCAAACACTACAACGCACCAGTTAAAAATATATCTGCAATCTGCAAAACTCGATTTCAAGTCGTCCAACATTCAGCAGCCTACCTAATAAACAGACTACTTATTTCTGTTTTTTACAGTAAATATAAAAAAACCCCACTTCAACAAACTATCTACTAGGTTACCTAAATTTGTTGATTCCATACTTTTCCCATCTCACAACACATTTCTCTTGGGCCAACAGATGGCTACCCAAAATTTTCTTTAGTAGTTCCCTCCTCGCGCGCTTGTCCACACACGCTCGCCCACGTTGGTCTGTCACCTAGCCGCCGCCCTGAGCAGGCGCCTCGTCGGCCTCCTTCATGAGCCACCACCACCGTCCACAGGTTCGATGATCCGACCGCCACCACCTCGCTCCGTGTGGGACAAGCGGACAGCCTCCTCCGTATCGAACTAGATCGAATGGCACAAAGCTACACGCTCTCTCCTCCCTCCCTTCTCTGTGCCGGTGCTGCCTCCTCTCTCCCCATGTCAGCGTCGTCTCCACCCGTCTGACCGTGCTGCCCCTCGTGAGATGGACGTTGTTGCTCTGCCTGACCTGCCTCCCCTTGGGAAATGGGGCCAACGTTGGCTTCCCAGTTTGTTGCCGCCGCCTGAACTAACCCTTCGCCGGTGGTGGACACCGCAGCAGCGGCCCTACCCGTGTGTGCTCAAGATGACCGGGTTTTTTAGTAGCATATCCCAAATGTCCTTCTCTATTGGGATGGATTTGGGAAGCTTATTTTAAGTAGCATTGCTGGAGAAAACAAAAAAAAAATGAGTAGTATCAAAATAGATGGCTACCTAAACTGACATGTAGGAGTCTGTTTTGATTAGCATTGCTGGAGATGCTCTTGCGAGTTAAGAGCAAGCGCAATATGCTTTGACACGTGTTAAAGAGAGAACATTGTCATCACTAAGCATATGAGCAATAGAGATGCGTTAAGGACTTTGAGCTAATATCCTAGGAGACAGAAATCACTTTGAGCTAATATGCTATGAGCAGGAGCTATAGACTTAGTGCCACCTATTAAAATAGAGTGTTACCTTATTTGATGATTTTGAGCTGAACCATTTGTCGATGTATTAAACTGTAAAAGAGATTAAAAATCAGTACTAGAAACATATAAAGTTTTGTTTTATAAACATCTGCTGCGTAATTAAATCACTATTGTTTCTTCTCCGACATTTACTTTTGACATAAGCAGAGGAGATAAACTCTGAATCTAGAGTGTGCATATTGTTACAGTGATATTCATGTGCTAACTAGAGAATGCCCTTGTTTATTAATTATACAGTACAGGGACAGTCCCTTTTCTACTGCATCTGACTCTTAGATTTGTTAACCATCCGCTTAGCCAGTTCCTATAGGGAAACGAAGGCAAATGTGATAAATATTTTGACTAGACAACAGTGCAAACTAACATGATCGGACAATCGAGGAGACGAGGATGAGTTGGATCAAGGTGGGCTGTTAATGGGCCAATTTCGTGTGTTGAGCAATTGAGGTAGGCTAAGATGAATTGTACTTCCAATTTGAACAATTGTTGCTGGTTTTCTAACCAATGCTGTGCTCCATGTCGCTGCAAACTTAGTGGATGGGGTTTCACCACTGCATCATTGCATTGCATTGCATTTGCCGGCAGTTATTCAGTAGTGTTTTTGTTTTTCCTTCACAATAATAATACTTTCAGCTATAATTTTTTTTGCCAAACAAACAGGCTCACATTTGCCATGTCAATTTTATTTTCAGGTGAAAGATCTTACGACAAGCTCCTCGGCGGCCTCCTGGCAGACGGATTCGACGAGAGATCCTGCCATAGCAGGTACCAATCCGCCATGTACCGTCGCAGGCCTGGCAGGCAGCCTTCGGCGTACCTCGTCTCCAAGCTGCGGCGGCAGGAAGCCCTGCAGAGACGGTGCGGACCGGGCACCGTCGCCTACAGCAACGCGCTGGAGCAGCTGAGGTCGGGCAGGAGCGGCGGCGGCGACATCGTCGCCTCGCCCGAGTGCAAGTACCTGGTTTCCATCTCGTACGGGGGCCTCGGGAACCAGATCCTCCCCGCCGCGTCGGCGTTCCTGTACACGCTGCTGACCGAGCGCGTGCTCCTCGTCGACCCCAGCAACGAGATGGGCGAGCTGTTCTGCGAGCCCTTCCCGGGCACGACGTGGCTCCTGCCGTCGGCGGGCTTCCCGCTGGCGAGCTACACCAATTTCAGCGTCAGCACGGCCGAGAGCTACGGGAACATGCTGCGGAACAAGGTTCTCAGGACCGACGGCGTCACCGTCACCGAGATGCCGGCGTTCTCGTACGTCCATCTCGACCACGACGCCACCGAGCAGGACAGGTTCTTCTTCTGCGACGACGACCAGAGGGTGCTCTGGAACATCCGGTGGCTGGTGATGAGGACGGACAACTATGTCGTGCCGGCCGGGGCTGTTCCTGGTCACGGGGTTCCAGGAGGAGCTCGGCAGGCTGTTCCCGGAGCCGGACACCGTCTTCCAACACGTCGGCCGGTACCTGTTCCACCCCAGCAACAACGTCTGGGCCTCGTCACGCGCTATTACGACGGCTACCTCGCCGGCGCCACGCAGCTCGTCGGCATCCAGGCGCGCATCTTCGGCGCCCAGCCCAACTCGCCGGAGCTCCTCGAGCAGATCACCAAGTGCACACAGAAGGAGAGGCTACTCCCGGTCCCGGAGCTGCTCACCGCGGCGGCGGCAGAGCCCCTGGTGCCGGAACCTGCCCGGAAAACCAAAGCCGTCCTCGTCACCTCGTTGAAGTCCTGGTACTACGAGAAGGTCAAGGGCATGTACTGGGAGACGGCAGCCACCGGTGAGCGGGCACCAGCCGAGCCACGAGGAGTTGCAGCGCTTCGGCGCCAAGTCGCACGACGCCAAGGCGTGGGCCGAGATGTACCTGCTGAGCCTGACGGACGCGCTGGTGACCACGGCGTGGTCGACGTTCGGGTACGTGGCGGCGCAGGGGCTCGGCGGCCTGACGCTGTGGGTGATGTACCGGCCGGACAACGACACCCATGTGCCGGATCCGCCGTGCGGACGGGACGTGTCCATGGAGCCGTGCTTCCACGCGCCGCCGTTCTATGACGGCAGGCTGAAGCGGGGGGCGGACACCGGAAAGATTGTGCCGCAGGTCCAGCACTGCATCGACATGAGCTGGGGTTTGGAGATTGTTCCTCGCAGCTAATACAGGGAGGGTTTGTTTGGTTGCCTGCACTAGGGGCTAGCCAGACTTCCATAATACAACTTGGGTCTGTTTAGTTTTCTCTTTTGGCTGGTAGCCAGGCTTCCACAAACTCATCTCATACGCATTTGACGGCTTACTGGAAACGCCCGAATCGGGCGTTCTCACGGAGCCAGGCTTAGCCAGCTCCCGCTGCCGCATCCACTCACCTCCTCTCTCGTCACCCCGCAACCAACACCGACGCCGGCCACCGCGTGCTCCCTCTCCCTTCCAGATCCGCTGCTCCTTCTCTCTCCCTGATCTCCTAGCAGGGAGGATCCGAGGACTCCTCCAAGCTCCTCCTCCTCTTCGTGGTCGCCTCCACCGCCGTCGTCTTCCGGCTGCACGGCGCGGCGCCAGATCCCCGCCACGCTGCTCTGTCTCCACCGCCCCACCAAGCTCCCCTACCCGAACGTCGCCTGGTCCAAGGTCCCGCCGTCTCGTCCCCGCACGTCAAGGGCTAGCAGCTCCTGGCCGTCGGCGATTCCCGAACGCCCGCACATCTTCCTCTCCCTCGAGCTACAGGCGCAGCCCGCGTACCGCTCCGTCGACTTCCCGCCCTACGGCTCCCATGCCCGCAAGACGGCGGGCTACCTCTTCGCGATCTAGCACGGGGCCAAGTCATCTTCGACGTCGACGACCGCGCGAGGTGCCTGGGATACCTGTGCGGCCATGGATGAGAGCTCACAGCGGCGTGGTGGCCTGTTGCCATGGTTGCCGCTCCAGATACGGTAGGAGGTCTTCCCCCTCCTCCCTCGGGCCCTCCGCGGTTGCCCTGTCCTTCCTCATCCGCCCGCCCACACATCTCCTCCCTCGGGCCCTCCGTTGCCATGGTTGCCGCTCCAGATGTTGCAGTGGCCATGGCGAAGGTAATGTGTTTGACAAAATGTGTCAATGGGGTAAACTTACCAGTGCTAGGATAGGATGATTCTATACAAGTCAAAGCCAGCAACCAAACAAACCAAAATTTAGCTAGACTTCAACAATCACTCCAACCAAACAAGTGAGTATTGGCTTGTGTCAACCTAGTTAAGTGTGACCTGGCTCAGAAAGCTAGCCAGGCTTGGAATAGAACACGAACCAAACAGACCCGTAGTGTACAAAATGTACATTGGTGGCTTCATTGGAAAGCACACATTACTGTGTTGACATGCGTCAAACACCTGAACACGTAATGGGAAAAAATAAAGAAGAGAAGGTATTAAGCCAAGCAATTAGTTGCAGTGAAGGGCACACGAAGAGAGGACAACTATATAAATCAAACAAACAAAAGGATTTTAAAAATTATTTCAAATAAAAAACAAAGACAATAATAAAAACTACCCGGCTATTTTTTTCCGTGCAACCTTGCTGGTTATGTATAATAAAAAAAAGCTAGAATAGCCATTTTGGTCACTAAACTATTACTTGAGGATCATTTTCACCCATGAACTTTAAATTGGTCGTATTAGTTCTCAAATCTACTCTTAGACTCAATTTTATCCCAGAACTATGAAGATAATCATTTCAATCCTCAAACTTTGCATTTTGGACTCAATTTCATCCATAAACTACATTAAAGTGTATTTTGGACTTTAATCTTTTATTTTTAACTTAACTTTGTCTATTGTCCTACGTGGAACACTGCACTGTTGTATCTGGTTAGCTCCAACACCACCAGGGATTGGAGATACAAAAATAATATTCATAAACAAACTCTTTAGGAACGCCGCTAAGGACAATAGTACCTAACGATGATTGTCCATCTCAAATCGCAGGTGGTGATAGACCTATATTATTATAGTTGAGCCAAAATACATTTTGATAAGAATTTCTTTTTGATAGACAAAGTTGAATTAAAAATAAAAGTTTAAAGAATAATGAAATGCACTTTATGGATCAAACTGAGTTTAAAATACAAAGTTTGAGGACCGAAATGATCATCTTCATAGTTCTAGGCTAAAATTGAGCCTAAAAATTAAGTTTGAGAACTAAAATAGCCGTTTTAAAAGTTTAAGGATGAAATTAAGCTTTGAATAATAGTTTAGGGATCAAAATGACTATTATGCCTAATAAGAACTATAAAGTCTCGAGTTCATCCCTAGCTGAAATTGGATCTAAGGCCTCCGAGTCAAATTAGAGGAGCCATAGTAGAGTACCGTCCATTGACCATTATGCACTGCAATTACAGGTCTGATGACAGAATCCAAGTATTACGACCTTGAACATAAAAAAAAAACAAGGTGCACGTTGATTTGTAGTGCATCCCAACGCTCAAACGAGACAAAGCCACCAACCAAAACACTGTAAAAAAATCGCGACTTGTTACTAGGAGTTCAACATTTTTTTTGTCAGAATTAGTGGTAACGAAGACATTTCACATGTAAGCCTTTGCATAGACTCCCATGTGAAGTCTAGCAGCATTCTCAAAGTCCATATTATAAACTGCCATAGGACTCCAAACGTAAAATGAGAGAACTCCTATACTATAGTCCTTGAGATTCGAGGTTGCTGCATTATATTGTGCAGATTATATTGCTATTGCTGACTTGTGGTTGACCTGCTTCGCAATAATATACTACGTACACAACATTCATGGCCAATCCGGCAGCCAAGAAGCATTTTGGTAGGGCTCAGTAAACTCCACTAGCACTGTGTCCGAACTCCGAAGGGAATAGCAGAGCACTGGCATCGGCAGTACTTTGAAGAGGCTCAGTACTGTCCGTCGAAAAGCGGAGAAGATGGCGAAGCTGCTGGTCGACGTCAACGTCAAGCGGCGGAGCTGGGCGGTCAGTGCCGTGCTCGCCGCCGTCGTGATGACCGTGCCTCTCTTCGTCATCATCCACAGTGATTTTGGAGCGTCGGGGATTTGGATTCAGACTGCCGTGGCCGGCTTACGCAAAGGTAACGAAGTGCTATTAATTCCATGTTCGCACGTAGTAGTCCTCTTTGTTTCTGAGATCACCTGTTTGCAGGTTCAAATGATCTCTCCATGCAGCCGAGGTCAGCGCGGCGCCACGATAAGCTTCTCGGCGGCCTACTGGTCGACGGCTTCGACGAAGAATCCTGCCACAGCCGGTACCAATCCGCCATGTACCGTCGAAACCCCGGCAGGCAACCCTCGACGTACCTCATCTCCAAGCTCCGGCGGCACGAGTCCCTGCAAAGGCGGTGTGGTCCAGGCACCGCCGCCTACAGCAACGCCCTTGCGCAGCTGAAATCCGGCAAGAGCGTCGCGTCTCCGCCGGAGTGCAGGTACATAGTCTCCGTGCCCATCGAAGGCCTCGGCAACAGGATGCTCGCCGCCGCGTCGGCGTTCCTGTACGCGCTGCTCACGGACCGTGTCGTCCTCGTCGACCCCAGCAACGACATGGACAACCTGTTCTGCGAGCCGTTCCTCGGAGCCACGTGGCTGCTGCCGCCGGACGGCTTCCCGCTGGCAAGCTACGCCAACTTCAGCATCGACACCGCCGAGACCTACGGGAACATGCTGAAGAACAAGGTGATCGGCGCGGGCGCGGACGCCGGCGCGCATGCGCAGGTGCCGGCGTTCGCGTACGTGTACCTCCACAGCGACGCCGGCATCCACGACAAGAACTTCTTCTGGGACGAAGACCAGAGGCTGCTCCGGCGCGTGCAGTGGCTGGTGATGAGGACGGACAACTACATCGTGCCGGGGCTGTTTCTCACCAAGGCGTTCCAGGACGAGCTCGACCTGATGTTCCCGGAGCGCGACGCCGTGTTCCACCACCTGGCCCGGTACCTGTTCCACCCCAACAACCACGTCTGGGGCCTCGTCGCGCGCTACTACGACGCCTACCTCGCCGGCGCCACGCAGCTCGTCGGCATCCAGGTGCGCGTCTTCGGCGCCCAGCCGAACTCGCCGGAGCTCCTGGAGCAGATCACCTCGTGCGCGCAGAAGCACAAGCTGCTCCCGGAAGTGCTCGCGACGGGAGGTGAGCCGACGATGTTGCCAGCGGCGTCCCGTGATGCCAAGGAGTCTAAATCTAAAGCCGTTCTCGTCACGTCCCTCAAGCCCTGGTACCAGGAGAAGATGAGGAGCATGTACTGGGAGCACGCGACGGCCACAGGGGAGGTGGTGAGCGTGCACCAGCCGAGCCACGAGGAGTACCAGCGGTTCGGCGTCAAGTCGCACGACACCAAGGCGTGGGCGGAGATCTACCTGCTGAGCCTGACGGACGTGCTGGTGACCACCAGCCAGTCCACGTTCGGGTACGTCGCCCAGGGGCTCGGTGGCCTGAGGCCGTGGGTGATGTACAAGCCGGCGAACGGCACAGTGGTGCCGGACCCGCCGTGCGGCCGGGACGTGTCAATGGACCCGTGTTTTTTCCAGCCGCCGAAGTACAATTTCTGGCAGAACCAATGGCTGGATGCCAGTAAGATTGTGCCACACGTCCAGCGCTGCCCCGACTTCCCTTGGGGGGGACTGAAGCTTGTTGGTGGGAATGAATAGCTTCGAACACGTCCAAGCTTGTTTTTTCACTTCCACATTTTTGTTTCTGCATTTGCTAATTACTCCCTCCATCCCAAATTGTAAGTCATTCCAAGAATCTTGGAGAGTCAAAGCATTTTCACGTTTGACCAAAATTATAGAGTGAAATACTAAGATTTGTAACGTAAAGTGAGTATACTATGAAAATATAATTAAGGAAGAATCTAATAATATTTAGTTGGTATCATAATAATTATTATTTTATCATATAAATTTGGTCAAACTTTGAAAAGTTTGACTCTCCAAGATTCTTGGAATGACTTACAATTTGGAATGGAGGGAGTACATTACATGCGCATGAAAATCGATGTTCTCCTCAGGCCGACGATGCGCACCTTGTTCAGGAGTGGCTGTGCCCTGCGGCGTTAGAAGGGGGTTTGGAGGAGCAGGCCTTTCAAAAACTAAAATTGCTGCCTCCGAAAATGGTTACAATAGCCGGTGGCATAGACGCACCCTTGCTCTTTCCAGACCCTAACTCCCTAGCCGATGGCTGATACATATATAAATATCACACAACCCTTCCAAACCCTAACACATCCTTGTTCAGGAGTGGCTGATACGTATATAAACATCACACAACCCTTCCAAACTCTAACTCCCTAGCCGTGGCGTAGATGCATCCTTGCTCCTTCTCCGACTTCGAACAAACACCTCTGTCTCTCGCTTGCATGGCCAGTGGCCGCGCAGATCCTAAGCCACTCCCTTCACTGCTCCCTAGGTCTTGTACTACCCTCTAGACGTGGTTGCGACAACGCGGTGGCCTAGCGCAAGGCGTAGCTGCTGCGGTGGTGGCGCAGCAACATGGTGGCCTCGCGCAAGATGCAGCTGCTACTGCGGTCACTCCCTCCCATACATGGCTATACGATAGAGGTGGTGCCCGTCTTCTCCTAGAGGCAAGGCGCGGCGAGCTCCTCGACTCCTCCCGAAGCCACGGGCCAGCACGAGCACGATGGGTCGTCATGCCTATCGGCACGGTATGGCACTGCTAAGGAGCCATAGTGCCATGCCTACGCCAAGAGTTTGGCACGTGGCCCGAGACGGCACAGCACAGTAGAACATAGTGGCGCATAGTGCAGGGTCGGGGCCACCCGTTTTGCCAAGTTTAGGGAGAATGGGGCTTTGTTATCCGAGATTCTGATGGAGATATGGTTAGTGCTGGTAAAGGCCGATTAACACATCTGATGGACTCTTTTCAAGCCAAGGCTGTGGCATGCTTGCAAGACGTCCAAGTAGCAATCAATCTCGGTGTCTCCTGGGTTGTGATTAAAACTCGAATCAGTGGTGTTTGTGTCACCATCAGGCAAGCTGATCAAGGATGTGGAGCTTCCTTAGGCCTTGTTTGTTTTTTTAGGAATGAAACTGCAGCAGGAATAGTTCTAGAAGGGAAATGAGTGAGATCCAGGTGGTTTGGTTCCGTATGTCAAAAGAACATAAAGCAAATCGGGCCATATATCACACACGATATTTAAGATGGGCCGGATTCTATTCCAGACCAAGCTTAATCGAAAGATAATTCTTTGTTAGGTGATTTTTGTTCTAGGCCGTTCTAATCCGGATGGATTGGGTCTCATTCTAGGCGGATCCAAGAGAAACCAACGAGGCCTTACTGTATCCTGAATATGGTGGCTGCCGATTGTGCAGCGACTGAGTAATGGAAAGCTTTTCCATTTCAAAAATAAAAAAAAAATAGAGTGACTAATAAGTGAGCACATTGAAAATTGCAAATGTACAGGCCTAGAAAACCGGCAAGTACTTCTACTTGTCGTAGAGTGAGTAATTGTGCCTTCGTGACTGATGAGCGCCTGCACTACAGATCCATTGACTAAGAAGCAGTGCATATATATCTCGGTCGCCGGTTGGTGCATGTTCTTTTTTGAACAAATCAGCAGGAGCACACTGGCTGCACTGCCAATGTCATGGTGCATGCATGGTTCACTAGGCACATGGCGCCCGGGTGCAGATGTACGACGCCGAAAGGGTCTTCGCAAATCGCTCAGGGCGGCGAGGAAGGCCACGAGGTATTATATCAGTATATGGAATTTTCTACAAGAGGTCAGCACTCGAGGGACGCGACACACGCGCACCCTTGTATTGGCTACGTGCAGCGCTTGTAGACAGTAATCTTTTCCTAACGAGAAGATCTACCGGACCGACGGCCCCATTTTAGCTTAACTTAACTCTCTCTGTAGTTTCAGTTAACAAATTGTTGGCTTCAACGAAATCGGCAAGCGATCATTTGCAGGCAGGCCCGGTCAGCCAATTACATACCTACACATTTCACTGTTTTGCACCACTACAATAATCATGATCAACATTCAGCTATTGGTTTGTGCGCTTGTTTTACTGTCTCATGCTCGTTTACCAGCTACTAGGTCAAGTAACAGTGTAGCTAGCTAGGTCAAGTGTAGCAGCACTCTCGACTCTCGAGTCCGGATCCTAGTACGAAAACCCATGCATGCATAGCGATCCGATCCATAGACCATATAGTAGACCTGATGACGGGCCGGGCATTCCACGCCAACATATCACCATTGGCTAGTAGCCAGCTAGTCAATACACAACACAAGTGAAGCAGCAGCTAGCTAGCTACTATAGCTAGTTAGATCGAAGTTTGTCCATCACACTAGCTAGCTAGCCAAGCCAAATTCAAGACAAGATGGACAACAGCTGCGGCAGAACGACAGAGCGAGGCGACGACGAGCCCACCGTCAGCTGGCTGGGGATCGAGGAGGTCTCGCCGTTGACGGGGAAGAAGGACGCCCCCGCCGCCAGCGGCGTCGTCAGGCGATGGAGCTCCGTGGTGAGTGCCACCGTGGTGGTCCTGATCATGACGATGACGCCGCTTCTTTTCCTCCTCAGCGGCCGCCTCGCCGCGCCGGTGGTGTGGATCAGGTCCACCGTCGCCAGCGTAGGCGCGCAACGACAAAAAGGTAATAATAAATCACCTCCGCTCAGGCGCTCGATCTCAAATTAACGTGCGGCTTCGGGCTTCCGGTTCAAGATTATCATCACGCAACGCTGCATGCATCCGGTTCAAAATTCGGGTTTGTCATTCTTTTTCTTTCTGTTCTTCGCGTTATACATATCACACGGTCTCGTATTAGTATCATGCTGTTTCCGGTTCAAAATTATGCTAGTACTGGCCTACTTACGGGGGAGGAAAAAAACAAGCAGAGGATCATCAGTAGAGTATTAATTTTCTGGGGCTGGGATCTGAAATTCTCTCTCTATAAACTTGCATTGCATTGCGAGTGGCCTTGTTTACTTCCATTTTTTTTTTGCAAAATAAGAATAGTATCACTTTCGTTTGTATTTGATAAATATTGTTCAATTATGGACTAATTAGGCTCAAAAGATTCGTCTCGTCAATTCTGACCAAATTATGCAATTAATTTTTATTTTTATCTATATTTAATACTCCATGCATACGTCTAAAGATTTGATGTGACGGGAAATCTGAAAAATTTTACAAAATTTTTGGAAACTAAACAAGGCACATGAATCAAATGGAAACTTCCGTAGAATTAATTATGGTTTTGCATTGGTTGACGAAAATTAGGTTTAAGGTTCATTGAACATATGGGGTGAGCAAGCTAACGCTTCAATGACGAGTGTTGTAACATTGTTATCTTTTCAAGGAACTGTAAATAAGTTTTTCAGGTACCTATTAGTACCCTTATTTGAATACTGATGTGGGTGAGGCGCTCGGTAGAGATGTTTGTCTTAGGTAAATATGCGTGCGTTGAGAGTGTCTACGTTGTACTGTGTATTTTTTTTAAAAAAATATATCAATAAGATATAGATCCGATGGAGAAAAGTTTTTCTATACAATTTTATTTAAGTATACACTTTTATATACTAGCGCCCTTTATTTCAATTTCTATGTTGTTTTATTTTTCCTAGATACCAAGATTTTGATAAGCATCTAATATATATTATGTCTGTTAGATACATAGTAAAAGTTACTCCCTCCATTTCAAATTATAATTTGTTTTAGTTTTTTTTAAGTACATAGCTTTTACTACATATCTACATATACACTGTCTAGCAAAGACTATTATTGTACCTAGAAAAAACCAAAATGACTTATATCATGAAATGAGAGAAAGTATGTATCTAGAAAAGCAAGAATGAATGAAGAGGGTATGCTATTAATTATTACCTTAAAATGACATTATAAGCTTGTGCTTTGTTTAAAATTATTTTAAGTTTGTCTAATTTCATATGCAATATATATTGCCCAAATAAGTATCATAAAATTTATCATTGAACATATTTAAAATTGCCTGTTTCTTCATTTCTTGTCATCAAAGTCTACAAACTTAAACAAATTTATAATAATTTGACTTTGGACAAAGCTACGACAACATTTTTTTGTGAGATAGGTAGTCAGTACGTACCTTTAGCAACCTTACTTTGAGAAGGGAACTGAAGCATGGAGCGATACTTTGCAATGTTTTTGTACTACATAGGAACATAAATGTTCTTGAAATGAAAACATAAATAAATGTTCCTAAATGAGAAATTTGGCTATGTTTCACGGTTGTGGTTGCTAAGCATGTACCACCGTGATCAGTATGTATGTCCATAAATCAAGGGTATTTTGCCATACAACCCAGCGGAAGTGCATTAGTAAAAACTTATAGAATCAGTACCCAAAAAAATCAGTCAATAGAGATTAATTGTCTAATTCTGCATTCTGTCAATAAAGAGATTTTGGGTTGTGGTCACAACTTAACTCTGGTTTTTTGGCTTACACTGGTAGAATCCAAGAAAGACGCACTTCTTGGTGGCCTGCTGCTTCCAGGGTTCGACGAGCAGACCTGCGCCAGCCGCTATCAGTCCGTTTACTACCGCAAGAACATGACCCGGCTGCCGTCCCCGTACCTCATCAAGCGGCTGCGGGAGCAGGAGGCGCTGCAGCGGCGGTGCGGCCCGGGCACGGAGCCATACATGAGAGCGTCGGAGAGGCTCCGGTCCGGGCAAACCGGCGCCGCCGTCGACGACGTCGACGGCTGCAGCTACCTCGTGCTCATCTCCTACAGGGGCCTCGGCAACCGGATGCTCGCCATCACCTCGGTGTTCCTCTACGCCCTGCTCACCAACCGCGTCCTCCTCGTGGACCGCGGCTACGGCAACACCCTGCCGGACCTCTTCTGCGAGCCGTTCCCGGGGACGACATGGGCGCTGCCGCAAGACTTCCCGCTCGACGGCCAGTTCCGGCAGCTGGACGAGTCGGCGCCGGAGAGCTACGGGAACGTGGTGGTGAACCGGAGCGGGTCCGTGTCCGGGTTGCGGTTCGTGTACCTGCACCTCGACCACGCCGCGTCGCCGGCGAACCGGCTCGTGTACTGCGACGACCACCGCCGCGAGTCGTTCCTCCGCCGGATGCAGTGGGCGATCATCCGGACGGACCAGTACATGGCGCCGGGGCTCTTCTTCAACCTGGCGTACCAGGAGGAGCTGGACCGGCTGTTCCCGCGGAAGGACACGGTGTTCTACCTCCTGTCGCGGTACCTGCTGCACCCGACCAACGACGTCTGGGGCATGGTCACCAGGTTCTACAACTCGTACCTGAGGGACGCCGACGAGCGGCTGGGCATCCAGATCCGGGTGCTGTCCGGCGACCATCGCGACAAGGCGCAGAACGTCCTGGACCAGATCCTGGCGTGCGCGTCGCGGGAGCATCTGCTGCCGGGGGTGGTCACCACGGATGGGGTCGCGCCGGCGCCGCCGCACGCCGGAGCGCGGCGGCGGTCCAAGAAGAAGGCCGTTCTGGTCACCGGGCTGAGCGCGTGGTACCACGACAACATCAAGGAGATGTACTGGAAGTCGGCGACCGTCGACGGCGAGGTGGTGAGCCTGTTCCAGCCCAGCCACGAGGAGCACCAGCAGTGGTACCACAACAAGCACGACATGAAGGCGGCGGCGGAGATCTACCTGCTCAGCCTGACCGACAAGATCGTCACCAGCGCGTGGTCGACGTTCGGGTACGTCGGCTACGCGATGGGCGGGCTCAGGCCGTACCTCATGTTCATGCCGGAGAACCAGACGGCGCCGGACCCGCCATGCACGAGGGCCATGTCCATGGAGCCGTGCTCTCACGGGGCGCCCTCCTTCGAGTGCACGAGGAAAGAGATCGGCACCATCATCAACACCGGGATCCTGCTGCCCCATGTCCGTGCTTGCGAAGACATCTCATGGGGGCTCAAACTTACTGACCCGGACGTAGAAAATTAGAGGAGGTACGGTACGTATACTCGTATAGGCGTACGTGTCGTATGTCCTCTCATATCGAAATATACACACCCCACTTCTTTTTTTCGTCAAGTTTTGCCATTTGGGCGTCGTTGTTGTCTGTTTGCCCAGTCTTGAAATGGTGCACTTTGCTTTATAGAGCATGTATACGTACTATAATTGAAGTGGTGTCAGTTACACAAAGAATCTGAAGATTAGTTCCATTGCAACAGTTGTTTCGAAATGTGTAGCTTGAGTGTTGAGCCGTAATTTTTTCAAAACACACAGTATAGACATAAAATGCTCACGTATACATGTGTGTGTATGTACTTCTATGAATGTATATCTTAAGGTCGGCAGTGCTCCTAGCACGCATGTAGTCTGCTCAGCTGCATGCATGATATGTGTTCAGCTTGGTTGATCAAATGTCGTCGTTGCGATCTCGTCGTGTAATTTATTAAGTTCCCACTAGCTGCTGGTTCGCCGTTGCGGGGGGGAAGCAGATCTGCCGAGTGCCGACGTCCAGTTGTTCTTGTTTATGATGAGTCATCGGCCGCCGGTACCGGCTCCCGATGTACTACTGTACTAGTAGCGCATCAGCCACAGGGTCGCCGATGCACTCAAAGTTGAACTAGTCAATACCTGATCTGAATCACATGGCGCGGGACAACACCGTTCGTGCTCTCCCAGTGCGTAGAAAACGCACGCGAGTCTGACAGCATCAGGCGAGCCAAACGACGCTACTGAAAGAGGCACGTTTAATGGGGAACCACATCTCGCGAGTCAAAATCAGCTGTTTACCTCTCATTGGGGCCTAACTATTCGCTTGAATTTATCAGCATAGCTTATTAGCTATTATACAGTATTTTTTTTCTGTCAACAAATCAACGAACATTACTCTTTCTGATGGCTGCTAGTAGGAATCCATTAGGTCATCAGACTACTGGATATACTTACTGGAAGTAAATGCATGGCACATGGAAAGCCCCAAGCAGAGATGGAATCAGAATTTTTGATTAAGCGGGGCTTATAAATAAATATGAAAAAAAAACACATCGTTTATGTCTCAATACCTTTTTTTAGTGCTTTTACATATTTATTTAGTATTCGTAACAAAAATGCACAATATTATATCACAATAAATGGATAAAATAGCAATTTCTACGGCTGAGCAAATGTTTATAGGTAATATAAAAAATTTACTAATTTTTGGGAGAGGGAGGGGGGGGGGGGGGGGCACGGCCCTACTGCCCCCTGTTACGTGGCGTAGCCCCAACCCCAAGTACATGGATCATGGTCCTCCCATGTCCAAACGGCCAAACCCGTGCCGCACAGCGTCTAGATCCCTCAACCTCTACATCCACCGGCCCGGTGCAAGAAGATTCTTTGAAGGAACTAGCAAAAAATCAATGGAAAATCTTCATGCTAACCAGGAAGAAATGACACCGAGGAGGTTTATGTCCGTGGATTGCTTAGGCATTGTCACTCTCATGTGTTTTGTGTCTTTTAGTTCAAAAATGTACTCTCCCTCTAGCTATAGATAAATCAATTTCTAGAGTTGTAAGTCAATTTTTATATTTAAGCTAATTTATAGAAAAAGTATAAATATTTGTGACGACACCAAATAAGCATGTTATAAAATATAGTTTTGATGTATCTAATGATGATAGTATTTTAGTAGCGTAAATCTTAACACCTTTTCTATATAAATTCGGTCAGCTCAAATTTTTTGGACTTAATATAACTTTAGAAATTGATTTATTTAGAGACTAAGGAGGGAGTAACAAACTTTGTAACACCGTCATGCTCCCTCTTAGGTACCATTTGGTTGGGCGACATTGTAGGATGTGACAGACCTGATCTAGTTTTGATGGATAGGATCACTCCATCTCATCTATGGTTGAGCGGATAAGGATCATTCCTATCATTTGTTTGGTTTTAATTCATATGAAAGTGGGATCTGGCTATGACCTATGGCACCCACCTATCAGCATTTTTTATTTTTTTTCTTCCACCTTTCTTCTCTGTCATCTCTTGTTTGCACTGCATATCTCCCATGCTATGGGGCTAGGATGGAGCCCTACATGCCTTCGCCGCCCATCCACGCCACCGCCACTCACCCACACAATCGGGCTCTACCACCCCCAAGCCTGGACTCAACTCCTTCTAGCCCACAATGGTGTGTGTGCATGCTCGATCTAAGGGATATATTCTCTAGTGGGATGATTTTGTCTTTTGTTGACTTTGAACCAAACAACAAGGCCAAGGTGGGATATCCCATATGGAAACATGGCATCCCTAAGAGCAACCACAATGTATATGGACCAAGTAGTCCATATACATGGGATCCACATAACTAGTCCATAGCTATTGTTTTCTTCTCACAATGTATATGGACTAAGTAGTCTATAAGATGGGACCCGAAGAGGATAAAAAATTATTTATCTTCATTCCACCGGCCACTGCAAGGAGAGAGAGATGGAAAGAAGTAAGTAAATAAAATTTTTTATTCTCTATGGCTAGTCCATAAGCTTATGGATACCTTTTACTATGGACTACTCTATGGACTGGTCTCACAATGTTTCAGCTAGCTGATACAAATTATTATAATGCCTATGGACTACTTTTGAGCAACATTGTGGTTGCTCTAAAACCAAACACTACTTTAAATGACATGACAGTTCTCTGTCCTTTTTCTTAAGAAAAATAAATTCACTTACCTCACACTTTAATGTTGGAGAAGGCTTCTTTTTGGTCAATTCCTTAAACGGACGAGTGAAAACATCATCTCTTGTTTCTACTACCGCTTTGTCGGTAGCGGTAACAGGATAGCCGGTAATGGGAGTGAGAGCGGAATATACGGACATATGAAAACAGGTTAATACGGACAGAAATACAATGCAAAAGGACGGCAATCGGGAATTTGAACCGGGATTACATGCCACATGAGCCCACACACATATATTAAAGTTAATAGATAAATGCTTTGCAAAAAGAGTGAATAAATAAGCAAGTAACACACCTCAGAAATCATGAACTAATCTGCTCATCAGCTTAGTGTTCGTGCGTGTGCTGCCGATACAAGGCACCTCATGGGCCACGGCAGTGCTGAATGGCACATGGGCCACGGCCACGGCCACACACCAGCAAACAATAATTTTGTTTTTTAAAGACAGCAAGGAAAAGTTAGCACTACTACTCAGTAAGGAAGAAGTCCACTTTAGGTCCCTCAACTTTTACGAAAGTCTGTTTTTCATCCTTGAACTTCAAAACCGAGTAAAATACATCCTTCAACTTTTGAAACCGTGCATATTACGTCCCTGGCATGGTTACAAGCGGTTTTGAAGGTTGTTTTGTCTTTTTCATTTTTATTTATTTTGGCTGAATATTTGTAAAATTATAGTAAATCACATAAAATTCATAAAATAGTAAATATGATTTTGTTGGACTCCACATAAGTAGATCTACACAATGAACATATAATATGCTATGCTTTAGTAGAAAGTTTTTGTTGTAGCTTTAGATATGTGTTTTTCTATAATTAATTAGAATAGTTCATAGCTATAGTTTATATGGTCCAATTATGATGAATTTTTTATGTTGGGCTAATTATTATATGTTTAAATTGTGGTAAAAATTTAATACTCATTAGATCATGTATAACTTAGTTATAGATTTATTAAGATTTAACAAGCATAAACCTAAATAAATCTATAACTAAGTAATACATGATCCAATGAGTATGAAATTTTTACTACAACTGAATCATAGAATAATTAGCCCACCATATAAATTTCATCACAATTGGACCATATAAACTATAGCTATAATTAGTTTAATTAATTACAGAAAAACATAGATCTAAAGTTGCATCAAAAAAATTTATACTAAAATATACTATATTATATATTTAATGTGTAGATCTACTCATATGAAGTTCAACAAAATTGAGTTTTCTATTTTATGATTTTTATGTGAATTACTGTGTTTTTTCAAAAAATTCAGCCAAAATAAATAAAAAGAAAAGGATAAAACCGCTTTCAAAACCAGGCCAAGGATGTAATGTGCATGGTTTTAAAAGTTGAAGGATGTATTTTGTCTGGTTTTAGAGTTCAGGGATGAAAATTAGACTTTCGTGAAAATTAAGAGACCTAAAGTGGACTTTTTCCACTCAGTAATTAGCAAAGGGTACAGAATACAAAAGTTAGATGGGCCGAACTAGGCCTACAAAGCAGGCCACCAAGTTATCCCGGTCCCGGATAAGCTGCAAACGGGATGAATACGGGATTATCCCGGTCAAAAAGGTTTTTGTGCATAGACCAAAAGTGGATTCATGATTATTTTATCAACTTGATATATTGATTGTGAATAAATAAAATCTTTTTCTTTATTAAAAAAAAGCAGTAGAGAAATCAGCATGATTGCATGAATCACTTTTCGTCGGGGTTTTTTTTTGGTTTGGAAAGAACAAATCGCTTTTCAAATATCTGAAAAGACACATTCAGATCGCTATAAGATCAAGGGCACGCCTTAACCTAATTACTGTTTTGCAACGACTGTGGTTCCCTTTCAGAAGAGAATGCAGTTGTGATTCATAGAGAACAGGTAGAATAACCATGGAGGCATGCACACATCTCAAGGGGCTGGTGGTATGTTTGGGTTTGGCAAAGATCCAGCTAACAATCTTGGAACTCAGAGTGCTAGCTCGAAGAATTCATGGAACGAGCTGGTACAATGAGAATGTAAAGGGTGAACCATTTCGTAATCACTTGAGACTAAAAAGAGCAAATCAAACAATACTCCTATATGTTAGCCTACAAAGTTCAGAAATGCATCAAGTTGGGAGCTTGGTAGCTGGAACCCAGCTGAACTGGAGACTAAGGTTATGTAAATCAGTCCGAAACTGAATGATAATGCTCAGATCTGTTGTTTGAACTGCTTAGAAGATGAACCAAACCAGACTAGTATAACTAATGAGGAAAATTTTATTCCCTTTGCATAAATCTCAAACAAAGTGTACTAGCAACAAATCAATCATCCCACCAAATTCCAGAAAGAATCCAAATAAACTTATTATAAATATAGTAACTTTTAAGCGTACAGATACAATTCAATCAAGAAAGACTTTATCATCGTGATTTTTTCATGCGTGTTGCAAATGAGTTCTTTTCAGGAGCATTGAAATTGCATGTCTGACCAAATGCTGTATGTTACACCGAACGGTGAGTTCAAATTGAGCATCTCCAAAATTTAATTCCCATATATTTTCATACAAGGGTCATTCTAAAAAAAACTAAATATTTTTCTCCCCTAACAGTTCCCCTATTTCAGATACATAGGGTGGACAACATGTGTCCCAAATTTGAGGTGGGGGATTTATCTTTTGATTCTGAAGCACGAAACGATGGATAATGTTTCTCTCAGGGATATAACATAAGTAATGCCAGTTGTTATATAATTTCGATCAAAATTTGGATAGGGCTACTGAACTATCACAGGTAGACACTATATATTACTACTCCAGGAACATGAACTGGTATTAGATCACCTTTGTGACCTGGGTGCCCCTGCCACACCTGAACAAAGCCAAACCCTAGTCAGAGAGCACCAGAAGCACCGCACTAATTCTCTTGTGATCAGAGATTCAGGAGACGAATTCTCTTGTGATCAGATATTCAGGAGATTAGAAGCTCAGTGAGCAGTGAGAAGCAGAGTGATTAGAAACAAGTCCCCTTCACCAAGAACAAAACAGCTTAACTTTTTAAGATCACCCAGCCAAAACAGCTACTGAAAGCACAAGGTATTCTCATGGTTTTGTGTCGATCCATATTGTTTGATATATCTGAAGACAGTTAGTTATTACTACTCTGCTCAGAAGCCTTCTGCCTTATGTTGGATGTATGCTTAATTCTGAGTGTGTGGGAGAGACTCTGAATTTAGAAGTCCACGGGGCGCCTTAGACTCATGGCAAGGCCAGCCAGTGCCGCCTCATTGGCCCATCCAAATGGTCAGATGGATATGGACAATAAGACAAGAATGAAGTAGAACAAACATGGCACACAGTTCAAGGGGCAATCCACTCTCACGCTGGTGACGCAATGACATACCATTCACGGTAACTATGCTTTAACTGAATAAGATAACTGCTAGTTAAATGACGCCCAAAAGTTTTCCCTTTCAGGAATCTCAAATAAAATGAACTAGTAACTCCCACCAAAAATGACATTATATATGGACCAGGTAATCTCTTCTTAGAATCAGGACTTCTTAATCAGCTCCCAATATCAACTAATACAATCCAAATCAAGCAAAACTTGTCATCACAAATTTTTCATACATGTGGTACATCCTACAGTCTATGTCCTCTTTGCTTCAATAACACGTTTGAATAAGAGTTCCGATTTGTATGTTATGACCAAATGGTTGTCACTTGAAACATCGCTAATTTGTTGTGAGATAAAAACATTGTACCATGGCTCATAAGTTCAAGCGAACAAAACTGGTAACGATGAGATGGGGAGGACTTGAGTTAGGTCTAGAGCTCCCAAAAACTTAACAGAAAATAATTGGACTGCCTCCGCAGACAAGTTTGGTCTAAAGAAAAAAATGGACTGCCTCCTAAAAGGTTCAAGTTTTTTTCTAATATATAAACTCAGAAATTCAAGCACATCTTTTCTCTACTATATAACAAGTTGAGTCATGATCTTCCACATATACTATCACTGCGCTGACTTATATCGCAAAATATCAATTATTATCAGACCATATAAGCCGATCTGGATGAACCAGAGGATTCAGTTTAGACAACACTGTTATTTCAATTCAGATGGTAACACTAGATGCACGCCCATCAATCATCTAGTCTGACCATCCTAACTAATGCACCATGTACGGAACTTGGCAGTGCAATGCACAGTAATATAAACCGGTGCGGCGGTGCATAATCCCACTCAGAATAAGAGCATCACCAATTAACCATTGCCAGTAGCCAATATATAACTACTCGAGGGGCATCAGCAAGCATCATACCAGTTTATTCTAATGAAGAAGAAAGCTAAACACAAGACACAAACATTGAGCTTCATTTAATTGGAATTGGAACTTTAACCATATCCAAATTCCACAGATAACATCATAAGGTCGTGTGCTTTTCATGTCCCACTCATTCTATCTGGTACACAGTCATTGAAGCTTGCAAACCTTATTATCCAGCCGTGACCAAATAACACAATCTAACCTTCTACAGCTTAGCAGGCTTGGGGAAGATGTCAGGGGTGAACTTCTGTGCCGCGTTTATGCTCCCCTTGATTTTAATCGCCCCTCTGCACATCAATAGAGTCCATCAGCCTCAAAGAAACTATACCACACAAAATTCTAAAAGTGCAAGGAAAACAAACAAAGATTAGTCTCGTTCTCCTAACCGGATGAACGCAATCTGCGGGTTCGTCTTGCCGGTGGCGATTCCAATGAAATCGTTATCCGTGAAGGAGAAAGTAGCATCCGGTTTTCCCTGGTACGGCCCTGGAAATCCAAAGCAAGGCTTTCATTCAGAATACTGATACGGGCAACTAAAACTAAGGTTGAAGGACGGTAAAGGGGGAACCTTTGGTGACCTCGCCCTTCTTGAGGTCGACCACGAAGATCTCCTCATCAACGCCGATCTTCTGCAACGCACAACACCGCACAGCAATACAGTATCAGAAAGACCATCGATCTGGCCTGAATTTCACGCAATCTAGGCAAGAAGAGGAGGGATTCATGGGTGATTCGAGAGGGAGGGGATGGGGGGAGGAGAGAACCTGACCTTGGGTGCGATGTTGAGCTGGTAGACGAGGCCGACCTTCTTGGTGAGCTCCTTGCCGGCGTCGGTGGCCAGGTGCTGACGCATCAGCTCCAGGAGCTGCGCGGATTTCAGGCTGCTACCGTCCATCTCAGCGCGCGAGCTGGGAGTAGGATTAGCACCGCGAAGTGGAAACGGAGAGATTGGAGAAGGAAGACGCAAGAAGAGGATGAGGGGGCTTGTTCGGTTTTGTTGGGAAGCAGAGTTGCGGTTGCGGGAAGCAGAAGGCAATCAAAGCCGGCAAGAGTACAACTCCAACCGCCTCCAATCCAAGACGTGCAGGAATGCAGGCACGGCCACGCCCACGCCCACGCCATGCTGGATCTGGTTGGGTGGGTGCCATGGCCCTATCCGGGTGGTTAGCTGTTAGCCTGTTAGCAGTGGCAGAACGGCGCGCAGAATTATAAGGCTTTGGAGAAAAATATTTTTGGTTTGTATAGGCCTTGTTTAGTTTTAATTTTTTTTGCAAAATAAGGATGGTAGTATTTTCATTTGTATTTTTTTGAACTAAACAAGGCCTAACTCGCCTTGAGCAATTTTACAGTTTTATATTGCAGGAGGTCTCCTTGGGGGTTAGCATTAGCGGTGCCAATGAAGATTTTTGCAACTGCCACCAATAAGGAACAACCGAGTTATCAAGCATTTTCTTTTTTCAAATTTACTGTCGTTTCAACCGTGTGCCGTCGTCGTGTTTGTTTAGTAACCATATTAGTCAGATTCGTCCCCAACCCCCCAAGGACTTCTTAAATGAAAAACAAGAGGACGAAGTTTATCAGTGCTGGCTAGTGGGTAGGGATAATTAGATCCATGTATTAGTGGGAGCTTAGTGACCTTTTCAAGTTTCAAGCCTTGTACAAGTGCTAGGGGTCTCGTAGGGTGTAATTTGTAAAGGTGGTGGTACCGCGTGCCTTGCTGTCTGCCTGTCTGTCTTATGAAGTCCTATTTCATGAGGATGTCCTGACATATACATTCTGGAGGCAATAATCATGCACAGGTCCACATTCCGGTGGCACGCAACACTGTTTTGGAGTAGATTGAGATGAAATTTAGTTTAAATTCTACTCCAACTCACCTAAGCACATGTGGATTGATACGAATTCGACTACATCCAAACAAAACAAAACCTTAAGCATGTTTTCTCATACAACAAATCAACATCAACCGAAAAATCATTCAACCGAAAAATCATGTGCTGAGGTGCTACCTGAACTGAACTACTACTACTAATTGAACACCAGTACGCGGCAGCTACATTTCGTCTACATCGGTCAGCGTAGCACCTTGTTCGCTTGAGCTTATCAGTCGAATCTACCAGCCATTCAGCAATATTTTTCTCTCACAACAAATCAGCCAACAGTACTTTCTGCCATGGCTTATCAGCCAAACGAGAAACAACAAATTGTTACAAGCAGGTCAGCAACTAAACACTCTTATCAGTTATAACCTGATGGTATCTCATTATCAAATTATGTCAACAACATAGAAACAACATTAAGTTACTTGCATGATCTCACCATGGCAGTAGATAAGGAGGAAGTTAATAAACAGATTAGATGGTACGCCTCATTGTTCATATGAGGATCGCGCAACTGAACCTAAACGGTAAACTGTCAGGCGCAGACTACCCACGTCACAGAACAAGGAGAACGGTAGCTCTGAAGCAGCTGCGGTCTACAGGGGGTAATGGGGGAACCCTTGACTTCATCTGATATATACACACGGGCACATCTAAGCCGACGATCTTGACTTGCGTCAATTCAGTGCAAGCTTCAGCAGGCTACCATGGACCAGTCAGGGTGCGGCGAAGGCAAAGTTTCTTTGCCTTTGGTCCATGTTGGTTGTTGATTCGCTCCAGGACCTGCAAAAACCATTTATAGAGAAACTTCTATGAGCCAAAAGAAGAAAAAAAAACATCGTCTGAAGGGAACCATCATTTTCCAACTGATGAATATGCAGCGCATCAAAATAGGCAGCCAAAAAGATCTACTGCCTTCCGCTACAAAATAGTCATAAAAATTTCACTTGTCACGAAAAAGCATACTTCTCAGGTAAATATGTTAAAAATAATATTCAGAACCAATAACTATCTGAATTTCAGGAAAAAAAATAATGCATGCCTTGCTATTTTATCTCACTAAATCATAAGGATGTTAACACCGATATCGTTGTTCACTCACTGATGAGATTTTCTTTCCTTTTTCTTTTTAAAAGTATCAACTAATCGAGATAGGTTAAAATATAGACGTGGTAGCACTAAGCAAGGTACAGTTGCTAGTGTTAGTGTAAATCACATTTATGTGAAGCCCTCTTTATTTCAAATCCGAACTAACTAATTAGATAAAAGACAAAAATGTAACATCTCAATTCTCAATTCAGTTAACTCATTACTTTACTAAATTATATCAAGAAGCGATGCATGAAAAGTGTATGCAACAGTTTCAAAAGTTTCAATTGAATGTGTATCTTATTTGCAACAGTTTCAAAACTTCCTTTGCTGTCAAACTAATTCACATAGTGCTCTGATAGGCTTGTGGTGAAACTGTGAAAGATATGCTGATATTAGAATTCAAATATGATTTTTTTTTGGTTAGGATAAACCATGTCATATGAAAGTTTTGGTATCCTAAACATCTCATGCATAGAATGGAATGTTGTATTGAAACCTATACCTGTGTTAAATCCCTCGACTGGACATGCCAAGGTTTATCGCATAAGAAAACTGACAAATTGATATTCCTAGCATTGGGTCAGGTCCAGACTTTGCCCTATGCTAAATTGGTTAGCTTTTTGCAATTGTATTCATATTTAACCATATGATTTATTTGAAATTGTTTTGGCAAATTAACTCTTAATTAAGATCCCTTAGAGGAAGGCAAGAGTCTCCAGATAATGGCAGTATAGCTTTTGAAATCAAGGTACCTCCTAGAACTGCATGCTATGGCTGCATTCCGGAGTCAGTGGTTTCTGTGTATCTGGCACGCCTAGATGCTCAAAGTACATGAAACAGCCACAATAAAACAGGACGGAAACAAGAATCAATTCATCACTTTTGAATGTCATTCCTATTTATGTGTATCTGGTACCTGCATTTGAACATGTCGTAGCTTTTGAATGTCTTTTGCCTAGATGCTCAAAGTACCAAAAAAAAAAATCATGCAGAACAAAACCAGATGGAAGATTAAAAAAAATCAAGTCATCCCTATTTCCATGCAATGAATTTATTTATCACTTTTTGGATACTAACTCAATTAATCTTTTTTTCTATAAACACTGAACATAATGGATGAATGAACTGGTTAACATCATGTTTTACGAACAAGTCTATGGTTCAGAAAGTTTTTGGGTGCAAAAGGAGAAACTTTCAAAATCATGTAACAAAATAATATGGACATGAAAATGGAATAAGGTCACATGCATTGATTTAGTGATAGGTACATGTTGGAGTAAATTCTAGGCGTATTTCTGAAAGAAAAAATCAAACTCATGTCCAACCAAACATCAGCAGGTTCCTATCATGGGAAACTAGGAACTAGAAAGAGGCCCACTGAAATGTTGTGAGGCTAGATCCGTGAAATTTCCATGGAAAGGATTAAACCAATTATAGAAAATTAAATAGAAAAACACAAAAAAATTGTTGCTTAACATTAAGAATATCGTCAGCCCCCGCCTATTTCCCCAACATTAAGAAAACATGCAACAGTGATCAGGCAGAGTCTAAAGAGAACTTGGTAAAGCTTTTATACAGAAATGAAAAATCTGAACAGCAGTATTTCCCCCAAATGGAAGATCATTACCTCATCCTTTTGCTTCTTTAGCATTTCAACCTGCACAATGAAGCATAATAAGTTAATATAGCCACTTTCATTTTTATCAGGAGTTAAGAAGAAACAAACTATCATGCATGAAATGGAACTTAGGTCTGAAATATATAAATCCCTAACACCCGTTTGGATCCTTTCATTTTGGAGGAATTGGAATCTACTTTATGGACTAGGCTACTTGGCTTGGAATTTGACATTCTAGAACTTTTAGAAGTTTAGATATAGCCTATCTTAAATTCATGAGTTGAGAGATAGAACTAGATTCCATTGATCGCCATGCTCTGTATTTGCTCTGCAACTTATGCCACGCTCTTCGGCTCGCTGACATGCAACAGCAGTGCAGAACACAAGTATATCCCCTAATGTGGCCAACAATGCATACAAGTATGTTACACATGTGACCATGTTAATTTGATCTGTGCCTAAATTGTGATTATTGGAATTGATTTCATTCTAAGGATCCAAATGGAGCCTACGGTTAAGCTAACCAGAACTTGCCTTCATTTGTCTCAAATCAATGGTGAGGTGATAACGCTACAGTGCTACACAATTGACAATACAAATATGCAACACTAGCAATTTATCAATAACATCAGATTCCCAGGTGATACATGTGGCAATTGAGGTCTGATAATTCGATATAAATAATATACATTTCAAAATAGACATAAATCAAAATACCATTGTAACAACATTAAGCTCATGAAAGATGTGGGCCCAAACAAGCAAGCTACAAGCTCAAGTCTAAGACAACATGCATCAGTCTGTATGTGCAGTCTCCATAAGTTGCTCAAGGCAGCTAGTTCGATGAAACATAGGAGTATGCAACAAGGACCAGGCATTTGGAAGTTGCTACTAATTGTGGCAACTTATCTGCTGCCATGCCAGCAGCAAGCCTCATTATAAAATTAAAAAGTCTCTGGGAGCTCAAATCTCTAGAAAAAGGTACAATGTGAAGAAAGACTTCATGGAAGTCTAAATATGAAGAGATTATCAAAGGAACACAGATTGAGTACATTCAATGATACGGTAAACAAATAATGTGCATACAACCATGAAAGAAAATCTACTTTTTAGTGGCAACAACATATCTCAAATTATAGCAATTATACCTGCTTTTTCTGCAATTCGTCATTCTGATCCTTGAGTTTTGCCACCTCAGCTTCCAGCTCCATTATGTATGCCTACAATGTTAGAACGCATGCGATTAAGTGTCTGTACACTGGGTTATGATTTTAGACTCTCATCAGTAAACTGAACCGTCATAAAAAAAAGATTCTATCAAGTAGAGCAATCCAATAAATTTGAGCTCCAATGGAAAATTATGGGTCAAAGACTAGCTTATACAACAGTACATGTGCACCATGGAATACTAGTTACAGATGTAAAATACATCAATCATGTCTCTTGTATTTGTAGCTAAAATTAACCAGAAAGAACACAAAACCATGCGTCTATGATTGCAATTGTAAACCTCTGTAAGCCCAAGGTGCTATCCCTATCATCTCAATGAAGTGGTTGAAATGATACCACCGTCTCCCAAATTAACAAACTTATCCAGTGTATCAGTCTTTCTGAATCTGAGAGGGTCAAGCTGAACCATGGTTCATTCCCAGATTCTTCACATCTTTAGATGAAGATAAGAGTATTATACAATGGCAACTTGCTATTTGTAGAGGCTACTAGCAATAATTTAGTATCAAAGAGCTAAACTGGAAGTGGCAGATCACATCAAGTGAATAAAGTACAACATAATCGAGAGGCATACCAAATATAGTCACCATAGAGTTCCATTTCAGACAAGTTTTTACTATAATTAAGCTAAAGGTTGATTAACGGACAGCATAGCAGTGCACTGAAAGAAAGAAGGCTCCACCTGCTTCCTCGCACGCGACCTGGCGGCCGACTCCCTGTTCTTGATCATGCGCCTCTGCCTCCTCTCCACCACCTTCTCGACGGTCGGCCCCTTCCTCACCCTCAGCGCGGTGTCGAAGGGATACGGCACCGGCGACAGCGACGACAGATCCCCCGCCTCCACCTTCCCCATCCCGTTGAGCACGACCGGCGTCGTCGGCGCCGCCACCGTCATCCCTCCTCCGAGCCCCTGCCCGACGACGCCGGCCACCATCCCGTTCCCCAGCTGCATGGTCTGCGGCGCGACCGCATTGCCCTGGGAGAAAAGCCCCTGCGCGTGCGGCTGCAGCACGAGGGTCTGCTGCCCCATGTCCTCCCGAACCACGCCGGCGCGTACCAGGAACTCCTCCAGAGTCATGGACCCCAGCGTCTGCTGCCGCTGGGCCTGCGCCTGCGCCTGCGCCTGGGCCGGCAGCGGTGCGGGCGCGGGCGCGGGAGTGGGAGCGGGAGCCGCGACAGGCTGCGCGTCCTCCCCGCCGGTGAAGCCCACGATCTCGCGCCAGACCTCGTCGACCGTCTTCTGGCTGAGCGTGCGGGACAGCGTGAAGGAGCCCTGGCGCAGGATGGGCGCCCCGGTCTGCTGCTGCTGCTGCGCGCGTGCGTGCGCGTCCACGGATGCGGCGGGCGCCGTGGTCGGAGCGGCCGTGGCCATGGCGTTGGACTCCTCGGCCGTCCAGATGTTGCGCAGCAGCTCGTCCATGTTCATGGAGCCGAAGTCCTTGGTAGCGCCCGCGCCGAGCGTGCTCTGGAACTCGTCGAACGTGAGCGAGTAGACCGAGCCCTGCCGCGCCAGCGACGGGGCCCCGTTCCCTCCCGGCATCTCCATCCCCGCCTACCACACGCCTTCTCCTCCCCTCCCCCTCTCCTCTCCTCTCCTCTCCGCTCCCAAATCCCACCGGAATTCAATTCCGCACCAGGACTGCTGCTCTGAAACCACAGGCGGATGCTGTGCTGAAGAAAAAGGGGTGGTGAACAGAGCAGGCGACTTTATAGCCGGGCAGGGCAGCGGCGGCAGCCGGCAGGCAGGCAGAAGCGACAGGAGGGAGGAGGAGACTCTTAGCTCCGCTCCGCTCGAGGGGAGCGTGACCTTGATTAGTTGCGGCTGGCGTGCTACAGTATACCACAATTAGCAAGAGGAAATCCAGGCCTTGTTTAGTTTCAAAAAATTTCAAGATTCTCCGTCACATCGAATCTTGTGACACATGCATGAAGTATTAAATATAGACAAAAACAAATACTGATTACACAGTTTACCTGTAAATCGCGAACTGAATCTTTTAAGTCTAGTTAGTCCATGATTGGACAATATTTGTCACAAACAAACGAAAGTGCTACAGTAGCCAAAACTAAAAATTTCCCTCAACTGAACAAGGCCCCAGTTCAGAGAGGCGGGTTAAAAAAAGAGAGAGCGCGGGGGAGCACCGGGGGATGTGGAGCTCGAGCGTTGGTGGGGAGTTGGTGCGGCTTTGAGGGAGGCGATCGCGGCGGCGAGGTGGGCGACGGGACAGGTGTCGCCTCGGGGGCAATAAAGTGCTGCGGCGGCAGCCGCTGCCGTCGGGGGACGACAAGGCCCCGCAGCCGGTCAGAGGATTACGGATAGTGGGGGACGCCGGACAGCGGATCGCCACAAATGCCTCACGCACACGGACCGGACTAGTGACAAGTGACAACCACACCACACGGTGGATGAAAACGGCAGCGGGTTTTTAGTGCGTGGGTCAAACACTTCTACTTGCCACAATTGTTAAAACTGGGGCCTTGTTTATTAGTTCACCTCATTTACTAACGCTTTATTTAGTTCCAAAAAAATTTGCAAATTTTTTTAGATTTTCCATCACATCAAATCTTTAGACGTATGCATGGAGTATTAAATATAGACGAAAATAAAAACTAATTGCACAGTTTGGTCGGAATTGACGAGACGAATCTTTTAAGCCTAGCATCCCCAACCGTTTTGCATCATTGGTTTGCGCAGATGAGAGAGTTTGCCAAGTCTTAAAAAAATATGGCAAAGGTGAAAAGAGGCAATCTCCAATGGTTTGACATTAGTCACTTGGCAAAAAAGAAAATTATGGACTCACACAATTTTTTTACCGAGCTTTTCTCCTCCCCACGCGTCAGGTGAATGTTCGCGGCAAATTTATTTCCGCTGAGGCGCTGAGGTCGCGGCGTTTGTGGGCCGCTCGGAGTTTGGCGGCGGGAGTCTTTGTCGGCAAAAACGATCCGAATGACGTCGATGGAGTATCTGGCGTTGTTGAAAGACCGATAGGTAAAAACACAAACAATTGGGAGGGCATGATGGAGTACCTGACGTTGATGGAAGACCGATGGGCAGGTGGCGGCGGGATGTCGCCAAACTCGCGCGACCTCAACCCGTTGCCGGGCGCGGACTTCGCGCCAGTTTCCCAATGCCAAGTGTGAATAGGCTTGGCATATATGCCAATTCTTCTCATCTTTTTGCCAAGTTAACAAAATTATAAAGTCCAAATGCCAAACCGTTGGATAAGTGTTTTTAAGACTTTTTTGCAAATATATGAATGCAAAGCCTATTTGCAAAACGGTTGAGGATGCTCTTAGTCCATGATTAGATAATATTTGTCAAATACAAACGAAAGTGATATAGTGTCAATTTCTCAAAAACTTTTGGAACTAAACAAGGCCTAAATCTTTTCTAAAATTTTTCGTCACATCGAATTTTGTGGCACATGTATAAAACATTAAATATAGACAAAAATAAAAATTAATTGCATAATTTTTCTGTAAAATCGTGAGATGAGTCTTTTGAACCTAATTAGTCCATGATTGGAAAAATAATTATCAAATAAAAACGAAAGTGCTACAATACTCAAAACCAAAAAATTTGGAACTAAACAAGGTCTTTGCAAGTGACACTTGACACAGTTTTCCTTATATGTATCGTCCACAGTAATAAAATCACGGAACGAGCGAGGAGTGTTTTGCTAGTTTTATTTCTCAACTAACTTTGCAGGTAATTTTATTTTAAAGGCACTTAACATGGTTACATATGGGTGTGTTTAGGGCCGCATTTTCTGTTGTGACAGCCAAAACAAGCGGACAATCGCACTAAACACTCGTGGTGTGAGCGGCTCTTTTCGCCGCACACGGTATCCGCACCGCGAAAATGAACTAGAAGCCACATTTTCCGTGCCGGGGGCAAGCATACCACAAGCCATCCCAAATACCTCCTACATCATGTAGCAGCGAAGTGCATGTCTACGTAGGATCATGTGAGAGACAGTCCAAGCATTGCAGTTTCACAGAGCATCGTACCCTTCTACAAAATTTGTTATATCTTGTTTGTGCTAGTGCCAGAAAAAACAGCCTAACAACACATAAATGTCTAGTGTTGTAAAAGCTCTAAACAATCCGAAATTAACTCTAAGCGGTTGGAGGGTTAGTATTCTTGTAGAAATAGAAAAAGATATGCCTCTAAAAGTTACCAATACCAATACGTTTGTAGGTGCTAGCATGGCAAGATAAACACACAATGACCTTGAGCCACACTATGTAACTCGACGCCACATGGCGCTTTGCTTATGCATGTATATATCACGACGCCGGTGGGTAGCACCATATGTGTAGCTAGCAAAGTGCTTCACTTTTTTTCCTTGTTGACTCTAGCAAGCAAAGTGGCCGCTCCAAAAAGTTTAGTAGGGAAAACCTATTCACTAAATGTGACAAGAAATCCATGCCTAAAAGTTTAGTAGTGAAAACCAATCATGTCTAAAAGTTTAGTAGTGAAAACCGACTCGCTAAATGGATAATAAATCCACTTCTAAATGTTTAGTTGTGAAAATCGATTCGTTAAATGCGACACGAACCGCCACACCATGTGCCTCGCGCACACTACCACAACACATCGCACCACGCCGAATGAAAACAACAACGGTTTTTTTGGGTGCGTGGGTCAAATACTTCCACTTGTCACACTGTTGAAACTTATAAGTGACACTAGACACAATTTTCCTTATATGTATCATCCTGAGTAATAAGATCGCCCTGCGATGCTAGAATGTGTTTTGCCTATTTCATTTCTCAACTAACTTTGTAGGTAATTTTGTTTTAAAGGCGCTTATATGATAGCAATTTTCTGCATTAGCAAGTGTAAAGAGTCCTAATCAATTTGATATGTTAGCAATTTTTTGCATGTAGCAAGTGTAAAGAGTCCTAAAACAATTTTCTCCATTTAGCAAGTGTAGGAGACCCACTTTGAAACATAACACTTGTTAGGTTAGTAAAAATAGACAACAAGTATAATGGTAGTGCTTGAGTGTTTGACAGTTTCGCAATTTGGTTCCCTGACAATGGCGTGGTCTAGAACATCGCAATTACCCATGATCAAGAATTCTTGAATAGGTGTAGGAGTGAAAAAAATCACCAACTTCCATAGGGTCTAATGATTTTTCCGCAACTAAGAAAATCAAAATCACCATTTTTTACATCGACTTTCGCTCGTTGAAAGCAGCCTTCTTAGGTTGAGGTTTGAGACTATTGCTTACTTGTGGCAATGATGCAAAACTTTTGCATAGATCCTCCTTTGATGGCTGTGATAGCGAGAGCTGAAAGTCAAAGTAGACTGAAAATATACGAAGGATTGTGTCTTGAACAATTCACCCCTGAAAACTGAATCAATAAGCACCTCTTTTCCAATAAGCAGTTTGAATTCCACTTTCCTCTTCCAACAAAGCATTGCACAAGGACTCAAGAAGTTCATAGTTGTCATACGTCTTATAGGCTTCATACTTGCCAGCATGTAATCGTACACTTCTTAAGAGTTCATTCGGGTTCAACATGCCTCCTACAGAATCAACAGTGCTTACCTCCACGAAAAGCTCCTTCACTGCCATGCGAAGGTGACCAAGTAGAGACATCCAAAACCATCAAAGGGCTTGTTTAGTTGTATTTCAATCCACCCAAATCCATGAGTGTTGGGAGGGGGTAGGGTGGATTGGATACCGCCGAACAAGCACTAAGAGATTACAATCTAATTGCACCACAATACTTATTAAACTCTTGTGCATGACATCCACAAGACCACAACCACATATGTTCCGGTTATTTTTTTCTTGCATGTCTTACTCGAGGGATCTATAAGAATTGAAAACAAAATGGCTATTCTAAATAAATTCTCTGATAAGTTTTGTATCAAAATGACATTTTGGCATCTCTTACATGACAAAAATGGATGGTGATAGTAAGGCGGAGAAACAAGAGCAATGTGGGAGAGACAATAAGAAATAATGTTGTCCTGTGTCAAACAATGAGTTTTTTTATGTTGCATTGGAGAGATCTAGGATGCGTTTGGTTCATAGCCTCACCTTGCCACACGTTGTGCGCCATATTTTTGGCACCCGTTTGGTTTGCTTGCGGCAGTTGCGGCGTGGCGCACCGCATGGACAACATTCTAATGCATTTTGACACCACAAAGCACCGAAATCAAGCGAACAAATTCATCGCCGTATTTTTGACGTGGGTATTTCCTAGGCGTTGCGTGTAGCAGCGGCAACCAAACACGTGTCTAAGGCCAGTCTCAATGCATAGTTTCATGATACAGTTAACAAGACTATAAACTAGGTAACGAGCCACATGAGTTTCATGGGGATGAAACTCCTCTCTCATCTGATGAAACTCCTTCATTTAATGACCCTGCCAAGTCAGCAATTTTGCTTATGTGACACCCTATTTAATATACATGACACTCTCATGAAACATGCATTGAGACTGACTTAATACGTCCTCTGAGGTGTTGAAATCAGACATACTATTTACATTTTTTTATTAGCTTTAAAAAAAACATTTCCGATTCAGATATGGCCGTGTCGGCGATATTTGATTTGTTGTTCCTACACTCGCGACTACAGTCCCAACTCCCAAGCGTCCGCATTCGTGCGCATCTATATGGCGCCCCTGTGTGTGTGGCTTCCACTCGTGAGCTAGCTGACCTTTTCCCTTTCGGGGGCCCTTTCCTTTTCCTGACTAGGGAGGATAGATAGAAGTGGCCCCGGTTTTAGAGAGGACAGGAGAGGAGAGGACCACGGGATAGCTAGGCAACCGCAACGTGTCGCCGTGTCGGTGCCCGCAGGACGGACGCGCGGCAGCGGGCTGCTGGTGAGTGGCGACGCCGCGACGGTACAGCGCGCGGGATACTCCTGTTCATCAGATGCGCGCATCCTGTCCGGCCGCTCGACGGCTCGAGTGCGAATGGTGGAGGGACCCGATCGCGTCGTTTTCGCTGGGACTGGGAGGCGCGGGTGTGTGTGTGTGTGTGTGTCAGTGTGTGGCTGGCTGGTGGCCTCGTACGATGTCATGGTGTGTGAAACGGGTCCGCGCGATGGCATGCCGCTGCTGCTCGCGTCGTCTTTTCTCGGCGGGCGCCGCCCGGGGGTTCCAGCCAACTTTTCGCCTAAAAATGGCTCCGAAAGTCGTGTGGGCTGCGCTGCTTTGGAGCGAATTTGACAGGAAACTGGAAACAGGATCGGTGAAAGTGAAATGGTTTGCGCGTGTACGGCTTACGTTGTCATCTATGAATGACTTCGGGGCCTGTTTGGTACAGTAAGCTGTTTTTTTTGCTAAATATTATTTATAAAACAGTTTTATGGGTGAAGCTGTTTTTCTCTCCTCTCAGGCCTTGTTTAGGCCTTGTTTAGTTTCCAAAATTTTTCAAGATTCCCCGTCACATCGAATCTTGCGGCACATGCATGAAACATTAAATATAGACGAAAATAAAAACTAATTACGCAGTTTACCTGTAAATCGCGAGACGAATCTTTTGATCCTAGTTAGTCTATGATTGGATAATATTTGACACAAACAAACGAAAGTGCTACAGTAGCAAAATCCAAAATTTTTCCCAAACTAAACAAGGCCCTAGTTCCAAAATATTTTGCAAAATCGACACTGTAGCTCTTTCGTTTATATTTGACAAATATTTTCCAATCATAGACTAACTAGGCTCAAAAGACTCGTCTCGTCAATTTCGAACGAACTGTGTAATTAGTTTTTATTTTTATCTATATTTAATACTTCATGCATGTGTCTAAAGATTCGATGTGACGGGGAATCTGAAAAAATTTACAAAATTTTTTGGGAACTAAACAAGGCCTCACAAAGACATAAGTTGGGACGAAGCTGAAAAAAAGTAGCTTATTGCAGCTCTCTTCCTCATTTCTCTCTCTCAACTATGTATGAAGTAGTTGGTGAAGCTATTTTACCAAACACTCTTTCAAAACAGCTCAACTTCATCTAGGAAGTCACTCATGAAGCTATTTTCTAAAAAAACAGCTTTACTAGTGAAGTTAAGGTGTGGCAAACAAGCCCTTCCCTTCGTGTCGTGTGTGGAAGGGTTGAGGATAATAAAGGTTTCTTAATTCGTCTGGCTAGCTAGGTACGTAGAATTCTTGGTTTATTGGCTTCTGTTTCTGGCTGTCTAGAGTCTCTAGTCTCAACAGTATTCCATATGGTCATGATGGGGTTATTTTATAGTGTAGTATTCGCTGGTTTGAAAAAATTATAACTAAAAATATTGTTTTTATTTATTCTAAGAGAAAAATATTGTTAGTTGACAAAAAAATAAATATGGCAAAGACAAACCAACGGAGCCCGTCAAAGCTAATTTTATCTGTGCTACCGATTTCAAAGAGTGAAGCTATATAGCGGAAAGGATTTCACAAATTGTTGGGTCCTAGCCACGTCTGCAAGAAAGAGGTTTCGCAATAGTAAAGGCCTTGTTTAGTTGGCAAAATGAAAAGTTTCCGGACACTGTAGCACTTTCGTTTATTGGTGACAAATATTGTCTAATTATAGATTAACTAGGCTTAAAAGATTCATCTCGCGATTTATAGGCAAACTGTGTAGTTAGTTTTTGTTTTTGACTATATTTAATGTTCTATGTATGTGCCATAAAATTCGATGTGACAGGAATCTTGAAAACTTTTTGGTTTTTAGGTAAATTTAGTTCCAAAAACTTTTTGGATTTCGCTATTCGTTTTTATTTAAAAAATATTGTCCAATCATGGAGGCTTAAAAGATTCGTCTCGCGATTTACAGACAAACTGTATAATTAATTTTTATTTTCATCTGTATTTAATGCTTTATGTATGTGCTATAAGATTCGACGTAACTTGAATTTTTTTTTTGTTTTTTTTTAACTAAACCAGGCCTAGGCTGATATCCTCGCGTCGTGCCGCATAAACAGTGTCGCCATGTCCACGTTTTGACCGCTTGTGTGTGCTCCTATGGACGGAAGCCGGAGGCCAATCATGCCACTGCGCCCGGCTGGCCGCCAATGTGCTGCACTGTTCCCCGCCGAGGATCGAGCAGCTTATCCTGTCATCAGTCAGTCCCATCGCATCCGTGAATCGTCCGCATGGCTTCTCACCCACCTGCCACAGCTGCAGACGATGAGACGATCAAGGGCCGTTCAGTTTTTAAATATATAAAGGCCTTATTTAGTTCTACAAAAATTTTACAAAATTTTTCAGATTCTCCGGCACATCGAATCTTTAGACGTATGCATGAAGTATTAAATATAGATGAAAATAAAAACTAATTGCATAGTTTGGTCGGAATTGACGAGACTAATCTTTTGAGCCTAGTTACTCCATAATTGGACAATATTCGTCAAATACAAACGAAAGTGTTACTATTCCTGTTTTTCAGGCCAAAATCTTGCGAAAAAATTTGAGAAAGCAGCTCGGCAATTTTCTATGGCGCCCCCAGCGGCCCCGCCTGTGAGGTTACGCCAGCGCGGACCCCTCCTATCATGCCATTTTGAGAGCTCCGCCCGCAATTGAATAATGCCGGCGAGCCGCGACAGCCACGGAGGGTAGCGCGACACGCCCTCCACGTCGCCCCGGTTCTAGCTAGTCCTCGCGACCGGCCCCCAAAAAACATTATTCTGCACGCGACGAAAGCGCCCTCTCGCTCCTCCGCCGCACCGCACATCACGAGCTGGACGAACGCCCAACAAGCTAGGCGAGACCCCGTGCGCCGCCTGTCGGTCGCGCCGTTGCATGCGTATTGGATATTGGGTTGGGTTGGGACGACGTTGGGTTCTCGACGGTTTGATGATATGGCTTTGTTCCGGTCGCCATCGGTACCTAACGTACGTGGCGTCACTGCGAATGGGAGACCGAACAGAAAAAATCAAAAAAATACGGAGAGCGTCGCTGGCGAACGAGTTTCTGCTCGGCTTTACGCCGGTTCAGGACATCAGGGGGGTGTTTTCTATGTGGGGGAACACCGAAAGAAGAGTGTTGTTTTGCACCTGGTAGGTAGGTAAAAACTATAGGAAATTTCTGGAAGCCCGAGAGTAGAATAATACCCCCGGCACATGCAATGATGCAAAAAGCTTCTACAGAGTACGTACCAGCTGACCAGCTGGGCATGGTACGGGCCGCTCGCAGCTCGCTAGTTACATTATTGTTTAGTCGTGGTGAGTCTTAAGGCTCGTCATCTTTTGACCACACCACGGTAGATCATTGGTTGCTGCTGCTGCTGTGTGTGTGTGTGTGTGTGTGTGTGTGTGAGAGAGAGAGAGAGAGAGTGTGTGTGTGTGTGATGAACAAAGACAGTGTGTGTGTGTGTGTGATGAACAAAGGCAGTGTGTGTTTTCTTGCAGTTCCAATTTTGTATGCGTGACACTGTAATTTGTTTTGGGCTGTTCGTGTCGGCTTCTGGCAGTGTATAAGTTTTTGGGCCTTCAGATGTGCCAAATTGTTGGATACAACGTGCGATCATCGTACCAGGCCGTTTGATGGGCCTCCTAAGCGCATGCATCTCATGCTCTAAGGCTCTTGTGCCCAACGAGCTCCTACTTTACTATCATCCTTTCCGTTCAGCAAGATTTGGAAGATGAGCGTGAGGCCGTGAGCGAGAGACAAAACGAAGAACAATGCCATTCTCTTGATAAAAACGGGCATGGGAGTCTGGTTAACATACGAAATTTAGGAAAGGATTGAACCTACTGAGAATTGATGAACCAAAAAAAGATTAAAATAATCTCTTAAGAAAATCAGTAACTGGGATGAACTAGCAATTGACCTCTAGTGAATGGGCTGATTAGATATAATTTGGAAAACCAATTGAAAGTATTTACATTAAAAAGAAATTTGCACACTTCTTAAATACGGCTGGCCGCTAGGCACAACCGAGTCCGTCTTCAACCTCGTGTGCTCCACCCCCTCCCCTTTCTTCCTCCTTGTCGGCGGCCGGGCTCCTCCTCACCATCGCCCCCGCCCCGCCCCGCCCCGGCGCATAGGGCTTGGATGGGGCTCCACGGATGTGGGGCCTCCTTTCCCCTTGCTGGAGCTCACCCTAGCTGCAACACCTTCATCCCGATTTGGTCCGACCGCCTCCACTGCCGTCTGGGCCCTTAACCGTCCTCCAGCCATCCCCACTACCTAGCATGCCTTCCTACCCAAAAGTTCCCTTTCTAAGTTCGCCAGAGTAGGTGAAGATGAGAGGGAGAGCTCGCTGGAATCCTAGCTCGGAGATCTAGAGAAAGGAGGAGGAGGACATACATCACCGGATCTGCCATGTCCGTCACCGGATCCGCTCGAAGACTCCATGCCGTCACCAGATCCGCTCGTCGGAGTTGGGGAGGAGGTCACCAGAAGCCTAGCTCGGAGATCCAAGAGGAGGAGGACATACCTCGTCGAATCTGCCATGGCTGCCACTGGATCTGCCCGAAGACTCCATGTCATCACCGAATCCTCTCGTTAGAGTTTGGGAGGAGGTCACCAGAACCCTAGATCGAAGATCTAGGAGGAGGAGGAGGACATACCTCATTAGATCCACCATGGCCCGCCGCCGGATCTGCCCAAAGATTACATGTCGTTGCCCCATCTACTCGTCGGAGTTGGCGAGGAGGTCACTAGAAACCTAGCTCAGAGATCTAGGAGGACATACCACGTCAGATCTGCCATGGTTGCCATCAGATCCACCATGGCCGCCATCGGATCTACCCGAAGATTATAGCCGTTACCGGATCCGCTCGTTGGAGTTAGAGAGGAGATCGTCGAGGAAAGAGAGAGGGGAGAAGAGTCCATGTCGTTGCTGGATCCACTCACCAGAGTTGGGAAGGAAGCCACCAAGGATGAGAGAGAGAGAGGTGGATGTGTGCGTGGGGAGTGGAGAGTCTTGCGTGCGGGTCGAGTAGCACGCGAGCGGCCATTCATTGGCCCTTAAAAACGGACCACCATATACAAGTCACTACCATGAAATTTACTAGCTACAAAGGGGTGATCTAAAATTGTTGTCGAAAGGGGATGCCAACACCAATTCGCCAAGCGATTTGTGTCTCCGAAGCTGAAAGGTCCTTGTTTGGTTTTGGTAATTGAGTGACAACTTAGGTGGACTAATAGTATTTATGTGAGATATACAAGAGATTAGTCCACAGGTGGATATGTGATGATAAAGGAACTCATTGCATATGAGACATGACATGGAGTCATGTGACCAAGGTGGAGAAGATCAAGATGAGGCTTGGCTCGATGGACTAGTTGCAAATGTGAAGGGCAAGTCAGAGGCTTTGAAGCGAGGGACCGCGTGTGACGGTGAAGCTTGAGCAAGACTTGACGCCGATGGACCAAGGCAATGGTGAAGAGCAAGTGAGGTCAAGATCGATGAACCAATACGGTCATGTGATGATATGAAGTGGATCATATCATTTGTGATTGGTTGGTGCATGTGTTGCATCAACATTGAAGGAGATGGAATGAAATACGCAAGGCAAAGGTATAACCTATAGGGCATTTCATTTCACCGGTCTAAGTTGAGTAGAGAAGTGGTTGACCGGATTTAGGATAGATAACCGTACTATAAAGAGGGGAAATCTTTAATTGCAATGGTTATCTAGTGCCACTAAGTGTGAGTTTCTTTTGCATATGCATTGCGCTTAGTGACGTGGTGAGAATACTTGAGAAAGCCCTAAAAATTATTTGTGAAAATGCTAACTTAAGTGCTCAATTGTTTTTGGTACTTGGTGGGAAAGTTAGCACTTTAAAAAGGGGTTTTGAGTTGGAAAACCGAGCTATTAGTCTTGCCCAAACAGCAAGGGGTCGATCGGAGTTATTCTCTACCCTACCTGGATATTCTAATATTTGTGCTTGCAACAGAGAGGGGTCGGTTGGAATTTTAGCTGCCCCGCACTGGATATTTTTCAAAACTGGAGTTCACCCACGCCAACGGTCAAATGTGTGTTTGCTTGGAATTATTTCCTACCCGCACTGGAATTTCTTGCGAGGCTGAATCTGACCGTTGGGAGCGCGAGCTGAGGTATTTGGGGCTGCTGCTGCCCTCTTCCTCCTCACTTCTCTCCCCATTTTCTCACTTTAGGAGAGCAAGCAAGTTAGGGTTCCTCCTCTCCTCTCTCTCTCCCATGGATTTGAGCTGAAATTTCTTAGAGAGATTGAGAGCCCTTTGTGGGTGTGGATGAGAGGTTGAAGATCCACCTTTTCCCCTTCCTCTCCCTCTCATGCTTGGTGCTATTTTGAGTGAGGGAGTGAGAGCCTAGTGTGTGCATTCGTTATTTGCATTTGGTGGCACTAGGAAATCTTTGTGATTGGGGATTTCTTGTTACTCTTGGTGATTGCCATCACCTAGACGGTTTGGTGGATTGTGGCTCCGTTTGAAGCACGCAAGAAGATTGTGTGGTGCTCCGGAGGAGGATTTGTGAGGGGTACGGTGCTCACCCCGCGGGGATCGCGAAGAGCAACTCTATTGGATTGTGCGTGTCATTGAGCTACCTCACTTGTGGGTAGGTTCTTGCGGTGTCCTAGTGAGGACGAGGTTCGTGTAACACCTCTTAGCCGCCGAACCACTAAGTGTTGGTCGACACAACGGGGACGTAGCTTGGTGGCAACCAAGTGAACCTCGGGAGAAAATCATCGTGTCAACATTGTTCTTCCCGTTGGTTTGCAAGTCCCTAACCCAAGCTTATATTTACTTCATATACTTGTGCTTGTGTAGTTGCTCTTGTAATTAGTTAGCTTGTGTAGCTTGCTAGTTATCTTCTTGCTTGTGTAGCTAGAAGTAGATTCCCTTGTGTGACTAATTTGGTTTGTGTAACCTTGTTAGTCACTTTGCTTAGTTTGTGTAGCTAAGTAATTTGCGCTCTCTAATTTGGCATTGGTTGCCTTGTTATTGAGCATTGCTAATGAGCTTAGGAGCTTTGTGCTTTTGCTTACTAGTTGTGTAGGAGCTCCCCGTTTTGCAAAGTACTAGTGGCATAGGTTTGTGTGACCTTGCTTCTAGAATTGGTTAGGCGAGCTCTTGCTAAGGTAGCACCTTGTTTGCTTGTTTAGGATCTTTTACAAGGTGCTAGAGAACTTAGATAGAGGGGTGTAGTCTTGGCTAGACCGATAGTTTCAATTCCGCATTTGTTTCGGTTAGCCAGCGTGATAAGTTTTTTAGAAAGGACTATTCACCCCCCCTCTAGTCCGCCATCTCGACCCTACAAGTGGTATCAGAGCTAGGTCTCTCATTTGTGGTCTTCACCGACCCGAGAGGATGGCGGCTTATGGGTTAGATGTTGAGTGTCCACACATTTTTGATGGCACACACTTTGCACGGTGGAGAAATTGGATGCAATGCAATTTTAAGTTTATTTCTCCTCAAATGTGGTGGATTGTAGATGTGGGCTTTTCTTGTGCAATTGATAAAAAGGTTGCAACTCAAGCGCAAAAGAAATGCCTACATCTTGATTGCCAAGCTACTAACATCTTCTACTCATCCATGAAAGATAATATATTTAGTGAGATCATGGATATGAAGTCCGCCCATGAGATTTGGGTATTTCTTAATGAGAAATATGGGGCGAAATCCAAAGAAGATGATGTGCCAAAGGTTGACGCAAATGAGGATGATGAGCATGACCACAACATGGTGGTTGTGGAGGATTGCTCCACCTCATGGTCAAGTGATGGTGATGATGATGCTACCACAAGATCACTTGACAAGGACAATGATGATGCCACAAGTGATGCAACCAATGATGCTACTCCATGCACACTTGATGGTGAAGATGATGGCTACGAGAGTGATGCTTCTACAAGCTCATCCACTACACCACATTGCTTCATGTCACATGGTGACACTAAGGTACCTATTGGTGGTGTAATTGTTGATTGTGATGATCCAAATTTTGAGCTTGTATGTAGACTCTCAAAAGCTTTAAGAAATGAGTTAGCAAAAACAAGTAAATTGGACAATAAAAACTCATTTTTAAAGACCACATGTGAACAACAAAAACATCTACTTTATGTTACTACTTGTTCACATGAGGAGCTAAAATTGGCTCATGAGGAACTTTGTGTTGCTCATGACAACTTGGTAAAAGATCATGCTTTTCTCACTAAGAAGCTTTTCAATAAAGAAATTAAAACCAGTGAGAGCTCATCATTTGGGTCAAATGATCAATCACATATTGTTACTAACCCTTGTGATGTAGGAAAGAAGCATGTATCCACCTCTTGTGATGATTTATTATCTATGCCATGTTCTTCACAATTAGATGCTTGTTCTACTTCTATGTCTTGTGAGACTAACCTTTTGAAGGAGAACAATGAGCTCAAAAATGAAGTGAAGAATTTGAGCAACAAGTTAGAGAGGTGCTACTACTCAAAAGTCACCTTTGAGCATATATTGAAGACTCAAAGAAATTATGGTGACAAGTGTGGCCTTGGCTTCAAGAAGAAGATGACAAAGGGCGAAAGAAAGCAAGAAAAGAGGATGAAGAAGCTACTTCAAAAGAAGCTTTCTCACACCATGTGTTATCGTTGCCATGAAGTGGGACATCTTGCTAATGGTTGCCCAAACAAAGAGAAGCTCAAGAAGATGAAGGAAGCAGAGAGGCTAAAGCATGTCAAGTGCTTCAAGTGCCTCACTTGGGGTCATCTCTCCTCAATGTGCCCAATCAAGCAATTGGTGAAGCATAAAGTGAAGCCTCAACCAAAGCCACAAGTTAGGCAAGAAAAGAGACCCCAAGAGCAAATCAATATCAACCGTGATGGTGATGACTTGATAATGAAGAAGAAGAAAACAAGAAGGGGTGGAAGAGCAAGGCATCCAATGCAAATCCAAGATGCCAAGATGATGAGGAAGGATGATGGACACTTTGCCTCGAGGTGTCCTACCAAGCTTGAGAAGAAGGCTCAAGCAACTCATGAGAGGCAAGGCAATGAGAAGCAACATATGAGCAAGGAAGAAAAGGCTCAATCAAAGAGAAGTTGCTACTTATGCCGAAAAAGGGGACACATGGCTCATTCATGTCCCCTAGGTAACACTTCTAAGACTATTTCAATTGATAATGCTAAAGTGCTTAGAAAGGATGGAGATGGTACCTCTATGGTTGCTATTGCAAAACATCCCGCTACTCATACTAAGGCATTGCCTAAGTATGTTGCTCCTAACTTGAGAGGACCCAAACTAGTTTGGGTACCATCAAAAAGTGAATGAATATGTGTAGGTACCATCGGCATTGGAGGCTTGATTCAATTGGTCTCATGTTGTTCATCATATGATTGAGTCAAGTATTGAAGCTTAGTGCTTATCTCATCCCAATGCCAAGACAAGATACTGAAGTCCAAATGTGCTACAACATACAAGTGTCACATTCAAGTTGTGGTAATTTATTGGATTATTTGATGGCATGCAAATACATAAGTTGAAGCTTGCAAATTGGATAATTATGAGCTAACCAAGGTATATCCTTGTTGATCACATTCATTTGGGAGCATATGAGTTGATTGAATTGGATATATATGCAATATTGCTTGCTATAAGGTGATTGAATGGATTAAATGCTTAGTAATCAAGTTTGGATTGATTTGAGTTGGATAAGTTCATGAGATGACTTTTAGTAAGTGGATTGAATTGATATATGTCTTGTGAAAATATTCAATCAAGTTGATTTCAAGTTTGATTCAATTTGAAGAAGTATAGCTCAATTGCTTGAAATATGTTCAATATTGAAAACTGAGCTGGCTGAGATCAAGTCTGAGTTTGAGTAGTCGAATCTATTTGGAATGGCTTAAAATTTGGTATGAATGCTTTACATTTATCATAGAAGATGCTGTAAAAATCTCATGGAAATTGGATAAGGAATACTCTAGTTTTGGAATGGATCTTATCAGCTATAGTGTATCAGTTTTCAGTACGTAGCAGTGGTGGAAGAATTGAAATCTGGTAGCAATCTAGAAGTCAAATGAAGCTCAAATTTTTACAGATGCTAGATTACTTAGTGAATCACATCTCCACCAAATTTTGTGGTATTTGGCTCTGTATATTGTGAGATATGGATATTTATTTAAAGGGTACAGAATCTGCCAGAAAAGTGACAATTATTGGATTGATCTAGAGTCACTTCAATTGAAAGGTCCTCAAGTTGGAAACATGATCATAAGTGTTTGAGGCACCTAAGTTTGGTTTTTGAATTGATCTAGAAGCATGATAAGTAATGAGTACAAGGTCATTTGATTGTGGAATGTACTTGGTGTACACATCTAGTACTCAAAATTGAAGATCAAGATCAAACTCAAGATAAAGATGAAGTTTAAGTTCTAGTGACTATTGAAAATCATTTAGTAGAAAGAAAAGGACTTAAACAAGTAGAAAGAAAAGGACTTAAAGAAGGATTCATGGTTACTCATCATATTAAATCCGTCACTTGAATCAATCAATCAAAGCAATTCAAGTGAGTATCAAAAATAGTTCTTTGGAGAGAGGTCACTTCTCCCTATGTGAGGGGCTTGCCGCCTGAGGTGTGGGTTAACCAAGTGTGGTACTTGGAAGGCTAACATGGAAGTGGTGATCTAAAGGACATTTGAGATGCTTAGTTGAAGCAATCAAAAGGATTGATCAAGAAAGCAAGCAACAACCCAAAAGAGAGCTAGTCATGCTATTTCAAGTAATATTCTTAGTAGTTCTCTCATGCAAGCAATGATCAAGAAAAGATGAAGTAAGCCAACCACAACAAAATATAGTGCACTTGATCTTAAGTGGTTCTCAATTCATATGGGTGAAGATTAATTTATCAATTGGTATCTATGTTTGGTCTTCACCAAGCTTATAAATTGGACTTCACATTGCCATTGGAGAAATGAATTGGAATCTATGTGACTATCCTCTTCTCCAACATAGCAAAGGTATCATTGTAATGTGCATGATCATTTCATCCCTTACTAGTATGCGGTTAGTGCATATAGTACATGCTTATTAGGATCATGCATTACAAAGGAAATATTTTAAATTCATAAGCCTACCACTATTGCTTGAATGATTAATTGATCTAGTGGTATGCATATGAGTTTGTTCATGAGCTAGTGAACCCAAGTACTTGATCTATTTTGGATTGTTAACAAGTGACAAGTACAACATTGGCAAGATAACCCTTAATGAGAGGTGTGAAGAAGCTTGTCATTGGTTCAAACCGGACCTGGAAGCTTAGGCAAATCAACTTAGTACAAGTCAACATTTAGAAGCTCATGATGATTAGAGTACAAGAACAAGACAACATTGCAAATGGATATCTAAATTCAAATGTTTCTTCGATTGGTATCCAACAACTGGTACTCATGATGATGATAGCAAATGTTCAAGATAGAAAACAAGTGGTTCCATACTAGAAAACCTTAATTGATAGAAGAATCCCATATGATATCAGACAAGATATTCCAAATATCACATTTATACATATGGTATCTATCATACAAGAAGGTGGTTCCACAACTGATCCTCAACTTTAAGTGATCATCAAGCAAAGAAAGTTCCCTCACCAACAAGATTGACAAGTGAATGACCCATGCTATGACATAGGGGGAGTGCCCCACCAAATGGTATCAAGGTCAAAGATCCTATGTGGTATCTCAAGAGCAATTCAAGTAATGTCATTCCAACACATGGTGATGTCCATAAAAAATGCAAGATTCAAGCCTCAACCATCTATCCCAATGCAATCCTTTGTCACAATGAGATTCACTTTTTTACAATTGGTATCAAGTGATTTAATTGGTATCACATACCTTTTATGGAAATTGATGACAAAGGGGGAGAGATTGATACAAAGATATGAAATATGGGAAGTTGGTTTGTACATGGACGTGGACAAAGAGGGAGCAACATTAAGATGGATCAAGAAGGATCAAAATTCTTGGATGAGAAGCACACATGCACGGGGAAGCTCATGAACCTTGTTTGTTTGCATTTGATATGTGCATATTCATGTGCTTGCTTGCATTGCATAAGTTTTTAAATTCAATATGCATGTTTGTGTGGTATATGCTAGTTATAGAACTTGATTGATGATATGACAACTAGCATGCATAGGTTGGTATCTAGACTTGTGTTTATTAAGTAAAAACTAGACCCTTGCTTATAATGTTGATCTCACGGGGTTTCTAGTGTTTTTGTTGTCTAGCTACTCACGGTGCTAAGGATGGTGTACAATGGCTACTTCAAATGATATAAAAAATGGTATCGAGCTACAAAGGTTTATTCTATACACCTTAGCACTTAGTCGGGCTTTATGGTGCTTATCCAAATCTTGACATAGAGCTTAAATGTTGGATAAGTAGCATAAAATCTAAAATCAAGTTAGCAATTTACACTTGTGTGAAGTGCTAGCTTGAAAAAGCTTTAATTTCCATATCTTTGTAGAGTTGTCATCAATTACCAAAAAGGGGGAGATTGAAAGGTCCTTGTTTGGTTTTGGTAATTGAGTGACAACTTAGGTGGACTAATAGTATTTATGTGAGATATACAAGAGATTAGTCCACAGGTGGATATGTGATGATAAAGGAACTCATTGCATATGAGACATGACATGGAGTCATGTGACCAAGGTGGAGAAGATCAAGATGAGGCTTGGCTCGATGGACTAGTTGCAAATGTGAAGGGCAAGTCAGAGGCTTTGAAGCGAGGGACCGCGTGTGACGGTGAAGCTTGAGCAAGACTTGACGCCGATGGACCAAGGCAATGGTGAAGAGCAAGTGAGGTCAAGATCGATGAACCAATACGGTCATGTGATGATATGAAGTGGATCATATCATTTGTGATTGGTTGGTGCATGTGTTGCATCAAATTGAAGGAGATGGAATGAAATACGCAAGGCAAAGGTATAACCTATAGGGCATTTCATTTCACCGGTCTAAGTTGAGTAGAGAAGTGGTTGACCGGATTTAGGATAGATAACCGTACTATAAAGAGGGGAAATCTTTAATTGCAATGGTTATCTAGTGCCACTAAGTGTGAGTTTCTTTTGCATATGCATTGCGCTTAGTGACGTGGTGAGAATACTTGAGAAAGCCCTAAAAATTATTTGTGAAAATGCTAACTTAAGTGCTCAATTGTTTTTGGTACTTGGTGGGAAAGTTAGCACTTTAAAAAGGGGTTTTGAGTTGGAAAACCGAGCTATTAGTCTTGCCCAAACAGCAAGGGGTCGATCGGAGTTATTCTCTACCCTACCTGGATATTCTAATATTTGTGCTTGCAACAGAGAGGGATCGGTTGGAATTTTAGCTGCCCCGCACTGGATATTTTTCAAAACTGGAGTTCACCCACGCCAACGGTCAAATGTGTGTTTGCTTGGAATTATTTCCTACCCGCACTGGAATTTCTTGCGAGGCTGAATCTGACCGTTGGGAGCGCGAGCTGAGGTATTTGGGGCTGCTGCTGCCCTCTTCCTCCTCACTTCTCTCCCCATTTTCTCACTTTAGGAGAGCAAGCAAGTTAGGGTTCCTCCTCTCCTCTCTCTCTCCCATGGATTTGAGCTGAAATTTCTTAGAGAGATTGAGAGCCCTTTGTGGGTGTGGATGAGAGGTTGAAGATCCACCTTTTCCCCTTCCTCTCCCTCTCATGCTTGGTGCTATTTTGAGTGAGGGAGTGAGAGCCTAGTGTGTGCATTCGTTATTTGCATTTGGTGGCACTAGGAAATCTTTGTGATTGGGGATTTCTTGTTACTCTTGGTGATTGCCATCACCTAGACGGTTTGGTGGATTGTGGCTCCGTTTGAAGCACGCAAGAAGATTGTGTGGTGCTCCGGAGGAGGATTTGTGAGGGGTACGGTGCTCACCCCGCGGGGATCGCGAAGAGCAACTCTATTGGATTGTGCGTGTCATTGAGCTACCTCACTTGTGGGTAGGTTCTTGCGGTGTCCTAGTGAGGACGAGGTTCGTGTAACACCTCTTAGCCGCCGAACCACCAAGTGTTGGTCGACACAACGGGGACGTAGCTTGGTGGCAACCAAGTGAACCTCGGGAGAAAATCATCGTGTCAACATTGTTCTTCCCGTTGGTTTGCAAGTCCCTAACCCAAGCTTATATTTACTTCATATACTTGTGCTTGTGTAGTTGCTCTTGTAATTAGTTAGCTTGTGTAGCTTGCTAGTTATCTTCTTGCTTGTGTAGCTAGAAGTAGATTCCCTTGTGTGACTAATTTGGTTTGTGTAACCTTGTTAGTCACTTTGCTTAGTTTGTGTAGCTAAGTAATTTGCGCTCTCTAATTTGGCATTGGTTGCCTTGTTATTGAGCATTGCTAGTGAGCTTAGGAGCTTTGTGCTTTTGCTTACTAGTTGTGTAGGAGCTCCCCGTTTTGCAAAGTACTAGTGGCATAGGTTTGTGTGACCTTGCTCCTAGAATTGGTTAGGCGAGCTCTTGCTAAGGTAGCACCTTGTTTGCTTGTTTAGGATCTTTTACAAGGTGCTAGAGAACTTAGATAGAGGGGTGTAGTCTTGGCTAGACCGATAGTTTCAATTCCGCATTTGTTTCGGTTAGCCAGCGTGATAAGTTTTTTAGAAAGGACTATTCACCCCCCCTCTAGTCCGCCATCTCGACCCTACAGAAGCCAACAGTAACAACTTGGTTCACTATCATTAACTTCTTATTTTGTGTTGATGATTGTTTGCCTGGCTAGCTTCCTATTACTGCTGACTTAAGAAATACAACACTTGGCAATTGCAAGGTCAAAGATATTGAATCATGAATGGCGTCGCTTGTTCTAAACTGACTCGCAACTAAGATTGTTAAATTCTAGATATCTGTATAAATAACTTGACTTGAAAAAGGAAGAAAACATCACTTGAAGGGGTTTCTCTCAAATTGGTGGTAGGGTTTTCTCTTATGAAACACATGCCATGGCATGTTCACGAAAAAAAGATTGGTGGTAGGTTCTCTTACATGGCTCACTATGTTCAGACTACCACAATATTTTTTTCCCATTTCTCTCATTTTGTTTAAGTGTTTATGGTTGTTTGTGGGATGCATTTTGTTCAACATTCTCCTGTAGCATACCATTGTTAAGGTAATGTGTTATGAATTAATTAAGTTGTAATCGTGAAGAGGTTAACCTAGAAGTTGCAATGCATGTGGTGATGTATTTTTATGGGTTGCTAGCTCTCATTTACACACTAAAATTACTCGCATGCACTCAACCATAGTGTGCATAATTTACTAGCCAGGTCAATGTCAACCAAATAGGCTCCAAAAGGAAAATCTATAATATATGCATAACTATAAGTGATATTCCTATAATCGTCCTTGCCTATAATTTTTGAACTTATTTGCCATCAAGCCATGTACAAACATTTCTAAAAATCGTGATAGATATCAATATATCATGACCGTTTTTGTTGAATGTACCACCCACTCGACTTATAAAAAATAACCGGTTGATTTCGTCACCTCCATCAATAGAATTTGTGGCCACTGGATCCACGGCTCGACCATATCCCTGGCCGGATCCACTTCGTTGCCATAGCCATGGAGGAAGGCGCTGTGGGTACCAGTGGGAACAAGTTGATGTCCTAGATGACAATGGACATGGGGGCATGGGCAGGGAAAAGCTGTCGTTGCTAGAGTAGTCGTGTCGTCAATGCCTGAGCGGCTTTGGTGGCCTCCCTGCTGCTCCTGCTACCCACCACCGTCGTCGCCCTGGTTGTGTACTTGTGGTAGCCGCCATAGCCTTGGTATCCGCCGCCGTTGCCCAGATTGGGGAAGGGAATGGATAAGGTGGGGTGGGGTGGGTCCCACCACAAATTGTGAATATTTTGTATTTTTTAGAAAATTATGAATAGTTTGTGAATATTGATAATATTTGTAAACAATTTGACATATATTTCTCTGATGTCTGGAATCCATAAAAATAATTTGGATTTTTTTAAAAGAATGTGGCACATATTTGTGTATTCACAAATCACATCACACTGTCTAGTAAATTACACTGAAAAATTCAATGTAAATATAGTGCATAGCTATAAGACCTGTGAGTGCATGGAAAAAAAAATCAGTTGACAAGAGGACCCAAAACAACTTAATATCACCTAGACAAATAAAAAAAATGTACCGCCCACTCTTATAAAAATGTTCTTCCACAGTAACGTTGACACTCACCTATAGAATACATTAATAAATAGAAAACAATAAAGCATAGCCGATAACGCCTTCTCCATGGTACGCGCTCTGTTGCTTCACACGCTTGTGGTCTTAGCCATGACACCCTCCATGCGCCCGACTAATCCAGCAGGTTGCGGTGCGACGACCCACCCTCCTGCATGGCCGATCTGGCCTTGACCGCTAGCGCATGGCCCACCGCCTCCTCCCCGCCACCCATCAATCTCCTCATGGCTTCCTCCACCATGTTCTGGACGACCATGATCTTCTTCTCCACTGTCTGGAACAACAATGGCTCCATGATTCCAATGCTGACGATGATGCCCAACACATCTATGGCCATCTTCTAGTTCAGGAACTAGTCCATGAAGTGAGGCCACGTCACTGCTGGCAGCCCTGTGGTGATAGCCTCTGTCATCGAGTTCCACCTGTAATGCGTCATGAACCTACCCAGCTGGGCATGTTACCGGTCGCTCGCTAGTTACATTGTTTATTAGTCCCGGTGAGTACTTAGGTCAGTCTCAATGAAGTTTCATTAGAGTTTCATGCATATTAAATATGTTGATGTGACACTGTATTAATGAAGAGAGATGATAAAAGTTTCATGAGAGTAGAGAGAGTTTTATCCTCTTGAAACTCTTCTACACTGTTTTCAAAATATAAATTTGTTGGAAACTGTGTCATGAAACTTGCACTGAGACCTTAAGGCTTGTCATCTTTTGACCACACCACGGTAGATCATTGGCCGCTGTTAGTTTTTGTGAGAGTGTATGTACTGTGCGATACGGGGCAGCATGTGTTCTCTTGCAGTTCCAATTTTGTATGTGTGATTGCAATTTGTTTTGGGCCGTTTCTATGGATTTCTGGCTTGGTATAAGTTTTCGGGCCTTGAAATGTGCCAAATTATTGGATACAACTTGCTATCATCATACCAGGCCATTTGATGGGCCTCCTAAGTGCATGCATCTCATGCTCTAGGGCCCTAATCCCCAACGAGCTTCGCTGAGTACTTCACTACCATATGCTATGGCATGGTAGGATTTTCTCTTATTAAACACATGCTATGGCATGTTCACGAAAAAAGATTGGTGGTTCTCTTACACGGCTCATTATATCCGGACTTTACCAGAATATTTTTTCCCATTTCTCTCATTTTGTTTAAGTGTTTAATACATGGTTGTTTGCGGGGATGCATTTCGTTCAACATTCTCTTGTAGCATATCATTGTTAAGGTAATGTATTATGAGTTAATTAAGATATAATTGTGAAGAGGTTAACCCAGAAGTCGCAATGCATGTGGTGGTGTCTTTGTATGGATCACGAGTTTAATTTTGTGCCCAAACCTATACCCATTCGGGTCGCGGGTACCCACGGGTCGCCCATGATATCAATAAAATTTAAACTTATTTTATAGATATTTATTAAATATAAATATCTCATGTAGTTCAATCATTTTGTCTTTTTAATCTAAGAAGAGAAAAATATTATAGATTTTAACTGTTTGCCTAGGTATCACTAAATAGTATAGATTCCACCACTCTCTCCTCTGGTTGGTGATATGAGACTAAAAACATCATGTTGTGAGTAATAACTAAAAACAAACACTTGTGGACTCGTTTTCCTTATTAAGACCTAGGTAGACAACACCACCTCAAGCAAATGTGTCATGTATGGATACTTGTGTTTTGTTATTTTCTCTACCTTTTCTAATACTAACTCAAAATTATTTCCATACCTTATTGTCTAAAATTTATTTATACAAAGTGTGTGTGATATATATTAGGTAGGTACATATAAACTACTTTGCTACCATGGACCGGGTTTACAAAACCCATGAGTTTACGGGTTTGGATACTACATTCCTAGACCCATGCCCATAAACCAACTGGGTCTAGCTTTTTACCCATTAACAAACCCGTAGATAAAGAAATTGACCCAAACCCATGCCCTGGATGCACCAGGTTAGCCATGATCCAGTTTATCCAATGTGGCCCAGTCAATTTTTACCCAAACCCGCCGTGGAATATTTGCTTTGCTTTGCTTTGATTATTTTGAACGCAATATACATCTGATGAGTAAATAGAAGTGACAGCGCAAGTCATGATAAACTTAGAAAAAGACAATGAAATGTGCTGATGTTGGCTCTTTTTTGGGGGGTTAGAGCAACTCCAACGGCTTTGTTATTCTTATTATGAAGGCTTTTTAGAACTTGTATAGTAGAAAAATAGGCTCCAACAGATGTGCTATTTGGTTTTGTAAAATAGAAAGTTTGCTATTCCTTGATTTTCGTTGGCCTTATATAGCCAACCACTGACACTAGCTATCTGATAGCAAGGCTGGTGTGGATCTCTTTTTTTTTATAAGAAGTTGTCTATTTTACAAAATGACTAAACATTAGAATTTGGCTACTAATTTTAGCCAAGCTCTTGGAGATGCTCTTAGTTACTTACTCACACAGCAAATCTCTCTGGTAAACTCACGAATACAAGCATCTTATATTGAGTTCATCAAGTTTTCATACAAAGACTATTTAGTTCATAGCCAAAATTTTGTTTTTGTGATCTGAAGTACACATTGCTTTTGTCCATTGCTGTAGCTATTGGTATGCCCAAATATTCTGATTGGGTAATTTTTTATGAACAAACGCATCTCTTAACCCCGAAAAGGTGTTTTCCTTATTGCGTCCAATTTCGAGGCCATCTCTTGTGCCAAACTTATTCTCCCTCCTTCAACAAGAGCTTCCTTCAAATTACTGAAAAGCTGACCAGGTGGCCTAATTCCTTTGTCCAGCATCTCCTGGAAATATACACAAGCTTCTTCGAGCCTGTTCTCGAAGCATAACCCATTGATCAATGCCGAAAACATATGCATACATGGGAGGACACCTCTCTCCCCCATTTGCTTCCACACATTCAATGCCATATCAACTCTTCCGTTACTACAGAACATGCCAACCATCATTGTGTATGTATTGAGCTGAGGCTCACAGCCGTCCATTCCCATTCTCTGGAATACATTATAAGCCTCCTCAAACTTCTGTGATTTTATCAGATAATGAAGAATTACATCATAAGTACGGGAATTTGGGCCAATTTTACACTCCCTCATCTCATCAACCATCTTGAAAGCATGCTCAAACTTTGAGGCTCTGCAGTAAGCTCCAACTACTGCATTGCACGTAGGCACCTCCATGGGGAACCCACTTTTCTTGTACTGCTCAAAGTACTTTAAAGCTTCATCAAGCCTCTCCTCCGAACCAAGGCCATTGATAAGCATGCAGTACACATGAGGACTTGGCATGCAACCACTTGCTTCCATCTCGTAGAACACCTTGATGGCCTCATCACATTTGCCAGACTTGCAGAAGGCGCTAATCAGCATCCCATAGGCAACTACATCAGGCCTAATGCCAGCATCAATCATTTCTTGGTACATTGTTTTCACCATCAACAGATCTTTCTCATGGCCCCAACCTTCCATGAGGACAGTGTAGGTTTTCAAATCAGGTACAAACTTACCCTTCCTCTTCATCTCCTTATAGATGGCTTGCGCCTTCTTCACTTGTTTGGATTTGCTTAGCGTGTCAATCAGCCAGTTGTAGTCCGACAACTCAGTTTTAAGCCCAAAAATGCTCATCTTCTCGAATGTCTCAACAGCCTCTTTGACCTTTCTAGCCCGAGCATACCTTCGGACGATGAGCTTGAATGTGTCCTTAGACAGCAAGCCCCGGCACCGCATGGTCTCCACCAAGCTCCACACCAGCTTGAACTGCTTGATCTTGCCGAGCGCCTCAATCAGGTTGTGGAAGCCCTCAGCCGTGTAACTGAAGCCCTCCTGCCTCTCTGCCCAGCGAAAGAAGGCAAGTGCTAGCATCCCAGCATTGCTCAAGTTCTTGAGCACTTCAGCTACCAGCTCTGGAGACATGGCCACCCCAAGTGCATCAAGCGTTGACGCAATCCTTGGTTCTGGTTGCGTGGACACAATACGACACACCATCTTAGCAGCCTCTGAAATGCCCACAGGCGGGCCATCCCCAAAGGCATCGCCCGGCGTGACTGTGAATCGCAGTGGCTCTGCACTGGCGTGCTCATCCGTGAACCGCTGAGCCACAGTACAAAACCCTGAAGTGTGTGTTCGGCTGAGCACCTGGCAGGCATGGACAAACAGTGTGTGGCATGGCAGTTTTGGTGGAGCAGGAGGTGGAGGCATTTCTTCGAACAGTCCTTGTGCATCCGTGGCAAGCGTGCAGGGGCCACTCCTCACGGACCTACCGAGCAGGGTGGAGGCTGGGCGGGCGAGGCGACGCATCAAATCGTGGTTCTGAGTGGAGGGTTTGAGGGACAAATGATTTTGCAGTGGCGGTTAGCGGTGGGAGGGCAATCAGGACGGGAGGGCGTGGCAGCGCCAGCAGTAGTGCTAGAGTCCTAGATGCGAAAGTTCTTTGTCCTTCTACTATCCAAACAACTGCACAAACAAAATGAATAACATGTCAGTTCACTAATTATATGGACAAAGTGCAGAGTAACATGTAAGTTACCGAAGTGTGCAACTCTAAATTAGTGTAAACTTGTGGTTCAAACAGTAGTCTGCAAGACTGCAAATGATTAATTTCATTAAGTATTCTTGAGGTCTTATTTTACAAACTGTGACCAGTACCTAGTGAACTGCTTCCAAGCCCTCATGTGCCATGGCTGCCGGTGCTAAGGATTTACCTGTGATTCGGACAATCACATATAACACCTTAGCATGTGGTGGTATTAAATAGAGCATTATCTATCCAAAAGATCATCAGTAGGATCCTATATTTTTAGAATATTGCATATTTCACCCATGCATAGTTATTTTCTTCTAAAACATTTCAAACAGGTAGCAATACTAACCAACTTTCTTCCTAGCTCATGTAACACTTCCTTGTTAAACTTCGTGTGTACCCATAGCTCAGTTGTTATCTTGGAGCTCCACTTTTGTGAAACAGAACCTAGTTTGAACCTGAAAACTCATCAGTAGAAGCAAGATGACCAGGGAAGTAAACTGAAAGGAGTTAGAAATACATTTCCACCAAGTGTGTCATTGTAGGTGCGCACAGATTTTCATTTAGATTAGTTCACAAAGAAGACGGTAACTCGGTAAGAGGCAACGAACATGTTTGATAGCTGAGAGTGAAGATTCCAATTTTCTATTGCTCAAATCAGCATCTAAGCTGAACCATTTGTGCCTAGATGGCTAGCGGCCATTCAGCTACCATAATTCTTTCTACAAAAATCATGCAAAGTACTTCTGATGTTGTGGAGAAAATAAATATATCTTGTACCAACAAAGATCAAACATAGGAAAAATAAAAGGTAAACATCTTAAGAGGAGAAAGAAATATATCCCCTCTTAGTTTGAAAATAAGTATGATTTGAAAACGCTGATCAGAGTGTCCACTTAAGAATGTTTATGACCCCCTTTAGTTAGGCGTGCACAATCTCTGTTAGGTCTCTGGGCATGTCTGATTATACAAAAATACATGTGAGATGGAAACTTTTCTAATCAATTAAAATAGATACTGTTCATCAACTAATTATGTGCAGGAAACAAACATTCTACCCATCGCATGGAAAGCCTGCAACTTACAGTAGGACAAAGGGTATCAAGGAATTCAGCCCCAAAAAGTTCAACATTTGCAACCTTGTCAAATGCTTAGCTGTTAGACAGAATACTGGTTGGTTACTTACAATCTAGAAGACCCCTTTTGTTAATAACTTCTTTATGGACCGGAAGACGCAAGCAGAAGCACTGAGATGGATGAAGCTAAGACTTGGATGAAGGTTCAGTTCTATTTTGTGAAACTTTCTTCGATATAAACAGGTATCTGAAGTTGGCAGAAACAGAGTCTAGTAGATATGTTTGATTTATTCCTTGAATGATGGTCTGTATTGTCTCTTTCGAACCAATGATCTCACGCCAGTGGAGCAGGTTTCCAATGAATGATTTTCTATATTACCTCTTTTGCGACCAGATTGATGAAAAGGGATAATGCACCTATAAATGCAGTAGCTAAGGCAAACCTTTAAATGCAGTAACCAACGCAAAGCATCTTGCACGTGCAGTCAGTAGCTAAGAACAAAGGTGAAACTACAACTGGAGATACTGCAACTAATATTTTGCCAATGGACTTGAAATAGACAACAAGACAGTTTAACACAACTGCTGATTTGTGGTATAGTTAATTGAAGTTATTTACATCTCTGAAACAGCTCCAGAAACTGAGCCCAATGCTAAATCCTGATCCGTAGTCAGGACCATTAGGATTTAGGAGTTTCTTTTATCCACTACATCAAAGGATTCAAAGGAATATAGACACAAGATAATACACTAATATTGGTGAGGCAAGAGCTAGGCGTCCATTTAACCGATAAGTTAAACAGACACATGTATAATCAAAATAGTTAACTGATTGCTGTGCAATTTTTTCAGTTCCATCGAACTGGTAAGCTAAATCAACCGAATCCAAACAGATAACTGATCAAGGGGGCCTTGGTGTTCACCTTCACTGCAGCCACTCGGTGTCCAGACTGATGGAGGAGGCCTTGTTGTTCACCTTTCACTGTGGCTGCTCGGTGTCCAGACGACGCGTTGGTGAGGCGAATACAGGGCTGTCAGTGGTGCAGCAGGTAAGGCTTTGTACTGGCCTGATCCAGGCGTCTTCCTGCTGGTGGATAAGGAGGAGGTGTGGCTCCAGCGGTGGACCTAGGATTTGAACCTAGGGTACGCCTAAGCAAGAAACATAAAATGCAATACATATACATAATTAGGTAGATAGTTGGGTATACAACTACAAGAATATTCAAATCGTTCGATATAGAAGTAGAAAATAATAATAAAAAAAGATAATATGTTTAAAAGGTCTCATATAATACCTTAGATTCAAAACTTGCGTAAATGAAAATATATGTTGTTCTTCATGCCTGAACTTTCTGACAACAAACAGACAAGCAGAAAATGGCATATCAGACCCACTTAACTGCAATGTTCAGTCACAAATTAGGCTTCGATTTCATCCTAAGCTATGCAAATGAGCAAACCACTGGACATTAAAATATAGAACCATACACCAAATTCACAAATGCACAATCCTAAGCACAACTTCACAATCCCTAATCCTAAAGGGAAGCAGATTCTTACTGATTCACCAGGGGGCAGGGGCAGGGGCAGGGGCAGGGGCTAGCGGCCAGCCGGATAGGGGGAGCTTTTGTGGATGCACTAGAGCCGCGTCGGAGTCGTGGGGCGCCCTGCGGGGGCAGCTCAGTTGCTGCCGGCCGGCTGGAGCTTGGACGGCTGGAGCTGAGGGCGGTTGCAGGGCATTGGCGACGGAGATCGGGGTTAGGAGGGTCTAGGCGAGTCTGTAGCTGCCGGCGGCCCGTCGTCTTCGCGTGGAGGTGGCTAGCGGCGGCGCAGCGGCGCGCCTGGTAGTCGGCGCTGCCTGATGCTGTTGGGCCTTTTTCTTTTGTGACTATGATGTTGGGCCTTCGGGAAGACGAGGAAGAGGCATGCACAATATCGACGCATTTGAACAGCTATTTGGGCTGTGTTTTCAAATATGGTTATCGCGTAGCCATTATTCGCTCGTTTCAGCGGATTGGTTTTTTTAGAGAAAACTTTGTAATCTAGATTAAGTCATCTTTTTTTAAGTTTATTTTAGGACTTAGGTACTCTAGTGTCTATTCATTCAATAATAGTCAGCATATTCATGAATAATTCATTTCATGATTTTTTTTTTCAAAAACTGAACAAGTGAATTGCTGAGTAAATTCATTAGAGAGCAGGCAAAGAAAAATCAAACAAAGGACACAAGAGGACAGACAGCTAAGTAAACTTATGAGTTCATGATTTAATGGCATCAGTGAGACGTCTACGGTGACTTTGTGAATTTCAAGATCTACCGGCAAATCTTTCAGATGTGTTTATAAAGGTAAGTGTGTATTATACCGTCTAATTATTAAAAATTTATTATTATTAAATATTAGACAATATATCCTTTGAGGCTTTAACGATGAGACATCTGCTGTGATTTTATTATTAATATCAAAATTAGCATAAGTCAGTGTGCATGCATGCTGTGTTTGGAGCATGCTAATCTCAAAATCAGTGAAGTAATGCATATACACACCTGAGCACGACGGAAACAACCACCATACCTCATGCTATGTTTGGAGCATGCGAACAATGAGAGCACTTTGGGCTTGTTTAGTTCAAAAAAAAATTTAAGATTTTTCATCATATTGAATTTTTAAATATATGTATGGAGCATTAAATATAGATAAAAATAACTAATTGTACAGTTTGCTTATAGTTTACGAGACGAATCTTTTAAGCCTAGTTAATCTATGGTTGGAGCATGCTAACGATCAGAGCACTTCGTTAATCTCAAAATCGGTAGAGTAATGCATATACATGGACGACCTGAGATGGAACACAGCCACCATACCTGAGAGTGTTTGCAAGCGAATGGAATGTCTGAATGATCTCGTAAACCTGACTAAGCGCTGGATTAATCGGGCTGGGAAAAACCAGATCCTTTTTATGGTCTGAACATAACCTGAGGGTATTTCTTAGAGCATCTTCAAGGGTTTTGCATTTGAGGTTTGCATTTTAGTAATTTGCCAAAAAGCTTTAAAAGAGGTATCCAACGGTTTTGTATTTGGAGTTTGCAATTTGGGCAACTTGGTAAATGAGGGAGCAAACTTGGCAAAAAATGACAAGCTGTGGACGGCTTTGCAAACCCGATCGCGCGAGTAAAGTCACGCACGAGGAAAGCGCGAGCGCCTGGAGACCTTTTATTTTTATCCTTTGCCAAGTCCAAATGCCAATTCGCTTGGAGATGACCTATTTTTATCCTTTGCATTTTGTTATGGGAGTTTACAAACAATAACAAATGTCAAGTTAATTTGCCAAAGCCTTTGGAGATGCTCTTAGGTTTTCTAGTATTTGGTTGAGTCAGATTTTGCGGTGTAGGCGCCGGCTGAAGTACAGCAAGCACACATGGAGTCGGAACGCCGGCAAAGAGCGCAACGGATCCAGGTTTACTAATGACTAGGGCCTATGTGTAATGTGTAGGATAACATGATGAAATACTGAATCTGAAGAGAGATATTGAATCATAAATTCATAATTCATATTTATAATTTCAATTCAATCCAATTGAAATCCTGAACCTCAAGAATAGAAATTCAGTAGAGAAATTACAAAGGGAAAAATGTATTCACATTGTCACACAGTTGTGGATGGACGTCGGGCGGACTGTTCACAGCTGTCTGGCTGGCGGCGAGGGCCAGAGGCCTGACAGTGGGGGGCGCGGGCTGGTGACTATCAGCATGCTGCATGCAGCCGGCGAGGCAGCCGGCGCTGTGCCCTGCACGGAGCCACAGAGGTCGGCCTGGGTGGAAGCTGAGATTATTAACTATTTGCAATCATAAGGGCAACTACAATGTATATAAACTAATCGTGTGTTTGGTTGGGGGTTGCGTGGGTTGGGTTGGATCCAACCCAGTTTTTGGGGTCGGAGCCAACCCGTCTAGTGTTTGGTTGCACTTCTGTTTTTGGGACGGAGCCAACCCATTTTAGTGTTTGGTTGAAGAATTGGGGACAGAGCGGCTCCGTTCAGTGTTTGGTTGAAGGAATTCAGTGTTTGGTGGGAGCCAACCCGGCTGGAGCGGCTCCGTCCGCCAGATTTTGACGGACGAGTCCAACCCGCATCTGAGAGGAATATTCCACCCTGGAGCCAACCCAACCCTCCCATCCTCCAACCAAACAGCCACAGGAACGGATTCGCTCCAACCCAGCTCGCCCCGCTCTCCAACCAAACACACGGTAAGTAGTCCATATGAGCAGCTTTTGTGTCAGTGGACAATAGCTATTGTTGTTTCCACAATGTTTCAGTCAACAACTAATCTATAAAGTGGGTCCCATATAAGATAAAAAATTATTTCTCTTTACAATCCTGTGCAAAGCCAAGAAAGAGAGAGTGAGGAGTGAGAAAAAGTAGCATTTTTTATTCCCTATGGGTAGTCCATAAGCTTATGGATACCTTTTGCTATGGACTCCTTTATGGACTGGTCTCACAGTGTTCCAGTTACCTGATAGCAAATATTTTAATCCTATGACTACCTTATGGCACACATTGTGGTTGCTCTAATGGATGACACTTTTCTATTTGCCAGTTTTATACGGGCTTCTATAGATTTGCCACACGAAACAGTACACCTCCTACATTTTTACCATTTTGGCTGACGTGACACACTACGTTTGGGAGGCAGCATGGCAGCACTACCGAGAGACCTAACTTGGCACGAAAAAAGACTTATTTGCCTCTGTTGTTTCTCTTCCTCTACTCACTAACGCGTAGGTCCTACATGCCACTTTCTTCTTCAACCTCCCGCCATCACTAAACCAGACCTCATCCCCATCCTGACAATTACATCTGGACATGCTCAACCGACGAGCCAACATGCCACCACACCATGAGCCGTGCACATGCTCAAGCAATTCGCACCTTTACAACGCTTAACGACCTCAAATGCATTGGCAGCAGATGGTCAGTTATCGTAGCATCAAACGTAGCAGAAACACTAGGGTCTTGTTTACTTCCGCCTAAAAATTCAAAAAATTTCAAGATTCTTCGTCACATCGGATCTTTAGACGCATGCATGGAGTATTAAATATAGACGAAAATAAAAACTAATTGCACAGTTTGGTCGGAATTGACGAGACGAATCTTTTGAGCCTAGTTAGTCTATGGTTAGATAATAATTATCAGAAATAAACGAAAATGCTACAGTGTCGTGAAATTTTTTTGTTTGGGAACTAAACAAGGCCTAGGCCGTGATACTGGTACTATCAAGACTTCTAAAATGTCAATGTTCCCATGATCCAGACACATGCTGCAGCGCAGAGCAAAAGATATGACCCAGCCATTCCTAACGGGGATCTCCATTTGAGAGATGGCTGAGTCTCCTTGGAGGAATCTTCTCAAACTGAGAGATGGCTGAAAACTGAGAGATGGCTGAAATTGGACCAATTAAGGTCTTGTTTGGATGTAGTTGGATTCGCACCAATCCACATGTGTTGAGGTGGATTGGAATAGAATTTAAACTAAATTCCACCCCAATCCACTTCAACACATGTGGATTAAGGTGAATCCGACAACGTGGAGCATAAAATTCATAGCAAGTCACGATGGTACAGAGCGCACCGTGGGTGGCAAGCAGCAGGGCGGTGTCGACGGCCGGGATGAGGTGACCCTGCTCTCTCAGCAGGACGAACACGAAGTGCGCCGCCGCCTTTGAGCGGCCGGCGTCACCCTCCGCGTCTCCCCGGTCAAGGATGTACGCTGGCGCTTGGCTCGTCATCCTACTCGTCGTCTTCCCGAGTGAGCTGTTGTTTTCTTACCTCTAGTGTGCTGTAGACTTTAGGTGGATGTGCGTGCCATCTTAAGCCAAATCTGTTATAACAGTTGGTCACTATATTTTTTTTTGTCAGCGAACCATCTGACCAGATCGTACATGCACTCGCACCTGCCCAACATATTACTTTTAAAAAAACAAAATATTTACTTTTAAATATTGTAACTTATAAAATATGTATCTATTTTTAATTTCATCTGTACTGGTATGTTCTACGAGAGGAAAGAAGATAGAAGAGAGCTTAACTCTTATTCTAGCACCAAACTAGATAAGAAAGCATAGACATTTGTATGTCTAAACAATAGTGTATGTAAGGAAGAGCAGAAAAGAAGAAGAAAAATACATGGTACCATATAATAATAAAAAACCTCTTTATAGATAAATATGAGACAATTATTATATAGCTTGGCTCTTATAACTTGTCTTATAACTAAGCATTTATCTCTATTATTGACCTTGCCCATACAATCCTAAGTTTTTTTTTTATGGTTGCGTGATGTAGGCCCCGGATACTAGGGGCAAAATTTTAGTCAAGGACCTGTTTTGATCAATCCATAGACTAAAATTTAGCCCCTACAGTTTAATTCTATTATACTATTTGGATTCATAGGTTAAACATAAGCCCTTTACACTACAATGACCAATTTTCCCATGGAATGGTTGCCAGGCGTGCAATCGACACAACGGCGCCATGGAGGAGCAGGAGTGAGTCACCGCCGGCGGCGACGCAAAGCAGGATAGGTCGCCACCATCCTTGAGGTCCCCGAGGGTGACGAAGCAAGAGGACTTAGACAGGAAGGAAAGGTGTAGGAGGACGTGCTCGAAGAGGCCCCCGTTGTAGGGGAGTGTGATGGGGCCCGCGCAGGCCTCTGATGGGAACCCGTACTCCTCTTCTGCTTGTCAGAGCAGCTCCCAAAACACGGGGTGGTTCAGGTGCGTCACCCATGCACACCACCACGTGGCCCACTAGGACTGGGACTGCAGCTGCCTCCATTGTCGCAGCGTGGGACCGCCACTCTCGTAGCGTATGTGGAGCCACACGATGTACCGGATCTTGCGGGGCGTGGTGCGGAGGGACCTTTGCCTTTCGGATTTCTAGGGTGAAATGCAATGCGAATAGCTGAATAGGAGTGGTGGCACAGACAGAGGAAGAGAGGGCGAGAGCCGCAGGGATCGAAGTGAGCGAGATAATAGTGCTGGGGATGAGTGTGGACAAGAGAAGGGCGGCGGGGTTGATGTCTGGTAGCGGTGTCAACGTCGGGGTGTGACAAAGAGCGATGGTGAAGGCAGCGGTCATTCCTGTTGCTGCAGCGTGCCTCTAGATCGGTTAGGGTTTAGGGATTGTAGGTGGGGTGTGGCGGTGACAATCGAACCTCATGCCCCGTGTCCTAGCTCCCCACCTCCCCTTATATGCGTTGCACGATAGAGGCCTACCAACCATGGAACGGTTGGGCCCCTGACCAGGGCACGAGTTAAGGCTCAATTAGCCGTTGAGCCAATCAGTGGGAGATCAATCTAACAACCCCAACTAATGAGCTAGAGCATTGTAAATTGATTAAGCAATGAAGGTTCCTTTCTTCCCTAATAGCCATACAAACTGAATCATCAACAGAACTTAGATGAAAGTTAGACGCATCTCTCTAGGCCAGATAGTTTCGGAGGCCAGTCTCAATTCCTTGTATAACCATCTTCTAAAGGTAATCGGACTCCATCTAAAGCTTGTACCACAGTGATATTTATGTTTTCACATAACTCAAAAGAATAGACTCTTGTTCTTTTTCTGGCCCGATCTATACGAGCGTTTGATCAGGTCTGTTAAATACCGCAGCGTAAAAATGAGAAGAAAGGAATTCAATCTTTCTTCCTTATTCGTTTTTCTTTTGGGAACTCTCTTTCTTATTCTGAAAATCATGATACCGTTGGTTGACTTTTAGATCTGATTTCTCTTACAAACTTTTCTTCTAGTGTAATATTACAACAATCAACAGTTTTCGCCGTCTTTGGGGAAGAAAATTCAAAAAGCCACCGAGTCATGATGACATGTACCATTGGGGGGCGTGGGTATGATTGGAAGTAGTGTTCGCTGATTTATTGTAAGAGAAAAACACTATTGGCTGATAAAAAAATACGACTTATAAGACAAGCGAACGGTAATGGCCCAGATGACTGACATTAGAGTATTTAACTATCTGGATGACCAAGTGTGAGTGCCGGCGTACAATTTAATATGATTTTTCTAGTGAAAGTCAACATATCTGGTGCGATCTTTGATAGTTCAGATTGTTATAATATTATAAGAGCCTACTCAGATGTTACGTAGATATATACTCTCCTTTTGTTCTAAAAAATAGCCAAGTAATTTTAATTTATAAAAAATATTAACATTTATGGTATCAAATAGACTATTTGCTTACCATTGTATTAATGATTAATTATGGAATATAGATCTATTTAGAGACATACATGTTGATATTACTTTTAATAAATTTAGTCAAACTTGAAAAGTTGACTTGATTTAAATTTAAAATAGCATCCCCGTCGACCTTTATAATTGCACCGCAACCTCTATGTTGTCCCACACACCATGACGGTGCTGGTGCCAACGAGGTAGGCTCACTGAAATCTTAGTTACCGCTCCGGGGCAGTTATAAAGACGACGGGCACAGATCTAGATAGAGGATGATGATGATGAGGGACCAACCTACCTCATTGGCACCAGCACCGCTGGAGGAGATAGAGATAAGAGAGAGAGGAGCCATAGCCACGAGCGTCGCGGTGCGTGGATCGGACGACTTCCACCACCGTCCCCGCGTGGATCTAACACTTCAAAAATCACTTGCTAGAGCCGACAGAAGCGCGCGAGTGCTCTATAGCATAAACATATAGGTCCTAGGCTCCTAGCCATGAAAGACACTAGTGATTTGAAGTCAATCATTATTATGGGCTAGCCGGAGTTGGATTTCGTTAGAAACTATTTAAGACCATGCTACCGCGAGATGGAGTACAAATCCTGCATAATGTCACCCTGGCTCCCACCCATCCTTTAGGGCACTCACAATGCAAGACTCTATCACAGAGTCCAAGACACTTAATTACATATTATTTATGGTATTTGCTGATGTTGCAGCATATTTATTGAAGAAAGAGGTAGAAAAAATAAGACTCCAAGTCTTATTTAGACTCCAAGTCCACATTGTTCGAGGTAATAAATAATTTTAGACTCTATGATAGAGTCTGCATTGTGAGTGCCCTTATAGGTCCATAGACATGTCTTAAAGAGGTGCATATGGTGGAATCTTAATTAATCTCATTGTTTTTCATTTTTCGGGGTGCATTGGCACCCACGGCATACAACTTATCTTTGCCCGCGCTAGTTGACATTGGATTTCGTTAGAAACCTAATATTTGTGGCCCACTAACTCGGCAACTTGTTTCATACTGTTTAACCATGCTACCGCGAGGAGTACAAACATTAGTCTCGCAATGCACACAAATGTGTCGGGCCTTGTTAGTTCCATCGGTGAAAAGTTTTTAGTAACACTTTTGTTTATGTTTGATAATTATTATTCAATTATAAACTAACCAGGCTTAAAATATTCATCTTACAAATTACAAATAAACTATATAATTAGTTATTTTTATCTATATTTAATATTCATACATGTAACGCGAGATTAGATATGACGATGGAAAATTTTGAAAAAAATTAGCTTTTGGGAACTAAACAAGGCCTCATACTGTCATCCTGGCGCCCGCAAAATCACACAAGTGTCATACGTCAGTCCTGAGGAGTGAATGATGAGGACATAGATGCCGACCGGCCGGCCTTGGCCGGCTGGGTTAACGACGCAAACAAAGCTCCAACCTCCAAGTCGACTCACGTATGCGGTCTTTTATAGCAGATGCCATGCGCACTAGAACACACACACGAAAGCATCCAAGATCACTAACCTCGCTCACTGCCCATCCCATCCCTATCTGGTCGGCCACGACGATCTCCAGAAATCAGGATGGGTAGCCAAGGGCAAGCGGCGACCGACGGCCGGGGAGACGCAGACGACACCGGCGGAAGAACCCAAGCAGCGCACTTCGTGTTCGTCCCGCTGATGGCTCAGGGCCACCTGATCCCGGCCATCGACACGGCGCTGCTGCTCTCCACCCACGGCGCCGTCTGCACCATCGTCGGGACCCCGGCCACGTCTGCTCGGGTACGCCCGACCATCGAGTCCGCCCTGCAGTCCGGCCTGTCGGTCCGCCTCGTCGAGTTCCCGCTCAACTACGCCGAGGCCGGCCTGCCCGAAGGCGCCGACAACATGGACAACGTCCCGGCAGAGTACTCGCAGAACTACTTCGACGCCGTCGCGCTCCTCCGCGCGCCGATCGAGCGCTACCTCCGCGCGCAGGCGCCGTACCCGACGTGCGTCGTGGCGGACTTCTGCCAGCCGTGGACCACGGTGCTCGCGACCAACCTCGGCGTCCCGCGCCTCACCTTCTTGAGCATGTGCGCCTTCTGCCTCCTGTGCCAGCACAATGTCGAGCGGTTCAACGCGTACGACAACGTCGCCGACGACAACGAGCCGGTCGTCGTGCCGGGTCTGGAGGAGAAAAGGATCCTGGTAACGAGGGCGCAGGCCCCGGGCTTTTTCCGGGGGATCCCAATCCCGTGGTGGGAGGAGTTCGCGGACTACGTCGAGCGCGCGCGGGCCGAGGCCGACGGCGTCATCGTGAACACCTTCGAGGAGATGGAGCCGGAGTACGTCGCCGGCTACGCGGCGGCCAGGGGGATGAAAGTCTGGACCGTCGGGCCGGTGTCGCTGTACTATCACCAGGAGCGCGCCGCAACGCTGGCGGCGAGAGGGAGCACCGCCGACATCGACGCCGGCGAGTGCCTCCGGTGGCTGGACGGCAAGGAGCGCGACTCCGTCGTGTACGTCAGCTTCGGGAGCATCGCGCAGGCGGACGGGAAGCAGGCCGTGGAGCTCGGCCTCGGGCTGGAAGCGTCGGGGCACCCGTTCATCTGGGTGATCAGGAACGCCGACGAGTACGACGGAGCCGTGCGCGTCTTCCTGGACGAGCTCGACGCGCGCGTCGCGGCCGCGGGGCGCGGCCTGCTCATCAGGGGGTGGGCGCCGCAGGTGCTGATCCTGTCCCACGCTGCGGTGGGCGCGTTCGTGACGCACTGCGGGTGGAACTCCACGATGGAGGCCATCACCGCGGGGCTGCCGGTGGTGACGTGGCCTCACTTCACGGACCAGTTCCTGAACCAGAAGATGGCCGTGGAGGTGCTGGGCATCGGCGTCAGCGTCGGGATCACGGAGCCGCTCATGTACCAGAAGGTGGAGAAGGAGATCGTGGTCGGCCGGAACGTGGTGGAGGAGGCCGTGAGGAGCGTGATGGGCGGCGGGGAGGAGGCAGAGGAGAGGCGGCGGCGGGCCCGCGCGCTGGCGGTCAAGGCGAGAGCGGCCATGCAGGAGGGCGGGTCGTCGCACCGCAACCTGCTGGATTTGGTCGGGCGCTTCGAGGGTGTCATGGCCGAGACTACCAAAGGCGCGTGAAGCAACAGAGCACTGCATAGTGCAGGTCTACTGTGGAGAAGGCGCTATTATATTGGCTACGTTTTAATCGTTTTCGATTTTACAGCAAGCGAGTGTCTGCGTGTTGCTATGGGGAAAAAACTTTTATACGTGTGGATGATTCATTTAAGGTCTTGTTTACTTCCAAAAAAGTTTGTAAAATATGAATAGTAACACTTTCGTTTGTATTTGACAAATATTGTCCAATTATAGATTAACTAGGCTCAAAAGATTCGTCTCGTCAATTACGACCAAACTATACAATTAGTTTTTATTTTCATATATATTTAATACTTTTTTTAGATAATGGATAAAAAATTATCCGACATATATATTTAATACTCCATGCATACGTCTAAAGATTCGATGTGACGGGGAATCTGAAAAATTTTGCAAAATTTTTGAGAACTAAACAAGGCCTAAGTGTAACTATCATGATAACGTGCTTTCGAGAAATTAGGCATAAGTTACACGAAAAAGGATATCATGATCTTTAGAAATGTTTGTACATGGCTTAATAGCAAAAAAGTTCAAAAAATTATAGGCAAAGAGGATTATAAGAATATCAATTATGGTTATGCAAAGATTATACGTCCCTTTTCGAGCCTATTTGGTTGGCATTGACCTAGCTAATGCACAGTACACTTGAGCGCGTGCGAGTCATTTTAGTGTATAAATGAGACCTAGCAACCCATACAAAGGCACCACCAACATGCATTGCGACTTCTGGGTTAACCCCTTCGGCCCTTCACGATTATAACACATGACCTTAACAATGGTCTGCTACAAGAGGATTGAACAAAATGGATCCCACAAACAACCATGTATTAAACACTTAAGCAAAATGAGAGAAATGGGAAAAATATTATGGTAAAGTCTGAATACAATGAGCCCCATGTAAGAGAACCTACCACCGATTCTTTTTTTTTTTGAACATGCCATAGCATGTGTTTCATTAAAGAGAAAAACCTACCACCAATCTGAGAGCAAACCCTTCAAGTGATGTTTTCTTCCTTTTCTAGTCAAGTTATTTATGCGGATATCTAGAGTTTAATTAGTTGCAACTCAGCTCAGAACAAGCGACACCATTCATATCCAATATCTTTGACCTTGCAAGTGCCGAGTGTTGCATTTCTTAAGTCAATAGTAATAGGCAGCCAGCTAGGCAAACAATCGTCAACACAAAATACAAGTCAATGATAGTGTACCTAGATGTTACTATTGGCTTCAAAGACAAAAATTGCTTAGTGAATTGGTGTTGCCATCCCCTTCCAGCGACCATTTTAGATCACCCCTCTATAGCTAGTAAATTTCTTGGTAATGACTTATATATGACAGTCCGTCTTTAAGGGCTAGAAATAGCCACCCACGTGCAACTCCGCACGCGCATGTGACTCTCCACTCGCCACGCGCACACTCACCTCTCTCTCTCTCTCTCTCTCTCACTCACACACACATCTCTAGCAACTTCCTCCCCAACCCTGGTGAGCAGATCTGGCAACGACATATATTCTTGTCTTCCCCCCTGTCTCTCTTTCCCCGGCGACCTCCTCTTCAACTCCGACGTGCGGATCCGGCGACGGCATGGAGTCTTTAGGTGGATCGAGCGACGGACATGGCGGATCCGATGAGGTATGTCCTCCTCCACCTGGATCTTCGAGCTAGGGTTCTAGTGACCTCCTCACCAACTCCGATGAGCGGATGCAGCAATGACATGGAATCTTCGGCCGGATCCGATGAGGTATGTCCTCCTCCACCTAGATCTTCGAGCTAGGGTTCTAGTGACCTCACCACCAACTCCAATGAGCGGATGCAGCAATGACATGGAATCTTCGGCTGGATCCGATGAGGTATGTCCTCCTCCTCCTCCTCATCCTAGATCTTCAAGCTAGGTTCCGACAACCTCCTCCCTAACTCCGACAAGTGGATTTGTAAGCGACATGGAGTCTTCAGGCACATCTGGCAGCGGCCATGGCGGATCCGACGTGTCCTTCTCCTCCTCCTAGATCTTTGAGCTAGGGTTTTGACAACCTCCCCCCCAACTCCAGCCAGAGGATCTTGCGATGCCATGGAGTCTTCGGGCGGATCCGACACAGACATGGTAGATCCTGCGAGGTATGCCCTCCTCCTCCTGGATCTCCAAGGTATGGTTCCGGCAACCTCCTCCCCAACTCTAGCGAGCGGATCTAGCGACAACATGGAGTCTTCGGGGAGATCTGGCGGCAGGCATGGTGTCGACGAAAGCTGGTCGGCAGTCTACCTTGGGGTATGCCCACGGTAGTAGTTTATCGGTAGACGGTGCGCAAGCTACGAACTTGATGGTGACGCAAGACACAGACAAGGTTTTTATCTAGGTTCGGCCGCCGTGTGGGCGTAATACCTACGTCCTGCGTCTGATTGTATTGGATTGTATTGAAAGAATAATATGTCCTAAGGGGGGTCCCTTGCCCCTCCTTATATAGTCCGGAGGGCAGGGTTACAGATCTGGAAACTAATCCTAGTCGGTTACAATTGCCATAGATAGTTCGATATCAATTCCTATTCTAACCGACTAGAATCCTGCTTGATCTTCACATCTTGTTTCCTTGCGCGAAACTCCAGGCAGTCGGATCAAGCCTCGGGCTTGTCTCGTAATGGGCCAAGCCTCCTGGCCCAAGTCTAGCCGTAAGGGTATAGGAGTTTATACCCCCACAGCTAGTCCCCGAGCACCATGTATTGTGATGTAACACGCCGTCTTGAGCTTCTTCGACCAGTGAGGATTGACATCTTCAATAAGCAGGAAAGTCGCCAAAATAGTTGCAACGGTATTTTGACCATCTCAAAAGATAGTTGATCAACACTGATATCGAAGAAGCAGGTTGTTCGAAGAGTGCATGGTGCTCTTGAGAAAAAATATTTCTTTTCTCGATGAAGTGTGCCCACTGTACTTTTATGAAAAGCACAGTCTATCAATTCTGCAAGCACATTCACCGCAAGGTGAAGTGTGCCCACTTAGTCCCCGAGCCTGGTAGTAGGTGACATTGACACTTGGTACCGATGTAGTCCCCGAGCTTGCTGGAAGGCGAAAAAAAATTGAAGTTACCAGTCCCCGAGCATATCATGCTCGTTTGCAATCATATAGACTAATCGACCAGTCCCCAAGCATATAACGCTCGGTGATCGGTACAGTCCCCGAATTTTCAAATTGTGGGCTGGTCGACCAGTCCCCGAGCGTATAGTGCTCAGATTGGTCGGTGCAGTCCCCAAGTCTCCAAACTGGCAGACTGGTCGACCAGTCCCCGAGCGTATAGTGCTCGGTGGTCGGTGCAGTCCCCAGGAATCCAAACTGGCAGACTGGTCGACCAGTCCCCGAGCGTATAGTGCTCGGTGGTCGGTGCAGTCCCCAGGAATCCAAACTGGCAGACTGGTCGACCAGTCCCCGAGCGTATAGTGCTCGGTGGTCGGTGCAGTCCCCAGGAATGTCAGTCCTCCACCAATTCTGACTGTTATTTTGAAAAAAGCATCTTGCCACATTAATGTGTGATGTGACGAGACATCCTGGCATATTGTCAGATGGCTGCGTGAAAAGGTGCGCCTGGTAACTATGCAGCCGCTCTTTGCGCGGTTCAAGAAAAGGAAACCACCAATTATACAAAAAAGCCGCCGTATTAACTGCCGGTAATTGTTGGAAACCGAAACGCCGCATCCGCCGCTGGGCCCGCCCACTTCCCAAGAATACGGGAAGTGGAAGAGGTGGAGCTGTTGCTTATAAAAGCTTGACGTTACACCCGTAATCTTTACCCTACCTTTGCCTTCGAGCTTTCCATTCTTGCCATTCCTGCCTTCTGCAACCACCACCAGTTCTCCCAGCTCGCAGTCGTTCCCGCAGCATCAATGGCGAAGAGTGACTCCAAGAAAAGGGCCGAGCTGATGGCAAAAGAGAAGAAGTCCCGGAGCAGCACGAGGTCCCTCAACGACCTCGTCGGAATGGGGCTACTCCACAACCAGGAGCTCGGTGGCTGGAGGGCGCCGGAAGGGGAAAGCTACCCCGACCCTCGTGCAGGTGAGATCGTGGTTTTTGAAGATTTTTTCAAAAGGGGCTTTGGGATTCCTGTCCATCCTTTTCTCCAGGGCCTTCTTCTTTACTATGAGATCGGGATCTGCAATCTGCACCCGAACTCAATTCTTCTTATCTCCACCTTTATTCATTTGTGCGAGGCCTATGTTGGGATAGAGCCGCACTTCGATCTTTTTCGTTATCTGTTCTGTCTGAGGAAGAAGGGAGCAGTTGGAGGCTCCAAGATTGTAGGTGGAGCATACCTCAATCTACGCGATGGAATGAAGAACCGGTACCTCAACTGCCCATGGAACACTTCTCTCACCGAGTGGTACAAGAAGTGGTTCTATATCAGGGAAGAGCCGGGCAGCTCCACGTTCTGCGACGTGGGCCACATCCCCGAGAAGAGGGTCAGCTGGAAAGATCGCCCAGACTTCTCCGGTCAGGTTGCAGACCTGATGAAGCTGATCGACTGGTCCCGTTTAGACGGGCCAGGGGTGGTCGGGAACTTTATTGTACGTCGGGTGATGCCCTGTCAGAGGAGGGTACACTCGGCGTACGAGTACGCGGGGAGCCAGGACCCGACCAGGATGAGCCCCGATGGTCTGGAGAAGACGGAGGTGCAACAGCTGATGAACGAGTTGTTCAACTTTACGGATGACAACCTCATTCGAAGCAGTGATCGGGTGCATGCCTTCAAGCTGGGGCGACCAGCTCCAAAGGTAAACAAATAGTGTTATTGACTGGTATTGCTTTTTGAGTACTCGTCTGCCTAGTTTATGACTTGTCGATGGTTCTACTGCAGATTGGAGATGTTGACCGGTGCGCAGTGTATGTGTCACTGGCACCTGGTATGGAGAATCCTGCGAGGGTGGACCTGCCAGAGGACGACGCTGCTCGGTGTCATCAATACACCAGCCGCGAGGAGGAGCAGAACCATCCCGCCCCGACCACCGAGGACAAGGTAGCAGGGAAAAGGCCACTGGCAGTGGATCCGCCCCCTGCGGAGGCACTGCCGGCAGAGAGCAGCCAGACGCCGAAACGTCGTTGGCTCGTCAGGATCACCGACGACGACGAGGAGGAGGAGGCGACGCCATATTTGGTTCGAAGGCCGCGTAGTCGTCTGGACGTTGTGCCAGCCACTGCTGGTCGGATGACCAGCGACCCGCCTGGCCCACACGCCGAGCCGACGTGTGTTGGAGAGACAGGGGCAGCGGCGGCGGCTGGTAGGACGAGGAGAAGGTTCTTCACAGCAACGCACAGGCGTTCCGATCTGTAAGTTGCTCAATCTCACTTTTACGCTTCATCCTATTTTTGTTATTGCTGCTTTTGACATTGGTTAAATGTCACATTTTTGTTAGCGCGGCATCGGACGTCGACCCTGACCACATTGCTGGCCAGAGGACGGCTGAGCCCGTGGCTGTCGTTGGAGACGCCGTGCCACAGACCACCCAGGAGCATGCCAAGGAGCAGCCCGCGACGACGACCGCGGCTGAAAGTGCCGAGGAGCATCCGGCCCCGGCAAGGGCCAGAGCGGGCACCCCTACAAGGGACGGAGAGGCTGCGAGGACGCCTCCCCCAAGCAATGCTGTGGAGGAGGAAGGTAGAGCTCCAACCCCCCCGCCAGCTGAAGAAGGGAGAGTCCCAACCCCGCCCCGAGCAGGCGCCTCTTCACCAGTAGGCTCCCCTTTCCTGGATCAGGGTCCAGTGATGCCTGCGACCACGGCCGGGGGGAGTGCGGAGGGCGAGGAAGCCCGGACGGCCTTCGACGATGAAGTGGAGGAGATCCAAGGTCGTCCCCAAGACGGCCGCCAACACGTGTACGTGTGGCGCCAACGTGGGGACCACTTCATTGGTCATGAGGAGCTCGCGGAGACGGAGGAGGCCGCGAGGGTGGAGCGCGCAGCGAAGCGGCTTGTGGACGAAGTTAAGGTAAGTGGTCTTTTGCACTGCTCAAAGTTTATATGCATTGTTTCTGGATTCAGTATGTATTCTTCTTGTAGGGCGCAATGAAAATGGCGAAGTACCGGAAAAGGTGCTTCGACCAGATTGAGGGCATCGTGGCTGAGAACAAGGCCCTGTCCGCGGAGTTGGACCGGCTTCGGTCGGAGGCCGAGGAGAAGACGGCCGAGATGGGTGCTCAGGAAGAGCGCCTGCTCGACCTCAATCGGCGATTAGCTGACAAGGATCGGGAGAGAAAAGGTTAGTCATGTGTTCCGAGCAGTTGTATATAACTGTGTAGTCATTTTTATTGACCAAAAATTGCCCCTGCAGACTTGGAGGAGGAGGTTGCACACCTCCGGCAAGAGAAGGAGCGGCTCGACCAGGAGCTTGCCGGGGCGCTGGAGACCGGGCGCCGAGCTGGCGAGGAGCTAAGCAACAGGAATCGGGAGTTGTTTGGTGAGAACCGTGCTACCCCTTTTTTCTTTGATTGCTCAACGTTCCTTTTCTTATTTGCAAACTGACCTCCTGCTTGGTTTGTAGTGCTCAAAGTGAATACCAAGAAGCACTTTGACGAGCTGATTAAGGACCGGGACTCCTGGAAGGCCAATTGCATCAAGCTTTGGAAAGGAGTGGCCCCGAGCTCCCTGAAGACCAGCCTCGCGCGCCGAAGCTGACGACAGTCGAGAAGGCGCAACGGGCGTGGGACTGGCTCCAGCAGTTCGTCAAGGACGCTGGGGAATTCGCTGGTGCGCACGTCCTTAGCATGGTGCGCACCCACTATCCCCTGGTCGACCTATCCCGACTGGAGAGAGGGTACCCCAAGGAGGTTGGTCCGCAAGAGGCAGACAACCTTCGTGCTGGTCTACTTGACCTATTGTCGACGGTGATCGGCGACATCAACCTCTGTGGGACGGCAACTCCCCCCGACCAGCCCGGGTCAGATAGATCGGCCAGGGAGTTATCGGGAGCTTCCATTGCCGGAGATGGGCGGTCGACGCCTGCGGTCTCGACCAGCCAGGCGCCGGTGGCCCCGACCCCTTCGACCGGGCAGCAAGGCCGAGCGGGTGATCAGCCCGAGCAGTAGGCCTATAGAGTAGTCTGTAAAAATAGACTAGGAACCGCCCAGAGGTGTGTTTATTGTAAACTCTGTACATAAAGTTTGTAATAAAGTTTGATTTATCATGACCATGGTTTTGAGCGCTGTAATATTGTCTGAGTGATGTATCACTGAGTTGGGTTAATAACTCTTAAGGACTTTCGTCCTAAAGGTGGTTGTTGCACTTTGTCGAAGGCTCTGCATATAAAAGAAGTACATAGGAAGAAAGAGAAAATTTATTATTGCTGATCATAAGAGATTTACAAATAAAATGTACTAGAACTTATGGGTAAAAACGCCGCAGGTTGTTTATGTGCCAAGAGTTAGGTAGACGTGTTCCGTCTGGGTACGCCAGTATGTAAGATGTAGGGCGCGTGACTTCTGCGACCACAAAGGGTCCTTCCCATGGTGTGGATAACTTGTGCGTTCCCTCTTGGCTTGTTTTCCACTTGAGCACAAGATCACCGACCATGAAGGAACGGTCTTTGACGTTCCTGTTGTGATACCTCCTAATGGCTTCGAGATATTTTGCTGTTCGAAGGCACGAGAGTAGGCGCTTTTCTTCCATGCAGTTGATTTCAAGCTCCCTGGCGATGTCAGCCGAAGGCTGGTCGAAGTTTTCGACTCTTGGAGATACAAAAGTTACATCCGACGGAAGCATTGCCTCGGTGCCGTAAACCATGAAGTAGGGTGACACGCCCGTGTTGCGACTAGCCTGTGTTCGGAGGCCCCAGACCACGGCCGGTAACTCTTTCGTCCAACGTCCCGGTGCTCTGTCGTTTTCTGTGTACAGCCTTTTCTTCAAAGCATCGATAATCATTCCATTTGCTCGCTCTACTTGACCGTTGGCCCATGGGTGAGCTACTGATACATACTTTATGACTATGCCCCTGTCATCGCAGAAGTCCCAAAATGTAGTGCCAGTGAACTGAGTGCCCAGGTCGGTGATTATGCTGTTGGGAACCCCATATCTGTGTATGATTTGGTTGAGGAATTCCACAGCCTTCTCGGAGGTTGCTTTGACCAGTGGCATGTACTCGATCCACTTCGAGAATTTGTCGATTAACATGAAGACGAACTTGAAGTTACCGGGGGCCGGCTTAAATGGCTCGATCATGTCCAGGCCCCAACAGGCGAAAGGCCTGGATGATGGGATAGTTTGAATCTCGTGAGCAGGCACGTGAGTCCTCTTGGCAAAGAACTGGCATCCTTCGCAATGTCGGACCAGTTTCTCGGCGTCGGCGACCGCAGTTGGCCAGTAAAAGCCTGCTCGGAAAGCCTTCCCGACGAGTGTTCTGGAGGTGGCGTGGTTGCCACAGGATCCGGCGTGTATGTCATCTAGGAGCTTGATGCTGTCATCTTGGGATATGCACTTGAGCAATACTTTGGAATTTGCGTTCTTTCGCATAAGTTTGCCATCCGCCAGTATGTAATTTTTGGACCGTCGAATGAGGCGCTCGTTCTCTGTTCTGTCTTGAAATCCCAATCCATCAGATATATACCTGATGAAGGGGGTGCGCCAATCACGGCTGCTGGTCGCCGGAGTGGTGTCGTCTATGAGCATTGCCTCGTTGGATTGCTTGTCGATCGAGTCTATGCCCACACTTGGCGCGTGGATGTCCTGAACAAAAACGCCCTACGGAATCTGGGCCCGAGATGATCCTAACTTTGACAACGCATCCGCTGCCTGGTTCCTGTCCCGAACCACGTGGATGTATTCTATGCCGTAGAAATTGGATTCCCATTTGCGGATTTCTTTGCAGTAGAGGTCCATCTTCTCATGGGTTGTGTCCCATTCCTTGTTGAGCTGGTTGATGACTAAGGCAGAGTCGCCGTGGACATAGAGGTGTTTGACTCCCAGTTCGACGGCTAGTCGTATGCCATGTAGGCATGCTTCGTATTCAGCGACGTTGTTTGATGCCGGAAAGAGGATCCTAAGGACGTAGCATAGTTTGTCCTTGTTAGGGGACACGAAGAGTATCCCGGCGCCGGCGCCGTTGATGCTTAAGGAACCGTCGAAGAACATCGACCAGTGGTCGGAGGTGTCGGAGACGGAGGGCTGATTGAGGTCCGTCCACTCTGCAATGAAATTGACCAGGGCCTGAGACTTGACGGTGGTGCGGCTCTGGAAATCCAGGGAGAATGGGCATAGTTCCATTGCCCATTTTACAATTCTACCGTTGGCGTCCTTGTTGCGCAAAATGTCCCCCAGAGGAAAACTGGTGGTTACGAGGACCCGATGACCGTCGAAGTAATGCTTTAGCTTTCTTGACGTTATTAAGATAGCGTAGATGAGCTTCTGTATCTGAGGGTACCTGGTATTGGACTCATTTAAGACTTCGCTTATGAAGTAGACTGGTCTTTGGACTTTGTATACGTGGCCTGGCTCGTCTCGCTCGACCACAATTGCCGTGGAGACAACTCTATCAGTTGCTACGATGTAAAGGAGTTGGTCTTCATTGGGCCGAGGTGCTGTGAGAACAGGCGGTGAGGTGAGGAAAGTCTTGAGCTGGGTGAACGTAGCGTCAGCTTCCTCTGTCCAGGAGAATTTTTCCGATGCCTTTAAGAGTTTGAAGAAGGGGAGGCCTTTTTCTTCCAGTCTAGAGATGAAACGGCTGAGAGCAGCCATACATCCGGTGAGCTTCTGGATATCCTTGACATTTTTAGGTGGTCTCATGTCGAGCACTGCTTTTACTTTTGAGGGATTCGGTCGTATGCCGTCGCGGCTGACGACGTTGCCGAGTAGTAGACCGGAGGGGACCCCAAAGATGCACTTTTTGGGGTTAAGCTTCCACTTGTATTTATTTAGTGCCTTAAAAGTTCGGTCTAGGTTGTCGATTAGAGTGCTTGCTTCCCTTGTTTTGACGACGACGTCGTCTACATAAGCCTCGATGAGGTCATCACGAATCTCGTCGTGGAGGCACTGCTGAATAGCCCGTTGGTAAGTGGCTCCAGCATTTTTAAGACCGAAGGACATGGTCGTGTAGCAATACGCATCGAAAGGAGTGATAAAATATGTTTTGATCTGGTCGTCTTCCTTTAGTGAGATCTGGTGATAACCAGAGTAGCAGTCTAGAAAGAAGAGGAGTTCGCATCCGGCTGTTGAGTCGACCACCTCGTCGATGCGAGGGAGACCAAAAGGATCTTTAGGACAGTGCTTATTGAGATCGGTGTAATCAACACACATTCTCCATTCATTATTCTTTTTGCGTACAAGAACCGGATTGGCGAGCCAATCGGGATGATACACTTCTTTAATAAATCCGGCTTCTAGAAGCCGTGTTATTTCTGTCCTAATAGCCTCCTTTTTGTCACGAGCAAATCGTCGCAACTTTTGCTTGATGGGTCTTGCGGTCTTCGAGACGTTTAAGGAGTGCTCGATCAGGTTTCGTGGGACGCCGGGCATGTCTGCGGGTTTCCATGCGAAAACGCTCACGTTGTCCCTTAGAAACCTGACGAGCGCGCCTTCCTATTTAGGGTCCAGGTTGGCCCCGATGAGGGCCGTCTTCTTGGGGCTGCCGTCGACCAGCTGTACTTCCTTGTGCTCTTTGGACTTTGAATTCTTCCTCGCAGTCTCCTGCTCGGGTAGTCGGAGCTGGTCGAGTGGGACCTGTGCAGCTTGGGCTACTGTTTCTGCCATGCAGATTGAAAGATCAATTGCTTCGGTGATCTTGAAGCTTTCCTCCTCGCAAGTGTATGCGGTGTAGACATTGCCCCTAACAGTTAGGATGCCCTTCTCTGTAGGCATTTTGAGGACCACGTATGAGTAGTGTGGAACTGCCATGAACTTTGTCAGCGATGGTCGGCCCAGTATTGCATGGCAAGTTCCATCAAAGTCGGCGACCACAAAGTTGATGAACTCTGTTCGAAAGTGGTCGGACGTTCCGAACTGGACAGACAGTGTTATCTGTCCGAGGGGTACTGAGCTTTGACCTGGCAGGACTCCCCAGAATTGAGCGTCGTAACGCTTTAGCTGTGTCGGGGTTATCTTGAGAGCAGGCAAGCTGTTGCGAAAGAGGATGTTAATGGAGCTTCCCCCGTCGACGAGCACGCGCTCGAATCTGATGCTGTTGATGCAAGAATTCAGGATTAGAGGGAAACGTCCTGGCTCCGGGATGGCGGCCCACTGATCCTTCCTGCTGAAGGAGATTTCCCTATGCGACCAGGGAGGAAATTTCGTATCAGCGATCAGACCATCTGTGCTGTCCACGTTGAGGCAGGCTCTCTTTAGGAGCTTTCTTTCTCGCTTAGACTCGATGAAAACTTTGCCTCCGAAGATAGAGTGGACCACGTCGGTGGGATTGACATACTGGTGTCGTGGGTCCCTGTCATGGTCCTCGTCTTTGTCTTCATGATCGCGCCCGTCTTGTTTCCCGTTCTTCTTGGCGGGATCGTCTTGAGCAGCCCGCCGCGTGTAGATGCTTTTGAGGACACGACATTCTTCCATCGTGTGATTAGACTTGGGGTGGAGTTGGCATGGTCCCTTCAACGTCTTGTTGTAATCTTCCTGGTAGTCCCGTCGCCCGTTGGGGCGTTTGACCGTATTCACCTCGTGGTCGTGGTCGCAAGGGCGCTTGCCCCTGAAGTCATCACGATTGTCACGCCGCCTATCCCAACCTTCTCTGTGGTCGCGGTTGTCGGGGCGATGATGGTTCCTGTTGTCAAAACAACCACGACTGTCGTCCCGTCGAGGAGGCTGGTCGGGACCTCTCGCATCGTCCCGGATGAGCTTTTCTGCATCATCAGCGTCGGCGTAATTTTTGGCCGTGGCAAGGAGTTCAGCCATCGTGGTCGGCCTTTTGCGCAGTAGCTTGTTCCTCAATGCTTCGTGGAAACGTAGCCCTTTGATGAAAGCCGATATGGCCTCGTCGTGAGAAATTTTCGGGATTTTAAGACGCATATCCGAGAATCGTCAGATGTAATCGCGCAGAGGCTCGTTTTTCCTATCCCTTATTCTCTCGAGGTCGTATTTGTTCCCGAGCTGCTCGCAGGTAGCGATGAAATTGTCGATAAACGCTTGGCGCAGTTCTTTCCAGGAGTCGAAAGAGTCCTCGGGCAGGCCCAGGAGCCACTGATGACCAGCCTGGTCGAGGACGACTGGGAAGTAGTTGGCCATGACGTGCTCATCTCCTGCTGCTGACCAGACTGCGATCTCATAGAGAGTGATCCAGTTCTCTGGGTTTTCCTTGGCGTCGTACTTTTTGAGTTTCTCGAGCTTGAAGTTGCGGGGCCACATGACCTGGCGAAGGTGTGAGGAAAACTGTCTCAGGCCTGGGGGACGGTGCGTGGCATCGTACTCAATGCGCCGCAGGTTTTCATGCACCGCTCTTTCCGTGGCGCGCCTGTTGATGCGGTCCCGGGTGTCCTTGGGAGGGATGTTGTATCGTAGATCCCTGTCCTGGTTTACTTCCTGACCACGCCCACGATTCTGCCCGTGGTAGCTGCCGACGTCCCGACCACCGTTGCCACGCCGTGAATCCTTCCGGCGATTATTGGGGGAGCGGCTACGGTGGTGCTCGCTGGGTTGTGGTGAGGTCCAGCTGCGATGAGTCTGCTCGGAGGAGACCTCTGTGTAGGAGATAGCTTGGACTCTTTTGAGTAAGGTGGTTGTCTGTCCCATCGCGGCGATCAGATGTGCGCGTACGCTGGATCGGACACCCTAGCACTCGGGAGTGTCAGGGAGTCGGTCTAGGTTTGCCATAGCAACAGCTAGGTTAGTGCTTGGCGTTTTGTAGACTTGCTGATCTCCGACTATGTCGAAAGCGTCACTGAGGTTATGCGGTGGGAGCTGTCATTCCTCGTCCGCGCGTCGCCGAGCACGGTCGGCATTACGCTGTTCGCGGAGCTGCCTCTGCTCGTCTGTCTCTCCATCGACGACCGGTTCGTCGTTGCTGACATTGAAGACGAGATCTCCCCGCCAGGGCGGAAAGACCGGGAAGCGAGAGAAACCCGGAGGGTACGGTGGTAATTCCAGGTCGTAATCTTCGCCCTCAGAGTTTATAACCTCGGTGGGAACAGATCTGGTGCTGGAGTTTGTGCTGGAAGCATGGTCGTTTGGTAGTTCTCAGATCGTCACCATGTTGACATGGTGACGAGCTGGTCGACTGCTCCGTTTTGGCAACCAACCCGCCCTGTTAAAAAGGGATTGGATGTGCCGTGAGTAGTAAGCGGCTGAGTTGTTTAGCCCGTAAGGAGAACTTTGATCTGGGTCTGCCTTGAGTTCAACGAACCGCCCTGAGGGGGTGGAAGTTATTGTCAGAGACGTCCCCAGCCGTTCGTGTGTGATGACACGAGTTGGCCGGCAGAAGTCGAAAGAGTCCGTTGGCGCGACTTGATCAGATTGGCGCGATATCCCATCTACTAGTCGGGAAGCTTCGAGGAGCTTGAGATCGGCGCGATCAAGGGCTCGAAAAAGGTCCGAGCCGTCGACCTTCTTTCCCTTGTAACGAGGGAGCGGTGGTCGGGTGCTCGGTGTCAGCGTGGTCGGAGTCGACGCCGCCGTCGTCCCAGATCGGATCTGGGTTTCTTCCGCAGCCGTGGTCGTGAGACCGCCGCCATGAGTCGTCCACGTGATCTGGCCGACGGTGAACGTGAGGCCTTCAGGCACGGCCGCGGAAGCTGGAACGATGACCATCTTGTTCGCCGAGAGAGCTGTACGCACACCCCCTACCTGACACGCCACTATTGACGAAAGCTGGTCGGCAGTCTACCTTGGGGTATGCCCACGGTAGTAGTTTATCGGTAGACGGTGCGCAAGCTACGAACTTGATGGTGACGCAAGACACAGACAAGTTTTTTATCCAGGTTCGGCCGCCGTGTGGGCGTAATACCTACGTCCTACGTCTGATTGTATTGGATTGTATTGAGAGAATAATGTGTCCTAAGGGGGGTCCCTTGCCCCTCCTTATATAGTCCGGAGGGCAGGGTTACAGATCTGGAAACTAATCCTAGTTGGTTACAATTGCCATAGATAGTTCGATATCAATTCCTATTCTAACCGACTAGAATCCTGCTTGATCTTCACGTCTTGTTTCCTTGCGCGAAACTCCAGGCAGTCGGATCAAGCCTCGGGCTTGTCTCGTAATGGGCCAAGCCTCCTGGCCCAAGTCTAGCCGTAAGGGTATAGGGGTTTATACCCCCACACATGGTGGATCCGTGCAAGGTATGTCCTCCTCCTGGATCTCCCAGCTAGGGTTCCAGCGAGCTCTTCCTCTCATCTTCCCCAACTCTAGCGGGCTTAGAAAGGGAAGTTTTAGGGAGGAAGCCATGTCAGGTGGTGGGGACGACTGGAGGACGGTTAGGGGTCTGACGAAAGTGTTGGCAGTCGAACCAAGTCGGGGCGGGCGCGTTGCGGCTAGGGCGAGCTCTAGCAATGGGAAAGGCGCCCCACGTCCCCGGTGCTCCAGCCAATCCCTACGCGGGGCGGGGGCAAGGGTGAGGAGGAGCACGACCACTAGGCAAGGAGGAAGAAGGGGGAGGGAGGAGGAGCACGCGAGGTTGAAGACGGACACAGTTGTGCATAGTGGCCGACTATAGTTTAGAAGTGTCTAAATTTCTTCTTTATGTAAATACTTCCAATTGCTTTTCCAAATTATATCTATCAGCCCATTCACTAGAGGTCAATTGCTAGTGCATCCCAATTATTGATTTTATTAAGAAGATTACTTTAATCTTTTTTTGGTCCACCGATTCTCAGTAGGTTCAATCCTTTCCAAATTTTTGTGATGTTAACCAGGCTCCTATGCCAGTTATCAAGAGAATGGCCATTAGGCAACCGAAGGTGCTCAGGCTCATCTTCCAAATCTCGCTGAAGGGAAGGATGATAGTAAAATACTCGTTGGGTTCCAGGGCCCTAGAGCATGAGATGGATGCACTTAGGAGGCCCATCAAACGGCCTGGTATGATGATCGCACGTGTACAACGGCCGAAAACAAATTGCAGTCATGCATACAAAACTGGAACTGCAAGACAGTAACAATGTATCCCCTCAAAAAAGGATAGTATAACACACACACACACAATCCACTCAAAACACGCCACGACAGCGCCGGGCAGCAGACGGAGCGAAGAGCCGGCGCACGGGGTCTCGCCTAGCATGTTGGAGCTCTGCTCGCATGTGTACGGCATCCGTTCCTAAGGGAGCGAGCTCGTGATGTGCGGCGGAAGAAGGCGCTTTCGTCGCGTGCAGAATAATGTTTTTTGGCCGCCGGTCGCGGGGACTACTCCGCTAGAACCGGGGCGACGGGCGTCTGGCGCTACCCTCCGTGGCTGTCGCAGGCGGCCATTATTGAATTGCGGGCGGAGCTCTCAAAATGGCATGATAGGGGGGCCGCGCTGGCGTAGCCTCACAGGCGGGGCCGCCGAGGCGCCATAGAAAATTGCCGAGGAGAGGAGGACCGGCTGCTTTGGGCATTGCTCGGTCAAAAATTTTAGGTTTGGTTATCATACATTTTTTTATATTTAATAATTATTTTTGAATAATAGGCTAATTAGATTTAAAAGATTCATCTCGCAAATTACACATAAATTATATATTTAGTTATTTTGTATCTATATTAAATACTCTATGCAATACGTCATATGATTCGATGTAACGAAAAATCTTGACAGATTTTAAAAAAATTTTGTGACTAAATCATGCCTTAGGCCTCGTTCGATTAGAGCAAAATGAGGTTGGGATTCCTTCCAGAAAGTTAAAGCTTATACTATAAGGGTCGGTTCGTTTATGGGCTGGAATGGCCTCTGTTCCGAGCTTAGAATTATTTAATATTTTGTACTGGACTAAAAATATTCCGAACCGTTCTAAGCCACAAATGGCTAACCGAACAGGCCCTAAATTAGCTAACAGTTCCGGCCACGAATCCTTCCATGGAGTCATTCCCAGCGAAACGAACGACCCCTTAGGCGAAAAGTTGCTGGAACCCGGCAGCCGCTGTGAAAAGACGACGCGAGCAGCAGCCGAGTAGCGGCATGCCATCGCGGGACCCGTTTCACACGATGACAACGTACGAGGCCAGCCACACCACACACATCCCCACGGCCACGCCTTGTAGCGAAAACGACGGGGGTGATTGGGTCCCTCCGTTCGTGGTTTGCGCTCGAGCGGCCGGACAGGATGCCGCCACTCGTTGGGCACAAGCGCACTATACCGTCGCCAACCCGCGGCGTCCTGCAGGCACCGACACGTTGCGGGACATCGCACCTCTTATTTTATTCATTTTCACTGGTTGAAAAGAGAGAACATTTCGCTATTAACATCCAGTGCCCCTGAGCCACATTTGGAATGGCCTGATCTAGACCGACCTGGACCTGACGGTTAGGGTTTATAGCAAGTGTTAGTTTTCCCAATCCCACTCCCACGATATGCGTCCACTCCACTCGTGTACCCGTCGCGCCGCAATCCACTCTAGTTCCCGCCGCATCGTCGTCCACTCAAGTGTCCATCGCCGCTGACACCTCTAGCCTCTGTCGTCGTCCTCTATGGGGGGCTAAGGATCTGTAGCAACCCCACGAGTCCACGACCAGAAGATGAAGTCCCCCCACCAGGATGAACGCGCAGTGCCTAGGTTTTTCGCTGAGGGTGCTTCAATTCAAATGAATTCCAAAAGGGTTAGTTTTCTTGAACCCGTGCTCGTTCGATTTGTATGCCTATGGATGCGTTAGAAAGATTGCGGTTTGAAAGCGTTTAGTTTGGATCTCGTGTTTTTTCTTATTTAGGATGGATCCAACAGCCGCATGTAGGGTGGTGATTAGAGTGCCCACTTGATACCTATGTAGAGCAAAGACTAGACGGGCTCGATGTGGTAGACAAGGATACTATCAATTGGATAGATTTTGAAGGATCAAGCACTGAAACATGACGTTGCGCTGCCTAGCTATCCCGTGGTCCTCTCCTCTCCTCTCTAACCGGGCCACTACTATCTATCCTCCTAGTCAGGAAAAGGAAAGGGCCCCCCGAAAGGAAAAAGGTAAGCTAGCTCACGAGTCATTGAGTGGAAGTCACACAGGGGTGGCATATGCGCACCTAATGCGGACGCTTACGACTTGCAAGTGTATGAACAACAAATCAAATATCACCGACATGGCCATATCGAATAAGAATTTTTTTTCTCCTGAAAGCGAATCAAAAAAGGATAGAGTTCTGATTGCAACATAGTAAATATAAATAGTTTGTTTGGGTTCAACACTTCCGAGCACGTATTAGGTGCATGGTTGGTTGCCACTGACACGCATGGGCAACACCCGCGCCAAAAATACGGCGATGAATTCGTTTGCTCGACTTTCGGCAGCTCATGGCGTCAAAATACACAGGAGTTTTGTGCATGCGGTGCAGCATGCTGCAACTACCGCAAGCAACCAAACGGTTGCCAAAAATATGGCGCATGCCGTGCGGTGCGGCAAGGTGAGGCTACGGACTAAATGCGCTCTGGATCTGTCCAATGCAACATCAAAAGAAAACTCATTGCTTGGCACAATATCAACAAATTAAGACAACATTATTTCTCATCGCCTCTCCCACATGGCCCCTGGTCCTCTATCTTACCATCGCCATCTATTTTTGTCATGTAAGAGATCCCAAAATGTCATTTCGTACAAAATTTATCCTAGAATTTATTCGCAATAGCCATTTTGTTTATTTTTTAGGTCTTATAGATCACCCAAGTAAGACATGAAAAAAACTAGAACATATGTGGTTGTGGATGTCACACACAAGAGTTTAATAAGTATTGTGGCGGAATCAGATTGTAATCTCTTAGTGCTTGTTTGGCGGTATCCAATGCCCCCAACCCCTCCCAGCACATATGGATTTTGGTGGATAGAAATGCAACTAAACTAGCATTAGATGGTTTCCAATGTCATGCTAACTTTGGTAGTTGTCCTAGTCTCCCTTGTCTGTTGTTATAGTAAAATCCCGAGTCAAGAGTTAGAATTGCATTTAGAGTCCGGTTTCTGCCTCTAGGCTCCTTACTTATGTTTGTGCAGACATTTGTATTCTTATTCACGAATGCAAATGAGTTTACTCGGTTCAGAAAAAATAGAATAGATGTCATACTTTGACTTAGACTAACAAAAGCGATACAACCTATGGTTTGTGAAGTTTGATTGGGCATGTGGAAAAAAGTAAATTATAGCCACACAAGTTAAGCTTTTTTTTCTTACCAAAATTTGCTTGTCACAATTGTCATGTACTAGGAATATTACGTGTACACCTTGGCAGACCCATTATCTGTAGGCGGCCCTAGAAATACACTTTACTACCATTGAGTTTGATTAATGTTGTTGGGACAGAATGTCTTTGGTTCCTAAAATTCTCGTCGAATACTTAGAGCCAATGCGTTTTGTTCTTGATCTTGTCTCGCCTAGCCTTATCTCGACTGACAGGGTGGGACCTTGCGTCAGCATTCTTGGATCCTCATCATTGGCCGTGTTCTGAACCGACAGTGATATGAGCCCCCCATCACTGCCGGTTGTGTATTGCCGGTTCAAAATCCGGCATTGATGGGGGATTTTTAACTGACGGTGTTATGAAGAACTGGGGTAGTGCTCGCCTAACCAACATAGAAAATGAGAAGCTTGCCTACATCAATGAAACAAGCCAGATCTTGCCAGCACATGATCCAACGTGCCTAGACAAACTAAACGTGTTCTTAGACTTCCCTGAGTATGAACATAAATGTGGATTTCTTGTTGCGTTTAGCGAACCAGTTTTCACTACTAAACTTTTGATGTGGAACTTTTGTCGCATTTAGCGAGTCAGTTTTCACTACTAAATTATCATATGTTAGATTCACCGCCGCATGAAAGGAACAAATGCAGTCATATTAAGCACATCTTTAAACAAAATTATCATTATATATTAGGTTCTCTTAGAGGCGCTTAATGATGTAGTAGTTTTTCTCTCCTTAAATAGCTCTGTAAGAGCAATATGCATTGTACATGCCCTTATATGAAGAACATATAAAACCGCAAGCCGTGACATAAGAAAACTCGATTATTACAAGAACAATTCTTGCTCGTTCAAGAATGACAACCCTAACTTTTAGCTTGTCCAATGGAATGACCATCGTTTTAACAGTGAAGTGAGCAGAAGTCTTTGACCACATTCCTAAAGCAAACTAATCTCTTTTATTAGCAAAATAAAAGAGAAAACAATTAAAATACTCTATTTCCTACAAGTACTAGGATATGTTCCCATTGTTTCTTGCCTACTTGTATCAATCAATCTACCATCTCCTAAGTTTAAATCATACAATTAACTAAAACAGGAGTAAGAAAATGAAACTAATAGTTGACAAACGAAACTAGTAGAACACTCCTCGCTCATTCTGGCACTAAAGCCCGATGTTGATGATACATAAGCTCAGTGTGTGTCAAGTGTCACTTGTAATTCTAAGTTGTAATAGTGTATCAAAAGTGGAAGTGTTTGACCGACACACCCAAAAACCTGTTGCCATTTTCATCTGGTGTGGTGTGGTGTGGTGTGGATGTCACACACAAGAGTTTAATAAGTATTATGGTGGAATCAGGTCGTAATCTCTTAGTGCTTATTTGGTTGTATCCAATCCACCTCGATCCCTCCTAGCACATATGGATTTTTGCGGAGGCAAGCGCTGCTGTGCAGGAGGCATGTTGAACCCAGATAAACTCTTGAGAAGTGTATGATTAAATGTTGGCAAGTACGAAGCCTACAAGATGCATGACAACTATGAACTTCTTGAGTCCTTGCGCAATGCTTTGCAGGACGAGGAAAGTGGAATTCAGACTCCTTATAGGAAAAGAGGTGATCCAACAGTTATTGATTCGGTTTTCATCGAGACGTGGTCCTACGTATATTGTCAGTCTACTTCGGCTTTCCATGAACACTTCTGAGATCTCTCACTATCGCTGACATGAAAGGAGTATCCATGCAAAAGTTCTACATCATCGCCACAAGCAAGCAAGAGTCTCAAATCTCAACCTAATAAGAATGCTGCTACTAAATTACTTTCAGTAAGCGAAAATAATAACCTGGGAATGATTTGGTTCTGGACAAAACACTAGACCCTATGGAAGGATGTGACTTGGTGAAATAGCGACTAGACCATCTCACACATGATCCTACGTAGGTAGGCACTTCACTGCAAATAACAGACGCAACCATGTTAAGCGTCTTTAAAATGAAATTATCTACAAAGTTAGTTGATAAATGAAACAAGCAAAGCACATTCTAGTACCACAGCGGGATCTTATTACTCAGGACGATACATATAAGGAAAATTGTGTCAAGTGTCACTTGTAAGTTGTAACAGCGTGGCAAGTGGAAGTGTTTGATCCACGCACCCAAAAACCTGCAGTTGTTTTCATCCAGTGTGGTGTGGTGTGGTGGTCCGTGTGCATGAGGCACATGGTGTGGTGGTCAGTGTCACATTTAACAAATTGTTTTTCACAACTAAACATTTAGACATGGATTCCTTATCGCACTTAGCGAGTCGGTTTTCACTACTAAACTTTTAGATGTGGATTTCTTGTTGCATTTAGCAAATCAATTTTCACTACTAAATTTTTAGATGTGGATTTCATGTCGCATTTAGCGAATCTACTAAATCTTTTGGATGGGCCACTTTGCTTGCTAGAATCAACAAGGAACAAACGTGAAGCACTTCGCTAGCTACCCATATGGTGCTACCCACTGGCATCATGATATATTCTTGCATAAGCAAATTGCCATGTGGTTACATAGTGTGGGACATGGTCATTGTTTTTATCTTGCCGGACTAGCACCTATTGCTATCTGGTATTGGTATCTTTTAGATGCATATATCTTTCTATCTCTACCCACAATCGCAAGACTACTACTTCGGTAAAAAAAATCGCAAGACTACTAGCCCTCCTATCCCTTAGAGTTCATTTTGGGTTGTTTAGGGCTTGTACAATACTAGACGTTTATGGGTTCTTAGGCTGTTTTTTTGGCAGCGTGGAGTTTAGCACAAACCAGATCAGGCGTTTACAGCACTTCATGAAGCCGCGACGCTTGGATTGTCTCTCACATGATCCTACATAGGCAGGCACTTCGCTTCTACATGACATAGGGTGTGTTTGAGACGCTGTCTACGAACCACATGGTGCGGTATGTGTACTGTGAACATCCCACTGTGGCACAGGAAACACAGCTTTCACTTCATTTTCACGGCACGGATGCCATGTGCAGTGAAAAGAATTGCTCGTGTCGCACGACATTTGGCATGATTCTTCTCTTGTTTTGGACACCACCACAGAAAACGCGAACCCAAACACACACATATGCAACCATGTTAAGCGCTTTTAAAACAAAGTTATCTAAAGAGTTAGTGGATAAATGAAACTAGCAAAACACTCCTTGGTCATTCTTGCACTGCAGCCTGATCTTATTACTGTGGACGATACACACATAGGTGGTGTTTAGATGGGGTTGGGATAGGGATAGGGAAATATAGTTGTGTAAGAAAGAGTGGGTATGGGTTAGGGATGTGATGTTTTGTACCTATACCCAAGTTTGGTTATCCATATGGTTTGGGTCAGCGAAAAGTTGTGGGGCAAAAAAAGTAACACCTCCTCGCTTGTGATCCCAATCATCTCGTCGTCCCTTTCATTTTGCTCATCCCTGCTGTCAACTTCTGCCCCCTGCTTGGCGTACAGTGGGGCTGCTGTGGAGTGGCAATCCTACCGTTGCTCCGGTAGTGTCGACGACAAGACTGTACACTGGTTCAGGCGGTTGCTACTCCACCAATGCATGCGGCGATGTTGGCTAGGGCTTTGGCAGCACACGTGGTGAGGGTGGCTCGGCCTCTTGCATCATGGGCAGTGGAGGCGGCTGCAGCTCCTACTACAACGGCAACGCAAGTGGGGCCGTTCTCCATGCCCTCGTCCCCATCGACGACAATGGTGTGTTCCGCCTTTCTCTATCCAACAGGTTCGCAATCTGCAGCCTTTCTCAATCTAGCAGACAACCGCCAACCAACATTTGGTGCTCCCCTGGTGGACGCAGTCGATGAGGCTGGCGGCCTTGGAGACACAGTTCACCACGAGCACCGGGGTAGGGGAGTGCGAGCCCGCCCTCATGGTGGAGGCAGCGAGCGCCAGGAGGACGCATGCCACGACGAAGGCAGTAGCATAGGAGGTGAGGGCCATGAGTCAGTGCCGACACTCTGAGCTTCTATCATGGCCACAACCTACCCTTCATGGTGGGATGGGATTGGTGGGATTGAAACAACTTATTTTTTTTTCTTTCCCATATTCCTTTCCCTTAAACCAAACATGGGATCAGATTTTTAGCACTTTTTATTTTTCTATCCCACCTACCATAACCCACAATCTAAAAGCCACAAAGTTGTGTACACTTACAAGTTGTAACAGAGTGGGAAGTGTTTGATCTACACATCCAAAAACTCACTTGCCGCTTTCGTCCAATGTGGTATGGTGGTCACTGGTCCATGTGCGCGAGGCATTGTGGCAATCCGCTGCACCCCGCTGTCTGGCACCCCCACTACCATAATCCTCTAACTGGCTGTGGGGCATTGTCGTCCTCAAGGTGACACCTACTCTCCACCAAAGCTTGAGTTCCACATCCCTCGGCCCCCCTACGCTCTGATCTCTTTTTTTAACCTGAGCCTGCCCTGCTAAACTCGATTTCCTCTTGCTAATTGTGGTATAGCACGTTGGCTGCAACTAATCAAGGTCACACTCCCCTTTGAGCGGAGCTCTTAGTCTCCTCCTCCCTCCTGTTGCTTCTGCCTACCGCTACCACTGCTGCCCGGCTACCCATGTTCGTTTGGCTGATAAGCTATGATAGAAAGTACTGTTGGTTGATTTATTGTGAGAGAAAAACACTGCTGAATGGCTGGCAGATTCAGCTACTTCAAAGTTTAAAAGAGCGGGCTATTGTAAATGGCGGTAACTTTTTTTCAGCAGCTGTGTAACTATAGCGGTGCTATAACGGTGTTATGACAGATAGCGTTTTTTATAAAAAAATACATGAAAAACATGAGTAATTGATGAAAAAGATATGGTAAATATGAATTTCAATGAATAAAAATGTGTTTCCATAAGTCTAGGTAACATTACTAGATACCAATATGACATTACAATATAGTTCATAAAAACTTAATTGTCCAAAATACCAAATTAGTTGCAAATAATAAATAATAATCTAGTCTAAGATGAAGTTTTGAGAGTCACCGTAATAGCGGAGAAAGTTGTCATAACAAATGCAACTTAGCAGCGCTATAGCACATAATAGCGGTGAAAGTTGTGATAGCGAAAAAAATACAAATAGCTTAGTGGCAAGTCTGTCCACCAGCTATAGCACCACTATAGCCGGCTATTTTTTTCTCTTTTTTTTGTAGGGACCGCTATTTTTGCTCACTTTTGATAAGTTCGAGAGCACGCTTGGTGCCGGTGTCAGCAAGGACTTTGGCTTGGTGAACATGGGACGAGCTCCTGCACAACACCCTCAAGGCGATGGAGCTAGAGTACGTCGAGCCGCATGGGCCGAGGTGTCACGCATGATAACGAGCCAGTCGTCGTGTCGGGTCTGGAGAAAAGGATCCTGGTAACGAGAGTGTTGGCCCCGTGCTTTTTCTCGGGGATGCCAATCCCACGATGGGAGGAGTTCGCGGACTACATTGAGCGTGCGTGGGCCATGGCCAATGGCGTCATCGTGAACACCCTCGAGGAGATGGAGCCAGAGTACGTCGTCGGCTACACGGTGGCTAGGGGGATGAAAGTCTCGACCGTCGGACCGGTGTCGCTCTACCACCAGCGTGCCACAACACTAGCAGCGAGAGGGAACACCACTGACACAGATGCCGACATCAACACTAGTTGGACGCTGCAGGTGCTGATCCTGTCCCACGCTAAGGTGGGTGGATTCGTGACGCACTGCTGGTGGAACTCGAAGATGGAGGCCATCGCCATGGGGCGGCCGATGGTGATGTGGCCTCACTTCATGGATCCGTTCTTGAACTAGAAGATGGCCATGGAGGTGCTAGGCATCGGTGTCAATGTCGAAATCATGGAGCCATTGTTGTTCCAAAAGGTGGAAAAGGAGATTGTGGTCTAATGGAACATGGTGGAGGAGGCCATGAGGAGCATGTTGGGGTAGGGAGGAAGCAGAAGGGAGGAAGCAAGGGTCCCGTGAGCTGGCGGTCAAGGATAGAGGGAAATGCAAGAGGGAGGGTCGTCGCACCGCAACCTACTAGATTTGGTCAGGTGCTTCAAGAGTGTCATGGCTAAGACCACCAAAGGCGCGTAAGTCTCCAACAAGGAAGACCTAAAGTCCTAAACATAGCACGTATTTCCGGTTTTGGTTACGCATAGAAAAGGGTCACTCACCTATAACTTATCCCTCTCCAACAGCGACGCAAAAGCAGGGCTCCGCCCCAAAGCCGAGGACGAACGTGCGGTGGAGGACGCCACCGAGCTGTCTACCTCGCCTACCGCTGTGGCGATACGCATCCCGACGTGGAGGATAACTACGCAGCCAAGGACACCGCCGAGGTCCCGTGCGCCTCCTTCCCGGTCCTCATCCCTCCGCAGCGGATGACGGAGAAGACAAACACGGCGATGTGCATGTTCTCTCGGGCAGGCATAGGCTCCTACGACGGCTCCAGCACAGGCATGGCCTCGATGGCTGGTGGAGGGCACCGCGGCTCTAGCACATCTCCAACCTATGGTGGCGGAGGGTGCATCTCCAAGTCGCAGCCGGCACCAGCGCTTCCACTCACGCCGTAGCAAGTGGGCCACCTCAGCGGCACGAAGGCGTGTGCGGGTAGGAGGCGGAGTCATGTAAGGTGGAAGGTGAGTGAACCACCACCAAAGATTTGCGTAGTGAGGAAAGAGGCAACACTTTTTTGCGTATCCTTTGGACTTAGGCAAAATGGGTGATGCGTTTGGGTCACCTGTTGGAGGATGTCTTTGATAGCCAAAGCATTATTTGGGACACAATTTTGAGTTTGAGTCTCCCTGTTGGAGAGTCTAAAGCAACAGAGCGTGGTAAAGGTGTACTGTGGAGAAGGCGCTATCGGCTATATTTAATTGTTTTCTATTTATTACTATAGTCTATAGGTGAGTGTCAACACATTAATGTGGAAGAACATGTTTATATATGTGGATGGTACATGTGATATTCAAATGTCTAGGTCCTTCTGTCAACCAAATTTTCCATGCAGTTACACAGTCTTATAGTTATATTTACAATTAATTCTTGAGTGTAATTTACTGGACAATGTGATATAATTTGCGAATAACATAAATATATGCCATATTTTTGTAAAAAAAACTAAATTATTTTTATGGATTCTAGACATTAAAGAAATAAAAGTCAAATTATTTACAAATATTATTAAATTATTCAAAAAAATTATTTATAACTTTTTGAAAAATACAAAATAATCACAACTTGTGGTGGAAACCACCCCCACCTTATCCCTGCCCTTCCCTAACCTGGGCAACAGCGGCGGCTACCAAGGCTATGGCGGCTACCACAACCAGGGGGCAATGACGGTGGGTACCAAGGAAGGATACCATCGTCACTCAGGGCACGACACTGTTGCCGGCGGCGGGGATGCGGCTACGTACTCTAGCAATGGTTGCTCCCCTACCCCTACCACCAAGCCCATTGTCAGTTGTGGACATGAACTTGTCCCCGCTGCTACCAGCCGCAGCTTCCTCGGTGTCCATGGCGACGATGCAGATCCGATGAGATGGTCTGGCCGTGGATCCAGTGGCCACAAATTCGGTAAATGGAGGCCACAAAGTCATTCTTTTGACATATAGCAATACTATTTTTTCGTAAGTCAAGTGGGTCGTACATTCAACAGATACTGTCATGATATACTGATATCTATCATGATTTTAGAAATATTTGTACATGGCTTGATAACAAATAAATTCAAAAATTATAGGCAAGGACGATTATAGGAATATCACCTATAGTTATGCAAAAATATTTGTAGACTTCCCTTTTGGAGCCTATTTGGTCGATATTGACCTAGCAAGTAAAATATGCATGCTAGGTTGAGCGCATGCGAGTCATTTTAGTATGTAATGAGAGCTAGCAATGGGTCATGAGTTTTTTAACGGGCAGATTTTATTTTCGTAGGCATAGGTTTGGGATGGCAAAACCCAGCGGGTTTGTACCCGTTGCCTAATGCCCGACTTGGACCAAGTGTGTACGAGTAGATCGTATATCTCTGTCTACGAAATTGGCTTTGCTCCAAATGCAGTAGCATTATACGTGGGTACATCTGGGTCTAGGAACATATATTTTGTATTGCAATGCTGCGGACAGTTTCCCTTCAGAATATATGAATATTTTCATGCTTAGACTGCAAACATAGCTAGTCATATACAGCTTTCTCAGCATATAAGAGAGGTACAAGTATAACACAATGGCGCAATGACAACTGGTTTCAAGGCAATATTCTTTACATACATCAGGTTCACTAGACTGTTCATGCTCGATAAGCTTTGGTAGGGCTCAACACTCAACAGCATACAAATTACAACATCACGAGTACATCAGAAAGTACAGCCGGATTACATAAACACTAATACATTCATCATGTATGATTTGAACCTACTGTAATAAGTTTCCAATAGATCTTGGAGTATCTAGTGGCTCCTTTTCCATCTCCGTGGTGTGCTAGTGCTACTGCTACCCTGCTTTCAAGAAGAGCCCAAGTAGACTCTGCACCGGGCAGCCACGGCGAGCAGGAAGACGCCGCTCAGAGGTGACGGCGTACTCCACCGGGGTGGTGATCCCTAGCTGCTTCAAGTGTCCCGGGTGTATGCAGTCGAAGATGGGCTTCGCCTTCGCGTTCCTCTCCATCTCTTCCAGCTTTTCGTAGGCTCTCTGCCTCTCGCGCTTCTTCTCAAAATCCTTGGCATAGAAATGACCAATGGTGCCTTTTGCAGCCGCAGCCCTCTCGCGCTTCTTCTCAAAACCCTTGGCAATTAAATGACGAACAGTGCCTTGTGCAGCCGGCTGAGGCTTCGGTGGCTCGATATGGACGGCAGGAGGCAGGCTGCTTCTGAGGCATTGGCCATTGGTGGATACTGTACTGTTCACGGTTTCAGCAGACTTCTTTGCAGCCACCTGCTCCTCTTCTATCTCGCCATCTTCAAGTAATGAATTGTTGCTTCTTCGGCTGTTCCTGGTTTCAGCAAACTCCTCTTCAGTTATAGCACTGAGAATCTTGTGTGGCATTGCCATGGGAGAGGCGTCGGTCTTGGGAAGAACTTCAGGAGCTGGATTGCTTGTCACACACTCGTCGTCGGAGCCAGAGTCGCTGCTGTCGGAATCTGATGAATCGCTGCATGAAGATCCAGATGAACTGCCGCCGCTGGTGGAAGATCCAGACGAACTGCTTTTTGCTATTTCAACAAACTTCTCGATGGCAATAGGACCGGCATCGCCGCATATGTCGATCTCCTCCTCTGTCATCTCTCTGTCTTCGAGGATTCGTGGCGGTGAGCAAATGCCCTTGGCTGGCATTGCTATGGCAGATGCGTCGTCGGCCTTGGGAATGGGAAGAACGACAGGAGCCACATTGCTTGTCACGCATTCATCGTCGGAGTTAGAGTCGCTGCTGTCGGAATCTGATGAATCGCTGCAAGAAGATCCAGAACCATCGCTGCTGCTGGAGGATCCAGACGAGCTGCTGTTGCTTGGGCTTTTTGCAGTCTCAACGGTCCCAACAAGGGCATCGTCGCCGCATATGGCGCTGGCGCCCTCTTCCTCTGTCATCTCTCCATCTTCGAGTATTCGTGGCGGTGGCGGTGAACAAAGGCCCTTCTGTGCCACAACAGGGGAAGCATCGCCGCCGCATATAGCCGTGGTGGCAGTGGCACCACAATCCTCCTCGATGAACTCGCCTTCCTCGATGATCTCGCCTTCCTCTAGTTTACGGGGCGATGAGCGACTAGTGGATCTGCAGACGTTCATCGACTCCCCTTTCTGTTCAGCAAACTCGTCTAGCAACTTTTGCAGCTCGAACATGGCGGGGCGCGTCATGGATTCCAGATCGATCTCTATCTCGCCAGCCTTTTGATCTGTGTAACTGGTGCACTCCTTGTTCAGGAACTCAACGATGCGCGCCGGCATGTTCGACGAGAGTGACGACAGTCGAGTAACCAAGCTGAAGATCTCGTCCTGAGATATCCGGGGCTCGATGATCTCTACGGGTGGCATCATCCTCCTTTTCTTGGCACATGGAATCGGATCGGCCTTCGATATCCGGGGGGGCTCGATGTTCTCCACGGGTGGCGTCGCCTTCCTTCTCTTGGCACATGGAGTACGGTCGACCACCATGGCTTCTGATCGGGCTTCTGCGGCCAAGAAATGCCCGTCCTTGCGGCGGCGGCGTGCCGCGTAGCCCTTGTCGACATTATTGCGTACCACGAGCTCGGCCTTCCTGAGGATGCCGCGGAGAGCCTCCATCTCCTCGCCGAGCCTCTTCCTCAGCACCTGGCACGGATCAGGGGCGGAGAGCTTCTTCTTGAGCACCTGGCGCGGATCAGAGGCGAAGAGCTCGGCCGGAGCCAACTCCATCGTCTTCGAGCGGAGTTCGTCGCGCGCCGCGGCTCGGTGATAGCCAGGCATCTTCTTGGCGTCGCGCTGCTCGAAAATGGCGGCGGCCGGCGTCGCGCGTCTCGGCGGATGGGGAGGGAGGACGGCGGTGGCTGGCGTGTGGCGTGAGACGTACACGGGCTGGACTCGCCCCTCCGGATCGGGGTTTATAAAGAAAGCGGACCACAAACACGAATTGATTGTGATTTGTGTCCGACTCCGACACAAACACCAATAACCAGGAGGTGGTTACGCTGGCAAACGAAAAATTCTGCAATACACTAGTCTCCTCTTATGGAGAATTGCAACCCTAAGACCGTAGTGGATCAAAATCCATCTGGTTTGGCTCGAGGGCATATAAGGGCAGCACTACTCTCTAGTGCACATACTTCATTATGGAACAGAGGGACAACTAAACTATGGCACCAGTACAATATGGGCATTATGCAGTATTGACTCCAAATCAAGCACAATGTCGCCTAGCATACAATAGCACTGCATCATTGACTACCAAACTCCTATATCAATAAAACAGAATCAGCACTGCAAATTATTGAAGCGAAGGCACAAGGTAGACTTTAGCAAAGGCATGACCTTATGGTGTTAACAGCCATCCTCCGTTTTTAGTACAGGGTCAAAGGCATGAAACAGCGATATAGACTATAGTGGACAACCACTGGATACAATTGAAATGGCAAAGCTAACACTCGCTTTCAATGAAAGTCAGCCCCACATCAAATATTCTAAACTGAAATGGTTGTGTCAAAATGTCCTCGATGGCTCACAACCTCTTGGCTCCACTGTCATCAACGCATACGTGAACGAAGGGTCAAAATTCTCAGTGAGAAAACTCCACTATTACAACTGAAGCTCCGTAGCCAACTTGTTGGGCATGGCTAGATTTGCATGTGTCTGTATTACCTTCTACATTTTCTGTTCTGCGCGCCTAATTGGATCTTGGAAGTATTGGAGGGAAATGAGAAGTGCCTCCTGGAAAAAAAATTATCTACTGTTGTTGCATATCAACAGATGTCATAACAAATGAACTTTTAAAATCTTACAAGAGGCAGGTACCTCTGTTCTTATTGTTCTGCTCCCTTGGTTGGGGCATGTATTCAAATATGATGTGAATACATCATCTGCGTGTTTACCCTGTCACAGAAATAAGCGACTTCAACACCAACAGTAGTAATAGTGCAATTATTAATTAATAAGTGATGAAAGAGCTCCCACAAACACAAGCTGAGTGTTTCAGCTGCCAAATTAGCTCAGGTTCTCATGCAATGTTGACATTTTCAAGTACTCTCAATTTGACCATAGACCAGAAATGCTTTCATAACTCCTAATTCCAATGCAAGAGATCAGGTTTCACTAGAAATATGAAGTATCATAACAGAAAGAACAGCTATACCTTCAAATTTGTATCTTCTTCAATGCTTTCTTCCAAACCAGCAAGTCCACCGAATGCAATGAGTAGGTGCCTATTCAGTAAAGCCTCATAAGTGACAGGATAGACTCACAATGGTCGCTAATATTACATGGCAATGTCATTCATAAAGCATACACAGATGGTCACAATGCTCAGCCTTGAAATATGGCAATAGCACAATACTAGCCAATAGTTACTATAGAAAGAATTTTACTAAAACGTATCAATTCAGTAGTTAAGTGAAGGTACAAATTCCTTGGTTAAATGTTTATCCATTCATGATAATTTAACACAAAGGTAAGTAGCAGCTACTTGCTTACTGCTTAGCAAGAATTATTAGCACAGGTTAGCACATAAAACACATGTCCACACCTATTTGACTATTTGTTGAAATGTACAGTTTAGCATACTCAAATAAAGTTGAAGCATCCTAAGCAAATTGGGAGTAATTTACACATTCAAGTAATAAAACAATGGTAACAAATCTAAATTGGTTTCTCAAGGTGGTCCATGAGGACAGCAGATGACATACCTAAAAGTAGGCAAGGTAAGCTCAGAAGAATTAATTATTTGTCCATGCTCTGAGGTGCCAATGATATGGTCATATTCTTCCTAGGGATAGTAAATAACAAACGAAGGAAGGTGGAAGTGAGTAATCATAACATTTTTTTCTGAACAGCATATTGAGATGTGAAAACAGTACCTTGAATGGGGAATTTTTTAAAACACCACTTAAATTTGAAGTATAACGAACTTTGTAGCCCCAATAAGATCCCATTTGTTCCCTGGGTGTGGATGGGGGGACAACTTTCCTTGCTAGATGCAAGTACAAGTTAAGTTACAGTAAAATGGCAAAATAAAACTGTACACAGTTAAAGTTAATATTGCTCTAGAATGAGGACATAGAGAGACATACTCCACAAGTATAGGGAACATAATTTGGTTTCAAAATTGAGTTGACAAGCAAAAATACATCAGAACAATAAATTGAGAACAACACTTATGAGTTGAAATGAGAAAGACCAAAAGTTGAAGAGGAAGCAACAAGCCAACAAATATCATGAACTGAATTTATTCTAATAATAGAAGTGTTGAACTACGAAATGTAAATGCTTAGGAAATAGGAATAGCCTTTATGTGGATTATCTAGATTACTTAAGACATGTACAAATTCTTCATACATTGGAATAGGTATAGATAAAGAAGTATCAACACGATCATATTTTGTAATCCATGAAATAAATGTTTTACCTGTTGTTAGGTCACGGTTTGTTCCCATGGCTACAGTTACTCTTTTGCCTGGTTCTAGTGTTTGTTCAACCAGAACATTCTGCAGAATCATGATATAGAATCAATGCCACGTTTTTTGCATGGAAGTGGTGATCTGTTCTATATATGAAACCATTAAGTGCAAATCAGATAATACACATTGTGAAATGTTTTTTTATCTGTAAATGGTAGATTAAGGTCTGTCAAATCTTGGGATTTTGTTTTTCCTAACTTCACTGTCTGCCTTAAAAACCCTTATTTGCAGAAAATAAGTCAATTAACATAAGCAAAATGATATTTAAGATTTTCATAAGGTTGTGTCCATTTATATACTCCCATAGATTGTAAGGTATGATAGGCTTTCCCAGTCTTTCAACATATTTTCAAACTCAGTAAACACCTTTCCCCAGAAAAGTGACACAGAACAAAGAAAAGGACACTAGAAGATCCATAATACCTTACTTAATCCGACATCAACAAGAGTCCCCTTTGAGGGATCACTTTCCAATGTTACACCTGTCTAAATTCAGTAACATGTAAGCATTTTGTGGGGTCAGAAATATCAAAATATGGGGAAACAGACAATTTTTCAACATGAGCAAGCTGAACATGATTTAAACAAGCAGTAGAAATCCAAGCAGAGATGCATATTGCAATTTAAAAACAGAATTAGGTGAAGAGACTTCCAGTTTGGATATCAAATCAACATGAGAAAATCCTTAAAAAATATGCAAGATGCACTATATGTTGTAAGACCATTTGAAATTCAACCTCCAAACAAGATACGGAAAAAACAAGCTGTGCTTGGTGTGGATAGCAACGAAACTTCATTTGATTTAACATGTATAAGAAATTTTTTCAGTTTCTTATTCCCAGTACAGGGTGAACTTCAAAGGCCACATAGGTAGAGTTTGAGAATTACATCTCGAATATACCCAGAAACAATTGGTGTACTAACTACTAGCCAAATCGTTTTGCACTTTTCCACCTAACTGTGTGTTTGAATTACATATCTCCTCACCATATATTGGTATTCGTTTACTTTCACTAATCACTAGTTCAGTAGTGTTAAAAGGATGTCAACCTTCAAATCTCCCCTCTGAACAAGCAGTAGCAATCCAAAACCTACGGAGGGGAACACCCCTTTGTCATCAACGTATTGTATACTACACTAACCAAGTTTGGCCAGACCTTCCAAATGCGAGAGCAAAGGCAATGAGTAAAGATTGAACTTTAGAAGGAAGATGTGCAAGCTTGATTAGCAAAAGAGCATTAAATGGCCATATTCTAATTTATAAGTGCACATTTGTGTTCCATTCCAGATGTTCAGCATGTGTTGTGCTTGAACTATGAGAAGACACAATATTCCTAGATTAGCTCCACAAGAAATGGTAAAAGTTATTTTAACTAGTTAAGCACTCTTTTTGACCGACATGAAACCTACTTCAAATTGTGAGCTGAGAAATTAAAATCAATAGCAAGGGCACCAGAAGGGATATCACCTTCACGGAACTCAGACCATTCGTGCTTGCGCACATGGTGTGGCGCATCGAGCGGTGGAAGCAATCCCTGCATACCAGAAATAGCACAGCACCATTAGTACCTAGAGAAACCATCAAATGTCGAATGCAAACCGCATTGCTTGGAATCTCACCACAAACTTCAGGTTCTTGTGCATCGGGAAGAGGCGGCGACGGAGGTACTGTGGAGTTTCCAGATACTCCAGAATCCGAACAAGGAACCGCGCGCCGCTCTCTTCATCATCAGCTGCGCCGCCGTTCTCCGCCGCGGGAGTACTGTCAAAGACGACGACCTCATCTATGCGGAAGACGGTGGCGGCGCGAGCGATCTGGCCGGCCAGCTGGAACAGAAGAGACGCTCTTGTAAGGCTTCGTGCTGCAAGGACTAGTGCAGTAGTGCGACAAGGAGGAAAGGTGAGCACGAACGAGGGTGGCGAGCTCGAGGGACTGGGCGTTGTCGATGATGGAGCCGGCAACGGCGATGCTCACCGTCGGCTTCAGCTTCTTCTCCTCCTTCCCCTTCCCCTCCCCCTCCCCCTCGTCTTCATCCTTCCTCCGCTTCTGCTTCTTCTCTTTGGGCGCTTCTTCCTCGGCCGTCGCGGCGCCGCAGTCGTCCTCCTTGGCTTCCTTGCGCTTCTTCCTCTTCTCCTTCTTGTCCTTCTTTCGCCGCGCCTTCTCAGCAGCGGCCGCCTCGCTGTGAGCGGGGTTCATGGCGGCGGCGGGGGGCGGCTGCCGGCCGGGGAGGAATTCAGGAATGGACGCTTGGATAGGGGTTTTGGGCCGATTGAGGCAAGAGGCCGAGAGGGAGAGGGTTCCGCCGTGGAGGCGTATTGGGTTGCTGGGCCTGTTCAATCCGCTAGGCTGAACGGTGAATGCTGGCTGCCGCGTCTGACGTGTGCAGTTGTGTTGCCCCGTGAAATATTTCTTCGAAATATGAGTATTTTTTTTCAGTTTCAGAAGTGGAAAAATTTAGGGCAATTGTCTAAGATCAGCACTAACATAGTTTCAATCTCATTAGTAAGGTGCTATATAAACAAAAAAATAATGATATAGCATTAGAGTTATGAAGAAACAAAGGAAGAGATGTTTCATCTAGATAAAAATAAGTGTGCTTCCCAAACTTTTTTGTTAGCATTTTTTTGCTCTAGCTAGTCATGCATCATTCAGATCCATGAAACAAATAAACAATAGAAGAAAAAGAAGCAAATTTCTCTCGCCATGGCTTCCTACATGTTTTTTTTCTTGCCTACACCTCGTAATATAGGAGCGCTCCACCTTTGAGCAGGACCACAAAAAGCAACTATCCTAGTGCTTGAGCAATAGGGTGGTAGAGGAGAAGCTATTTTTGTTAGGAGATGAGATCTGAATGGCAATGTTAGGTGTGCGGATGTGAAGCAAATCAGCTTATCTAGCTCAAGTAACCCCTAGACTCAAGAAAGTCGGCTGCCAATTCAATGTTAACAAGTAAGAGCGTCATCACCTTAGCTATCTAAAAGCAACTTTGGTACTCTCCTGCCCTACTTTTAGGTAAAACCCCCACTTTAATAGGCCTCTACTTATGCACCAAGTAGGAAAAAAAGTAACTGCTCTTGATCCAGGGTGGTCTTCTCACGCCTCATACTTTCTTTTTTTTCCCTTTGACTCACTCTTTCCCCACCTATGAAACATTGGCTCCCCTCTTGTCTGTGCATCGTATCCACAATTGTCACGCTCAAATCTGAACATTAGCTCTCCTCGTGTTCGCCAATCAAATGAGCCCCCCTCCCATCCTACCTCCGGACATCCCACTTTTCTAAGAAAATTAAGGTGCACAAAGTAGAACCCTAGGTCCAGCGAATGGATCCCCATTGATGCCCTCCCTGGCTCGAGTTTGTTCGAGGTCCTCCCTTTTGTCCTCTCCGGCTTTAGTTTGCCCGAGGTCCTCCTTCCCTTGGTGCCTCCCTCACTCAGGTCAGCATGAGTTCAACCTCCCTCCACGTGCCCCATCTCCAACACTTCATCTCCCTCCCCTAGCAACCCTCTGCTCATTCTAGGGTTCACCAACGTGATTCTGTCTGGCTCATCCTCCCTAGTGCCTTCTTGCTCGAGCTAGACCTCCCTAATAGGATGCTGTTCTGCTCGCTGAGCAGATAGGTGTGCATTGTCACCCCCCCCCCCTCACGCTTTCTTTCCTGAGTAGGATGGAAACCTAGCACAAGCATGCCCCACCTCCGACCCCTTTAGTCCTTCTTGATGTGAATCTTGTCTTTTGAATTTTAATTTGAATGGTTGAATTTTAATTTGAATTGTTGACACATTCGACTAGAGAGAGAGAGAGAGAGAGTAGAGACATGATTTGGGGGCTACCACTATAGTTCGGCCTAGAAATCAAGCCAATCAAAAGTAGGGGGGACACTAAATAAAAAATAAGGCCCTAATTTAGAGATTATTTCTAGAGTTGCATTAAAATCAGTAGGAAATTGATGCATGCCCCCACATAGATAGATTCAACTCTTATTAGTTACAAAAGTGCGGCACTATCCTACATGCTTGGTGAGAGAGAAGGGAACATCGGCATGTGGTGGAGTGGACATCTTGGTCGAGTAGAAAGGTGCCTAACTACAACTACACAAACATCAGTCTCGAGCACACAAAGCTCTACCATCGTGGACATACTCTTTAGCGGCGCAAAGGTGATAGTGATCTATGTGCTGAAGCTCAGCCTCCTGATGCAAATTACTACTTCCTCTATCGTGTAATATAGTATATTATAGAGGTTTAGAATAAATTAAGAGATAATACAAAAGACACATATATTGTTACTTTATTTCCTAATCAAACACTATCATCAATGTAATTAATAGAGATTAATTGATAAATAATGATTAATGGTATAGTAGTTTATTAAATTTGTTGTACTATTTAATGCAAAACTATCTCTTGTCCTCTGAAGTTTCTTATATTTTGGCATAATTTTTGGATGCTTGAATGCATTATACTCCTTAGAGGGCTGAGGGAATACGAAATTAGGTGAAATGATATGTCCCATACTCACACAATATATATATAGGTTTAGCACAAATTAAGTGAGAATACGAAAGAGACATATATCCTTACTTTATTTCTTAATCAAACACTATCATCAATTTTTGAGTGCGTGGATGCACTATATTAGATCCTTAGAGGGCTGAGGGACTACCAAATTAGGTGAAATGATATGTCCCATACTCACACAATGTACAACCAGTAAAAAAGATGGGCCCCACAATAGAAAAATCAGCAATTTAACTTCAATATCCTCCTATAGGCTTGTTTGGTTGACAACAACAAGGATGCCAGAAAAAAGAATTTTTAATTCATCTGATATCAACTATTAGTTGCTCTTCTTCTACTCTTCACAGTGTGTATCTTAGCGCCCTACTACCTTTTTCTTACCTCCCATTCGGACGCCCTAAACATTTATGTTATGATGTACAGAATCGAAGAGAAGAGAAAGCTTTCCCCGGCCGGGCGACCATACATGCCTTTCCTGGCTGCTACTCGGCTAATCTAACGAGCCAAAACGAGCCTTGCAAGAGTATGCAACCCAAGATTAAATCGTGCAGTAAGCGACGAAGGCTGTGCTCCCGACTGTCACTGTCCAGCCTTGCCGTACCTGCGGGGCATTGTCTTGCTTCGCTTCTATGTTCAGCACTGTACCGATCGTCAGTATGCGTGCTACTACTGCTAACACTGGCGTCAACCAACGATCCAAGCACGCAAGGCACTACGTACGGCATCGCGAACAATTGCTTTAATTTGATGATGTATGTACCTCTGACAAATTAAACTGAAATTTATCCTTGCATACATGTCAAATTTGATGATGTATATACCTCTGACAAATTAAACTGAAGTTTATCCCTGCATACATACATGTCAATTCTGTCCTCGATCTATTTTCCGCGAATTCTTCCACAAGCTCTAATCACACGGCGCACGGGGGGCTAGCTAAGCTAGCTAGCTAGCTATTGATCACGGAGCAGCGGCCCCAGCGAGGCGGCGCCGAGCCTGGTGGCATTCACGTAGTCCTGCGGCGAGTGCGGCGGCAGGCCGGGGATGACGAGCCCAACGACCCTGGCGGCGCGCATGACCCAGCCCTCCGCGTACACGGCGCCGCAGACGTGGCCGATGAGGAACCCCCGGAGCAGCTCCCACGCCGCGTTGGCGTACTTGGGCACCACGAACAGCGGCGAGAAGAAGTTCTTGTTGGGCTCCTCCGCCATCGCCGCCGGCCTGTAGATGCTGTCGAAGTAGAGGCAGAGCCCGAAGTGCTTGAACAGGAGCGCCGCGTCGTCGTAGGGCACCCGCGGCACGACGTCGTTGCAGTACACGAACCGGAAGTAGCGCCGCCGGGGGCGGTCCAGGTGCGCCTCCATGAACCGCCCCAGCTGCGCGTCCCCGACGCGGGGCTGCCCGTACGTGTACACGCCCGCCAGGCGCTCCAGCAGGCGTTCCTCCCCGTGCAGCGCCAGCACGGCCGGGAACAGCACGGCCAGCGCGCCGCCCAGGCTGTGCCCCGTCACCACGAAGCGCGCGCGCGGGTTCGCCGCCAGGAACGCGCGCAGCTTCTCGCGGATGGCGTAGTACGCGTACTGGCGCGTCGTCTCGGCCTCGGCCTCGGTGGCGGTGGGCTGCGACGGCCACCCGGTGTTCTTCTGCAGGCCGAGCGCCTTCATGAAGCCGCCGTGGACCTTGCCCACGCCGGGGATCTCGTACCACGAGAAGTCCACGTCCGTGCACCACTGCTCCGCGTCGAACGGCTGCGTGCCGCGGAACGCGATCACGGCGAGCTCCGCGTCCGCGGGCTTGTCCGCGAGCATGAACGCCTGCGTGGTGTAGTCGCCGCTGAATTCTGCAAACAAAGCACACGCGTACGCGTGTTAATCACTTCCATATCAAACATGCATGCCATTGCCATGCATGCAACAACTGAACGTGGTACTGAGCTACTACTACTGATCGTACGTACCATTCCAGCAGTTGAAGAACTCCAAGAAGGTCATCTGCACGAAGAGCGGAGGAGAAATGTAAGATGCTGATATCCCGTGAAAATCATGTTCTCTTCTGAGAAAGTAACAATTTTTTTACTGCAGAATTCTGCATGTCTGCACCTGCCAATTGCTTTCCACGACGTTTTTTATGACGAGTTTGTTCTCGTAGGCTAGCTTTGCAGCCATGATACCAAGAGCTGCGTTGTAGTTGCTATCCCCTGGTTTGATCTTCTTGTCCAGTTCAGTTCTTGTGTCAACTAATCCGATGAAGGACCGGTAATTTGGAGATGTCCTGTCCGGAGTTCGTACTTTACCTGCGAAATGCATGGTGGAAACGGATGGGTTTATTTAGTTCTTGTTGTCCTTGGAAACCAATGTCATTGTTGCCGTACTAGTTTGAAAAATCAGCGTGATTGTTGTTTGTAACTGAGGTGAAAATTACGGAACATGGATGTGTATGTACGAAGATGTTATGCTCTGTTGAAAACCGAGAGCTACTGTCTGTGTACTTGTTTGAAAAACAAAGCCAATTGACAATGTTTGTCTTGTTATGGAACATGTGGGTTTCTGTTTGACTTTCAAAAACCACATGATCAGTTGTGCGTTTCACACTTTATAACGCAAAGTTCAAATAAAGTAGTATGGCTGATCCATCCAATATCTACAAAGTGAACTGAAATGAGAATGAGGATTATATCAAACATTTGGTGTAATGGAGATCTGCAAAGCAACTTGCTACTTTTCTGAACTCATGCTTGATTTCTAATTTCAAACTAAAAAGCACGCTACATCATCAAACAAAAATATTTGTCATCCTAGAATGCAGCAACCTTTCAGTACTTAATATGTGCGCATTAAGAAATTTTGTATGTCCTAAAAGGTGACAACTAAAGAATACACTACAGGGAAACGATTCCCTTCTATCAAGGAAATGATTGCCACAGTTAGTGCCCCACGACAGAAAGCAAAAGACAATATTCAACTAGATTGCTTAAACCATTAAGACACAACTTATTGTTAAGTATAAGGAACTGACAACATCCTTATCTTCAGAAGCAAGAATGATTGAATTGACTTCTTCACATGTTCATAAAGTAGGAATGCTTTGAAAGTACTTAATTATAGAACGATTTGAAATATCCCTGCACCAGAATGTTTAATCTACAAATTATATATTTTTTATGACTGCTACAGTTGTGTGACACTGACTGACATACATCAATACTTCAATTAATAGTCATGTAATTCTAATGACGTGTTACTAATTAACTCTTAACGGGTGATAACTCTTTCTAAATTCTCGCCGGACAACTAGGCATGCTGATCCTTGCAGCATTTTTAAATATCGCAAAGCCAATAAGCGATAAACTAGGCACATGGTTGTCTATTTGCTGATTATCGAATGGTATAGTAGTTGTGTTTGCTTTCATTCCATCTTATCAGATTGATCAATTTATAGAATGGTGGCATCATTTGACTTTACATTCTTAGCTACATAATCATAAATAAGATTTTTTTAAAAAAAAAACAAAGAATAATACCCACCATCTAATTCGTGGTACACCAGCATTCAGGCCTTGTTTAGTTCACCCCAAAAAGCAAAAAGTTTTCAAGATTCCCCGTCACATCGAATCTTTCGGCACATGCATAAAGCATTAAATATAGACGAAAGCAAAAACTAATTACACAGTTTAGCTGGAAATAGCGAGACAAATCTTTTGATTCTAGTTAGTCCATAATTGGATAATATTTGTCACAAACAAACAAAAGTGCTACAGTACCGAAATCCGAAATCTTTTCGGAACTAAACAAGGCCTCATTTGTTAACAGTTAGATTGGATCGAGAAGGTAACTTTCTGCGTTCCCAAACGGGTGGTGTTAGTTTTACACAAATGCTATATGTTCATTCTTTTGGGAAATTCATTGAAGATTAATTTACCGACTAAACTCTTTTTCTGCAACCATTATATTATGGGTAGATGAACTCCTAGACTTCGAAGAAAACATAAAAAACAAAAGCTGTACATGTACAGGGTGCCAAATCGTGCACATGTAAAACAACTTATGCAAATATCAATATGTTCATTTGTGCATGTGTGCACAAACAAAAGAAGAGATAGACATGATTCAGAAAAAATAAGGGTGCCCGTTTGAAACGCATGAATTTCGGAGGAATCGTATAAGAATTTTCACAGAAAAAAGTTTAGTTGCACATGAGAAACGTAGAAATAGAAAATAATTCCCATGGTTCCAAACAGGGCCTAAAGAACCTTTTCTCTTGTTCTTTTGGCGAATACACAAATGGGAATATATATATAGGCTAGAATTTGGAAACCAAACGCAAAAAAGTGCACGATTTTTTTTCATCACTTTTCAAAAAAATCAAGAAATTAAAAGGCAATAATCGTGCTACATATAGAACAGAAGGCGCATCATCATGGTAAGTATATCTGTCAGTCTGTCTCTGCTGGCGTATATATGGATACGCGTACCCACATCTTTTATATGCTCATCATGCATGTTTAAAGAACAACTGATGTGATGATCATGTATACACACCTTGCACGGCGTTCCTGACAAGCCCAACGACGCCGCCGCCATTGTCCGTGAGCAGGTTCATCCAGTACTCGACGGCCCTCCCGAGCGCCGCCAGGGGCGTCTTGACCGACAGCAGCAGCATCTGCACGACGAGGGAGACGAAGATGGCCCACCTCCGCCGCCGCTCGGCGACCTCGGTGCCGATGGGGCAGTCGACGGCGTCGTTGTCGGTGACCTTGCAGGAGCACAGCAGGTGCAGCAGGCTCCGGACGCCGCCCTTGTCCGGCCGCAGCACCATGAAGTCGCTGAAGAAGTCGTCCCGGCCGTCCATGGCTGCTGCCCCGGTTGGTCGTCGTCGACGCGGGCGATCGAGCAACGGTAGCAGCGCAGCAGGTAGCAAAGCTTTTGGATCGAACAAACTTGAAGCTAATTAACAAGAACTAGCAGCACGACGAGGTATAGCCTGTCTTGGGCGGCACGGGGAGTACTATATAGGAACAATGCCGTGTCGTCGTCTGTGTTAGCTAGTAGTCATGGCATTAGTAAACGGTGATTATATTAGTCGTCGCAAACTATGTGTTAATTATAGTTGATATACTTAGTATAAGCTAGCTAGGCAACGTGCAACTACCATTAGTTAATGAAGATTTTTTAAGTGTTAGGTTTTTGGGGTGAGGACCAGGACGGGCTCAGGTGGAACCAGCAACCAGCTGAGTTCGTCGTCACGCACGCGCGATCGATGGAATTGGAAATGGAACAATGTTCCTCGCACGCAACGAGGCGAACCAGGAAATCTTGGTCGGTAAGAAAAGCTAGCTAGGTGATGCTAGGGATTGCTTTGCCTCCAGTGCATGCATGTCAGATTGAGAGGTGAGGTGATAGCTAAGCTTGGTGACTGGTGCAGATCCGATTGATCCCTGGAGGACGTACGGTGTCACTTTGTGTTGGCTACCAAGGGGTTGTTGGCTTCGATGGTCTGCAGGCCGGTCCTCTTTTTTTTTTCATATTCAGATTTAGTAGTGAGCATCTGCAAGAGTTTCCAAAAGAATGACTTGGTAAACTAATAGTTTTCTAGCTGAGACTAATAAAAGTTGGGAGCTTGCTTCCTCCAACGGTTTCCAAAATCTCGCGACATAAAAGATAATTTTACATCAGGAAAATCCTAAGCTATTTTTAAATCACTCCTAACCACTTTTATACTTTCTTTGTACATTTGTATCAGGATCTTGTCATACAGTTTATTTCTTTCTCATATCCTTTCATCTTAGATTGGCGTGATGACATCGATCAAGTGCTAAAAGATTGGAAGGTGTTGGCGATGTATTTTTCTCAACCTTGCCAAAAATCATGAATTGAGAGATTGATTGTGAACTCTCGGAGATTCTAAGACATTTAATCCCTATAATTCTAAAAAAAAGATTTAGTAGTACTTTCCCTAATCGTGTCATGCATCATTTTTTTCTGTGCATCCTGCTTCTGTAAAAGTAAATGACAATACACCTTGTGTAACAGTTGTGCTATATATTACACCTAACACGTTGGACTAGCGAGGGTAGCCAAACTGAGGACAATTGTAAAGGCTTATTATCCAGTCTCCGTCAGAACGTACGCACCGGGTAATACAATGCCCAAGCGGTTATTATCTATGTGACTATTTGTTGTACTTTCGCGACTAGACGCTTGTTGTAGGGTAGAAATTAATTACAAAAGGAGGGGCTTTAGGTACCGTACGTACCCGTTGACGTGGACAGAGCGCGTGCGATCGAGCGTCGTCAAAAGTTTGCCTTTACACCTCTTTAGCATCACAAAAAGAACTAGTAATAACCGTGTGCTAACTGATAACCACCGCCATATATTGGTCCCGATCGACTATCTGATGACAGTACTTCCGGTCTCGTTCGTGGCATCTCTCAATTTGTCCAAGTCAGCGCACGAATGTGCATGCACTAGCTATAGGAAGTGAATACCACGTGCATGCTAGAAAGAAAAAGGACAGATGATGATGAGATGAATATCATGGGACGACCAGGTCAATTGCAGAGGGCATTTCGGTGCACGTTCCACTTCCAACACATGCTTGGATACATTTGTTCTTTGGCAACTGTAGAGACGACGCTAGCTACTATTGCAAATATCGACACTAGAACTAGATAGCGACCGATGAGAGAGTACGTAGACAGAACGAAACTCGTGCCTGACGAATAGTGACAGCTAGCACTGTGGATCGAGAGCAAATTAAGGCCTTGTTTGGATGTAGCCGGATTTACATCAGTCCACATGTGTTGAGTGGATTGGAGTAGAATTTAAACTAAATTCCACCCCAATCCACACCAACACACATGGATTGAAGTGAATCCGACATCATCCGAACAAGGCCTAAAATGCATGGTGGGTGGAGTGGAATCCGCTAATTGCTAGCCTAGGCGCCAATCCCGTGTACTTCCGGCCGGCTAGGACGACCTGGCGTTGCGAGATATATATAGATACATGGGCAGGAACAGCCGATGTTTGGGTCAATTTGGCGCGCCCACACAGCTGATTATTGGAGCGATCTAGAGGACGGCAGCGGCAAGCAAAAAGCAAAGCACCAAGCTGGAGGATCCAGCTTGCGCAACAGTGTAAGCACTAGTGCAGTAGTGCGCGCAGAAGGTGCTGAGGCAAGTAGGCAACCGGCAAAATAATACGTACGTACGTCTCGTGCGCTCGATCAGCTGCATGTGCTTGCTTGGCTTGTTTGCGGCGGCTAAAGCTGTGTCACATTCGGAATGGGAATCGTGCAGCGGGGTTCCGTGGCAAAGTGCTCGCGGGGCAAATAGAAAAGCCGGCGCCCAGTGCTCCGCCGGGCACTGTTAGAGTCCGGCCGCACCGCAAACTCCGTCCCATGATTTTTTTCTTCGCCATGTCCTCCTTTTCCGCCCACCCGCAGTCAGCCAGCATGTGTATACCGCCCACCCGCAGCCAGCACGTGCATGAAGCCAACACAGGTGGAACAAATTAATTTTTTATGCTATCGAGTTGCGTGCGAGAAGTTTTCTACAAACTAAAAAAAAGTTATAACTACTAAACCGATTATCCAAATTAAATTCTATTTTCACCATTATGTTTCTTATAATAAATCCTTCAAAACAAAATCTCACATGAATATATTTAGATAATTTTTATTAATGAATATTTATTCTATAGAGACATTTTTTTAAATGAACATCGCTAAATACATCATAAAACATCACTAAATACAATATAGAACACCATTAAATACATTATAGAATATCGCATATATATTACGTGAATATCACTATATATATCATCATATATACTAAGTGAACATCAATAAATGAACCATCGAACATCACCAAATGCAATATAGAACATCGCCAAATACAATATAGAATATTGCATTATCAGATATATATTACACGAACATCACAAAAAAAATCGTAGAACATCACAAAAATACCACACGAACATCAAAAAAAATATCATAGAACATTACATGTATAACACATGAACATCATAAAAAATCATAGAACATTATATATACTACATGAACATCATAAAAAACATCAAAGAACATGACATTCTATACCACATAAACGTTGCAAAAAACATCATTTTACATCACATCTCATGAAATATAGAAAAAAAAGTAAATATAAAAAAATAATTAAGTAAGATAAAGTAGAAAAATAAAAAAATCTATAAAAACATAAAGACAAAAAAGAAATAAAAAAGAATAAATAAAACTAATTAATGATAGTAAATAAAAATAAAATAAAAAATAATATAAAAAATTGAATGAAACAGAAACAAAAAATAATATCACTCACTTCCTATGATATTAGTCCACTAAAAAAATTAAACAACCATCGTAGGATCAATATCAAGACGTTTGTAGTGTTTCAATCACATGCATGCATGTATGCCTCAAAAAATAATCTAATAAACAACTTTGTAACCAGCACTAAATTAATGTGTTGCCAAAAGAAACAAAAAAAATAAAAAAGATGAATGAAATAAAAAATGAAAAAAAGAAAGAGAAAAAATGAAGCAAAAAGGAATAAAAAAATAAGGAGGGAAAAAATAAAAGAAAGATTAAAATATAAAATAACATAAAAGAAAAATAAAAATAAATTGGATCTATAAACATGAATTAGGGAAAAATAAAAAGAAAAAAAAACAAAAATAAAACAAAATAAAGAAAAGAAAAAATACCAAGAAAAAACAAATAGGAAACAAAAAAAGAAAACTAAACAACAACGGGCAGGAGGGAAAATGAAAAAATAAAGAAAATAAAATAAAATAAGAAAAAAGAAAAGAAAAGGATATAAATAAAAAGAAAAATAAAAGAAAAAAGCAATTTAGTACTTACCTGGACATGGATACAACTGTCGCGCATGCAAGTGGGCCGCTGCTGCTTGCGTTCATGCGTGGAAAAGCATCACGCGGGACTCAACGGAGGGAGCAGAACCAGCCTGCGAATCATTGGCCAGGTCTCGCGCGGGAAATACTAGCGGAAAACATCGGACGACAGTTCTCGTTCGAACGTTCGGACGGAAAGAATCTCGATGCTCCGTCCCCCCCTCCTCGGGCTACCGCGGAATAGGACGGCTGGACGGGGAGATATATGAGCCGTGTTCCTAGGTATAGCTAACCGTGGCATGCGCGCACACGCGACGTATGGTGTACCGTGCGGTGTAGTAGAGAATCGGAAAGATGTATAGAGAGTCGGAAGGAGATCATTTTTTTTATTTTGACACTATAACTCTTTCGTTTTTATTTGACAAACATTATTCAATTATGAAATAACTAGGCTTAAAAATTCGTCTCGCGATTTACAGTCAAACTATGCGATTAGTTATTGTTGTATATTTAATGCTCCTTGTATATGCCGCAAGCACTAGTAGAAAAAAAGTACAACGCTGACGTCCTCTTTTTATGCTACAGGCGGTTGTAGTTATCACGCGCCTGTGGTGTAAAAAAGGCGGTGTCCGAACTACGAACCGTCTGTGAAGATGCATTTTCACAACCGCCACTAAAAATCATATTTCTACAGGCGGTTTTCCTAACAAAACCGCCTATAGAAATCATGTATTTCTACAGGCGGTTCTCCTAAGAAACCGTATGTAAAAATCATATTTCTACACGCGGTTTTTTAAGAAAGCCGCCTGTAGAAATAATTTGAAATTAAATTTTTTGAGTTTTTAAATGATCTTGTTTGAAAAAACTGTCAAAATGAAAGTTGTAGATCTCGAAAAGTTATGAAACTTTGTAGTTGATAATTTTTTTCATTTGACATCATCTTTTCGTCGAAAACTACGTTTGAATTTCTTAAATTTGAAATTCAAATTTTGTAAATGACCTCGGATGGAAAAACTTCCAATATAAAAGTTGTAGATCTTAAAAAGTTATGAAACTTTGTAGTTGGCAACTTTTCCATTGGAATTCGTTTAGGGCCTCAAATAATCAATATATGCTCGTTTTGGATAATATGTGAGGAACTAAACTCTAATATAGACACAACTGAGTGATAGGTGGAGTGGTAGAGGAGGCTATGCGTAAGGGTAAGGTCTCAGGTTCGAATCCCACTAGCCGTGAAGTGAACCGCCTGTAGAGATTCATATTTCTACAGGCGGTTTATATAACTGAACCGCATGTAGAAATTGGCTCATTTCTACTGGCCTCCAGCGCAGACAGTGCTGAAAAACGCCAGTAGAAATAGGTTTCCAGCCGCCAGTACAGTATACCTCTGTACTAGTGAAGATTTTATGTAACCAGGAATAAAGTTTTTTGTTTTTTGGGTGAACTAAACAAGGCCTCGGACCCCATTTGAATGCGAGATTCCCCCTTTCATCTGCTTCATGAGCCTCCGGATTGTGACATCTTGGCACATAGGCACACCGATATGGCACGAGAAAGTCTTTACTTCAACCAAGCATGGTCCATGGCACGGTGAAAAGTTCATATCATACAAAGCCAAACATAGACCTTAAGATATCTTTGCTAGTTTTCTTTGTTTGCTTGTGACACACAAAAAAATTGTATCATTCTTTAAGTTTCGTTAATTTTCATAATTCGCTTAAGAATTAGTTTCTTTGTTTGATTGTCACACAAAAAAAATTGTATCATTCTTTAAGTTTTGTTGATTTTCATGATTCGTTTAAGAATTAGTTTCTTTGTTTGCTTGTCACACAAAAAAATTGTATCATTCTTTAAGTTTCGTTGTTTTTCATAATTCGTTTACGAATTATATAAGAGGTAGTATAGTAAATATTAGAAAATTGCATTGTCGCGGTGTTGATACGCTTACATGCCATGTCGGATAACTCATCGTGTCGAGATCCTAAGCATGTCGTAGGCGCGACTGAAGCCTGAATGACACTCACCACCTGCGTGGCTAAGGGAGTGGCGGTGGCCGAGCGATGGCTCACCTTGGCGGCTGTGAGCCTAGTGGTGGCTTTTTGGGTGGGCGGTCACGCCACGTGCCATGTCTCATTGTGCTGATGGTTATGATCCTCGCGCCATCTCACCTTCTACCTTCCTCTGCGTCTTCTCCCATCCTGTGCTAACTCACACGACGGATCTCGCACTCAGCACAAGGATGCACGCTAGCGACCCTAGCTCGCCATAGTGACAACTTCACTCTTATTCTTTTTCCTATGTGGAATCTTATAGACAGCGACAACTCCTCTCTTACTCCATATCTTATAAATAAGGACAACTCTCTGCTCCATTCTCTTTTCTATGTGGAATCTTATAGAGTGAGTTAACAACCCTATTGTGGGTGCCCTAATGTATTTGATGGGGAATGGCAATTGAGATTGGAAAATCGAGAAGGGCAAGTACTATTGGCCTGCCATAACCACAACTCCTCCACTCTATTCTCTTTCCTATATGGAATCTTAGGGCACTCTTAATGGGTATTTATGGTGGTTTAATGAAGAAATAGAGTATAAAATAGAGAAACTATTTTTTCTCAGGAAATCGAGTCGACGCTACCACCGATGTACCGAAAAACTGCCCAAATGCCGTTGGAAAGACTCAAGTCGTTTCGTTTCCATCCGGATCCGTGCTGCTGCCGCCGAGCCGATGGCACGCGCTCGGCCTCACCATTTTCCCGTCGCGCGTGGCGTGAGTCCGCCCCACGGTTGTTGAGCTAGCCTCTGCCCTCCGCCCGCCGCTGGACCCGGAGGCCCTGCCGTAGCCGTGACTCCAGGGCGCTCACCGACGGTCGCGCTCATCGCCACCCAGGCTGTGCAGGCCGCTCGCCCACCGGCTGCCGCGCTTGGAGTACTCACCCGCGCCGCCGCCGTGCCCGCACCCGCAGTTGTGCTCGCCGGAGCAGCCGCGGGAGCACGCCCGCACAACCGCGCTCACTCGAGCCGTTGCGCTGGAGCTCTGCTTGCTCGCTGCCGTGCGCGGGAGCTCGCAAGCATCGCTGCTCGGCCACATCCGCTCTGCTCTGCTCGACTGCGTCCGCTCTCTGCTCCGCACGGCTGCGTCCGCTCAGCTCAGCGACGTCGGTCGTGCCCGTCCCGGTCGGCCCCGTCCGCTCAGCTCTGCTCGGCCGCGTTCGTTCCACTCGACCACGTTGGCCGTGCCTGCCACAGTCTGGGTACAGGACCAGCGTCTTCTCAATGCCGAAGTCCGGTACAGGACCAGCATCTTCTCCATGGCTGGACGACAGGACGAGCCGACGAGGCGACAACGAACAAGGATTGCAAGTCCTGGCGAGCTATAGTGCGCTTGTCTGAGTTGAAGGAGAGAGAAAATCCTAATATTTGTTGGGTGAAGACTCTACCATTGTGAGTTAGTTTCTATAGTTGATTTTTGCTCATATGGTCTTCTTGGATGCCGTTATAGATACTGTACTACTGCACTATCAAGTTGTGCGATAATGCACCATCGAGTTGTAGGATAATGCGCATCAATGGGTGTGGGTTAATCCATCACATTCTCTCTCCTCTTTTTTTTTTTGTTTGGTTCATAGGATAGGATGGTTTGATGTATCATTACCTCGTTCAGTCACAAGCTAATAATTAATACCAGTGTCAGAAAAGAAATCATTCTATGTTCAGTTCACGAAAATTTTTGAGTTTAACTACTATAGTATTTTCGGCTTTATTTGACAATTATTATCCAATTATAAATTAATTAGACTCAAAAGATTCGTCTCACAAATTACAGGTAAACGGTGCAATTAATTATCTTTTTTATCTATATTTAATGTTTCATGCATGTGCCGCAAGATTCGATGCAATGGAAAATCTTGAAAAGTTTTGAGAACTAAACAAAACCCAGATTTGAAGAATACAATGGACCACATGAGGTCCACCTGATCTTTAGAATGGTTTGGTTCTTGAAACCAAACATCCTACAACTTTCCTTTGTCAATACAACTCTCCTTTGTTAGCCGTTGCTAGAGAATGTTGAATAATATATACCAAAATGAAAGGAAACGACGCTTCCACTGAAAGCAGGATAATGCACAAAGCAACAACCATAACACAAGGGATCTTTAGCTTCAATAAGTGTACAGAGAATTTATCGAAGATATGAACTAGAGCATGCTTGCCACAAGTAGCTAGCACAACAGAATGCTGATTTAATGAGAATGCACAAGCAACTCTTGATTGAGGAAAAACAAAAGCATCTTACTGAAACAGACTGCTTGAATCTTCCCATCACTTGCATGACTGTATATCAAAATTGACAGAATAACTCCTTCGGGAACATGAATGGCAGAATGGCATTCAGGCAGTGTACCATGAATAAACCTTGCCTCAGGTGGAAAACCTGGGCTCCTAACAGTAATTTACCCACCTAAAACTTATTACAAGCACTAACAGTACACTTGAGCAGAACGCTATGATTCCCGGCTTAGAAAGTTGCTCTCGTTCAGAAGATAACCATCCTCTAAAACATTCAACGTATAAGTAGGGTTGAACTCATGTAATGAATGCATACAGTTGTCTCGGTGAAGAATGATTGTTTAGTTATATCTTAATATCGAGATCATGCACTGGCCTTCAATGCAGCCTCCTCAGTAGCAGGAGCTGGTGCTGGCGTGACACCTCCAGTTGTCGGCCTGTGTGATTGCAAAAGGAATCATCAGTTTTTCATCCTTCTAAAAATTTATGTATATTCTGTTAAACTAAGACACTTACAGTCCAACCATGACTTTGAATGCATCATAAATACCCCACTGGGCTCCAGTAAGAGTACCAATCATCACAATACGAAGAGGAAGACCACGAGTGAAGAGGCCCCAGAGGCCAAGCTTCTTAACAGCCTACAAAATATACAGCAAGTGGCTGATGAACAACACAGCCAAATTGGAAAGAGAACTAAACATCTTAAGTAGTTGACAGGTAGAAAGTGCTTACATCACCGACCGTAGCACCCTTGGCATTGTTCAGGAAAGAGACCAAGTTATCAGCAGGGTGAGAAACAATGGCACAGAAAACACCAGCGATGTAGCCACCGGCAAAGCTGATACCCAATTGGAAAGGTTTGCTACACTCTGACTTTGGAACAGGAACAGCATGCTTGTAGATAAGTTCAACAATGGTCTCAAATGAAGCAAACTTCATCATTGTATCTGAACAGAATCAGGTCAAACATAAATAAACAGCTACCAGAAGCACAAAGTATCTGGCACAAATATGAAGTTGAAGTGCGGTAATGATGTAGTCTCAAAATAGGTGCTGCACTTGATCTCATAAAGTTCAAAACCAAGAAACATCAACAAAGTTTCTATGTTAAGTCAATAACCACAACAGAAGCACACATCTGTAGCTCTGTCATAAGTCAACGCAAAGAAACAAACCACTTTAAAACACAGAAATTTAATGTGTTGAGCATGTCTACATTATAAGGCAAGTAATTCCACAATGTGTAATATAAGGAGAGATTTTTTTTCTTGTTTTAAAAGTGAACAAAAAGTATCCTTTCCTACTTTGTTGAAGCAGCATGTGAAGAAATCATAACTCTGAGAATACTAGTAAATACTGTGGATGTTGACTAGGTTTCATTTAACCTTTTTCTTCATTGTGGCAGGAGAATGATATCAATCATTGCTCAACACACAAAAATATTGGCAATGGAAACTGTGAATCACAACTACTTTTATAATTCAAGAACAATGGATATAAAACAAAGCTGAGAGGCATATATACAAATCAGGTTAACTCCGATTTGCTTTTATAACAAAAAGAGGTTAATAAAAATGGCCAGTTTTAAACTCAATGAAATCAGAGTACTACAATTCATCAAGATCAATTTTAACTCCATGAATAAATATAATTTAAATCAAGGCTATTCAAAAAGGTAAGAAACCTTATATATTATAAAGGAAAAAATACAGAGTAAAGGTGAACTTTCATCCAAGTCATCAAAGAGGAATAACAAAACATGAACTATGAAGTGCAGTTGTGTTACTCATACACCATAAAGTTTAAAATAGAAGGCACAAGGTTTGTGGCCTCATGGAACAAACATATGAGGCTAACTGAGAGAAACATGTTGGGTAGGTTTCAACAGGGTTTGATTTGGAAAAGCATACTTTCAAGCAACCAGATGTCACCCAATCAAAGAGACCAAAAGAATACAATTAATACAACTAACATGGAGACTTGGAGAGGCATTAACATTGCCAAAGGGACCAAAATATAAAACATGGAGAAAATATCAACATTACATATTAAAAGAACAAATAAGCTACCAGATCAGATTTACTTACAAGGAATCTGACGACCCCAGAGAGGGACAATTCCCTTGTAAAGCCTGCAGGTTTGACAAGAAAATGTTGGAACACAAAAGAAACTAGTGCCGACAGAAATAAATTAACTAATTAGAGAAAAAAAAGGGTAGTTCCTAACCCCAAGGCACCCTCAGATTTGATGAACTTGGGGAGCCCATCACTGAGACCACGAGCAAATCCAGGTTGTGTCTGCACACGGACCTTCACGGCTTCAAAGGGGCAGAGAGCCACATCAGCAATCACCTCAGCAGAAGCCGACCCAGCCAGGTATATTAGGGTCTTGTATTTCTGAGCATACTCAGGCCCAGCAATATCTGAGTAGTATTTCTTAAAGAATTCATAGAATCCAAACTTGCAAGCTCCCTGGGCACTGTAGCCAAGCAGGGTTGGCACCCACCCCCTGAAGAAGCCCCTCACTCCTTGCTCCTTGGCCAGTATTCCAAAACCAGATGAGATGCTCTTGTATTTTGCCGGATCAATCTGAAAAGTTTATAAAATGCTAAAGTCACAATTTTTTTTTTTGACAGAGGTAAAAACCCTGCTTTTATAGAAAGCATAAAAGTTACAAGCAAAAGTCAAAACTTATACTAAGCTAGCTACAGTTATCAGCAGAATTACTTATCTATTTATACACAAATGAATCATTTATATCAATCTAACTAGTGCATATAAATTGCAGAAACTTGCATAACAATTTGAATAACACATTTGCTCACAAAACTGTGCAAATTGCACTATAACCGTCCGGGAAATAAACCCATAGGATATTTTATTTATTATGAAGCCAGTTGGATACTACTAGACACTAGAGAGGTGAAAGAGCAAAAAGAAATTGATCACAAACATCAATTAACCTACAGTTCTAATTGAATGATTGGCTACAGCATCCCTATTCGTTGGCTAAAGAAAGGAACAACCAAATACATATAACCTAATGCACGATACACTCATTAACAACCATCATCAGTAAATCATACACCATGTACACGACTACACACTATCTACTTGGACAACACAAAGAAAGGAAACGGCTATGAGAATGAGGGTTCTACAGAAAGCGTAACAAGAAAATCATCAGCACTGGATCTATCATACCGCACCCGATAAGTAGCCCTGTCACCAGTCAATCACCGGATCTACCTCCCCAGCCACTCACCTGCATGTTGCACTTGACGAGGTCGAGCGGCGTGACGGCCATGTGAGTGAGCCCGCAGCTGGCGATGCCTCCGGCCGTGCAGGCGGCGTAGAACGCTGGCGAGTACATCTCGATCTTCTCATTGGGTGCCTGGATCGTGAACGGCAGGGCGCCACCTCCCGCTACGCTCGGGGCCGAGGCCGCCGCCGCGGCGGGCGAGGCGGGAAAGCGGGAGGCGCCTGCGAAGGACCTCGTCGCCGCCGGGGAGTAGAGGAAGCTCGGTAGGAGTGACTCGCGGGAGCGGTCAGAGAGCGCCATTGCCGCCGAACTTTGGAGGGTTTGCTCCTCTGGACCAATCCTCTCGGCGGTGGTGGTGCTCTCTGCGCTCTCGCCTTCACGTGGATTTGGCGCTGGGGGAATGGGAGGGGGGAGGCGGCGGAGTCCAGCTGGTCCCCGATCTATTTCGGAGAAAGATTGAACAAACCACCTGCCACTGAACCGTTGTGGCCAACTTCATCTTCGACTTCGACTATACCTGTATGTCATTCCGTCTATTTTAAAATCTAATAACAGTTAAGTGGTCTGACATTTGACTTAAATACCTCTAGGCTAATTGGTGGACAATAAAATCTTCCTCTCCCCAGTGCCACTCACTACCAATTTTGACGCCAAAGAATGGGGCTTGCCCTCCTCCTCTCCGGTGTCATCAGCTGCGTCGCTGCAACAGAAGAACAGCGGCATCTCATCAGATCAGTGATCAGGCACATGTATGTACGCACTGATTGTCGAAGCTGACTGGTCGTTATTCGGTATGTGCATGTGGTGGCCACAACTACAACTACTGAGCATGCTGTCTTTTTTTTACAATCATTGTCATAGTTAATCAAATTAAGTGTACTAGCCGATTCAGTAAGCAAAACCTTTGTACTTGGACAGTCATTTCAGGCTCCTACCAAGGATATTTTTCATCCTATGCCTATTGTACTTTTAGGACAAAAGGTTTGTTTTTTTACTTTGTTTAAACAACTTGCAAGAAAAAACACACTAGTACTTGTGACACATCCATGTGCCTCGATCACGGCAAAACCTTTGTGGCTAATGCCGATGCTTTAGTCATTAAACTAGACTGTATTCAGA